>NC_140991.1:286360288-287580357 GCF_052327205.1 Somniosus microcephalus
CCCCCGGGCGCTCTCTCTCTTCCCCCCCCGGGCGCTCTCTCTCTTCCCCCCCGGGCGCTCTCTCTCTTCCCCCCCGGGCGCTCTCTCTCTTCCCCCCCGGGCGCTCTCTCTCTTCCCCCCCGGGCGCTCTCTCTCTTCCCCCCCGGGCGCTCTCTCTCTTCCCCCCCCGGGCGCTCTCTCTCTTCCCCCCCGGGCGCTCTCTCTCTTCCCCCCCGGGCGCTCTCTCTCTTCCCCCCCGGGCGCTCTCTCTCTTCCCCCCCGGGCGCTCTCTCTCTTCCCCCCCGGGCGCTCTCTCTCTTCCCCCCCGGGCGCTCTCTCTCTTCCCCCCCGGGCGCTCTCCTCTCTTCCCCCCCGGGCGCTCTCTCTCTTCCCCCCCGGGCGCTCTCTCTCTTCCCCCCCGGGCGCTCTCTCTCTTCCCCCCCCAGTCGCGCTCTCTCTCCCTCTCTCCCCCCCCCCCCCCCCCCCAGTCGCGCTCTCTCTCTCTCTTCCAACAACAACATGCCCTCGAAAAAGCCTCGGCACCGCCGGGCACTTCAGCTAGTACCTCTATAAAATAATGCAATAATCTCCTCTGTTCTAATGAAAACAGCCCAATTTCCCCCTCCTCTCCACCCCACCCCCAGTCTTTCACTGTATTTATATTTCCTCATACCAAGCACAAATCAGTGGAAACAATACCACCCTTTCAAAATTCTGTCCACAAATTTATTAACTATATTAAGTTAATATATAACTATAATAAGACTTAATGGGGGATATTACAGTGTGAAAAGGGGCAAAATTCCAACACTACATGTGGACTGTCATACGAATAGCACTAATTAACAGTGGAAAGATAACTTGGTATTTACACTCTTTAATCTATTAATCTCTCGTTTACATTCATGCTAAAATCTGGCAGGGCAAGTGCCACAGAACAATATGAAATGAAATACAACACTGATACTTCAGATAAAATAATACTTGATCAGCCCATTGCAGTGTGGAGCTGAATTATAAAGACTAGAAAAGACCCAGATTCAATCCCTTGCCTGTGCTGAAAGGGGTAGTAATTACTGGTGCTGTAATTGGCCTCTGCGTTCCTGGGCTGGCGAAGGGAACTACTAGCTGGGGTCCCCACTCGCGATCACGGCCCTTGCTGGAGAGTGTACGTGTGGGGGACATTATGTGAAGAGACAATCGGGATCAACTATGGACCCTGCATGGCTGAACAACCTGCTGACAATCACGGTCCAAGATCAAACATGCAGAATGACACTTTGGGAAAAATACTACAGGGCCAATAGTACCTGGGCAACCACGGCCCGTAATAATCAGCAACAGGAAAATGATAGAAAAAATTTATAAATCAAAGAAACAAATCACTACCTAAAGAAAAATGCAAATATCACAATACAACTGCACATAGAAACACCTTCCACAAAACTCAGTAGCGCTTGCAGCCCTCCAATACAAGTTATGCAGATATCAAGACACAGGAATGTAACAAAGCATTAATACAGCCAATATACTCAATGAGGATCAACAGAATCACCAATCAAGAACAGAGTTGTATTCCCTGGAATTTAGAAGATTAAGGGGTGATCTGATCTAAGTTTTCAAGATATTAAGGAGAGCTGATAGGGTAGATAAAGAGAAAATTTCCGCTGGTTGGGGAGTCTAGGACTAGGGGGCATAGGCATTAGAGCCAGACCTTCAGGAGTGAAGTTAGGAAGCACTTCTACGCGCAAAGGATGGTAGAAGTTTGGAACTCTCTTCCGCAAATGGCAGTTGGTACTAGGTCAATTGTTCATTTTAAATCTGAGATTGAAGTTTTTGTTAACCAAAGGTATTAAGGGATGTGGGGCCAAGGCAGGTACGGTATATGGAGTTACGTCACAGATCAGCCATGATCTCAGTGAATGGCAGAAAAGGCTCGAGGGGCTAAATGGCCTACTCCTGTTCCTAACAGAGTTAATGGCATCCATTATACCTGGACATTTCACAGGTGGTACGCATTGAAAGAAAAAAAAACTTTGACTACAGAACATTTTTGTCTGACTATGCTTCTGTGAAGTGCCTTGGGGTGTGTTTTTTATGGGAGACAATGCAGGTCAGCAAGGTCAGGAGTGATCAATGAAAATTCGGTGGTTGTGATTTCAGCAAGGCTTTTCATGCTGTACCACACACGCAATTGGTCCTCAAAGTCAAAAGGCATGGAATAAGAAGCAAGTTTCTGAGAAAGCCAAAAGTGGCTGTAAATGGAGCTGCATCAACATGGTAAAGGGTACCTAGCAAGATGCCACAGGGATCAGTGCGGGACCATTGCTATTCACAGTATACAAGAACGATCTGGGAACAGAAACAAACCTGTCTTAAGATTACAGGTGACCCCAAATATGATGAGTTTTAAACAGAAGGGGGAAAGGCAAACAAAATACAAAAAGGCTCGAGACAGGATAGAAAGTGGCCTGATGAATGGCAAATGAATCTAGAGAATGGAAATAAACAGTGGGAGTAAAAACTCAATGGCTCTGGGCTACAAGGCACAACACCAGAGGGGGATCTGGGACTTTTGGTGGGTCTCACTGAAACCAGACTGGGATTGTTTACTCTGGAGAGCAGAAGGCTCAGGGAAGATAGTAAAGGTTCTTAAGGGGTTAGATAAACTGGAACTTGATACTATGCTCAATATTGCCACAAATCCTAAAACCAGCCACATGGTGCGGCAAAAATTTAGCATTTTTGGTCTTGTTAGACCATTTATTGGTTTCTTCATTTCAGGTCAGGCCTTTTAGAAGTTACAGGAATTTTTTTAAATATATTCATTCTCAGGATATGGGCGTCACTAGAAAGGCCAGCATTTATTGTTCATCCCTAGTTGCCCTCGAGAAAGTGGTGGTGAGCCTTCTTCTTGAACTGCTGCAGTCCATATGGTGAAGGTACTCCTATAGTGCTGTTACAGTCTGGTAGGCCAAAGGCATTAATGTGTGTCTGAGGCTTGGTTCCTATCGAACAAAAGGCAGTTTGCTGCCTACTGAATGTTGAGTCCCAGGTGTTAATCTACCAATTAGTGTCCTTGGTACCTAGCTGAACGTTACAATTTCCAGCCATCACATATCGCACAAAGTGACAGCTGTGTCTGGTGTCGGGTCTGAGTACGTGGCAGGGGTGCAACGCAGCACTCAGTCTGAAGCGATCAGATACTCAGAACTAGGCAGAGTCTCCATGGTAGCACTGCACCACATAAGAAGCGAGGGACCACGATTTAGCGGTCAATTTTCCATTGAGAGGCAGTGTAGAAAAACAGCCTTATTGCTTTGACATTGAGAAGAACAGTGAAGGCTGGAGTTACTGTAAATATTTTGTTTGTATTAAGCAGTGCTCATTTATCTGTTTAATATTAAATACATTTGTCTTTTGGTTTATATTCTGAGTCTCTGTTTGATGGAGTATGTTCATTTTCCTACTAAAGATAAGGAGATCACATCAACAAGTGGTATACTCCAGTAAGAGACAGCACAGTGGCCTGGGCTTGCTGTCCACCCCTGGGTCTCATTACGATTGTGTAGATACTGAGCAGGCAACGGCACACTCTGGTTTGCAGAGGATACAAAGGCCACTTACAGGAGTAGCCAGTGACACTGAACCCAAGAAGCATTTCAAGCATTAAAAACCCAAAAGCGTAAATTCAACCCCGATAATGTTCACGGTTGCCACAAACTTTAGAACTGGGGACACAGACTCAAACTTAGAAGGAGTAAGGTGCATAGACAGTTTAGACGCAGCAACTTAACACAAAATATGGTGAAAAAGGGGAATGGATTGCGCAGGAAGGCAGATAGCGGAAATATCTAAGGGAGAATTGGATACCTTTTTGAGGGAGCAGGTGATTGGGGGCCATTAGCTTTTGGGACCAGCAGAGTCTTTTCAGATTCCATACTTTCCCCATGTTCCTGAGGTAAGTCTTCAAAGCAGGAGCTTTCAATGAAGTGAACAGTGTAAGGAGACAACTCAACTGTCAGAAGTTCTGAGGGCAGATGTGCCTGTTCTGCGGACTAGGTCAGGAGGCCCACACTTTATGGGATACTAAAGGGCTGAGAGATCGAACAAATTCAACTTGAATCAACGCAATATTTTCAGGGCATCAAAGTAAGGGTCTGGTCTTGTTTGTTGATGGCAAAACTAGTCATGTTTTTGGTCATACTTTCACATCACCATTGTCTATTCAATTTAGAAGTTGTACAAAGCCACCTATACCTCTCAATGCTCTAGTCTATTTACATACTTCTCAGGTGCAGGCTTCCACTTGACCGAAACCAAAATGATTGACCTTGTACTGAAGGCAAAACTCACACATCAAACTGATTTGTGGCCGCTGATGGAAGAGATTGGGTGGAAAGCAAAGGACATTACACCTCTCCAGGCCGAAAAGCTGACATAGAATGCGACTCGACCAGTATATCTTAGCAGGAATGTTTGTGCTCTTTGCTAATGCTTAAGTCCTCCACATGATCTGGGAGTAGAGAAGGCTTCTGTGCCAATCAAGATCTGACATCTCCTTGCACAAACAGGAATCAAGCTCCAACAATTTCCCTGCTAGGACTGAGTCAGTGCTTTGAGCTCTTGTGCCGAGTTTAAACATGCAACATCGAAAGACAATGCAACCATCTACAAGATGCACTGCAGGAACTCGCCACAGCTTCTTCGGCAGCACCTACTAAACCCGCGACCTCTTCCACCTAGAAGGACAAGGGCAGCAGGCGCATGGGAACACCACCACCTCCAAGTTCCCCTCCAAGTTGCACACCATCCAGACTTGGAAATATATCGCTGTTCCTACATCGTTGCTGGGTCAAAATCCTGAACTCCCTCCCTAACAGCACTGTAGGAGCACCTTCACCACACGGACTGCAGCGGTTCAAGAAGGCAGCTCACCACCACCTTCTCAAGGGCAATTAGGGATGGGCAATAAATGCTGGCCTTGCCAACGAAGCCCACATCCCATAAACGAATAATTAAAAAAAACAGGTTTCATATGAGTCAGTTATTGGGATGGATCAGTGGCAAGCGATACTGCGTTGGCAAGTAGTTACAATGCATGTGACTAAACTGGTTTTGTGTTCAAACAATGTCTTATTTTTTGATGTTAAAACTAACTGTCAGCAAGAATTTTGTAAACATTTAAACCAGAGTCCCAGACCATTAAGCTCATATGTGTACATAATCTTCAGTGCCCTCACAAAGTAACCTCCAATTATCAGCACAGCAATCAGGATCACACACATCATAAGATCCTACAAAGATATGAAAGATAAATACAATAAGGGTGGCCAATGGGCCTATCTAGCTCATCCATCCATAGAAACCTACAATCCCCTCATCACAGCATCTAATTGCCTCTTAAATGGTGGAGGTTTTGCCTACAAATCCCTACCAAGACCATTTCTGTGAAGAGGTACTTCCTGACATAATTTCTGAACTTGGATTTGAGCAGGTCATACCCATGTCCCATTTCACTGCAGCTGTGGTTTCACTTAGAATATTGGTCAGATTATTACCTAAAATATCCTCTCCAAAGTCTGCTCTCAAGGCTCCAAAGAACCTAATGCCAACAGACACCCCAGAAGTTTTTTAATTAGGTAGATCTTTCCCACTTTGAAAGGCCTGCATTTTTTAAACAGCTAATACTGCCATGTAAATAATGCAGGGCTTTCCCTTTATAATGCCCTGTTGGGGGATACCCTGTGGGGATATTCAAAGCTGGTTCCTGATGTGAGTGGGATGCCATTAAGTTAATTAACGCTTTAAAAATAAAAGTATTTGTTAAGTAAATTAACGTCATCCCGCTCACAGCAGGAATAGGTAATAGTGCCACACAAGGTCCTGGATGGTGGGAGGGGGAGCTGCACTGGTCAATGGAGATGGTGGCTCAGAGTCCTGGATGGCAAAACGCTGGGTACAGCAGCTGGTGGAGGCCAGTATTCAACATAGTACAGGGAACCTCACCAATCCCCTGACACAAGAGCCTAGTTCCTCCTGTCAGCAGAAACTGGGTTTAAATTTCTTGAAAGTGCTTTGAGCACTTTTAAAAATATTAATAACTCTTAACAGTTTTTAAAATCCCCATTCCTGCTGACAGCAACAACCCACCAGGTACCAAGAGGCCGTACTGAGAACCACTGAGGTTTTGGACGAGAGACAAGATGACTCATTATCTCACTGCTGACTGTGGGATCTTGCTGTGCACAAATTGTCTTCTGCTACATGTACTTACGGTGCAGTTACAGGGGAAGGGAGGACAGTATAATTCCACAAATAAAACAATCAGAATCATGAGTTTAAACCCTCTGCATTACATTGCCCATAACTATGACACGATATTATTTATCCTGAAACATTCATTTCAAAGAAGTATTGTCAGCAGTATGGTAATCCTTAAGAGCTATGACAATAGGAAATTCATTCACTTTGAACTCCAGAATGGAAGAGAATGAAGTGCCCCAGATATGTCAGTGCAGAGACATAGGGCTGGATTTAAACTCAGGTGCGGGATGGTATCGTGTTATCCGAATTTCGTGTTTCCCACACGAATCTAAATGGATGTGGGAGATTGATGCAATTTTAACTCAATTGGCCAATTGATTTCCAATGTGTGGGAAGCCTTTGCAAATGGGTTTTTCATGACTGAAAGTCCCCTCCGATGACGTCATCATTGCTGCTGCATTTAAGGTCCATAGCAAGCCTTGCTTCTTCTGCAGACTGCCAAGCTTCTTGACTGTGCAGTGTGAGGGAGCTGCAGCAAATATGACAAGCGGGAGGGCCAGATCAGCTCCTCGCTTTGACGAGGTGGCACTGCAGGCATTAGTGGATGGAGCTAGGGCCAACAGGGAGGTGCTCTTCCCTTCTTCAGGGAGGAAGAAGCCTCCCCAGCAGACCAAGGCTGTGTGGATCCAGGTGGCAGAGGAGGTCAACTCATTATCAGTAATCTGCAGAACCTGGATACAGTGCAGGAAGAGATTTCATGCCCTTCTGCGCACTGGAAAAGTGAATATGAATTTCCCATCACCCTCAATCTGATCCCCATTGCCTTTCCTCACCAGCACTCAGCTTTAGCAATCACTTCCTCCACATCCCACTTGACACTGACATCCATGCACCCTTACCCATTCCCTCTCTCTCTATGCTCACATTCACCTAACTATTCGACTATGCAGCCCTCACACTCCCTATCACTGTGATGCTTTGAAAACAACTGACAACACACAGGGAGGGCCCTTGGTCTTGCCACCTCACTCCATCTTTGTCTCCTTCTAAGTATCTATGCTATGGAATCTCTACACTCACTCCTTCATTCTCACTCAACCTCCACTTGTCTCCCTCATTGCAGGAAAAGAGAGCTCACAACAAAAGAGAGCGAGCCAGGACAGGAGGAGGGCCACCATCGGGAGCCCACCTCACCCCCTGGGAGGAGGCCGTCCTGGAAATTATGGGAATAGAGGATGATTTGCGCGTGGGGGATGGACAGATGGGTGTAACACAGCAAGCTGGTGACAGAAAAGTTTCCCATCTCTCTCTTTGACATTGCATGAGTCGCTGATAATGATTGTGAAGCTGTAACAGATGGACTTATGAGCATCTGCCAAAAGCTATGTGCATGTAGTCTTTGCATCACATCTCTGACTCTTTCCTTTACTCCCCCACAGGACCATCACAAGCATCCGTCCCCCCTAGCCAAGAAGAAGAGGCTGAGCAGCCAGACTCCTCAGAGGAAGCTGCAACCTCTGAGGGCACAGCGTCAGCAGAATTCAGCGCACCCAGCACCAGCGCAGACACTCACACTTCGGTGGGACTTTCGGGACATAGAGTAGTGTTGTCACCTGGTGTATCAGAGCTCACAAATGAGCATCAGCAGATTGTGGAGACAGGGACAGCAGTGGAGAGTCCTAGTCGGAGGGCGCAGGACTCCGCCAGCTCGGCTCAGCAGCATGTCGACCCTCTGCCTCTGGGTCCATCCATAAGATCAGAGGTGATGGAACTCCAGGAACAGGTGCAGGAGTCTCTGGCAGGTTTTGTCTCTAGGGTCGCTGCGAGTATGGAGCGAATGGAGGAGTCCATAGCGAACATGAGCAGAACCTTTGTGGAGTCATTGGCGCATGAACGCATCACCGTGGAAAGGATGGCAACCTCCATGGAGGTGATAAGTCGCCAGAGTGCAGAAAACATGGTGAGTGTTCAGAATAGAATGACATCTCTGGAGGAGCGATGGTCATCTATTGAACAGAGAAACCAGACCTTCATGGAAGTCCTTCTGAGTAGGACTGCCATTGCAGATACGGGTCCCCATGGCCCCCCTGATGTGCAGCAAGGTGCTCTCCAGCCACTTCCAGGCGCTGGCCCCTTCTGGCCTGTGCAGCTTCAGGTGGGTGAGCAGCAGCCTGGCGCTCCTGCTGCTGCTATTGTTGGTGCTGCCGTTGTTGCTGGTTCTGCTGGTGCCGCGGCTGGTGCTCGAGCTCCTCTAATGCCCAGATGGGAAGAAAATAAATGGCTCCCATGCTTCTGGTATATGCCTCCGTTGAGGAAGCGCTGAGTGAAGGTGGCGAGAGGGGTTTCCCAGGAGTTCACACTGGAGATGGGTGTGAGACTCCAACCTTCCACAGGTGTGGTTAAGCCTGGTAAAAGTTGCCCCAAACCTGAGACCACTAAGTCCTGCCACCTGCAAATGATGGCTGATCAAATCTCCTCTTTAATGGTTGACCTGCAGTTGATAGTCAGCAATCCAATAGTGCTCCCGCCAGGTTTCACATTCGTGTTTCCCACCAGGTGTGTTTTACGTGGGAAAAGGGTTAAATTCGCATGGGCCTTTTAAAATATGATTATAGAGGCCATTTAGTGGTTATTAAAGGCCTTAACGACCAGTCCCGCCTGTTGGATGCGGGACGGAGTCGGGGCCATCAGACATGCCCGAGTTAAAATTGCTCAGAGTCGGGAACCAGGCAGGGGGGTCCCGCCCACCAGTTTTTGTGAGTTAACCCCCGGCACGCCTCCAAGGCTCAATGAAAATCGAGCCCATAGGCTTAGATATACAGTGGATAGGGAACGTAATGCTTATACTGATTCACTGTTGTGCATACCTTTCCAATTCACTGTTATTCACTCATTGTGGTCACAATCACAGAATCACAGAAACCCCACAGTGCAGATAGAGGCCATTTCGGCCCATCGAGCCTGCACCGACACATATCCCACCCGATCCCTGTAACCCCTACACCAACACATATCCCACCCTATCCCCATAACCCCACGTATTTAATCCCCCTAACACTAAGGGTCAATTTATCATAGCCAATCAACCTAACTCGCACATCTTTGGACTGTGGGAGGAAACCGGAGCACCCGGAGGAAACCCACGCAAACACGGGGAGAATGTGCAAACTCCACACAGACAGTCGCCCGAGGCCGGATTCGAACCCGGGTCCCTGACGCTGTGAGGCAACAGTGCTAACCACTATGCCACCGTGCTAGATGATAGTTTGCTCAAGGCCATTCTTAAGAATGCTCAAAAATCCTGCACTGTGAAATGGGAGGGGGATGATCCGTCACAAGCTGAACTTTAAATTACTGCTCTTTCACTGCAGGTAGTTGCTGAGTGGCCCTGGATGCCGATATAGCTCTTCATTTGCTTAGAATCACATTTTACAGCACAGGAGGCCATTCATCCCATTGTGTCTGTGCTGGCTCTTTGCTTCAGCAATCCAAACTTAATCCTACTGCCCTGCTCTCTCCCCAGAATCTTGTATCCTCTTCTGCTCAAAATATTTATCCAACTTTCACTTAAAAGTGCAATGGTCTCTGCCTCAATCACTCCCTTTGGCAAGGCATTTCATGTTCCAATAACCCTCTGTGTAAAAAAATTCCTCCAAACCTCTCGTTTCACTCTTAGTGATCCCTTACACTGACTCCCGAACCACAGCAAATAGGTTTTCCCTATTCACTCTATCAAAACACCTCATAATTTAAAAAACCTCTATTAAATCTCTTCTTAGCCTTCTTAGCTAATGTGGAAATAGTCTAGTATCTCAAGTCTCTCCTCATAACTAGAGTTTCCCATCCCTGGCGTCAGCCTGGTGAATCCACATTATACGCTTTCAATGGCTTTAATGTTCTTTCCATAATGGGTGCCCAAAACTGCACTCAGTACTGTCTGATCTAACCAGTGCTTTGCACAGATTTATTACCCCTTGTTTCCTGTACTCCACATCCCCATTTATAAAACCCAAAATGCTGTTGGGTTTTAAAAAATATATTTTATCTACCTGCACTCGCACTTTCATGGGATTTATGTATTTGAACCCCCAGCTTTCTGTTCATCCACACCTTTCAGTGTCTTTCTATTATGTGTATATTCCCATTCCTCCTTTTTCCTACCTTACAATTATCCATTTAAATTGCATCTGCCATCTGTCTGCCTAATTCGCAAAACTGTGCATCTTTCCTGAAATCTTTTACAGTTCTCCTTGCTGTTTGTCAAACCCCCTACTTTTGTGTCATCAGCAAATTTCAAAATTATGCTCCCTATGAGAGGGCTGTCCTATGAGGAGAGATTGAGTAGATTGGGCCTATACTCTCTGGAGTTTAGAAGAATGAGAGGTGATCTCATTAAAACTTATAAAATTCTTGGCGGGCTAGACAGGGTAGATGCTGTTTCCTCTGGCTGGAGTGTCTAGAACTAGGGGTCATAGTCTCAGGATAAGGGGTCAGCCATTTAGGGCCGAGGTGAGGAGAAATTTCTTCACTTAGAGGGTTGTGAATCTTTGGAATTCTCTGCCCCAGAGGGCTGTGGATGCTCACTCGATGAGTATATTCAATACTGAGATCGATAGATTTTTGGGCACTAAGGGAATCAAGGGATATAGGGATAGGGTGGAAAAGTGGAGTTGATGTAGAAGTTCAGCATGATATTTTTGAATGGCAGAGCAGGCTCGAGGGGCCATATGGCCTACTCCTGCTCCTAATACGTTCTTATGTTCTATGTCCAAATCCAAATCAGCTAAACATACCGAGAATAAAAGTGGACACAGCACTGACCCCTGGAGTATACCTCTTTTCCAATCCAAGCAACACCCTTTTTCCTAACCTTTTCTTTCCTGTCTGTCAACCAACTAGTTAAACGTTTTCTTATACCACAAGCCTGAGCTACTGTAGTAAGCCTCTTCAGACATTTTATTAAATCATCTGAAAATACATTCATACGACATGTATTGCTTTCTCTATCCAATTAATTTCAATTCAAATTATGGATTCTAAGAGTTTGTCCACAAGTAACAGCAAACTAATTGCTCTAGTCACCCAGATTATCCGCTTTCTTCTCAAACAGTCCTATGGCACAATTTGCATATTTGAGGACTTGAGCCTCTGCTATCCACTACGTGATTTCCTTCAGTGTCCAAGGGAGATGGTCACCAAGAGCTGGTGATTTATTCACCTTGAGTTCTGCTAATTATTTCAGAACCAATTTCATTGTTAGTTACCTCCTTGGAGAGCAAAAAGCTAGATATACTGGAGTGCTGAATCCCAACACTGATGACATCCAGGGTGGGCAGGCCGTGAATGGAGATCCAGAGACAAGTGGAGCAGCAAATCTGCCATTGGCCACAGAAAGAGTGTAGGGCAGCAGTGGCCCATAAGTCATATAATGAGCATCAAATGAGCATCACTAATCTAACTCAGAAAACAATTAAATATAGGAACATAGGAACAGCAGTAGACCATTCAGCCCCTCGAGCCTGTTCCGCCATTCAATTAGATCATGGCTAATCTGTATCTTAACTCCATCTACCTGCCTTGGTTCCATATCCCTTAATACCCTTGCCTAACAAAAATCTATCAATCTCAACAGCTTTTTTGGGGGAGAGTTCCAGATTTCCACTACCCTTTGAGTGAAGACATGCTTTCTGACATTACCCCTGAACGGCCTAGCTCTAATTTTAAGGTTACGCCCACTTTATTCTGGACTGCCCCACCAGAGGAAATAGTTTCTCTCTATCTACCCTGTCAAGTCCTTTAATTATCTTAAACACCTCAATCAGATCACCCCTTAATATTCTATATTCAAGCATACACAAGCCGAGTCTATGCAATCTGCACTCATAATTTAACCCTTTTAGCCCCAGTATCATTCTAGTGATCACCCACTCCAAGGCCAATGTATCCTGCCTGAGGTGCGGTGCCCAGAACTGAATGCAGTATTCTAAATGGGGTCCAACCAGAGCTCTGTACAACTGTAACATAACTTCCACCCCTTTGTATTCCAGACCCCTCGAGATAAAGGCCAACATTCCATTAGCCTTTTTAGTTATTTTTGTACCTGTCCACCAGCTTTAGTGATTTCTATACTTGGACCCCTAAACCGCTCTGCTCCTCCAGAGTTCCTAGCTTCTTGCCAGTTAGAAAATACTGTGATCTATCTTTCTTAGGTCCAAAGTGGATATTGTCACACTTCCAGGACTATCAAAAATCAGACACTTACAGCACATTGAACTCCACCTTCTTCAGTTTTGACCACTGTTCCCTCTAAGGTGCGCGTGTGCGTTGGCGCACAGCAATCTTGAAGGTACCGCGCAGGCCGTTCACAAGCTCTCAAATGCCGTGCAAAAAACTTAAAAGGTACCGTGCATTGAAAAAACTGGCTGCGCACAACAACTAAATTTTAGACGAAACATTGATAGATTAAGTGAGTGGTCAAAACCAATGTTCCTTTGCAACTTTCTGCTCCCATCAACACTATTTGCAGTGCCACCTAACTTGGTGTCATCAGCAAACTGGATATATGGCTCTCTATTCCTTCATCTAAGTCGTCTACTACAATTAAATAATTATATTACATATTCATTTATTTTACAATGGTCAGTGTTGTTTCCTCACCCACCCCACCCAACAATACTGTATTCTATTTATGCCCTCTTTTTTGGCATCACCTGTGATTTTGTCATCTTTCATACAGATTTCAAACTCACCGCTGGTTTTGGTCTTGTTCAAGGAAAGGAACTGAGAATCCTAACCTTGTCCGATTTGTTAAGATACAACTGATTTACAATTACAACACAAGTGATCTTTAATAGAAGGGCTCTGCTGCCGTATTTGTGTAGGACTTGGAAAAATGTTTATGTCGACAAAAATTGCAGCGCATAATGTTTGTCCAGGACGATCAATAATCATCGAAGCTTACAGTACAGAAAGAGGCCATTCAGCCCATCTGAGCTGGAACCATTCAAACCTAGAAGAGGCAGAAATGGAAGAGGACCTTCAGATGTTTTATACTTGGGGCTCATTTTCTGCTGCAGTATTAAATAATGTAACTCAGAACTAAAAAAAATTGAACTCAGGATTATTTCTGGTTTATGCATCTCAATGTAGTGTTCAGAAACATAGGGGTGTCCTACATTATTTAACTGGAAAAATATCATAATTAAATTGATGTGACGTATCACTCTACTGCTCTCTCTCTCTCTCTCTCGCTCTCAAAAAGAGCTATTTTGCTTCTTTATCATCAAGTATAATAAATATAATTTACTTGCATCTGGTCTGGGACAGGATAGAATTCTCATTGTTCTTCACTATCTTTTTCAAGGAAACATTCCCTAGTAATGGTTTCATAGAATGATACAGCACAGAAGGAGGCCATTCGGCCCATCGTGCCTGTGCCAGCTCGTTGGTAGAGCTATCAACTCACCTGCTCTTTCCCCATGGCCGTGTAATTTTTTTTCCCTTCAAATATTTATCCAATTCTCTTTTGAATGTTACTATTCAATCTGTATCCACCACCCTTTCAGGCAGTGCATTCCATATCCTAACAACTCACTGTGTAAAAAAATGTTTCCTCGTGTCATCTCTGGTTCTTCTGCCAATCACCTTAAACCTGTGTCCTCTGGTTACCGGCCCTTCTGCCATTGGAAACAGTTTCTCTTTATTTACTCTCTCAAAACACTTCATGATTTTGAACACCTCTATCAAATCTCCTCTTAAACTTCTCTGTTCTAAGGAGAACAACCCTAGCTTCTCCAGTCTCTCCACATAACTGAGGTCCCTCATCCCTGGCACCATTCTCGTAAATCTCTTCTGCACCATCTCCAAGGCCTTGACATCCTTCCTAAAGTGTGGTGCCCAGAATTGAACACAGACTAGAGCTGTGGCCTAACCAGTGTTTTATAAAGGTTTAGCACAACTTACTTGCTTTTCTACTCTATGCCTCTACTAATAAAGCCAAGGATCCCATATGCTTTTTAAAAAGTCTTCTCAACTTCTCCTACCACCTTCAAAGATTTGTGTACCTACACCGCCAAGTCTCTCTGTCCCTGCACTTCACACTTCTCTGCATTAAATTTCATCTGTCACGTGCCTGCCCATTTCACCAGTCTCTTTAAAGGGAAACAGTACATTGCAAAATAGACACTGGCCTCATGGGCTTGGCACAGATTCTGTGCGTGGGATGCAATTAACTTTATTATTTGGGAACCAGCTAGAAATTCAGTTCGTTTCAAAATGTGATTAATAGAGCTATAGAATACCAAGAACCAAAGAGTAAAGTTCAAAAAATATTATTGACTCCACAAGTGCCATCTAATCATTTACCCATTTGGCAATTTTGTGTTTTAGTACATTGTGAACCTGTGTTCAGGAACAAGCTATAAAAGTAAATCAATAATTAATGTAAGCCCTGGGGAAATTCCAATATAAACTTTAATATCAGCAATTACTTAGCTCTCCTTCCTCATACATTGCTCTGATTGTGCAAGCAAATTCATTAATCGACAGGGGAACTTAATTTTCTTCAGCACACTTGAATACATTTTTTTTTAAACATTACTCGATCCAAATTTACATCGCCCCAGAAAAACTTGGAGGTTGCAAAATGCACTAACTCCCCGACAGTATTAAGTCAGAGTTTGAGCAGAGTAACGAAATTGGTCCCTATATTACAACAGTGACTACACTTCAAAAATACTTCACTGGCTGTGAAGCGCTTTGGAACATCCTGAGGTCGTGAAAGGCGCTACATAAATACAAATTCTTCTTTTTATAAAGAGTCCGCGAATCTACGGTTTGATTCTCGGAGGATTTTTTTAGAATCCTCACCGTTGTGGTGTGCAGACACGCTGCGTCCCTGAACACCGTGCTCAATGCCCCCTCATCCCCCACCCTGCCCACCTTCCCTGCTTTCCGTGTTGATTTCAGTTTTTCCTACCAGTTGCCTGTTTTGTACAATGTTGTCCCTCTCTTACCGATCTTGGTCTCCTGCTCCTGGCCGCCTTCTCGTCTGACCTTCTACCTTCGCACCTCTTGCTCTCTCACTGTGCCGCCTCCTCCCTTTCCCTTGAACTCTTTTCTCATCTGCCACGACAGCGCTAACATCTGAAAGCGGGTCTTGGCTGCTTCTGCTGCGTGAATTTTAGCCCAAATGGGACAAACATTTACATTAAATATCCGTACTTAAAACCGTCAACCTATGAATTGGCTAGCTCAATTGATTAGCAGAATAGCCTTTCACCTCTTGGCCCTGGTTTGCAAATCAGCCAGTGTGACAGACTTAAAAGTCACCCTTCCCTGCTGGCTATAAGGGACCTGCATGAAACAAGTCCAAGCATTTTTAAACCAGTTTAGCGAATGCAGGTCCATTCTGCGTAAGCTTGCAAACTCACTCAGGCAAGCCACATGGGCGGTTGCTGTGAAAAATGAAAGATTCACATTGATGCAGCTAGAAATGTTCTTAGGTTAGGACAGAATAAAGGAAACTTTAACCCACCTTAATGCTGTACCTGACAGGTTGGTCCTGACAGCAGACGCAAATAGTGCAAAATTATGCTCCTAGGATTGATGTCTCTCACTTTGTTTTGTTTTCATTTAGATCTCAAAAGGAGTGGGGAAAAAAACTCACTCTATGGCTTATTCAGAAAATGCAGAGAAGTCATCATCAGTTAAGCAAGATTCCCGCCTGGACCACCAGCCCATAATGGGTCAGTTGATGTCGGCCAGGGTGGTAGAAGGGACACTACAATTAACCTCAGCATCGCTTGCCAAGGAAAGGGTAAAAATAGATAGCCGGGGATCCCACTCTTGATGGTTAATCCAGTAACTCTTCGCTGTAAAGCGAGGAAGTGTGGATATCAGATGAGGACAGGGTTTGGTACAGCTGTGATGCCCCTCATGTCCAAATACTCTCCAACACTCACACGTGAAGAATGGTCACTTCACAAGATACTAGTGGGCAGCCAGCACCTGGAGCCATTCCCTGTTGGCTAACCAGGACCATAAAAACATTATCTGCACCAAGAGGTGTCAGAACTGTCCCATTAGCTTCAATGAATAATCTTCTACCCTGCAGTTAAAAATGAAATAAAATCACAGGTGATTCAATGTGACTATCCACTGGCATTATATGATGGCACCTATATACATCAACATACTGCCCCCTATCTTTTATTTCCTTAAAGGGTATTCGTATACATGTACAAGATTCTACATATAACTAATTGAACTCCTGTTGGCTTATAGGAATATAATATCTGATTCAAGAGGATGTTTTATTAATATTATTTTGGTTTTACATTTACACTTTTTCAATTATTTATCTTATTTTTCCACAAACATTTTGCATTTCAATTTTAGCCTCTTAGTGTTTGCTGCCTAGATTATAATGTGTTGCACTTTTAAGAATTTTTTTTAATCCTCCTATGGCCCCACCCCTCCTCATCTTTGTAACCTTCTCTAGTGCTATAGCCCCCTGCCCCCAACTCTCCGCTCCTCTGATTCTGGTCTCTTGTACAACCTGCTTCCCTTGTCCTGCTATTGGTGGCCGTGCGTTCAGCCACCTGTGCTCCAAGCGCTGAAATAAATCCCTCCAGAACCTTGTAGAAAGTAATTCAAAGGATGCTGTTAGAAGAACATTATAGGACGCACATTAAGTGTGTGTCCCTTTAAGGCTAGCTGGTGTAATTGCTCTTCATTCTTGAAATGAATGGTTGGGTCACTTGGAGGTCAAAACCCCTCATTTTCAACCCTCTTCCTTCCTCCCCAACTTTCAGCTACCCTTTCCTTAAGCAGGTTTTATTTACTTTAAAAAAAAGGAAGAGACCAAATTACAATGAGGAAGGACATTGACTCACTGGTGTTAACAATTACAACAGTTACATGTTCTGTCAACAAAACATGGCTTTTTACTTTAAACATAACATTAGCATGAGGAAAGACACTCCCTCAGCTTATATGCTTTCATAGAAACATAGAAGATAGGAGCAGGAGTAGGCCATTCGGCCCTTCGAGCCTGCTCCGCCATTCAATGAGATCATGGCTGATCATCCAAATTCAGTACCCTCCCTGCCTTCTCCCCATATCCCTTGATCCCTTTAGCCTTAAGAAATATATCCAACTCTTTTTTGAATATATTTAATGAACTAGCCTCCACCGCCCTCTGTGGCAGAGAATTCCACAGGTTCACCACTCTCTGGGTGAAGAAATTCCTCCTCATTTCAGTCCTAAATGGCTTACCCCTTATCCTTAGACTATGACCCCTGGTTCCGGACTCCCCGGCCATCATAAACATCCTTCCTGCATCTAGTCTGTCCAGGCCTGACAGAATTTTATAGGTTTCGATGAGATCCCCTCTCAATCTTCTAAACTCCAGTGAGTATAAGCCCAATTGACACAATCTCTCCTCATATGTCATTCCTGCCATCCCAGGTATCAGCCTGGTGAATCTTCGCTGTACTCCTTCCATGGCAAGAACGTCCTTCCTCAGGTAAGGCGACCAAAACTGCACACAATACTCAAGGTGCGGTCTCACCAAGGCCCTGTACAGCTGTAGAAAGACATCCTCCGTTCAGTCCGTAAGGGTGACCCCGAGCTTCCGGTCGCCTGTCATTTTAATTCACCGCTCCATTCCCACTCGGACCTCACCGTCCTTGGCCTCTTGTATTGTTCCACGGAAGCTCAACGTAAACTCGAGGAACAGCACCTCATCTTCCGATTAGGCACTCTGCAGCCTTCCGGACTCAATATCGAGTTCAACAATTTCAGATCATAACCTCGGCCCCTATTACACATTTTTTCTTGTAATTTTTCCACTCCTTTCCCCCCCCCCCCTCCCCTTTCCTTTTGTTTCTCTCTTCACACCTGGCAGCTATCTCTTGCCCTGCCAGTACACTTTACACCTAATCTCAGCCTATTACCATCTCGTCTAGCTCTTTTGTTTCTTTCACTTCTTTTGTCCGATCGCAGCCCTGCCTTCGATCTATTTTCTTTTCTTTCCAGTTTTGAAGAAGGGTTCGACCCGAAACGTCAACTCAAATTTCTCTCCACGGATGTTGCCTGACCTGCTGAGTTTTTCCAGCATTTTCTGTTGTTATTTCGGATTTCCAACATCCGCAGTATTTTGCTATCATCCTTGTTCCTGTACTCAAACCCTCTTGCTACGAAGGCCAACATACCATTTGCCTTCTTAACCGCCTGCTGCACCTGCATGCTTACCTTCAGCGACTGGTGCACAAGAACACCCAGGTCTCTTTGCACTTCCCCTTCTCCCAATCTA
This sequence comes from Somniosus microcephalus, assembly GCF_052327205.1. Classification (NCBI taxonomy): domain Eukaryota; kingdom Metazoa; phylum Chordata; class Chondrichthyes; order Squaliformes; family Somniosidae; genus Somniosus; species Somniosus microcephalus. The sequence continues at coordinate 286,378,851 of NC_140991.1, forward strand.
TTGCCATTCAAATAATAATCGGCCTTCCTGTTTTTGCCACCAAAGTGGATAACCTCACATTTATCCACATTATAGTGCATTTGCCATGTTTCTGCCCAATCACCCAATCTGTCCAAATCGTACTGGAGTTTCTCGACATCCTCCTCACAGCTTACCCTCCCACCCAGCTTTGTGTCGTCTGCAAATTTGGAGAGATTACATCCAATTCCCTCGTCCAGATCATTAATATATATTGTGAACAGCTGGGGTCCTAGGACCGATCCTTGCGGTACCCCACTAGTCACTGCCTGCCACTCGGAAAACGACCCGTTTATTCCAACTCTTTGCTTTCTGTCCGCCAACCAGTTCTCTATCCAAGTCAATACCTTGCCCCCAATCCCATGTGCCTTAATTTTGCACGCTAATCTCTTATGTGGGACCTTATCGAAAGCCTTCTGAAAGTCCAAATACACCACATCCACTGGTTCTCCCTTATCTATTTTACCAGTTACATCCTCAAAAAATTCCAGTAGATTAGTCAAGCACGATTTACCTTTTGTAAATCCATGTTGACCTTGTCCGATCCTGTCACTGCTTACTTAAGCTTCTTAAGCTTGTAAAACACAAAACAAAAGCTACAACAGGTGTGTAATCAGTACACTATCAGTCATTTTTTGTGTCTCAGAATAAAACTTTTGAAATTTGTCCTCCAGCTTTACTTCGAATAATTCTGAAAAACAAATGACCAGAAACTGAGGAAAAATATTCAGGGTAGCGGGCACTGATACTGAGGCATCCTGGGAAATTAAACACACTGCACATGCTCAGACTGTACAATCTGAACCAGGTACGAACAGCTGATTGAAACTGCTTGAAGACCCAGCTTTGCTTGAAATTAGCAGAGCCTTTTAAATCGATAAGTACAGGATAAGGACTTATCAAACTGCCCGGAATAGTCAGCGCATTTAATACGTTATGAGCGGTGCCTTTGTAAATGGCTCCTATGGTGATGGTAAACAGTTAGCGCTATTTTCCCGATATAGGGGGTTGCCCGTAATAAGTGTGGACGGTGTAAGTGGTGGGGACTGTAATACAAGACCACCTGGTGGCACCAGACTGTGCAATTACAGGGCATCATATTCCTATCTTGAAGTGGACATAGCAATTTCTAATGGAACAAAGTTAACAAAATGTGATCAAAAGAGTAGGAGCTGGAAGTAAGGTTTTATAGACAGTGTATGCGAATGTAAGGTTTTAATAAGATAAAGATCAAATCTTGGATACTGTGTAAACAATGACATTTTAAAGGGATTTTATGAGGCAATTTTTTTTTAATGGAAATTTCTTTATTTATACTGTACAAGATGGCAAGCTCAGTTAACAGTGTACTAAATTTTCTATTTCTGCGCCCCTGCCACACACTGGGAGGACACATCAGGAAACTACACGATTTCCCATCCATTCATTTTAAACAGATCTGGGGGTCCAAAAGTGACTCCAGACTGTTCAAGGAGGAGGCTGACGGGGAGTTATACGATTGGGGGGTGGGGATTTTTGGAGGCAGACGATTCACAAGGGCCAATGGCAGTTAAGCCCTAATCTCTTGGGCCACCTTCCACACAAGGCTATTAGATCCTGCTCCCTCCAATACTGCCTGATCTCAGAAACTACCAGACTATGGGTGCCCATGCTCAAACACTCCTTCCTCAGGCCAGCCAGACCCCCAGGACCACCCAGCCCCCCATCCTCATGCCCAAATCCCGGAAGCTCCTTTGAGTGTTCTTAAACCCCAGACCATATTCCCAGTGCTCCTTGATGCCAGAACTACACAAATGCACCTAAACCCTGAAAACTTCCTTCCCACTGCACTCAAGATCACTCTACCGGTGATCCTAGAGCCCAGGACCTGCACTCTCCAGTGTTGTCTCTTCCAATGGATCCTCCTCCATAGAAATACTGCTTGATCCCCAAGGCCCCATCCCATTACTGACAGACCCAGTCCCCCTTCCCATAGGTTCGAGAGCTGACACAGTGTTGAGAAGTCAGTGTTCCAGGTAATATTACTTGGCATAACAACCCTGTTCTTATAACACCTCCAGCCCACTGTAAGCAATGTGATGAGATATCTGCTAGTATATAAAAATAATCTATCTCAACATATCTGAAAGTCAAATTACCGATTCTTCTGTTTGTTTATCATCTTTTGTTCTCACCTTTCATTTTCTGTTTCCCGAGCAGGATAATCATGGAACTCATATGCCTGATCTGTGCTGAAGTGCATCAGTGCTGCTTTGCGCTCGCTGTCTCTAATTGGTCGATCGTCTGAAAGGGATTACATCACCATTTAAAGTAACGGTCAACTATAAAAGCTCGGGCGTTACTAGCTACACTTATCTCATTAAAAACAAATTTTAATCAGGGTGGAGTTAATCTTTCATAACTGTTGATAAGTCAGAAAAACACTTGTAAGTCAGCTATTTATTTCTGGTCAACTGAGCCAAGTTGCTGCAACATCCGATTTGAATGAGTTTTCATTTACAGCTCGTGTAATTTGTGTCCCCACTAAGCATTGCAATTTGTTTTATTAAAGGGGTCAGCAATTGTAGGGTTAAGTACAAAGAGCGGTATGTACTAACCATGAAACTCAGTGTAGAAACACCTTTAAGTATAATTTCATTCCTGGAAAGTTTGGGGGAAGCATTGTTGACAGACAGATGCACAGCTTGGCCAGAGACAGCAGCCAAGATTCTGAACACTGTTCCAGTATTATGTGGAAAAAAAACTTTGCATTCATACAGTGCCTGATCACAACTCAGAAATATCTGCAAAGCGGTCACCCAATCTGCATTTGGTCTCCCCAACGTAGAGGACACCGCATCATGAGCAGCGAATACAGTATACTAGATTGCAAGAAGTACAAGTAAATAAATCGCTGTTTCACCTGGAAGGAGTGTTTGAGGCCCTGGAATGGAGGAGGTAAAAGGGCAGAGTAATATGGATGGGTTAACAATGGGGTCCAGCAGAGGGGCTCCAATGATTAAGATGCAAGGCTGTCAATTGACCATGGCCATTTGCTTATAAAGTCAGAAGATGGACAAGTGTTCATGGGAAATGTAGAACGATACAGCACAGGCCTTGCTGTCTTGCTTTTCAAATTCAAAGCCGTTATTTTGGTGGAAATGTAATTTTTTACATCCATCAAATTTTGTCATTGGTCATATATTTATTTAACTGCAATTTTAATGAAGTTAAAATTAGTTGTAAAATTTGCAGTGCAGTACAGTTAACACACCTAAATATCTCACTCACCTAGAAGAAAAACTAGAAAAGCAGTTACTCTATTAAGACCTACAGCATAGTTTTGCCACAGATTAGATGAAAGAGACAGTGAGGCATTCTTGTATCCACCTTTGATGCAAATCAGTTTTATATAAGTAATTGTATCGGTGAGTTTATAAACTGATATTTCAATGTCCACAGTATCTTCATGTCACAGTAACAGCTCTGATGTCATAAAGACATCTTGATTGCGAATCAGTTTAACTGCCTTCGGTGTTTAAAATTATGTTGATATTTTTAAGTGCATCCTAGAACATTAGTTAATTGAATATTTGCACACTGATGGGATAAATCGAGTAGGTAATGTGCGATTAGTACCAGTTTTCCATTCATGAAGATTTGTGCAACTCACTAACTTTTGAGGTCATCCTTAACACTAAGTAGATGCTCCACTGCATGCGCTCAGTGTATACAATTTTGCCACAGGTTCCTTTACAATAGTAATGTCTAAGTGATCTACAAAAGAGAATCTGGTTGTATACTTGTTTTTTCAGTCATCTACTGCATAGCACAGGGCTTTCATCCCCAGAACAGATGCTCTATGTTGTAGCTGTGCCAGCAGTTGCATCGCCGGATCCTTATCAATCTTTCACAATCTTTTGCAAGCCTAGTCGCATGGCAAGCATCAGTGACCTTGTATATAAAAGTGATCACTGGTAGATTCTTTTTTCCCCCATTAACAGAAATGGAGCACTATTTAGTCTGTTGTGGTGGTAAATCTCTCAAGGAAACTGTACACTTATCATAGCTCTCGTTGTTAAAATTATAATAAAAATTCTTCTTGTCAAGAACGCTTGCTACCAATGCAGAGTCCTCCTCTTTGAATTGCTTCAAGGGCAACCCCAAAGGTCAGGTTTTCAGTGTGCCGTGAGGCGGGCTTTTAGGCGTGCGGGGGGGCAAAAATCCCGAGTTCGGGGGTCCCAACACCATCCCGCCCAAAACCCGCCTCCACGTAAGTTTCAAAGGAGGCGTGTACCCGCCCCGCACTGGGACCCGCCAACCCGAGCGGGAAGGGATTAGTGCCAATTAACTGCCTGTTAACAGGTAGTTAACAGGCAGTTTTTAGCCTAATCCCTATTTTGAGGGGTGTCGTGTGGGATTCCCGACGGCTCCAAACCACGCCAGGTTAGAGCAGGCGGGCCGTTGGGTTGAAGGACTTGGAGGGGTCGAGATGTCAGTGTTCAGGTGAGTGATGGGTGCATGAGTGCAAAGGTAAGTGTGTTTGGTGTGTCTAAAGTGTGTAAAGAAGTTTAAATTACCTGTGCTTACCTTAACAGCCTTTCTTCCTCTAGGCGTCGGGAGTCCATCAATCAGCCAGCACTGAAAGCTGAATGGCTGCAATCTGTCAAAAGTGACAGCCTTCAGCTTTCAGTGCCGGTGAGAGTTCTAACTGAGTCTGCATAGAAGGACCCAGGTTAGAAGTCAGACTGTCAGTGTTTGACAGCTTCAAACAGCTGTGAAACACTGATATTTCATCTGTCAACACCTCTTGACAGATGAAATTTCAGTCTGTGACGTCACCTGCTGTCGGGTGGCCCTTAATTGGCCTGCTGAGCCCGCTGGGCGGGCTCAACAAGGTCAATCAAGGGAAAATCACGTGGATTGGCCAGACGTCGATGGAGGCGGGGCTAAAACCTGAATGTTGTAGTCCCGCCTCCTTCCCGACTGCTGAATGAAAATCCAGCCCCAAGTGTCTCAGAAAAAAGGGAATCCTTTATCTGCATTACTGCTTCATTAAAGCCAAGTCAGCCACATTTTTATCAAGGACCGAGAAGATCATTCAAACAGTTTTTAAGACCTTCTTGTTGCTTTCCAACTCTGTTCCAAGTTTTACAATGCAAGAGAATGAGAAGCAGAAAACATTGTACATCTATCTAGCTATCTTAAGAAAAAGGTGCCTGTCCCTTTTGAGCAATCTCATTAGCCAATAGTGCTTAAAAAGGACCTTTTAAAAAAGAATAATTCTTGGGATGTGGGCAACGCTGGCAAGGTCAGCATTTATTGCCCATCCCCAATTGCCATGACTGAGCGGCTTGCTAGGCTTTGGAGGGCTGTTAAGAGTCAACCATGTTGGTGTGAGACTGGAGTCACATATAGGCCAGACCAGGCAAGGATGGCACATTTCCTTCACTAAAAGGTACTTTTCCAAATGCTTTCCATCAACATTTCCCAAATCTGACTCTTTTAAGCGATCGCATTGGCCAACAGTGACTGTTTGCTTGTGTAACATTCTAGCAATCTCATTGGCTGCAGCTAACCATGCAAACAGCCCAGTTCTTCCACCTTTGGCCAATGTAGGATTTCATGGCAGCTGGTGCTCATTGGTTTTGAGCACATGATTGGTCCATGGGAACAATGTGACTGGAAATTCTCAGCTCTAATTGGTCTGGGAGAGGCAGGGCTTTTTTCCACCTTGGAACGATACTTTAGCAAGGACTTGCATCACAATGACAAAGTGGCGTTAGGAACAGGTTCAACTGATTTTCCTTGCATTACAAAAAAAAGTTATTTTAAAATGTTTTACCAGGATAAGCAATGGAAGCTATATTCATGAATTTCTTTCCATTTATGAAATTATATATATTTAAATTCATTAATTTTGCTTCTATTTCTTATCCTGGTAAAACATATAAATAAATGCATAAAATAGTAAATACACATATAACTTAAGAACCTGCTAACGTGTGCTTAGCATATGCTTTTGCACGGCTTCCTTCTGGGTTGCATGATTCCATGATCCTGCATAGGGGCCTGTTTCATAACAAACAAAGGGATTGTATTGTAGCGTAAATGGTATCTGGACAGCCCAGTTATTCTATCTGAAAGTGAGGTAATAAGCCTGTTGCTTACATAGGAATACTAGCTGGGGGGGGCCCGGCGTTGACAAGGCTTTTTTGTAAAACGGCAGTTTACAGGGCCGCGCGGTTGACGGCCGGCCGCTGCCCCGCTCTGTGTCTCGGGCCGAGCGGTTGTCAGGCCCGGCCCGAGTGACCCCAACTCACCTCCCGCTCGCTGTTGAGTAAAAGCAGTGAAAAAAATGGCGGCTACGTTTCAGGAGGCTGCAGGATTAGGTCCCGCCCACACACGGAATGAAACACCCCCGTGATGCACCGATTGGTCAACCATCAGGTCACTGAACTGTAGGATTGGTCAACTATCACGTCACTCAACGCTAATGAGCGGTAGGATTGGTCAACCGCTAATGAGCGGATTTTTAAACGTTTTTTGTATACTGTCCGAACAATTTTTGTCTGACCAAAATGTAAATACGCCTATGAGACTCCCCTAATCATAAGCTTTCTTTTGATATAACATATGTGTAGGTACGCTCTATAACTTTTGAGTGTATAGCGGACAGACAGACATACAAACAGACGAACGGATCCTTTTATATATATATATATATATATATATATAGAGACTAGCTAGTGGGGCCCGGCGTTGCCAAGGCTTTTTTGTAAAACGGCAGTTTACAGGGCCGCGCGGTTTACGGCCGGCCGCTGCCGCTCCCCCGCTCTGTGTCTCGGGCCGAGCGGTTGTGAGGCCCGGCCCGAGTGACCCCAACTCTGAGGGGGAGAGAGAGAGAGAAAGACGGGGGAGAGAGAGAGAGAGAGAGTAGAGAGACTGGGGGGAGAGAGAGGAGAGAGACTGGGGAGAGAGAGAGAGAATGGGGAGATAGAGAGAGAGAGAAGTTAGAGAAATGTCCCAAGGCACTTTGCAGATGCATAATCAGACATCAATGGACACTGAGCCAGAGAAGGAGATTATTAGGAAGGGCATCCAATAACTTGGTCAAAGAGAGTTTAAGGAAGGTCCTAAAGGAGAGGGAAGTGGTGAGATTGAGGGGCTAAGGGAGGGAATTCTAGAGCATGATGCCTTTACTGCTGAAGGTATGGCTGCCAATGGTGGGACAAAGACAGGAGAATGCACAAGGGGCCAGAGTCAGAGGAGGTTACAGAGATAGGGAGGGGAGGAGCCATGAAGAAATTTAACTACGAGGGGAGAATTTTAAATTGGGAGACTTTGAGGAAGTGGGAGCCAATAAAGGACAGCAAGGACAGGAATGATAGGGGAGAGGGGGCTAGGTGCAGGATAGGACACAGGCAGCAGCGTTTTGGATGAGTCGATGTTTACTGAACGTGGAGGATCGGAGGTCAGTCAGGACAGCATTGGAATAGTCTAGGCTGGAGGTGACAAAGGCATAGATGAGGGTTTTAGTAACAGATTGACAGAGGCAGAGGATGGAGGCGATATTGCGAAGGTCGAAGTAGGTAGTGTTTGTAATGGAAAGGATATGGGATTGGAAGCTCAGCTCGGTGTCACAGGGCACTGAGGTTGAGAACAATCTGGTTCAACCTGAAACAGTGGCCAGGGAGGGGGATGGGAGATGGAATCTGTGGCATGGGCCGAAGATGACACATAAAAGTACAGTACTGGAAAATTCTATGCGGTCCAATTGGCCAGTTCGCAATCACCCACTCCTCATTATCTGCTGCTCTGGACAGTTGATACCACCACCATCTGTATAAAGTCATTAAATCTCCATTGTCTGTGCAGCTTCCTTTTTTCTATTCCCTTAAGAATCTTGAATACCTCAATAATATCTTTCGAAAACTCCTCTGCTCCAGAGTCAACAACCCCAGGCTCTTCAGCCACGCCTCATTACACAAACTACCTAGAACTCCAAAGTAACCGAAAATCTCTCTGGAACTTCAGGTATAGAAGATTGTTCTTTTGAAGGTTAAAAAAACATCCAATGAGGTACACGTATGAAGGGATAACCCCAACTGTGGCTAGTGGGGTCCTCCTTTAGGCAACATAATTTTCTATGGTTAGTCATTTTGCTGTATAGCAGGGGTTCTCAACCTTTTTGTTTCTGAGGCCCCTCCCCTCCCATGTTATAAAAATTCCACTGACCTCCTGTAACACAAAAGTATTTTTTCTGTGTAAAAATTCTCTTAGCGCCACTCCCGCTCACCGTGTTACTGCTGCTGCTGCTATCCTGGCACTGCAGAAAATACTGGTCACCACGCCCACCACTCCCTCTTTCCCTCCACATGAGCCCCAATTGCCTGACCCCCAGTCTCCCTATTTCCCCCGCAACCCCCGACTCCCTCACTGACTGTTCCCGGCACATCAGCCAGTCCCGGTTCTCTGCTTGATTGTCAGTCAAACAGACTTTTTTCCCCTATCTCGAATATTTTCATAACTAATAAACAAAAAAGTGGACAATAAAAATGAAAAAAAAAACACAATTTTTTTAAGGCCCGCATGATTTTCCTCCCAAATTGCTGGAGGCAGTGTCCTGATTAATGTTTTATTCCTGGCGACTCCAGGACAATCCTGGAAGGTTGAAATCCTAGTTGGAGGTCCACATTGGGTGTGAACAATCAGGTCTGCCTGTGATGCTCTCCTTGGTCGAGCAATGAATGAGGTTAGGCACCCTTGTAACTGTACGAGTGTGTGAGTCAGCACTCTTGCCAAAATCTATTAGCTAACCAGGAGTTTCTGATATTGCGCAGAATAAGTTAAGGGTCCAGCCGGACGCTTTTGGTCGTGAGTCTAGAGGTCAGATCAGTTGGACATGTAGGTGGTTCCAGCAGCGCTCTGCCGGTTGTACTGCAACTGTTCGGCCAGCAGGCCAGTCTGCCCATATATACAGTGGGACCTGGCAAGAGGAGAGTGGAGGACAGAGAGCTTGAGCCGGGGGATCAGCGACCAGCGACCGCTGTCTCATTCCCTTCTCAGCAAACGGGGGCCTGGGCTCAGCGGCAGCTGCCGCTGTCATCACACAGAGGTTCGAGAGAGGGTAAACAGGTCCGTGTCAGTGCCGAAGCTACCAGTTTGCTTAGCTCGAACCCACCTTTACGCGATGGTGTATTTTTCTTTTTTTTTAAATCCCAGAGGTTATTTATGGCGGACCCCCGGTTGAGAATCCCTGCTGTACAATAGGAAACCTGTATATACTTTTAGGTGGTAGAAAAGATAATGGAATCTTTACTCTAAGATGTAATAGAAAAACATCTAGAAACTGAAAATATAATAAAAAGTAGTCAGCACGGATTTCAAAAGGGAAGGTCGTGCTTGACCAACCTTATAAGTAACAGAAAGGGTAGATAAGGGTAATGCAGTAGACGTAAAATATTTGGATTTTCAAAAGGCCTTCGATAAGGCCTCATGACTAAGGTCAGAACACGTGGAGTCAGGGGACATGTAGCAGAACGGACAGCAAGCTAGCTACAAAACAGAGAAAAAGAGTAGGGGTTAAAGGTAGTTACTCAGACTGGCAAAAGGTAGGAAGTGGTGTTCCACAAGGATCGGTGCTGGGACCACTTCTGTTCACCATTTACATAAACGATTTGGACTCGGGAATCGGAAGTACAATTTCAAAATTTGCGGGCAGCACCAAATTGGGGGGTACAGTTAATACTCAGGAAGAATGCATCAAAATACAAGAGGACATAATAAACTTGCAAAATGGGCATGTAATTGGTAAATTAATTTCAATATAGATCAGTGTGAGGTGGTACATTTTGGTAGGAAGAATAAGGAGGCCACGTACTGTTTGGATAATAAGGGGGGAAAATTCAGTATCGCCCCGTTTGGGGCACCATTAGCGGCTGTGCGCAAAGTTTAGCGCCTGGCGCTATCGCCTCCGACGGCAAACTTGGCTTTTATCGCCCCTGGAGGTGATTGGAGCGCTATATCAGACGCTTCACACCTGTCTTAAGGTGCAAAGGCCGAGGAGCGAGGCGCTACCTCAGAGCGCTAGCGAAGCTCATGTGATGTCAGTCAGCAATGGAACACACACTGGCGCCGGCCAGTTCTTAAAGGGGAGTTCTGACGAAAGGTCATCGACCTGAAACGTTAACTCTGTTTCTCTCTTCACAGATGCTGCTTAACCTGCTGAGTTTCTCCAGCAATTTTCTGCTTTTATCTTAAAGGGGAGGGTTGATTTTGCTCTCCATCCACATCCTGCTCATTGCAGCCTTGAATCTCGGCCTGGAGAGACCTGTACATCAAATCTGCTGGAAAGAACAATGGAGAGACCCAGGGAAAGAGCTCAGAGTGCAGCCCCCACAGTCTCTTCTAAATAGATACAAGAAGGGCAAATCAAAATGAACCTGCAAAGTGCTGCTCAGTACCCAAAACTCCTTCACACGGTGTTGAATCTCTCCAGAAGTCTCTCTCTCTCAGAATGTGTGGTGCAAAAATGTCACCAACAAAAAAAGGCAGGAAGTGGTCGCCTTTAAATAGCGCTCCCCCAGTCCCTTCCTGACTGCAAAACACTCCCCTCAACCTGTCGTTGCTAGCGGCAGGCGGTAAGGCAGGGGGTGCCACTCAATATCCGGTTCGGGGCGTTACCGGGGCGTTGCGCACTCGACTGACGTCACGATCTGCCGGCGCAGGAGATTGTGGCAGTAGTGTTTAGCGCCAGCGCAAAATATCTAGTTAATTTCGCAAGCGGTGCAAACATCGCTGCGCCCGGGCGCTAGTTGCTTTGTGCCCCATTAGCGCCCTCTTAAGGTGCTAACGGGAGGCACAAACAACTGAATTTTTCCCCCTAAGAGTCTAAATGGGGGGTAGAGGAGCAGAGGGATCTGGGGGTACAGATGCACAAATCACTAAGAGTAGCGACACAGGTTAATAAGGCCATAAATAAAGCAAACAACGCACTGGGGTTCCTTTCTAGAGGGATAAAATTGAAACGCAGAGAAGTTATAAACTTCTACAGGAAACTTTGTGATATCCGGCACCGACGGGACCGAGCTGTTGCCGTCCCATCAAAACTGCCAGACAAACCAGCACTAATGTTAAAACATATACGGAAGCTTTTGAGCTCCGTATCTAGCAACAAATCCTGTTAGCTTCTAAACAGTCGGCCGTAGCTTGCAAGTGTCTCTGTAGCTAAGCAACAGCTTTAGCTAGACCTTGCAGAGCCCGACTGGTGAAAAAAAAGCAACGAAAAGAAAAAAAACTTATTGAACCGACTCCTGAATTTTGCCAGTGGCTCGAGCATTCCGGACAGTTAACCTCCGGATAAACCAAAGTTTCCTGTATATCTTTTGTTTCTTAACCTGTCCCATTACCATCTCCTTTTGCCTTGAATATCTCTTAATCTCTCCTGCCTTCTATCCTATCACAGACCTTCCCTTTTGTTCTTTCATCCCCTCCCCCCTTTCCCAGCCCCTACACTTGCCTAAAAATCTGTTCCATTTCCTGTTTTTCCCAGTTCTGACGAAAGGTCATCGACCTGAAACGTTAACTCTGTTTCTCTCTTCACAGATGCTGCCTGACCTGCTGAGTATCTCCAGCATTTTCTGTTTTTATTTCTATAGAACCTTAGTTAGACCACACTTGGAGTACTGTGAACAGTTCTGGTCTCCATATTATAAAAAGGATATAGAGGCCCTGGAAAAGGGGCAAAAAAGATTTACTGGAATGATACCAAAACCTATCAGGAAAGGTGAAACCAGCTGGGGCTCTTTTCTCTAGAAAATAGAAGACTGAGGGGTGACCTGATACAGGTCTTTAAGTGTTTGATAGGGTAGATGTAGAGAAGATGTTTCCACTTTTTTTTTATTCGTTTTGTGGGATGTGGGCATCGCTGGCAAGGCCAGCATTTATTGCCCATCCCTAATTACCCTTGAGAAGGTGGTGATGAGCCGCCTTCTTGAACCGCTGCAGTCCGTGGGGTGAAGGTACTCCCACAGTGCTGTTAGGGAGGGAGTTCCAGGATTTTGACCCAGCGACGATGAAGGAGCGGCAAAATACTTCTAAGTCAGGATGGTGTGTGACTTGGAGGGGAAATTGGAGGTGGTGGTGTTCCCATGCACCTGCTGCCCTTGTCCTTCAAAGTGGTAGAGGTCGCGCGTTTGGGAGGTGCTGCCAAAGAAGCCTTGGCGAGTTGCTGCAGTGCATCTTGTAGATGGTACACACTGCAGCCACGGTACGCCAGTGGTGGAGGGAGTGAATGTTTAAGGTGGTGGATGGGGTGCCAATCAAGCGGGCTGCTTTGTCCTGGATGGTGTTGAGCTTCTTGAGTGTTGTTGGAGCTGCACTCACCCAGGCAAGTGGAGAGTATTCCATCACACTCCTTACTTGTGCCTTGTAGATGGTAGAAAGGCTTTGGGGAGTCAGAAGAGCAGAACTAGGGATCATCATAAATATAATGTAGTCACTAATAAATCCAATAGGGAATTCAGGAGAAACTTCTTTACCCAGAGAGTAGTGAGAATGTGGAACTCGCTACCACAAGGAGTAGTTGAGGTGATTAGCAGAGATGCATTTAAGGGAAAGCTAGATAAACACATGAGGGAGAAAGGAATGGAACGATATATTGATGGAGTGGATGAAGAAGGGTGGGAGGAGGCTTGTGTGGAGCATAAACACCCACATGGACTTGTTGGGCCAAACGGACTGTTCTGTGCTGTAAATACTATGTAATACATTCCACTGCCGAACAAAGCTCCTTTCATTCAAGAGAAGCTTAAAGCACAAAATTTTGCTTCTAAGCCTTATTAAACTTTGGTTCTGCTTTTCTAACTCCAAATTACACCTCCTCCTCCCAAAAGCAATGACACTGCCTTGGTCTTCCTACCATTTCAAACTTTATGGCGTAATCTTGTTCAACTAATAACCATTATTGTGACGAGGCTTTGAAATTTTGTTAGCCAGAAATAGCGATCCCTTGAAGCAAAAAATACCAGATACATTACACCCTGATAATGTAGTAATTTCTCACTTTAGTGTATTAATACTCTGCAGAAAAATATATTTAACATCCCCTTTGCCATTACCGAGATCATTTTGAAACATCTGCATTTTTAAAAAGATGTGCTTTTTGCCGTGAATCACATCAATTTTGCAGTTGCTTCTTCACCTCTCACCCTTAGTTCTCGGCTGTTGCAGTCGTGTTGTTGTATGTACAGGTATCACAATACATCACAGGTAGGTATGATTAAGAATCACATGGTCTTTAAAAGAAAGCAACAGCAATTTTTTATACTTCGGTAATGTAGTGAACAGTGAGGAGGATAGTGATAGACTTCAAGAAGACAGACTGGTGGAATAGGCAGACACGTGGCAGATGAAATTTAATGCAGAATAGTGCCAAGTGATACATTTTGGTAGGAAGAATGAGGAGAGGCAATATAAACTAAAGGGTACAATTCCAAAGGGGGTGCATGAACAGAGAGACCTGGGGGAATGTGTGCACACATCGTTGATGGTGGCAAGGCAAGTTGAGAAAGCGGTTAAAAAAGCATACGGGATCCTGGGCTTCATAAATAGAGGTATAGAGTACAAAAACAAGGAAGTTATGATGAACCTGCATAAAACACTGGTTCAGCTTCAACTGGAGTATTGTGTCCAATTCTGGGCACTGCACTTTAGGAAGGATGTGAAGGCCTTAGAAAGGGTGCAGAAAAGATTTACAAGAATGGTTCCTGGGATGAGGGACTTCAGTTACGTGGACAGACTGGAGAAGCCGGGGTTGTTCTCCTTACAGCAGAGAAGATTGAGAGGAGATTTGATAGAGTTGTTCAAAATCATGAGGGGTCTAGACAGAGTACATAGAGAGAAACTGTTCCCATTGGCGGAAGGGTCAAGAACCAGAGGACACAGATTTAAGGTGATTGGCAGAAGAACCAAAGGCGACATGAGGAAAACTTTTTTACGCAGTGAATGGTTAGGATCTGGAATGCACCGCCTGAAAGGATGGTGGAGGCAGATTCAATCATGGCTTTCAAAAGGGAGTTGGTTAAGTACCTGAAGGAAAAAAAATTGCAAAGCTAGGGGAAAGGGCGGGGGAGTGAGACTAGCTGAGGTGCTCTTGCAGAGAGCTGGCTAGGGTTCGACAGGCCGAATGGCCTCCTTCTGTGCTGTAACCATTCTATGATTTTATGATAAATCATTGAATTGACATAATTTGAAAAATAACTTACATTTATATGGCCGCTTTCATGACCTCAGGATGTCCCAAAGCACTTTTCAGCCAATTAAGTACTTTTTTTTGAAGTGTAGTCACTGTTGTAACACGGCAGCCAAATTGCACACAGCAAGGTCCCACAAACAGCAATGTGATAATGATCAGATAATCTGTTTTAGTGATAATAGTTGAGAGATAAATATTGGCCAGGACAACAGGGAGAGCTCCCTGTTTTTCTTCGAATAGTGCTACGGGATCTTTTACGTTCACCTGAGAGAGCAGAGGGGGCCTCAGTTTAACCTCTCAACCGAAAGACTCTCTCAGTACTGGCACTGGGAGTGTCGGCCTAGATTTTGTACTCTAGTGTCTGGAATGGGACTCAAACCCGCAACCTTCTGACTCAGAGGCCAGAGTCCTAATGATGAGCTGCGGCTGAGAAAGGAATGGATGCGGTTATTATTACTTCAGCCCAGCAGGGTACTTACCTAATCTTCGAAGATTGGGGAGCATGTGTACAACAAAAAGTCGATAGTCCAATTCATTTTTGGACACAGGGTTCAGTCTCAGGTCAAGTTCTTTCAAAACACCCAGGTTACGAAGGAGAAAAATTTCTTTCAAATTTGCTATGTTGTTATAATATAGGTTGAGCTTTTCCAGATGAATCAAGTGTTGAATCCCCTGTGTGTACAATACAGACAAGGTGAAAATGTATTAAATCTGTCGGAGTTGTCTTAAGTATGCATAAATACTCTTTTTTACAGCATTAATGTGTGGCAAATGTTTATTTAAAATTATTTTAGGAAACCAAATTAGGGGACTGTTATATTTCCAACTGGTTCCAACCAGGTTGAATATTCATTCCGGGTCCGATACAATGGCCTGGATTTTGCAATGATAATAACGGCGAGGCTATCAACGCTCACCATTATTACGGAGAAAATTGGACAGCAACTTCCGGCATTTGCACATGCGCATTTAAACGCGGAAATCCGGAAGTTGCTGACAGAGATACCCCGCTCCTCCATAGGGTGCGCTATAATAGTCCTTGCCGATAGTCTCGGCACTAAAATCAATGCAATGGTGTGAAGTTGGAGTACTTGCCCATTAGTTCCCCACTAAACATGGCAGACAAAGTTTGGTCTGGTGCATTGAGGAGTAAGTGAATTTTTAACAGCATGATAAGTGATAATTACTGTCAAACAACCTCTCTGGCCCTGAAAATTTAATCTTACAAGTGCGATGTCTCATTCCTACAGTAGTTAATTAGTATTGGAGATTTAAATTTTTTTTTTAACTTTTTCTGTCTGTCTCTTTTATCTCTCTTTCTCTTAACATAGAAACATAGAAAAATAGGAGCCTGCTCCGCCATTCAATATGATCATGGCTGATCCTCTATCTCAATATCATATTCCCGCTGTCTCCCCTTACCCCTTGATGCCTACAGAAACATAGAAACCCATCTGTCTTTCCCAATCTTTATTTTGCTTTCTGTACATGATTTAAATCTAATTTATACTTCCTACTTTAAACCTCCTGGTTTCGACTCTGCGTTACTCGGTGAGGATTCTTCAATCTGATTGGTTGAAGAGCCTCCCTGTTTGTGACTTGCTCACAGATGCCCTTTAGAGGGCGCCGCACTGGATCAGATGTTGGATTACAGCAAGTCTCCACTCAAAAGCCCACAAACACTTTGGCCCCGATTTTCCTGGAGCCATCAGGCGGGATTTCAGGCGGGCGGGGGTTGAAAAAAAAAAAAAAAAAAAAAAAAAAAAAAAAAAAAAAAAAAAATCGCAGAAATAGGGGGTCGCGACCCCCCCCCCCCCCCACCACCCGATTCCCCGTCCCGCCCGACTTTCGCCCCGGTGTTTCAACGTGACCCGAATCAGTCCCGCCCGCAGCAGGCGGGACTGGTCATCGGGAGCCTAATGAGCAATAATTGGCATCTGTAATCCAATTTTAAGGGGCCCTTGCAATTTTCAGCCTTCCCCCACGTAAACCACACCTGGTGGGAAACACCGCTGATGAAACCTGGCGTGAACAATGTCGGCTTGCTTACTTTCAGCTGCAGGTCAATCAGGAATGAAGAGACTTAATCAGACAGCATTTGTAGGCTGTAGGACCTTGTTGCTCCAGGCTTGGGGCAACTTCGAAGGCTTAGGCACAGCTGTGGAAGGTTGGAGCCTCACAGACTTCTCCAGTGTGAGCTCCTGGGAAGCCCCTCTCACCGCCCTCACTCAGCGCTTCCTCAACGGGGGCATCTGCCAGAAGCTTGGGAGGACTTTTGTTCCTTCCCTTCTTGGCATTAGAGGATCTCCAACAGCAGAGGAGGCTGGAGCAGATCCAGCAACAGCAGCTCCAGCAGGAGCGACAGGCTGCGGCTCAGCCACCTGAGGCAGCACAGGCCAGAAGGGGCCAGCGTATGGAAGGCCGTCGGCGCAGGAGATACCCCCAAACAGGGTCTACAGACACAGGGTGAGCTACCTCAACATGACTGAGCAGCAGTGCCAAAGGCGGCTCCGACTTTCGCGAGAGGTAGTGACTGACATCTGCACAATGCTGCAGCAAGACCTGGAGCCCAGAGCACCAGGTCAACACTCCTTACCAGTGGCCATCAAAGTCACCACCACACTCAACTTTTATGCCTCAGGCTCCTTCCAGGGATCAGCAGCAGACATCAGCAGCATCTCCCAGGCGACCGCACACTCTTGCATCAAACAGGTCACCAATGCCCTCTTTGCCCTCGCACACAATCACATCCATTTCACCCGGGATCGCGCAAGTGTGAGGGCGCGAGCGCTTGGATTAGCTCAGCTGGCAGGCTTTCCAAGGGTGCAGGGCGTCATTGACTGCACACGTGGCCCTTAGGGCACCTCATCGCAATCTAGGAGTTTTTGTCAACCGCAAGGGCTTCCACTCCCTTAACGTTCAGCTGGTGTGTGACCACAAGAAGGTGATTTTGCATGTTTGTGCCAAGTACCCTGGCAGCTGCGCTAGTCTACTGTGCCTCCGCTATTCAGTCCGCCAAACGAACTTCAGGGATGGCTACTTGGAGACAAGGGATATCCCCTACGGTCTTGGCTAATGACACCGTTGAGGAGACCAGCCAACGAAGCTGAGGAGCGCTACAACTCCAGCCACATTTCCACCAGATGCATTATCGAGCAAGCCATCGGATTGCTGAAGATGCGCTTCAGATGCCTCGATAGATCAGGTGGAGCCCTACAGTACTCAGCAGCCAGGGTCTCCAGAATCATCGTGGTATGCTGTGTGCTTCACAACATGGCACAGCATCGTGGCTTGCCGATTCCGCAGTGCCAAGAGGCTCCTCACAGAGCCGCCTCAGATGAGGATGATGCTGAGGAAGAGGAGGAAGACGGAAACGAGCATCCTGCAGAGGCCCGTCAACCAGCGCCACCAGTGCACGAGAACATTGCTGAGCGGAATGCAAGGAACGCACACATCCTGGCCAGATTTGCGTAGCCTGGTACATCAAACACTGTAGCCTCGCTGCTTTTTAACTGACCATGGACAGTGGCCCATCCCTGCGCATTTCTACCTATTTGACCAGCTTGCTGACATCTGCAAGTAATCCTAAGGCCTCAATGTGAAATCCCCATTCGCCAAATGACAAGACGCCACAACTGCAGCAGTTGCCACCAGATTTTTTATGTACAGGAAACTGATGGCATTAAAACTATATACAAGGCTTTTCACCCAAGTGACTACCCTTGTGATTAGTGGTGCTTTATTTTCCTCTTACGCATGCTCCTACGTAGTGGTACCCCTGTGGCTTCAGCAGATGTGGAGGCTCCTTGCTCGCTTTCCTGCTGCTCCTGTCTCGACACATTTGGCGGGCGTCCTCTAGGGTGGCGAGCCTGCGAGGGCTCGCCAGCAGTCTGCTGCTCCTGCGGCTGTGCAGGGGTTGAGACTCCTATCTCACTTGGGTGCGGACTCTGGCGGGGCTCTGACCGAGGGCTTTGAAGTGGCATGGAAGTGTGAGCGCGTGGAGAGGAGCCCCCACTTCCTTCAGGTGTGCCAACAACCTCCCTCTCATGGGTCAGCTCCCCCTCAGCGCCTGCAAGTGGCTGGGGAACACCTTGCTGCACATCAGGGGGGCCATGGGGACCCGTCTCAGCACTGGAAGCCCTGCTCAGAGGGACTTCCATGAAGGTCTGGTTTCGGTGCTCAATAGATGCCCATCGCTCAAGAGATGTTATTCTATTCTGAGCACTCACCATGTTTTCGATACCCTGGCGACTAAGCTCCTCCATGGCCGTAGCCCTCCTCTCCTTGGCTGCAGCCTTCCTCTCCTCGGCTGCAGCCCTCCTCTCCTCGGCTGCAGCCAGCCTTACCACGGAGGTAGCCATCCTTTCCGTGGTGATGCTTTCATGCGCCAATGACTCCAATAAGGTTGTGCTCATGCTCGCCATGGACTCCTCCATTCACTCCACACTCGCAGCGACCCTGGAGACAAAACCTGCCAGAGACTCCTGCATCTGTGCATGGAGATCCATCACCTCCTCTCTTGCGGATGGACCCAGAGGCATAGGGTCGACATGCAGCTGAGCTGAGCTGGCAGAGGCCTGCGCCCTCCGACGAGGACTCTCCACTGCTGTCCCTGTCTCCACAATCTGCTGGTGCTCACTTGTGAGCTGTGAAACACCAGGTGACAACACTACTCTATGTCCCGAAGGCCCCCCTGAGGTGTGAGTGTCTGTGCTGGTGTTGGGTGCGCTTACTTCTGCTGATGCTGCGCCCTCAGAGGTTGGAGCTTCCTCTGAGGAGTCTGGCTGCAAAGCCTCTTCCTCCTCGGCAGTGGGGACGGGGGCTCTGGATGGTCCTGTGGGGGAGTAAAGGAAAGAGTTAGAGATCTGATGCCAAGACTACTTGCACATTGGATTTGGCAGATGCTCATAAGTCCAAATGATGTAGCTTCAGAATCATATCAGCGACTCATGCTATGTCAATGAGAGAGATGGGAAACTATTCTGTCACCAGCTTGCGGGCTTGCTCCTGTCTCTCCTTCCCCAGCTTCCGCAGCCACGTCAGCCCCAGCAATCTCCATCACTGCTTCCTCCCAGGGGGTCAGGTGGGCGATTGAGGGTGGTCCTCCTCCAGTCCTCGCTCGCTCTCTCCTATTGTGAGCTCTCTTTTCCTGCAATGAGGGAGACAAGTGGAGTTTCAGTGAGAGTGCAGGAGTGAGTGTAGAGATTGCATAGCATAAATACTTAGAAGGAGACAAAGATGGTGTGAGGCTGCAAGATCAAGGGCCCTCCCTGTGTGTTGTCAGTTGTATTCCAAGCATCAGAGTGAGAGGCAGTGTGAGGGCTGCATGGTGGAATAGTTATGTGAATGTGAGCATAGAGAGATAGGGAATGGGTAAGGGTGCATGGATGTGACTGTGAAGTGGGATGTGGAGGAAGAGAGTACTAAAGCTGAGTGCTGTTGGGGAAAGGCAATGGGGATCAGGTTGAGGGTGATGGAAACTTCATACTTACTTTTCCTGTACGGTGAAGGTCATGGAAGCGCTTCCTGCACTGCATCCAGGTCCGTCGGGTGACTCCCTGAGAGTTCACCTCTGCAGCCACCTCCATCCATGCAGCCCTGGTCTCTTTGGGAGGCCTCTTCCTCCCTGAGCTAGGGAAGAGGACCTCCCTGTGGGCCCTAACCCCATCCACCAATGTCTGCAGTGATGTCTCATCAAATTTGGCGGCAGCTCGGGCTCTGCCGCTGGCAGCAGCTGGTGCAGGCTCCTCTGCCATTCTGTATGACTGGTTGGGAAGCCTGCAGAGGTTGAAAAGCTTGCTGGAGACTTTAAAAGCACCACGAATGATGACATCATACTGTGGGGCTTTCTGACTGGAAATGGACACTTAGCAAGGGTGCCCACACGCTGGAAATTAATTGGCCAATTGAGGGAAAATTGCATGCAGCTGGCAGACCCATTTAGATTCGTGTCGGAACCTGACATTCGGGGAACCCGACAATTCCCTGCACCTGCGGGAAAATCGGGCCCTTTGTGGGCAGATTTGGCCTTCGATAAGGTATCCCATAATAGACTGATGAACAA
Organism: Somniosus microcephalus; assembly: GCF_052327205.1. Classification (NCBI taxonomy): domain Eukaryota; kingdom Metazoa; phylum Chordata; class Chondrichthyes; order Squaliformes; family Somniosidae; genus Somniosus; species Somniosus microcephalus. Next base: position 286,399,169 of record NC_140991.1, read on the forward strand.
GGTCAGAGAATGCAGAGTCAGGGGACAAGTAGCAGAATGGATAGCAGAATGAATTGCTAGCTGGATTCAAGACAGAAAGCAGAGAGTGGGAGTAGGGCAGCTATTCACAGTGGCAGAAGGTGAGTAGTGGTGTTCCACAAGGATCAGTGCTGGGACCACTGCTGTTCACAATTTATATTAACGATTTAGACTTTGGAATCAAAAACACAATTTCTAAATTTGCAGATGACGCCAAATTGGGGGGGATAGTCAATACTGAGGAAGACTGCAACAAAATACAGAAGGACATTAATAAACTTGCAGAATGGGCATATAATTAGCAAATGAAGTTCAACACAGATAAATGTGAGGTATTACATTTTGGTAGGAAGAATATGGAGGTCACTTATTACTTGGAGGGTGCGAGGCTAGGTGAGGTAGAGGAACAAAGGGATCTCAGAGAACAAATACACAAATCACGAAAAGTTGTGACACAGGTTAGCAAGGCCATAAAAAAAGCAAACCAAGCACTAGGGTTTATTTCTAGGGGTATAGAATTGAAAAGTAGGGAAGTTATGCTAAACCTGCATCAAACCTTGGTTAGACCACACTTAGAGTATTGTGTACAGTTCTGGCCGCCATATTATAAAAAGGGTATAGAGGTACTGGAGAGGGTGCAGAGAAGATTTACAAGGATGATACCAGAAATACGAGGGTATACATATCAGGAAAGGATGAACAGGCTGGGTCTCTTTTCGCTTGAAAAAAGGCTGAGGGGTGACATAATAGAGGTCTTTAAAATTATGAAAGGTTTTGATAGAGTAGATAGAGAGAGAATGTTTCCACTTGTGGGGAAGAGTATAGCTAGAGGCCATCAATATAAGATAGTCACCAAGAAATCCAATAGGGAATTCTGAAGAAACTTCTTTACCCAAAGAGTGGTGAGAATGTGAAACTCGCTGCTACAGGGAGTGGTTGACGCGAAAAGTATAGATGCATTTAAGGGGAGGCTGGACAAACATGAGAGAGAAGGGAATAGAGGGTTATGCTGATAGATTTAGATGAGGAAAGACGAGAGGAGGCTCGAGTGGAGCATAAACACCAGCATGGACTGGTTGGGCCGAATGGCCTGTTTCTGTGCTGTATATCCTGTGTAATCCTATGTAATGTAATGTCAGCGAGGTGAACAGCAAGCGCCGTTCCTTCACTGCTGACTGCAAAATCCAGACCATTATCAAACTCAAACCTATTGCATGTGATACTGACCCCCAACATCATTAAATGAGGCAAAAATACATAGCAATACTTAAATGTGTACAACTGGAAGAAATAGCTGGCAAACTCCAGGTAAATTAAACAGAGAGAAAGTGCTTTTTGTTATCAGTCCATTAACAGCTAAATTAATTTTTAAACTGGAACACTGTAGGGTGTATGAAATTATGATGGGGTTAGGCATCACCAAACTTGCAACAGATCAATTATTGAATCTTTAAACCATCCAATTTTAATCTGGTGCAATTAATTTTTTTATTATTCAACAAATATTTTATTAGTCCCTGCCCTGTTTTTTGGCTCTTATATCCTCTCCTATCGAAGGTGCTGACTCATGCTGGGACAGAGTTCCAACGTGGCGCTCTGATACTTCTCCCACGTGGCATGAGGAGACACCACCAAGATATATTTACTGGTCATCTCATGTGTAGGATCTTGCTGAGCGTGTGCAACATCAGCTGCATTTATTTGCATTCCAACAGTAATTGCGCAATACATATTCTTCTACATAGAAACATAGAAGATAGGAGCAGAAGTAGGCCATTCGGCCCCTTGAGCCTGCTCCGTCATTCAATGAGATCATGGCTGATCATCCAAATTCAGTACCCTGTTCCTGCCTTCTCTCCATATCCCTTGATCCCTTTAGCCTTAAGAAATATATCCAACTCCTTCTTGAATATATTTAATGAATTGGCCTCTACTGCCTTCTGTGGTAGAGAATTCCACAGGTTCACCACTCTCTGGGTGAAGAAATTCCTCCTCATCTCAGTCCTAAATGGCTTACCCCTTATCCTTAGACTGTGACCCCTGGTTCTGGATTCCCCGACCATTGGGAACATCCTTCCTGCATCTAGTCTGTCTAGTCCTGTTAGAATTTTGTAAGTTTCGATGAGATCCTCTCTCATTCTTCCAAACTCCAGCGAGCACAAGCCCAATCGACCCAATCTCTCCTCATACGTCATTCCTGCCATCCCAGGTATCAGTCTGGTGAATCTTTGCTGCACTCCTTCCATGGCAAGAACATCCTTCCTCAGATAAGGCGACCAAAACTGCACACAATACTCAAGATGTGGCCTCACCAAGGCCCTGTACAACTGCAGCAAGACATCCTTGTTCCTGTACTCAAACCCTCTCGCTACGAAGGCCAACATACCATTTGCCTTCTTAACCGCCTGCTGCACCTGCACGCTTACTTTCAGCGACTGGTGCACATGGAGCCCGGTTATAAATTTCAGTATATAATCTCTTGGGTTCAGCATCACTGGTCTCACCTGCAAGTGTGTCCACGTTTCTTAGGATCAGGAGTTGAACTTTTAAAAAAAATTAAAAATTGTTCTCTGGATGTGGACAACATTGGTGGTGGTGGGAACTTTCCTTGAACCTCTGCAGTTCTTGCGGTGGTTGTACTCCCACAATGATGTTAGCCAGGAATTAGGTGTCAGCCTTGGCTCAGTTGGTAGCACTCTCGCCACTGAGTCAGAAGGTTGTTGGCTCAAGCCCGACTCCAGAGACTTGAGCACAAAACCTAGGCCGACGTTCCAGCGCAGTGTTGGCGGTGCCGTCTTTCGGATGAGACGTTAAACTGAGGCCCCGTCTGCCCTCTCAGGAGGATGTAAAAGATCCCATTTCGAAGAGCGGGGGAGTTATCCCCAGTATGCTGGCCGACATTTATCCCTCAACCAACATGACACTGTTTATGGGGCCTTGCTGTGTGCAAATTGGCTGCTGTGTTTCCTACATTACAGCAGTGACTACACTTCAAAAGTACTTCATTGTCTGTAAAGCGCTTTGGGACATCCTGAGGTCATGAAAGGCGCGATATAAATGCAATTTTTTCTTTCTTTCTAGGATTCCGATCCAATTTGGGGACGTCTGAGGCACTTTATAAGTGTAAGTCCACTGATCCATACGTGGATGATAAATGAATGTCAGCAGGTAGGCTGCCTGATCATCAAGGACCACACAACCAAGCCCGATACTTCCCTCAATGAAGTCCAATGCATTTCTAGCAGGAATGAATGGACAGCGATCAGCAACAGGAACCAGGGCTAGTTTTATTCTTACTCGTGAAGGCCCACTAAATCCAATTGTAGCACCACCATCGGTACCCTAAATGAGATCAGCTAACTCAGCACAAATCGATAGTTAAACCTAGGACCATTCTGGTCCGCTGGACTAACAGTTGGCTGTGGAGTTCCTCACTGAGCCATCAATTCAGCTACTGTTCTACTTATTAGTTAGTGAAGGGTCAAACAATTTAGGAATATGTGAAAAGGATGGACAGGAAAAAACCGACTGGTCCATCCAGACTATCCTACACAGTTGTGATGCCTTATGCATACACTCCCCACCCACCGACAGACACGTAATCTTCTGGGAGAGGCAAAAAAAAATAAAAACCAATGCCAATTGACGTAATAAAACTCACTACGCACTTGGTTCGAGTAAAAAGCAAGGCTTTAATCAACTTGTTTCAGAACATGGAGGTCTAGTTGTACTTCACTAGTTCCTGTCTTACAAAATGTCCCAGGGCAAGCTGAGCCCGAGTATTTATACTCCTTGGACGGCGCCACCAGCTGGCCGTCCAGCGTTATTTCATGAGTCGTTTCTTCATGATGATGTGATTTATAACACCGATTAGTGGGGGGGGTGGGGGGGGAGATGGAAAATTCCTCTCTGACCCCCTTAGGTGACTGAAACTAGTCCAGGAAACCACACTGGCCCCAATTTACGTTACAGGACACTTAACTCCCACCCTGCCATAAACAGATCCAGCTCTCGCTTGAAGGAATTCAGCGAATCAGCATTCACCACACGAGCCAGCAACCTGTTCGACAGGTTCACTATTCTCTGGGAAAAGAAGATCCGCCTAACATCCAACCTAATTCTGCCCTTACGCTATTTGTAAGCGTGACCCCGGTCCACCCTAACCTGTTTACATAAAACAACAACTTGCATTTATATAGTGCCTTTAATGTGGTAAAATGTCCCAAGGCGCTTCACAGGAGCGTTATCAAACAAAATTTGATACCGAGCCACATAAGGAGATATTAGGATAGGAAGAGGTCGGTTTTAAGGAGTGTCTTTAAGTAGAGGAGAGAGGAGGAGAAGTTTAGGGAGGGAATTCCAGAGCTTAGGGCCTAGGCAGCTGAAGGCACGACCGTCAATGGTGGAGTGATGAAAATTAGGGATAAGCAACAGACCAGAATTGAAGTTGAAATATTTGGTCGACATCAACTTAATAGTTTATCCAGTCCCTTCATTATTCTGTAAACCTTCACCACATCTTTTTCTGGTATATGATCATTGCTAAAAGGCACCCAAGAAAAAATAGTGGCAACTCATCCCGGATATACAGGAAGTGGTGTGTGGCCATCAGGAAAACTGTAATCCCGATTTGCAAATGCTGAAACTTTAGCAGGAGTTACGCAAGAGGTTTTTATACAGTAATCCTTGCCAAAACTCATTATTTCCTCAACGTCTACCTGAATGAATCGCAATTGAAACTGCTCCCCTTCCCTATGCTGCGAACTGACTGGAATAACTTGGATGCATTTCAAACCAATTTATGGGACAAACAACTCAGAAATGCATCCTTTAGTGTACCCTGTCCTGCAGATTGTACTGAAGTAGAGACAGCAGTAATACTCAATGTAATGGAGATCAAAACAAAAATATACGATAGCGATCCAGTGTTAAAGTTTAATAAGGGCTACCCTGATGAGTTAGTGAATAAATGTCCTATAAAGATCACTACAATTTTAGATTTTATCCCTAGTTTATGTTAAGTTGGCTGATTGCAATCAGGTTAGCAGTGGGAAGAGAAGCTAGAAGTTGTCTCAGTATTCCAAGGCTGCGAACGAATGGGGAACAAAAGCCGGCGCTCCCCCTCCCCCAGGAATGCTGTCTAGTTACCCCCGCTGAAACAAGTGTGTCGTGTGGACGTGGTATGAGGGAGAGAATGAGCTTTGCAGTGATGCCTTCCACAATCAGCCTGCCAGAGCTCACTGTTTAGGCTCACAAATGAAGAATGCCACTTGAAAAAGATGCCTGAAAGGTGATGTGGTTTGTAGAAACACTCCCAACTGTGATTCAATATCCTGATAATCAAAAAGTTCCTTGTTCAAGGTCATTTTTGCTAATGGGCAACATACTTATTTGTAAAAATTAACAAATGATAACACATTTGCACATTAAAGAGTAATTTGCCAACTTCACAATCTTAGTTTATATTGTTTGGGTGAACAAGGGATTTTTTTTGTTTTCTATTAAAGGGGACAGAGAGTACATTTTGTTCCAAGTACGTGCATTAGGTTATATGTTTCGTGTGATTAGCACATGAACGCTGCTTTTTAACATGAGCACCAGTAAAAAGAAAAACTTGCATTTATATATCACCTTTCACAACCTCAGGACGTCCCAAAGCGCTTTACAACCACTGAAGTACTTTTGAAGTGTAGTCACTGTTGTAATGTAGGAAACGCAGCAGCCAATTTGTGCACAGCAAGCTCCCGCAAACAGTAATGTGATAATGACAATCTGTTTTTTTCGTGATGTTGGCTGAGAGCTAAATATTAGCCAGGATACCAGGGCGAACTCCCCTGCTCTGCTTTGAATAGTGCCAAGGGATCTTTTATGTCCGCCTAAGAGGGCAGACGAGGCCTCGGTTTAATGCCTCATCTGAAAGACGGCACTTCCAACAGTGCAACACTCCCTCAGTACTGTACTGCACTGGAGTGTTATGCTGGATTTTGTGTTAAAGTTTCTGGAGTGGGACTTGAACTCAAAACCTTCGGACTAAGATGCGAGAGTGCTACCACTGAGCCAAGACTAACACAAGAGAGGTATGGAGAGCAGGGAGTCTGACTCCAAACTGGCTGAAGAGCATGTGTGGACCCATCTAAAACCCCACTTATAGAGTAATCTTCTGGGCTAGTTTTGAATGCCAAAAGGGGTCAGAGAGGAATTTCCCAGATATTATTCCTCCAAATTGGCCTGGGTTTTTATCTAATTTTTCACCTCTTCTAGGAGATTACATGGTTTTGGATGGGGTGGAGAGTGTGGATACTGTGATGCACAAGGTATCACAAGCTGGAAGGACCAGAGGGTTTTTTCCTGTCTGTCATTGTTCGTATAGAGTGGCTCTGCGGTATTCCTCAGACTGGTTTGGAGTTGCCCCCACTGTTTACAATGGAGGCCCCCCACTCTGCGACACAGCCAGTTGGCCACATCATTGGAAGACTAGTGGGGAGAAGACTCTATAATCCAACGGTCTGCATGTTAGCAATAAAATGTAATTTTAAAAAAAAATCAAAGACATTTCTGATAAAACTTATTTTCTTCAGCTTGTTCAATGTTGGCAAAACCAAATTCATCCTTTTCAGTTCTGGCAACTGCCTCATTTTGGCTCCAGTCCCGTTAACCTCGCCAACTAACAGTTCGGATTGAATTAGCAGCTGTGCAACCCAAGTATTGTGGATGAATTTTCTACTATGAAGTCTGGGGAGCGAATGCCAATTGTAGTGCCCCTTTTTCCAGCCCAGCTGAAATTAGTTAACTCAGCACAAACAGGGTCCAACCGAAGACCTACCGATGAGCCCGGGTTTCCTGGTCTGGACCGCTTAATATTTACACCAGGCTGTATTTTTAACCACTCGCTATCAGGGAAGCTTCTTTCTGCCTGCTTTAATTGCCCCAAGTGAAATGAATGTGGGCATCACAATCCATCATCAAATTAATGCCAAGGGTGTCACTTTTGCATGGATGCACAGCTTTTTCCAGAAAAGTGGCAGTATAACTCCAGAACCCAATGGATTCCAGAACACAGTGTCATGAAGACAACCAGTTTTTTTTAATCCATTCTCAGGGTATGGGCCTTGCTGGCAAGACCAGGAATAATTGCCCATCCCTAGTTGCCCTGAGAAAATGGTGGTGGACCTTCTTTTTGAACTGCTGTAGTGGTTTGATACAACTGAGTGGCTTGCTAGGCCTTTTCAGAGGGCATGACAGAGATAGGCCAGACCAGATAAGGACGGCAGGCTTCCTTCCCTAAAGGACATCCCTAAAGGACATTAGTGAACCAGTTGAGTTTTTATGACAATCCAACAGCTTCATGGTCATAGTATTTTATTTCAAGGTTTTTCTAAGCTGAATTCAAATTCTCAAACTGCCGTGGTGGGATTTGAACTGACAGGTGAAATTATAATGGGGAATAAGGAAATTGCAGAGACTTTAAACAAATATTTTGTACCTGTAGAAGACACAAAAAGCAGACCAAAAATAGTGGGGAACCAAGGGGCTATTAAGAGTGAGGAACTTAAAGTAATTATCAGTAGAGAAAAAGTACTTGAGAAACTAATAGGACTAAAAGCTGACAAATCCCCTGGACCTGATGGCCTACATCCTAGGGTTCTAAAAGAGGTGGCTGCAGAGGTAGTCGATGCATAGGTTATGATCTTCCAAAATTCCATAGATTCTAGAACGGTCACAGCAGATTGGAAGGTGGCAAATGTAACCCCGCTTTTCAAGAAAGGAGGGAGAGAGAAAACAGGGAATATAGGCCAGTTAGCCTGACATCAGTCGTGGGGGAAATGCTGGAATCCATTATCAAGGAAGTGGTAACAGGGCACTTAGAAAATCATAATATGATTAGGCAGTCAACATGGTTTTACGAAAGAGAAATAGTGTTTAACAAATTTATTAGAGTTTTTTTGAGGATGTAACTAGCAGGGTAGATAAAGGAGAACCAGTGGATGTAGTATATTTGGATTTCCAAAAGGCATTCGTTAAGGTGCCATATAAAAAAATTGCTATGCAAGATATGGGCTCATGGGATTGGGGGTAATATATTAACATGGATAGAGGATTGGTTAATGGACAGAAAACAGGGAGTAGGGATAAATGAGTCATTTTCCGGTTGGCAGGCTGTAACTAGTGGGGTGTCGCAAGGATCAGTGCTTGGGCCTCAGCTATTTACAATCTATATTAATGACTTAGATGAAGGGACCGAGTGCAATGTATCCAAGTTTGCTGACTATACAAAGTTAGGTGGGAAAGTAAGCTGTGAGGAGGACACAAAGAGCCTGCAATGGGATATAGACAGGTTAAGTGAGTGGGCAATAAGGTGGCAGATGGAGTATAATGTGAGGAAATGTGAGGTTATTCACTTTGGTAGGAAGAATAGAAAAACAGAATTATTTTTTAAATGGTGAGAAACTATTAAAGGTTGGTGTTCAGAGAGATTTAGATGTTCTCGTACAAGAAACACAGAAAGTTAACATGCAGGTATAGCAAGCAATAAGAGAGGCAAATGGCACGTTGGCCTTTATTGCAAGGGGTTGGAGTATAAGAGTAAGGAAGTCTTGCTACAATTATACAGGGCTTTGGTGAGACCACACCTGGAGTACTGTGCACGGTTTTGGTCTCCTTATCTGAGGAAGGACATACTTGCCTTAGAGGCGGTGCAACAAAGGTTCACTGGATTGATTCCTGGGATGAAAGGGTTGTCCTATGAGGAAAGATTGTGTAGGTTTGGCCTATACTCTCTGGAGTTTAGAAGAATGAAAGGTGATCTCATTGAAACATATAAGATACTGAGGTGGATTGACAGAGTAGAAGCTGAGAGGCTGTTTCTCCTGGCTGGAGTGTCTAGAACTAGGGGGTATAGTCTCAGGATAAGGGGTTGGCCATTTAAGACTGAGATGAGGAGGAATTTCTTCATTCAGAGGGTGGTGAATCTTTGGAATTCTCTACCACAAAGGGCTGTGCATGCTGAGTCTTTGAGTATATTCAAGGCTGAGATAGATAGATTTTTGCATTCTAGGGGAATCAAGGGATATGTGGATCGGGCGGGAAAGTGGAGTTGAGGTCAATCAGCCATGATCTTATTGAATGGTGGAGCAGGCTCAAGGGGCCGTATGGCCTACTCCTGCTCCTACTTCTTATGTTCTATTCTCTGGATTATTAGTTCAGGCCTCTGAATTATTAGTCCAATATCATCCACATTACATTTAACTACTAATTGCCCAATTATTGCTTGGTCAAAGTGAATACTGTAACTGGTGCGAACAGATATGGCACTACAGACACAGTTCTGGGATCTAACTGGTTGAAAGCAGGCTCTGGTGGTCGAAGGGATAGCAATCTTTGCTGCTGGGTTGCAACCAATTAGAGATATATACTAGCTCACCTCCAGTGCTTACAGGTTGAAACAGAAGTATCTCAGAGCATGTGCATGGAAGGCGGGAAAGGTTGGCAATGTGCGACTGACTAGATTTTGAACGGCCGGCCAAAGAAAGCAAAAGAGAAAGAGCAGCATTTAAAATATATATATATTTTTAAAGTAACATGTGCAAAGGTGTCTAAAGGTAGGTTCAATCAGGCATGCAGATTTATATCTAACTGTTAAACAAAAAAAAGGGGCAACAAATCATGCTGCACGTTAGGAAGAAAAGAAACTCCCTCAAAAAAAAAAGATTTTTTTTCTGTCATTCATGCTTTAGTTATGTTTGTCTTGGGTGCTGGATATTCTCTGCTCCTGCATGTATGTGTACACATATGCACGCACGAGCTGATCGCAAGAGCTGATCGCAAGAGCAGAGAACACCCATATTTGAAGGATTCAGTAGTTAAGTTCCTTATTTGAGCTGGTGGCATTGCTTATGTTGATACAGAGAACATGCCTTTTTATAACAATGGAAACATTATATTGGAAAGATGCAACATGGGCCTGTATTTTGCGGTAGAAATAATTGTGAGGTTCAGTGCTCACCGTTATTAAAGTGTAAATCGGACAACGACCGCACATGCGTAGTTAAATATGGAATTATGAAGTTGCTGTCCGAGTTGCCCTGCTCCTCCAAAAGCTTCGCTATACGGGTATCTCACCGAGAGTCTCGGCATTAAAATACAGACAGGCGTGAAGTTGCGGTACTTACCCGCTAGTTACACACTAAACACGCCAGGAAATGTTAGGGCTTGTGCATTCGGATCTAAGTAAATTTTTAATGGCGTGGTAAGTCTTAATTACCGTCAAACAACCTCTCTGGCACTAAAAATTAACTTTTACATGTCTGAAGTCTCATTCCTTCAGATTTTAATTATTGTTGGAGAATTTTTTTAAATATTTTAATGTAATTTTTAAAAAACTTTTTCTTTCTGTTTCTTATCTTTTTCTCTCTTAATCTCATCTTTCTTTCCTTCTCCTTATTTTGCTTTCTGTACATAATTTGGCATTGAATTAAATATTCTAACTTACACTTCCTGGTTCAGACTCTGCGCTGCTCAGTGACAATTCTTCAATCTGATTGGTTATGGCGATACACGGTTGCTTTCCCTGTTCACTGGTCCCAGATCGCCTCTAGAGGACGCTGTGCCAAAATGGCTTTCTAATCAGTGCAATTTCCAGTGTAAAAGCCCATAGAAAGTCTATGGGCAAGTGTGAGTGTAATGAATGGCTGGTGCTCTTCGTTTGCCATGGACCCCAAAATCTGGACAATGTTTTTATAAAATAGATGTGTCTCTCCCTAGTTTCTCACTGAGTTGTATGGATTGGGGGTGTTATCTGTGGCGTACTGATGGCGGAGCAACTGGAAATAAGTACACCTCCAAATCGAGGTGTCCCATTTCATATATGCTGAAAGTTCAATTGTGCCTGGTGTTGCAGCAGTTTCACAGAGCCCCGCCATTTCTTGTCTCTTTCCTTTCACAGTTGCTCAATGATTCAAGTTATGGGCAAGGGCTGCGTGTAACCCAGAGAGGCTCGAGTAACTCCGATGTGCCTGACCAGGGAGCTGATCTAAAACGACTGGACCTTAGGAAACTCTCCTGGTTGAATATGCAGCTAATCCTGAGACAAAATTTTACAAAACACTTGTTAGGAGTCCATTAAATTGCACAAACAAGTACTCACGAACCAAATTGCATACCATAACAAATATATAAGTACAGGACATCTTTTGATCATATGCATTTATGATTTTTGTAGAAGGCTATTAATGCAACACTCAAGGACAATTATGTAACAGTTTGCATAAGGAGACTGAATATATTATGCATTTAACAGCTAAAGCTTATCACTGACAAATAAGAAACTGACCTCTAATGAAATCAAAGAATTACGGGATAGGTCAAGTGATTTAAGACGGGTAAAGTTCTTGAGGGACTTTCCAAGATGTGTGATCTTTTCCTCATAACTTCCTGGCAGAAACAAAGATCGTACATCCGCTAAAAGACAAACAAAAAAAATCAGCTTTTAATACGTTCACAGTTGTAATCACCATTCAAAAAGGAGAGTTCAACGATTGATCATAAAATCATTTATGACTTTTACTTTGCTGTTCCTACCAGGTGCATAACTGGAATGACACTCCAAATAATTTCCAGTTAATCCACAAGTAATTCCCCCCAGCATCTAACAGCAATGCTTTAAAAAAAAAATTCCCCCACTTCTCCTGAATGTGCTGACCCTTGCTGAGGTACAGTCCCCACAAGCACCCACAGCACCCCAGTCTTCACGTGACTCTTGACAGTGAACATGAAGATGTTCCTTTGCAGAAGGCATCACAGCTGAGCCCAATCTTGTTCTCACTCGACATTTACATACGTGGATGTTCCAGAAGAGATCTCTGGTTAACTACTGGGAGCAAGAGTCTGCTTGTTTGTCCCCTCTTTCTTAGCCCAGGGGCACTGAGCACCATGACAACACCTCCAACTGCTGCGCCAGCATTGTGTTCCAAACTTAAGCCAACACAGACCAGAAAGTCGGAGGTTTCATTCCAAGCCTGCAATCTCAGAGGCAGTAGTTGGGTGCGATTGGACTCAATGGGCTGGATTTTCATTCAGGGGACGTGATGGAGGTGGGACTACAACTTTCGGGGTTGTAGTCCCGCCTCCATCGAGATGTGGCCAATCCACGTGATTTTAAATTGATTGACCTTGTTGAGCCCGCCCAGCGGGCTCAGCAGACCAATTAAGGGCCACCCGGCAACAGGTGACATCACAGACTGAAATTTCATCTGTCAAGAGGTTTTGACAGATGAAATATCAGTGTTTGAAAGCTCTTTGAAGCTATCAAACACTGACAGTCTTACTTCTAACATGAGTCCTTCTCCACAGACTCAGTTAGAAATCTCTCCTGCACAGAAAGCTGAAGGCTGTCACTTTTGACAGTTCGCAGCCATTCTGCTTTCTGTGCCAGTGAGATGAGGGACTCCCGAGACCTAAAGGAAGGAAGGCTGTAAAGGTAAGAAAAGGTAATTTAAACTTCTTTAAACACTTTAGACACACCAAACACACTTACCTTTGCACTCATGCACACATCACTCACCTGAACACCAACATCTCGACCCCCTCCAAGTCCTTCAACCGCCTCCTCTAACTTGGCGTGGTTCAGAGCCATCGGGAATCCCACACTTCAACCTTAAAAATAGGGATTAGGCTAAAAACTGCCTGTTAACTACCTGTTAACAGGCAGTTAATTGGCACTAATCCCTTCCCGCCTCAGGGAGGCGGGTCCCAGTGCGGGGCAGGTACCCGCCTCCTTTGAAACTGGCATGCAGGCGGGTTGGGGCGGGACCCCCGATTTCGGGATTTTAACCCCCCACACGCCTCCAATCCCGCCTCCACGGCACAATGAAAATCCTGCCCAATGCCTCTGCGCTTTGGAGAAGAAAAAACAAAAATCAGTTAGGATTGTTGTCAATTGTTGCATTGGAGAATGCAACGGCCATCTGTCATCTCTGCCGCGGAGGTGCGAGACTCTCCACATACCCAACTCTTGAAGCCTGCAGGATGAAACAAAGTAAACATTTTTTAACACTTTCCACTTACCTCACATACTCACCTCTCCACACTTGCACCCATCATTTACCTTCACAGCGCACTTTTGCACCCCTCCAACCCCCGCAGACCCACTACTAGTCTCGGTGACCCTGGCGGGGTTCAGAGCCTTCGGAAAGCCCGCACTCGTGTGGGCAAAAGGGGGATAATCCTCTTATCTGCCTGTTAACTACCTGTTAACAGGCAGGTAAGTGGCACTAATCCCCTTCCCGCCTCTAAGGAGGCAGGACCCGGCACGGGTCGGCTTACCCGCCTCCTGACAAGATGGCACGAAGGCAGGTTGGGCATCCGCCCCCAAATCCTGCCATTTTCCCGGCAGTCCCGCCTCCATACCCACCTCCCCAGGGCTGGCAAGATCGCGCCCTGTGAGACTGAATGGTTGGGGAGTAAGACACAATGGAAAGATGACAAATAGAGTCATTGCACATTAAAAGAAATCTTATAAGATCCTTTTCCAAAGAGCTTAAAATTCACATCTCCATTAATTACTCAAACCATCTACAGTATTCATGATACTTTTTATACCAACTCAATGCAAAAGTCAACTTCCATGGCAAGCAAGCAAGCACGTCCTATGAACTGAAACTTGACCGTGTGTGCATGCTATTCAGGCTAGTCATCCTGAAAGCGAACAACTAACCCTTTTAACCATCAGGGTGTGCACAGGCTGGACAGAGAATGGGACACCACCTCCCACAACAACTTGCATTTATTTAACTTCACAGGAACGTTATCAAATAACATGTGACACCAAGCCACATATGATATATTGGGACAGGTAGGTAGGTTTTAAGAAGCGTCTTAAAGGACAAGAGAGAGGTGCAGAGGGTTAAGGAGGAAACTCCAGAGCTTAGGGCCTCGGCAGCTGAAGGCACGGCCGCCAATGATGGAACGATGACAATCGGGGAAGAGCAAGAGGCCAGAATTGGAGGAGCACAGAGTTTTTGGAGGGATGTAGGGCTGGAGGAGGTCACAGAGCTAGGGAAGGGCATACGTTCCCTGTTCTGTTCAATTGATGGAAAGCACCTTGCTGACAGAGCATAAGCTTGGACTAAAATCTGAGAACTCGTCTTTATCGAGCAACAGAAGCCAGAACAGATTGAAGGACTTCATGTAATTTTGCACAGTTTATTATAAACCAATAAAAGCTCAAAATGTTTTGGCAGTTCTTTTCAGTAATTTTGGGCCATTCATCAATGATGAAATGTTTATACCCCTAATCCACAGTCCTACCCATCGCAGCGCCAAACTGTTTCAGATCATTAGAATCACAGTGCAGCACAGAGGAAGGCCATTCAACCCATCGAGTCTGTGCTGGCTCCTTCAAAGAGCAAATCCAGTTAGTCCCACTCCCTCAATCTTTCCTCATATCTGTCATTTTTTCTCCTTCAAGTATTTATCCAACTCCCTTTTGAAGGCTACTATTGAATGATAGGGTGGTGGATACAGATCCACCACCCTATCAGGCAGTGCATTCGAAATCCTAACCACTCAGGGCGTAAAAAAAATGTTTTCCCTCATGTCGGGTTTCCATCGTCCCAACCCTACCCAGAGGCCCATCCCATGTGTTGATGACTCATGTGTGAAGATGCACTTTGCGACATCAGTCATTAATTGCCTTTCACTAGTTGGAACCTGCACTTTCCTCACCCTGCTCGTCACCGCTTTCAATTCTGACCAATTAAATGTTTATAAAGCAATAAATTCCCACTTTCCAATGTTCTCTACATTGCTTAATTCGAATTACGGATAATTATTTTTTTTTTAAACGCAGTAAAATTATGAGTTGATTGTGTCATGGTTTAGTTTGAAGGGAGTGGTACAGATCTAGTTTTTCTATCTGGTTTACTATCTTATCTCGCTCAATCTCTCTCTGGTAACCTTGCAATCGTTTTCTTTTGAGGTTGAAAAGGCTAAGCTTCTCCAGTCTTCACTCATAACTCAATCTTATGTCTCTTCTCCAAACCTTTTCCTCTCCCGTGTCTCCGTGGATTAAAACTGGGCACAGTACTCAAGGTGTGGTCTCAACCTAAAATAGATTAGCAAACACATTTTAAAAGTGAGAAAAAGAAGAAAAATGGCATGTGCAGGGAGAAAGCAGAAGGGTCACTGAGGTGAATACAAGAATTTGCAAAAACATAGTGAAAAGGTGAACAGAGGGGCAAAGGAATAGCTGGAAAAAAGCAGAGTAACTGCAGCTAAGTGTAACAATAAAATCATTCAGACGGGCAGTCAGGGAAATAAGATCATAAAAGATGCAAATAGGTTTGAAAAGGCTAGGCACAAAGTACTAAATAGTCATGAGAAACATGCCCTCTTCAAACAGAGATATCCCAAGTATAATCAATGATTTTGCTATATATAAGATGAAAGGCTATTCGGACTCAAAACAAATAAATCTCCAGGCATAGTAGCTGCAGCTAAGCGAAATAGTTAAATAATTCAGTACCACAACAAGGGCAGTCAGAGAAGTAAGACCATAAAAGATGCAAATGGGTTTGAAACGGATAGGCACAAAGTAGTAAATACTCATGAGAAACATGCCCTCTTCGAACAGAGATATCCCAAGTCTAATCACGACTTTGTTTTTTATAAGATGAAATGCTATGATGATATTTATCCCAGTGTGCTGGGAGATTAAAAAGGAGATTTGTACAGCACTGACACTTATTAGGAGGGAGTCAGTAGACAGTGGCGAGGCATCGGAAGATTAGCAATGTACTAATGTATGCCCACATTCAAAAAGAGACAAAACAGTCCCAGGCAACTACACACCCATTCATCTTACCTTCATTCCATGTAAAATAATGGAATTGTTTATCAGGAGTAAACTTGATCATCTGTACAATAACCTAATTAACAGCAGGCAGCACAGATTCAAAAGGAGATGATGCTGCCTGACCAACTTCTACTTCTCTGAGGAAGTGGCAACCCAAGTGGACTGTGATAAACCCGGTGATGTAGCGTATCTTCACTTCCAGAAGGTTTTTGATAAAGTTCCATACGAAAGGCTACTAGTTAAACTCAACGCTGCAGAGATTCAGGGTCAAGGAATGAATAAGAAATTAATTGAAGGGTAAAAAATGAATACTTGTTAGAGGAGTTACGTAAATATGTGGGGTGGGTGGGGGGGGGGGGAGGAGTACGGAATGGGGGGCCTCAGGGCCCAATGCTGTAACTAATTTACATAAATAACCTACAACAACAACTTGCATTTCTATAGCGCCTTTAATAATGTAGTAAATGAGGAGAAATTTCTTCACTCAGAGGGTAGTGAATCTTTGGAATTCTCTACCCCAGAGGGCTGTGGAGGCTCAGTCATTGGGTATATTTAAGACAGAGATCGATAGATTTTTGAATATTAAGGGTATCATGGGATATGGGGATAGTGCAGGAAAGTGGAGATGAGGTAGAAGATCAGCCATGATCTCATTGAATGGCGGAGCAGGCTCGAAGGGCCAAATGGCCGACTCCTGCTCCTATTTCTTACGTTCTTAAAACATCCCAAGGTGCTTCACAGGAGTGTAATCAGGCAAAAGTTGACACTGAACCAAAGGAGGAGATATTAGAACAGGTGACCAAAAGCTTGTTCAAAGAGGTGGGTTTTAAGAAGCGTATTAAAGGAACCTAGTTTCAGAAACTCAATGGAGAGTGGTAACATTTGCATGCAATACTAAACTAGGAGGGGCAGTGAAATCAGAAAAGGCAGTTCAGAAATTACACTGAGTTGGACAAGATAGGTTTATGGGCAGACCAAAGGCACATGAAATTCAATGCAGACAAATGTAAAGTATTAAATCGAGTCTGCAGCATAGAAACAGGCCATTCGGCCCAACTGGTCTATGCTGGCATTTGTGCTCCCCAGGAGCCTCCTTCCACCCCTCTTCATCTAACCCTATCAGCATATCCTTATATTCTTTTCTTCCTCCTGTGCTTCTCGAGCTTCTCCTTAAAGCCATCTGTGCTATTTGCCTAAACTACTCCTTGTGCTAAGAGTGTTCCACATTCTTTACTCTTTGGGTAAAGAAGTTTCTCCTGAATTCCCTAGTGGATTTATTAGTGACCATTTTATATTTATGGCCCCTAGTTTTTGAATCCCTTCAAGCGGAAACATTTTCTCCAGACCCCTTCATCACCTCTCACCTTTCAATTTTCAAGGGAAATGAGCCCCAGCCTGGTCAGTCGTTCCTGATGGTTACAACCTCTCAGTTCTGATATTATCCTTGTCAATCTTTTTTGCACCTACTCCAATGCCTCTATAACCTTTTTATAATGTGGAGACCAGAATTGTGCACAGTAATCCAAGAGTGGCCTAAACAAGGTTCAATACAAGTTTAACATAACTTGCCTGCTTTTCAATTCTATCCCTCTAGAAATGAACCCGTGCTTGGTTTGCTTTTTTTAATGGCCTTATTGACCTGTGTCACTACTTTCAGTGATCTATGTACCCTTTGCTCCTCTACTCCATTTAGACTCTTATTATCCAAGCAGTATGAGACCTCTGAATTCTTCCTACCAAAATGCACCACCTCACACTTATCTATATTGAAATTCATTTGCCAATTAAACACCAATTCTGCAAGTTTATTTATGTCTTCTTGTAGTTTGTCACAATCTTCCTTTGTATTAACTACCCAATTTGGTGTTGTCCGCAAAATTATAAATTGTACTTCCGATTCCAAATTGTTAATGTAAATTGTGAACAGTGGTCCCAGCACTGATCCCTGTGGAACACTTCCCATCTTTTGCCAGTCTGAGGAGCTGCCCTTAAGCCTTACTCTCAGTTTTCTGTTTTGTAGCCAGCTTGCTATCTGTTCTGCTCCCTTAACTCCACATGCTCTGACCTTAGTCACGGGTCTACCATGCGGTACCTTCTCAAAGGCCTTTTGAAAATCCAAATATATTACATTTACTGCATTACCCTCATCTACTCTTTCTGTTATTTATTCAAAGAATTCAATAAGGTTGGTAAAGCATGTCCTTTGTTTTTGAAATCCATGCTATTATATTTTTGGTTTCTAGATGTTTTTCTATTACATCTTTGAGTAATTTGTGAGAAGTCACACAACACCAGGTTATAGTCCAAAAGCTTTATTTGAAATCACAAGCTTTCGAAGCGCTGCTCCTTCGTCAGGTGACTTCAAGGAGCAGCGCTCCGAAAGCTTGTGATTTCAAATAAAGCTGTTGGACTATAACCTGGTGTTGTGTGACTTCTCACATTTGTCCACCCCAGTCCAACACCGGCATCTCCACATCATCTTTGAGTAAAAATGCTGTTATCTTTCTTACCATCGATGGTCTACAGTTCCCTGGACTTGTTCTATCTCCCTTTTTAAATATAGGAATAACATTAGCTGTCCGCAGGTCTTCTGGCACTATTCTCTTTTCTAATGAATTGTTATATTTTTGTAATAGTGTGTCTGCTATCTCTTCCCTAACTCCTTTTAATATGCGCGGATGCAATCCGTCCGGACCAGGGGTTTTATCGTCTCTAAGTTTGATTTGTTTATCAATGATCTCCCCTCTTTCTATCTTAAATGTCTTTAGATCTTTTTTGATCTCTACACGAAGGAAGAAAAAATAGATGATACCCGTACTCCATGAAGGGTGTTGAAATAACTGTGGGTGAAGTTGAAAGAGACCAAGAAATCTTAGTGGGCTCAACGCTAAACATGTCCAAGCAATATAGAGCAGTAATCAACAAAACCAATTGGATGTTAAACTACAGAGCGGAACGGTACAATATAGGTTAGAGGAGGTAATGATCAAACATTATAGTAGTCTCAGCAGACCGCCCCTTAAATATTGCACTAGTTCTGGTCGCCAAGAAAAAAGAGAAACATTCAAGTGCTGGAGGCAGTGCCGAGAAGAGTCATGAGGGCGATCCCTTGTCTCAGGGGTCTGAGTTATGACCAGCTTGGAAAGGTGGTGACTAGGAGGTTATCTTATAGGATGTATATAAGTTTATTATGGGTATAGAAAAAGTTAACCCAAAATATTAATGTAAATTAAACAGCGAGAGTGTAACTAGAGGACACAGGTTCAAACTAGAGAAGTATACTTTTACGACAGGAACAGGGAGAGGCAATATACACTTAATGGCACAGTTTTAAAGAGGGACCTGGGAGTTAATGTGCATAGGTCCCTGAAGGTGGCGGGACATATTGAGAGAGTGGGTAACAAAGCCTATTGGATCTTGGGCTTCATAAATAGAGGTATTGAGTACAAAAGTAGAGAAGTTATGCTGAACCTTTATAAAGCGCTGGTTAGGCCACAACTGGAGTATTGCGTCCAGTTCTGGTCACCACACTTTAGGAAGGATGTGAAGGCCCTCGAGAGGGTGCAGAGGAGATTTACCAGAATGGTTCCGGGGATGGGGGATCTTAGCTACAAGGACAGGTTGGAGAAGCTGGATTTGTTTTCATCAGAGCAAAGGAGGTTGAGGGGTGATTTGATAGAGGTGTACAAGATTATGACGAGTTTGGATAGGCTAGACAGGAAAAGGCTGTTCCCACTAGTTGATGGTACAAGGACTCGGGGACACAGATTTAAGGTTTTGGGCAAGAGATACAGGGGGAATGTGAGGAAAAACTTTTTTACGCAGCGAGTGGTGAGGATCTGGAACTCGCTGCCAACGGAAGTGGTGGAAGCGGAGACACTCAATGTTTTCAAGGGGAGACTGGATAGGCACTTGAGGGAAATAAACTTGCAGGGCTACAGGGATAGAGTGGGGGAATGGGACTGACTGGATTGCTCTACAGAGAGCCGGCACAGACTCAATGGGCCGAATGCCTCCTTCTGTGCCGTTATGACTATGACAGATATCAGGAAATTTTTCTTCAGACCAAGAGAGGTCAACGTGCAGAATAAACTTCCAGATAGGGCCGTGGAGGCAAAAATCCTGGAATCATTTAAGAAAAATTGAATGCTACAATTCGGTGACGTTAGGATCTCTCTGCATGGATGAATCAAGGTGGGCTGAATAACCTCTCTCATCCGTAATTATCTTGTGTTCACCACAATTTCAACATGACTTCCTTCAACGCCAACTCTATTGTTTTGACTATGTAGTTCGTCATTCTATTTGCTTTGTTCATTGCTGCTCTGTGGTGATAGGTCATGTTGAGTACCAAGTCTACTAAAATCCCTTTTAATCTCTGCCTTAGCTACTCTGACATTATTCAAAGAAATAATTACATCACCCATTTTTTCATCCCGTGAACTCTTCCCTGGGCTTTTAGTGCTGGAGAATAAATATTATCCATTAACGGGAATTTTAGTCCATTTAGGACTTCCCTTTCATTTATGTCAATGTTATGAATTCTACTTGGATTATTGCTATTTCAGGAGGGCATATTGTTATGTTTTCTCCATTGAATTCTTGAACAAAGTAATCATTTAGTACATTAACTATCTTATTTTCATTTAGTCTCAACCTGTTAGCATCTTTAAAGTCTCGGCTCTTCTCAGTCTACCCTCTCACTGCTGTAGCACTGAAAGAATTTCTTACCATTAGGTTTTGCATCTGCAGTTATACCCTTTTTCAGCTTTCTTTATGCCCCCTGACCACTCTTTCAACTTGGCTCTGCATGTTCTTCTATTCAGCCCAGTTTGCAGTTTGACGTTCTCCGTGCAGGATTTGTACAGATCGTTTTCCTCATTTCACCTCTGAATAATTTGGTGACCAATGCCTGTTAATCCGACATATGTATTTATTTTGCACACTCAGCGCTGTGCCTTCAAAGGCATTCTACTTGTCTTCTACTGCCATGTTGTTGAACAACCCCACCCCCCCCAACAGCCTCCAATCCATTTACTTTTAAGCTGTGCCCCTCATCACATCCTACATTTTAAATGTCATAATTTATGCCTGGGAGGAAGCCTGAACATTGGGTCATAGTTTAAAATCATATTCTACTGTGCTTAACTTTTTGTGGTCCGAGGTTTTATTTTAGGTGGCAAAGTTTTCTTGCATTCCATTTATGTTGTTACGGGTTTACTATGGAAACAATTTATATGAAATTCTGATTGGGAACAGTTCACTGGCAGTTGGCTTGAACTTTGAACACAAAAGGAACCGTGTACAAGTTTTCATTACTTTGTAGGAATGTCTAGTTCCTATCAAAAGACTGAGGTCCACTCAGGCGATCAAATAAACGAGGTTTAATGAAAACTAATAGAGTTTAACGGATAATTACAGGAGAACATCGAATATAGGTCTAGTCAGTTCGGAGGCTCCACGAGGACTGCTAGGGCGGTCCCGTGGCTGACGTCATGATGTCATCACGTTTTTCCCGCCGGTGGGGGATCACGTGATGAACAGCATGACGTCATCGTGTTTACCCGCGCTATTAAAGTGATCGCGCTCTGTACATGTAAACAGTGAAAACAAAGATACAGACTCAGGCTGTAGCTAACATATTATTAAAGGGAATTATATACAATTGATCGGAGTCCCTTAGTGGCCCCGCCACAACTTCTAACATTTGCATATTCTTAACTGTTTCTCCCTTGTGTTTTCAGATTGATTCTGTCCTCCATTTCAAAACAGATTTTTAGTTATTTTACCAAAGCAGCATTCCATTTCCACCTGCACCAGAAAATTATACTTCAAACTTCCTCCCAATGCTTTTGTTATCCATTCAATGCTGAAAGTTTTCATTAACAGACCTCAGCATCCAATGGAGCAAAGCTTGCAACCCAGTACGTGCCATGTAATCGTTAGCCTGTCCAGGTTTAACCATTTTCTAATCGCAATGTAAAACATTGGCATCCTGTTCAACCCAGGGCTGACCTTCAAATTCCATATCCTGTCCATCAGCACCCCATACTTCCACAACAATGCCCCCACTGCCCCAGTGCTGTCACTTTTATCACCTTTAGACCAAACTCTTCAGTGTTCTCCCTGCTGCCCTTCATCTCCCACCCTCCATAAACTCTACCTTGTCCAAAATTAGGCTGCCCGTGTGCTATACCGCTCTAAGTCCCACTCACCCAACCTACTTCCACAGCCTCAGCCCACCCTGCCTTCACAACTGCCCCAGCCCACCCTGCCTTCACAACTGCCCCCATGGCCTCAGCCCACCCCTGCCTCCGCAGTCTCAGCCCTCACCCCGCCTCCGTGGCCTCCATGCCGACCTCCACTCTTGTATTTCATCCCACACTCTTTGGTATGCCAGCTCTTTGTGCATCCCAATTCTCCCTTTGCCCCATCACTGATCATAGAGACTTAGCTGCCTCGGCGGTGTTCCCTACATCTTCCTCCCTAAACCCCTCCGCCACTAAGAAACCTTCTCGTAATCCATATTTCTGATCGCCTCACCTAACATTCCCATTGTGGCTCACTGTCCGTTCCTTTTTCCGTTTGATTTTTTTAACTTCTCCCGCCGGAAGGTGCCTTGGGACATTTCCCATGTGAAAGGCCCTATATAAATGCAAGCTGTTGTTATACTGATCATTGGAAAATAAAACACAGAAAGGTAGAAACCACCACACAGGTGGTCAATAGATGCAGGTTAAATAACACACAAGCTTTATGATACAACGAGATGCTGAAAGAGCCGTAACTTACAAAAAGTCAAAACAGAGCAAATCCGCAAGAGATCAACGTACCCTTTTCAGACGTTAATCTTACAATGTCTGATAAGTAACTTGTATGAAACGATCAGCTTTGTCCTTTAGTAAAGACGCAATGGTGGAAGTGAATTCCAGTTTGTCCGTGGAGTTCGGATCTCAGGCCAGAAATAAAGCCGAGTTCCCAAACTGTAACTTAGGTCACAGAATGTCTCGCATGTAACCATTTCCTTTATATAAAAGAAACAAAGTTTAAAAGATCTGACTTTATGAGAGGAGTTGTTAACGCTTGAACACTGCGACTTCCTCCAAACAGTTTCCCACAGCGTGGCAATTTGAGAGTTTAGAACTGTTCATTCTACCAGCAACACACATAATAATATTTCAAATAAAAGCAATTCCAGCAGTTTTTTGATTCAACTGCCTTCTGAGCTAAAGCATTGAAATGACAAAAAATTACAGATCATATAATCACCATTAAACATGGTGAAAAAAAGGACTTGCATTTATATAGCACCTTTCACAACCGTAGGCTGCCCAAAGCCCTTTACAGTACATTAAGTACATTTGAAGTGTGGTCACTGTAGTAATGTAGAGAAATGCAGCAACCAAATTTGCACACAGCAAGGTCCCACAACAGCAATATGATAATGACCAGAAATCTGATTTTAATGATGTTGGTTGAGGGATAAATATTGGCCAGGACCAGGATCAGGAGAACTCTCCTACTCTGTTTCTAATAGTGCCTTGGGATCCTTTACGGCCACCTCAAAGGGCAGATAGGGCCTCGGCTTAAGGTCTCATCCGACAATCCAGCACTCCCTCAGTACAGCATTCAAGTGCCAGCCTAGATTTTGTGCTCACGCCTCTGGAGTGGGACTTTAACCCACAACCTTCTGACTCAGAGGCAAGAGTGCCAGCACTAAGCCAAGACAGGCACTTAAGGCTCAATTGCATGCAACCAGTTACATGTATTGGTCACCAAAGTCACAGTACAATGGCATCCTCCCAGCTGGCTGACCCCATTTTTAAAATCAGATTTATCCTAACTCTCTGACATCGCATGAAATAAATACAGAAATCTCCCCATGTGGCACATTAAAACTCGAATCTTGTGTAGCACACAGCAATAACACGCTGCTTTATTGGCCTATATAACATATATAGCTGTAATTCAAACAAAACTAGTCTCAGCTCCTCCATCAACCATACTGAAATAAAAAGATCTGCATTTATATTGCGCCTTTAACGATCTCATGAGATCCCAAAGCGCTTTACAGCCCAAAATACATCTGAACTGTAGTCATTGTTGTAATGTAGGACAGTTCCTGTCCTACTCTCAAATATCAGTTCTGCTACTGCAATGAGAAGACGACAATATACCTACAAGAGTTGACACTGAATCATAGTGCTGGTGCCACGATATTAACAACAACAACTTGCTTTTATATAGAACCTTTAACATAGTAAAACGTCCCAAGGCGCTTCAGAGCAGCGTTAACAAACAAAATGACACCGAGTCACATAAAGAGATAGTAGATCAGGTGGTCAAAGAGGTAGCTTTTAAAGAGCGTCTGAAAGAAGAAGAGGTCATTTTAAGAACCATGCAAACAGATCAAGCATTAATTGTATCTGCTCTCCACTGTATGTCATCCCAGATTGCATTTTCTGAAACTCCATGTGTGCACAGTTGACCATTTAACCAATGTGCATACATCTAGAGTAACATTCACACCCCTTCACCATCAGCCTGCACTGTGGGTGTGTTCTCTATCCAGGCTGACCTGACAATCTGGACACCTAGAGGAGCGCAGAACCTCAGCTTCAGACGATCTTACCAACGAACCGAAAACTCCAAACCACTGCAAGTTTATTGGCCCGGATTTTGCGGCGGGCAGCGTAATTAAGGATTACGCCGCAGACATCCGAACCGAATCCGCACTTACCTGATGCAAGGCCTCAAATGAAAAGTTGCTGTCAGACGCTGCAGAGTTGAGCGCAGGGGCGCACCGTGTGCGTAAGCATACCTGGGATCACGTGGGCTGGTACTCGAATCAACAAACAAAAAGTCGAGCAGAACTTGAGTATTAACATTACTAGTGCAATGCTTTCTGCTGCTTAAAGTATTTGTTAAGCTGTAAGAATCCTGTGGGTCATATGAAAATGCTTCCATTTCCAGCCTCATATAGCTTTTAAAATTACTTGGATTTGTCTGGGGGTATCATCTTACATGCACCAGCCTTAAAATTTTCATATGTAATTGCTGGGCAGTTGGTGGGTAATTAACCCAACTCTGCGCTAGAAATTAGGATTTCTATGTCAGTGCAGATCATCTGTCAAGTCGGAACTTGACAGATCGCAAGTTCAGGATTTAGCGCATGCGCTTGGAAATCCCGAACTTGCTGTCCATTTCAGAGGCGGTATGACGGCCTACTCTGAGAGTACGCCATCATACCAATGGCAAAATCTGGACCAATGGGTTTATACTCTTCTTGCTTCAGCACAACCCAAAAAGAAAATACATGGGCAAATAAGGGCATCATATTGTCAAACCTGAGCAATTGGCCCATCCACCCAAACTGATCTGCAGATTCCATGGCATTGCTGTTATAGGAAAACTTTTATTATGCACACTCAGAACAATGTTTTGTTTAGAGTAATACACTGATTTATTTAATTTATGTTGTATGAAGAATTTAAGTGTCTAGTGACAATGGTGTTGGCAATAAAAAGACTTGCATTTATATAGCACCTTTCACGACCACCAGTTGCCCAATGAAGTACTTTTTTTTTTAATGTAGTCACCGTTGTAATGTAGGAATCGCAGCAGCCAATTTGCACACAGCAAGCTCCCACTAACAGCAATGTGATAATGACCAAATAATCTGTTTTAGTGATGTTGGTTGAGGGATAAATATTGGCCAGGGCACCAGGGATAACTCCCCTGCTCTTCTTCGAAATAGTGCCACAGCATATTTACGTTCAACTGAGCAGAGAGGGCCTCGGTTTAATGTCACATCCAAAAAACGGCAGCTCTGACAGTCTCAATGCAGTGCTGAGGGGATGCTGCACTGTCAGCTTAGATTTTTGTGCTCACGTCTCTGGAGTGGGAAAATAGGGTTCGAGAGGGACAATAGGGTTCTAACACTAAACCCTAGCCTCAAACTCTGAACCTAAGTAACTCCGATGAACAGGGGGTTCAGGGCCTGCAAGTGGTTCCCAGGGAACACACAGGAGTTGAAAGAGACAGACGAGGCCAGTTGAGCAGAGGCCTGGCAGCAAGAGCTCGACCCCCGTCCTTGGAGCTGGAAGTTACCCCGGCACCGATCTCGGTTTGATGTTCCTAAACCGAGCTGCAATCGGCCCCCTTTCCAGCCTCTCTCGCCCTTACCCAGCCGCTCCTCCTCCAGAGCCACTCGCCGCCGGACCCACTCCTCGGTCGCCGTCAGCGCCATCCTTTCAAACCGGGCCGTCACTGCGCAGGCGCGCCGCAGCCCTGTCACTCACAGCCCGGGGCGGGGCCCGGTCGGTTAAACTCCGCCCACTAGCTCTTGTCCACAGCTGGGGAGAGAGAGAACACAGACAGTATTACTGCAACTGGAGAGAGAGAGAGAGAACACAGACAGTATTACTGCAACTGGAGAGAGAGAGAGAGAACACACAGTATTACTGCAACTGGAGAGAGAGAGAGAGAGAGAGAACACACAGTATTACTGCAACTGGAGAGAGAGAGAGAGAGAGAACACAGACAGTATTACTGCAACTGGAGAGAGAGAACACAGACAGTATTACTGCAACTGGAGAGAGAGAGAGAGAACACAGACAGTATTACTGCAACTGGAGAGAGAGAGAGAACACACAGTATTACTGCAACTGGAGAGAGAGAGAGAGAGAGAGAGAGAGAGAACACACAGTATTACTGCAACTGGAGAGAGAGAGAGAGAACACAGACAGTATTACTGCAACTGGAGAGAGAGAGAGAGAGAGAGAGAGAACACAGTATTACTGCAACTGGAGAGAGAGAGAGAGAGAGAGAACACACAGTATTACTGCAACTGGAGAGAGAGAGAGAGAGAGAACACAGACAGTATTACTGCAACTGGAGAGAGAGAGAGAGAGAGAACACAGACAGTATTACTGCAACTGGAGAGAGAGAGAGAGAGAACACAGACAGTATTGCTGCAACTGGAGAGAGAGAGAGAACACAGACAGTATTACTGCAACTGGAGAGAGAGAGAGAGAGAGAGAGAACACAGACAGTATTATTGCAATTGGAGATGTGAGAGAACACAGACAGTATTACTGCAACTGGAGAGAGAGAGAGAGAGAACACAGACAGTATTACTGCAACTGGAGAGAGAGAGATAACACAGACAGTATTACTGCAACTGGAGAGAGAGAGAGAGAGCACAGACAGTATTACTGCAACTGGAGAGAGAGAGAGAGAGAGAGAGAGAACACAGACAGTATTACTGCAACTGGAGAGAGAGAGAGAGAACACAGACAGTATTACTGCAACTGGAGAGAGAGAGAGAGAACACAGACAGTATTACTGCAACTGGAGAGAGAGAGAACACAGACAGTATTACTGCAACTGGAGAGAGAGAGAGAACACAGACAGTATTACTGCAACTGGAGAGAGAGAGAGAACACAGACAGTATTGCTGCAACTGGAGAGAGAGAGAGAACACAGACAGTATTGCTGCAACTGGAGAGAGAGAGAGAACACAGACAGTATTACTGCAACTGGAGAGAGAGAGATAACACAGACAGTATTACTGCAACTGGAGAGAGAGAGAGAGAGAACACAGACAGTATTGCTGCAACTGGAGAGAGAGAGAGAGAGAACACAGACAGTATTACTGCAACTGGAGAGAGAGAGAGAACACAGACAGTATTACTGCAACTGGAGAGAGAGAGAGAACACAGACAGTATTACTGCAACTGCTGAGAGAGAGAGATAACACAGACAGTATTACTGCAACTGGGGAGAGAGAGAGAACACAGACAGTATTACTGCAACTGGAGAGAGAGAGATAACACAGACAGTATTGCTGCAACTGGAGAGAGAGAGCGAGAGAACACAGACAGTATTAGTGCAACTGGGGAGAGAGAGAGAGAGAACACAGACAGTATTACTGCAACTGGAGAGAGAGAGAGAGAGAACACAGACAGTATTACTGCAACTGGAGAGAGAGAGAGAGAGCACAGACAGTATTACTGCAACTGGAGAGAGAGAGAGAGAGAACACAGACAGTATTACTGCAACTGGAGAGAGAGAGAGAACACAGACAGTATTACTGCAACTGGAGAGAGAGAGAGAGAACACAGACAGTATTACTGCAACTGGAGAGAGAGAGAACACAGACAGTATTACTGCAACTGGAGAGAGAGAGAGAACACAGACAGTATTGCTGCAACTGGAGAGAGAGAGAGAGAACACAGACAGTATTACTGCAACTGGAGAGAGAGAGAGAGAACACAGACAGTATTACTGCAACTGGAGAGAGAACACAGACAGTATTGCTGCAACTGGAGAGAGAGAGAGAACACAGACAGTATTACTGCAACTGGAGAGAGAGAGATAACACAGACAGTATTACTGCAACTGGGGAGAGAGCGAGAACACAGACAGTATTACTGCAACTGGAGAGAGAGAGAGAACACAGACAGTATTACTGCAACTGGAGAGTGAGAGAGAGAACACAGACAGTATTACTGCAACTGGAGAGAGAGAGAGAACACAGACAGTATTACTGCAACTGGAGAGAGAGAGAGAGCATAGACAGTATTACTGCAACTGGAGAGAGAGAGAGAGAGAGAGAGAACACAGACAGTATTACTGCAACTGGAGAGTGAGAGAGAGAACACAGACAGTATTACTGCACCTGGAGAGAGAGAGAGAGAGCGCAGACAGTATTACTGCAACTGGAGAGTGAGAGAGAGAGAGAGAGAGAGAACACAGACAGTATTACTGCAACTGGAGAGAGAGAACACAGACAGTATTACTGCAACTGGAGAGTGAGGGAGAACACAGACAGTATTACTGCAACTGGAGAGAGAGCGAGAACACAGACAGTATTACTGCAACTGGAGAGAGAGAGAGAACACAGACAGTATTACTGCAACTGGAGAGTGAGAGAGAGAACACAGACAGTATTACTGCAACTGGAGAGAGAGAGAGAACACAGACAGTATTACTGCAACTGGAGAGAGAGAGAGAGCATAGACAGTATTACTGCAACTGGAGAGAGAGAGAGAGAGAGAGAGAACACAGACAGTATTACTGCAACTGGAGAGTGAGAGAGAGAACACAGACAGTATTACTGCACCTGGAGAGAGAGAGAGAGAGCGCAGACAGTATTACTGCAACTGGAGAGTGAGAGAGAGAGAGAGAGAGAGAACACAGACAGTATTACTGCAACTGGAGAGAGAGAACACAGACAGTATTACTGCAACTGGAGAGTGAGGGAGAACACAGACAGTATTACTGCAACTGGAGAGAGAGAGAACACAGACCACATTACCACAGCTGGAGAGAGAACACAGTTAGCATTACTGTAACTGGAGAGTGGGAGAGAGAGAGAACAAACACCACAGAAATAGCTTAGATGCTTCCAAAAGGGTACTGGACAAGTACATGAGAGAAAAAGTAATAGAAAGATATGCTGAAAGGTTGAGATGAGGTCAACAGATTGGGAGGAGACTAGTGTAGAGTATAAACACTGGCACAGACTAGTTGGGCCGAATGGCCTGTTTCTGTGCTATATATTCTATGTAAACACCAATACCGCAGATGGAGAGAACACACAGTATTACTGCAGCTGGAGAGGGAAAGAGCAAAGAGCAAATTCCTTTATCATTTTAAATACCTTGATTAGAAATCCCCTCAATCTTCTAAATTCAAGGGAATACAAGCCAAGTTTATGCAACTTGTCCTCTTAATTTAACCCTTTAAGTCCTGGTATCAACAACAACTTGAATTTATATAGTGGCTTTAACATAGTAAAATGTCCCAAAGCGCTTCACAGGAACGTGATGAGACATAACTGACACAGAGCCAAAGAAGGAGATATCAGAATAGGTGACTAAAAGCTTAGTCAAATAAGGTAGGTTTTAAGGAGCACCTTAAAGGAGGAGAGAGGTGAGATGCGATGAGGATTAGGAAGGGAATTCTGGAGCTTTGGGCCCAGACAGCTGAAGGCAGTTGCCAATGGTGGGTTGAAGGTAGTGGGGGATGCACAAGAGGCTACAGGTAGAGGAATGCAGAAGCCTCGGAGGGTTATAGGGCTGGGGGAGATCAGAGATAGGGAGGAGCGAGGCCATGAAGAGGTTTGAGCATGAGGATGAGAATTTTAAAATCGAGACGTTACTGGACTGGGAGCCAATATAGATCAGTGAGCACAGGGGTAATGGGAGAAGAGGCCTTGGTGCGACTTAGGGTACAGGTAGCAGAGTTTTCGATCAGCTTAAGTTTATGGAGGATAGAAGATGGAAAGTCGGCCAGGAGAGCATTGGAGGTAAGGAAAGCATGGATGAGGTTTCCAGCAGCAGATGGACTGAGTCAGGAGAGGAGACTGGTGATATTTCGGAGGTGGAAGTAGACGGTCTTTACGATGAAGAGGATATGGGTTGGAAACTCAGCTCAGGGACAAACAGGACACTGAGGTTGTGAACAGTCTGGTTCAACCTGAGACAGTAGCTGGAGAGGGGGATGGAATCGGTGGCGGGGGCCGAAGACAATGGCTTTGGTCTTCCCAATGTTTAATTGGAGAAAATTAGCATTCTGGTGAATCTGCACTGTGCCCACTCCAAGGCCAATATAACTATCCATCGAACCATACCCCATCAAGTAAGTCAACTCCTTCAGGAGAGGTGGACAGA
This sequence comes from Somniosus microcephalus, assembly GCF_052327205.1. NCBI lineage: Eukaryota > Metazoa > Chordata > Chondrichthyes > Squaliformes > Somniosidae > Somniosus > Somniosus microcephalus. Next base: position 286,429,715 of record NC_140991.1, read on the forward strand.
AATTTGGAGAAAGAAAATGAAATTCTATAAACTTTATGAAACATAATAATTCACCTAATTACTAATATTAGTCTACCCTCCCCCCATGGTCCGATACTCACTATAAAAATTGCATTTAAACACTTCCTTGCTGCTAGATAGTCCAATTGCTTTCGTTGTTTTGTTTATGAGCAAGATCAGCCATGTTGAACCTCTGTGCTCGCCGACCTACATTGGCTCCCGGTTAAGCAGCGCCTCGATTTCAAAATTCTCGTCCTTGTTTTCAAATCCCTCCATGGCCTTGCCCCGTCCTATCTCTGTAATCTCCTTCAGCCCCACAGCCGCCCCCCCCCCCCCCCCCGAGATATCTGCGCTCCTCTAATTCTGCCCTCTTGAGCATCCCTGATTATAATCGCTCAACCTTTGGTGGCCGTGCCTTCTGTTGCCTAGGCCCTGAGCTCTGGAATTCCCTGCCAAAACTCTCCACCTCTCTACCTCTCTTTCCTCCTTTAAGACGCTCCTTAAAACCTAACTCTTTGGCCAAGCTTTTGGTCACTTGCCCTAATTTATCCTTATGTGGCTCGCTGTCAATTTTTTTTTGTCTTAAAATACTCCTGTGCTTGGGACATTTTACTACGTTAAAGGTGCTATATAAATGCAAGTTGTTGTTGAACAGGAAATGGCATCTCCAGCAGTCAGCTGCCAATCTTCACATCATCAGACACTCCACGCCCAATTGCATTATGCCGTACAAGTTTTATCTTATTTTCCAGTCAAGTTATATTTTTAAAAATGTTGCAGCAACTGCTAAACTCCGTGATGGTATTGATCGATCACCTATTGTGAAACCCCGCTCTCCATTTAACTCGAGCGAATAGTTCTACAAGACTCTTAGCATTAAAACCGAGAGGACAATGCCAATCAAGTAGCAACCTAGCTCACTGGCACTTTTACAATGTCCCACTATAGACAGGGGCCGAGGAGGGGTAGGGAGAGTTCAAGAAGCAAATAGAAAATAATTTTAAAATGAAAGACTCTGGATTGTGCTCTTTGCACGGTGTGGACGTATCACATACAAACACATACAAAAACTGCGTGTGCCAGAATGAATCAGTTTCATTTGCGATCGCTTGTCAGTTTCGTCCGATAGAAAGTAATTTCTAAACGACAAAATGCCGTGCCGATTGCTAACTATTTTGTGTCAGTGTCACAGTCAGTCACCCAAGTACTTACGCTGTTCTCACCGTCGATCACTAACCCTAAGTAAGCTCCACTCGTCCTTGGGTCCGGACGGAGCCTGAGCTTCTTCCGTGGCATCAGATGGTTGTGGTTGACGGTTGGTCAAGGCGCTGGAAGAGCCGGCGAGAAGCGGGAAACAGGCTGCCAGGAACCGAAGATCTTACAGGGAATTGGTCTGATCACAGTAATGAAGTGGTCAGGGAGGGCTCGATAAAACGACCCAACTTCTACACGGATCATACATTACATTTTTGGGACATCTCACAAACTTTCTCAGGGTCTCTAACAGTGTATGGATAGGTTCTTCACATTTTTATATATATGCAATTGGTTACCAACAATTAAAGACTTAATTTGAAAAAAAAAGAACTTGCATTTATATAGCACCTGTCACGACTCCCAAAGCTTTACAGCCAATGAAGTACTTATGAAGTGAAGGCGCTAATATAGGAAACGCAGCAGCCAATCTGTGCACAGCAAGATCCCACGCCCTGAGGTCGGGAACATAAGAACATAAGAAACAGGAGCAGGAGTAGGCCAATCGGCCCCTCGAGCCTGCTCCGCCATTCAATGAGATCATGGCTGATCCAATCTTGGCCTCAACACCACTTTCCCGCTCTCTCCCCATACCCCTGGACTCCCTTGTAGTTCAAATGTCTGTCAATCTCCGCCTTGAATATATTCAGTGACTCCGCCTCCACAGCTCTCCAGGGTAGAGAATTCCAAAGATTCACAACCCTCTGAGAGAAGAAATTCTTCCTCATCTCCGTCTTAAATGGGTGACCCCTTATTCTGAAACTATGCCCCCTAGTTCTAGATACCCCCACTAGGGGAAACATCCTCTCAGCATCCACCCTGTCAATCCCCCTCAGAATCTTATGTATGTTCTTAATCTTATATGTTTCAATAAGATCAACTCTCATTCTTCTAAACTCCAATGAGTATAGGCCCAATCTGCTCAACCTTTCATCATACATCAACCCCTTCATCCCAGGAATCAACCTAGTGAACCTTCTCTGCACTACCTCCAATGCAAGTATATCCTTCCTTAAATATGGGAAAGGCACGATATAAAATGCAAGTTCTTTCTTTTCTTTTAATATTCACCAGCTGACCGTGGGCAACGCTACAGGCAATTTATTAGCACTTCATATTTCCATGACAATATTCTTTTGTCACAATCATAATTACAGTATTACTAATGCGAGCTGTTAAATCTATGAGTCACTATTATTGAGTTGTTTGTGTTCAATTCATCGATTTATTCCCAGATACTGTTTAAACTTGGCACCTGATTAATGCTTCAGAGATATTGCATCCTTGACCTAGTAAACCCATGTTGGAAGCCAACACTTTCATTTAAGATTTTATCAGATACTGCATTGCTCTGGGAGCTCATTACCCGACTTTTAGTTTTTGATCAAACCCCAAATTGAAGAGTTACATATCAATGAATGGGAAGAGTAATTCATAAATGATGAAGGTTAACAAGAAATGGTAATAGAACAGTGGGTTTGTTCTTCATCTCAAAAGTGGCAAGTCTCAAATTCTGAACATGAATAAACCACCCCTCCTTTGCAGGAAATGAAAGTCCAGGAGTGAGTATATCAGTTGACTAATAATAGATTACCACAATGTATGTGATTCACCATTATAGTTGTTTTCTTCAGTGAGATATATTCTCTCAGAGGTAGCATACACATCAATAATATTTCAACAGTAGTCAGAAGGCCCTCAGGCCAACAGCCAGGACCATGGCTATAGGCCTCTCAATGTCTGCCTTGGCTCAGTAATAGCACTCTCGCCTCCGAGTCAAAGGCCATGAGTTCAGACCTCACTTGAGACTTGAGTACATAATCTAGTCTGACATTTTGGTGCAGTACTGAGGGAGAGCTGCACCTTTGGAGGTGCCATTTTTCAGATGCCCTGTCTGCCTCCCTGTCAGGTGGACATAAAAGATACCATTGGTGTCCTGGTCAGTATTTATCCCTCAAAGAACATCACTAAAAAAACAGATTTTATGGTCATTTATCTTATTGCTGTTTGTGAGACCTTGCTGTGCACAAATTAGCTGCTGCATTTCCCACATTACAACAGTGATGACAAAAGTAATTAATTAGCTATAAATCACTTTGGAATGTCCTGAGGTTGTGAAAGGAGTTATATAAATACAAGTCTTTCTTTTCTTTGTTGTTTATTGGTGCTTTATTTCCCCGTTTCCATGTAGATTCCCAGCAAAATCTATTAGTATGTAGAAATAGAGATCTATATAAATTAATTAGAATACGATCTTAAAGTTTAAATGTGATTTATTATCCCACAAAGATAAGAATCGTGAATGTTCCCAGAAGTGTTGCTGGCAAGCACCCTATTCTCTTAAATAAGGTCCCTTGTTCCTACCTGCTATGTCATCTTATTCATTACAGTGCAAAGCAACAAAATGCATACATTGTCAATTTTTAAAATAGCTGCCATGCTCAGATGCAATATTGAATTACATGTTCTCTGTATGACACTGCAAAATCTTGTGCTCCTCCCGTCTCATCTGATTTCCTCCTCGCTGTTTACAGTAACTGCTCATCTTTTCCAGGATGCATATCAGAGAGCCAGTAATAAGCTCAAAAAAATACAACAAGAAGCACACCCAGAAACAATCATTTTAACACACGTGCGCAATTTTATCTCCACCAAGCAGAAAGTCTGCCAATACGGGGTTGAGTGCACACAGGGAATTGTGAGGACATTAGGTTTCTTATTCTTTCAGCAACATGATAAGCACCTTGCAGTCGCAGTAACTAAAGTGAGGAATATTTAAGTTTGGCGTTAGCCTTGGCTCAGTGGGTCAGAAGGTTGTGGGTTCAAGGGGTGACCACAGAGAGAGAGACAGAGTTAATGTTTCAGGTCGATGAAAAGGGGCAGGAAAAGAATAAAAGGGAGAGGTCCACCCTATCACTGATGAAAGGTCATCAGCCTGAAATGTTAACTCTGTTTCTCTCTCCACGGATGCTGCCAGGCCTGCTGAGTATTTCCAGCATTTTTTGTTTTTCTTTCCTATCAGTGTCAGTTGTGGCTCAGTGGCAGCACACTTGCCTCTGAGTCAGAAGATCATGGGTTCAAGCCCCACGCCAGAGACTTGAGCACAAAATCCAGGCTGATGCTCCAGTGCAGCACTATCGGAAGTGTCATCTTTTGAATGAGACATGAAACCGAGGTCCCATTTGCCCTCTTGGGTGGACATTAAAGATCCCATGGCACTATTTGAAGAAGAGCAGGGGAGTTCTCCCCAGTTTCTTGTACTTATCCCTCAGCCAACATCACTGAAACAGCTGCTTGTGGTACCTTGCTGCGCACAAATTGGCTCCCACATTACAACAGTGATTACACTTCAAAAGGACTTCATTGGCTGTGAAGTGCTTTGGGACTTTCTGAGGTCATGAAAGGCGCTATATAAATGCAAGTCCTTTCCTTTCCTGTTAATGCCAGATTTGTCCAGTTTACACGGCAGGGTGGATTCAGGGGGCACGTACAAGATATACCCTAATGCTATTTTGAGAGAGGTGCCTTCAAAAGGTTATAATTCTGGTTGTGGACCCTCCCCAATGTTGCGGGAAGATATAAACCAGCCAGCAAAATGGAAAATGACTGGGATAAAATGGTGGGCCCGATGGTAAGTGACAGCTGCGGGACGTATTAACCAGCACTTTAATTCCAGAGGCATCCTTCTCTAGCGACTGCATCGTGTCCTAGTGGGAAGGCTTGCATCCTCCTAAAAGTAAAGAAAAGAAAGTCCTTGCATGACCTCAGGATGTCCCAAAGCGCTTTACACCAATTAAATACTTTTGACTCGGAGAGGAGAGTGCTACAGCTGAGCCAAGGCTGACACCTAAGAACTACTGTTGTAATGTAGGAAACGCGGCAGCCAATTTGCACACAGCAAGCTCCCACAGACAACAATGAAATAAACGGCCAGATCATCTGCTTTAGATATTGGTTAAGGGATAAATGCTGGCGAAGATACCGGGAGAACTCCCTTGCTCTCTTGCGAATAGTGCCGTGGGATCTTTTACGTCCACCTGAGAGGGCAGACGGGGCCTCGGTTTAATGTCTCAGCTGAAAGACGGCACCTCCTCAGTACTGCACGAAATTGCCAGCCTAGTTTTTGTATTCAAGTCTCTGGAGAGGGGCTTTGAACCCACGACAAGTGACTCAGAGGCGAGAGTGCTGCAACTGGGCGAAGGCTGACAACGAAGAACTCCTATGACCCTTAGCGCTCTGCTGGCAGGAAATACAGCTCTTGTTATGGCTCCCCCAAGCAAGACAGGTCGAAAGGTAGGAGTGGTCCTCGTGGTAGGGGGTTGTGAGTCAGACGAACAACCCGTCCACGTAAAAATGCCTTTGATTATGGAAACAACCCAGAGACAAGATGAGTCTGTTACAGACTGGTGAATATAAACATCAACTGTGGAGAACGACAATCTGCTGGATGAAAGGCAAGGTGATACTCCGATCAGAGTCAAATATCTCGCTGTGGACAGATATTAGTGGAAGAAATGGGTTATCTCATGTGCCACTAGGCACAGGATACTATATGATTAACTCCAGAGGCAAGCATCAAAACCACTACCAGTGATGTGTTAGACACTTCTAAAGGTACCTTTGGTACCTTATTTATTCTGCAGTGTTGCCTCCATACACAGGGTTGTCATTGGGAGCAGTGCCATAATATAAAGTGGGTATTAAAATGGCAACTATAAACTATCTCTCAGGTGCCAAAAGCATCCACAATGGCTGGGAAGTTCTCTGAAGAGCAATAATGCTACAAAGGCAACCAGAAGAAATGGGGTCCAGTGGTAAGTTACCTTGGACTTACATTGCTGTCGGTGGTATTGGTCAAAATCCCCGAGTAGAGTAAGATGTTTGACAATGCAAACACCAACTCTTTGTTTTTCTGTCGACTTTGGTCAGCTTGATAATATAAACATGCTGCAACCTGCATCTCTGAACCCTCGGCATCGACTCCATCCCTCTCCCTAGCCACTGTCTCAGGCTGAACCAGAGTGTTTGCAGCCTCGGCATCCTGTTCGAACCTGAGCTGATCCCATATGTTCTCCATCACAATGACCACCTGCTTCCACCTCAGCAACATTGCCCACCTCAATCCCTACCTCAGCCTCTCTGCCGATGAAACCATCATCCATGCCTTTGGCACTCCCAGACTTGACCATTCGAATGGTCTCCTGGCTGGCCTCCCATCCTCCACCCTCTGTAAACTTCAGCTCAACCAAAGCTCTGCTACCTGTATCCTTTCCAGCACAAGTCCTGCTTTCCCACCACCCCATCCTTGCTGACCTACATTGGCTCCCAATAGCCCAATGACTTACATTTTAAAAATGTAACTTTGTGTTTAAACCCCTCCATAGCCTCGCCCTCTCTATCTTTGTAACCTCCTCCAATGCTACAATCCCGCCGCCTGGGCTCTCAGGTCCTCTGACTCCAGCCTCATGTGTGTTATGTATTGGGTGTTCTCCTCCCACCTGCGGTGGTGCTGTCACAGCAGATAAATGGTTGGGGTTGTTCTCTTGGTTAAGTTTTAGTTCTCTTTATTCGGTACTCTCCAGAACCTTCTTTTTGAATAAAGCACTTCATGTTTGAATCTCTGAGTTCTGAGTCCTAAATTGTGTCTAGGTAGAAAGGTACAGACACAACAAAGTGGCGACGAGGATGGGATGAATCTGCGTTGTGGGAACTTCCTTGTTTTCGACTACAAAACACTCGGAACAGAGATTGCAGCATCACATTAACGTTACAGGTGCAGTGAGTAAACAGAAAATAAAATTTGCAACATGAGATGGCTACTATTTTAGGAAACATCGGTGATTTTTATGAAAATGTGGAGCAATGGAGCGCTTATATGGAACGTTTTGACTATTTTGTTTTGGCGAATGTGGTGGCAAATGAAAAGGTCGTGCCTACCTTTTTGAGTATAATGGGGGCAAAGACATTCAATTTACTTCACAGCCTTGTACAGCCAGATAAGCCAGGAACTAAAACATATAAACAACTAGTGGAAATTCTTGGAGCACATTTTTCACCAAAACCTTTGGTTATTGCTGAGAGATTTAGATTTCACAAACGGAATCAAGAGGAGGGGGAATCAGTGACGATGTTTATTGCTCCTTTAAAAAGGTTGCCAGAACACTGTGAGTTCAAGGAGGTGCTGAATGACACCATTAGAGACAGACTTATGTGTGGTCTGCTAAGTGCAGCCACACAGAAGCGCCTTCTTACTGAGGACAACCTTATGCTTGAAAAGGCCATTGAAGTTAGTGTCTCCATGGAGATGGTGGAAAAGGAGGCTCACCAGTTGAGTTCAACAGGGAGAGTTCACAAGGTGTCATCTGAGCCTAAAGGTGCGCGGAACGGCACATGTTACCATTGTGGGAAAATGGGCCATCACGCTAATGACTGCTGGTGTACGGAGCTGGAATGCCGAAATTGTGGAAAAAAAGGTCACATTGAACGTGCCTGTAGAGGTAAAAAAGAACAGACAGAGCTGGGAAGCATGAAAGCAAAATGTCTGTATTTGGACAAGAGAAGAAAAAGAGTGTTCATTCAGTGCAGTATGATGGAACAAGCAAAACAGAGGGGAGCGACACCTCTGAGGAGGAAGAGGTGCACATACTGACGGTTGCAGGTGGTCCAAATGGCTACTGGGTGTCACCACTGGTGGAGGGACAATCAGTGCGGATGGAGGTGGACACAGGCGCAGCTGTGTCCCTTGTTTCAGACACTGTCTACAACAAAATGCTAAAGCATCTTACCCTTCAGCCAACAAACATTGTGCTAAAGACGTATACCGGGAACCTGTGGCCATGAGAGGCGCCATTGAGGTGACAGTTAAATTGAATGGACAGACTGCGAAACTGCCACTATATGTGGTAAAGGGAAATTACCCATCTCTACTGGGACGTGCGTGGCTAGAGAAAATCACGCTGGACTGGCCTGCAGTCCGCATGATGTCAAAAGGGGAGTCAGGTCTGACTGCAGTTTTAAACAAACATGCAGAACTCTTCAATGGTGAACTTGGGAGCATGAAAAAGATTAGCGTGAGACTGGACATTAAACCTGACAGCAAGCCGAAGTTTCACAAAGCCCAACCTGTACCCTATGCAATTAGGCCAAAAGTTGAGGCTAACTTGGAGACCTTAGTCGAGAATGGAGTCCTGGAGCCTGTGAGCATGAGCAAATGGGCCACACCCATTGTTACTGTCCTGAAAAAGGATGGATCTGTTCGAATCTGCGGGGATTTTAAAGTGACTATTAACCCGGTGCTGTCTGCGGAACAGTACCCTCTTCCCCTCATTGGTGATCTTTTTACGGGCCTGGGCGGAGGGCAAAAGTTCAGCAAAATAGACTTATGCCAGGCTTATCTACAAATGCATGTCGATGACAAATCAAAGGAGCTGCTGACAATTGTGACACACAAGGGGCTATACAGGTACTGCCGCCTTCCGTTTGGAATTACGTCGGCCCCTGCTCTATTCCAAAGGGCAATGGATCAGATTTTGAGTGGACTGCCAGGAGTCCAGTGCTACCTGGACGACATCCTTGTCACTGGGACAAATGAGGAGGATCATCTTCTGAACTTGGATGCGACACTACAGTGACTGAAAGAGTACGGACACAGAGTTCGTAAAGACAAATGTGAATTCTTTCAGTCTCCAGTCGAGTACCTGGGGCACGTGATTGACGCTACTGGCCTGCATAAGGCGCCGTCAAAGGTCAAGGTGATTGTGGAGGCCCCAGCACCCCAGAATGTGAGCCAGTTACGTTCATTTCTGGGGCTACTTAACTACTATGGGAAGTTTATTCCAGAATTAGCAACATTGCTGAAGCCGTTACATCAGTTGCTATGTCAAGGCAAAACATGGAAATGGACTGAACTGTGCAATGAAGCTTTCGCCCAAGCAAAGAAAGCATTGCTGAAGTTGGAGGTCCTGACACACTTCGACCCAAAGCTACCCGTGCAGCTAGCATGTGATGCATCACCATATGGTGTGGGAGCAGTCATATCCCACATCATGCCTTCTGGGGAAGAGAAACCTATCGCCTTCGCATCACGCACCTTGAACAAGGCCGAGAGTAACTATGCGCAGATTGAGCGCGAGGCCTTGGGAATCGTTTTTGGAATTCGAAAATTTCATATGTACCTGTTTGGGAGAAGGTTCACACTCCTGACGGACCACCGTCCATTGATTTCAATCTTCGGGCACCACACCGGAATTCCGTCTCTTGCTGCAAGCAGGACGCAAAGGTGGGCTTTACTGTTGTCAGGACACAAATATGACATCAAATATCGCAAATCAGACTTGCACGGCAACGCAGACGGTCTCGCAAGGCTGCCCTTGCCTGTTACTCCCCCAGAGCCTCATCAGATAGACATCTTCTACTTTAGACAAGTGGAGGGAGCACCTGTCACTGCAGTTCAGGTGCGAAGGTACACCCGCAACGATCCAGTCCTGTCTGAGGTAATGGACGATGTCATTCGAGGGAGAGCGATAGGAGATTCTCCTAGTTTGAAACCTTACGTTTCAAAAAGAAATGAGCTCTCCGTCCAGGCAGGTTGTCTTCTTTGGGGATGCCGTGTCATCATTCCGCCACCTCTGAGGGAAACTATACTGCAACAACTTCATACAGGCCACAGTGGAATGGTTCGGATGAAGGAAATGGCAAGAAGCTACTTTTGGTGGCCAGGTCTCGATGGAAATATTGAGGAGAAAGCCAAAACATGTTCCCCATGTCAAAGGGTCCGGAATGTTCCACAGCTGGCAACCCTACACCCCTGGGATTGGCCTGAAGAAGTGTGGCAGCGAGTACATGTGGACTTCGCCGGTCCTTTCTGTTGTGTATGTACCTTTAATGGAATAACTGGTCTTAGACTGCAGTACCGGCAGTGACCACCCCTGTATAAAAGGCCCTAGCAGGCTTCTGTAGTTTCAGTTTCAAGCTGCCTCTTGTTCAGTAAAGTACCTGTTAGACTGTTCTCCCGAAGTCCGTGTATTATTGAGGCGCGGACTTTACAGTGGCGACGAGTAAGTTCGAACTCACCTGCAGTGTGGCATCATCTCACGGGGATCTCGCCTGAAAGGAAGGTCCTGGAAGGTCATAGTCTGAGCAACGGGCGTCGACCGAGGGCAACCGCCCAAAGAATCCATCGGTGTTTGGAGAATTGCGGGAGAGACTGTGGTTCCAGCGAATTGTGCTGGTAGCAGGTAGCACGCTGACCCTTCCGGACTGCGGCGGGCTCAAGCTCGATTGAGCGGCTCTACAAATCGAGTCACGCAGCGTCGCCGGGAAAAGAAAACAAGAGCGAGAGGGTGGAGCGCACAGGGCGCGGTTGGTGCTCGAGAACAGGACAGCGGAGAGAAACTAAACGGGGGGGGGGGAAGGAAAGCGAGACGCGCCGAAGCTGCGGGTCGCCGCCATTACCCCGTACAATGCTAGGAGCAGCGTGGCAGTAAGGGGAAGCAGCAAAAGCGTGGGAGGCGCCATTTTATCCCGTTGGGGAAGAAGCAAAAGCGCGGGAGGTGCCATTTTATTCCATTGGGGAAGAAGCAAAAGCGCGGGAGGCGCCATTTTAAATCGCCCAAGATGCCGAAAAGTGGCAGTACCACTGCTTTCGACAACGAGGTCGAAGACTGGACCACGTATGTGGAAAGAATTGAAGTGTACTGCAAGGCAAATGAGGTGGCTGATGGAAAGAGGGCGTCGGTATTATTAAATCTGATGGGTGCGAGTACGTACGGCCTATTGCGGAATTTAATTACCCCAGCTAAACCAATGGAGAAAAGTTTTGAGGAGATTGTTCATATCTTACAGGAACACCTAAGCCCTACACCACTGCTGATAGCAGAAAGATTCAAGTTCCATAAAAGAAACCAGCACAAAGATGAGAGCAATGCTGACTATCTTACGGAACTACGCAAGTTATTGAAGCACTGCCAGTTCGGAGCAGGACTGGCAGACACCTTATGGGATAAGTTTGTCTGCGGGCTCCAGAGTGAAGGAACCCAGAAACGACTACTTTCAAAAAAGGACCTGATGCTAGAACAGGCTTTCAGCGTGGCAGTATCCTACGAAGCAGCAGCACGGGGAGCTGTGGAAATACAACAGAAACCACAAGAATACAGCACTAATGAAATGGCATATGGAGCCGAAAAGTGCTATCGCTGCGGCAGAACAACCCATGAGCAGAAGGACTACTGGTTTAAAGACAAAATATGCAGGCAATGCGGGAAAATGGGACATATAGCAAGAGTCTGCAGGTCGGGAAAGAAGACCAACACGACAAGAACTACTAAGGAACGGTACAGGAAAGTAAAGAAACTGACAGATAGTAGTTCAGAAGATCAGGAGAGTGATAAGGACTCCGGGTGCAAGCGACTAAGTTGTTTAAAGTTACACAACGTGATCGCAAAAGAAGATCACCGAACCATTTGGGTTACCCTCATGATAGCAGGGTCCCCAGTGAAGATGGAATTGGACACAGGATCAGCCCTAACTGTCATGAATCGACGAGACTATGAGCGGCTATTCTCACACATACCCTTAAAGGACACGTCCATTGTATTGAAGACATACACGGGGCAAAAGGTCTACCCCAGAGGAAAAATAAGGGTGCCAGTTGAATATAACGGAAAGGAAACACAGAAACTATACATGCATATACTACGAGATGGAGGACCACCATTATTGGGACGTGAATGGATCCAAAGACTACAATTGGATTGGCATTCCATTCTGGCACTAACTGTGACTGACAAAAAAGATGATGACGTCGCACCTGGACGTCTGTCACAAATTCTATCTGACGCGGAAGAGGTGTCCCAACAAGGACTTGGGACTCCAAAAGGAGTAAAGGCAACCATAAAGATTGAGGATAACGCAACCCCAAAATTTTTCAAGGCCAGACCGGTGCCATACGCGATACGCCCAGCTGTGGAAGCTGAACTGGAGAGTCTGGAGCGTTCGGGGGTGCTGTCTAAGGTGGACTGGAGCGAGTGGGCCACACCCATCGTTCCTGTAATGAAGAAAGCATTGAGCAGCACGCCTGGGGAGCCAAGGAAGGCTCGCATCTGTGGGGACTTCAAGGTGACTGTGAACCCAGTCCTGCACACAGTACAGTATCCACTTCCGCGGATAGAAGATATTTTCGCCTCACTATCTGGAGGGAAACGTTTTACAAAGATTGACCTGGCTCAAGCGTATCTACAAATGGAGGTGGAAGAAGCATCTAGGAAATACCTCACGATAAACACTCACAAAGGCCTTTACCAGTACAATCGACTGGTATTTGGGGTAGCATCGGCCCGGCTATGTGGCAGAGGGCAATGGAACAAGTCCTGCAAGGGATCCCGGGGACCCAGTGTTATTTGGGCGACATCCTGGTTACGGGCGAAAATGACAATGAACACCTTGCCAACCTGGAACAGGTGCTCACGAGATTGCAGGAATATGGGCTATGAGCCAACCGTCCCAAATGCGAGTTCTTCAGGAGACAAATCTCGTATTGTGGCCACATGATTGATGAGGAAGGGTTGCATAAGTCGCCGGACAAGATTGAGGCTGTAGTCAAGGCTCCAGCACCAGAAAATGTGTCGCAACTGAGGTCGTTCCTCGGGTTGGTGAACTACTACCATAAATTCTTGCCGAATTTATCTACAATTCTGCACCCACTGAACGCCCTCCTTCAAACTGGTGTAACATGGAAATGGAGTGATGAGTGTAAGCGTGCCTTTCAGGAATGTAAATGCCAAATCACTTCAAAAGAAGTATTGGCCCACTACAACCCAACACCACCGATTCGGTTGGCATGTGATGCGTCACCTTACGGCATTGGAGCGGTGCTGTCATACAAATTCCGTGACGGTTCAGAGAGGCCAATAGCCTTTGCATCACGCTCGCTAACCTCAGCCGAGCGTAACTACGCCCAGATTGACAGGGAGGCCCTCAGCCTGGTGTGGGGGGTGAAGAAGTTCAATCACTATCTGCACGGGCAGAAATTCACCCTACTGACTGATCATCAACCCCTGGTCTCAATTTTTAACCCAAAGAAGGGCGTTCTGGTGATGACGGCGCAACGGCTGCAAAGATGGTCACTTTTTCTAGGGGCACATCAGTATGACATAGAGTGCAAAGGTACGAAACAACATGGAAACGCTGATGGGCTGTCGCGCCTACCGTTGCCTACGGCGGAAGAAGCACCTGCAGTGGACCCTGTGGAGATATTCCATGCGACCATAGTCGAATGTTTGCCTGTTACAAATGCAAATATTGAGAAGGAAACCCGAAATGACCCGACACTCTCTCGGGTCTACGATGTGACGGTGAAGGGATGGCCAGCATATGGCGACTCACTGTTGCCAGCATTCTCGTCAAGGAGGGAACAGCTGTCAGTGTGCCGGGGAACCTTGATGTGTGGATCCCGAGTGGTAATTCCACCCAAGTTGAGAGATAGAGTACTCAATGAGCTTCACGAGGGTCATCTGGGAGGGCTAAAAATGAAGAGCCTAGCCAGGGCGTTTGTGTGGTGGCCGGGAATCGATAAAGAAATTGAGGATATGACCAAGAGATGCACAGGATGCCAGAAGGTCCAAAACGCTCCACCACAGGCCCCGCTACATCCATGGGAGTGGCCCTCATCTCCATGGCAACGGGTACACATTGATTTCGCTGGTCCATTTATGGACTCAATGTTTCTAATCGCTGTGGACGCCCATTCGAAATGGCCAGAGGTCATTAAAATGTCCTCCACCACCATGGAGAAAACTATTGCAGTCCTAAGGACCATCTTCGCCAGGAATGGATTGCCAGAACAGATCTGTTCCGACAATGGCCCACAGTTTGTGTCTGAGGATTTCCGGAGGTTCCTGAAGAATAATGGGGTGAAACATTACACATCTGCCCCATATCATCCAGCCACAAATGGATTGGCTGAGAGGTTTGTTCAGACCTTTAAAAAGGCCATAAAGTCAATGTATAATGACGACATACCACTGCAACACAAGGTGGATAACTTCCTGTTTGCTTACCGGAATGCGACACATGCAGTAACCAATCAAACTCCAGCCGTACTGTTTTTCAACCGGAGACTAAGATGTCGCTTGGATTTGCTTAAACCAAACATAAGACGAGATGTTGAGGATAAGCAGTTCCAGCACATAAATGAGAAGCCAACCAGGAGCTTCAAGATAGGGCAACCAGTCTTGGCCCGCGACTACCAAACAGAAAAATGGCAGCTAGGCACGATATGCACACAGCAGGGACCACTAATGTACACAGTGGACGTTGGAGAGAGCATCGTGAGACGCCATGCTGACCAGATTCTAGAGTCACAGGAACAAGCCAAACCTGTACCACAAGCATGTGCACCTGGTAATGAGCCCGAAGTACAGATTGCGTCTACCTCAGAAGCAGGGGTATTGGAAGCTGACGAACCAACCAATGACAATGAGCCAGAATTGACTCCACCGCCAAAACAGGATACTCGAGAAAGGCGCTATCCAGTCCGGATCAGGAAGCCTCCTCAAAGACTGAACTTATAAATGACTATTTCAGTTGATGTATATATATTACTGAGAAAATTGTAATTGTAATTAGTTATTATTTAGTTGTTAAATGAATGTTATGTACTGTTTATCTAAAAGGGGTGGAATTGTTGTGTATGTACCTTTAAGGGAATAACTGGTCTTAGACTGCAGTACCGGCAGTGACCACCCCTGTATAAAAGGCCCTAGCAGGCTTCTGTAGTTTCAGTTTCAAGCTGCCTCTTGTTCAGTAAAGTACCTGTTAAACTGTTCTCCCGAAGTCCGTGTATTATTGAGGCGCGGACTTTACACTTTCGAAGAGAAGATGTTTATGGTGGTTGTGGACGCTCGTAGCAAGTGGCCGGAGTCGCTGTAATGAGGTCTACCACGGCAGAGAAAACAATTGAGAAACTTGGTGAGATGTTCAGCCGTTATGGCTCACCGGAACAACTCATAAGTGAAACGGTCCACAATTTGTATCACAGGAGTTTGCAACCTTCCTGCATGTGAATGGTGTCCAACACATCAGGTCTGCGCCCTATCATCCCTCTACTAACGGCCTGGCAGAAAGGTTCGTGCAAACTTTGAAGCATGCCTTGAAGGCACCGCAAGGTCAGGGCTCAATCCACGAACGTCTGAACGGCTTCCTGTTGTCCTACAGGAACGAGCCGCATGCCACAACCAAAACTTCCCCCGCTTCGCTCATGATGAAGAGGCAGTTGCGGACAAGTTTTGACTTACTCACACCTCCAAGGGCAGAGCAGGTTGTCCATCGTCAACAACAGGCTCAAGTTGAAAAGAGAGAGAAAAGAGCCAAGGAGAGACGGTTTCATCCTGGAGAGCACGTCCTAGCTCGAAACTACAACACTGGACCGAAATGGGTTCCTGCTACGGTGATCGCGCAGACGGGCCCTGTGTCTTACACGGTTGAGACTGCTGAGGACATCGTCTGGAGAAGACACACAGATCAACTGTTGCTAGGAGCAGAGACAGCCACAGAGGCTCCAACGGCTGGTGGAGCCTGAACTGTTTCCGGATGATACCGCAAACCAGCATCCTTTGCCACAGTGCTCTTCTCCAACACAGGAAGTCAAAGAGACTGTTCCACCTGTGCAAACTCCTGACTTTCGACTGACACAGGCACCTTCTCTATCTAGGCCTGTGTCAGTGCCTACTGCTGTGGAAGCCAGCGATGACCGCTGGTATCCTGTCAGAGAGCGGCGGCCTCCAAGACGCTTGGATCTGTAGGCTTAGCGACTTACCCACAAGACAGGGGCAGAATAAACCCCAGGGTAAAGTCAGGGTTTGAGGCAGTCTACCTCTACCCTTGGTTAGTTGAGTGCATTGAAAGTAACTTACCTGTTGAGGAATAATGTGGACCTTTCGTGTCAACTTTTGTCCTGTGAAGTGCTCTGGGGCGTTTTCTGACGTTAAAGGTTGTTGCTGTTGATTTCCTTGGGTTGTGTATTGTAAACTTTGTGGTGCACCAACAGAAAGTTGGTTAGGATCAAGCATAGTTCTCGAGCGGCTGAATGGTAGGGTGACCATACGTCCTGTTTTCTGGGGACAGTCCCCGGATGAGGTGCTGTGTCCCGGGCAAACAATATCCCCAGAAGAGTCCCCGGTTCACAAAAGTCATCCCCAAATATTCTAAATTTCTCATGTTAGAATATGACGTATAACACACATACACTGTACCGTTCACCCTAACTTGATTACATGTTTCCTTCCCGGGCTGCCCCCTCTCAATCATGCCTACCATAAGCACCAATTAGTCGGGAGGTCAGCCCTGAGGCGGGCTCAGTGGTGTAAGGGGTTGGTCTATTGGCTAGCGTTCATGTCAATCGAGCGAGGGGCTGGCACGTGCTGCCAGCGAGCTCGGCTGCGCTCCCGACCCAGCCTCGCTCGACAACCAAACCCCCCACTTTTTTTTCCCCATCTCTTCCTTCGCTCGGGGATGTACCAGTTGGAATCGCAGGTTGTCGTGAGCTAATTGGTCGGCGGGCTACTGATTCTGTCACTTCCTCGCCCGCCACCACCCCTCCCCACCCCCCCAGAATTCAAAATGTTCACAATTCAGAAGCCGATTGGTCAGTTAGTGACGGTTATGCCCAATGATTCCGTTAATATATGATTTGTTTATTTTTGAAAAAAACATTCAGTGACGTTGAAATGCAGCGCAGACAAAAGGACAGGTGTCAGCGAGAGCTGACAGAGGGTACAAAAATGTAACGTTCCTGAACAGTATTATTGTATTATTTATAAATGCGCTTCAATAGTGTGACGTCACATCCGCAGTAATTATATACACATTTGTTTTGCATTTGCAATGTATATGTGCAACTGTTAAAATATAGGCTGCAAACAAATGTAACCTCGCTACGCTGCACAACCTATATTTTCCAACTTGGCTACTTTGCTGTGCTCCCTCCCTGTGTGTCCCTGGATTCGGTTTAGAAAACATGGTCACCCGACTGAATGGCCTACTCCTGGTACTATGTTCCTAAAATAGCCTCTGGTTTAACAACTAGCTGTTCTCTCATGCTGTGCAAGAAAAGACCAGATTTTTCACCCCATCTGTACGACCAGAGCTTCAACACATGACATTTCGCTCAGTGAGTGAGATAATGACTTAAGGTAAATCACATAAGGAAGCTGGAAAGACTGAACATTATCTCACTCAACTTTAACAAAGCACATTATCTGCATAAACTACCTAGCGACATGGAGCTAATTTACAAAGCGACGGCAGACAATTTACAAATCTGAGCCCTAGAAGATGATTGCCCTGAGTTTGCACAAAAAGCAAACAACTGCAAATGCTGGAAATCTGAACACAGAAACAGAAAATGCTGGAATCACTCAGCAGGTCAGGCAGAATCTGTGGAGAGGTCGGAGGAGTTACTTTTTCCTTTGAGGAGTTTTTGTTCTTCTTTGTAATTCAAGGGGTCCAAAGATGTGCGGGCTAGGTTGATTGGCTATGATAAATTGACCCTTAGTGTTAGGGGGATTAAATACACGGGGATAGGGTGGGATATGTGTTGGTGTAGGGGTTACGGGGATCGGGCGGGATATGTGTCGGTGCAGGCTCGATGGGCCGAAATGGCCTCTATCTGCACTGTGGGGTTTCTGTGATTCTGTGATAATGCTGTGTTTAATACTGTGAAGGACTTTAAGGTTGCAGCAAGTGTGTTGGATCCCAAGAGCTTGATCTGGTAAAGCTGGTATTTCAGGAAAAAGTAATCTGCGGCAAATCTCTCCTTGCCTGAATATATGGTCTTCTGTCATTTAAAGCACCGTCATTTCCCAGTATGTGGCAAAATAAAGCAACTCCTAGGTTCGCTCTCATACCCACACAAAATTATGGGGGACGCAAGTTTTGCTCAAACTTTGACCTCACCAAACCAACGGGACTAAAATGTATGTCAGTAGGTTGTGGATGTATTTGCACTCGCACAAAGAAATTGCTTCACTGGCATAACAAGTGGAAATTTCAACAGATCCAGTAACTGTTCTACCCCAGTGTGTGAGGGATTGTAAATACTTCTGAAATAATAAATGTTTTGGCTTTCATTTTATTTTAAACATTTCTCTGCTCCTTTCTGGAAGCCGCTGATTCTTGCTGGCATCCAGAGATTGCAACAGCCCTCTAGTACATTGCGCAAGTGCGCGTTCTTCATGTGTGAGCCTAAATGGTAGATGTTGACCGACTATTTGACTCTGGGAGGCATCACGTTAAATCCTAGTCCTGTCCTCACCGGATGTCCACATGCACACTTTCCAGCAATCAGGAGTGGGAGCCCTGGATTATTTTTCCTGACCTAGCCCAGCAGCTCCACTTTTAAAACCCCAACTTGCAGTGCAGACTGTGGCCTGGTCTGTATGGCTCGCTACCCCACAATGCTCTGCAGCGACCAACTAAACATACAGGAGACATGCCGGGTCTTTCACCATCGGACAGTGGTCTTACCTTAGGACCAAAGATACTTTATGTGTCAGCTGTGGCTCAGTGGTAGCACACTTGCCTCTGAGTTAGAAGGTACATAATCTAGGTTGACACTCCGGGTCAGTTCTGAGGGGGTGCTACACTGTCGGAGGTGCTGTATTTTGGATGAGACGTTAAGCCGAGGCCTCGGCTACCCTCTCAGGAGGACATAAAAGATCCCATTGCACTCTTTGGAGAGAGTAGGGGAGTTCTCCCGGTGTCCTGGCCAATATATATCCCTCAAC
Organism: Somniosus microcephalus; assembly: GCF_052327205.1. NCBI lineage: Eukaryota > Metazoa > Chordata > Chondrichthyes > Squaliformes > Somniosidae > Somniosus > Somniosus microcephalus. The sequence continues at coordinate 286,448,749 of NC_140991.1, forward strand.
CAACAACACTGAAAAAAAACTCAGATTATCTGGTACTCACCTCATTTCAGTTTGAGGGACCTTGCTGTGCATAATTTGTTGCTGCATTTCCCTACATTACTATAGTGACTGCACTTCAAAAGTACTTCATTGGCTGTAAAGCGCTTTGGGGCATCCTGAAGTCATGAAAGGTGCGATATAAATGCAAGTTCTTTCATTCTTTCAAATTACAATTTTTGTTCCCTTCCATTATTTCGCCTGATACCTGGGATGGCAGGAATGACGTATGAGGAGAGAGTGGATCGATTAGGCTTATATTCGCTGGAGTTTAGAAGAATGAGAGGGGATCTCATTGAAACTTATAAAATTCTAACAGGACTAGACAGACTAGATGCAGGAAGAATGTCCCCGATGGCAGGGGAATCCAGAACCAGGGGTCACAGTCTAAGGACAAGGGGTAAGCCATTTAGGACTGAGATGAGGAGGAATTTCTTCACCCAGAGTGTGGTGAACCTGTGGAATTCTCTACCACAGAAGGCAGTAGAGGCCAATTCATTAAATATATTCAAGAAGGAGTTGGATATATTTCTTGAGGTTAAAGGGATTAAGGGATATGGGGAGAAAGCAGGGACAGGGTACTGAGTTTGGATGATCAGCCATGATCTCATTAAATGGCGGAGCGGGCTCGAGGGGCCGAATGGCCTACTCCTGCTCCTATCTTCTATGTTTCTACGTTTCTATGTTTCTTTGTTTCTTAGGCGTCTTCCCTTGAAGCAACAATTTGCTGGTGTGCAGTTCCACGAGTAATGGCTGCTCTCCAATACCTCACCCAAGTAGCCTTTCTTCATGTGCGAGCCTTGATCATGAATGCTAATCAGTGATACCAATGCTGATCCTGTCCACACCTGGTATGCAAGAACCTAGAGTGGGGGGAGTCCCATGTGATGTACAAACACCGGCATAGACCAGTTGGGCCAAATGGCCTATTTCTGTGCTGTAATTTCTATGTAACCTGTACTTCCAGAAGGAAGCAGTGTCCCAGAGAGCAATCAGAATTGGGCACCATAGCATTATCTTCCATAGCCTGAGGACACAGGGGCCAACCTTGAGCCCCTCCCTCACTGTCACTCTGGTTACAATTGGGTAGGCCAGCATGAGATCTCTATGGCTCGTCATCAAACCACCGAGTCATCGGGAAGGGCTATAATACACTCTTTTCCTTCTTCTTAAAAAATTAGATTTTCTTGCCTATTTCCTGTCCTCCCTTCTTTCCTGAAGGTGGCTCCATGGGGACTCCACCTCCCCAAAGTGGCCATTATTACAAATGAGTCATGACAGCGAGTTAGGGTTACTAGCTCTGGTTGGACATATTCTTGGAGGTTTGACCTCCCACCCCAAACTCCCGCCATTGGTCGCCTGACATGTCCACTCTCGCGGTGCCCCGCCTTCCTACGGCCAACTGGAAAGCGAACAGCCTCCTTGTTATCCGATTGGATGATACTTGACTGTCAAACAGCTCCCCATTTCCAATGTTTTTACAGCTAATAAATTAAATTGTTCAAAGAAAATGAAAACAAAACACAATTTTTTTTTCAATGGCCCTACGATTTGACTCCAGGGTTGCTCACAGCAGTGTCCGGGAGATTAACCTTTGATTCTCCGAGACTCCAGGACAATTCAGGAGGGTTGGCAACCCTACATTGAGTGTCAACAGTTTTGTTTTGACAGTGGTGGGGAGAGGGACAGTACCACACCTGAGCTCAATCCTATCCTCACCTCACGTACTGCCCACCTCTCCAGCACAGTCTCTGAAATAGCCATCAGACGTCGCAACCTGAGCTAATTATCCCCTCTATAATTTAGAGGTATTAAAGGCCGCTTGTAGTGTCCCTACCCTCTCCCAACTGAGACCAACTAATTCAGCACATGGTCAGGAATCAACTTGGGGCCTTCCTGGTTTGTTTGACACAGTTACTTCACTGAATAAACTCGCATAACAATTGGGGGAACTATGATTTACCTATTTAACAGTAATTTTTTAACAAAGAAATGTTAACATTTCAAGCTTTCCCGAAGGTTTTGTGTGTAAATGTACTGAGCCCTAAGGATTAGAAAAAGGTCCAGGCTCAATGCCTTATCACTGCTTTCAGCTGGGGCTGGGGCTGGGGCTGGGGCTGGCTCTGGGATGCTGAAATGAGTACCTTTGGGCTAGGGAGGGGCAACTAAAATCAGCTAGCATTCCTGCTGTTGATCTCTATCCTGTGACACCTATTGAAGTGCACTGTTCAATTGGTGTCATGTGATAGTGATCAGGTGAGGGCTGGATCTGTGAAACCTTCATGGTTGAATAGGCTTCTGACACTCACTAGCGTGGCTCAACCATGACTGGAGAAGTGACTGCACCATTGGAGAGGTACACCTTTGTATCTAGTTCTACACAAGGGCACTCAAGCTTAAATGCTACAAGCTTTTAATTTGACCCATCAGTTCCTGGTGTACAATGGAGCCGGGCATCAGTACAAATTCAGTATATAAGGGGCAGAGCAATGACTGAGATGTCACGGTCCCAAAACAGGGGTAAAACTCTTGGAACTGTAAAAACACTTCAAAATTAATTAGCTCAACACAGACAAGTGAACAGAAGTTTAGGGTCACAGACTGAATGGAAGTGTTCCGCAAAGCGATCACTTGTACTTCTTGCAATTCAGTATACTGTAATCGCTGCCCACGATGCGGTTTCCTCTACATTGGGGAGACCAAACGCAGGTTGGGTGATTGCTTTGCTGAACACCTCCGTTCAGTCCGCAAGCGTGGCCCTGAGCTTCCGGTCGCCTGTCACTTTAATTTTCTGCCCCACTCCCACTCTGACCTCGGCCTCCTACACTGTTCTAATGAAGCTCAAGGAACAGCACCTCACCTTTCGATTAGGCACTCTACAGCCTTCTGGGTTCAACACTGAGTTCAACAAATACAAAAAGAAAATACTGCAGATGCTGGAAATCTGAAATAAAAACAGAAAATGCTGGCGATACTCAGCAGGTCAGGCAACATCTGTGAAGAGAGAAACAGAGTTAACGTTTCAGGTTGATGACCTTTCGTCAGAACAGTTCTGATGAAAGGTCATCGACCTGAAATGTTAACTCTGTTTCTCTCTTCACAGATGCTGCCTGACCTGCTGAGTATCTCCAGCATTTTCTGTTTTTATTACTGTGTTCAACAATTTCAGATCATAACCACTGCTCCCATTTTTTCGGACAGCAGCTGTTGGTAATGTTTCTGCTTTTGCCATTTACACCTCCTCTAAACCTATTTTTTGTTATTTTACTTGTCCCATTACCACCCCCTTTTGCCTTGCACCATCATCCCTTTTATCATTTAATTTCTCCTGCCTTCCACCCTATCATAGACCTTCCCTTTTGTTGTTTCCCACATTCCACCCTATGTAAACTTGAGGTCATCCAAAACTCGGCTGTCTGTGTCCTAACTCGCACCAAGTCCCGTTCGCCCATCTCCCCTGTGTTTGCTGACCTACTTTGGCTCCCGGTTAAGCAGCGCCTCGATTTCAAAATTCTCATCCTTGTTTTCAAATCCCTCCATGGCCTTGCCCCTTCCAATCTCTGTAATCTCCTTCAGCCCCACAACTCCCCGAGATATCTGTGCTCCTCTAATTCTGCCCTCTTGAGCATCCCTGATTATAATCGCGTAACCTTTAGTGGCCGTGCCTTCTATTGCCTAGGCCCTAAGCTCTGGAATTCCCTGTCTAAACCTCTCCGCCTCGCTACCTCTCTTTCCTCCTTTAAGACGCTCCTTAAAACCTACCTCTTTGGCCAAGCTTTTGGTCACCTGCCCTAATTTATCCTCGGTTTCTCTCTTCACAGATGCTGCCTGACCTGCTGAGTATCTCCAGCATTTTCTGTTTTCATTTCTAATTAATCCTTATGTGGATCGGTGTCAATTTTTTTGTCTTAAAATACTCCTGTGCAGCGCCTTGGGACGTTTTACTATGTTAAAGGCGCTATATAAATACAAGTTGTTGTTGTTGTTTCTTCCCCTTCCCCTTAAAACCAGTTACATCTCTAACTTTTTCCAGTTCTGATGAAAGATCATCATGGCAGGGGGATGGGATACAGAGGGGAGCTGAAATAGGGGGTGATGTGCTGCCAATTATAGAGAAAAAAACAAGTCAGCTTGGTAGACAGGGCAAATATATAAGGGCAAGGCTGGATGGCATCTATTTTAATGCAAGGAGTCTTGCAAATAAGGTGGATGAACTGAAGGTGTTGATAAACACATGGGAGTATGATATTGTTGCTATCACGGAGACATGGTTGAGGGAGGGGCAAGACTGGCAGCTCAATATTCCGGGGTACAGAATCTTCAGGCGAGACAGAGGGGGAGGTATAAGAGGAGGGGGTGTCGCAATATTAATTAAGGAGTCAATTACTGCAGTAAGGAGGGATGATATATTAGCAGGTTCCTCTAATGAGGCCATATGGGTGGAGCTTAAAAGCAAAAAGGGGGCAAGCACTTTGCTGGGAGTGTACTATAGGCCTCCAAACAGTCAGGGGGAGATAGGGGAACAGATATGTAGGCAAATCTCAGAGAAATGTGCAAATAATAGGGTAATAATAATGGGGGATTTCAACTTCCCCAATATTAACTGGGATAGTCAGAGTGTGAAAGGCTCAGAGGGTGTAGAATTCTTAAAGTGCATCCAGGAGAGCTTTTTGAGCCAGCATGTAGAAAGTCCTACAAGAGAGGGGGCGGTACTGGACCTAATTCTAGGGAATGTGGCCGGCCAAGTGGAAAAAGTGCTAGTAGGTGAGCACTTTGGTGATAGTGACCATAATATGGTAAGATTTAAGGTGGTCATGGAAAAGGACAGGGATGGGCCGGAAATAAAGGTTCTAAATTGGGGGAAGGCCGATTTTAATAGGATAAGGCAGGATCTGGCCAAAATGGACTGGGATCAGCTACTTGTAGGAAAATCCGCATCGGAGCAATGGGAGGCTTTCAGAAGGGAGATTGAGATCATACAATGGCAACATGGTCCCGTAAAGGTCAAGAGTGGTTCCAAAAACCACAGGGAACCTTGGATGTCAGGGGATATACGAGAATGGATTAGGAAAAAAAGGAGGGCTTTTGGTAGATACAAAAGGCTAAAGACGGAGGAAGCCCTAGAGGAGTACAAAAAGTGCAGGGGGATACTTAAAAAAGAAATTAGGAGATCAAGGAGGGGCCATGAAATAACACTGGCGAGCAAAATAAAGGAAAATCCTAAGATGTTTTATAAGTATATTAAGGGTAAGAGGATAACTAGGGAAAAAATAGGGCCCATTAGGGACAAAAGTGGCAATCTGTGTGTGGAGCCGGAAGATGTAGGAGGGGTTCTAAATGAATTTTTTGCATCTGTTTTCACTATGGAGAAGGACGATGTAGACATAGAAATAGGGCGGGGGGACTGTGATATGCTCGAGCATATTAACATCGAGAGGGAGGAGGTATTGGCGGTTTTAGCTGGCCTAAAAATGGATAAATCCCCAGGCCCGGATGAAATGTATCCCAGGCTGCTGGGTGAGGCAAAGGAAGAGATTGCGGGGGCTCTAACACATATATTCAGGACCTCTCTGGCCACAGGGGATGTGCCAGAGGACTGGAGAACCGCTAATGTAGTACCATTATTCAAAAAGGGTAGTAGGGAAAAACCGGGGAACTACAGGCCAGTGAGCCTAACATCAGTGGTAGGAAAATTATTGGAAAAAATTCTGAGGGACAAAATTTGTCTCCACTTGGAGAGGCAAGGATTAATCAGGGATAGTCAACATGGCTTTGTCAAGGGAAGATCATGTCTGACTAATTTGATTGAATTTTTTGAGGGGGTGACTAGGTGCGTGGATGAGGGTAACGCAGTGGATGTGGTATACATGGATTTCAGTAAGGCCTTCGATAAAGTCCCGCACAGGAGACTGGTCAAGAAGGTAAGAGCCCATGGAATCCAGGGTGCCTTGGCACATTGGATACAAAACTGGCTTAGTGGCAGAAGGCAGAGGGTGATGGTCGAAGGTTGTTTTTGTGACTGGAAGCCTGTGGCCAGTGGGGTACCACAGGGGTCGGTGCTGGGTCCCTTGCTGTTTGTGGTCTACATTAATGACTTGGATATGAATGTAAAGGGTATGATCAGTAAGTTCGCGGATGATACAAAAATTGGTAGGGTGGTAAATAGCGAGGAGGGTAGCCTCAGTCTGCAGGACGATATAGATGGGTTGGTCAGATGGGCGGAACAGTGGCAAATGGAATTTAACCCGGAAAAGTGCGAGGTGATGCACTTTGGGGGGACTAACAAGGCAAGGGAATACACAATGAATGGAAAGACCCTAGGCAAGACGGAGGGTCAGAGGGATCTGGGTGTGCAAGTACACAGATCCCTGAAGGCGGCGGAACAGGTGGATAAGGTGGTAAAAAAGGCATATGGGATACTTGCCTTCATTAGCCGAGGCATTGAATATAAGAGCAAGGAGGTTATGATGGAGCTGTATAAAACACTGGTTAGGCCACAGCTGGAATACTGTGTGCAGTTCTGGTCGCCACACTACAGGAAGGATGTGATCGCGTTAGAGAGGGTGCAGAGGAGGTTCACCAGGATGTTACCAGGGCTGGAGCGCTTCAGCTATGAAGAGAGACTGGGCAGATTGGGTTTGTTTTCCTTGGAGCAGAGGAGGCTGAGGGGGGACATGATTGAGGTGTACAAAATTATGAGGGGCATAGATAGGATGGATGCTGAGGAGCTTTTTCCCTTAGTAGAGGGGTCAATAACTAGGGGGCATAGATTCAAGGTAAAGGGCGGGAGGTTTAGAGGGGATTTGAGAAAGAACTTTTTCACCCAGAGGGTGGTTGGAGTCTGGAACTCACTGCCTGAAAGGGTTGTGGAGGCAGAAACCCTCACAACATTTAAGAAGCATTTGGATGAGCACTTGAAATGCCATAACATACAAGGCTACGGACCAAATGCTGGAATATGGGATTAGATTAGACAGGGCTTGATGGCCGGTGCGGACACGATGGGCCAAAGGGCCTCTATCCGTGCTGTATTACTCTATGACTCTATGACCTGAAACGTTAGCTCTGTTTCTCTCTCCTCAGGTGCTGCCTGACCTGCTGAGTATTTCCAGAATTTTCTGTTTTTTTATATTAAAGTAGGTTTACTGTTGGTCTTAACTAGAACTGTACCTCTTCAGTGATTGAAGCTGATAATGTTATGCTCACATTAATCACGTATCTGATTACTGCATTATATTCCATTTAGTGCGTTGTCAGCTTGGCTCTCGTCTGAGGGTCAGAGGTTATCAGTTCAAGCCATACTACAGGAGTTGAGCACATAATCTAGGCTGACACTCCAATGCAGTACCGCTGCACTGTCAGAAGTACACTGTCAGGAGTTTTAACTCACAATAACGGGTAGTTTGGGAGCGGGTGGGGGGGGGGGTAAAATCTTTGACTTTTAGATCAGAAGCGCAACCCGACTCTCACGCGCCCACTTCCAGGTTTAACGGAGGCATGTTTGGATGCCAGTGAGAAGTCAGAGATTTAATTATTGCAGGTGGGTGGGTATTTATTGGTGCAATTAACATCCTTAGGACACGTTAATGAGGTTTTTGCAAATTGTTTTTTTATTTATTTTTAATTTTTTAATTTAAAATTTGAACATTTTTACAGTAAATGACATTTACAGAGCTCAAGTATCGGCTCTCTGTACAAAGTCACAAGCCCTCATGCCTACAAGGCAGGGGTCCCAGTCTCTTCAAGTTAATGATGTGATCTCCAAGCTTCTTGGTCGTCTCCACTTGCTCATCCAGATAATGGGTCTCCAGGAATTCACACAGTTGAGGGTCGGCGCTCCCAGTGGAGAGTTTATGCAGATCCAGCAGGCTCTGGCTGACATTCTTCTCCATCTGCAGGGCTCTCTGCATCGCCGAGTGGAGCCTCTCGCTCTCCCGACCGAACAAGTGGACTGTAAAGAAGCTTAAAAAACACTAGATTAATTTTTTTTACTTATCCAGAACTTGGCTCCAAATTTGACTTGTGCAGCACAGGTTTCCCGGGGCTCGGGAAACTGACCAGCAAAACAGATGCGAGTTTGAGCAGCAGTCCAGGTGGGTATTTAAACTCGTCATTGTCTCGGCTCTGAATAAAAGCTCATTTATTGCAGCTGGTGTCTCTGTTCTTTCTGGCAAAGAGAGTTTTTGGCAGAGAGTTCTTGTGTGTGGATACAGCTTTTTTTTTTGCAATTTTGCAGGCTTTCAAAGTGGTAAGATCATGAGGGGAGGTGCGCTGGATGTGTTTGATAGCACATCAGAAGGGGAAGACCGTCCTCATCCAAGGCAGTGACGATGTGCTGTGGTGGGATCAGCAGGTGCACAGGAGGGGGGCCGAGGTTGCAGGAGGCACTACCCACGTCACAGGGTTTACAGGCAGACGCTCAGCTTCCTTGACTTCATGGAAGAGCAGTGCTTCCACAGGCTGAGGGTGTCATGTCAGGTGGTGGCAGACATCTGCATCCTCCTACAGGAAGGCCTGCTCCCTGCTCCCTGGTGGCCACGCATTTACAGTGCCTGTGAACATGACCACCACCCTCAACTTTTCATCTCCGGATCTTTTCAGGGCGCTACTGGATACATATCCAGGGTCTCCCAGTCAGCTGCATATAAATGCACATGGATGGTTTGTTTGCCAGTGTCGACAATTATGTACATTTCCCATGATTACAATAGCCAGAATGAGCGGGCACTCGGATTCGCCTCTCTGGCTGGACTCCCACAGGTACAGGGTGATAACGACTGCACACACGTGGCAATCTGAGCACCGCCTCAGCAACCATGAGTTTTTATAAACCACAAGGGATATTTGTCCATCAATGCGCAGCTGGTGCACAACTACAAGATAAGGTTCATGCAGGTCTGTGTCAGGTTACCTGTGAGCTGTCATGATGCCGTCATACTGTGGCAGTCCCACGTTCCAGACCTTTTCATTCCAGACTTAAGGGCTGGCTCGTAGGAGATAAAGGATACCCACTTCAAACTTGGCTCATGACACCTGTGAGGAATCCCATCAATGAGGCGCAGGATTGCTACAATGAGGGCCAAATGACCACCAGCATGTTGGAGATGCGCTTCAGGTGCCTAGATAGGTCTGGAGTCGCCCTCAGTACTTGCCAGCGAGGGTTTCCAGAATAATAGTGGTGTGCTGCGTCCAGCACAGAGAGGATTGCAGGTGAAGGAGCTCATCACTCATCTTCGGATGAGGAGAACATGGAGGAGGAGGAGGAGGAGGAGGATGAAGATGGGGCACCCATCGGCAGACCAGCCACTTACACTGCTGCCAGGGATGCTCTAATATTGCAAAGGTTCACCTAGTGTAAAACTCGGTCTTGTTAAGCATTCTCCATCACATCCCTCCTCAAATCCAGAAGTAGAGGTAGGCTGCTCAGATCCCTGCCCTGACTGTTATGCTTTTGGCCTACGCCCCCTGGGTTTTGGAACACTGAGGCACCCCACAAAGACTGCTTTATATGCAGCTGTGCAGGGGCAGACTCGGCCATCGGGAAATGAGGGAACAGGTTGGGTATTGGCTGGGGCGCTGGGGGGAGTGGGGGAGGGGGCAACAGGTGAGAAGTGGGAGCGCTTTGAGTAGAGATCCCATTTCCATGTCCCCTTTCGCCATTGTCTCCACTCTGCTGCAGACCAGCTTGGTGGAGGTCGGTGACGGGTTGTAAGGCTACGATATGATATCTGTCATCCTGTTTAAGGCAGCAGACATCTCCTACATAGCTGTGGTCATGGCCTGCGTGGACTCGTTTGAGGCAGCCACTCTCTCCATGGCAGACATTCTTGCAATTCACTGTGCCAGCAATTCACTAGCAATCGAGTTGGACTCCTCCATCCTCTCCGCTATTGTGCGTAGCACGTCTGTCTGTACCTGGCTAAGTTGCTAATGCACCTCTAGCATTCTCCTTCTCAACGATAGCCCCCAGAGTTCAGAATCTGTGGTCAGCTGATCAGAGCTTAGATTGTGCCTCCTGACACAGACTCTCCCCAGCTGTCCTTGCCACCAGTGTCTGCTCGTGCTCACTGTTGAGGTGCGAATCACCAGGTAAAAACCCAACTAACTGTCTAAGTGGACCCACCGACGTATGAGTATTTGTGCTGGTGCATGGCTGTGTGTCTTGTGACGGTGCACCCTCAGAAGGAGTGAGGTCCTCTGAGGAATCATCCTCATGGATGTCCTGCAACACTTGCTGTACACATGAAGGCCCTGGAAGACAAAATAGAGGGATATGATTTAGTTGTGGCAAAGTCACAATCTTGACAATCACCACACTCAGTCTTCTCATAGTTCAGTCATTGATGAAATAAATTCAGCATTTTCATGTCAAAGATATTTGTAATTTTGTCACCAGCTATCTGCAAGCTCCCTGCCTCTCTGACTGAGAGGAATGCAGATGTGTCACTTATCTCCAGGGCCTTCTCCTCTGCATCAATGAGTTGAACTATTTGCGGTGAACCACCTCCAGTCCTCTCCCTTGCATTTTGCATTCTCTTCTTCTACAAGGGACAAAAAAACAGACCTGTGAGTGAAAGTCAGGTATTAACCCGATGGATGCAGTGCATTCAGTGAGGATGACTATGAGACAGATGCATCATCTTGCATAAGGATTGGGGCGAGTGGCAATGGTAGATGGATAAATGGGAAGATGATGAAGTGCATAGACAGTGAAGGCTGGGTGGTGCTGAAAGTTGAGTGAGCATGTAGAGTGATGTGATGGAGTACAGTTAGCAAGACAGAGTGAAAGGGGGCAGGGGCTTAAACCACAGGATGTAGGCGAATCAGCAAATGTACTCACTTTTCCTGACCTGGTCAGGTCATTAAACTGCTTCCTGCATTGCATCCAAGACCTGAGCACAATGCTCCTGCTGCTCACCTCCTCAGCTACCTCCAACCATGCCTTCTAGGTACGAGCCACAGGTGTCTTCCTCCCATTTCTGGGGAAAAGTATGTCCTTCCTGCTCCTGACTGCACCCAGTTGTAATTCCAATGATGGGTCATTGAATCTGGGTGCTGCCCTAGCTCTATATCCACCATCCATCCTGAATACCTTCAATTTCCATTTGTGCACTGTCCCTTTAAATAGAGCCAAGTTAAAATGAATTGGTTCAATTGATTTGAGATCGCAGATTCCGACATGCTGAGTTGACTTCTGGGTTTTGCCCAGGCAATTCCACTCCCCACCACCCACTCGGAAGCCACTTCCATATTAATATCAGGGCCACAGTCTTTTGGATGAGACACTAAACTGTTCAGGTGCATGTAAGACATTATTAGTGTCCTGGCCAATATTCAACCATCAACCAACATTACCAAAAAAGATTTTTCTTTTAATTCATTTTCGGGATATGGGTGTCACTGGCAAGGCTGGCATTTTTGTCCATCCCTTGTTGCCCTTGAGAAGGTGGTGGTGGGCTGCCTTCTCGAACCGCTGCAGTCCATTTGGTTAGGTCACGAGTTCCAGGGTTTTGACCCAACGATGATGAAGGAATGGTAATGTATGTCCAAGTTGGGATGGTGTGTGACTTGGAGGGGAACTTGGAGGTGATGGTGTTCCCATACACCTGCTGCTCTTGACCTTCAAGGTGTTGGAGGTTATGGGTTTAGGAAGTGCTGCCAAAGAAGCCTTGGCGACTTGCTGCTGTGCATTCCGTAGATAGTACATACTGCAGTCACAGTGGTGGGCGGAGTGGATGTTTATGCTGGTGGATGGGAAGCTAATTAACTGGTCATTCAGCTCTGCTGTATGCGGGACCTTGCTGAGTGCAAATTAGCTGCTGCGTTGGCCCTGATAATAACAATGACCACGTTTCAGAAGTAATTAATTGACTATGAAGCTCTTTGGGATGGCCTGAGGATGTGAAAAAGTGCTGTATAAATGCAAGTTCTTTTATTCATCCAAATTTTGATGCCTTGAAGGAAAAACAGGATTAGTGATTGTTGCCAGATCTGTGCTACACCTCTTAAAAACTGTACTCTACAACCCTTTCCATTTGTAATGCTACCATTCTTGTTCCAATGTGCATTCCTTTCAGCCAACATTAGAATTTCATAAAATAAACTCTAGACATAAATACCAATCATGTTTCTTCTGAATCCAATACCACCTTCGTGCTCAGTGACTGCAAGAAATTTCTGCCACTGCTTGTCAACTTAGATTTTAATTTCCTCACCTATTATTTAACAGCAAATCTCTCTGTCCCTCTCGATCAGTCTGTGTCTGTCTCTGTTCCTCTGTCTCACTCTTTCCACTCCCATTCTCTTGAAGACCCTGGAAGTCATTTTTAACTTACCACTGGACTGTAAAACTGGTGTTACAGGTCAGGTGACCAAAAGCTTGGTTTTAAGGAGGGTCTTAAAGGAGGAGAGGTAGTGGGGCAGGGAGGTAGAGAGAGGAAATTCCAGAACTTGGGGCTTAGACGGGTATAATAATTCAGCACAGACTGGTGATCAAACCAGTATTCACTTGGGTCTGTATGGCTCAGTTTTCAATGGTTAAAGTTGTTGAGCCAGATAACCTTTTATTTGTTTATTTTTCCATCTGTCCTTTTACAATTGGGCATTTTAATTTTCTTTCCTTGTCCCAAATATCTCCGCAGAGGCTTTCACTTTTTTTTCTCCACAATTTGAGGTTCCTCCTTCCTCAGAACTTTGAGAAAAATGGTTTCCTTAATATAATAACCATTTTGTGCTCGAATGTTAGGGGTGTGGGTTGTTTTACCGAAACTGTGGCATGCTTGGGAGTTGGACGTTTGGCGGACGAAATATATGAAGAGCACTTCTCAATGAAGGCAGTGCCTCTTCTAAATTAAAAGTATCCCAAAAAAATGTGATGAGAGATTAGAGCACGGACAGCTGGGTAGGCTGCATACATTGCTGACAGCTTGTGAAACAGATTGCTTAATTTTGTAATTCAATATATCAACAAAATGAGGAGGAAATATGACAAAGTGTGAAAATGCAAGCCTCCCCTTTTTTTTCCACCTCCTCCTCCCCCCTCCCTGGTGTTTTAGGAGATCTGTAAATTGACTCCCCGCGCACCTTTAATTGGCTGAGTTTTTAAATAGAGCGGCTGGGAGGGGTGGTTTAAGTATTTGGAACCGATTTCACTCAGGATTTGGTCAGATACAAGACACACACACACATACATCCCAGGAGAAGATGGGGAGAGATAGGAGCGAGTGTGCGGCCAGGTGCGCCTTACTGACAGCTCTTGGGCTGTTGCTCTGCTGCCCGGTGGCTCCGAGCTCGGTGGAGAAAGCCGAGCACGGCGAGTCTCACGGAGGTGGCGAGTCTCACGGAGGGAACGAGACGGGCGACCACCAGCAGGGCTTTCACATCGTCACCTTCCGCTGGGAGCATGTCCAAGCCCCGTACGTCATCGCGCTGTGGATCTTGGTGGCCAGTTTGGCTAAGATAGGTGAGTGATGGGAAGTTGGTCTGCAGAAAGGTTCCATAGGCGTCTGTTTCGATGAAATGTTTTCTGTTGAGCCGGAAAATAAAGAGACAAGTTGGTTATATTGTAATGTGGCATATGCTTTCTCTTAACCTGAACCCCTTACTATTACGGCATGAGGAGCTTCACCTTAGTCCGTTGAGATTCCCCACCGTGGGAGGTGGTTGTGATGTCAATCTGATGCTCAGATCACCAAAAGTGTTTTAGGGGGAAACCTCAGATGGGGTAGAATGAAGAGGAACTCTGACATCTGGGGTGGGGTGGGGGAACTTGCACGCATTGTATCATAAGCCTAAGTGAGGAAAGTGCCCGCCAACAGAGCGGAGAGGATTTGCTAAATCAGTTTAAAAAATATCTTTTAAATCTGTCTGTCGCTTTAAAACGTTGACCTACTCTATTTAGATTGGTAATAGTTCATGTATCATTTGGGGTTTTAAATCCGTTGTGCATTCCACTCCTGGTGATGGATGTGCATGTCAAGATGTTAACACAATGGGTCCAATTTTATCTTTTTTTTATAAAGGTTGATTTATGCAAAATGCTACAATAACTTACATTTATATAATGCTCCTAACTCAACAACGTTTCGAGGTGCTTTGCAGAGGTATAAAGGGAGGAATTTTGAAAGCTATTTGCAATGCTTACTAGTTATAATAGATTGGCTGATGGTATCTGGCCCAGGCCAGATACCATCATTCCTTAACTAAAACAGTTGGCAGGAAGAGAGCCCACCCTCGCTCAGTGTTGTTCTTGAGCTGGATGCTAGGATGCGCCAGACAGCGACTCGGGTGAATTGTTCTAATTTCCCATTACCCTGGAATGTCTATTCTATTGCTCGTGTTGACTTCCCTCCCCACTCCCACATAGTTACCTCTGGTGTCCCCCAAGGATCTATCTTTGGCCCCCTCCTATTTCTCATCTACATGCTGCCCCTTGGCGACATCATCCGAAAACACAGCATCATTTTCCACATGTACGCTGATGACACCCAGCTCTACCTCACCACCACTTCTCTCGTCCCCTCCACGGTCTCTAAATAGTTAGATTACTTGTCCAACATCCAGTTCTTGATGAGCAGAAATTTTCTCCAATTAAATATTGGGAAGACCGAAGCCATTGTTTTCAGTCCTCGCCACAAACTTCATTCCCTAGCCACTGACTCCATCCCTCTCCCTAACATCTGTCAGAGGCTGAACCACACTGTTCGCAACCTAGGTGTCATATTTGACCCTGAAATGAGCTTCCGACCACATATCCGCAGCATAACAAAGACCGCCTACTTCCACCTCCGTAACATCGCCCGTCTCCGCCCTTGCCTCAGTTCATCCACTGCTGAAACCCTCATCCATGCCTTTGTTACCTCTGGACTTGACTATTCCAATGCACTCCTGGCTGGCTACCCTATGTGAACTTGAGGTCATCCAAAACTCGGCTGCCCATGTCCTAACTCACCAAGTCCCGTTCGCCCATCACCCCTGTGCTCGCTGACCTACATTGGCTCCCTGTTAAGCAGCACCTCGATTTCAAAATTCTCATCCTTGTTTTCTAATCCCTCCATGGCCTTTCCTCTCCCTATCTCTGTAATCTCCTTCAGCCCAACAACCCCCGCCCCCTCCCGAGATATCTGTGCTCTTCTAACTCTACCCTCTTGAGCATCCCTGATTATAATCGCTCAACCATTGGTGTCCGTGCCTTCTGTTGCTTAGGTGCTAAACTCTGGAATTCCCTGCCTGAACCTCTCCGCCTCGCTAACTCTCTTTCCTCCTTTAAGACGCTCCTTAAAACCTACCTCTTTCACTTGCCCTAATTTCTACTTATGTGGCTTGGTGTCAGATTCTTTGTCTTAATACTCCTGTGCAGTGCCTTGGAGCATTTCACTACGTTAAAGGTGCTATATAAATACAAGTTGCAAAAGCAAAATACTGCGGATGCTGGAAATCTGAAATAAAAACAGAAAATGCTGGAAATACTCAGCAGGTCAAACAGCATCTGTGGAGAGAGAAACAGAGTTAACGTTTCAAGTCGATGACCCTTTGTCAAAACTGGAAAAAGCTGGAGATCGAACAGGTTTTTAAGCAAGTGCAGGGGGAGGGGAGGAAAGAACAAAAGGGAAGGTCTGTGATAGGATGGCAGGCAGGAGAGATTAAGAGACATTAAGAGATGGTGCAAGGCAAAAGGAGAAGTTAAGAAACAAAAGATGGCTCGAGATGAAGTGTAAATGGCAGAATGAAAGACGGCTGCTATGTGGGAGGATAAAATAAATAAATAAAATAAATGGAAAGAAAAGAATAGGGGTAGAGGTTATGGTCTGAAATTATTGAACTCGATGTTGAGTCCAGAAGGCTGTAAAGTGCCTAATCGAAAGATGAGGTGCTGTTCCTCGAGCTTACGTTGAGCTTCATTGGAACAGCGTAAGAGGCCAAGGACGGTAATGTCTGAGTAGGAGTGGAGTGGAGAGTTAAAGTGACAGGCGACCGGAAGCTCGGGGTCACCCTTACGGACTGAACTGAGGTGTTCCGCAGATGCAACACATGCCCTTTTACCTCCACCCTTCCCACTGCCCAGGGCCTCAAGCACCCCTTCCAGGTGAAACTGCGATTTACTTGTACTTCTCGCAATCTAGTATACTGTATTCGCTGCTCACGATGCGGTGTCCTCTACATTGGGGAGACCAAATG
Source organism: Somniosus microcephalus (assembly GCF_052327205.1). Lineage (NCBI taxonomy): Eukaryota > Metazoa > Chordata > Chondrichthyes > Squaliformes > Somniosidae > Somniosus > Somniosus microcephalus. The sequence continues at coordinate 286,464,961 of NC_140991.1, forward strand.
CAGATTGGCTGATCGCTTTGCAGATATTTCTGAGTTGTGATCAGGCACTGTATGAATGCAAAGTTTTTTTCCACATAATACTGGAACAGTGTTCAGAATCTTGGCTGCTGTCTCTGGCCAAGCTGAGTATCTGTATGTCAACAATGCTTCCCCCAAACTTTCCAGGAATGAAAATATACTTAAAGGTGTTTCTACACTGGGTTTCATGGTTAGTACATACCGCTCTTTGTACTTAACCCTACCATTGCTGACCCCTTTAATAAAACAAATTGCAATGCTTAGTGGGGACACAAATTACATGAGCTGTAAATGAAAACTCATTCAAATCGGATGGAGTAGCAACTTGGCTCAGTTGACCAGAAATAAATAGCTGACTTGGAAATATCAGTCCGTAAGGGTGACCCCGAGCTTCCGGTCGCCTATCACTTTAATTCTCTGCTCCACTCCCACTCAGAACCTCGCTGTCCTCTGCCTCTTACACTGTTCCAATGAAACTCAACATAAGCTCGAGTAACCTCATCTTTTGATTAGGCACTTTACAACCTTCTGGACTCAACATAGAGTTCAACAATTTCAGACCGTAACCTCTGCCCCTATTTTTTTTTCCTATTTATTTATTTTATCCTCCCACATGGCAGCTGTCTTTCATTCTGCCATTTACACTTCATCTAGAGCCATCTTTTGTTTCTTAACTTGTCCCATTACCATCTCCTTTTGCCTTGCACCATCTCTTAATGTCTCTTAATCTCTCCTGCCTTCCACCCTATCACAGACCTTCCCTTTTGTTCTTTCCTCCCCTCCCCCCTCTCCCTGCCCTTGCTTAAAAACCTGTTCGATCTCCAGCTTTTTCCAGTTCTGACGAAGGGTCATCGACCTGAAATGTTAACTCTGTTTCTCTCTCCACAGATGCTGCCTGACCTGCTGAGTATTCCCAGCATTTTCTGTTTTTATTTTTTATTATATAAATACAAGTTGTTGTTTGTGGTGGTGGTAACCAAGGTTGAGAATATGATGTGTGAAGAATGACAGAATTGAGCTTATTTGCTGATTTGTGGCACAGGTATTGGAGCTTGGACCCTGTCGTCATGTTCCAGATTTTGGTATTTGTTGGGTTGGATTCTCTTTTTTTTAAAAACATTTATACCTGTGCATTTTTAAACCTTGAATGCAAGGACCATGACCGTTGTCCTTGGATGAGATGTTAAAGCAAGGTCCCGTCCATCTACTTAAATGGATGTTTGAGATCTCATGGCTTTATCGGAAGAGCTGGGGAACTCTCTTGGTGTCTTGGCTAACATTCTTTCCTCAACCCAACCCACCAAAAGTCGTTTAATTAGTCATTCATCTCACTGCTGTATGTAGGACATGTTTTGTGTAAAATGGCTGCTGTGTTTGGTTACTGAAAAATACTGACTGCATTGCAAAGTCATTCATTCTATGTGAAGCACTTTGGAATGTACGGAGAGATGTAGTAACAAAAGCTTGCATTTATACAGTGCTGTTAACGTAGACAACTTTCCCAAATACTTCACAGAGGCGTAATCAAAAAAAATGCTGAGCCAAAGGAAGAGATATTGAGAAGAGTGACCAAAAGTATGGTCAACGAGGATGGCCTTACTGGGGTGGAAGGTGAAGAAGTTTAGAGATAGAGAGGCATGAGGCCATGAAGTGATTTGAACAGCAGTATGAGAATTAAAAATCTCTGGTGTTGGGGTACTGAGCAAATGCGATCTGGTATGGGACAAGATACAGTCAGCAGCGTTTTTAATATGAGCAGAGGTTTATGGAGGGTGGAAGATGGGAGGCCGGCCAAGAGAGCTTTTGGAATATTCAAATCTGGAAGTGATCAAAGCATGACTAAGGGTTTCAGCAGTGTAGGGGCAGAGGTGGAATTAAGCAGTCTTTGTGATGGAGAAGATATGGGATTGGAAGCTTGGCTCAGGGTCAAATAGTTTGCAAACAATCTGCTTCAGTCTGAGAGACGGTGGTCAGATGGATTTGTTGGCAAAAGTAGAGTTTGTGGTGGGGCCCAAAAATTAAGAGGGAAAAATTAGGTATCGCCCATTTTGGGGTGCTAATATCAGCCGGGTGCAAAGTTTAGCGCCCGGCGCTAATTATCGTCTCCAACTGCAAAATTCACCTCTATTGCTCCTGGAGGTGATTTGAGCACTAAATCAGGCTCTACACACCTCTCTTGAGGCACTAACGTCGGGGACCGAGGTGCTACCTCAGAACACTACCCAAGCTCAGGCAATGTCAGTTACCATGGAAGCCAGACAGACTAGCACCATCCAGTTCTTAAAGGGGAGGGGCCATCTTGATGACCAGCCACACCCTGCTCATTGCAGCCTTGAATCTCGGCCTGGAGAGACCTCGAAAGCAATTGTGTTGGAAGCACGAATGGATAGGCCCAGGGAAAGGGCTTGGTGCTTAGAAACCTCAAAAGTGGTGCTGAGGGCCAAAAATCCTTAGTGTTAAATCTTTCCAGATATCTCTCTCCCTCTCAACCTGTGTGTACCAAAAATTTTGCCAACAAGAAAAGGCAGGAAGCGCCCACCTTTAAATAGCGCTCCCCCAGCCACTTCCCGACTTGAAAACATTCCCCATTACCTTTCATTCTTAGCAGGGGGCGCGACTCAATATTCGGTCCAGGGTGCTACCGGGCATTGCACAATCGACTGACATCACAATCTGCGGGCGCAGGAGATCGTGGTGGTAGTGTTTAGCGCTGCTGCAAAACGACTGGTCAATTTCGTGAGCAAGCACTAAAATCTCCACGCTTGGGCGCTAAGTTCCTAGCGCCCCGTTAGCAACCCCGGAGGCACTAACGGGAGGTGCTAACCCACTGAATTTTTCCCCCTAAGACTTCAGTCTTCTCAATGTTTAGCTGGAGAAAATTGTGGCTCGTACAAGACTCAATGTCAGATAAGCTGTTTGACAACACGAGCAGTGAAGGGGTTAAGAAAGGTGAAGAGGTAGAGCTGGGCACCATGTGCGCACATATGGAACCTGATCCCATGTTTTCAGATGATGTCACCAAGGGGTAGCATGCATATGAGGAGGGAAGCTGGGTGGGACTGTATGTTGTGAGGATGATGCAAGGAGGTTTCAAGGTGATAGGCTAAGTAAGTGGACAAGAACATGGCAAATGGAATATAATTTGGAGAAATATGAAGTTATCCACTTTGGTAGGAAAAATAGAAAATGGTGACAGATTGGGAAATGTTGTTCAGAGGGACTTGGGTGTCCTTGTACATGAATCACTGAAAGTTAACATGCAGGTACAGCAAGCAATTAGGAAAGCAAATGGTATGTTGGCCTTTATTACAAGAGGATGTGAGTATAAGAATAAAGATGTCTTACTGCAATTATATAGGGCCCTGGTGAGACCACACCTGGAGTATTGTGTACAGCTTTGGTCTCCTTACCTAAGGAAGGATATACTTGCCATAGAGGGAGTGTAACGAAGGGCTGGATTTTCTCAATGGAGACGTGTTGGAGGCGGGACTGCTGCTTGCCGGGTCTCAATCCCACCTCCATCAGCCTCTGGCCAACCAGCGGGATTTTCCCCTGATTGACCTTGTTAAGCCCGCCCAGTGAGCTCAGCAGGCCAATTAGAGGGAAGTCACTGACTGAGCACATCAACGTCTGATGTGCCATCTGTCAAGATTTCTTGAAAGAAGAAATGTCAACATTTGACAGCTCTGTGAAGCTGTCAAACACTGATATTCTGTGTAGTTTGACGAGCCCTTGTGTTCAGGACTCATCAAACCTTTCAACTTTGCAGAAATCACCTGTCTGTTGGTTCGGAGGATCCAACGGCCAGTCTGTGAAATCTACAATGAAGATGTCGGGACTCCGGATCCACAACGGCTGAAGGCTGTAGGCAGAAACAAAGGTAAGTGAAAATTTTATAACACTTAACACTCACCTTACATACTTACCACTCCACACTTACACCCTTACCACTCCACACTTACACCCATCACTCACCTCTACATCTCACTTTCAGACCCCTGCAACCCCCGCAGATCTCCTTCACATCTCCGACACCCCGGCGGGGTTCTGAGGTCGGGAAGCCTGCACTTGAAAAGGTAAAATGGGACTAATCCTTTTTTCTGCCTGTTAACTACCTGTTAACAGGCAGTTAATAGGATTTAATCCCTTTCCTGCCTCGAGGAGACGGGACCCAGGGCAGGAGGGCATGGGGGCGGGCTTGCCAGCCGCCCCCACATTCTGCAACTTTACGGGCAGACCCGCCTCTTCGGGGCTGACAAAATCCAGCCCAGTGGTTCACCAGACTGGTTCCTGGGATGGGGGGATTGTCCTATGCGGAGAGATTGAGTAGACATGGCCTATATGCTCTACAGTTTAGAAGAATGAGAGGTGATCGCATTGAAACATACAAAATTCTTACAGGACTTGACAGGGTAGATGCAGGGAGGATGTTTCCCCTGGCTGGGGTGTCTAGAACCAAGGGTCACAGTTTCAGAATAAGGGGTTGGCCATTTAGGACTGAGATGAGAAATTTCTTAACTCAGAGGGTGCTGAATCTTTGGATTTCTCTACCCCAGAGGGCTGTGGAGGCTCAGTCGTTGAGTATATTCAAGACAGAGTGATAGATTTTTGAATATTAAGGGAATCGAGGGATATGGGGATAGTGCAGGAAAGTGGAGATGGGGTAAAATATCAGTCATGATCTTATTGAATGGTGGAGCAGGCTCGAGGGGCCAAATGGCCTACTCCTGCTCCGATTTCTTATGTTCTTTAGAGAGGGCTGTGATAGATCCTTGGGGAATTCCAGAAATTACAGTGTAGGGGTGCAAAGAGAAGCCATTGGTGGAGGTGCTGTGGCTATGATAGGATAGCTAAGAGTGGGACCAGACGAGGGCAGTATCACTGATCTGGACAGCAGAGGAAAAGCATTGGAGGAGAGCAGTATGGTCAACCATGTCGCAGGTTGTAGTGAGGTCAAGGAGGGATAATGCACCATGGTCACAGTCATGAAGAATGTAATTTGTGACTTTGGTTAGGACCATTTTATTGTTGAGGAGGGGGTGGAAACCTGATTGCCGAGATTCAAACAAGAAATTGCTCTATATAATTGTTCATTTGTTGTTTCTATATGCCGCACTCTTGCTTTTGCATTACTGCTCAGGACCTGCACTCCACTATCAACACTGGAGACCTGGAGAACAGACTCTTTTGGGACCAGCTTCCTGTGGGGAAATGTCACTAATCCAGCAGGAGAAACATGGATGCAGATTTTCTTGGGACTGTAAACTGTTAAATATAATGAAGTTGAGGTGTCTGAAGGAGACCCTTGTGTTGCTGTCTGCTGCTCCTACAGTATTTAACAATCCCGTCCCTGCCTCTCACAACTGCATCACCGGCCCTTCCGTGGGAACAACCTAGATAATGGATTGACCTCAATTGCAAAGAGGTTTAATGGCTAAATGATATGGGACAAGCTTCAAACAAGATTTAATTTCAGAGGACAACAACCAAAAATACTTGTGCTTTGAAAAATAAATAAAAATAGCTACTTTTTTAATTAAAATCCTTCCCTTTTAATCATTTATTGTGCCGTGTAAAGGCAAACATTTTTGAAGTATTTTAGGTTTTAAATAATTGACAGTATATTAAAATGTTTATGGATTTCAATTCAAACTATTAATTAGAGGATTCTTCACCAGTGCTCCCTCACCACCCAGCCTGATGCTTCTGTTGGTAGAATCCATAGCCTAGTGTGGATTTGAGCCATGTAGTGAAGGAAGGTTCAAGGTATGATCCTCAGTTTGTGGTGAATCAGCTGATCTTGCCTGGGGTGCTCCACTCTGTCCCTGCGGTGAGTGCAGACCAATTCAGCCAGGGTTCCTACTCCTGATTGCCTGTTCCGTGGTCCACGCTGGACAGTGCATGGGGGACATTGGGGTGAGGCTAGGATTGTGCTGGGCTGTGTTGCACCCCATAGTAGAATAGGCTAGTGCTGATAGCAGGGTCATATGTGAGGAATAGACACTGGAGTAAGGTATCGGAGGGCTGTTGGTGTCCGTGGAATTATATCCCAGCATGTACTGGCCCTTTTGGAGAGGAGCAAACTGGAAATGTGGTGGGGGGGTTGGTGAAGACATTTTAAAATTCTACTGCCTACCCCGCACCCCCCAAGCTGCAATCACATGCAGGAGTACTGTTTTGCTAGTTCTGATGGTCGTCTGATACCTTAACCAAATGGGCATTTTTCAAGTGAGCTTTGGTGCGTGTCCATAGTCGTTTGACTCTGCATGAGTTGGTAATATTTAAGGTGGTGGCTTACCCAACAAGCTAACCTGACAGCTGTATTTACAGTATTAATTCATGACTAAAACAAATGCTTTGTTTAAATGTCAGTGAAGCACTAGTATAAAGAGATGTTGCAAGCTTCTGGTCATGTCATTGCACCATACATTCTTTAATAAACTGTCTAACCCACAACAGTGCAATTAGATATCCAGGAGCAAGTTTGTCAGATGTTATTTGATCGCTGGAATCTGATGACTTCATAACCGGAGAAAATGAAGCTCGAAACTTCCATGAATTTTACATGATTGCATATTCATGCTGTCTCGGGTGATGTGTTAGTTCAAGTATCGGCCTTGTCCCGGTGATAGCACCCTCACTTCTGAGTCAATCGTAGGACAAGGAACTTGAGCACATAATCTAGGGCTGACACTCCCATCTTTCAGAGGAGACGTTAAACCTAGGCTTCTTTAGGTGGATGTAAAAGATCCCACGGCACTATTTGAAGAACAGCAGGGAGGTTCCCCCAGTGTCTTGGCCAATATTTATCCTTCAATTAACATTGCACACAAATTACTGTAACTGGTTGCATATCTCATTGCTGTTTGTGGGACCTTTCTGTGTGAAAATTGATTGCCATGTTTGCCTATAAAACCGTGCCTACACTTCAAAAGTAACTTATTGATTGTAAAGAGCTTTGGGTTGTCCTGAGGATCTGAAAGGCGCTATATAAATACAAGTTCTTTCTTTGTGGTTCCTATCAGCTATATAACTAACATCTTGTGTCTATTTAGCTAAAACATCCTGATTGGTTCCAATATTTAAAAATAAATAATTTTGACTCATTGAAAGACAGAGTTTTCACATGTATTGTCCCTTTCTTGTCCTCAAGACAGCTTCAAAGTGCAGCAGCTAATTTGCACACTAAGATCCCACAAACTGCAAAGAGATGAATTACCAGTTAATCTGTTTGGTGTTGGCTGCAGAAACATCTGTATCTTTTTAAATTTGGCATTGCTCATGCCTTACTAGCACAACACAAGTGGGGATGGGGAGGGAACAAAGGCCTTGGGGAAAACATAAGAGTAAGAAAGGAGGCGGAGCAAAGAACCAATGGAGATGAAGGAGGAGAGGGTGGCAAATAAATAAGTGTATGTATAGAAATCGGTCTTTGATAAAATCTCCAGCAGGATCGAGGTTCTTACTCCCTGTGAGGGCGGGAGCGGGGACTGCAGGGAGGATGAGCAACCTGGCCACAGCACCGTGGTACAGGGGGCCATTCAAGTGGAGGGAGTAAAAAGAAATGTTGTAGTGGTAGGGGATAGTATCATTAGGGGGATAGATAGGGTTCTCTGCAGTCAAGAGCGGGAGTCCCGAAGGCTGTGTTGCCTGCCTGGTGCCAGGGTTAAGGACATCTCTTCTGGGCTGGAAAGAAACTTGCAGTGGGAGGGGGAGGATCCAGTTGTCGTGGTCCATGTTGGTACAAACGACGTAGATAGGACAAGGAAGACGGTTCTGTTAAAGGAGTATGAGCAGCTAGGGGTCAAATTAAAAAACAGAACCTCAAGGGTAATAATCTCTGGGTTATTACCTGAGCCACGAGCGAATTTGGCTAGGATAAATAAAATTAAAGAGTTAAATGCGTGGCTCAAAGATTGGTGTGGGAGAAATGGGTTTTGCTTCTTGGGACACTGGCACCAGTACTGGGACAGGAGGGAGCTGTTCTGTTGGGACGGACTCCACTTGGCCAGTGCTGGGACTAGAGTCCTGGCGAATCATATAACTAGGGCTGTAGAGAGGGCTTTAAACTAATTAGTGGGGGGGAGGTTTCTAGAGAGCAAATAATAGAAATGACAACAGAGAAGGTCATAGACTTAGGTAGCAGTGGGGGAATTAAAAAACAGAATGTGTCAGGAAGGGACAGAAGGTATGGAGTAAAAAGTAAAGTACTAAAAAGGGAAAAAACAGGAACTAAGTGTTACAAAACATATTTGAAAGTTCTTTATCTGAATGCACGTAGCATTCGTAACAAAATGAATGAGTTAACGGCACAAATAATGACATATGGGTATGATCTTGTGGCCATTACAGAAACATGGCTGCAGGGTGACCATGACTGGGAATTAAACATACCAGGTTATTTAACAATCAGGAAGGACAGGCAGGAAGGGAGAGGAGGTGGGGTGGCTATGTTAATAAAGGAAGGAATCACTATAATACAGAGAAATGATATTGGGTCAAAGGAGCAGGATAGTGAAACAGTTTGGGTGGAGGTAAGGAATAATAAGGGGAAAAAAACACTAGTGGGTGTAGTCTATAGGCCTCCGAACAGTTGCAACTCTGTTGGACGGAGTATTAATCAGGAAATAGTTGAGGCTTGTAATAAGGGAACAGCTATAATTATGGGGGATTTTAATTATCATATTAACTGGACAAATCAAATTGGGCAGAGCAGCCTTGAGGAAGAGTTCATTGAGTGTATTAGGGATGGGTTTCTTGAGCAGTATGTAACTGAACCGACCAGGGGGCAAGCAACCTTAGATCTGGTCCTGTGTAATGAGACGGGATTAATTAAAAATGTCCTAGTAAAGGATCCCCTTGGAATGAGTGACCATAACATGGTTGAATTCCATATTCAATTAGAGGGTGAGAAGGTTGGATCTCAAACAAGCGTGCTGAGCTTGAATAAAGGAGACTATGAAGGTATGAGAGCGGAATTAATTAGAGTGGACTGGGAAAATAGATTAAAGGGTAAGACGGTACATGACCAGTGGTGTACATTTAAGGAGTTATTTTACAACTTCCAAAAAAAATATATTCCACTGAGGAAAAAAGGGTGTAAAAGAAAAGATAGCCATCCGTGGCTAAGTAAAGTAATTAAGGATAGTATCCGACTAAAAACAAGGGCATATAAGGTAGCCAAATCTAGTGGGAGGATGGAAGATTGGGAAGTCTTTAAAAGACAGCAAAAAATAACAAAAAGATTGATTAAGAAAGGGAAGATAGATTATGAAAGTAAATTAGCAAAAAATATAAAAACAGACAGTAAAAGTTTCTATAGTTATATAAAAAGAAAAAGGGTGGCTAAAGTAAATGTTGGTCCCTTAGAGGATGAGACCGGGAAATTAATGGTGGGAAACATGGAGATGGCAAAAACACTGAACAATTATTTTGTATCAGTCTTTACAGTAGAGGACACTAAGAATATCCCAACACTGGACAAACAGGGGGCTCTAGGGGGGGAGGAACTAAATACGATTAAAATCACTAAGGAAGTGGTACTTGGTAAAATAATGGGACTCAAGGCGGATAAATCCCCTGGACCTGATGGCTTGCATCCTAGGGTCTTGAGGGAAGTAGCGGTAGGGATTGTGGATGCATTGGTAATAATTTTCCAAAACTCACTGGACTCAGCAAAGGTCCCGGCAGATTGGAAAACTGCTAATGTAACACCCTTATTTAAAAAGGGTAGTAGGCAGAAGGCTGGAAACTATAGGCCTGTTAGCCTAACATCTGTGGTTGGTAAAATGTTAGAGTCCATTATTAAGGAGACAGTAACGGGACATTTGGATAAACATAATTTAATAGGGCAAACTCAGCATGGTTCATGAAGGGGAAGTCATGTTTAACAAATTTGCTTGAGTTTTTTGAGGAAGTAACATACAGGGTGGATAAAGGGGAACCAGTGGACGTAGTGTATTTAGACTTCCAAAAGGCATTTGACAAGGTGCCACACAAAAGATTATTGCTCAAGATAAAAAATCACGGGATTGGGGGTAATATTCTGGCGTGGGTGGAGGATTGGCTCTCTAACAGAAAGCAGAGAGTTGGGATAAATGGTTCGTTCTCAGATTGGCAACCAGTAACTAGTGGTGTACCGCAGGGGTCAGTGCTGGGTCCCCAACTCTTTACAATCTATATTAATGATTTGGAGGAGGGGACCGAGTGTAACATATCAAAGTTTGCAGATGATACAAAGATGGGACGGAAAGTAGTGAGTGAGGAGGACATAAAAAACCTGCAAAGGGACATAGACAGGCTAAGTAAGTGGGCAGAGATTTGGCAGATGGAATACAATACTGGAAAGTGTGAGGTTATGCACTTTGGCAGGAAAAATCATAGAGCAAGTTATTATCTTAATGGCAAGAAACTGGAAAGTACTGTAGTACAAAGGGATCTGGGGGTCCTGGTGCACGAAACTCAAAAAGTTAGTATGCAGGTGCAGCAAGTGATTAAGAAGGCCAATGGAATGTTGGCTTTTATTGCTAGGGGGTTGGAATATAAAAACAGGGAGGTATTGCTGCAGTTGTACAAGGTATTGGTGAGGCCGCACCTGGAATACTGCATACAGTTTTGGTGTCCATACTTAAGAAAAGACATACTTGCTCTCGAGTCAGTACAAAGAAGGTTCACTCGGTTAATCCCGGGGATGAGGGGGTGGTCATATGAGGAGAGGTTGAGTAGATTGGGACTCTACTCATTGGAGTTCAGAAGAATGAGAGGCGATCTTATTGAAACATATAAGATTGTGAAGGGGCTTGATCGGGTGGATGCGGTGAGGATGTTCCCAATGATGGGTGAAACTAGAACTAGGGGGCATAATCTTAAAATAAGGGGCTGCTCATTCAAAACTGAGATGAGGAGAAACTTCTTCACTCAGAGGGTGGTAGGTTTGTGGAATTTGCTGCCCCAGAAAGCTGTGGAAGCTACATCATTAAATAAATTTAAAACAGAAATAGATAGTTTCCTAGAAGTAAAGGGAATTAAGGGTTACGGGGAGCGGGCAGGAAATTGGACATGAGTCTAGGTTCGGAATGGTCATGGCCCTGTGGGTAGTGGAGTGGGCCCAGGGGCCGTGTAGCCTTGTTCTGCTCCTACTGTGTTCTAATTCTGTTAGATTTCAGGAGATGGTTTTATTCCTGTTCCTGGCTGGGGTGGAGATCGCCTTTACAGAAGGTAAGTACTGTAGAAAATATAGGGACAGAGTGATCTCCTGGAAGAATTTCGATCGCCTAGATGGGTCGGAGAGGAATTTCCCAGATTTTTTTCTCCCAAATTGGCCATTGGGTCTTTATCTGGTTTTTCGCCTCTCCCGGGAGATCACATGGGTTCGGGTGGATGCAGAGTGATAGAAGATATGAGGTTAGGATCAGATCAGCCATGATCTTATTGAATGGTGGAGCAGGCTCGAGGGGCCGATTGGCCTACTCCTGCTCCTATTTCTTATGTTCTTATGTTCTTATGTTCTAATTTGTTTCAGCAATGCCGAGGGCCAGGGAATGCAGAGACACTGAAGGGTAAGGAAGGGACGAAACCATGTTTGAAGAGGGATAGAGAAGAATCCTATTTGTGGGGCAGGTAAAAGAGAGACAAACTCCCTGTTGTGGGGAGTGGAGAGAGATGACCTGCCCTTGTCCCACCATCACACTGGATAGTGCTTGGAGCAAGAATCCTGCATTTTATCTCTCTCCCTTTGCCTAAGAGTACTTGTATCATCTTCAACGTATGAAGGTTTCTTCCTTTATTCCTTAAAGCTCCAGTATTTCTTCTTAATTCCTCCCCCCCCCCCCCCCACCCAATGCATAGCATTGATTGTTTTTTATTCGTTCATGGGATGTGGGTGTCGCTGGCAAGGCCAGCATTTATTGCCCACACCTAATTGCCCTTGATGCCTGTAATCTAGGAATTACTTCTGATTAACTTAATAGTAGTGTTGTGGTGGTATATTACTGATCTAGTAAATAAGATAATAAATGGCATGGAAAAGATTCATCTGGAATATTACTTTAAAATAATTGGAAGCAGGACAAAAAGACATGGGTTCAAACTAGTGAAGGGTAACTTTTGGACTAATAGCAGGAGGTGGTTTTTCACACCGAGTGGAGTAGCGGAGGCAAAAAACCCTGGAATCATCTAAGAAACATTTAGCTACAGCATCTGAGTGTCTTCCTTTATTGTTAGGCTCTGGGACCACTTTGATGTAGATGCTTGTCTGAACAAACTTCATTCTTCAGTTGGAAATGTGTTTTGCTTTTTTTTGAGGCATGTTGGATAGGTGTCTCTCCAAATAGTGCCATGAGATCTCTTAATATCAGAGTTAAGAAAGATCTTGCATTTATACAGCACCTTTAATGACCTCAGGACGTCCCAAAGGACTTTACAGCCAATGAAGTACTTTTGAAGTCTCGTCACTTTGTAATGTAGGTTAGCATCTCCTTTGAAGAATGGCACCTCTGACAATGCAGCACTCCCACAATACTGCACTGAAGTGTCAACCTAGATTGTGTACTCCCAGTCCTGGAGTGGAGATTAAACCCACAATCTTTTGACTCTCGAGCAAAAGTTCTACCAACTGAGCTGAACTGGCACACTGAATAAGGAATACGGTTCCAAAGCCTGTGGAAAAGTTGTTGGCTTCACTTCTTTGCTTCTATTCGGTAGCTGGTAATCACTGTTCCCAGTGAATTCATTCCAATAGAGGTACTGGTGTTCTGCCATCACAGACCAGTGTTGATTACACAGTATCCGAACAATGAATCAGATAATTTTTTTTGGGAACATCTATTTATATGATCAACTTGTTACATGAAAGGATCTACAAATCAGTGCATTGATTTTAATAGCTGTTTCTGTCATCCTTCAAAATTAATGTAATTGTCTTCTATGGAAATACAGTTCTCTCCAAGATTTCGGTATAAGAGTAATGATGGTCGTTACAACCTTCCAGACTCTTTGTAGTCCGACTACACTAAAATGTAATTGTACTATGTTTCTTTAAAAAAAGAGCAGAATTAAAAATGAGAGTGATGCATGCTTGCAGTTTCTTGTCTTGCTAATAAATTTTGTCCAGATTGCTTTGAAGTTTTTTAAATTTTAAATGTTATGGTGGTATGACTTCGAATAAACAAGAACCTTTGGACTGCTCAGGGAAGGGAATCTGACTTTCCCCTTCTGTACTGTGTTGTCTGTGTGACTTGCTTGGGGTGGGAAAGCCCAGAATTGAACCTGCCAGTATGAAGCATAGGGCTGCAAGCCACCCAGGGAATCGTAGCTCAAATTAAAAATGCTAATAAAAGCTCACATTTCATTAATATGGCACAACCTGCCCGATGCTGGGAGGAGAGTGAGTTTTTAAAAAAAATTATGAAGGGTTTTGATGGTGAATAGGGAAAGATTATTTCATCTAGTTGGGAGTTAGTGACCAGGGTGGGTCATGGATTTAAAATTGTCACTTACAAATGGGGAATGTTGAGGTGCAGTGATCTATGGGTCAATTCTGTGGTTTGGTGTTCTTTTTGGATTCCACACACGCATACACAACCTTTAGACCATGGAAATTGTTCTTTGGGTATGACCAAAAATGTATCACAGGACTGTTCCAACACAACCTCTCCTGCATTCTGCTGACTCTTCCATGTCCCATTTGTGCAGAACAGGGTGGTGAGTCTGACTTTTTAATTATTTTTTTAAAATTGCCATTTGTTTAATACCTGACAAGTGGAAACTGTGCTGGTTGTCTCTGTCTCAGTTGAGAGCTTGTTCTCGTGGTTGTGGGGGGTGGGGGTGCTCTAGACTTACTTGCAGCCTCTGGTCCTGATATTTCCTGAGGGTTATCCCAAGAACCCTGAAAAATGGTAACAAGGCTATTACATCAGGTTTTTGCCTTTTTATTTCAGGGGTTCCGCTGGTGTTCTTCCAGGAGACAGAGACTGCACCCCCTCCCTTACGGAATTTCAGGGCCACTGTCTTTTTAGTGCTTTATGTTGCCGGACAGGACACCAATACAAGTTTTCCTCCTCGAGATGATCATCTTGAGAACTGATCAAACCTGTCCAAATTGAAAGTAAAATTCAGGGTAGATGCTGAGAGGACGTTTCCCCTCATCAGGGAATCTAGAACGAGGGGGCATAGTCTCAGAATAAGGGGTTTCTCATTTAAGACCGAGATGAGGAGGAATTTCTTCTCCGAGGGTCATGAATCTTTGGAATTCTTTACCCCAGAGAGCTGTGGAAGCTGAGTCATTGAATATATTCAAGGCTGAGATAAACAGATCTTTGAGCAACAGGGGAGTCGAGGGTTATGGGGAGCGGGCAGGAAAGTGGAGTTGAGGCCAAAATTGGATCTCATTAAATGGCGGAGCAGGCTCAAGGAGCCAAATAGCCTGCTCCTGCTCCTATTTCTTATGTTCTTAAGACACTTCTTGGATTCTTTTGCTAGGTGGTAGCATTCTCAGTTCCGAGTCAGAAGGTTGTCTGTTCAAAATCTAGGCAGACACTCGAGTGCCGTACCGAAGGGTTACTACACTGTCAGAGGTGCTGTCTTTTGAATGAGATGTTAAACCGAGGCCCTGTCTGCCCTCGGGTGGATGTAAAAGATCCCATAGCACTATTGTGAAGAGTAGGGGAGTTCCCCTCAGTGTCCTGGCCAAGATTTAGCCCTCAGCCAGCACCTAAAATCTGAGCATTTATTTCATTGTTGTTTGTGGGAGTTTCCTCCATTCCAACAGTGACTACACTTCAAAAGCACTTTGTTAGCTGTGAAGCGCTTTGGGATGTCCTGAGGTCGTGAAAGGTACTATATATGCAAGTCTTTCTTTAGGTGTGTTTAGTTAGTTGGGTTTAAAGTGGGTATTTTTAACAAAGTAATTACCTCTTGGATGTGGTAGATTCATGTCTGGTGCATAACTTGGAAGACTTTCTGAACAGCTCCTTCATAGATTCCAGGGACGGTTGATTACTGTTAAAGACTTTGAGACAATATGTTTTGAATGACATGATAGCAAATGATATTGGTCAAGGGAATCCTTCCAGGAGCATTTCTTTACTCAGCTGTGATTTCCATTTATCTGGTTTGCTTTGCAAAAACTGACTGGCTATTGTATTTTAAAACCTACCTCTTTGTCAAAGCCTTTGGCCACCTGCCCTAATATCACAATATGTGGCTCGGTGTCAATATTTGTGTGATTACACTCCTGTGAAATGCCTTGGAACATTTTACTACGTTAAAGGTGCTACTACAAGTTGTTGTTTTTTAAAAGCCCCAGATCTATGCCTAGTAACTTATTTTCGGCAAGTTTGCACAATGGTTCATAAACAAACGTGAGATCTGTGGCAGCGATGTGTTAATGGCAACATTGTTGTGGGTGCGATATTTTATATAATATACACAAGTTATAATGTTTCTTTGTAACATTGAAATAAGTCTTGCTTTCACTGTTGAATCCACACTGTACATTACCACTTCTGCTCACGTCAAATCATGTGACTGCAGGAACAAAAAAAAGTGCAGATCCTTGAGACAACAATAATAGTTCCATGATAGCTCACGGGGTAAATTCTCCACTTGCTGTGGTACTGAGTCAAACATGCAGACTCAATAGATCCTTGGCCGGGCCGCTTGAGTTAGCTCATCTCAGTCAGGATGTACAATTGGTTTCTGAACTGAAGGCTTGTGTGGGGAAGAGAAGAAAAAATCCCTCTGATTGGTACCTAGAGACACTTACTTAACGGGTCAGCTGTGATGCCTGCTTGGTCAAATAGCCTGGCCACACTTGCTGCCTTAGCTTCTCCAGGAAGAATAGCCATTTGGGTGAAGTACTAATTGGAAGGCTGTAAGTGCTTATGAACTGTCTTCAGCTTATCTCGTATGAGCAGTTTACATAATTATACCCCAAACTTTAATTCCATTCAGTTAATGGATATGGTCATTGTGGCAATGTATTTGTATTAGCAAACCTGATAGGAGCCCTGCAATTGTTCTTGGTGATTCTAGGCAGGGAGACAATCGGCAGGAGTTCCTATTTGACTGCTATCTAGTGATTCCCTGTTTGGAAGCCCCTCCGTGGGGACATTGGGGGAGGTTGAGATTGGTCTCTCGTGACGTGTTCTATCATCAAATTACTCTGCCAGTGTCGACTTGGTTGAAGTTCTGGAGGACTCCTGCTACCTCTGGAATTGTACTCAACAGGGAGTCAATTACTTCAAGGGAGAGAATCCTGATGGAAAAGCGTGTCTGGATAATCTTTTCTTGTTTGTTACAAATGTATGAGTGTAAATGTTATGGCACCATTTGGATGAAATATCATTATTGTACAAAGGATGATACCAGAACTGAGTGGATATGCTTATCAGGAAAGGCTGGGCTCATTTCTCTAGAAGAGAGAAGACTGAGGGGTGACCTAATAGAGATCTTAAAAGTTATTTAGGGGTTTGATGAGGTAGATGTAGATAAGATGTTGCCACTTGTGGGTGAACCAAAACTAGGGGCTATAATTATAAGATGGTCACGAATAAATCCAGTAGGGAATTTGGGAGAAACTTCTTCACTCATAGTGGTAAGAATGTGGAACTCACTACCGCAAGAAGTAGTTGAGGCGAATAGCATAGATGCATTTAAGGGGAAGTTGGACAAGCACTTGAACGAGAAAGGAATAGAAGGTGCATGTCCACAGATCCTTGAAGGTAGATCCTGGACAGGTTGATAAGGTGGCGAAGAAAGCATACAGGATACTTTCCTTTTATTAGCTGAGGCATAGTATATAAGAGCAGGGAGGTTATGCTAGAACTGTATAAAACACTAGTTAGGCTGCAGCTAGAGTACTGCGTACAGTTCTGGTCACCACATTACAGGAAAGATGTGATTGCACTAGAGAGGGTACAGAGGAGATTTATGAGGATGTTGCCAAGACTGGAAAATTTTAGCTATGAGGAAAGATCGGATAGGCTGGGGTTGCTTTCTTTGGAACAGAGGAGACTTGATTGAGGGGTATAAAATTGAGGGGCCGAGACAGAGTGGATAGGAAGGACCTATTTCCCTTAGAGAGGTCAATAACCAGGGGCATAGATTTAAAGTAATTGGTAGACGGATTACAGGGGTGTTGAGAACTTTTTTCACCCAGAGGGCAGTGGAGGTCTGGAACTCACTGCCTGAATGGGTGGGTGGTAGAGGTATAAACCCTTATCACATTTAAAAAGTACTTGGATATAGACTTGAGGTGCCGTGAACTGCAAGGCTACGGACCAAGAGCTGGAAAGTGGGATTCGGCTGAATAGCTCTCTTTCGACTGGCGCAGACACGATGGGCCAAATGGCCTCCTTCTGTGCCATAAATTTCTATGATTATATGATGTGTTGATGGGATGGGAGGAGGCTCGTGTGGAACGCCAACGCTCCATTAATGACCAGTTGGGCCAAATGGCCAGTTTCTGTAGAGTAGATTCTAAGTAAATCCTCCCACCGCAAACTCTAACTTTTCTTAATGCTGTTTCATAGTCGGTGATGTAAACGCTTTTTCTTTGGGGTGGTGGTGGTGGCAGGGATGAGACAAGCAACATACTGGATGGATATTCTCGGGATGTGTGCATCACTAGCAGGACTGGCATTTGCTGACCCCTCGTTGTCCTGAGAGGGTGGTGGTGGGCCTTCTGTTTGATCCGACTGAGTGGCTTGCTGGGCCATTTCAGAGGGCAGTTTAGAGTCAACCGTGTTGATGTGGGACTGGAGTCACATATCGGCCAGATCGGGTAAGGACAGCAGATTTCCTTCCCTAATTAGCTTCATGGTCACTTTTTTACGGAATTTAAATTCTCAAACTGCAATGGTGGAATTTGAACTTGTGATCTCTGGATTATTCGTTCAGCTGTCTGGTTTTGGGTAAATGGGCTGTGTCCCTATGGGGGAAGAGAGGCCTCATTCCATACTGGAACAATGCTTCCTGCAAGAAAAACACAAACTGTGAAATACACAACAGGTCAGTTAGCATCTGAAAAGAGGAAATACAAACAAGTTGGTGGTTTAGGCATGACTTTTTTATTTTGAATTGAAAACTGAAGATAAGTAAGCATTCTAGTTGGTTGTGGGTGGAGGGGGAGAGAGAGAGAGAGAGAGAGAGAAAAAGCAATAGATAGTTCAATTACAGTGTGTTGATTGGTTGAATGACCTGCAAACTGCATAATAGAAAACTGTTAAGATGATGACAGAATCTGTGGAAAAACGGCAATACATTAAGAACAAATAAAAAGTGCTGAAATGGTAAAAAGGCAGAGGGAGTCCCGCACAAAGAAAATGAGGGACAGAGGAGCAAAACAATGGTTTCAAGTGCAGGAAGCTGGGGGTGGAAGGTGAAGTCGGGGGGCATTTTCCAGATCATTTTCTGCCACCTATAGCATAATCCCACCCCCAAGCGTGTCGTCTTTTCTCCTTCTCACTCTACTTTCAGGAGGGATCATTCCTTCAGGAATCTCTTTTTTTGCTTTTCCAATTGCCCTGCTCTTCCCTTTCCACCTTCCCATACAACCACAGCAGACTGCTCATTCACCTCTGCATACTGTTGCAGGAGGCCCTAAATATCCCTTTTGTGAGACAGCAATTCGTGTAATTCCTCCAATCCAATATTTTTTTCCCCTCTGCATTGGGAGACCAAACGCCATAGATGCCTTCTTCACCAAATGCATCCATTCTGTTGGCAAGTGTTACTCCTGGCCAACTTGTCGCTTTCACTCTCATGGGTTTCAGTTGCATTGGAGACTCCCCACTTCGACGCTCCGTCTTTGATCTCTTGCACTGTTCCAACCAGGATCGATGCAAGTTTCAGGAACAGTATGGGGAAAAAATTCAGTTGCTTTGGGCCTCTTGTTAGCACCCCAAGGAGGTGCTAATGGGACATAAAGCAACTAGCGCCTGGGCATGGCACCGCTGACGCCTCCCGCGAATTCAGCAGGAGGTTAGCGGCAGTGGTAGCCGGCAGCGCCCCATGGCATAGCGCCTACGGCGATGACTTCATCGCCATGCGCAGCGCCCCGGCCGCAAACTTGGCTTGTGCCCCCTGACCTACCGCTGGACACTGTCCGACAGGGTCAGGGGGACGTTCTTGTGGCCGGGGCAGCGATAATTAAAAGGCAGATGCCGAGCGGCCATTTCTTTTGGCCCCCCTCGCCTCTTTCTGCGGGGTGCCGGCCGCGATCTGTCAGCCTGGCACTCCTCTTGAGTGCTGGGCTCTTTTGCCGGCACCTTGCCCCCTGGTGGCCCAGCAGGGCCCTGGTGTGCGCTGCGCTACGCCCCTCCCCTTTAATCAGGGGAGGGAGGCCTGTAGTACCGCGGCGCTACGGGCCGACGCGCGTGGCGCTGCTGCACGTAGCGCCGTGATATTCCATGGGAGCGCCCCAAGAGGGAGGGGGAGTGCTTCCAGTAGCGCCCCGCCTCCTGCTTGGGGCACTACCATTGAATTTCGGGCGCGGATGCGCTAACTTTTTCGTGGTGCTAAAAGTAGCAAAGCTAGCGCCCCAACAGGGGCGTGAGCCAATTTTCCCTCTATCTTTTATTTTGCTGGTCACTATTTTGTGGAAGTACAGGTGATTTTTTTTCTTTTTCCTCTTGCTCACATATGTGTGCACACTTTCTCTTGTGTTCCTTTGTTTAATATTTGGCACACCCACTTCTCTCTTACTGAATGATCATTGTATCATCTAACAGATTTCTATTAAGTAGTTTGCAGGTTGTTGTCTTCATATCTTCATGACTTTCCCTTGCAGAACAGCAGTGGAAGGAATTGCAGGCTGATCAACAGCCTGTCTATGACAGGCCACAATGGGGATGATCCTTCCACGGCCATAACCAACTTCATCATTCAATTGGGTAGTTAGTCTTATACGGCCAAAGGGTCTTATGGGCTACCACAACCTGTATGACGTGAGGGTGCAGTGGGGGGAGGGATGAGGGGGGCCCACCCACACCGCCAAACTGGATTATCAACACTTGACATGCCCTCTATTGGATGTCATTCCGGGATTGAGACTAGGAGCTCTGGTCTCCACTTGCTGCGACTGCTTGGCATGGGGTTCGAATGCTACACCTTCTGACTCGGAGGTGGGAATGCTACCACTGAGCCAAAGACTCACTCCAGTTTGCACGTCATTCAATCCATTAACTTGCCCTCTGTAGCTGACGTTTTTTTCTCCCCACTCCCCCTTTATTCAATCACACTAAAATGCTTGCTTGTTGGAGTGCTGATGAAGGCTTATATTGGAAACATTAACCTGTCTTTTCTCTTCACAGATGTTGACTGTTTTTATAGAACCTCCATCTGTGGTGATTGGCCAGTAGTTTGGTTTGGCATCTTGCCATGAGAAGCCCAGCTGACCCTAAACAAAACCCTCTACTGGATTATCAACACTTAATGTGCCCTCTACTGGAGAAATCTCTGCACCGTGCTCCTAATGATGTACAGTGTCTAAATGCCAAAGTCTTGAAAATAAATCTTCAGGATTTTGAATGCATTTCCTGAAACCTTCCAAATACTTGAAGATATACTGTTAAAGGTGATCTTATGAAGTGTGACTTTTATTTAAAAAGTTTTAAGTTTTGAAAAGGCTGAGCTAGAGATTGTTTAGCATTGTTGGTTTGGTTCAGATGGTAGCACTTTTGCCTTTTGAGTCAGTTGAGGGAAAGAGGATTGGAGAGGGGACTTGAGAATGTAATCTAGGCTGACACTTTAGTGCAGTACTGAGGGAGTGGTGCACTGTCAGAGGGGCCGTCTTTCGGATGAGACATCTGCCCGTTCAGGTGATCTTGATCCCCGTGGAACTATTCAAAGCAAGGTGGGGCATTCTCTGGATGTCATGATCAACATTTATCCCTCAACCAATATCACCAAAAATAGGCTAACCGATCATTCATCTCATTTGTTGTTTGTGGGATTTTGTGTGCAAAATTGGCTGCTGCCTTTACCTATATAACAGAGACAGTCAAAAGTAATTCATATAAATTTGCCAGAAAAAGTAGCAAGCCTGAGGCTTGGGAGCAGTTTAGAGTTCAGCAAAGAAGGACCAAGAGATTGACTAAGAGGGGAAAAATAGAATATGAGAATAAACTTGCAAGGAACATAAAAGTGGACTGTAAAAGCTTCTACAAGTATGTAAAAAGAAAAAGATTAGGTATAGTAATCTGGGATGTTATGATTAAGGTTATCCACCAGGTGGTGCTGTAGCCAATGCTGCTACTAAGGTCAGAGGTTTGCTTCCTGTATAGGTCAGCACAAGGTGGAATGCCAGGATGCTGATGCAGGCTGTCTGTAAACGTGTTTCCCAGTTGTTAATAAAGTACTCGTGTGAATTCTAACATCTAGCCTCTGAGTTCCTTGTTCCGCTTTCTGGATTTATCATATTAGGGAAGACAAATGTAGGTCCCTTGCAGTCAGAAATGGGAGAATTTATAATGAGGAACAAGGAAATGGCAGAGCATTGGTTCTGTCTTCACGGAAGAGGACACAAATAACTTCCCAGAAATGCGAGGGAACCAAGGGTCTAGTGAGAAGGAGGAATTAAAGGAAATTAATATTAGTTAAAAAAAAAAATAGTGCTAGCGAAATTAATGGGACTGAAAGCCGATAAATTCCCAAGGCCTGACAATCTGCATCCCAGAGTACTAAAAGAGGTAGCCATGGAAATAGTGGATGCATTGGTTGTCATCTTCCAAAATTCTATAGATTATGGAACAGTTCTGGCAGATTGTAGAGTGGCAAATGTAACCCTACTGTTTAAAAAAGGAGGGAGAGGGAAAACCGGGAACTATAGTCTACATGTTAGCCTAACATCAGTAGTAGGGAAAATGCTAGAGTATTATAAAGGATGTGATAACAGGACACTTAGAAAATATCAACGGGATTAGACAAAGTCAACATGGATTTATGAAAGG
The DNA here is from genome assembly GCF_052327205.1 of Somniosus microcephalus. Classification (NCBI taxonomy): domain Eukaryota; kingdom Metazoa; phylum Chordata; class Chondrichthyes; order Squaliformes; family Somniosidae; genus Somniosus; species Somniosus microcephalus. Next base: position 286,486,929 of record NC_140991.1, read on the forward strand.
GAAGTTGTGTTTGACAAACCTACTGGAGTTTTTTGAGGATGTAACTGATAGAATAGAGAAAGGAGAACCAGTGGATGTGGTGTATTTGGATTTTCAGAAGGCCTTTGTTAAAGTTCCACATAAGAGGTTAGTGTGCAAAATTAAAGCACATGGGATTGGAGGTACTATACTGGCATGGATTGAAAATTGGTTAACAGACAGGAAACAGAGAGTAGGAATAAATGGGTCTTTTTCGGGGTGGCAGGCAGTGACTAGTGGGGTACCGCAGGGATCAGTGCTTGGGCCCCAGCTATTCACAATATATATCAATGATTTGGATGAGGGAACCAAATGTAATATTTCCAAGTTTGCTGACGACATGAAATTAGGTGGGATTGTGAGTTGTGAGGAGGATGCAAAGAGGCTTCAAGGCGATTTAGACAAGTTGAGAGAGTGGACAAATACATGGCAGATGCAGTATAACATGGATAAATGTGAAGTTATCCACTTCGATAAGAAAAATAGAAAGGTAGAGTATTATTTAAATGGTGATAGATTGGGAAATGCTGATATACAAAGCGACCTGGGTGTCCTTGTACACCAGTCACTGAAAGCAAACATGCAGGTGCAGCAAGCAGTTCAAGGATGTCTTACTACAGTTATACAGGGCCTTGGTGAGACCACACCTGGAGTACTGTGTGCAGCTTTGGTCTCCGTACCTAAGAAAGGATATATTTGCCATAGAGGGAGTGCAGCGAAGGTTCACCAGACTGATTCCTGGGATGGCAGGACTGTCGTATGAGGAGAGAGTGGGTTGACTAGGCCTGTATTCACTAGAGTTTAGAAGAATGAGAGGAGATCTCATTGAAACATATAAAATTCTGACAGGGCTAGGCAGACTGGATGCAGGGAGGATGTTTCCCCTGGCTGGGGGTCTAGAATGAGGGGTCACAGTCTCAGGATATGGGGTAGGACTTTTAGGACTGAGATGAGAAATTTCTTCACTCAGAGGGTGGTGAACCTGTGGAATTCTCGACCACAGAAGGCTGTGGAGGCCAAGTCACTGAATATATTTAAGAAGGAGATAGATCGATTTCTAGACACAAAAGGCATCAAGGGGTATGGGGAGAGAGTGGGAATATGGTATTGAGATAGAGGATCAGCCATGATCATATTGAATGGCGGAGCAGGCTCGAAGGGCAGAATGGCCTACTCCTGCTCCTATTTTTCTATGTTTCTATCCCCTCTGAAGCACTTTGGGACATCCTGAGGACGTGCAAAACAATGATATAAATAAAAGCTAATTTGTTCTTTTTTACTTACTGATGAGCGTAACACAGCAGAACAGTGAGAATTGGGGGATGGGTAGGAAAACTATTTTGTTTGTGACTGCAAAGCTGTACAAGATTTCTAGAATTTCTTCCACACAGTTAAGATGACAGGTCACCTGTAGGAATGAAGAACTGGACAGTTTTGTTAAGGGAAAATCCTAAATGGATTGTATGCTTGATGTGTATCTGTGATGGTCTGCAGTTGCAATTGATATTTTGATGCACGTGCAATCGCTTTCTTTTTATATAGAAATATTTGGCAGATTTCAATTGAATGTTTTGCGATGGCTGAAAACTCCAGTTATCAATTTGCCTTGGTTGGAGATACCCTGACCATCTAAATGGGGGCTGTAGTGGTAATTGTGTTTGAGAGGGAGAGTGATTGGACTCTCAGTATCTGGCTCACTGGCTGCAGTTCTTCCTGGCTCCATGAACTAGCTTCCCAGCTATACCAAACAAGCATTTTATTCTTCAGAATTTTTTTTTTTTTTTTTGCTTGGTTAAAGTTGAAAAATATTTTTCGGTGAACAAAATGTTAATTTAGACAAATTTGACCAAAATGTCTTGCTGACCAATGCTAGGAGCCGTTTATGAAACCTTCTTTTCCGGACTGCTTGCTGAACAGGTTCAGGACCTGGTAGAACTCGATGAGCCAGAACTGATGACCCTGGACTTTTATCGTGTCATTTTGAGGTCATTAATTGCAGCTGCTGCTACTTGTGATGACTTGCGTTTTGATGCCCAATCATTACAAGGTGTGGTGACTCCTCATCACTGGAGAAAACACCTTGTGGCTCATGGCTTAAAAGTTCCTCATTCTCTCAAATTTTATTGTGTATTTTTGTTCCATTTTATGAGAATGGATTTTTAAGCAGTCTGCTACAAAGGCCCTTGTATTATTACTGCGAACAGCATAGGACATTTTAAGTATCTTCGATAGTCCTGGAGGATCATTGGGTGCACATAGGATTTGCATTTAACATCAATTCATTTTTGAAATGAGTGATCCTAGTAAATATGCTAGTCAGGTTCCTTTTCTAGAAAGAAATGCTAACCACACACTATAATTTTGAAGCTAAAGAACCAATTACTTTTTGCTAATTATATTTTATAAAAGAAAAATATAATTGGCAAAAAGTAATTGGTTCTTTAGCTTCAGAATTATAGTTTGTGGTTAGCATTTCTTTCTTCCCTTTCCCCTCTCCCTCCAGGAACACCAGTTGGCCTCTATTACATTGCCCAAAGGCCATTCATTAATGGAGAGCTTTGACGAGAATGGCGCTTGTTATCCGACAACAGGGAGCATCACATCCAAGCCTGATCCTGGCCACGCATACACTTCTGGCAGTGATTATTGGATAGCATTCTGGAATGGGAATCCCTGCTCTCCCTCTTCCAAGCTTACGACTACTCATGGCTGCAACTGCGCTCTGCTAATTCAGTACTGGCCTGGGGCTTCCTGTCTGTTGTAGCTCATCAGCGCCTTGTGTAAAATCTAAAACGAGCTTTATTTCAACTTTGTTGTTGGAAATTCTGACTGTTCCTTAAGTTTCCAAATACATCTGGTTTCAGTATGCTTTCGATATTTGCTCCAGAACATAATCCAGGTTGACATTCCAGTGCAGTTTCTCTGAGGTGCTGTCTTTCAGATGAGACGTTAAACCGAGGCCCCATCTGCCCCTCAGGTGGACGTAAAAGATCCCATGGCACTATTTTGAAGCAGAACAGGAGAGTTGTCCCTGGTGTCCTGGCCAAAATGTATTTCTCACAACATCACTAAAACAGGTTATCTGGTCATTATCTGATTGCTGTTTGTGGGACTTGCTGTTCACAGATTGGCTGCCGTGTTTCCTACATTACAACAGTGACTATAATTTCAAAAGCATTTCATTGGTTGTAAAGCACTTTGGGACGTCCTGAGGTGGTGAAAGCTGCTATATAAGTACAAGATATTTGACTCGGCATGAAAACATTTCTGGTATGCTGACAGGCTGTTGCTGGATTCCTTTTTGTCATTTTGGAATGTACTTTATTTTGCACTTCAGAATATGACCCAGTTTCCTTTCTTGAAAGTAATTGTTTTTTTTTTGGTTATCCTAAGGATGCTGATTCGTGTTGGGCTCCAGTTTTGGGCACTGGCTGCCCCCTGACATTTTGCTTAAGTGAGCAGTCTTGTTGAATGTAGATAATGGATATCTTCATTGCATCTGACCGTGATCTTCATCCGGTCATTGCCCAAAGCCCACAATTTTGCTTCCGGTTCCTCAACACCTAAAATTTAAAATTCTTATCCTTGTGTTTAAAATCCCTTAATGACGTTGCCCCTCCCCTATTTCTGTAACCTCCTATTCCTCTAACTCTAGTGTCTACTGCATCCTCTCTTTGCCCCACCATTGGTAGCTGTATCTTCAGCCACCTAGGCCCTACACTCTAAAGGTATCCACCTCCCTTTCCTCCTTTAAAATTCTCTTCCTTGAGGCCCATTTCCTTGACTAAGCCTTTGATCACCAATCCTTAAAAACTCCTTCTTTAATATCCATTTCTTTTTGGATTATGCATCTGCTGTGCATTGGGATGTTCTTCTGCAATGACGGTGCTTGTGAATGAAATTTGTAGCAACAAGTAGACTGAAAAGAAAGTTCGTGGTACCAAGCAAAGAATGTGATCTAAAGCTTTTAAAATGATGTGGAGATGGGGAGTTTGTGATTGATCCCTAACATCTGGTACCAGAGTTGGTGTATTTGATCCTTTTTCAGGGGGTGTAAATTTGAGACATTTTGGTAGTCTAGTGTGAAGTATGTGTTGGAGACGTTGGTGATCTAGTGTGGGTTGATGGGGAGCCCAAAACAATCAGTTCTTTAATGGTCCGGAGGTGGCTATTCCTTTTGTCTTAAATTTATAAGCAATTTTGGACCATTCAAGTCTGAAACCTACATTAACAATGATTTGGGCATATTCAAAACTAGAAATAAAGCTACTGATGACCCGAGGGCTTAACTTGTGTCGGTGATGGTTATTAACAGTCAGGCACAAATGCTGAAATTTGCAGATTTTTAAAAAATATGCTCACCATTTCACGTAGGAAATTGAAAATACGAAACCAGATTAAAATTTCTTGAACATTTTAAATAAAAACTCCTGCAACCCACGGGTGTGATCTTGCCAGCCCTGGGGAGGTGGGTTTGGAGGCAGGAATGCCAGGAAAATGGCAGAATCTGGGGGTGGGTGCCCATCCCGCCCCAACCTGCCTCCGTGCCATCTTCCCGGGAGGCGGGTAGCCGACCCGCGCCGTCTCCTGGAGGCGGGAAGGGGATTACAGCCACTTAACTGCCTGTTAACAGAGGCGCGGGCTTCCCGACGTCTGGAAACCGAGGCGAGCAGTGGTTCTGCGGGGTCCAGAAGTGCACTGTGAAGGTAAGTGATGGGTGCAAGTGTGGAGAGGTAAGTATGTGAGGTGAGTGGAAAGTGATAGAAAATGTTTACTTACCTTTGTTTCTTCCTGCAGGCTTCAACAGTTGGAGATGCGGAGAGTCTCGCATCTCGCCGGCAGAGATGACAGATGGCTGCTGCATTCTCCGATACAACAACCATCTAATTTCTGCTCACAAGAGGTTTGATGCGTCTTGAATACAAGGACTCATCAAACAACAGAGAATGTCAGTGTTTGACAGTTTCACAGAGCTGTCAAATGATGACAATTCATCTGCTGGGCGGCCTTAACAAGGTCAATCAAGGGAAAATAGCATGGGTTGGCCACAAGTCGATGGAGGCGGGACTAAAACCCGACAAGCAGCAGTCCCACCTCCAACGCGCCCCCATTAGCAAAATTGCCCCCCATGTGTTTGCGTTGCTGCATAATAGGAGCTTGATTTTTAAAAAATATTTGGAGATTGAGTTTGATTGTGGAATTTTTGAAACTGGGTTGATCAAAAACATTGATTTTTTTTTATTATCCCCGGTCAGGAATAACACACTAGTCTCTCTTTTTTAATACTGCCTTTTGTGAGCCATAGAAGTAAGTGTAATGTCTTATCTGCACCCAACATCCTCCCCATCCCCTCCCAAATGTCTTCAAAGGTTCAATTTGAGTAATCGATCCATGGGTACTGACCATTTCTGATACCTTGTCAAAGTGGCCATTTCTTGAGGTGATGCTAGACTGAGTTGTCAATGGCTGTTTGACCACGGAGAGTGTCGCAACTAAGTATTATCTTTCCCTTGCCTGATGTCGCACACACTGGCCCTTTCCAGTAAAGGATTCTGGATAGGAATTGGGAGTGAGGATCCAGTTTTCAATCTTCTCCTCTCTAGCTTACGGCTGCTGAGAATAATTCTCATGCCTTAGCTGCTGCCTTGGTTGAACGGAATTCATGAGCACAGACTGGGAATCAAATATGGGGACATTCCTGGTCTTGCTGGGTCCTGCAGTTATAAGCTGAGTCACCAGGAGAGTGTAAGGCTGTTTTATATAAAAAAAAAAAAAAAAATCTTGTTTCCTCAGCAATGTCTTGCAGCTCGACTTCCTGACATGTTTAATAATTTACTTTAATAATATACTGGAGAGTGATTAGGAAGCCTAGTATTCAAATAACAATAACAACGCCCAAGGCCTAAGATTCAATTTTTTTACATGCAAGCGATTGTTTCTATATTTGACTTAGTCTTGTGCCATATTGCAGTAAATTGTGTGCTATCTGCTTCCTTTGTCAGTTATTATAATTGAAATTATTCATTGTTCTCATTTCAATCAATGTTTGGATTTAAAAATGAAGAATGTAATTGTCAAGCAATAGAAAATATAATTCTCAATCAATAATGACCAATGTCCAAGCATCAGAAAATAATTACAGGTTAGAAAGGCCATTTGGCCCATCTCGTCATCTATCAAGAATGACTGTACATGACTTTTCTTCGCCCCCTATTGCAGAGCTATTATTTCTTAAATAATTCCAGGATTTTGTATCCAACACTCTTAAAATAAAAATAACAGAAAATGCTGGAAACACTCAGCAGGCCAGGCACCATCTGTGGAGAGAGAAACAGAGTTAACGTTGCAGGTCTGTGACCCTTCGTCTTAAAATAAGTCTATTCTGTGTATTAATCACTGAAGAACTTATTGACAATTTGCCGTATTACTTCTGTCCCCTTCGACTACTCTGCAAATTTAGTTTGAAATTATCTGGATTTTTTCCCCCATACTGTTCACTATCTCTACCTCAATAAGATCACCTCTTGAGGCTAGAAAGCCCAAGTTTATCCAATCTTTCCTCATGACTCTGACCTCTGTAACTGGGGTTGTATTTCTGCTCTGCTTTTTAAACATTCGTTCCTGGGATGTGGACGTCGCTGGCAAGGCCAACATTTATTGTCCATCCTAATTGCCCTTGAGAACGTGGTGGTGAGCTGGCTTCTTGAACCGCTGCAGTCCGTGTGGTGAAGGTACTCCCACAGTGCTGTTAGGGAGGGAGTTCCAGGATTTTGACCCAGCGACGATGAAGGAACGGTGATATATGTCCAAGTCAGGATGGTGTGTGACTTGGAGGGGAACTTGGAGGTGGTGGTGTTCCCATGTGCCTACTGCCCTTGTCCTTCTAGGCGGTAGAGGTCGCGGGTTTGGGAGGTGCCGCCGAAGAAGCCTTGGTGAGTTGCTGCAGTGCATCTTGTAGATAGTACACACTGCAGCCACGGTTGTGCAGGGAGTAGACATTTAGGCCTAAAAATTTGGTTGCTTTGCGCCTCCTGTTGGCGCCCAAAGCGACTAGCACCCGGGCACGAAATTCAGCGGGAGGTTAGCGCTGGCGATAACCGTTAGCGCCCCATGGCAATGACGTCATCGCCGTGCGCTGCGCCCCGGCTGAGGTCTTTGGTAGCGCCCCCTGACTTGCCGCCAGATGCTATGTCCGATGGGGTCAGGGGGGCCTACCTGCAGCCGGGGCGGCGCTAATTAAAGGGGAGGTGCCGGGCGGCCATTTTTGTTGCTGGCCACCTGCCAGCACCTGCCCCCGTTGCCGTCCCCGACCTTCTGAGAAGCCGCCCCACAGAGTGCCGGCTGCGCTCCGTGAGGCCGGCATTTCTCTTGAGTGCCAAGCTCTTTTGCCAGCACTCCAATCCCTGGTGGCCCTGCTGGGTCTTGGGTCACAATGTGCAAGGCACCTCCCCTTTAAGAAGGGGAGGAAGGCCTGCAGTACTGCGACACATCACGCCGCAATATTCACTCTCGGCGCCCCAAGAGGGAGGTGGGGCACTTCTAGTAGCAGCCCGCTTCCCTCTTGGGGCGCTACCGATGAATTTTGGCCGTGGGGGCGCTAAATGTAGTGCCCCGGCGAAGTTAGCGCCCCAAATGGGGCACGACTCAATTTTTCCCCCTTAAGGTAGTGGATCGGGTGCTAGACAAGTGGACTGCTTTGTTCTGGATGGTGTCGAGCTTCTTAAGTGTTGTTGGAGCTGCATTCATCCAGGCAAGCAGAGAGTATTCCATCACACTCCTGACTTGTGCCTTGTAGATGGTGGAAAGGCTTTGGGGAGTCAGGAGGTGAGACACTCGCCACAGAATACCCAGCCTCTGAGCTGCTCTTTTGGCCACAGTATTTATGTGGCTGGTCCAGTTAAGTTTCTGGTCAATGGTGACCTCCAGGATGTTGATGGTGGGGGATTCGGCGATGGTAATGCTGTTGAATGTCAAGGGGTGGTGGTTAGACTCTCGCTTGTTGGAGATAGTCATTGCCTGACACTTGTGTGACGTAAATGTTACCTGCCACTTATCAGCCCAAGCCTGAATGTCATCCAGGACTTGCTGCATTCGGGCATGGACTGCTTCATTATCTGAGGAGTTGTGAATGGAACTAAACACTGCAATCATCAGCGAACATCACCACTTCTGACCTTATGATGGAGGGAAGATCATTGATGAAGCAGCTGAAGATGGTTGGGCCTAGGACACTGCCCTGATGAACTCCTGCAGCGATGTCTTGGGGCTGAGATGATTGACCTCGAACACCAACACCCATCTTCCTTTGAGTTAAATATGACTCCAGCCAGTGGAGAGTTTTCCCCGATTTCCATTGACTTCAATTTTACTAGAGCTCCTTGATGCCACACTCTGCCAAATGCTGCCTTGATGTCAAGGGCAGTCACTTTCACCTTACCTGGAATTCAGCTCTTTTGTCCATGTTTGGACCAAGGCTGTAATGAGGTCTGGAACCAAGTGGTCCTGGTGGAACCCAAACTGAGCATCAGTAAGCAGGTTATTGGTGAGTAAGTGCCACTTTATAGCACTGTCAACGACACCTTCCATCACTTTGCAGATGATTGAGAGAAGACTGATGGGACGGTAATTGGCCGGATCGGATTTGTCCTGCTTTTTGTGGACAGGACATACCTGGACAGTTTTCCACATTGTTGGTTAGATGCCAGTGTTGTAGCTGTACTGGAACAGCTTGGCTAGAGGTGCGGCTAGTTCTAGAGCACAAGTCTTCAGCACGACAGCTGGGATATTGTCAGGGCCCATAGCCTTTGCTGTATCCAGTGTGCTCAGCCATTTCTTGATATCACGTGGAGTGAATCGAATTGGTTGAAGACTGGCTTCTGTGATGGTGGGGACCTCAGGAGGAGGCCAATACGAATCATCCACTCAGCACTTCTGGCTGAAGATGATTGCAAACGCTTCAGCCTTGTCTTTTGCACTCACGTGCTGGGCTCCATCATCACCTGAGGATGGAGATATTCCTGGAGCCTCCTCCTCCTGTTAGTTGTTTAATTGTCCACCACCATTCACGACTGAATGTGGCAGGACTGCAGAGCTTTGTTGTGATCCATTGATTGTGGGATTGCTTGTTAGGTACACCTGGTGCTGCTCCTGGAATGCTCTTCTGCACTCCTGATTGAACCATGGTTGGCCCCCTGGCTTGATAGTAATGGTAGAGTGAGGGATATGTTGGGCCATGAGGTTACAGATTGTGGTGGAATACAATTCTGCTGATGGCCCACAGTGCCTCATGGATGCCAAGTTTTGAGCTGCTAGATCTGTTCTGACTCTCCCATTTAGCACGGTTGTAGTGCCACACAACTTGATGGGTGTCCTCTGTGTGAAGACGAGATTTTGTCGCCACAAGGACTGTGCGGTGGTCACTGCTACCAATACCGCCATGGACAGATGCATCTGCGACAGGTAGATTGGGGAGGATGAGGTCCAGTAGGTTTTTCCCCTCGTGTTGGTTCTCTCACCACCTGTCGCAGGCCCAGACTGGCAGCTATGTCCTTCAGGACAAAGCCCACTTGGTCAGTAGTGGTGCTTCCGAGCCACTCTTGGTGATGGACATTGAAGTCCCCCACCCAGTGTACATTCTGTGCCCTTGCTACCCTCAGTGCTTCTTCCAAGTGGTGTTCAACATGGAGGAGTACTGATTCATCAGCTGAGGGAGGGCAGCAGGTGGTAATCAGTAGGAAGTTTCCTTGCCTGTGCTTGACCTGAATCCATGAGACTTCAAGGTGTCCAGAGTCCATGTTGCGGACTTCCAGGGCCACTCCCTCCTGACTGTATACCACTGTGCCATCACCTCGGGTGGGTCTGTCCTGGGATTTGGGCATCGCTGGCAAAGCCAGCATTTATTGCCCATCCCTAATTGCCCTTGAGAAGGTGGTGGTGAGTCATCGCCTTGAACCGCTGCAGTCAGTGTGGTGAAGGTGCTCCCATAGTGCTGTTAAGGAGGGAGTTCTAGGATTTTGACCCAGTGATTATAAAGGAACAGTGATCTATTCCCAAGTCAGGATGGTGTGTGACTTGGAGAACATGGAGGTGATGGTGTTCCCATGCGCCTGCTGCCCTTGTCCTTCTAAGTGGTAGAGGTCGTGGATTTGGACTTGGTGAATTGCTGCAGTGTATCATGTAGATAGTACACACTGCAGCCATGGTGCGCTGGTGGTGGAGGGCATGAACATTTAGGCTAGTGGATGAAGAGCCAGTCAAGTGGACTGCTTTGTCCTCGATGGTGTTGCACTTCTTTCTATGTTTAAAGATGTTATAAAAGTAGTACGTACGGCAGTGGGAGTTATTCCCTGCACTAGGCCAGGGATACTGAGGCAATTGTAAAACCCCAACCACTGCCCAGCTTCAATATCCACATTAGTGTTTTGTCACTTTTTTCACAAGCAGTTCATTTGACTTGATAACCTTTTTAATATGCTTGCTGCACTGCAAGAGTGTTATGTGAAACCTGATGTGCTCTTAAGTGATTTTTCTTTTGACTCCAAACAAGCAAGTTGTGCAGTAATGGTTTAAAATTATACCAAGTTTATTAGATGGTATCATATGCGATTAAATGTTAATCTGTGCCTTAAGGTCGAAAGTTAGTCTTGAAGCTTGCCAGATAACTTGCAGTGGCTTTATTACGAAACCCATGTTCTGACATTTGTTATCTTGTCTATTGTATGGAGTCGCATGTTGAGGTTTAGCATTTAGTTTTGAAATGCAAGATAAGATTAAGAGATCAAGTGATTTCAGTTAAGTGATAAAAAAAAACTTAAGGTTAGAGCCTACAGTTGATGTGAAAGCTATAATGTTACGATGAGGGTCGAGATCTTGCCCAGATTTTGAATGCGATCCACTGGTGGACCTCCATTATCACTGGGTCCCAGTGCAGGGGTCCTAAATCACAGCTCTGCCATGGTATAAACTCTACGTGGGGGGGCGGCAGAAATAGTTAAATGATTTTACATAGGTTGATGGTGCTTGGAATATCATTGGTTAAACGGAGTTTTCTTTTAAAAAATTTTTTAATTGGGTCTTAGCGTATACTTGGTGCAATTGATTGCTTACATTCATGGCGCTGTAAAATATTGTGTGGCAAAGAAAATAAATGAGCAGTGTGTTTCTAAAAATAGTTTTTCTTTGGTCTAAATGTAGTTTTTCTTTAGTCTTTAAGGTTTATTGTACCACTGCAGAACATTAAGCCATTTTATGATTGCTTTTTAGATGGCGCTGGTTTGCATAAATAAAATTGCGATGCTTTAGGGTAGGGCTATATTACAACTATGTTCAGGACTATTTCCTTGCACATAGCACTAACTTCTATGGGTTAGAGGTTACTATATTTGGGTTCTTGGTGACTTACGCTGTATTTCTTGTTAGGATGGCAAGCACAATTTCATTTTTTTTTCCTTGGAGGTGTTGGATGACTGCTTGTCCGACATCCAGTACTGGATGAGCAGAAATTTCTTTCAACTAAATATCGGGAAGACCAAAGCCATTGACTTTGGTCCCCACCACCAACTCTGTTCCCTAGCCATTGACTCCATCCCTCTCCCTGGCAACTAGCTGAGGCTGAACCAGACTGTTCACAACCTTGGTGTCATATTTGACCCTGAAATGAGCTTCCGACCACATTTCCATGCTATCACTAAGATGGCCTATTTCCACCTCCGTAACATCACCTGACTCCGCCCCGCCTCAGCTCATCTGTTGCTGAAACCCTCATCCATGCCTTTGTTATCTCTAAACAAGTCTATTCCAATGCACCCCTGGCCAGCCTCCCATGTTCTACCCTCCGTAAACTTGGTCATTCAGAAGTCTGCTGCCCATGTCCTAACTCTCACCAAGTCCCTTTCACCCATCACCCCTGTGCTCACTGACCTACATTGGCAATGCCTCGATTTTAAAATTTATTTTCAAATCCCTCCTAGGCCTCACCCCTCCCTATCTCTGTAATCTCCTCTGTCCCTACAACCCTCCAAGATCTCTGCACTCCTCCAATTCTGGCCTCTTGAGCATCTCTGACTTTAATCGCTCCACTATTGGTGGCTGCACCCTCAGCTACCAAGGCCCTAAGCTCTGGAATTCCCTCCCTAATCCTCTCCGCCTCTCTACCTCTCTCCTCCTTTAAGATGATCCTTAAAACCTATTCAACAGCAACAACTTGCATTTATATATCGTCTTTAACATAGCAAAACATCCCAAGGCACTTTAGAGCATTATCAATCAATCAAATCGAGCCACAGAAGGAAATAGCAGGACAGATGGAGGTAGGTTTGAAGGAGCATCTTAAGTAGGTTAAGGGAGGGAATTCCAGAACAACAGCTTGCATTTATATAGTGCCTTTAACGTAATAAAATGTCCCAAGGTGCTTCACAGCAGTATTGTCGGAAAAAATTTGACTCACACCCACATGAGGAGATATTAGGACCGTTGACCAATAGCTTTGTCAAAGTGGTAGGTAACATGAATCTTGTCATTCATGTGAAAATGACTTGTGTAATAATACTGGGTGACCTGCTGGTGGCGCTGTCCAGGGAGAGTATAAATGCTCGGGCATGGGCCCAGCTTGTGCAGGACATTCTTTAACAGGAACTAGTGAAGGACACAACTAGATCTCCATGTTGGAAAAACAGTTGATTTAAAGCCTTGTTTAACACTCAGACCAAGTGCCTAGTAGTTTTCTTACATCAGTAGGTTTTAAGGAGGGCCTTAAAGTAGTGGGGAGAGAGAAGTAGAGGTTTAGGGAGGGAATTCCAGAGCATAGATCCTAGATAGCTGAAGGCATGGCTGCCAATGGTGATGTGAAGGAAATTGGGAATGCACAAGAGGCCGGAATTGGAGGAATGCAGAGTTCTTGAAGTGTTGTAGGGCTGGAGGAGGTTAGAGATGGGGAGGGGCGAGGCCATTGAGTGACTTAAACACAAGGAAGAGAATTTTAAATTTGAGGTGGTGCTGGACCGGGAGCCAATGTAGGTCAGAGAGCACAGGGGTGATGGTGAACAGGACTTGGTGTGAGTTAGGATATGGTCAGCAGAGCTGTGGATGTGCTCAAGTTTAGAGGGTGGAAGATAGGTGGCTTGCCAGCAGAGCATTAGTTTAAAAGTTGTACCTATGTTCCTCTTCAGTTGCATAACACATTCTATTTTGGCTGCTAGGTTGAAATACTTCATTTAGAGACAAACCCAATGTCCTTGCTATCAAATGCAATTTTTATGACCCGGTTTAAAATCTAATTGATTTTGCAATGTATTATAGTGCTTTAAATCACTTGACTTTTACACTGTGCAGACATTTTTGAAATAACTGGAAGTAGGCAATAAAAGCGGACAATACACCAATGAGTCGGCATCTGTACAAAGATAAGATTAGTTATGATTATCTGGGTGTACCTGTAAGATAATTCTAGCGGTGCACACTGCACAACATGAGTTGTGTCAGCTGACCCTTTATTTCTGTTGCTCTTCCTCTTTATATATCCATGCTCCTCGAACACTCGCTCTCATTCCAGACACGCTGGTCGACATGTTCTTCCTCCTTTCTACGTTTTTCATTGTTGAAATGAAGGCTCACATCATTCGTTCCTTTCCCAGAACCTCAAACTATGCAACACCTTGCCTCCATCTGCAATGAGAATCTTGGACCAGTTTCTTGAGTTTATTTAAAAAATTTTGTTTAAAAAAAAAAAAAAAAAAAAAAAATTACAAAAGGAGTGAGTGTTTCAATGTTGTTGGGCTACCATTGACATCTACAGTTCTCCAGCCACATTAGATCCTGATCTTGGCTGTATCTGAGTGGATAATGGTTGAGTGCCTATACCTCACCAAGTGATCCTACACCATGGATGTTTACTGATCATTTGACTAGGGAGAGAATTTCAGATCTCAATCCTGTCTAGATGCGCACTTTCTATCAGGGATAACTACATAAAGATCTGGTGCATGAACACTTGCTATTTTAGTATCCCTCGTTCCTTAGCCCATGGGTAACTGGGTGATTTTTATAGCCCATTAGCTGCTGCCCACACTTGAACTAATTCTGCAGAAACCAAGGATTGAACATTGGGAGCGTTTCAGTTTCTGTGGTGCCATATTGCATCACATGGTGCAGTTATCTGCCAAGTCATTGAGGTAGTTAGATTCTGCAAATTGCATGGGTATGTTGGTGTGGGTGGGTTGAGGAAATAAGCTGTGAATTGGGCAAGATTGTTCCCGCTTCCATAATTGTTCCTGATTAGGATGAAAGCCTTACTCACCTCTGATGTAGTGATTATCAGTGTTCAGAGCATCGAGGCATTCACCTGCTGTGACGTGTGCAGATATTCCTTCTCCAGACTTTTACCCTGTAATTGCATCACAGAATGTTCATCCACTCTCTCGAAACTGTAACTTTCCTGGCTTGTGTGCACTTTTGGGAGTCCAGAACAAGGGGGCATAACCTTAACATTAGAGCTAGGCCATTCAGGGGCAATGTCAGAAAGCACTTCACACAAAGGGTGGTGGAAATCTGCAACTCTTCGCCAAAAAACTGTTGTAACTCAGTCAGTTGAAAATTTCAAACTGAAATTTTAAATTTTGTTATGCAAGGGTTAAGGAAACAAGACGGGTAGATGGAGCGGAGATACAGATCAGCCATGATTGAATTGAATGACGGAACAGACTCGAGGGGCTGAATGGCTTACTCTTGTTCCCATGTTCTAACTGGTTCTGTACTGAGGAGCAGGCAAATAATCAAACTAGATGAATAATAATCAACTGTAATAAAATTTGTAGATACCTTGAATTGTATACATCATATATAAAAGTGAAACTTCTGCAGTTTGTCGTGTGCAGTATTTCAAGCACCAGCCTTGCCCCTTTACCCCCTTGGGTATTGCTGCATGTGTGGGCATGTTGCCACCACATGCAGTTATCAGTCATTTCATTACAAGCCCTGGCAATGTGGACAGGCGGGGGGGGGGTGGGTGTAATGAGGACCTGGGTTCTTGGAATTGTGAATGTGGCGTATGAACAGAATAATCCACATTGAGCTGCTGACTTCAATTTATATGTGTGTGAAGGGACTGAATAATCTATGAGCAGTAAAGGTAATGAGCATAATAAATTCTGGGGAGCAAGAAAAGCCATAGGCTCTTTTTTTTAAACATTTATTTTTCTATGACCAGCCACCTCTTTTTAAACTCCTTCCTGCCCCACCCCTCCATTCTTGCCTCAAAATATCCAAGGTGAGGAGTTCATGGATTTCTTGATATCCAAAATTGAAACCATCAGTGTAGTTGCATCCACTCCTTCATCTTGGGCCTCCGGTCCCTCCATCCACTCTAGCCATGAACCCCCAGCCCTCTGCAGTTTCTTTTCTCCTCCCTTCCCTTTTACCCCCTGCTCCCCAATCCCCTGTTCAAGCTCCTCTTGGTCACGAGATTCACCTCCTGCTTCCTGGACCCCCATGCTAGATGAAATTATCAATGGCTCCTTCTCCTCTGGGACTATTCCTTTCCCCTTCAAAGTTACTGTTATCAGCCCCTTCCCTCAAAGATGTGTGCCCTCAACCCTTCTATCTTTGCCAATTTTCACCCATCTCCAACACTCCTTTTCTCGATAAGGCTCTTGAACATGTCATTGCTGTGCCTATCTCTCGCTTGGTCCCTCCAGAACAGCTTCTACCTTTCGCAATACCAAACTGGCTCTAATCAAAGTTGTAACTGACCTCTTTTTGTGTCTGACCATGGTGCAGCCTCATTCTCCTCAATCATTCCACACCATAATGACCAGGCCATCCTCCTCTAATACCTCTGCTACACTGTCTAGCTGCCTGGGATTGCTACATGTGGTTCTAAGGCCTTTTTGGACATAGCCAAAGCATCTTCAGCAATGGCCTCTTTCCCTTCTATGCACTATCACCTCTAGCGTTATCATGGGCTTTTTCCTCTTCCTTATTCACATGTTGCTCCTTGGTATCATTTTTAGACACTAGGCACGTGGAAGTTGGCCTATCCGTGGATGCCTGGCTCTCCTTTTCCAAGGCCCTGTCGAGATCTTATCTGCCTGTGCTGTCTGACATTCGGTGTTGGATGAGTCATAACTCTCTTCAGCTCAGTCTTCAGAAGGCCAAAGCCGTCATCTAGGTCCCTGCCACAGATGCCACTCCCTTGCCACTGATTTCAGTTCCCTCCCACCCACTGTCTCAGGCTGAGCCAGATGGCAAGCTTCCTATTTGAACTTGAGCTGAGTTTAGGCCCCATATCCCCTCCATCACAAAGACTGCTTACTTCTACCTCCCAATATTTCTCCCCTTCATGTCTATTTCAGCCCCTCTGCTGCTAAAAGCTCTATATACACCTAGAACCATAGAATGATACAGCACAGAAGGAGGCCATTCAGTCCACTGTGCCTGCGCTGACTCTTTGGTGGAGCTATCCAATTAATCTCACTCCCCTGCTCTTTCCCCATAGCTCTGATTTTTTTCCCTTCAAGTATTTGTCCAATTCTCTCAAATATTACTATTGAATTTGCTTCCACCACCCTTTCAGTCAGTGCATTAGAGATCACAACAACTCGCTGCGTTTATAAAAAAAAAAAAAAGTTTTCTCATGTTGCCTCTGGTCCATTTGCCAATCACTTTAAATCTGTGTTATCTGGTTACTGGTCCTTCTGCCACTGAAAACAGATTCTCCTTATTTACTCTATCAAAATCATTCATAATTTTGAACACATTTCCTCTGAACCTTCTCTGCTCTAAGGAGAACAACGCCAGCTTCTCCAGTCTCTCCACATAATTGAAGTCCCTCATCCCTGCTTCCATTTTAGTAAATCTCTTCTGCACCCTCTCTAAGACCTTGACATCCTTTCTAAAGTGTGGTGCCCAGAATTGAACACACTACTCCAACCGAAAATTAACCATTGTTTTATAAAGATTTCGCATAACTTCCTTGCTTTTGTACTCTCTTCCTTAATAAAGCCAAGGATCCCATATGCTTTTTAAACAGCCTTCTCAACTTGTCCTGCCACCTTCAAAGATTTGTGTACCTACACCCCCAGGTCTCCCTGTTCCTGCACCCCCTTTAAAATTGTACCATTTAGTTCATATTGCCTCCTCTCTTTCCTACCAAAATTTATCACTTCACACTTCTATTCACATTCTGTTCCTCTAACTCTGGCCTTTTTGTATGAGTTTCCTCCTCACTCGTGGCCTCTGCCACCCCACCCCACATTGGTTCAGCCATCTGAGTCCTAAACCTCACCACCTCTCTCTTTTTCTCTCTATGCCATTTCCTTTTTAAAAACCTCCTCAGTACCCAGCTCTCCGACCAAGCTTTTGGTTACCTCTTGTAATCTCTACTTTCCTGGCTTGTTGACCATGTTACATGTTGCCTAGCCATGAAGCTTCTTGAGATCTTTCTAACTTGAATGCAAGATGATGGTGGCAGCAGCAATGTTTAATGAAAAGTGTAATCTCTACTTCAGGCCAATTATGCTAACTCAGCTAAAATGTTGCTTTTAAATGATTGATTAACATTCCAGAGTGCAAACCCCATAATGAATTACACAGTAACATGTTGTAAGTGTTCCCTCTGTTGTATGATGTGTTCTGAGGTGCAAATATGGAGATCCAAAACCAAATATTTTGGTATCCCAATAATATAACTGGCCTGGAGCATTGTTCTCTTCTGGCATAACTAGAACTGATATTCTTTGTAGGCATCTGCAGCCTTGTATGGCCAGACTGATGTACTTTGGGTTGTGTCCAACACCTTTTTGTTGTGAATGCCATGACCATTTCTGTAAATAGGCTGTCAAATACAAACTGAAATCTGTAGCTTTTAATCACTTACTGGGCTAACGTTTAGATCAGCCATTAACGCCGAGCACGGTAAAACGTAATTTGATGCCAATTTACAATTCGCAGGTGAGGAGAAAATGTGTTGCATGGAGAGTTCCTGCAGCATGGAATGTTTTACCACGGGAAGAGGCCATTGCATCTTTTGAGATAAAATTGGGTATGATATATGAAGCAGAGGAAGATACAGAGCTATAGGGAGAATGCAGGGCAGTGGGATTAGTTTTGGATTGCTCTAGCAAAGAATCAACACAGACAATGGATTGAATGGCCTCCTTCTGTGCTGTAAACCTCTGGTTCTAAATTGCTTGCTGGAGAATGCACATAAGAAATAAGAAATAGGAGCAGGAGTAGGCCATATGGCCCCTCGGGCCTGCTCCGCCATTCAATAGGATCATGGCTGATCTGAATCTAGACTCAAGTCCACTTCCCTGCCCTCTCCCCGTAACCCCTAATTCCCTTATCTGCTAGGAAAATGTCTCTCTCCATTTTAAATTTATTTAATGTTGCAGCTTCCACAGCTCTCTGGGGTAGTGAATTCCATAGATTTACTACCCTCCTGAGTGAAGAAGTTTCTCCTCATCTCAGTTTTGAAAGAGCAGCCCCTTATTCTAAGATTATGCCCCCTAGTTCTAGTCTCACCCATCAGTGGAAACATCCTCCCCGCATCCACCCGATCAAGCCCCCTCACAATCTTATATGTTTCGATGTTCTCTACTTCTCAGTTTGGAAGGTGGGAGAGTTCCATGCCACAGACCTCTTTGTATGTACTACTGCTCAAATGTATTCACCAATTTAAAAATAACAGAAGCAAAAGAGAATACAGATTAAAAAAAATAAACTAAACAGCAGTGTACTTTAAAAATGATTAACTATTCACAAAGCTTATATCCCTCTCTTCAGGGTAACACTTTCTACTTTTCAGTTTCTTTGGTTGAACTCATTTAAACAGTATGCAACTTTATTTTTTGGGGAGTTTAATGCAGTTCTGTCAGAATTAAACATTAGTTGCATGACCGGCAACATTTATCCTGCTGACTCCTTGTGACATGAAGCTATTTCATTGAGCATACAAGTCTTTGACAAACAATTTAATGAAAGAAAGAGCTTGCAATAATATAGCATCTATCAAGACTTCAGGACGTTCCAAAGCACTTCACAGCCAATGAAGTACTTTTTGAAGTGTAGTTACTGTTGTAATGTATGAAAGACAACAACAGCTTTCTTTTATATAGTGCCTTTTAACGTAGCAAAACATCCCAAGGCACTTCACGGGAGCGTTATCAGACAAAATTTGACACTGAGCCATCTAAGGATATATTATGGCATGAGACTAAATGCTTGGTCAATGAGATAGGCTTTAAGGAGTGTCATTCCTGCCATCCCAGGTATCAGTCTGGTGAATCTTTGCTGCACCCTCTCCATGGCAAGAACATCCTTTCTCAGGTAAGGCGACCAAAACTGCACACAATACTCCAAGGTGTGGTCTCACCAAGGCCTTGTACACCTGCAGCAAGACATCCTTGCTCCTGTACTCATCCTCTCGCTAAGAAGGCCAACATACCACTTGCCTTCTTAACCGCCTGCTGCACCTGCATACTTACCTTCAGCGACTGGTGCACAAGGACACCCAGGTCTCGTTGCACTTCCCCTTTTCCCAATCTATTGATAGTCTGCCTTCCTGTTTTTGCCACCAAAGTGGATAACCTCGCATTTATCCACATTGGGCAGATGCATGGCAAATGCAGTATAATCACCCAACCTGTGCAAATCATACTGGAGTTTCTCTGCATCCTCCTCACAGCACACACGCCCACCCAGCTTTGTGCCGTCTGCAAACTTGGAGATATTACATCTAGTTCCCTCGTTTTGATCATTTATATATATTTTGAATAGCTTGGGTCCTAGTACGAATCCCTGCGGTACCCCACTAGTCACAGCCTGCCAGTCGGAAAGAGACCCATTTATTCCAACTCTTTGCTTCCTGTCTGCCCCAGTTCTCTATCCAACACAGTACCTTACCCCCAATCCCATGTGCTTTAACCTTGCACGCTAATCTCTTATGCGGGACCTTATCGAAAGCCTTCTGAAAGTCCAAATACACCACATCCACTGGTTCTCCCTTATCTATTCTACCAGTTACATCCTTAAAAAACTTCAGTAGATTAGTTAAGCATGATTTACCTTTTTGTAAATCCATGTTGACTTTGTCCGATCCTGTCACTGTTTTCCAAGTGCTCTGCTATTACATCTTTTATAATGGACTCTAGCATTTTCCCCACTACCGATGTCAGGCTTACCGGTCTATAATTCCCCATTTTCTCTCTACCACCTTTTTTAAATAGTGGGGTAACATTAGCTATCCTCCAATCCATGAGAACTGTTCCAGAGTCTATAGGATTTTGGAAGATGACCAGCAATGCATCTACTATTTCTAGGGCCACTTCCTTAAGTACCCTAGGATGTAGATTATTAGGCCCTGGGGATTTATCGGCCTTCAATCCTGTCCAATCCCGTCAATTTCCCTCACACCATTTCCCTACAAATACTGAATTCATTCAATTCCTCCCTCTCATTAGATCCTATGTTCCCCGACATCTCTGGGAGGTTATTTGTGTCCTCCTTTGTGAAGACGGAACCAAAGTATGTATTTAATTGGTCAGCCATTTCTTTGTTCCCCATTATAAATGCCCCTGTTTCTGACTGCAAGGGACCTATGCCTGACTTCACCAATCTTTTTCTCTTCACATATCTATAGAAGCTTT
Organism: Somniosus microcephalus; assembly: GCF_052327205.1. NCBI lineage: Eukaryota > Metazoa > Chordata > Chondrichthyes > Squaliformes > Somniosidae > Somniosus > Somniosus microcephalus. Next base: position 286,507,586 of record NC_140991.1, read on the forward strand.
TACAATCTGTTTTTATGTTCCCTGCAAGCTTACTTTCAAAATATACTTTCCCCCTCTTAATTAATCCCTTTGTCCTCCTTTGCTGAATCCTCAACTGCCCCCAATCCTCAGGTTTGCTGCTTTTTCTGGTCAAATTATATGTCCTCTCCTTGGATCTTATGCTATCCCTAATTTCCTTTGTTATCCACGGTTGAGTCACCTTTTTTGTTTTATTTTTATGCCAAACAGGGATGAACAAATTCTGTAGTTCATCCATGCGATCTTTAAATGTTTGCCATTCCCTATCCACCGTCAACCCTTTAAGTAACGTTTCCCAATCCATCCTAGCCAACTCATGCCTCATAACATCGTACACATCGGTGATGGGTAAACGGGACTTGAGGATACGAGCAACAGAGTTTTTGATCAACTGAAGTTTACGGAAGAATGTAGGCATCTTCAGCAGTGCAGCCCTCCCTCGGTACTGGATTATGAGCTCAAGTGTCCAGAGTGAGACTTGAACCCATGACCTTCTGACTCTGAGGCGAGAGTGTCATCACTGAGCCATGACTTGCATCAATAAACAGTGTTAATTCCTGTCTTGCATTTGAACCCAGACTGTGTTGATGCCAGACACAAATTAGAAATTGCATTAACTTGGTGATGCTGTGCATATTTAATATTTTAATTACCTTGCCCATCAAAGGCAATCCTTTTAATTGCTTCGATCTTTTGGCTGTTCTTTTGTTCCGATGTACTTTCTGGGCTACCTCTGCTCCTCCCCTACAGGGGGTTTCCATTAAATACTCTGCTCCAACTTGATGGATGGGCCATTTTTTTCTGTCTCGTTCTGTCCTCAACTAGTGCCACACATCACATACATTACTCGCTCTCCCAATAGGCTGTGGATGCTGGGTCAATTGAAATCAAGACTGAGATCCATAGATTTTTGTTAGGTAAAGATTTTTTAAAATTCATTTATGGAATGTGGGCATCGCTGGCAAGGCCAGCATTTATTGCCTATCCCTAATTGCCCTTGAGAAGCTGGTGGTGAGCCGTCTTCTTGAACCGCTGCAGTCTGTGTGGTGAAGATACTCCCACAGTGCTGTTAGGGAGGGAGTTCCAGGATTTTGACCCAGTGACGATGAAAGAGCGGCGATATACTTCTAAGTCAGGATGGTGTGTGACTTGGAGGGGAACTTGGAGGTGGTGGTGTTCCCATGCGCCTGCTGCCCTTGTCCTTCTAGGTGGAAGAGGTTGCGGGTTTGGGAGGTGCTGCCGAAGAAGCCTTGGTGAGTTGCTGCAGTGCATCTTGTAGATGGTACACAATGCAGCCACGGTATGCCAGTGGTGGAGGGAGTGAATGTTTAAGGTGGTGGATGGGGTGCCATTGAAGGATATGAAACAAAGGCGGCTAAATGGAGTTAGGGTACAGATCAGCCATGATCTAATTGAATGACTGACCGAACAAGCTTGAGGAGCTGAATGGCCTACTCCTGTTCATATGTTCCAAGGCCTCAAACCCCCTCCCTTCCAAGCATTCTCTGACGCTTTGGCAATCTCCACTACTCATGAGCAGCCCAACTCTCCTACAAACCTTCAATCCCCAGGCACTTCTTCACCCGGTTCATCTGCTGTGAGGTGTAATGTGCTGGTACCCAGGATGTTGATTGGAGTGATGGGCCCCGATTTTCTGCCAGCCGTCGGGCGGGTTTTCAGGTGGGCGGGGGCCGAAAATCGCCGAAATAGGGGGTCGCAACCCCCCCCCGCCTGATTTCCCATCCGACTTTCGGACCGCCGTTTCTCTGCGAGCCAATTCAGTCCCACCTGCCGCTGGCGGAACTGGCCGTTGGGACCCTAATCACCAATTATTTGCATGTTTAATGCCATTTTAGGGGGCCCTTGCTATTTTCAAGGGTTCCCCATGCTAAACACGCCTGCGGGGAACCCCGCTGATGAAACCTGGCATGAAGCTTGCCTGCTTGCTTGGTCTCAACTGCAGGTCATTCGGGAAAGCTGCAATTTAATCGGAGAGCATTTGTTTGGTGAAGGACCTTGCTGTTGAAAGCTTGGGGCTACTTCTTCAAGGCTTAGGCACAGCTGTGGAAGGTTGGAGCCTCACACACTTCTCCAATGTGATATCCTGGGAAGCCCATCTCGCCACCCTCACTCAGCGCTTCCTCAGTGGAGGCATCTACCAGAAGCATAGGACGCCTTTTTTTCCTTCTCTTGCCATTAAAGGATCTCCAGCAGCAGAGGCGGCAGAACCAGGAACAGCAGGATCAGCAACAGGAGCACCAGGCTGCTGTTCACTCACCTGAAGCTGCACAGGCCAGAAGGCACTTGGAATTGGCTTGAGAGCACCTTGCTGCGCTTTAGGGGGCCATGGGGACCCGTTTCTGCACTGGCAGTCCTGCTCAGAAGGACTTCCATGAAGGTCTGGTTTCTCTGTTCAATAGATGGCCAACGCTCCTCAAGAGATGTCATTCTCTTATGAGCACTCACCATGTTTTCTGTACCCTGGCGAGTTATCTCCTCCATGGAGGTTGCCAACCTTTCCATGGTGATGCGTTCATGCGCCAATGACTCCACAAAGGCTCTGCTCATGGTCGCTATGGACTCCTCCATTCGCTCCACACTCGCAGCGACCCTGGAGACAAAACCTGCCAGAGACTCCTGCATCTGTGCATGGAGATCCATCACCTCTTCTCTTGCGGATGGACCCAGAGGCAGAGGGTCGACATGCAGCGCAGCTGAGCTGAGCTGACCTGACAGAGTCCTGCGCCCTCCGACGAGGACTCTCCACTGCTGTCCCTGTCTCCAGAATCTGCTGAGGCTCACTTGTGAGCTGTGAAACACCAGGTGACAACACTATGTCCCGAAGGTCCCCCCGAGGTGTGAGTGGGTGCGCTTACTTCTGCTGACGCTGCGCCCTCAGAGGTTGGAGCTTCCTCTGAGGAGTCTGGCTGCACAGCCTCTTCCTCCTCCACAGTGGGGACGGGGGCTCTGGATGGTCCTGTGGGGGAGTAGAGGAAGGAGTTAGAGATGTGATGCCAAGGTTACATGCACATTCGAGTTGACACCTGCATCCATGCAGCCTTGGTCTCGGTGGAAGGCCTCTTCCTCCCTGACCTAGGGAAGAGGACCTCCCTGTGGGCCCTAACCCCATCCAATAATGCCTGCAGTGAAGCTTTGTTGAATTTGGAGGCAGCTCAGGGTCTGGCACTGGCCACAGCTGCTGCAGGCTCCTCTGCCATCCTGTATGGTTCGTTTGGAAGCCAACAGAGGAAGCAATGCTTGCTGTTGACCTTGAAAGCACCACGAATGATGACATCATACTGTGGGGCTTTCTGACTGGAAATGGACAATTAGCAAGGCTGCCCACACGCTGGAAATTAATTGGCCACTTGAGGGAAAATTGCATGCAGCTGGCTGACCCATTTTTTTGTGGGTCAGAACCCCACATTCAGGGAATCCAACCATTTCCCACACAATCGGGCCCATGTACTCTAATCATTCAACAGCCATTGCACAGTGGGTAGCATTCTCACCTCTAAGGCAGAAGTTTGTGGGATCAAGTCACACTCCATCAGACTCAGCACAAAATCTAGGCTGACACTTCAGTGCACGACTGCTGCTGTGTCTGAGGTGCCGTCATTCAGATGAGATTTTAAACCGAGGCCCCGTCTGCCCCCTCGGGTGGACCTGAAAGATCCCATGGCACTCTTGAAAGAAGAGCAGGGGAATATTCTCCCCAGTGTCCTAGCCAATATTTATCACTCATTCAACATCAGTAAGATAGATTATCTGGTCATTATCACATTGCTGTTTGTGGGAGCTTGTTGTGTGCGACTTGATTGCCCTGATCCCGATATTACAACAGTAGCTACACTTCAAAAGTACTTCGTTGGCTGTAAAGTGCTTTGGGACGTCCTGAGGTCGTGGAAGGAGCGATAGAAATCCAAGTCTTTCTGCAATGGTCAAATATTGAAACTCCCAACAGACCTGTGTCCTTAGCAGCACACTGGATGTCACCACAACCTGCAAGAGCATGCTTTCATTGAGAAAAGCTCTCGCAACTCCACCCCTTGCTAGCAGGTCTTTCTACTTTTAATGGGTGACTTATGTATATTTAGCAAGGTCGTGTGTATTCTAATACTCGGTGAACTCCATAAATGAACGATATTAAAAAAACACATTTTCTCACTTGTGACGGCTGGGTACCCAACCGCATTTAATATTTAAGTACAAGTAGCCAATAAATCTTTTTTATCACGGGTTAATATCTTGAACGGTCTCGCAATACACTTGCTACAAGTAACCATGTTACTCGAAGTCCATCTCCACTGCATGCAGACCGGCGAACTGACATTGCATCACCCCGGCTATTCATTTCCTAACTATTCTTATTAAAGTTGCAAAGGTCACCTTTTAATTTTAATGAAAACCTGAACTTGCTTTCAATCTGGGAAAGAATAACCGTGTCTTTTGGGGTGTGTACAAAACCAGCTGGGCGATTATCTGGACAACCTGATATAACCAATCCAGTCGTAAAGGGCAGTTTGGGGCAGTAACAGGCGGTCCATGTTTGGGTAAATGTCCCGTTGGTTGCTCTATCGGGGTGAATGTGTCTCAGTCTCTTAAACATGTCCTGTGCTTTCTGCTTTGTGAAGTAGCTGCACGCCTTGTTCATAGACTGATTGAGACCCAGAACTCGTGCCTGCCTTTCTTGGGGGGAGTCGCAAGTTTTGGAAGATTCGTCTTCCGGAAAGAAATGATTACATTGAGAGGAAGGCATGGGTTATAGGTTCGGCGGCGAGGAGAATGAGAAGCAATGGATTTTGCAGTGAAAGGATATCCCAGGGCTGGTGCTCGCTACTCCCCTGCGGTGAAGACTGGCCATGTGTCCCAGGCTGGCGTTTTACCGGGATCCCAGGGATTTGTAACGCCGAGTGGGGAACTTCCTTTGAAAACCTGAGCTCTGACCGGAGTGTCACTCGGTGTAGACATTGATTTGTCTCGGATCTGAACTGTCCTTCAGCCAGAAATTAAACAACATCAATAACTTTCGAACAGGTCATTCCGCTCAAAACAATGACTTTTTAAGAATAAAAATGATACAATCCACCTTGGATTGAAGGAGAGGAGGGAAGGGCGGGGCTCACCAGAAGATTGGAAGTGACATTAGTCGCTCATTCAATAAAAGGTTTCATTGAGCTACCTGGTAGGGGAGCGAAATCTTCGTGTAATTAAAGGTGCAGGTACTGTAATTCTGTCCGAGGTGAGAGACTGGCTCCACCTCCTTTAATTGGCCGGCTTTATAATTAGCGCATCGGGGGGTTGGCTGAGCATTCGAACCAGTCTCGGTGAAGATCTGATCGCGGAGATCGGGAGAACATGAGGAGGGATACGAGCGAGTGCGCGGCCAGCTGCAGCCTTTGGTTCCTTGTGCTGCTCGCCCTGGGTTTGCCGCTCTGCTGTCCGGCAGAAGGAGCCATCGGCCGGGTCCCGCAGAGCGGTCCCAGCCCGGCCCCTGGAGAGCTCCGGACCACAGAAGTCAACTCCAGCGATGAAAATGGGCCGCAATCGTACCAGATCGTCACCTTCAGGTGGCTTCATGTGCAAGACCCCTACATCATAGCACTCTGGATCTTGGTGGCCAGTTTAGCGAAGATTGGTGAGCGATTGGGGTCTCCACTAGATGTTATATTGGGGCTGTCTATCTAGCCTCTTCCTTGGGGGTTGTCCTCTTGTTCATGCAAACTAATTTTGGATTGTATGCACAAAAAAAAGCAGCATGGATAAATTGCTTTGAAAATGAACAGTGGCACAATAAAGGGAGAGCTTCGTTTGAAATTGATATTTTTAGTTACATAATCCTAGGTGTCTGTTTCTCTGTATCATGTAGGTCTGTGCAGCTATATATCGGGTCAGTAATTTTTTACTTGATTTAAAAAAAAAATCTGCTTTGTTGAACTAAGCAGATAAATGATCCAAAAGACCTGTGCTTGACGGCTTTATCGCCTTGGTGAGCTGCTAATGTTTTCTCCCCTCCTCGTGAAGAGGTTGCCCCCTTGCCAGTCGTAGCCAGAGAATCACCTGCAATAGTTTCTCTTCCTGCGCCCACACTGTTGCCTCTGGTGTCCTCCAAGGATCAATCCTTGGCCCCTCCTATTTCTCATCTACATGCTGCCCCTAGGAGACATCATCCGAAAACACAGCGTCAGTTTCCACATGTACGCTGATGACCCCCAGCTCTACCTCACCACCTCTCTCGACCCCCTCCACTGTCTCTAAATTGTCTGACTGCTTGTCCGATGAGCAGAAATTTCCTCCAACTAAATATTGGGAAGACCAAAGCCATTTTCTTCAGTCCCCACCACTGACTCCATCCCTCTCCTGGCAGCTGTGTGAGGCTGAACCAGGCTGTTTGCAGCCTTGGTGTCGTGTTTGACCCCGAGATGCGTTTCCGACCACATATCCGCACCATCACTGAAACCACCTATTTCCACTTCTGTAACATTGCCTGACTCCGCCTCTGCCTCAGCTCACCTGCTGCTGAAACCCTCATCCATGCCTTTGTTAGCTCCTCCCCTTGACTATTCCAACGCACTCCTGGCCGGCCTTCCACGTTCTACCCTCCATAACCTTGAGCTCATCCAAAACTCTGTTGCTCGTGTCCTAACTCGCACCAAGTCCCATTCGCCCATCAACCCCTGTGCTCGCTGACCTACATTGGCTCCCGGTTAAGCAACGCCTCATGTTTATATGAAAAAAAAATCTCATTCTTGTTTTCAAATCCCTCCATGGTCTCATCCCTCCCTATCTCTGTAATCTCCTTCAGCCCCACAACCCTCAGACCTCTGCACTGCTCCAATTCTGGCCTCTTGAGCATCCCCGATTTTAATTGCTCCACTATTGGTGGCTGTGCTTTCAGCTGCCAAGGTGCTATGCTCTGGAATTCCCTCCCTAAAGCTCAGCATACCTCTACCTCCTGCTCCTCCTTTACGACACTCATTAAAATCCACCTCTTTTGACCACGCTTTTGGTCATCTGCCCATATATCTCCTTGTCTGGCTCGGTGTCAAATTTGTTTGATAACGCTCCGGTAGGGTGCCTTGGGATGTTTTACTGTGTTAAAGGCGCTATACAAATACTTGTTGCTAGAGTAGGGGCTTCATGGATTCAGACTGGTTGCATATCTTGCTCAAGTTGTCACTTGTTGAGTCTTGATTGTGGCTGTGGGCAGACTTTTCAACCATGGGCTGGTCTCTCTACTAAGTCTGACCCTTGGCACAGTCTCTCTTCCAACCCTCTCCCCACACACACCTAGTGAGCACTTTCAATAAAACTACCTGTGTTATTAAATGGACGGTCTGATATAACCAATCTAGTAATGAAAGGGAGTTTGGGACAGTAACAGGCAATCCATTTTTAGAGCAACTATCAAACCTTTCTCCATCATGGTAAATGTCTCAGTGTATTAAACATGTCCTGTGCTTTTTGACTTGTTCGAAGTCTGAATGTTGAGATCTGGAAATTATGGGTTTCTTGGGGAAGTCACAAGTTTTTAAGTTTTATTTTGGAGGGTTCGTTTTAACGAAACTAATTGAGAGGAAAGTATGTATGGATGTGATGTACGTTTGGCGACGAGGTTAACGAGATGAATGAGACTAAATGGAGTTTACTGGGAATTCCAGTGGAACAATAGCCCAGGGATATAATGGCCCAAAAATTCCTGTAACTGAACAGTGCCCGCCATTAGTTAGACTTGCTCATGCCCATTTAATCTCCATGATAGTTTGCGCTGGAAGTGTGAGATGGAAATGGAACAGCGCCTTCTACAGGGCATCTGAGATCTGAGTGAATAGGACAAACAACTGTGCGTCTCCTTAACCAATCAGATCGAAGGATTGTGAAATCAACAGCGCAAAGACTGAACAAGGAAATGTAAGTTAGAATAATGACTTCAACGTTAAATCAGGTACAGAAAGATAAATAGAGAGGGAAAGAAAGATTGGATTAAGAGAGAGAAAAAAAAGACCGAAAAAGTAAATAAAAAAAAAAAAAAAAAATCTCCGACAACAATTAAAACCTGAAGGAATGAGACTCTACACTTGTAATAGTTAATTTTCAGTGGCAGAGGTTGGCTGGCAGTAATCAACACTTATCACATTGTTAAAAATGTACTTCCACTTGCAATGATTTGACTTAACTTTTTGTGATGAGTTTACTTCCTATCTACAGTGCAAATACAGCAAGTTTACGCCGTTCAATGCATTTGAAAAGGTGCCATTTTCATGGAATTAGAGAATAGTACATTACAGAAGGAGGCCATTTGGCCCATCGAGTCAGTGCCGGCTCTTTCGAAGTGCAATCCAATTAGTCCCACTCACCCACTCTTTTCCCCACTAGCTTTTTGCGAAGTGAATGGCAGAACGGCACATCTCCGACATCAACTTCTCGATTTTCTGCATTTAATGGCGCAACTGCCCTTACCTGAAGTTGCTGTGGCGTTTGAACTTAAATAATGGTGAGTGCTGTTAGCCTCACTGTTATTTTGACAACAATTTTTGGACCAATATAGGCCAGCTGCAGAAGTGCTTTTTACCTCTTGTACTGGGGCGAATCGCAGGAACTGTCTCTCCATGTTGACATCAGCTAACTCGGCAACGAACAGGGATTGAACCATGACCCTTCCTGGGTTGCAGGGATCAACTATCCATTGTCTTTTACCAGCTGAGCCTTGGAGGGAGCTGGCGAGCAGTGAATTCATCCTGTTGCCCTGTACCTTATTTTAAAATTGGAGTGTTATACTGTATTTATGTTTTTCTACTTGAGGTTTAAAAATACCTGAATTATTTAGTTTTGTGTTCAAATTGTCCTGTTAATATCCAAGAACTGGCAGCTTGCTCTTACTTTCAGCACTGCTGGACAGGATGAAGGGGATAATGGCTTCCCAAAGATATACTTGGTAAAGGTTCTGTTTTGGGGAGATGGCGCAGTATATCACTATTGATGTGGTATTGTACAGAAGCAATGATCATGCCTTTGGCACATTTCCATTTGCTCTCTTCCCGAAAGCTGGGGTTTGATTCCATGGGTGCTGAAGCTGATTTGCAGCATATGTACTTCCATCTTGGCTAAGTTCAGCTAACTCAGCATGGAGTAGGACTTGATCCTCGTCTATGGCTCATTTACATACTGACTTTACTATGTGAGCCCTTAAGGGAGCCTCTGGGCAATTTCTTCTGTAACCAGGTAAACTGTGCCTTCTAAACCAGCATATTTCCTATTCCTTTGTTTTTTTAATGAGACATTTCCTGGAGTTGTAGAAAAGGGAGCATTAAATATTTAAGTTGTCGGTCTCTTCACTCGATACATAAGGGAAGGGAACCTTACTGATCCAAAATGTTTTGTTTGTACAAACTTCAGAAGAAAGCCAAGATGGACTTGTATGCATGTGTCTTGTGTGCTGACACTAAGTAGACGTTGTATTTTATTTCAGACAAGGTTGTTTATTTCATGACACAAACATGGTATAGTCTTCTGCAATGTGATTGGTTGAAGGTATAAGGCATTGAGGTTGAACAGGATTATTGGACTAATGTCATAAATGGTAAACAAACACTTGATGGCTGAATGCAATTTTTATTGGGTTCCTTACTTTCTCCCAGCTCTCCTTGCAAGAAAGCACTGACTTTTGTACAGGTTTATGGATATTTACAGCCTTCTGGTACCTTGCGCAAGAAGCCATTCTTCATGCCCAAGTGTCGGCACGGAGCTGGCAAGCCTATTTTGACTGTGAGGGGCATTGTCATTGAGTTTAGTTCTAATTGCAGATGCAAAAAATCCCAGTCGGGTGTCACTCACTTGCAATCAGATGTTAGCCTTGGTCTGTGGTAGCGCTCTCGCCTCTGAGTCAGAAGGTTGTGGGTTCAAGCCCCACTCCAGAGACTTGAGCACATAATTTAGTCTGACATTCCCAGTGTTGTACTGAGGGAGTGCTGCGCTGTTGGAGGTGCCGTCTTTTGGATGAAACGTTAAACCAAAGCCCCGTCTGCCCCCTCAGGTGGACGTAATAAATCCCAAGCCACTATTTGAAGAGCAGGGAGTTCTCCCATTCTCGAAGCCAACATTTATCCCTCACTAAAGCTGATTATCTGGTCACTATCTCATGGCTCTTTGAGGAACCTTGCTGTGAGCAAATAGGCTGCTGCCTTTCCTACATTCCAACATTGACAACACTTCAAAAGTACTTCATTGGCTGTGTGGCTGAGAGGTGCTTTGGGATGTCCTGTGGTCATGAAGGACACTATCTAAATGCAAGAAAGAAACAAACAAACAACTTACATTTCTATAACATCTTTCATGACCTCAGGATGTCCCAAAGCACTTGCAGCCAATGAAGTACATTTGAAATGTAATCTCCGGTTATAATTTGGAGAAATGCAAGTTCTTCCTTCCTTTCTCCTTTCTTATTAAGGGCGGCAGCCCAAGCTGTCACCTAAATAGCATTGCTTAAGGGAACTGCAGCTGAATGCTTTATATATCCACAGCAGTGAAAGTAGAAGAGGAAACCATATTAATACTTGGCAACTTCTTAATTATAGGCTTGATAATTAGGCAATCACAATTGTAAGTTCCTTGGTGTTCAATATTCATAATTGTCTCATTGAGTTGGTTTTGGCAAAAAATGTATTGTCTTGTATATTGGGAAACAATTGATGGGTGCATAATGCAATGGATTGCTCATTAGTCAATCATTAATGTACCTGCGTGTTGATTTAAGTATATGTGCAAGGCAAACAACTAATTCATAGTTTTTTTTGACTCTAAGTGATTTACATTGTTTCACTTTGTCAAATCTAAATCAAATATATAAACAAGCTATTCTCAGCAGAAGGATTGATCTTTTAGCATTCACCAAATAAAATCTGTGGCAGAACATGGAATTGGATAAGAAGTTTATTTAAAAGAAGAATGAAAAGCTTTGGAGTGGCGATGACTTGTTGGCGAAGGGAGGAGAGAGGAAAGGGGAAGGAATTAAATGGAATCCTACAGGGCGTGATCCTTGCACCCTTGTTGACTCTAATCTACACTAATGACCTGCATATTGAAACCAAATGTAAACTTGTCAAGTTTACTACTGCTTGCAAAGTTGCTTTTATACAATTGGAGATCTGTGGCAGCACAGCTGGTTTCTGATGTATAGGTCTCCAATCACTGGCTGCAACCTACCAGGATGACCCAATGCTTAATATTATTTTTAATAAAGGGGTTTCCCAACCGTAAGTCTCTAGGAGAGAGCCCTATATCACTTCATGTGATGCCTTTCATGTTGCTGAGGACAATCGCGTGTCAGAAACCATCAGCAGAATGCTGGGATACTTCACAATTAGTGTAAACTTTTTAAGAGATTATGCCACATTTGGAGTATGTTCAATTCTGGTCATCAAAAGAAAGACTTGCATTTATATAGTGCCTTTCACAACCACCGGACATCCCAAAGCGCTTTACAGCCAATGGAGTACTTTTTGAAGTGTAGTCACTGTTGTAGGAAACGCAGCAGCCATTTGCACACAGCAAGCTCCCACAAACAGCAATGTAATAGTGACCAGATAATCTGTTTTAGTGATAAATGTTGGCCATAACTCCGCTGCTCTTCGCAATAGTGCCATGGGATCTTTTACGCCATTTTATGAGGGGTCAGATGGGGCCTCGGTTTAACGTTTCATCTGAAAGACGGCACCTCCGACATTGCAGCGCTCCCTCAGTACTGCACTGAAGTTTTTGTGTTCAGGTCCCTGGAGTGGGACTTGAACCCACAACCTCCTGTGTCTGAGGCAAGGGTGCTACCAACTGAGCCACAGCTGACGCTAAGTGGGGGGGGGGACAAGTTTCTGTTTCCTAAACTAAGAATTGCCAATTCTGGAGAATCCAGGGATTTTTCAACCAGTGCTTGTTCAGACACTTCTGCACCAGGTATAGGGTAGGTTTGGGGGTATTTAGTTAACAAATGGAATGCTTCTGCTTAAAACTGCTGATTTATTGTCCATTATCTACCTTCCTTGGTCATATGCTAATGGTTTGCACTTCCTGTACCAATCACAACAACAACTTACATTTATATAGCGCCTTTAACATAGTAAAAATGTGCCAAGGCACTTCACAGAAATGTTATCAGACCAAATTTGACACTGAGCCACATATTAGGACAAGTGACATAAAGTTTGGTCAAAGTGGTAGGATTTAAGGAGCGACTTAAAGGAGGTGGAGAGGTTTTAAGGAGGGAATTTCAGAGCTTCGGCCTAGGCAGCTGAAGGCACGGCCGCCAATGGTGGAACGATGAAAATTGGCCAGAATTGGAAGAGTGCAGAGATCTCGGAGGGCTAGAGGAGGTTACAAAGATGGGAAGGAGCTAGGCCATGGAGGGATCTGAACACAAGGATGAGACTTTTAAAAGCAAGGTGTTGCTGACGACATGTATTACAAAACATAGGATTTGTGACCGCATGATGGGGCCAAACCCCTCTTTGCAAATCCAACATTTGAATAGCTGCTGTTTTGTCTGTGTGGAGATGTCAACATTGTAAATATCAAATGATCTACAAGGGACCAGGAGCAATAGTCAGAAGGGCCTCAGAGATGGGCAGCAGTGGATTTGGGGAGCGGTGCTCTGCATTTTTTGTTTTATTCTTGTGACATTTTTACATGCCAGTGAACGATTTCTTAGTGAATTGTTGGTGCCCTCGACCTATTTAAATATGGGTTGAGTTTAAATCTTTCGGGAACCATGTTGTTGTTTTAATGAATTGTGCTGCAAGTTCTCTAATCTTTAGTTGTTTAAAGTCTAGATTATACACTTAGAACCACTCAATTTTATTTATAGTACCATAGTCTGTTATAAAATAATGCTCCCAACATTAAACCTGTAACTCAAAACAAAACTTAACTTGACAACATCCAACTTTCAGCTAAAGTACTACAAATCGAAAAAAGTTTGATTAATTTGTCATCAGCTTATAGGTAAACATTTGGTTGGATTCAGTTATTTACTTATCATCTATATTAATAGTTGCATTTACTTATGGCTGTCGACTCTTGTAGATGGAAAGGGGAGACGGGTTACTGCAAAAAGGAACATTGCATGGAGGCCAGCTGGGTGGGGTTAAGCCCAGACCCTAGATGGTATCAACAATGTGGCATTTAATGGGACATTCACTATTTTGAAATGACTGGCAAAAATGCTTGTCACCTGAGCCTACAGATTTGGAGGGTTGATTAATTATGCACAATGCATCATTTTTTTTCATGTTTGTTTATTCTCTGCATGTGAGTGACACTGGCAAGGCAGCAGGTGTTGCCCATCCCTAGTTGCCCTTGAGAAAGTGTTGATGGGTCTTCTTGAACTGCTGCAATCCTCGTGATGATGGTGCTCCCACACTGGTGTTGGATAGGGAGTTCCAGGATGTTGACCCTGGTCTTCAGTACTACAGCTGCGACCTTGTTGGAGCACAGAGCCTTTTCTATGTCCAGTGCCCTGAGCCATTTACTATGGCATGTGGAGTGAATCAAATTGGATGGACTTTGACATCTCCTTTGGTGGGGGTCCTCTGAAGGAGGCAGAGTAGGATGGTTTACTCAGCAGTTTGGCTGAGCATGCTTGCAATCGCTTTAGCATTATCTCTTAGTCACACGGTGGGCCGCACCACGGTTGAATATTCGGGGAGCTTCCACCTCCCATTAGTTGCTTGATTGTCTACCACCACTCTCAACTGGATGTAGTAGGGCTACAGAACTATGCTTTGATCCATTGGTTGGGGGAGGGTTTTGCATTTTAATGCAGCATAAAGAATGTTTTTTAGATAAAAAATCAAGATGCAGGGATTAGAATTTCTGATTGGAATGTTTACAGAATATAGTTGGAAGTGTCCAAGTGTAAATTGCTATTGTTTCATGACAGAAAGGAGGCACTCCTTAGTCATGCTAGCTTTGTAAATTGTGGTGATCATTTAATGCATTCTTTTGGCCTTATTATGTTTAAGTTATGTTTGTTAACTCTTCCCAAAGAGTTAAAGATGTGGAGTGGGGTGTATCAGGTTTAGGAACTGTCCTTTGCTCTTTGTAGTCTCCAAACTCCTCCATCTTGTAACTTTTGATGGATACGATATCTAATCAAGAGCTAATGTGCAATGTTGTGTTAGGCAAGAAAATTGCCTAAAATATAGAGTTTCCCTTGTGACAAATTTTAAAATACTAAATGCAGCAAAAATATCAAAATATAGTTGACCACTCCATATCAGTGTATGTTTCATTTTGCTATAATGCATGTAGAGTTAATGAGTTATAGATACCAGGCATGTTATTGATAACTTATCAAATGGGTTCAGATGATTACGTAAACTAGGAGAGTGAAAGTTTTTGTATTGTGCAGGTTGGAGTGAAATCACTGGGCTAAAATCAAACTCATTTAAGTACAAATAAATGGGGTTTCCTTTTTTTTCCTGGTATTGTATATCCTTCTTTATTAATCTTTTGTAGGATATTCAAGGCATGCTGTATTTATACTTCCAGGAAGGAATATGAAGCTGTTAATAGCCAACTGATATAGTTGAAAATATCGATCTTCTTGCATGTGACTCAAACTGCTGCGATGTCAAGCTTCCACTTGAATGATGGGAGTATAGTGTCTTTGTATTACAATAAGGCCACTATTAACATGAAGTGTCGTGCAAACTACCTCCCCTTTTTTCCATTTTTACCCCTTTTTCCTTCCTGGAATCACAGGCTCTCTTTGCTGAGTGATGGTTCCATGTGTGAGCCTAGATACTGGTGTTGGAGGCCACCACAATCAAGTCTGTTGTCCTGCCAACACCTCCCAAACCCGCGACCTCCACCAAATAGAAAGTCGAGAGCAGCAGGTGCATGTGAACACTTCCAAGTTGCACACCATTCCGACTTGGACATGTATTGCCATTCCTTCATCGTTGTTGGGTCAAAATCCTGGAAGTCCCTACCTAAACAGCACTGTGGGAGTCCCTTCACCACATGGACTGCAGCGATTCAAGAAAAAGGCCCACCACCACCACCTCAAGGGCAACTAATAATGGCAATAAATGCCAGTCTTGCCAGCGATGCCTGTATCCTGAGAATGAATATTTAAAAAAAAAAAAAAGTAGTTCCACTCACTCCAATAACTTTCGTGCATTTGAGGACGTCATTACACTTTTTTTTTGTCATCCTTCCCATTCAACCAGCTTCTTTTCCTGAGTTTGATTTTTTTTAATGGATCTGTTACCTTGTGCAGCCTACATACCTTTCTTAATGGGGTGGACAGACCTTGAGCTGCCGGATTTTGTCAGAGCAAAATTCTGAAGGTCTGGTGCAAAATTATATATTTATCCTTTTTTGCTCGTTACTTATACCCAAAAAAATTATCATACTGTTCCAAAAAATTAGGCATGCCCACCCCTGCTCGTGGTGCTCTACATTTTCTTAGCAAATTATGATCTGGAATGCACTGCCTGAAAAGGTGGTTGAAACAGCTTTAATGGTAACATTCAAAAAGGAATCGGATACATACTTGAAAAGGAGAAATTTGCAGGGCTGTGGGAAAAAGAAAGTGTGGCGGAGGGTGGGTGGGTGCGGGGAGTGAGACTTATTGGATAGCTCTTTCAAAGAGCCAGCACAAGCACAATGGGCCGAATGGCCTCCTTCTGTGCTGTATGATATATGGCGAAGTATTGCACCATGTGGTTATGCATTGTCTATTTCTTGTCTTTCGATGTTAACTTTTCAGACCAGACCATGTTAAAATACTTGACTCTTTAGGCATTTGCAAACCAACAGGCTGCTTCTCTGCATTTGCCAATGACAATTCTGTTTGGATCAACCCCCCCCTCTCCTGTCAGTGCTGCTCGTATTCAAGTGTTGCCACCCCTGGATTCTAGGAATGGTACCTTGGTCAATAAGCTGGAATTCAAATCTACTATTCTCTTTCAGGCAATTTAAAATAAATTGCTCCAGTCCCAAACCGCCCCCCCAGTAATTATTCGTCAGTACTAGAATTTCAGTGGGGCTGGGCATTTTTAATCTGTGAACTGGAATGCTCAAAATACACCTTTGAGGTTTCAATAAAATTCAGCAAATATCCCTTTTTAGATGGAAAATAAAACTTGTTGATTCCAAAAGTGCTGGAAATGCACCAGATAGGAAGTGTCGAAGATCAAGTGGGTTTTTTTTGGGTGGGGGGGGGGGGTGCGGTTGGAAAAGCAGAAAATAAACTTTGCGAGAATTCCCACTGACAGTGATCAATCGCTGCAGTGTTTGCTATAGGACTCTGGTAGAGAGCAGGGTGCCATTGGATGTTCTTTTGACCAGTGTATGATGTTTATAACTTCCAAGAAGTGAACACAAGCTTGTAAACAAAAATTCTAAAATGGGTATACACCATTTAAAAAAAACTTGTATTTATAGCTGTTTTCGCGACCTTAGGATGTCCCAAAATGCTTTACAACCAATTAAGTGCTTTTTGAAGTGCAGTCACTGTTGTAATGTAGGAAATGGTATTTATATAGCTGTTTTCGTGACCTCAGGACACCCCAATGCATTTTACAACCAATTAAGTACTTTTTGAAATGCAGTCACTGTTGTAATATAGGAAATCTGGCAGCCAATGTGCACACCACAAAATCCCACAAACAGCAATGTGATAATAGCCAAGTAATCTGTTTTCGGGATGTTGGTTGAGGGATAAATATTGGCCAGGACACCAGGGAAGAATTCCATTGCTGCTCTTGGAATGGTGCCATGTGATCTTTTACGTCCACCTGAGAGGGAAGACGGGACCTCGGTTTAACGTCTCATCTGAAAGACAGCACTCCCTCGGTACTGCACTGGAGTTTAAGCTTGGAATTTGAGCTCGAGTCTCTGGAGCAAGTCTGCCTTACAAGCAATTAATTACATACAGATAAATACATAGAAGTTACAACACAAAAACATGTACCCACTTTCATCCCATTTTCTTGCATCCATCCATCAGCCTAATCTCTAATGTTGACATAATTTCTGCCTCAATCACTAATCCTGGAAGTGAATTCCACAGCCTCCCAGCTCTCTGTGGACAGAAGTTTCTCCTTCCCTCTGTTCTAAATCTCTTGCATTTAATTTTGTATCTATAGCCCCTCATTATTGACCCCCCCCCCCCCCCCCCCCCCACCCTCAACCACTGGAAAACAGTCTGATTCTATCTACCTTGTCCCATCCTTTCATAATTAAAACAAAACTTCCATCATATCACCCTGTAATCTCTGTTGATCAAACAAAAAGACCCAACTTTTCAAGACTTTCTTCGTATTTTATATTTACTTTTGAAATGGAATGACTGTTATGTAGGCAAATGCAGCAGCCAACTTGTACACACAAAGATCCCACCAACAGCAAAGGGATAAATAGCCAATTAATCTGTATTTGCTTTGTGTGACGTCGCTAGATCATGCAGAGAGCAATGGAAGTTGATTTTGTTAAGTTTAAGTTTTCATGCTAAAACCATGTAGGGTCTTCAGCAGAGTTTGGAGGATTAGGTACATCATTGGGGCTCTGAACTGTATCTGAATCCTATGTATTGCGCTGAGTATTGCCTAACTGTCCCTTGGTGTTAAAAGGAAAATGTGTTTCATTTTCAAATTCCTCAGCACTGCTGACCTTTACCGTAAGCTTAACTTTCGAGCGGTATTTGAAAGAGAATGTTTATTGTTGGTCCCTGTCAACTAAAGTATGTACCTAGCTTTGATTTGAAAGAGAACCGCAGTAGAATTGGTGTAGGTTTGGTCAGACTATGTATAGTGCTTCCCCTGTCTTTTTGACAAACTTTGTTTGATAAATGATTATTTAAATATTGCGATGTTGGTGGAAGGTGGAACTGTATTGGACAAAATAAGTTTTTGTCTTTGAGGACTTGTTTTGCGGCATTTGCTGTATAAACCTTTTATATACTAAACCATACTGTTTAAACTAAAATATTTCACGCACCACTCCATTATCAATTACTAATGGGAACTGGGCAGAAATGAGCCAAACACGTTTTTGGCAGTTAAAGTTCTGAGTCAGCACAGCTGCGAGTAGTCTATCTGCACAGCAGAGGAATGTTCGCTTGAAATATAAATCTTGCTTCAGTATGCTTCCCGGATATAACTGGTGCTATTTTTTTGGGAGCAACATTGCTAGACAAAGGAAGACCGAGGTCGCTCTACTTTGCCTTCTACCACCCTGGTTGTCGCATGATGGAACAATAATAGAGTTGTAATGATGTAGGGAAGGAAGGGAGTATTCGGGGAAACTGCTTGGCGAACTGTGTAAGTGCACTTGTTTCAACGTTTTCTAAGCTGGTCACTTCATGCTCTAAAAGAAGACTATGTGGTGGAAATTCCTTTAGGCTCTTTTTTGGAGCCGAAGTGTGCACCGTGCGCAGAGCGCACCTGCCCCCCCCCACCCCCCAACCCCTCTAACCAGGAGGCCTGCCTGAAATTGGGCCTCGAGCCTCATTAATATCGCTGCCGCCTGTCGTGCCTCCACAGGTAGCTCATCCATTGACAACGGACTATTGGATATTTTCAGTCCACCTGAGAGGGTAGACGACTCATCCAAAAGATGGCACCTCCGACAGTGCAGCATTCCCTCAGTATTGCGCTGAAGTGCCAACTCTGATCATCAAGTCTCTGGAGTGGGGGGTTAAACACTCAACCTTCTGACTTGGGCGAGAATGCTACCACTGAGCCAAGGTTGACACCGTTACAGACTAGAAAGTTGGAGATTGGTTGCTGGTCTGTTTGGCCAAGTTTGATGGGGTTGGGAGGTAGGTGGCCTTGCAGTTAGGCTCTGTTTGTTTGTAGACTAGTGAATGAGACATGAAAGCGAGGCCCTGTCTTTCTTCTCTGGTGGATGTAAAAGATCCCACGGCACTATTCGAAGAGGAGCAGAATTCTCCCGGTGTCCTGGCCAATATTTATTCCTTCAACTAACATCATAAAAACAGATTATCTGGTCATTACCTCATTGCTGTTTGTGGGACTTTGCTGTGTGCAAAATTGACTGCTGCATTTCCTACATTATAACAGTGACTACACTTCAAACAGTACTTCATTATATGTGCAGCCCGTTGGGATGTCCTGAGGTTGTAAAAGGCGCTATATAATTGCAAGACCTTTCCTTTCCTTTTAGGTATAAGAAAATTATCAGATGCGCTCAGCTATGATGTTCTCCAATGACCAAATAACCTGTCAACACTTACTGTGGAACTTGATTCCAGCATGAATTGGCCTTTCTGAAAAAGGAGGGATATTGGGGGTGGAGAGTGGGAGGTTGTGAAAATTGATGCTTTGTGTATCGGAATGTGGATGGGGTACAAAATTGTTTGTGCATTACTTTTATGCTGGATAATGTGTCCTTTTTATAAAAAAAACACACACAAATTTAGCTTCACACAATTAATGATAACGGCCTCATAACTATTTCCTAAGAATAGTGAATTCATGTAGGCCGTTCAGTGGAAAAATACTGGTATGTAATAGTAATTAAAAAGTAGACATTAGAACCCTGGAATGTGTGCCTTTTTATAAACTGGACAAACAGGAGAGTTAGTTAATCACTCACTTTGTAAAATGCAGTGTGAAGTAAGCAACACCCTCAGCTCAAGGACATATGAGAACAATATTCTTCCAGGTCAATGTCAAGAATTGGTTTACATTTTCTTGCTATGTTTATTTCTGGCTGCTTGCTGGGATAAGAGTACCTGGGTTATAGGTGCCCTCCGGCATAATTATTCATTTGTGAGCTTCGGCAGTGAGTGTTGGTAGTATATTTAACACTGGGCATCACAGCCAAACCCAGTCTTTGTTGTATCCAGAAGATGTTGCCTGGATAGTGATCAGGAATGAGGATTTCTGTCTTTTTCCCTCCTCCACTGGTTTCCCATATCTGAAAATTGACTTTAGGATTCTTGTCCTGGCCTTTAAATCCCTCTACAGCTTGCCTCTGAGCTCCTCCAAACTTGTGCCCCTCCAGTCCTCACACCAGCCTACTTTTCTATCACTGCTATCACAAGCCGTTCCTTCAGCCATCTTGCCCTGCTCTCCTCCTCACTCTTTTGCCTCCCCCATCCCTGCAGCTGTACCTGGCCACTTCCTTCTCTACCTTCAAAGCCCTCCTCTGAAACTGCTCTTTCCCTGCCCCGCTGTCTTCTCTTCTTCCTCCCAACTTCCCTCTCATAGGGACAGGAGTAGGTCAGTCAGCCTCTCGAGCTTATTCTGCCACTAAATTTGATCATGGCTGATCTGTACCTCAACTCCATTTACTCATTCGGTGTTTACACACTATCTAACCTGTGAGACACTCTGACCTTTTTACATACAATGAACACTATTAAAAATAGAACTTAAACTGGCTAAAAGCTTTCTGTTGCCATTGGAATTCCATTGATTTTTGATGACCGGTACTGCAGTTGGGGAATTGATGTTTTCCACACAATTCAATATTACCCAATAGCTCTTGTGAACGCCAGTATGTGGGCTGACGGTAACACTTCGCTTGTGATACAAAAGAGTCACAAAAACAATTTTTTTTAATGTTTCTTCTCATTGTGGAGATTGAGAGCTTTGCATTCAAACGAGCTGTTTCTAGCGTGTTTGGAAATCACATTTTGCTCAGTTTAGTCGTTTAACTGAGCTTTTAACCCGAGCTTTCTGAATGTTTGTTTTATTTTGACGATGTCATTCAGAGGTGTATTGCTAATAATGTTGTCCCCTGGTGGTTTTAGAATATCGGCAGTGTTGGGACTGTGCAATCGCATGAGGTCCCTGAGACAGTCAGGGCTCCTGAGCAGATCCAGTGAAATAAACGTGCGTGACTGTAATAGCTGATCCCTGATTAATTTGTCAACTATTTTTATATTGCAGACTGCAAACACTCTTTTATGATTGTACAGGTAGAATTTGGTATCATTGTCCAGTAAAATGTTGGGACCCCAAACCAGATCTTTCCACAGGCTCCTTCAAGGCAAACTCCACTTCTGCAGAGTATAGAAACATTGGGAGAAAAATTCAGTATCGCCCCGTTTGGGGTGTCATTATCGGCCGTGCGCAAAGTTTAGCGCCTGGCGCTAATTATCGCCCCCAACAGCAAACTTGGCTTTTATCGCCCTTGGAGGTGATTGGAGCGCTAAATCAGGCACTTCGCACCTGTTTTAAGGCGCAAAGGCCAAGGAGCGAGGTGCTACCTCAGAGCACTGGCGAAGCAAGGAAGGGCAAATCAAAATAAACCTGCAAAGTGCTGCTCCGTACTCAAACTCCTTCACACAGCATTGAATCTCCAGAAGTCAGTCTCTCTCTCTCTCTCTCACTCAGAATGCGTGGTGCAAAAATGTCACTGACAAAAAAAGGCAGGAAGCGGTCACCTTTAAATAGCGCTCCCCTAGTCCCTTTCTGACAGCATAACGCTCCCCTCAACCTGTCGTTGCTAGCGGCAGGCGGTAAGGCAGGGGGCGCCACTCAATATCCGGTCCGGGGCGTTGTGCACTCGACTGACATCACAATCTGCCGGCGCAGGAGATCGTGGCGGCAGTGTTTAGCGCCGCCGCAAAATGTCTAGTTAATTTCGTGAGCGGCGCAAACATCGCCGCGCCCGGGCGCTAGTTGCTTTGTGCCCCATTAGTGCCCTCTTAAGGCGCTAACTGGAGGTGCAAACAACTGAATTTTTCCCCCCATTGAGTATAGAAGGTTGAAGGGTGCTCTGATTGAGATCTTTTAAAATGTTAAAAGGATTCTATAGGATAGATACAGAAAAACTATTTCCTCTGGTGGGGGAAATCAAGAACAAGGGGACATAATCTTAAATTTAGAGCCAGGCCATTCCTGAGTGAAATCAGGAAGCACTTCTTCACATAAAGGGTGGTAGAAATCTGGAACTCTCTCCCTCCCCCCCCCCCCCCCCCCCCCAAAAGGCTATGGATGCTGGGGGCCAGTTGGAGCTTTCAAGACTGAGATCAATCAGAGTTTTGTTGGGTAAGTGTATCAACAATACCCCCTGGCCACCCCACCAAGATGATGAAGACAAAAGGTATAGATCCGCTAAGTTTACCGTCCGTTGATTTTTTTTTCCGCGTTTTAAAGTTTCCCAAAATGTACAGCTCATCCCTAGTTTATAATTCTCATTCACACAAGGAAGTTTAAAAAAGAAAGAACTTGCATTTAAATAGTGTTTTTCACACCTGAGGGTGTTCCAAAGTGCTACACAGCAGGGAAATGTGGCAGCCAATTTGTACACAGCAAGGTCCCACAAACAGCAGTGAGATAGTTTTAGTAATATGGGTTGAGGGATAAATATTGGCTGAGACACTGGGGAGAACTCCCCTGCTCTTCTTCGAAATGTTGCCATTGGCTACCCACTCAGCCATGGCTGACAGTTGGATACCTTGTTTGCTCCATTGTGCATTCTATACTCATTCAGCTTTATCCAGATATAAAAGTTGATGTGTTTTTTTATAATTTTTGTTTTTGCTTCAATTTGTGTCTGATCTAGTAATTGAGGAAATTGACTGTTTAATTGTTCCTAACAACCCATCAAATTGGCATTTTATCACTGCCTACAGAAATCAAGCACTGTTTGTTTGCTTTGGGTTTTATGGAATTCAATTGAAGGTTGTATGCCATCACACCAGGATTTCACTCATTCCTGAATGAACTCTTGTTTTTCTCACCAGTCCCACTTCAAGGTTATGAGCATATTTAGTGCACAGTAGCCTTAGGAAGCAAAGCAATTATTTTTAAAACCAAATTCAAGGTGGAGGAACGGGAATCGAAGAGAATGGCCCCGTCTCATATGTGGCTTCAGGTTAGTCAAGTTGTTCCAAGTTATTTATATGATTATAAAAGAACAGCCAGGTTCTTTTGCAAATGGTGGGAGTAATTGAACGACTCTGCTAACCAGCCACGCTTCTAAAGCACTGGGATAAGTGGGAATTTCCAAAATCCCAGTGAGTTTTGAACAAGCTTTAATGAGGAGACAAGAATCTGTATATCTTGAGTACGTGACGCTGGGGGTTTGTGGGGGGGGTGGGTAGAGGGGTAATATTCCATTTGACTGGTCTATCTTTTCCCTCCATCCTCCAAACTACTGGTGACTTGGTGCTTGGCAGCCAGCTTCTGTGGGGGTGCAGGGGATGGGTTGGGGAGTTTGAAATTGAGAATTTTGTGGAACATTTGTGGCTGTGAAGTCCTGACCTACCACTTGGTGGCAGTGCTGTGTCATTAGGCCACCATAGTGTCTTTAATCTCAGAATACCCAAGAGAGATGTACCAATAAAAGTTTTGAAGAGTGCACATGGGTAACTTGCATAGTTTCACTGGGATTTAATAAAAACAATTCTTGTGATATAGGTGGTGTTAGCAATGCCAGCATTTGTTGCCCATCCGTAGTTGCCCTTGCGAAGGTGGTGGTGGGCCTTCATCTTGAACTGCTGCAGAATGTGTGGTGAAGGTACTCCCACAGTGCTGTTGGGTAGGGAGCAATGTTCCCCCTAAGGTGCGCGACTGTGCACCAATTGTGAGGTCCCGCGCAGGACACTTAACAGCTGCTGTCGCAGGAAGAGATACTGCGCATGTACAGCCGCTGCAAATTAAAGGGACCGTACAGGGAAAATAAATTAGAGGGCACATTGGTAGGGAATTCCAGGATTTTGACCCAGTGACTATGACAGCATGGCGATTTATGTCCAAGTCCAAGGTGTGTGACTTGGAGGAGAATTTGGAGCTGATGATCCCGTGCACCTTGCTGTCCTTGTTCTTCTAGGTGGTGGAGGTCATGGGTTTGGGAGTGCTGTCGAAGTAGCCTTGGTGAGTTGAAGTGCATCCTGTAGATAGTACACACTGTAGCCACAGTGCACTGCTAGTGGAGGGAGTGGATGTTTAAGGTGGTGGGTGGGCTGCTGGTGACATTATACATTTGTTATAAATTTGGGAGGACTGCTGAAAGTTTGTTCAAGGGTCTTGGTGTGAAAATATGTTTTTCTATTTATAACCTGCTGCTGCCTTAGTTATCTCTCCCATTGGCCAATTTTCTCGCTAATTGGCTCAATTTCCAAGGGCACAGGTCAACCTCTGATAGTTTGCCCAAGTGGCGACTATTAATGTGTTATCTTTGATGGTGAGTCTTGGGAGCCTCTTCAAGTGTCGGGTGGGGGTGTGCAGGAGGTTGCCTCAGCTGAACTTATTCTTACCCAATCTCTACAGACAGCCCCTGTCTCTCTCTAGTCTTCCTCTGGTGAATTTTACATATTACTACAAGGCTAACACATAGGAACATGGGAATATCTAGACTGAAAAAGACCACAGTCTATCTAGTTCGCCTTCTACCCTTCTGTTAGTCACATGATACAATGATAATGGAGTTTTTGACTAATCCTAGCAATCAATCTCTATCAATTAGTCTACAGATGAGGTGAGGAAATCACCCCATGCTGGAGAACTTTGGGAACCATAGATCCAAAGTCACCTGTTCTCCAGCATGCTCCACTTACCAGATGTCATGTCTCCAATTACTCAGATACACGTAGAGGTATTACGAGTGTTCGCAACACTGAACATAGCAATATTTACTAAAATGGTGAGTATTGTCCACACTGGGAAGAAAAGCACTTCCTGCCTTACATGTATCCAACATTTTCACTCCCTGTGTACAGGCACTCGTGATTTAACAAGGGGAGGTGTTGTTCCTCATATCTCTTAATGACTTAAATATGGGGCAAATCTTCCTGTTCCCGTGTCTGAAGCAATTGGGTGACCTGGCACAACAAATACCAGGAGATCATGTCAATTTCCTTTATGGGTGTGCGCTTCTCCCAAGGGAACCCATTGGATTTCCCAGTGTTCCCTACAGCCCGGCGATCCAATAGCCCCAGGTGCAGAAATTGGAAATTTTGCCACAACTCGGGGGGTGATTTTGCCAATGGCGGTGCATTGGAGGCGGGACGGCTGCTTGTTGGGTCGTTGTCTCACCTCCATCGACTTGTGACAAACCCACGCTATTTTCCCTTGATTGACCTTAAGTCCGCCCAGCAGGCTTGGCTTAGGCCAATTAAGGGAAAACTGGTTAGAGAATGTCATTTTTGACAGATGAACTGTCATTGTTTGATAGCTCTGTGAAGCTGTCATACACTGACATTCTCTGTTGTTTGATGTGTCCTTGTATTCAAGACTCACCAAACCTCTTTCTTTAGCAGAAATTAGATGGATGTTGCATCGGAGAATGCAGCAGCCATCTGTCATCTCTGCCGGGAGATGCGAGACTCTCCGCATCCCCCACTGTTGAAGCCTGCAGGAAGAAACAAAGGTAAGTAAGCATTTTCTATCACTTTCCACTCACCTCACATATTCATCTCTCCACACTTGCACCTATCACTTACCTTCACAGTACACTTTTGCACCCCTCCGATCCCCGCAGACCCACTGCTCACCTCGGTGACCCTGGCGGGGTTTCCTGACGTCGGAAAGCCCGCGCCTCTTTTGGAAAAATGGGGATAATCCTCTTAACTGCCAGTTAACAGGCAGTTAAGTTGCTGTAATCCTCTTCCTGCCTCCAGTAGATGGGACCCGGCGTGGGTCGGCTACCCGCCTCCTGGCAAGATGGCACGGGGGCGGGATGGGCACCCGTCCCCCCAGATTCTGCCATTTTCCCGGCAGACCCGCCTCCATACCCGCCTCCCCAGGGCTGGCAAGATCGTGCCTTCTGTGTTGTGGCATTTTAAAAAGCTGGTCTATTTCACCGCTAGTTATTAAAAAGCTTAGGACCAGCTATTAGTGCGAAGGCTTGCTTAATCTCAACCTCTGATCAGCAGATAGTGATTGTTGCCTAGAGGTGGCTCTCTCTAAAGGGCTGTTACTGCAAATAGAACTGCCATTCGTTGACCTGACACTATCAAGTTGGGATGTATTATAATTGTATTTTGAATAATATGCCTTGAGGGTTGATCGTTTCCTCACAAGATTAGTAATCCTAATGAGTTTTAATAGGTTTTTGAACATTAAGGCTTTTTTTTTTGTAGGTTGAAGTAAACTGGATATGCATCAACCGTGGCCTTTTTGAGAGGTGCCAAAGGTGCATGTGGAAATATTACTTTGTGTTTCCTTTCAGCAATCTGTGAGGTCCAGTTAAAAGTCGATGAATGTTTGATCTGAGTTCAGCAATTATTGTCTCTTTGTATTCCTTTTAAAGGATTGATTTAGCCATTAACTCAGCCCCACCGGTACTGCCTGTTCAGGCTGCATAAAAGGAATTTCCTCAATTCCATTTTGATTGCAGTGTTTCTCCAAATGTCCTCTGACCCATTCAGAAGGGAATGAGGAGCACAGTGAATAGCATCCGAGGCTTGAATCCAGCCCAGTCTGTCTGTCTGCCTGCTAGTTTTGATGGTTGTGAAGGTTTAACGAAAGTGAGTGGGTATAGTCTTAATCCAATTCCTATTAGTGTAAATCTACAGTACCAACCAGATTTTAGTCAAGAACAGCTGATCTGGAGAGATCAATGGTTCAGTTAATCTCCATCCGGGAAATCCAATTCAGCAGTCCACGAGTATCTGTTAAATGGTGTTTCTGTTCATAAATAGTCAGATGATGGTCAAGAGAGAGGCCATTTCAGCCCAATGTTTCCACTCTTTTTTCCAATGGATGATATACAACCTTGCACCATCATAGAGTTAGTTCAACTCCTTAATATCTTGATGATTAGCCTACATTAAACTTCAAAGACATAGAAAATCAGTCAAGCTTTCTTTTGTATGTGAGCAAGATACCAGGCTAACATTATAGTCAACATTCATCAACTGTAGCTTCATTCTACAGATGATGGGAATGGAAGCAGTTTTCAATAGAGTTGTACTTAGTGGAAAGTAGGAAGTGTTTAGTTATGATGCTCCAGCCATCATGGCTTGATGAGCCAGCTGATCGTTTCCTGCCTGTCAATTTTGTATGTTTGTATTACAACAGTGACTACACTTCAAAATTATTTCATTGGCTGTAAAATGCTTTGGTTGTGAAAGATGCTATATAAATGCAAGTCCTTTTTTTTCCTTTATTTCTTAACCTTGTCTTCAGTGCTGTTTCTAACCAGCTAGTCATTCCATGAAATGAAAAGGAAGACTTGGATTTATTTAGCACCTCTTTATTACCTTGGGACGTCCCAAAGTGCTTTAAAGCCAATTAAGTACTTTTTGAAGTGTAGTCACGGTCATAATGTAGGAAACACGGTAGCCAATTTGCGCTTCTTCAAAATAGTGTTATGGGATCTTTCCTGTCCATCTGAAGGGGCAGACAGAGCATCTGTTTAACGTCTCATCCGAAAGATAGCACCTCCGACACTGCAGCATTCCCTCAGTACTGCACTGGAGTGTCAGCCTAGATTATGTGCTCAAGTCTCTGAAGTAGGAGTTGAGAGTGTGCCAAAGCTGACACCTAGAAGAGCAAAAAGTTTATCCAAACCACCTGGGCTATGTAACTCCCTAACATAACATAACTAACAGCACCGAAAACAGACTTGTATGATTATTCATTCATGCTTCCACTAAGTCACAACTGCTAGCTCATACCTGTACTTGGCAAATGCTATACTTATCAAGATCTTTATTTGAGTTTCTGTTCCTGAGCTTGTTTTTGTTCAATGGGTTGAATGGCTTTATCTTTTTCTTTATTTGCTTATGCTAATTTTGAGGTCACTGCAGTCTCTTTACTATGATCCTTCAACTGCTTCATCAATGACCTTCCCTCCAATATAAGGTCAGAAATGGGGATGTTCACTGATGACTGCACAGTGTTCAACGACATTCGCAACTCCACAGATAATGAAGCAACCCATGCCCACATGCAACAAGGCTTGGGCTGATAAGTGGCGGGTAACATTCGCGCCACAGAAGTGCCAGGCAATGACTATCTCCAACAAGCAAGAGACATTCAATGGCATTACCATCGCCGAATCCCCCACTATCAACAACCTGGGGGGTCACCATTAACCAGAAATTAACTGGACCAGCCGCATAAATACTGTGGCAACAAGAGCAGGTCAGAGGCTGGGTATTCTGCGGCGAGTGCCTCACCTCCTGACTCCCCAAAGCCTTTCCACCATCTACAAGGCACAAGTAAGGAGTGTGATGGAATACTCTCCACTTGCCTGGATGAGTGCAGCTCCAACAACACTCAAGAAGCTCGACACCATCCAGGACAAAGCAGCCCGCTTGATTGGCACCCCATCCACCACCTTAAACATTCACTCCCTCCATCACCGGCTTACCGTGGCTGCAGTGTGTACCATTTACAAGATGCACTGTAGCAACTTGCCAAGGCTTCTTCGGCAGCACCTCCCAAGCCCGCGATCTCTTCCACCTAGAAGGACAAGGGCAGCAGGCGCATGGGAAACTCAAATAAAGATCTTGATAAGTACATACTTTGGTTCTGTCTTCACAAAGGAGGACACAAATAAACTCCCAGAGATGTCGGGGAACATTGGGTCTAATGAGAGGGAGGAACTGAATGAAATCAGTATTTGTAGGGAAATGGTGTTAGGGAAATTGACGGGATTGAAGGCCGATAAATCCCCAGGGCCTGATAATCTACATCTTAGGGTACTTAAGGAAGTGGCCCTAGAAATAGTAGATGCATTGCTGGTCGTCTTCCAGAGTCTGTAGAATTTTGGGATAGTTCCCATGGATTGGAGGGTAGCTAATGTAACCCCACTATTCAAAAAACGTGGCAGAGAAAAAATGGGGAATTATAGACCGGTAAGCCTGACATCGGTAGTGGGGAAAATGCTAGAGTCCATTATAAAAGATGTAATAGCAGAGCACTTGGAAAACAGTGACAGGATCGGACAAAGTCAACATGGATTTACAAAAGGTAAATCATGCCTGCGTAATCTACTGGAATTTTTTGAGGATGTAACTGGTAGAATAGATAAGGGAGAACCAGTGGATGTGGTGTATTTGGACTTTCAGAAGGCTTTCGATAAGGTCCCGCATAAGAGACTAGCGTGCAAAGTTAAAGCACATGGGATTGGGGGTAAGGCACTGACTTGGATAGAAAACTGGTTGGCAGACAGGAAGCAAAGAGTTGGAATAAACGGGTCTTTTTCCGAGTGGAAGGCAGTGACTAGTGGGGTACCGCAGGGATCGGTGCTAGGACCCCAGTTATTCACAATATATATTAATGATCTAGACGATGTAATATCTCCAAGTTTGCAGATGACACAAAGCTGGGTGGGCTTGTGTGCTGTGAGGAGGATGCAGAGAAACTCCAGTGCAATTTGGACAGGTTGGGCAATTGGGCAGATGCATGGCAGATGCAGTATAATATGGATAAATGTGAGGTTATCCACTTTTGGTGGCAAAAACAGGAAGGTAGATTATTATCTGAACAGCAATAGATTGGGAAAAGGGGAAGTCCAGCGAGACCTGGGTGTCCTTGTGCACCAGTCGCTGAAGGTAAGCATGCAGGTGCAGCAGGCGGTTAAGAAGGCAAATGGTATGCTGGCCTTCATAGTGAGAGGATTTGAGTACAGGAGCAAGGATGTCTTGCTGCAGTTGTACAGGGCATTGGTGAGACCACATCTTGAGTATTGTGTGCAGTTTTGGTCGCCTTATCTGAGGAAGGATGTCCTTGCCATGGAGGGAGTGCAGCGAAGATTCACCAGACTGATACCTGGGATGACAGGAATGACGCATGAAGAGAGATTGGGTCGAGTTGGCTTATATTCGCTAGAGTTTAGAAGAATGAGAGTGGATCTCATTGGAACGTATAAAATTCTAACAGGACTAGACAGACTAGATGCAGGAAGGCTGTTCCCGATGGCGGGTGAGTCCAGAACCAGGGGTCACAGTCTAAGGATAAGTGGTAAGCCATTTAGGACTGAGATGAGGAGGAATTTCTTCACCCGGAGAGTGGTGAACCTGTGGAATTCTCTACCACAGAAGACAGTTGAGGCCAATTCATTAAATATATTTCTTGAACCTAAGGGGATCAAGGGATATGGGGAGAAAGCAGTCCTGACGAAGGGTTTCGACCTGAAACATTGACACTATTTCTCTCTCCACGGATGTTGCCTGGCCTGCTGAGTTTTTCCAGCATTTTCTGTTGTTATTTTGGATTTCCAGCATCCACAGTATTTTGCTATCGTACTGAATTTGGATGATCAGCCATGATCGCATTGAATGGTGCAGCAGGCTCGAGGGGCCGAATGGCCTACTCCTGCTCCTATCTTCTATGTTTCTATCACCTCCAAGTTCCCCTCCAAGTCACACACCATCCTGACTTAGAAGTATATCGCTGATCCTTCATCATCGCTGGGTCAAAATCCTGGAACTCCCTACCTAACAGCACTGTCGGAGTACCATCACCACATGGACTGCAGCGGTTCAAGAAGGCAGCTCACCACCACCTTCTCAAGGGCAACTAGGGATGGGCAATAAATGCTGGCATTGCCAGTGACGCCCAGATCCCATAAAAACAAATTTTAAAAAATGCACTATTTTTTAAGAACAGAAACTTTAGCTGAGGCCTCATCTGGTGGCTCAGGTTACCATAAAAGTTCTCATGGGACTAAAGAGGTCTTCTCCCAGTGACTTGCCAACACTCCTCCCTAAGGGTGATACCAGAACTAGGAGGTTATACTTATCAGGAAAGACTGAACAGGGTGGGGCTCTTTTCTCTCGAAGGGAAGGCTGAGAGGTGAGCTGATCGAGGTCTTTAAAATTATGAAGGGGTTTGACAGGGTAGATGTAGAGAAGACATTTCTACTTGTGGGGGAGACCAAACTAGGGGCCATCAATATAAGATGGTCACTAATAAATTCAGTAGAGTATTCAGGAGAAACTTCTTTACCCAGAGGGTGGTGAGAATGTGGATCTCGCCACCACAAAGAGTTGAGGCGAATAGTATAGATACGTTTAAGGGGAAGCTAGATCAATACATGAAGGAGAAAGGAATAGAAGGATATGCTGATGGGGTTAGACGAAGTGGAGTGGGAGGAGGTCCGTGTGAAGCATAAATACTGCATAGACCAGTTGGGTCCAATGGCCTGCCTCTGCTGTTGATTTTATATAACCAACACCAACAAAAAAACAGATTTTCTGGTCATTTTATCTCATTTGCTGTTTGTAAGACCTTATGATGTGCAGATTGGCTACCTCATGTCCCTGCATAACAGTGACTACACATCAAAAGTAATCCATTGGTTATGAAGCACTTTGGGATGTCCCGAGGATATAAAAGATGCAATAGAGATGAAAGTTCTCTCTTTCTCGTGAGAAGGGGGAGGAACTGAGTTGATGCTCCCTTGCTCATCGAATAATGACACCTCCTACATGCAATGTGTGGAAAGGGTGGAATTTGGATCAGCACTTAGATAGAAGCACGGCTTTCTGTAGAACCGGCCAATTGCCTGACTTATTTTGCTATCTTGGGAGTCATGGATGCCACCTCAGTGGTATCCTTATTAAAGGCAGAGGTTTGTGAGGTATGGTAATGGTATCCTTAGTCCATGCCAGTGTCCTGGAGCAGACATCTAAAAGACATCTAGAAGCCTAAAGCTGGGCATATTCTAGGACAGTCTGGCAAAATCCAACTTGGTTGCCTTTGCTTTCTTTGTGACTTCTTGTTTTTTGGCAAATATCCTAATTTTCTGGCAGAAGCAACAGAACGCTTCTTCCCATCAGGTGGGGACTCTCCTCGTAGTTTTGAGGTACATGGGCACTTGTGTAGTCGAAGATCTAGGCATTCTGAGGTTCTCTGTCATCTGTGACCAGGAATTAAGCCGACAAATGCAGCTCCATCTCGGTGTGACTGCCTGAATGACATTTATTTGGTTTCTTATTAACAATTGCACAGCACTATACTGGGTCTTGTAATATTGTGAAGTGGGCACTGTTTCTTAGAGGGAATGGCCTTGCAGACTATAGGTCCAGTCATGGACTTTACCTAATCAATCTCTAGGGAGAAAGAGAGAGCTAGCAAATTGTTGAGGATTTGTTTTTGCTCATTCTGCCTTGATGGCTTTCCTACAAATACTGAGCCTGAGAAGAACCTCTCCTTGTCCTACATGCTTTTCAAAGTGCTTATACCAAGTTAGCCTCATTTTAATTTTTTTAAAATGGCACCCAGTGAGACAAGAGCAAGATAAACTTCAGACTGAGCATAGTGAGATTGTGATGGCATTTTTTTGTTGTTGCAAGTGATGATGTGTCAGCAAGTAGTTTAATCAAATTAGTTCTAGTCTGCACGGGGCTCCGGATGTCCACTCGCCTTGCAGAAGCTTTGACCACGTTCGATCAGCTCCGATGGACGGGTCACATCGTCCGCATGCCCGATACGAGACTCCCAAAACAAGCGCTCTACTCGGAGCTCCGGCACGGCAAGAGAGCCCCAGGTGGGCAGAGGAAATGCTTCAAGGACACCCTCAAAGCCTCCTTGGGAAAAAGTGCAACATCCTCACCGACACCTGGGAATCCCTGGCCCAAGACCGCACAAAGTGGAGAAGAAGCATCCGAGAAGGCGCCGAACCCCTCGAGTCTCTTCGCTGGGAGCAAGCGGAAGCCAAGTGCAAGGAGCGCACGTCACCCCACCCACCTGTCCCTTCAACCACCACCTGCCCCACCTGTGACAGAGACTGTAGGTCCCACATTGGACTCATCAGTCACATGAGAACTCATTTTTAACGTGGAAGCAAGTCATCCTCGGTTCCGAGGGACTGCCTAAGAAGAACATGTGCGACACAATAATCCATTTTAATTTGCACGTCAAGACCCAGAAGACAAAGGAGAAACTTAACATTTTCAAATGGTCCTGTTGTTTTGCTGTTTTTCTTTCAGTGACTGCCGTTACTTAGTGGAGCAGAAGGTTCCAGATTCAAGAGCTACTCCAAGATTTGAGCACATAACCCAGGCCGACACTCCAAGTGCATTACTTGGGGAGTGCTGCACTGTCTGAGGTGCCGTCTTTCGAATGAGATGTTAAATCGAGGCCCTGTCTGCCCCCTCAGGTGGATGTAAAAGACCCTATGGCATTATTTTGAGGAAGAGTAGTGGAGTTCTCCCTGGTGTCCTGGCCAATATTAATCCCTCAAACAACATCACCAGATCAGATTATCTGGTCATTATTGTATTGCTGTTTGTGGGAGCTTGCTGTGCGCAAATTGGCTGCTGAGTTTCCTACATTACAACAGTGACTACACTTCATTGGCTGCAAAGAGTACTGGGACATCCTGAGGTCCTGAAAGGCACTATATAAATGCAAGTCGTTTTTTTTATCAATGCAGTTAATTTTTACCATTTGAAAATCCAAACGGATTTGCCCACAAGGAAGTTTTGCAAAATATAAGCTCATCTTGGTCTTTACCCAGGTAAAGGCAGTGCCAGCATCATTGTTATTACAGATAACAAGTGCCAAAGATCATGGTGCTCAGTGACTGTAGGAGAGCTGTTCAGAAGTGAAATTGGTATTGTGTGGTTCCATTTGAAGAATATTTAAAGGAAGCTTACTGTGGAGAAATTCCACTGTTTTGCCACCTATTTGGTTCTATTTAAGGACTTGTCCAAAAGTCTGGATAAAACAAATCTAAATCTCTATAAAGTCTGCCATGGGCCATATTTACATTATACCTAAAATATAAATCTGGAATCTGGGCCCAACCCTTTTTTAAAATTAAGGCTGGATGAAAACAATTTGCATATACATAGTGCCTTTAACATAATAAAACAACCCTCTTCACAAAATTTGACACGGGGCCAGGAACCACGTGAGGAGATTGGTTGCAGAAATAGGTTTTAAAAAGCATCTGACGAGAGGTGGAGAGGTTTAGGGAGGGAATTCCAGAGCTGTTTTAATATAGAAAAATAACACTTTATTCATTCACTGGCAAGGCCAGCATTTATTGCCCATCCCTAGTCTCCCTCGAGAAGGCAGTATTGTGTCACCTTCTTGAACCGCTGCCCTCCGTGTGGTGAAGGTACTCCCACAGTGCTGTTATGTAGTGAGTTCCGGGATTTAGACCAATTGACGATGAAGGAACAGCGATGTATATCTCAGTTGGGATGGTGTGTGACTCGGAGGGGAACTTGGAGGTGGTGGTGTTCCCCTGCGCCTGCTGCCCTTGTCCTTCTAGGTGGTAGGGGTCATAGGTTAGGGAGGTGCTGTCGACGAAGCCTTGGCGAATTGCTGCAGTGCATCTTGTAGATGGTACACACTGCAGCCACGGTGTGCCAGTGGTGGAGAGAGTGAATGTTTAAGGTGATGGATGGGGTACCGATCAAGTGGACTGCTTTGTCCTGGATGGTGTCGAGCTTGTTGAGTGTTGTTGGTTTTGCACTCATCCAGGCAAGTGAAGAGTATTCCATCACACTTCTGACTTGTGCCTTGTAGGTTGGTGGAAAGGCTATGGGGAGTCGGGAGGTGAGTCACTCTCCACATCATATCCAGCCTCTGACCTACTCTTGTGGCCACAGTATTTATTTGGCTGGTCCAGTTACGTTTCTGGTGAGTAGTGACCCCCAGGATGTTGATGGGGAATTTGACGATGGTAATGCCGTTGAATGTCCAGGGGAATTGGTTAGACTCTCTTGTTGGATATGGTCATTGCCTGGCACTTGTGTGGCCGAAATGTTACTTGCCACTTCTGAGCCCCAAGTCTAGATGTCCAGGTCTTGTTGCATGTGGGCATGGACTACTGCATTATTTGAGGAATTGCAATTGGAACTGAACACTGCAATCAGTGAACATCCCCACTTCTGACCACCTGATGGGGGGGGAAGGTCATTGATGAAGCAGCTGAAGATAGTGGGGCTTAGGACACTTCCCTGAGGAACTCCTGCAGTGATGTTCTGGGGCTGAGATGATTGGCTTCCAACAACCACAACCATCTTCCTTTGTGCTAGGTATGACTCCAGCCAGTGGAGAGTTTTCCTCCGGATTCCCATTTACTTCAGTTCTGCTGGAATTCCTTGGTGCCACACTCGGTCAAATGCTGCCTTGATGTCGAGGGCAGTCACTCTTTCCTTACCTCTGGAATTCAGCTCTTTACAGCCATGGTCCAAACATGGACAAATGAGGTCTGGAGCAGAGTGGTCCTGGTGGAATCCAAACTGAGTATCGGTGAGCAGGTTATTGGTAAGTTCCATTTGATAGCACTGTCGACGACACCTTCCATTACTTTGATGATGATTGAATGTAGGCTGATGGGCCGGTAATTGGCTGGATTGGATTTGTCCTGCTTTTTGTGGATAGGATAGACCCGGGCACTTTTCCACTTTGTCGGGTAGGTGCCAGTGGTGTAGCTATACTGCAGCAGCTTGTCTAGAGTCACTGCTAGTTCTGGAGGACAAGTCTTCAGCAGTACAGCCGGTATATTGTCAGGCCCAAAGCCTTTTATAGTTGTGACTGCTTCAGCCTTGAGCCCCCATCATTGAGGATGGGGATGTTCATGGAGCTTCCTTCTCCTGTTAAGTGCTTAATTGTCCACCACCATTCACAACTGGATGTGGCAGGACTGCAGAGTTTTGATCTGATCTGTTGGTTGTGGGGTCGCTTAAGTCTGTCTGTAGCATGCTGCTTCCACTGTTTAGCATTCATGTAGTCCTGTGTTGTAACTTCACCAGGTTGGCACATCATTTGCAGGTAAGTCTGCTCCTGGTATCTACTTCTACACTCCCCATTGAAGCAAGGTTGCTCAGCTGGCTTGATGGTAATGGTAGAGTGAGGGATATGCCGGGCCATGTGGTTACAGATTGTGGTGGAATACAATTCTGCTGCTGCTGATGGCCCACACCGCCTCATGGATGCCCAGTTTTGAGCTGCTAGATCTATCAATCTATCCCATTTAATATGGTGGTTAACACACAACACGATAGAAGATGTCCTTGTTGTCAAGATGGGACTTCATCTCCAGAAGGACTATGTGGTGATGACGCCTACCAATATTGTCATGGACAGATGCATCTGTGACAGGTTTATTGGTGAGGATGAGGTCAAGTATGTTCTTCCCTCGTGTTGGTTCTCTCACCATCTGTCGTAAGCCCAGTCGGGCAGCTATGTCCTTCAGGGCTTGGTCAGTGGTGGTACTACCGAGCCACTCTTGGTGATGGACATTCAAACCCTCCACCCAAAGTATATTCTGTACCCTTGCTACCCTCGGTACTTCTCCAAAGTGGTGGACAACATTGGGGAGTACTGATTCATCAACTGAGGGAGGGTCATAGGTGATGATCAGCAAGAGGTTTCCTTACCCATGTTTGACATGATGCCAAGAGACTTCATGGGGTCCAGAGTCAATGTTTAGTACTCCTAGGGCCACTCCCTCCTAACTGTATACCACTATTCCGCCACCTCTGGTGGGCCTGTCCTGCCGGTGGGACAGGATATATCCAGGGATGGTGCAGGAGGAGTCTGGGACGTTGGCTGATGGGTACGATTCTGTGAGAATGACTTGGGCTGTTGCTTGACTAGTCTATGAAACAGCACTCCCAACTTTGGCATAATCCTCGGATGTTAGTGAGGTGAACTTTGCAGGGTTGACTGATCAGGGTGTGCTTTTGTCGTATCTGAATCCATTCCCTAGGCCGAAGCAGTGTGCTCTGAAGCCAAGTGGTCCATTTCAGAGGGCAGTTAAGAGTCAACCACATTGCCTTGGGTCTGGAGTCACATAGGCCACACCGGGTAAAGTCGGCAAGGTTCCTTCCCTACAGGACATAGACAGCTGAAAGCATGGCTACCAATGGCGGAACGATGAAAATCAGGGATGCACAATTGGAGGAGTGCATAGATTTCAGGGTTGTAGGGCTGGAGGAGGTTCGAGAGATGGGGAGGTGCGAGGTCATGGAGGCATTTGAATGCTAGGATGAGAATTTTAAAATTGATGGGTGAATGGGACTTGGTGCGAGTTAGGATATGGGCAGCAGAGTTTAAGTAGGGTGGAACATGGGAGGTTGGCCAGAGGAGCATTGGAATAGTTGAGTCTAGAGGTAACAAAGGCATGAATGAGGGCTTAAGCAGCAGATGTACTGAGGCAGGGACAGAGACGGATGATGTTATGGAGGTGGAAGTAGGCGGTCTTGGTGATGGAGAGGAGATGTGGCCGGAAGCTCTGCTCAGGGTCAAATAGGATGCTAAGGTTGTGAACAGTCTGGTTGAGCCTTAGACAGTAGTTGGGAAAGGGATAGAGTTGGTGGCTAGTCAATGGAGTTTGTGGCAGGGACCGAAGACGATGGCTTTGGTTTTCCCGATATTTAATTGGAGAAAATTCTGCTCATCTTGTCTTTACACACCGTGCCATTGCACACCATGCAGACTCTTGGGCCACAGGGATATTCAAATGCACAGCATAATTTAGTGGAAAGTAAAGTCATATTAAACATTGAGTTTCAATGTAAAGTAAAGCGATAACATCAGAGCTCCAGGCTGTATATATTGAGTATTATTATGCCATCCTCTGATCCAGATTCATGACTGTGTATAGCTCAATGTCTACATCTAACTTAACATGTAACCATCCTTAAATCCATTAATGCCAAAGTCAAAAGTTATAACACGAACAATGCCCAACTCTTCTCTTCCTCATTTTAACACTTCCTAAACGTACATTTGTAGCTCGTTGGTTAATGCACTTTTAACAATGCCAGTAAGTAATATTTTTTTGATGCAGTGGAATTTTACCCCTAAAATTCTGGTTGTCTGGAGAGATCTGACTTGCCTGTGCTGACTGTTGGTCTCTCCTGTGGTTGAAATGCAGGGAACGGGCAATGGGAAGAAGGGCTGCCATGTCTTTCCTGAGATGTTTTGCAAGTTTCTGCGCTCGGCAGTTGCCAGATCTTCAGCAGGATCCCCAGTATTTGCACTTCCAGGTATTCCCCAAACACCGACACTACCACTTTTGAAGATCTTCATTGATTTGAGTGATTGAACAGGCATTTCAGTTTTTCATTGCCATCACTTATCTTATCTATGATCAGCTCATCCATTTGAACTTCACTTGACTTTACTCTTTGTTCCTTTCTGACTTTTACACCTGCACTTTCCTCTTTGGATCTGATAAAACTTTTTTGCATCCTTCCCTGTGCTCCTATTAGTTCATTTTCAAGGATCATTGTTCCTTCTCATCCTTGTGTCTTGTTTAGTCCCTGCCAGTTTCAAAAGGTCAAACTTTTTATCTTGAACCCATTCCTCTTGAGGATGTTAACTCCAAAATTCCTCATGTTTCTCTATCCCCTTTTCCCTACAGGATTGTAAAATCAAAACTCTGTGTTGCCTCCACACCAGCTAATATTATTTCCCTCATTGTCTTCTCTCCCGTCCTTCTCAAGTCGTGGTGGTGTTAGTGTATACAATATGCAAGTGTCAGCTGTGTCCCATGGATAGCACCCTTGCCCCTGAGTCAGAAGGTCATGGGTTCAAGTCTCATTCCAGAGGCTTGAGCACATAATCTAGGCTGACATACCCAGTGCAGTATTGAGGGAGTGCTGCACTTTATTGGAGGTGCCATCTTTTGGATGAGCTGTTAAACTGAGGACCTATCTTCTCTCAGGTGGACGTAAAAGATCCCATGGCACTATTTGAAGAAGAGCAAGGGTGTGCTCCCCAGTGTCCTGACCAATATTTATCCCTCAACCAACATCACTAAAAAAACAGATTATCTGGTCATTATTACGTTGCAGCTTGTGGGATCTTGCGGTACGCACACTGGCTGCTGCGTTTTCTACGTTACAATAGTTCAAAACTTCAGAAGTACTTCATTGGCTGTGAAGCACTTTGGGACGTCCTGAGGTTGTGCAAGGTGCTATCTGAAGGGGAATTCTTTCTTTCTGTCCCTTCTCCCTAAGTTCCTCAATTTAAAAAAAAAAAAAAAATCGCATAGTACCAAAGAGATTTTTAGTCATAAATATTTTGGTAATATCAGCAGTGACTTCTACAGGAAAAAAAATTGCATAAACTGTTGACATATTTCCCAGCTTCTGAACTATCACTTTCAGAATGTACAGCGACCTGTACCTCCGAGCATGTGCTTTTATCACACCAATAACAGTCTCCTGCTGAGTACAGTGAGCTTTGCTATTTGTGTTGTTACTACTGATAACTTTTACAATCTTCTGTATGATGCTAACTTTCAGTGGCTTTATTTTAACAGCACCTCAGTGCAAACACTTGGATTGGTAACCCTTTTATGATTTCCTTGTGTTACATAACAACT
This sequence comes from Somniosus microcephalus, assembly GCF_052327205.1. Classification (NCBI taxonomy): domain Eukaryota; kingdom Metazoa; phylum Chordata; class Chondrichthyes; order Squaliformes; family Somniosidae; genus Somniosus; species Somniosus microcephalus. The sequence continues at coordinate 286,546,829 of NC_140991.1, forward strand.
TGCATTTATATAGTGCCTTTAACCAGACCAAAACTGATACCGAGCCCAAGAAGGAGACATTAGGACAGGTAGTTTTTAAGGTGCGTCATAAAGGAGGTGGAGAGGTTTAGGGAGGTAAATCTAGAGCTGGGGGGACTTGATGGCTGAAGGCACGGCCGCCAATGGTGGGGTGGAGGAAGTAGGGGATACACAAGAGGCAAAAGTTGCAAGAAAGCAGAGTTCTCAGAGTTGTAGAGCTGGAGAGGGGCAAGGCCCTGAGAGGGGTTTGAATAAGAGGATGAGAATTTTTAAAATTGAGGCATTGATATACGGGAGCCAATGCAGGTCAGTGAGCACAGTGACGATGGATGAGGGGGACGTGGTGCAAGTTAGGATACAATGGAGGATGAAAGATATGCAAGAAATGTTCAGTATTCTGAATCTGCGGTTGTTAAACTCTCATTTTAATGTTGATGAATATCCTGCACACCTGCCACCGACTGCTGTGACAGACTTGACTGAAACCCGCCACGTTCAGATCACGAACTAAACTTTGCAATTCGAAGGACAGACAAGACCACTTAATCCTATTTAAAATCAAAACCAGATGACAATGACTTGCATATACATAGTGTCTTTAACGTAGTAAAATGTCCCAAGGCACTTCACAGGAGCGTTATCAAACAAAATTTGACATCGAGCTACATAAGGAGATATTAGGACAGGTAACCAAAAGCTTGATCAGTGGTAGGTTTTAAGGAGTGTCTTAAAGGAGGAGCAAAAGGTTTTGGAGGGAATTCCAAAGCTTGGGACCCAGGCAGCTAAAGGCACAGTCGCCCATGGTGCAGCAATGAAAATCGGAGATGCACAGGAAGCCAGAATTGGAGGAATGCAGAGATCTTGGAGGGTTGTAAGGCTGGAGGAGGTTACAGAGATAGGACGGGACAGTGTGGTCTTGTGCTGAAAGTGGAAGTTGGCTGATTTGAAAGGAAGCCCATTGAACTAGTGGTACTGGACAAGAACGATAAAGCTTTCAATAAACAGCATTAAATGTAACTTTACCGTACAATTTCCAGTCCTGTTTAATTCTGTTTGCCAAACAGTGCGTGCCCCATTGAGAGGTAGAGGTTAAATCTCACTTTTGAACTTTGCCCCTGCAATTAATTCTGTGCTGGACCACACATTTATTCACACTTGTAATATAGGGAAAAGCAGCAGCCAATTTTCGCACAGCAAGGTATCACAAACAGCAATCGGATAATTTTTTTTAGTGGTGTTGGTTGAGAGATTAAATATTGGGCATAGCACCAGAGACACCTCCCCTGCTCTTTTGAATAGTGCTGTGGGATCTTTTACGACCACCTGAGCGAGCATATGGGTCCTTGGCTTAATGTCTCATCCGAAAGACGGGACCTCTGACTGTGTAGCACTACCTCAGTACTGCACTGGAGTGTCAGCCTGGGTTATGTGCTTAAGTCTCTGGAGTGGGACTTGAATCCACAACCTTCTGACTCAGACGAGAATGCTACCACTGAGCCACTGCTGACACCTGTAGGGAGAGTATAAGGATGATCCAAGTTCATTTATCCTTTTTCTCCCCATCTTCCCTTCCACCCCCACCCACCTTCTCCTAGATGTAGTTTTCTGCAACTAGGAAACCCAGTTTAAATGTAAAAGAAATATTTCCAAATCTAACCACAGATGACTCTTTGTACTGTACGTTGGATTAATTTAGCACCTTGGCATTCTTTGCAGCTGTGCTCCTCTCCTGAAGAGGCTGCTTCCACTGCTACAGTCCGTGATGTAATACAGTACTCGGCATAGGTTGACGAGAAGCAAGACGCAAAGTTCTCTGGGTTAGCACGAGTAGGCCTTGGGGAGGTGGGGTGTGCATTCATGTGATGCAAATGGTGACTGTTTCCATGTGGATTGGCGATCCCTGGTGTTGGGGTTCCGTGACGGTCAGGCACCCAGTTGACTCCAGGAAAAAATGCAATTCTTTTTGTTCTGAATTATAAATGTTTATAATAAACAGCAGCCATTTTTTTAAGAGCTTGGTGCTATGTTGAGCTGCAACTTAATGTAGCCATTGTAAACTCATGTAATGAAATGTATTGCAGTTTGGGTGTAGAACCATTTTTGAATTGTGCAGCTTGCTGTGCCTGACACGGTGCCACCATTGAGCACAGAGACTAGGACAGCCCTGGATTCCAGTTCTGGTGGTTACTGAATTAGCTGGGGTGGCAGTAGGGGTGCTAAAATTGGCCTCCTCATGTCTGGGCTGAAAGATGTAAGAAGTCACACAACACCAGGTTATAGTCCAACAGCTTTATTTGAAATCACAAGCTTTTGGAGCAGCGCTCCGAAAGCTTGTGATTTCAAATAAAGCTGTTGGACTATAACCTGGTGTTGTGTGACTTCTTACATTTGTCCACCCCAGTCCAACACCGGCATCTCCACACCATGGGCTGAACGAGAGGAGGATGGGTTAGCTGGAGGGTGAAGGAGCCAGCCAGGATCCTTACTCCTGATTTGGTTTCTAGTGAATCCTGCTTGAGGATGGGGTTGAGCTCCACTGTGATGCCTTCTATAGTGGAATAGTCCAATATTCACTCTCTAGGTACAAACATGAAGAATGGCCATTTGGGGGAGATACTGGAGGGTTGAGAGATTTCATGGAACTGAATCTCAGCATTGTTGCAATTTGGATTTCTAGCTAATTATTTTTAATTAAAGCTCACTGCAAATGTCAGCTTCCACAGGCAAGCCTATGCTTCTTATTAGCTGAAACTTGACCTTTCTATGCAAAGTTTCTGGGATTAGTGTACACTGATGTTTCTATGCCAGAAATAGTAGGGGGATACTCTCTCCCACCAAATTGGCAGGATATAGATGTTGACAGGCCATGTCAAACCTAAGCTAAAGGCTATGAATTGAGTTTGTTGTAGGAAATAATCAATTCTTCAACGCCAAAATAAGGTTATTTTTTTAAATTTTGAGGCAGAGAATAGTTTAGACTCCAGTGTCCACCTTGCCACCGCACCTTGAACATGCTGCTGAACCCAGTGAACTGCAGCAATCGCTGGCAGGTTTATTCCCTATCCGAGGGGATTCTGGGCACCAGGACTGTCGGTCAGACTCTGAACAAAAGGAGGTGGCCATGCTCCATATGTCGATCGACAGCTGGTGAGGAGACTCTGAAGCTTGGGTTGGTTGCTGCTGGAAGACATTGAGGCCAGGTGTGAGAGCAAGCATTTGTATACTCTGGGCTCAATGCCTACTGTAACTGGGTTGCAGAGAGGCAAGAAGCTGAAGTTCCATATCTCCATCTGGTGGACCCACTGTTCCATTTGATATGGCCTACGGTAAGGAGGATGGTGAATCCCTTGTTGCTTGTAAGGAGCTTGTGGTACCCACTGCCCACCTATCTCGGGCTCACACTCGTGCTTGTCAATTGTTTATTGACGAATGGGTGATATTACCTTTTTTGGGAGGGAAAGTTCACAAGCAATGGTCTTGAGTTGACTTCAAACATGCAGCGAGGACAAAATGCAGCCTGTAATAAAGGTCTGAGAAGTTGTCAATGAGTTGTGACAGTGTAGCAGAGGGAAGCATGGCTGTACACTTCCACCTGATCAGGAGCCATCAACAGAGTCCTTGGAATCTGGTAAATTATTTTATAACTTGTATCCTAGCATTCATGTAAAAATATCACCTGCATGTAATTTGGGATAATGATCTTGATGCCAAAAATACATTGCAGAGCATAAAAATCTAATGGTCATTGCCCATTTTGTTATGCGTTCCATAAAATTTTGTAAGCAAACTATGATTAACTGTTTAATTCAGTAATATTTAACAAAAACCCTTCTCTGATGATGCAGAGTCCAAAGTTGTATATTCATAAATCCTAATTTCATATCTACACTGATGGATTTTTCTGAAGTAGTTAACTTCTTGGGGTCGTGGGGGAGGATACAGCGCAAAGAGGAGGGGGGAGTTTGGAAAGCATCCCATGCTAGAATGTCATGCAACATCCATTGGGCATAACCTCTGACCAAATAAAGCTGGTGAATGTTATAGTGTGTGTGTGTGTGTGAAATGGTCCTTTAGAAGCCCATCTTGTACAGCATTAGAGCAATTTTGCTTGTAGCTAAAATACACGAAAGGATACAGTAGCCATAAGGGTCAAAGCTTGCACCCTCAATCCCATCTCCTATCTTGAGACAGCCGGGATTAGCTCAAGTGTTCTGGGCACTGAAAATGTCTGGTGTGTAAACAAAGAACCAACTTGCATTGATAAAGCACAACTTCAGGACGCCCCGACGTGCTTTATAGCTAATGAAGTGCTATAAAGTCACTGCTGTATTGTAGGGAAGATAAGTGTAGACCAAATTGCATTAGCTACAGAGCCTTATTACACTCTTGGATCACAATACACAAGTACGTGCAGTTTTCTGTTTTGTTTTATGGAACAGTTGTAAATAGTGGATGTTTATGAAATCATGTAGTGCAGAATAATTAGTCTGTCAATGTGGGAGCTTAATACCTGTTGGGATATAGTTACAAATGCAGGATACTTGGTATTTGTTTCTACATTACAAGAGACTACACTTCAAAAGTATGTAATTGACTGTAAAGCGCTTTGTGATGTCCTAAGATTCTGTAAATCACTTTGGGACGCCCTAAGGTTGTGAAAGGCACTATATAAATGCAAGTCTTTTAGAACTTTTAAAAATTAGTCATTAATCTAAAGTGACCAGTCTTCACTTGTCTTTTGTGCTCCAGGAAGGCTGAGAAAAGAATGCTTGGCTCCTTTTGGATAAAACATTGGCCCGTGGTTTGTGATCAGTGGCGAAGCAAAGGCGTTTGCCGCTGGCCCCGAAGTAAGCTTCCCACAAGGCGAGAAATTTGGCTTTTCTGTAGTTTAGTGGAAATCCCACTGCTGTGATGTCAACAAGCTGTCTAAGTAGCCAATCACATTGCAGAATTCTCACAGACAGTGAACCAGGAAATAGAAAGCATTATTAATCAATTACTTAAAAAAAAAAATTGAGTGAAATTAAGATTTTTTGCAGACACATTGGGTTAAGGTAGAAGCTGAAATATCATGAACGAACTTAAAAAAAAAATGTTTTAAAATTAATTTTAAAATCTAATTATTTTTAACTTAATGGAGAAATTTGACATTCCACCAATATAAAATTAGCTTCTCGGGGCCAGAACGGTGGTTTATCAGTCGTTATTACTCAGATCACTGTTAAAAACCCAGTTACACCTCATTTGAATGGGTCCAATTTTTATGGGATTTCTAACAGCAATATTTGTTCGGAAAAGGGGACGTTTTCGTCAGCATGATTTTACTGACTGTCAGCTCTGGGTGGCTGGGGAGCATCCACAGCCCAGCCTGTGGAGGAGCAGTGATTGACAAACCGCAACTTCAGGATTTCCCCGTTAGGCTGCACATGAGCTAAATCCTGAAGTTGCGGTCAGCTTCAAAGGTGAAATGACGGTGAACGCTGCCAGTTCACCGTCATCAGGACCGCAAGTTCCGGGCCATTAATTTGTTGGGCAGTTGCTCAGTTGGGTTGATATACTAACCACAGTCTCTGCTGTGTAATCTCTTTTAATCAACATCTATTCCCCTTTTCTGTGTTGCGTAGGCGATCGGCTATTTCCAGTGAAAAGTATAATCTAACCCAGAGGATTGCAACTCTGAGCCGATCCTAGAAAATTGAGTGCTCGCCTTGTCACTGGCAGAAATGTGTTGCACTGTACTGCTCTCCATAGAAGTTAGCACTAGTTTACAAGTAAAATTGCTCAAAATAGAATTTGAGTACTCCTTCTGGGATTGGAATGAGAAGACCCAGCTCGCAGTAATAGAAATAGTTTCCCACTGGGGAACAATCAATCACAGAAATATTTTTCTTTCCTTTTGAGTTGCTCGTTTAATGACCAGATGAGAGGAATTTTATCAGTTTCTAGACGAGCACAAGAAATGCAATGGCTCCTTGGAGACGGTGAGTCCTGTGAGACTTAGGATGTCTTACTCCAACCTTTAGAACTGATTGCACAGAAAGAGTAGCAAGACTCTCGTTCTAAAACTACAATTATGTTGGTCGCATTGCACAGAAAATAAATAGTAGTAAGACTCTTGTTCTATAAGTACACAATTATGCTGGTCATGCTGGACATGGGTTGCTGTTGGTTTCACTTAGTCAAATGCCTTGGGGTTAACAAGTCACGAACCTGACTAAGACCTTGCTGTAGGTGTGCACCTTGTGTTCTGAATTCTTTACAGCTGCAAGGAGGTGGTGTTGGGGAGGGCAAGTTTTAGAATGTACCTGGATACCTTCAATGAAAATCATGCCTTTCTTGCTCTGGGATTTAATTATGGGACTGAGACCAGTTGAACTGTTTGTTCTACAAAAGCAAAGGACTGTTTGTTCTATTCTTTGCAGTTGAATTATTTTAGCATCAGTGTAGAAATACAAATGATATCAATACATTTATTTAAAAATAATTCAGTTTTGAAATGTATGTATTATTCCACAATGGTGTATCAACTTGTATCATTATTAGAGATATAAGGACTGCTGCATTGTAATGTGTGGCCACAATGCTATGGGTCAAATAATGTCCTAAGTGACAATACAATATATTCATTACATGTTTTGAACGAGGCATGGTAACCGGGCTTGAGCTCCAGCAAGTGCCAATGCTCTAAATCTAAATCTATGTAAAAAAAAAAAAAAAAATTAATATCTCAAGGTTTTTATAATTCACATCTGTATGAAGATATGTCTTGGTTGGGCAGTGTCCCATGTCCAACCATCTTCAGCTGCTTCATCAATGACCTTCCCTCCAACATAAAGTCAGAAATGGGGATGTTCGCTGATGGCTGCACAATGTTCAGTGCCATTCACAATTCCTCAGATAATGAAACAGTCCATGCCCGCATGCAACAAGACCTGGACGACATTTGGGCTTGGGCTGATAAGTGGCAGGTAACATTCGCACCACACAAGTGCCAGGCAATAACTATCTCCAACAAGCAAGAGTCTAACCACCGCCTCTTGACATTCAACGACATTACCATCGCCGAAACCCCCACCATCAACATCCTGGGGCTCACCATTGACCAGAAACCTAACTGGACCAGCCACATAAATACTGTGGCAACAAGAGCAGGTCAGAGGCTAGGTATTCTGCGGCAAGTGTCTCCCCTCCTGCCTCCCCAAAGCCTTTCCACCATCTACAAGGCACAAGTAAGGAGTGTGATGGAATTCTCTCCACTTGCCTGGATGAGTGCAGCTCCAACAACACTCAAGAAGCTCAACACCATCCAGGACAAAGCAGCCCGCTTGATTGGCACCCCATCCACCACCTTAAACATTCACTCCCTCCACCACCGGCGTACCGTGGCTGCAGTGTGTACCATCTACAAGATGCACTGCAGCAACTCGCCAAGGCTTCTTCGGCAGCACCTCCCAAACCCGCAACCTCTTCCACTTAGAAGGACAAGGCGCATGGGAACACCACCACCTCCAATTTCCCTCCAAGTCACACACCATCCTGACTTGGAAGTATATCGCAGTTCCTTCATCGTCGCTGGGTCAAAATCCTGGCACTCCCTCTCTAACAGCACTGTGGGCGTACCTTCACCGCATGGACTGCAGTGGTTCAAGAAGGCGGCTCACCACCACCTTCTCAAGTGCAAAAATGCTGGCCTTGCCAGCGACGCCCACATCCCATGAACAAATAAAAAAATAGGATATATCTTGGTGGGGCTTTTCCGCTTCTTTGATCGTCATCTTGGGAGTTTGCTGTGCATCACAATAAATGGGATAAGGGAGGGCAGGGTGGCGGAAAAGGGGGACTGATGAGTGCAGAAGTGGAAAACTCCAGCCCTTGTATGGCTGAGTGGGGTGATCTACTTGATTTAATCATATCACATTAACTTTTAATCGGATAATCTACACAGAACGTTCTCATGTAATCACGGTTATTGATTTTCTCTCTTTTTCTTTAGTTTTCCACCTGTCTGAAAAAGTCACCACTGTGGTACCAGAAAGTGCCCTGCTGATCGTGCTGGGCCTCATCCTGGGAGGAATTGTCTGGGCTGCCGATCACACCGCCTCCTTCACCTTAACGCCAAATGTCTTCTTCTTCTACCTCCTGCCGCCAATCGTACTGGATGCCGGATACTTCATGCCCAACCGGCATTTCTTTGGGAACCTCGGAACGATTGTAACGTACGCAGTCATTGGAACAGTTTGGAACGCTGCAACAACCGGTCTCTCCCTCTATGCTGTCTTCCAGACGGGTATTATGGGTAAGGGCACAGATCCAAGCAGTAGCTTTATCTTATCCAACTGAAGTGAGACCAGGGTAAAATGCAAGTAACAGTTGTGGCTATCTGGAAGTCCAAGGGGCAGTCTAAATTTTCTACCTTGTTGGTGTCCCCAGGCAGTGTATACCAACAGGGTTCCATCACCGCTGCTTTCTAACTGGCTGCAGGGAAATGTGTATGAATGACGATGGAGCACTGCGCTTCTCCCTCTCTTGAGGATAAGCACTTGACCTGTACTTTGTGCCTAGTTGCAATGGTATTGCTGACTTCCGGAGCTCTCGGTGTGCGGCATCACTGATGCAAACCCAGCAGGAAGCGCATTTTTCACACACAGGGTCGTGGAAATCTGGAGAACTCTCTCCTTCAAAAAGCTGTGGATGCGAGGTACATTGACATTTTCAAGACTGAGATCGATAGGTAAGGGTATCAAGGGATATGGTACAAAGAAGGGTAAATGCAGTTCAGGTACAGATCAGAGGCTGAATGACCTACTCAACTTCAAATGTAATCAAACATGCAGAATACTTGTCCAGCTCAACATCTCAATTGTCCAACCCTAGCCTACAGCTCTCAATAGACAACACCCCAGTCACACAAGAACAAACCTGACCCTTGGAGCATTTGGCCATCTGCCTGTACTTATCCCAGAACTACAATGCCATTTTCAGCAGATATTTATCTAACTTTTTTTTTGAAGGGAACTAGAAGTGCTTCTCAAACTAGAGTCCGCGGACCCCTGGGGGGTCCGTAGAAACTTTCCAGGGGGTCCGCGGCCTGTCCGCCCTCCACCGCCCTGACCCACACTGCCGGGGCCATGGTTTTACTCCAGTTCCGGGACCAGGTCAGTCCCACGCTGTGCACCTTGTTGTTGGTGAGACTGTGGAAGAGGAGCCACAGCCACTGCTTGAGCCTGCGAGCTGGAGCCTGAGCTGAGCCGTGTTGTGGGGGGGGGGGGGTTCACTGAATGCCCAGTGGGCTGGGCCACCCCCCAGGGGGGGGGGCCGACGCTTTGTCCTCCCCCCACCCCCCCCCCCCCACCCCGGAATCATGGTTTTCGAGGTTGCTGCCACTCCCGGTTGCGGTGATTTCACCGGTTCCTGCCGGGCTAGTTGTACCGTGCTGTGTTGCTGCCTCCTCCACCTCGGTTTGCCGGCGGCTGATCCCCGAGCTCATTTAACCTCTGGTTCATTTTAATCTGGTTTGAGGCCGGTCCGCTGAGTTGTGATGGATCAGTCGGGAGGGGGGGGATGGTGCTGCGCGCCAGGGGTTCCATTATAGGGGTGGTGAGGGGGGGGGGGGGGGCGGGGGGCGCATGCCGGATTTTCCATTAATGGGGTGGTGAGGGGAGGGGGGCCGCGTGCCAGGTGTTCCATTATTGGGGGGGGTGGCACGCACCGGGGCTTTGTGACCGTTAATTTTTCGCGCGCGCACCTGCCTCCCTTTGATGGGCTGTGGGTCCGGGTCCGTACTTTGCGCCCGTGCTGAGTTCTTGATTTGAGCGAGATTCCCTTCTCCTGCGGGTGGCGGCTGCAGCCAGTGGTGAATGAACCACGCTGCACTTTTGCACGTCTGGTGACGCCCGGCTCCAGTGGCAGAGGTTTGTGAGCAGGTCGCCTGCCTGCCGCCTTAACTAGGAACAGTGCGGGGAGAAGAGGCAAACCTCTGTCGGTGGCGGTTGGTATGTTGACGGTACCAAAAGTCAGCCCGATTCGCGCAACCAATCAGTGACCATACACTTAGCTAATTTCAAGCTGGCTCCTTGTTATAAAACTGACACTGATTCAGTTCTTGCGCATTATTCTCAATGGCTGGGCCCGCCTCCTCAGAGGATGAAGAGATGAAGGGTCCCAGACCTGAAACGTTAACTCTGTTTCTCTCTCCACGGATGCTGCCTGGCCTGCTGAGTTTTTCCAGCGTCTTCTGTTGTTATTTCCTCAGAGGCCCACAGCTCTCACTCACTTTACAACCAGCGCTCCTTGCCGCTTGAGCCAATTCCTCTCCCTGGCGCCGCGACCCCGTGCCGTCCTCCCGACGCGTGATCGGAGCGCCCGCGGGGGCCCGTCAAACACGCGCCTGAACGCATTCATGCAAACGCGCACAATCCCACAGTGCAGCTGCTGCAGAACATGCCACAGTGGGACAGTACGGCGGCGAGTCCTGCTTCCAGCAGCACCCCAGCATGTGATTGGGTGCTGGTGCCCTCGCTCACCTTGGCCAGCCTGCTGCCGGCTTTAAAAATTGTCCAGCACTATGTGGCCAATAGTGGCCGTCTGTTGCTGTGGAGTATCCAGAATTGGTGTGAGAAGCAGGCATGCCCATCTCACTGATATCTGTAAGCAAATGCCTGTTTTCCTAAAAGCATTATTAAAACACTCTTTTTAAATGCAGCACTTTCATACTTATGAGTATTATATAGCAAGTGGGGGGTTTATCCGTGAGTACTAATCAATTTGAAGAGGTCCTTCAACCAAACAAATTTGAGAACCACTGAACTAGAATAGCTTAACTTTTAACTTCATGGAAGTAACCTGCCTGGGCTGCAGTGTAAGGAGATCAGTGGACAGCAGGGAGTGATTGCTGGGGCATCTGGCGATCCAGACCATGACGGTAAACTTTTGGTTTATAAAGGGTATCTGAAACACAACACGAGATTACATTCTCCACCCGTCCCCCTGGAATCCCTTTTTTTGTTGACTTATTTTAAAAGTTTCAATTTTTTTTTTATCCATTCAAAGAATTTTGCATATTTGCGAACACTTTTTATTTGCAGTTTTGTTTTTGTATTCGGTGACAAAAGAGGCGGAAGTTCGAGTGAACAGAGATTTTATTTTCATGGCTGAACTTGGATAATTAACCGGAGATCTTTGCCTTGCATTTAAGTCGGCAAATTGCTGGATTTGCCATCATTATCCCCATGAATGGATTAGAATTACTTCAGGAATGTGATCATTCCAACGTCTGCTGTCTCTCCAAGTCTGATCCCATACTTCATTTACGGAAGCAAACTACATTTTTGGAAATTCTAAACTAGTCTGTTACAAATGACAAAACTGTAGCGCTGTTGAGGGTTCTGTTTATAAGCGGGTTGTATGAGTGACTTATAGGAAATAAAGAAAGAGAACTTGCATTTCTATAGCGCCTTTTACAACCTCAGGGCATCCCAAAGTGCTTTACAGCCAATGAAGTACTTTTTGAGGTGTAGTCACTGTTGTAATGTAGGAAACGCGACAGCCAATCTGTACACAGCAAGGTCCCACAAACAGCAATGTGATAATGACCAGATAATCTGTTCTAGTGATGTTGTTTGAGGGATAAATATTGGTCAGGACACAGAGGAACTCCCCTACTCTTTTTTAAAATCGTACCGCGCGATCTTTTATGTTCACCTGAGAGGGAAGATGGGGCCTCGGTTTAATGTCTCAGCTGAAAGACGGCATCTCCCACAGTGCAGCACTCCCTCAGTGCTGTACTTGAGTGTCAGCCTAGATTATGTGTCTAAATCTCTGGATTGGGCTTGAAACCACAGCCTCCTGATTCGGAGGCTATAGTGCTTCCCACTGAGCCAAGGTTATAATTTTCGGTCATAAATCTTTGTGAGACTCCGGCTGGGCATACACAAGTGAATATTTGTGTAATGTGCAGAAAGTGATTGCAGGTGAGGCGAGATTGTGTTCATGTTTACATTAGCAGCAAGTGCAAATTTGCTTAGTCTGCCATGAGATAACTGGGACACGAAGTCTATTTGCAAACGGCTAAGGTATTCTTGCTTTCAGTTGTCATCTGTGGCTCAGTGGTAGCACGCTTGCCTCGGAGTCAGAAGGTTGTGGGCTCGAGTCCCACTCCAGATATTTGCGTGCATAATCTAGGCTGACACTCGAGTGCAGTACTGAGGGAGCGCTGCTCTGTCTGAGGTGCTTTCTTTTGGATGGGATGTCTGCCCCCTCAGGTGGACGTAAAAGATCCCATGGCACTATTCGAAGAGGAGCTGGGGAGTTCTCTCTGGTACCTTGGCCTTATTTATCCCTCAACCAACATTGGTAAAACATATTATGATAGCAAAATACTGCGGATGCTGGAAATCCGAAATAACAACAGAAAACGCTGGAAAAACTCAGCAGGCCAGGCAACATCCGTGGAGAGAGAAACAGAGTTAACGTTTCAGGTCGAAACCCTTCTTCAGAACTGAGAAAAAAGCAGAAAATGAAACCGATTAAAAGGCCAGTTTGGGGGCTGGGAAATGGGGGAGGGGATGAAAGAACAAAAGGGAAGGTCTGGGAGGTGAAGAGACATTAAGAAATATTCAAGGTGAGACGAGATGGTAATAGGACAAGTAAAGAAACAAAAGATGGCTCTAGATGAAGTGTGAAATGCGCTGGCAGAATGAAAGACAGCTGCCATGTGGGAGAGGGAAAAAAGGAAAAGGCACAAACTAAAGGTGTGGATAAAAAATATATAAAAATATAATAGGGGCTGAGGTTATGATCTGAAATTGTTGAACTCGATATTGAGTCCGGAAGGCTGTAAAGTGCCTAATCGGAAGATGAGGTGCTGTTCCTCGAGCTTACGCTGAGCTTCTGTGGAACAATGCAAGAGGCCGCGGACAGTGAGGTCTGAGTGGGAATGAAACGGTGAATTAAAGTGACAGGCGACCGGAAGCTCAGGGTCACCCTTACGGGCTGAACGGAGGTGTTCCGCAAAGCGGTCACCCAATCTGTGTTTTGGTCTCCCCAATGTAGAGGAGACCACCTCCAACGTGATCCCACCACCAAACGCATCTTCCCCTCCCCTTTCAGCATTCCATAGGGATCGCTCCCTCCGAGACACCCTAGTCCACTTCTCTATAACCCCCAGCACCCATTCCCCTTTGTCCGGCACCTTCCCATGCAAGCGCAGGAGATGTAACACCTGCCCTTATACCTCCCCCCCCTCCCCACTGTCCAGGGCCCCAAACACCCCTTCCAGGTGAAACAGCGATTTACTTGTACTTCTTGCGATCTAGTATACTGTATTCGCTGCTCACGATGCGGTCTCCTCTACATTGGGGAGACCAAATGCACATTGGGTGACCACTTTGCGGAACACCTCCGTTCAGTCTGTAAGGGTGACCCCGAGCTTCCGGTCGCCTGTCACTTTAATTCACCGCTCCATTCCCACTCAGACCTCACCGTCTGCGGCCTCTTGCATTGTTCCACGGAAGCTCAGCGTAAGCTCGAGGAACAGCACCTCCTCTTCCGATTAGGCACTTTACAGCCCTCTGAACTCAATATTGAGTTCAACAATTTCAGATCATAACCTCAGCCCCTATTATATTTTTATATATTTTTTATCCACACCTTTGGTTTGTGCCTTTTCCTTTTTTTCTCTCCCACATGGCAGCTGTCTCTCATTCTGCCAGCGCATTTCACACTTCACCTAGAGCCATCTTTTGTCTCTTTACCTGTCCTATTACCATCTCGTCTCATCTTGAATATCTCTTAATGTCTCTTCACCTCTCAGGCCTTCCCTTTTGTTCTTTCATCCCCTCCCCCATTTCCCAGCCCCCCAACTGGCCTTTTAATCTGTTTCATTTCCTGCTTTTTTTCTCAGTTCTGAAGAAGGGTTTCGACCTGAAACGTTAACTCTGTTTCTCTCTCCATGGATGTTGCCTGGCCTGCTGAGTTTTTCCAGCGTTTTCTGTTGTTATTTTGGTAAACCATATTATCTGGCCATTATCTCATTGCTGTTTGTGGGATCTTGCTGTATGCAAAATGGTTGCCACGTTTACTGCATTACAACAGTGACTACACTTCAAAAAGTCCTTCATTGGCTGTAAAGCGCTTTGGGACGTCCTGAGGTTGTGAAAGGTGCTATATAAATGCCAGTTTGTTCTTTGATTTGAATCATCATTTTCCTGCTACACTATGCCTGAAGTGAAGATTGCAACTTAGTGCTCTGACCTGCGCCAGGCTGAAATGGATGCCAGCTCACTGCCTGTGCCGCAAGATTGGAGGAGTAACTGTGGCTGTTGAAAGTAACATAGTGGAGTTACGACTAGTGCAAGTCACTGGTTAACGTTGTAAGCCCTGATTTTAACCCCCTGGGTTAAAATGGGTACGGAGTACTTGTCTCTCTGTTTTGTGTCAGGCTTATGCCCACTGCCGATTTAACTCCCGGGATTTGGGAATCATCTGACCAAGGAAGGTAAGTTGGTTTTTTTTGTGTGTGGTTTTCCTAGATCTACCCGGCCCCGGGCTTCCCCCTCTCCTGACTGTGATGGCCCTCCCTGTACCCTTCTCCACTTACTTTAGTGCCTGGGACGTTCCCTGCAGGTTCCTGGCTGTGACATGCCGCTGCCCGGATTCTTGCTCCTGCCCACCGGCCAAGTACCGATTCCTGATTGATTCGGGCAGGAGACTCAACTCCGACATTAAAATCAGACCTGGGAGTCAAAAGTGGGGGGGGGCCCTCGTGTGGAGCCAGGGTGCGAGGTTACTGCTTGAACAACCGCCCCCCCACCCCGCACGCAAGGCACTCGTGTCGTGAGTTAAAATCAAAACTGACTCTTTCACTTCAGGCAAAAATTGCACTGTGAGCAGAAAATGTAGGGAGCAATTGAGGCGTTGTGGTGGGCTGCCACTTCACACTTTTTGTCACTTATCCTTAATTTTAAATTTCTCAACCTGGTGTTCAAATCCCTTCATTGCCTCCTGGTGTTCAAATCCCTTCATTGCCTCAGCCTTCGCTATTTCTGTAACATCCTACAACCCTCTGTGATATCTGTGCTCCTCCAACTCTGGCCTCTTGCACATCCCTGATTTTAATCACGCCATCATTGGCGGCCACGCCTTCAGCTGCCTAGTCCCTAAGCTCTGGAATTCCCACCCTAAACCTTTCCTCTCTTTCCTCCTGTAAGACACTCCTTAAAACCTACCTCTTTTCTGCCCAAATATTTCCTTGGGTGTCTTGGTGTCCAATTTAGTTTGATGACGCTCCTGTGAAGCGCCTTGGGAAGTTTTACTACGTTTAAAGGCGGTATATAAATGCAAGTTGTTGTTGTTCTAGTTGTGACTCAGAGCTAACCTTCCTTGTGATTTCAACTTGCTCTGCAGGAGAACTCCAAGCTGGCCTCCTGGAATTCCTTCTGTTTGGAAGTCTGATTGCTGCTGTTGACCCAGTGGCTGTGTTGGCTGTGTTTGAAGAGGTCCACGTGAATGAAGTATTGTTCATCATTGTGTTCGGAGAATCTCTACTCAACGATGCAGTCACTGTGGTAAGTTCAAGTAGCGTTTTAACCCCTTGGTTTTTCTTCCTCTTTAATCTGGTAATGAAGGGTAAATTTCGGATTTGCACTGGCGGCTTTGTCAATTTGGATGTTGGAGATATTGGCCCAAATATTTTTGGTTATATCAAAAAGCAAATTTTTTCATTCATTCTCAGGATGCGGTCGTCACTGGCAAGGCCGGCGTTTATTAGCCATCCATAATTGCCCCATGAAGGTGGTGGGCCGCCTTTTTGAACTGCTGCAGTCCATGTGGCATTATTTGTAGCAGTTTGATACAAATGAGTGGTTTGATACTAGACTATTTCAGAGTCGACCACGTTGGTGTGGGACTGGAATCCTATGTAGGCCAGACCGGCTGAGGACAGCAAGTTTTGTTCCCCAAAGGACATTTGTGAACCAGTTTTTTTTTTTTTATATAGACAATCCAACAACTTCATAAAATAGCAAAATACTGCGGATGCTGGAACTCTGAAATAACAACAGAAAATGCTGGAACCAACTTCATGGTCGTTTTTACTGATAGCGGCTGCATATTTCCAGAATGTTTTAAAAACTGAATTTAAGTGGATTTGAACTCTCAGTCTCTGAATTACTAATCCGGCACCATAACAACTACAAAGCCATATTTGGGTCTAAATTTCTTAACCTTTTTGGGGGATAAATTTCACAGGAAGATGCAATTTTTCCATTAATGTTGGATGTGCTTTTCCCATCAAACTGAAGAGTGTTGATGCTGTGGAATAGAATACTCTGCATTTGTTCCCAGGCTGCAGCAAGTGCTACATCACCCTGGGAGCAACAGCCAGATGCTAAGTAAAGGTTCCCGATGCTGTCCAAAACCTTGCGTTAAACCTAACCTTTGGGGAACGCCCAGCAACGACCAATCTTGTGACCTTTAAGTGAGATTTATACTGAGTTGTGTTAAATTGTGGGCAGTTTTTTTCAGGATAACCTTAACACAATTCGTAATAACATTATCTGTTTTGGTCGAGCAATTTCTAAGACCGATTGGGAGGGGGTGGGGAACTGTTCTGTGAGGAGAGATTGAGTAGACTCGGCCTATATTCCCTAGAGTTTAGATGAATGAGAGGTGATCTCCTTGAAACATATAAAATTCTTAAGTTGCTTGACAGGGTAGATGCTGGAGGATGTTTCCCCTGGTTGGGGAATCTATAACTAGGGATCACAGTCTCAGAATAAAGGGTCGGCCATTAGGACGGAGATGAGAAATTTCTTCACAAAGCATTCTGAATCTTTGGAATTCTCTACCACAGAGGACTGGATGCACAGTCGTTGAGTGTATTCAAGACAGAAGTCGATAGATTTTTGGATACTAAGAGAACCAAGGGACATGGGGATCAGGCGGGAAGGTGGAGTTGAGGGAGAAGATCAGTCATGATCTTATCGAATGGCGAGCCGGCTCGAAGGACCAAATGCCCTACTCCTGCTCCTATTTCTTATGTTCTTGTGTTCTAAGATCCATGTGGTTCACTGTCTACCATCCTGGTAGTTACACTTTACAGCAATAATGGAGTTGTTGACTAATCATGGCAATCAATCTCTCTTAATTAGTCTACAACAGATCCAGAGGCGACACGTGGAAAACCCCAGTGGTGGAGAGCTTTCGGAACCATAGGCCCAAAGTCACCTGTTGCTCCCAAGCATGCTACACTTACCACATATCATGTCTGAAATTACTCTGGTACTGTATCATAAAATGTTATTTTCTGAAAGAAGACTATCTCTTCTGAAAGACCTCTATTCCACAATTCATTTCACACATAATGCCCTTCAGGACAATCTCCACAGATGAAAGGATAGTGCATTAACCATCCTGCCCAACAACAAAACTCGCCTTTGTGAGATTGACACAAATGTTTAAAATTAGCACAAAATCCCAGTTTTATAATTAAGGAGTTGGTCATCTAACTTCAGTGCAGCATAAATTTCAACCTTGTAGAAAAGTAAGCTTTCATTTTGCAAGGCTGGCAGATACATTGTTGGAACATTGACTTACAATATTGTCATAACGTTTGATATTTTCAGATGCCAGTCTCCATTTGTTTTATAGCAGCAGTATTGTGCAGAAATGAATTGTGCAGTTTGCATGAAATCTTGTATACTCCAGGATGAAGTCACAATATTGGGGACACAAGAGCTGATGTTCCCCTGTTAGATAAATAATAGTCATTGACCATAAAAGGAGATGGGGTGGAAGTGATTCTTTAAAATGTATGAAAAATTGAGCCTAAGGTTGAAAGAGTTAATCTGATGATCAGTTTTTAAAAAAATCTTTAGAAATATTTAGGGTTGTATACCAAGCTGCTGTATTGTTTTAAAAGTGACCTCAAGTGGAAGTTATACCGCAGTAAGTGAGCAGCACTAGTCTCGAGACCTCCACTCTATATATAAAAAATAAAAAGTCTTGCTCCTGCCTATAAAGCTGGGAAACTGGCAGTTGTTGGAGTGAATTCTTGGTGCCTGTGCTACAGCACCAATACGAAACATTATTGTTAAACTAGGACAATTGAAAGCCTTAAATAGAACAGGGAAATAAAGAGAAAATTCTGGAAAAACACAGCATGTATTAACATCTGTGAAGTAGAATGATCGGCTGACTGCTTCATTTAGAACCTTCAGCAGCACTGCTAAAACTGAGTAATCTTCTTCAGGGATTCAACTTTTAGAAATGGATAGAGCTTGTTTCTCTAAAATGTTGAAACCACCTAAGAATAGGAATTGCTAGATTTGAAAAAAGACCAAAGTCCATCTAGTTATGGGTAGAATTAAGAAATAGGAAAGGATTTAAGGCTGTAGTGGGAGTTGTGGATAGGCCCCCTGGTAGCAGCTGTGAAGTGCTAGATTGTATAAATGCAGACATTAGACAAGCATGTAGTAAAGGCAGTGTGGTTTTAATGGGGGATTTTAACTTTCATATAGATTAGTGGGATAAACAGACTAACACCTGTCAGAAAGGTAGTGAATTCCTTGTGTGTTTCTACAACAATATGTCCTAGAAGCAACAAGGGGGCAGGCCATATTAGATTTAGTAATGAGCCAGATTTAGTTGACAGCTTAACGGTGCATGAACTTTTAACTAATAGAGATCATAACATGATCGAGTTCAACATGGTGTTTAAAAGGGAGAAATGCAAAACAGCTACTAAGATTCCAGGTTTAGGTTAGGCCAACTTTAATGGGATGGGGCAGAGACTGTCCATAGTAAACGGGGCAAATCTGTTGATGGGTAAAACGACAGAAGATCAGTGGGAGATGTTCAAAAAATAATTTAATGTGATACAGACCAGTTTATACCCCTGAGGGGCAAGAGCTCTACTGGCCAAAAAAAAACCAGCCATGGATGAGGTAAGAGACAGCATAAATCTAAAAGGAAAAAGCATACAAAAATGCAAAAAATAGCACAGATCCTGGTGAATGGGAAAGATACAAAGAACAGCAAAGGGTGACAAAATAGATAGTAAGATCTACAAAAAGGGAGTATGAAAAGAAACTTGCAAGGGATATCAAAATCAACAAATTTTTTTTTACAATTATATTAGGAAAAAGAGGTTGGTCAGGAGCAATGTTGGCCCCTTGAAAACTGATATTGTCAATGATAAGGAAATGGCGGACATGTTGAGTAATTACTTTGCATCAGTATTTACAGTAGAGGAAGAGGATAGCATGAGGGAAATCCCAAGGAAACTAATATTGAATCAGGGACAGGGACTTGATAAAATTAACATAAGCAAAATAGCAGTATTAAAGAAAATAATGGCACGAAGAGTGGCAAATCTCCATGACCAGATGGTTTCCATCCCAGGGTTTTTAAGGAAGTAGGTGAGCACATTGCAGATGCCCTAACTATAATCTTCCAAAGTGTTCTCGATTCAGGAACCGTCCCTTTAGATTACAAAATTGCGCATGTCACTCCACTATTTAAGAATAGCAAGAGAGGGAAACCAAGGAATTATAGACCAGTTAGCCTAGCATCTGTTGTCGGGAAATTACTAGAATCTATAATTAAGGATAAAGTGACTGAATACCTTGATCAGCTGAAAATTTTCAGAGAGCCAGCATGGATTTGTGAAAGGTAGGTCATGCCTGACAAACCTGATTGAATTTTTTGAAGAGGTGACTAAAGTAGTGGACAGGGGAATGTCTATGGATGTTATTTATTTATATGGACTTCCAGAAGGCATTTCATAAAGTCCTACATAAGAGACTGTTAACTAAGGTTGGAACCCATGGAATTGAAGGCAAATTATTGACCTGGTTAGGAAATTGGTTGAACGGCAGGAGATGGAGAGCAGGGATAATGGGCAGGTACTCTAATTGGCAGGATGTGACTAGTGGTGTCTCACAGGGATCTGTGTTGGGGCCTCAACTATTCACAGTATTTATTAATGACTTAGATGATGCGATGGAAAGCCACGTATCCAAATTTGCCGATGACACAAAGATAGGCGGCATTGTAGGCAGTGTAGATGAAAGCATAAAATTACAAAGGATATTGATAGATTAAGTGAATGGGCAAAACTGTGGCAAATGGATTTCAGTGTAAGCAAATGTGAGGTCATCCGCTTTGGAACTAAAAATGATAGAGCAGGGTACTTTCTAAATGGTGAAAAGCTAAAAACAGTGGAGGTCCAAAGCGACTTGGGGGTCCAGGTACATAGATCATTAACATGTCATGAACAGGTACAGAAAATCAAAAAGGCTAATGGAATGCTAACTTTTATATCTAGAGGACTAGAATACAAGGGGGTAGAAGTTATGCTGCAGCTATACAAAGCCCTGGTTAGACCACACCTGGGGTACTGAGTGCAGTTCTGGGCACCACACCGTAGGAAGGATGTATTGGCCTTGGAGTGAGTGCAGCATAAGTTTACCAGAATGATACCTGGACATCAAGGGTTAAATTTACGAGGAGAGATTACACAAATTAGGGTTGTATTCCCTAGAATTTAGAAGGTTAAGGGGTGAATTGATCGAACTTTTCAAGATATTAAAGTTAAAGATATCAAGATATTAAAATAACCCGCTGGTTGGGGAGTCCAGGACTAGGGGGCACAGTCTAAAAATTAGAGTCAGACCTTTCAGGAGTGACATTCGGAAACACTTCTACACACAAAGGGTGGTAGAATTTTGGAACTCTCTTCTGCAAACAGCAGTTGATGTTAGATTAATTGTTAATTTTAAATCTAAGATTGATAGATTTTTATTAACCAAAGCTATTAAGGGATATGGGCCAAAGGCGGGCATATGGAGTTAGGGAAGCAAATCAGCCATGATCTCATTGAATGGCGGAACAGGCCCGAGGGGCTAAATGGCCTACATCTGTTCCTATGTTTGCCTTCTACCATCCTGGTAGTCACATGATGCAATGATAATGGAGTTGTTGACAAATCATAGCGATTAATCTCTATCAATTAGTCTTCAACAGACCCAGACAGGAAGCGAGGAAAACCACCAGTGGTGGAGATCTCTGGGAACCATCAGTCCAAAGTCACCTGTTGCTCCCAAGCATACTACACTTACCACATGTCATGTCTCAAATTATTCATGTGCATGACTCTCACTGAATGTATTCAGAAAAAGATGAAGAAAAGCTTGATAATCTTTCTGTAACCCTCACTGCTGAGCCATGAACGTGCCAACTCTGGACATACACCTGGAGGTTTCACCACATGACCTCCTGCCTCCAACTGCCCCCCCCCCTCCCCATACTTGCCATTGGTCGCCCAACATGTCCATCCTCATGGCACACTGCCTTCTCATGGCCAATCGGAAAGCGAGCAGAGGGTTTGTTACCCGATTGGCTGTTTGATTGACACCCAATTTTTTACGATCTCCAATGTTTTTATAAGTAATAAACAAAGATGTTCAAAGAAAATTGGGGGTGGGGGGAAAGACGCACAATTTTTGTTCATCTCCCTATGACTTTTCTCCCAGATTTGCTCACAGCAGAAATCTTTAATTCCTGGAGACTCCCGGACGATCCTACGAGCCTTTGCAGTGCAGGCACAAACCTCACTTTAAAAAGTGCTTTATGCACGCCACCTTGCTCTGGATGTTGCAGGCAGGCTAATTTATCCTTGCTGACAAAATTCAGGACTTGGGAAACTAAAAATAACCCCGCTCACTACCTTTGGGGAGCCTACAGAGCAGCACAAGACATGCGAGATAGAGCTAAAGCAGCAATTTATCTCGGGAATCTGGAACTCATTCTGTTACCATGGTAACCAAGGAGTCATAAATCTTCTAAAAGGCAGACCCGTAGAGATGTGCTGGCCAACAAATGAGGGCTTGAGTCTTGTACCGTATTTATACAGTGCAGTGCACCCAGTTCAGACAGACAAATTGAAGTGATTTGAATAACCCATCAATTGCAATGGGACCCATAGGGCTGGATTTTGTCAATGGGAAGCTTTTGGAGGCAGGACTGCTGCTTGCCGGCTTTCAATCCCGCCTCCATCAGCTTCTGGCCAACCAGCGGGATTTTCCCCTGATTGACCTTGTTAAGCCCGCCCAGCGGGCTCAGCAGGCCAATTAGGGGGAAGTCCTTGACAAAGCACGTCAACGTCTGACGTGCCATCTGTCAAGACTTTTTGAAAGAAGAAATGTCAGCGTTTCACAGCTCTGTGAAGCTGTCAAACACAGACATTCTGTGTCATTTGATGAGACCTTGTGTTCAGGACTCATCAAACCTTTCAACTTTACAGAAATCACCTGGGTGTTGGATCGGAGGATCCAACAGCCAGTCTGTGAAATCTACAATGAAGATGTCAGGGACTCCAGCTCCACAGTGGCTGGAGGCAGAAACAAAGGTAAGTGAACATTTTCTAACACTTTACACTCCCCTTACATACTTACCACTCCACACATGCACCCATCACTCACCTCTACATTGCACTTTCAGACCCCTCCGAACCCCGCAGACCTGCTACTCGTCTCCTGCACCCTGGCGGGGTTCACCGAGGTCGGGAAGCCTGCACTTGGGAAGGTAAAATGGGAATAATCCTATTTTCTGCCTGTTAACTACCTGTTAACAGGTAGTTAATAGGCTTTAGTCCCTTTCCCGCCTCGAGAAGACGGGACCCGGGGCAGGGCGGCTTCCCGTCTCCTGGCAAGAGGGCACGGAGGTGGGATGGGGGCAGGTTTACCATCCGCCCCCAAATTCTGCAACATTACCGACAGTCCCGCCTCCATACCCGCCTCCTTGGGGCTGACTAAATCCAGCCCATAGTATCTGGTGGATTTTAATCGTTAAACCAGAGATTCAAGTGAATTGGGTAGAATATAATTTGCAATACAAAGGATATCTGTGTAGAACATCCTTCATTATACACTTGATATTGGTGTAGGATCAATATAGTTCAATCAAATAGATATCATTGCTATACACGAATAAAGTTCCTTTTTATAATTACAGGATATTAAACGAATATTATTCACGCAGGGAAATGAAATGACATTGGAATAGAACAACTACTAGAGAGAACAGCAAGGGGAGGGGCACCAAGAGTTTTGTTTGTCATGTATGGAAACAGTAACACACATGAAATCTTTGGGCTCTTTATAACTCGAGAGATTCTGTTACTGGCGATGGGATTTCAAGGCCCTCCAATGCACTGCCAGTACATGGTGTGGAGATGCCGGTGTTGGACTGGGGTGGACAAATGTAAGAAGCCACACAACACCAGGTTATAGTCCAACAGTTTTATTTGAAATCACAAGCTTTCGGAGTGCTGCTCCTTCGTCAGGTGAAGTGGAGAGATGCATAAAGACACAGCTTATATAGTCAGAGAATAATGCCAGATGATTACAGGTAATCTTTCTAACTGCCATTTATCACACCTCGGCAGAGAGATAATCACAGGTGTGAATGGTGTCCAAACAGGTCAGTCAGGAAAACATTACATCAAAGAACAATGAGGTGGGGTCACAAGGGGTCAAATGTTGCAGATGCTGGGGTCTGTATGAAGAACAAAAAACATTTTTTTTGCTGGAAATCACAGCAGGTCCGGCCGCAACTGTGTAGAGAGAACCAGCCAATGACGACTCGAGTCTGGATGACCCTACGTCAGGTGGGGTTACATGTAGCATGACATGAACCCAAGATCCCGGTTGAGGCCGTCTTCGTGAGTGCGGAACTTGGCTATCAGTTTCTGCTCTACGATTTTGCGTTGTCGTGTGTCTCGAAGGCCGCCTTGGAGAATGCTTACCCGAAGATCGGAGACTGAATGTCCTTGACTGCTGAAGTGTTCCCCGACTGGGAGGGAACACTCCTGCCTGGCGATTGTTGCGCGGTGTCCGTTCATCCGTTGTCGCAGTGCCTGCATGGTCTCGCCGATGTACCATGCTCCGGGGCATCCTTTCCTGCAACGTATGAGGTAGACAACATTGGCTGAGTCACATGAGTATGTACCATGTACCTGGTGGGTGGTGTCCTCGTGTGATGATGGTATCTGTGTTGATGATCTGGCATGTCTTGCAGAGGTTGCCGTGGCAGGGTTGTGTGGTGTCGTGGTCGCTGTTCTCCTGAAAGCTGGGTAATTTGCTGCGAACGATGGTCTGTTTGAGGTTAGGCGGCTGTTTTGAAGGCGAGGCGTGGGGATGGCCTTAGCGAGGTGTTTTTCGTCATCGATGACATGTTGAAGGCTGCGAAGAACATGGCGTAGTTTC
Organism: Somniosus microcephalus; assembly: GCF_052327205.1. Lineage (NCBI taxonomy): Eukaryota > Metazoa > Chordata > Chondrichthyes > Squaliformes > Somniosidae > Somniosus > Somniosus microcephalus. The sequence goes on from NC_140991.1 coordinate 286,571,110, forward strand.
TCCGCTCCGGGGAAGTACTGGACGATGAAGGGTACTCTGTTGGTTGTGTCCCGTGTTTGTCTTCTGAGGAGGTCTATGCGATTTTTTTTGCGGTGGCCTGTCAGTACAGATACCAAAGAAAGAAAGAACTCTCATTTCTGTAGTGCCTTTCACAGCCTTGGAACGTCCCAATGTGCTTTACAATTAAGTACTTTTGAAGTGTAGTCACTGTTGTAGGGAAATGTGGCAACCAATTTGCACACAGCAAGGTTCCACAAACGGCAATGAGAGAAACAACCAGATAATCTGGTTTAGTGATGTTGGTTGAAGGATAAATATTTGCCAGGATACCAGGAAAACGCCCCTGCTCTTCTTTAAATATTTCATGTGGATCTTTGAGAGGGCAGATGGGGCCTCAGTTTTAAAACCTCATCTGAAAGATGGTGCCTCTGACAGTGCAGCACTCCATAAGTAATGCACTGGAATGTCAGCCTGGATTGTGCTCCAGTCTCTGGAGTGGGACTTGCCTCGGAATCAGAAAGTTGTGGATTCAAGAATGCTACCACTGAGCCAATGTTGACCAAGATAAATCATACCTGCCTTAGCAGTGGAGAGATGGTCCCACGACTGCTGCTGTCTTTGATGTAAGGGGTCGAGTACTGATTGAATACGTGAATGTATAGCTTACATTCACATGGTATTAGCCTTGGCTCAGTTGGTAGTTCATCTCTGAGTCAGAAGGTCGCGGGTTCAAGTCCCACTCCAAAGACTTGAGCACATAATCCAAGCTAACACTTCAGTGCAGGTTGCTATTGTTTTTACAAGCCAAACCTTGTTGTCTGAACTGCATAGGCTTGGTGCCCCCTAGTGATAACAACAACAACTTGTATTTATATAGCGGCTTTAACGTAGTAAAACGTCCCACAGCGCTTCACAGGAGTATTAAAAGACAAAAGATTTGACACCGAGCCACATAAGGAGAAATTAGGGCAGGTGACCAAAAGCTTGGTCAAAGAGGTAGGTTTTAAGGAGTGTTTTAAAGGAGGAAAAAGAGGTAGCGAGGCAGAGAGATTTAGGCAGAGCTTAGGGACTAGGCAACAGAAGGCACGGCCACCAATGGTTGAGCGATTATAATCAGGGATGCTCGGGGGCAGAATTAGAGGAGCGCAGATAACCCGGGGGTGGCGGGGGTGGTTGTGGAGGGTGGTTATGGAGCTGAAGGAGATTACAGAGATTGGGAGGGGTGAGGCCATGTAGCGATTTGAAAACAAGGATGAGAATTTAATTGAGGCGTTGCTTAACCGGGGAGTCAATGTAGGTCAGTGAGCACAGGGGTGATGGGTGAGCGGGACTTGGTGCGAGTTAGGACACGGGCAGCCGAGTTTTGGATGAGTTCAAGTTTACATAGGGTAACATAGAAACATAGAAGATAGGAGCAGGAGTAGGCCATTCGGCCCCTCGAGCCTGTTCTGCCATTTAATGAGATCATGGCTGATCATCCAAATTCAGTACCCTGTCCCTGCTTTCTCCCCATATCCCTTGATCCCTTTAGCCTTATTAAATATATTCAAGAAGGAGTTAGATATATTTCTTAAGTTGGCCTCAACTTGTTGAGTGGCCAGTCAGGAGTGCATTGCAATAGTCAAGTCTAGAGGTAACAAAGGCATGGATGAGGGTTTCGGCAGCGGATGAGCTGAGGCAAGGGCGGAGACGGGCAATGTTACGGAGGTGGAAATAGGCGATCTTTGTTATGCTATGGATGTGTGGTAGGAAGCTCATTTCAGGGTCAAATATGACACCAAGGTTGCGAACAGTGTGGTTCAGCCTCAGACAGATGTTTGGGAGAGGGACGGAGTCGGTGGCTAGGGAACGGAGTTTGTGGCGGGGACCGAAAACAATGGCTTTGGTCTTCCCAATATTTAATTGGAGAAAATTTCTGCTCATCTAGAACTGGATGCCGGACAAGCAGTCTGACAATTTAGACACCGTGGAGTGGTCGAGAGAAGAGGTAGTGAGGTAGAGCTGGGTGTCGTCAGCGTACATGTGGAAACTGACGCTGTGTTTTTCGGATGATGTCGCCAAGGGGCAACATGTAGCTGAGAAATAGGAGGGGGCCAAAGATAGATCCTTGGGGGACACTAGAGGTAACGATGCAGGAGCGGGAAGAGAAGCTGTTGCAGGTGATTCTCTGGCTACAATTAGATTGATAAGAATGGAACCAGTGGAGTGCAGTCCCACCCAGCTGGACGACGGTGGAGAGGCGTTGGAGAAGGATGGAGTGGTCAACCATATCAAAGTCTGCAGACAAGTCCAGAAGGACGAGGAGGGATAGTTTACCTTTGTCACAGTCACAAAGGATGTCATTTGTGACTTTGATGAGAGCTGTTTCGGTACTGTGGCAAGGGCAGAAACCTGATTGGAGGGATTCAAACATGGAATTGCGGGAAAGATGGGCACGAATTTGGGAGGCGACAACACGCTCAAGGACTTTGGAGAGGAAAATGAGGTTGGAGATGGGGTGGTAGTTTGCAAGGACGTAGGGGTCAAGGGTTGTTTTTTTGAGGAGAGGGGTGATGACAGCAGATTTGAGGGAGAGGGGGACAGTACCTGAGGAGAGAGAAGCATCAACAATGTCAGCTAACATGAGAGGCAGAAAAGGAAGTTGGGTGGTCAGAAGTTTGGTGGGAATAGGGTCAAAGGAATTGGACTAGATAAGCGTGGAGCGGGCATGAGGGGCGATCGGAGAGAGACTGGAGAAAGATGTGAGTTCAGGGCTAGGGCGGGGGGGGAACCTTAGAGGAAGTTTGGCCCAGTGGGCTAAGGGAAAGAAGGGCAGTGGCAGAGGCAGCTGAAAGGATGATCTCAATCTTAGAGACAAAGAAGTCCATGAGCTCCTCACATTTGTTATCGGAGGTGAGAGTGGCGGAGAAAAGGGAGAGGTGTTTGAAAGATGGTTAGCAGTAGAGAATAGGAGCTGGGGTTTATCTTTGCATTCCAGAATGATTCTGCAATAGTGAGCAGTTTTGGCAGATAAAAACAGGGCCCGATAATGCTTTATGCGGTCCAGCCAGATCTGGCGGTGAATGGCTAAACCAATTGTCCGCCATATCCGTTGCAAGTCTGTGTCCCTTGGACTTAAGGGAGTGAAGATGAGGGCCGTACCAGGGGGAGCGGCCAGGGTGAGAGAGAGTAATTGTTTTAATAGGGACTAGGGCATCAAAGGTGGTGGTGAGGGTGTGATTGAGCAGACCGGTAGCTGCAGAAATGTCATGGTGAATGGAGGGCCAAAGGCTGGACAGTTGGGATTTCATAAGTGCAGTTGTAAGAGAGTTGGGAGAGAGTTTTTTTCCAGGGGTGGACACAGAAGGAAGCCGGGTTGGGTGGGGGGCGGTGGAAGGGGGATGTGGGTGGAGAGCGATATGAGGAAATGGTCAGAGATGGCCTTATCTGCGAATGACATGATGGGAGTAGCGAGGCCATGAGAGATGGCAAGGTCGAGGGGTTGGTCGTGAATATGGGTTGGGGAGTTTACATGGAGGGCGAGATTAAAGGAGGATAGGAGGCTACTGAACTCCGAGGAGAGAGAGCATGATGAATTGAGACAGAGGGTGAAATCACCGAGGATGAGAAGTTGTTGGTTGCAGAGGCTGAGTGAGGAGAGCAGTGAAGATATCTCGGTAATAACGTTTTTATGGTACGTGGGTGAGCGGTAGAGAATGAGAATTTTAAATGAGTGGTGAGAGGGGTGGAATAAGGCGAGATGCTCAAAGGAAGAGAAAGTGCTGGAGGAGTAGGGGGTGATTTGGTGATGAGAGCCACACCGCTACCATGGCGGTCTGAGCGGGGCAAGTGGTGGAAGGTCTAGCCAGGCGGGGAGGCTTCATTTAAGGGTAAATTGTCATCACCCCTCAACTAAGTTTCCATCAGGGCCACGATGTCGATGCAATCAGCCACGATAAGCTCATGGATGGCAGGGGCCTTGTTCGCAAGTGAACGGACATTCTGGAGGGAGATGCAGAGAGGGTCGGTGATGGCTGCCCCATTTCCAGCGTCCACAGGGTCAGTGCTGGGGCGGCGGGGGTGGTGGTGGGATGAGTTGGATGGGGAGGAGACTGGCAAGATTTTCCCCCAGTGAGTGCGCTGGGTGGGAAGGTCGGCGAGAGAGTAGGATGGGACAGACGCAGTTTAAAGATAAAAATCTTTTAGCAGCAGAGATGGAGACACAGCAGGTAAGTCTTGCAGTGTAACCTAGTGTAGTCCAGTGCAGAAACATAGTGTAATCCAGTGTAGTTCAAAGCAGAAATGTAGTTTAGCAGTCCAGGAGATCGGAAACCAATTTGACAAAAGAACTCCGCAGCTTAAGACTTGATGTGACTAAAAAGCAGAGCTGTGCCACATCCGTTGAATAGTAGTCAACGAAGTCCTGTTTGCGAGGAATCCAGTGATCGAGGTCAAGTTTCAGCAGAGTTCCGGCAGTTGACCGGCTCAGTGAGAACAAAGACACGCCGGGGGATGGACAGTGGACTCTGCAGGGGGGGGAGCTTTAAACTTATAGTTTGAACATGTAGTTTTGGCTGAAATGCCTTCACTATCGGAGACAGGGTATCTTAAGCAATGGAAGAAAGGAGATTGGGGGAAGAAAGGGCAAAAGCTGGCAGTTGAAGAGAAGAGCAGCTCAGAAAGGAGCTGCCAGCCCAGGAGCCATCTTGAATCCGAAAGCTATAGACAAAACACTGGTACAACAAATTATTGTTTTGACTGTCGGTAGCTTATTAATGTATGTATTGGCAAATTACAATTGCTAGGTACATTTTTTTCATATTTTACACAAATTTGAATACATCTGTCTTCATCCGCCTGTCCTTCAAAATTGTTCAGAATTGGGAAGAAAACTTGCATTCATCACCACGTCCTATAGTGCTTCCAAACGCTCAGTTACTTTTGAAGTGCTGCCCCTGTTATGTAGGCAAATGTGGCAGCCAATTAGTGCGCAGCAAGGTCCCAAAAACAGAAAGAAAGACTTGCATTGATATAGTGCCTTTCACAACCTCAGGACATCCCAAAGCGCTTCACAGCCAATGAAGTACTTGAAGTGTAGTCACTGTTGTAATGTAGGAAATATGAAATGTAGCAAAGAAGTTCACATTGGTTGAGACTGTTGGCCAGGATAATGGGAGAAAGTCTTGCTCTTTTTCAGAGAGTGCCGTGAGATCTATTATGTCCACCTGAGCCAGTGGAACAGGTAGCAGGGACCTCCGTTTTAATGTTTCATCTAAAAGACGGTGTTATAAATCTCATCATCATGAAGAAGCGACTTGTGAAATAACACTGGACGGCCAGCTGGTGGCGCCGTCCAAGGAGTATAAATACTCGGGCGTGGGCCCAGCTTGCCAGGGACATTTTGTAAGACAGGAACTAGTGAAGGTCAACTAGACCGCCATGTTCTGAAACAAGTTGATTAAAGCCTTGCTTTATACTCGAACCAAGTGCGTAGTGAGTTTTATTACGTCAGACGGTAACTCTGACAATGCAGCACTCTCACAGTAGTGCACTGAAGTGCCTACCCAGATTCAGTGCTCCGGTGCTGGACTGGAGCTTGTGCACATGACCTTCTGACTGGGAGTGTGAGTTCTACTAGCTGAACCAAGCTGGGTCAGTGAAGTAGTTAATCGCACGCACGCAGACATACACATAGCTGATAGTACTCGCCTGTCGTTAGTAGGGCAGATACTGAGACACGTAGGGTATCTAATGGGGAGGGGGGACTGTCACATGATGTTTGTTCTGTCAGAGTTATGGGCCCGATATTTACTCAGGGCCGTGAAGAGAGCGGAGGGGGAAGATTTCTGGACGGGAAACCCAGAAGTAAGGATTTCTCGGATGTCCTGCAGGATTTAACTCTGTTCCATTGCTCCACCCCCCACAACCACTTCCTCTGCACCTCTTTTCTCCAAAAAGCTATAGAGTCATAACGGCACAGAAGGAGGCCATTCAGCCCATCGAGTCCGTGCCGGCTCTCTGCAGAGCAATCCAGTCAGTCCCATTCCCCCGCTCTATCCCTGTAGCCCTGCAAATTTATTTCCCTTAAGTGCCTATCCAGTCTCCGCTTCCACCACTTCCGTCAGCAGCGAGTTCCAGGTCCTCGCCACTTGCTGCATTAAAAGGTTTTTCCTCACATCCCCCCCCCCCCCCCCTGAATCTGTGTCCCCTAGTTCTTGTACCATCAACTAGTGGGAATGGCCTTTCCTCGTCTAGCCTATCCAAACCCATCATAATCTTGTACACCTCTATCAAATCACCCCATAACCTCCTTTTGCTCTAATGAAAACAAATCCAGCCTCTCCAACCTGTCCTTATAGCTAAGATCCCCCATCCCCGGAACCATTCTGGTAAATCTCCTCTGCACCCTCTCAAGTGCCTTCACATCCTTCCTAAAGTTTGGTGACCAGAACTGGACACAATACTCCAGTTGTGGCCTGACCAGTGCTTTATAAAGATTCAGCATAACTTCTCTACTTTTGTACTCAATACCTCTATTTATGAAGCCCAAGATCCCATATGCTTTGCTAACTTATGCCTTTGAAATAGTCCAGGCTTTGAATGTTCCCTGCTCCAATTCCAACAAATGAGTCAAAGACATTGTACAGCACCTAAAAAAAAAAGAGATATAGGTCAATTGGAAATTTCAAAACTGAGATTAATAGGTTGTTGTTGGGCAAAGGTATTAAGGGTTATGGAGCCATGGTGGGTAGGTGGAGTTAATATATAGATCAGCCATGATCTAATTGAAAGACGGAATAGTCTTGAAGGGCTGAATGGCCTACTCCTGTTCCTATGTTCCTCTTGTAACTTTACCTGTTCCTGCTCTCTTTTTCCCACTTTAGCTTCATACATATTTTGTTGATCCCTCTTCTCCCCACCCCTCCCAACTAAGAGACTTCTATTGTGAGAGGTCCAACATGTCACCTGGTGCCAATTGTACCTTAAAAGGTGGCCCAGGAAGGATGTATTTTTTGCATTTAGATATATGCATGGTACCTGCATGCAGTCAAGAATCTCTCGTATTGAATATTTAAGATGGCGTTGTGAAAAGCTATTATGAAAATTAAGATGTTTGAATCCAGGGGCTTTTTATATCAGAACAGGAAGGTTCTATAAACTACCCTTATGGTAACCTCGGTTGATTTCAACCTTTTTTTGTTCTTTTTTAGGTGCTGTACAATGTCTTTGACTCATTCATTGAAATTGGAGCAGGGAACATTAATGGCCTGGACTATTTCAAAGGCATAGGTATGAGAACACTACCGGTGCATAAGGGAGACCTCTGCAGTAAACGCAACTGGTTCACTTAATGTCTTTTTATGGGGAAGAAAACCTGCCAGGCTTACCCGCTCCAGCCTATATGTGACTCCAGTCCCACACCAACGTGGTATATTCTTAACTGCCCTCTGAAGTAGCCTAGCAAGTTACTTCAGTTGTATCAATCTCAGGATGGGCAATAAATGCCGGCACCTCTGACAGTGCAGCACTCCCTCGGGACTGCATTGGAGTGTCAGTCTAGATTATGTGCTCAAGTCTCTGGAGTGGAGCTTGAACCCACAATCTCCTAACTCCGAGGCAATAGTGCTACCACTGAACTAAGGCTGACACTCTTAAAAGTAAAAAGCTATACTCAGCCGCAGTACCGAAACGGCTCTTGTCAAAGTCACAAATTATATCCTATGTGACTGTGACCGTGGTAAACTATCTTTCCTCGTCCTTCTCGACCTGTCTGCAGCCATTGACACGGTTGACCACACCATCCTCCTCTACTGCCTCTCCACTGTCATCCAGCTGGTTGGGACAGCACTCGCCTGGTTCCATTTTTTTCTATCCAGTTGTAGCCAGAGAATCGCCTGCAAAGAAGGTTCACTCGGTTAATCCCGGGGATGAGGGGATGGACATATGAGGAGAGGTTGAGTAGATTGGGACTCTACTCATTGGAGTTCAGAAGAATGAGAGGCGATCTTATTGAAACATATAAGATTGTGAAGGGGTTGGATCGGGTGGATGCGGGGAAGATGTTCCCGATGATGGGTGAAACTAGAACTAGGGGGCATAGTCTTAGAATAAGGGGCTGCTCTTTCAAAACTGAGATGAGGAGGAACTACTTCACTCAGAGGGTGGTAGGTCCATGGAATATGCTGCCCCAAAAAGCTGTAGAAGCTACATCATTACATAAATTTAAAACAGAAATAGACAGTTTCCTAGAAGTAAAGGGAATTAAAGGTTACGGGGAGCGGGCAGGAATTTGGACGTGAGTCTAGGTTCGGATCGGTCATGGCCCTGTGGGTAGCAGAGCGGGCCCAGGGGCCGTGTAGCCTGATCCTGCTCCTATTTCGTGTGTCTAATTCTGTTAGATTCAGGAGATGGTTCTGTGATAGTGGATTGGCGGTTAGGATCAGATCAGCCATGATCTTATTGAATGGCGGAGCAGGCTCGAGGGGCCGATTGGCCTACTCCTGCTCCTATTTCTTATGTTCTTATGTAATGGTTTCTCTTCCCACACCGTCACCTCTGGTGTCCCCCAAGGATCTATCCTTAGCCCCCTGCTATTTCTCATCTACTTGCTGCCCCTTGGTGACATCATCCGAATACACAGCGTCAGGTTCCACATGTATGCTGACGACACCCAGCTTTATCTCACCACCACCTCTCTCAACCCCTCCACTGTCTCTAAATTGTCGGACTGCTTGTCGGACATCCAGTACTGGTTGAGCAGAAATTTCCTCCAACTAAATATCTGGAGGACCAAAGCCATTGTCTTCAGTCCCCACCACAAACTTTGGCCCTAGCTACCGATTCCATCCCTGTCCCTGGCAACTGTCTGAGGCCGAACCAGACGGTTCGCAACCTTGGTGTCGTGTTTGACCCCGAGATGTGCTTCCGACCACACATCCGCGCCATCACTAAGACCGCCTATTTCCACCTTCATAACGTCACTCGACTTTGCCCCTGCCTCAGCCCATCTGCTGCTGAAACCCTCATCCATGCCTTTGTTACCTCTAGACTTGACTACTCCTGGCCGGCCTCCCATCTTCCACCCTCCATAAACTTAAGCTCATCCAAAACTCTGCTGCCTGTATTCTAACTCTCACCAAGTCCCGTTCACCCATCGCCCCTGTGCTAGCTGACTTACATTGGCTCCTGGTTAAGCAATGCCTCGATTTTAAAATTCTCATCCTTGGTTTTTCAAATCCCTCCATGGGTTCACCCCTCCCAATCTCTGTAACCTCCTCCAGCCCTACAACCCTCCGAGATATCTCCGTTCCTCCAATTCTGGCCTCTTGAGCATCCCCGATTTTAATTGCTCCAACATTGGTGGCCATGCCTTCAGCTGCTGAGGCCCTAAGCTCTGGAATTCCCTAAACCCCTCCTTCCTCATTTAAAACCTACCTCTTTAATTAAGCATCTGCCCATATATTTCCTTAGGTGTCTTGTTATCAAAATTAGTTTGATATCACTCCTGTGAACTGCCTTGGGATGTTTTACTACATTTAAAAGACGTATTTAAATGCAACTTGTTGCTATCCAGTGGAGTAGAATGTTGATATATTAGTCTTTTTCACAGTTTGACATATTTGACACCAAACTGAAGTTTTAAATGGGATTGTTTTTCTTTTTTTTCTAGTTTCTTTCTTTGTTGTAAGTTTGGGTGGAACTGCCATTGGCATCATCTTTGCATTCGTGTTGTCCCTGGTAACCAGATTCACCAAGCACGTAAGAGTGATCGAACCTGGATTTGTCTTTATCATTTCATACCTGTCCTACCTCACTGCAGAGATGCTTTCCCTTTCTGCTATTTTAGCGTAAGTTTTTTTTAAACTGTTCAATGTTGACTGTACTGTTCTCTCAACTACCTGTTGTTAGCAGCAGAGGGGGAATCCTTCTGCTTCCTCAACTGTTTAGACTCAACAGAAAGGGGAAGGAGGGGCTCTCTTGATGGCTTGGTCAGTATAGCTGAGGCTCGAAGGTACTAGGTTCAATTCTCACTTTGTACTGAGTTAACTGATTTCAATCGGGGTTGCCGTATGGGTGCTATAATCAGCCACGGTGCCCCTGAGCTACAGTGGAGAGAGTTTGCATTGGCTGATTGCTACCCAGTGATCCTTGCTGAAAATACGCAGGTGGTCTGCACGATGGGTGGCACAGGGTCAGGTTTGGCTCTGTTGCCCCCTGCCAGAGTCCATTCACATGTGGAGATTGGTCAATTGGGTGAGTGTGCCTTGCAAATGTTCCCCCCCACCCCTGAACCCAATTCAAGAACGAGCTAACAAAATTATGGGAATGCACAGACTTGAAAGGTGTGTAGTTTCTGAGAATATGACTGTTAGTAGATTCATTTTAGAGAAAAATGGGCATTCTTCTATGCTGAGAAATTGAGGGCTCCTGGGGCTTGCCAAGTATCCTTTTGAGAAATCAGAGAGGAATTTTCAATGAGGACTCCTGAATTGGCCGCAGATCTCTTTTTTCTTTGGCAGCTGATGTAGCATGTTGGAGCATCAATGTACAGTACCGTGGAGTGGTAGGATGCTAGTTTGTTTCGGCAGTCAGTTCAGTCTCGCACTTATTATTAGAAGTAGGTGGATAAGGGGCTAGGTTCCTCCCTGCAGGTGGGAAGCTGTTCTTCCAGGGTTCCCGAGGAACTAGCTAAAGAGCAGCAACAGCAGGAGGCCTAGGAGCAGACCACTCATACTGGCTCAGCAGCTGCATTAGTGGAGGCTCAAGGTGACTTTCTTGGGTCTCGACTGCAGGAGGCACGTTGCTCAGGTGGGCCAGATAGAGGAGCAAAGGGGAAAAACGTGATCTAATATTCTTGCGTGATTCATTTGAGGGTAATGTTGTTGAGTTTTTGCCTCAATTCTCCTATCCTTAAACATTCTTGGTCCTTTTCCACCAGTATCACATTCTGTGGCATTTGCTGTCAGAAGTACGTGAAGGCCAACCTCTGCGAGCAGTCTATCACCACTGTCAGGTACGCGATGAAAATGCTGGCAAGTGGAGCGGAGACCATTATCTTCATGTTTTTGGGAATCTCTGCAGTGGATACGACCATATGGACATGGAACACGGCCTTTATCCTTCTCACGCTAGTCTTCATCTCTGTTTACAGAGTCATTGGTGGGTACTTGAAGGTTAAGAGGCTGTTGCTTAATCAAATGCACTTGCAGTCACCTAAGATCGGTAGAAATTGGCTTAAGATATGAAGAAAGCAGTTTTGATGGTCCCTCCTTGTCTCTTTTTTTTAAAAAATTTTTATCGTCCCAATGTTTCCTCTCACACATGGAGCAAAATCTTACCAAAGCAAATGTTTATCCAGCTCCTTTTTGAAGGAGACACTCAGCAGATCAGGCAGCATCTGTGGAGAGAGAAACAGAGTTGACGTTTCAGGCCTGTGACCTTTCATCTGTGATGGGGTGGACCGCTCTCTTTTATTTTCCCGTCCTTTTTCCCTGGCTCTGTACTTGCATAAAAGCTGTTCATCTCCAACATCTTCCATTTCTGATGAAAGATCATCGCCATTAACTCTGTTTTTCTCTCTCTCTACGGATGCTGTCTGCCCTGCTGAGTGTTACTAGCATTTTCTGTTTTTCTTTCAGATTTTCAGCATCCGCAGTATTTTGTTGTTTTGTCCTTTTTTGAAGGCGTTGATCTGTACAGTATCGACTAGTTAGGAAGGGGATTGTAGGGGTGGGTATGGACTGAGGTACTAAGTTGGTGCAGACGAACAGGCCAAGGATGAAGTGGAGACGAGTTTGGTAATTGGAGTGTGTTTATGCAGAAATAACCCTCCCCTTCCCGCGCACACCCCCCCCCCCCCTCCCTGAGCTTTAAATAGGGTGAAGCTCCTAATGGGGTTGAGTATATTCTTGAGATTTACCACCCACCAAAATGAGTGGGCTGAAAATTGTAGGCTGGGGAGTGCACAAGTGGAAAAACCCAGCTTGCATGTCCGTAGAAGAACCATAACAAGTTAACTAGCTGTTCAATCATAGGGGAAATCACAGTGACTTAAATCCTGTCGTTACCCAACCTCAATACATGTTTAGTTTCCGGAAGGGGTCAGTGGATATTGAGCAGAAATCCCATAGTTTTTTTTTTAACTCCTCCTACTTCAGGAGTTCATTTGTTCCTGAGGTAGTTCAAATGCCTGAGGTAGTTTCCTGTTGCCTTCCTCATGGTTTTTAACTCCGGCGTACCTTCTCTGAGGTGGGCTGCAACTTAAGAGCCTACCCGCACCCATTGGACACAAGTTCTCCTCTTCCCCTCCCTCCCTCTCCCTCTTTCCCCCCCCCCCGCCTCTCTTTCCCCCCCCCGCCTCTCTTTCCCCCCCCCGCCTCTCTTTCCCCCCCCGCCTCTCTTTCCCCCCCCCGCCTCTCTTTCCCCCCCCCCGCCTCTCTTTCCCCCCCCCGCCTCTCTTTCCCCCCCCCGCCTCTCTTTCCCCCCCCCGCCTCTCTTTCCCCCCCCCGCCTCTCTTTCCCCCCCCCGCCTCTCTTTTCCCCCCCCCGCCTCTCTTTCCCCCCCCCGCCTCTCTTTCCCCCCCCCGCCTCTCTTTCCCCCCCCCGCCTCTCTTTCCCCCCCCCGCCTCTCTTTCCCCCCCCCGCCTCTCTTTCCCCCCCCCGCCTCTCTTTCCCCCCCCCGCCTCTCTTTCCCCCCCCCGCCTCTCTTTCCCCCCCCGCCTCTCTTTCCCCCCCCCGCCTCTCTTTCCCCCCCCCGCCTCTCTTTCCCCCCCCCGCCTCTCTTTCCCCCCCCCGCCTCTCTTTCCCCCCCCCGCCTCTCTTTCCCCCCCCCGCCTCTCTTTCCCCCCCCCGCCTCTCTTTCCCCCCCCCGCCTCTCTTTCCCCCCCCCGCCTCTCTTTCCCCCCCCGCCTCTCTTTCCCCCCCCGCCTCTCTTTCCCCCCCCGCCTCTCTTTCCCCCCCCCGCCTCTCTTTCCCCCCCCCGCCTCTCTTTCCCCCCCCCGCCTCTCTTTCCCCCCCCGCCTCTCTTTCCCCCCCCGCCTCTCTTTCCCCCCCCGCCTCTCTTTCCCCCCCCCGCCTCTCTTTCCCCCCCCCGCCTCTCTTTCCCCCCCCCGCCTCTCTTTCCCCCCCCCGCCTCTCTTTCCCCCCCCCGCCTCTCTTTCCCCCCCCGCCTCTCTTTCCCCCCCCGCCTCTCTTTCCCCCCCCGCCTCTCTTTCCCCCCCCGCCTCTCTTTCCCCCCCCGCCTCTCTTTCCCCCCCCGCCTCTCTTTCCCCCCCCGCCTCTCTTTCCCCCCCCCGCCTCTCTTTCCCCCCCCGCCTCTCTTTCCCCCCCCGCCTCTCTTTCCCCCCCCGCCTCTCTTTCCCCCCCCCGCCTCTCTTTCCCCCCCCGCCTCTCTTTCCCCCCCCGCCTCTCTTTCCCCCCCCGCCTCTCTTTCCCCCCCCCGCCTCTCTTTCCCCCCCCCGCCTCTCTTTCCCCCCCCGCCTCTCTTTCCCCCCCCGCCTCTCTTTCCCCCCCCGCCTCTCTTTCCCCCCCCGCCTCTCTTTCCCCCCCCGCCTCTCTTTCCCCCCCCGCCTCTCTTTCCCCCCCCGCCTCTCTTTCCCCCCCCGCCTCTCTTTCCCCCCCCGCCTCTCTTTCCCCCCCCGCCTCTCCCCCCCCCGCCTCTCTTTCCCCCCCCGCCTCTCTTTCCCCCCCCGCCTCTCTTTCCCCCCCCGCCTCTCTTTCCCCCCCCCGCCTCTCTTTCCCCCCCCCGCCTCTCTTTCCCCCCCCCGCCTCTCTTTCCCCCCCCCGCCTCTCTTTCCCCCCCCCGCCTCTCTTTCCCCCCCCCGCCTCTCTTTCCCCCCCCGCCTCTCTTTCCCCCCCCCGCCTCTCTTTCCCCCCCCCGCCTCTCTTTCCCCCCCCCGCCTCTCTTTCCCCCCCCCGCCTCTCTTTCCCCCCCCCGCCTCTCTTTCCCCCCCCCGCCTCTCTTTCCCCCCCCCGCCTCTCTTTCCCCCCCCCGCCTCTCTTTCCCCCCCCCGCCTCTCTTTCCCCCCCCCGCCTCTCTTTCCCCCCCCCCGCCTCTCTTTCCCCCCCCCGCCTCTCTTTCCCCCCCCCCGCCTCTCTTTCCCCCCCCCGCCTCTCTTTCCCCCCCCCGCCTCTCTTTCCCCCCCCCGCCTCTCTTTCCCCCCCCCGCCTCTCTTTCCCCCCCCCCGCCTCTCTTTCCCCCCCCCGCCTCTCTTTCCCCCCCCCCGCCTCTCTTTCCCCCCCCCGCCTCTCTTTCCCCCCCCGCCTCTCTTTCCCCCCCCGCCTCTCTTTCCCCCCCCGCCTCTCTTTCCCCCCCCGCCTCTCTTTCCCCCCCCGCCTCTCTTTCCCCCCCCGCCTCTCTTTCCCCCCCCGCCTCTCTTTCCCCCCCCCGCCTCTCTTTCCCCCCCCGCCTCTCTTTCCCCCCCCGCCTCTCTTTCCCCCCCCGCCTCTCTTTCCCCCCCCGCCTCTCTTTCCCCCCCCGCCTCTCTTTCCCCCCCCGCCTCTCTTTCCCCCCCCGCCTCTCTTTCCCCCCCCGCCTCTCTTTCCCCCCCCGCCTCTCTTTCCCCCCCCGCCTCTCTTTCCCCCCCCGCCTCTCTTTCCCCCCCCGCCTCTCTTTCCCCCCCCGCCTCTCTTTCCCCCCCCGCCTCTCTTTCCCCCCCCGCCTCTCTTTCCCCCCCCGCCTCTCTTTCCCCCCCCGCCTCTCTTTCCCCCCCCGCCTCTCTTTCCCCCCCCGCCTCTCTTTCCCCCCCCGCCTCTCTTTCCCCCCCCGCCTCTCTTTCCCCCCCCGCCTCTCTTTCCCCCCCCGCCTCTCTTTCCCCCCCCGCCTCTCTTTCCCCCCCCGCCTCTCTTTCCCCCCCCGCCTCTCTTTCCCCCCCCGCCTCTCTTTCCCCCCCCGCCTCTCTTTCCCCCCCCGCCTCTCTTTCCCCCCCCGCCTCTCTTTCCCCCCCCGCCTCTCTTTCCCCCCCCGCCTCTCTTTCCCCCCCCGCCTCTCTTTCCCCCCCCGCCTCTCTTTCCCCCCCCGCCTCTCTTTCCCCCCCCGCCTCTCTTTCCCCCCCCGCCTCTCTTTCCCCCCCCGCCTCTCTTTCCCCCCCCGCCTCTCTTTCCCCCCCCGCCTCTCTTTCCCCCCCCGCCTCTCTTTCCCCCCCCGCCTCTCTTTCCCCCCCCGCCTCTCTTTCCCCCCCCGCCTCTCTTTCCCCCCCCGCCTCTCTTTCCCCCCCCGCCTCTCTTTCCCCCCCCGCCTCTCTTTCCCCCCCCCGCCTCTCTTTCCCCCCCCGCCTCTCTTTCCCCCCCCGCCTCTCTTTCCCCCCCCGCCTCTCTTTCCCCCCCGCCTCTCTTTCCCCCCCCGCCTCTCTTTCCCCCCCCGCCTCTCTTTCCCCCCCCGCCTCTCTTTCCCCCCCCCCGCCTCTCTTTCCCCCCCCTCATCCTCCTCCTTCCCCCCCCCCCCCTCATTCCCCCCTGGAGTAGGGCTCACCTTTCTACTCCGAAGTCAGCAATGCTACCACTAAGCCGAAGACCTTATCCCATTCCAGGAATATCAAGGCCAATAACGGTGTGTTAACTGAAATGAACTAACTTTTAAAGATTAGATTAGACTTTTGGCTAAAGATTAAACTGGCTAATTGCATAATACTGAGCCTGCACAGTGCAATACAATTCAGTGATAGCAACCTAGTAACAGGAGTAGGCCATTCAGCCCCTCGAGCCTGTTCCACCATTCAATTAGATCGTGGCTGATCTGTATCTTAGCTCCATTTACCCACCTTATTTCCATATCCCTTAATACTTTGACCAAACAAAATTTATCAATCTCCATTTTGAAATTTTCAATTGACCCACAGCTTTTTGGGGAGAGAGTTCTAGATTTCCACTATCATTTGTGTGAAGAAATGCTTTCTGATGTCACCTTTGAACTCCCGAGCTCTAATTTCAAGGTTCTGTCCCCATGTTATTTATTATCTCATCAGAGGAAATAGTTTCTCTCTCTATCTACCCAATGAAATCCTTTAACCATCTTCAACACCTCAGTTAGATCACTCATTAATCTTCGATTCTCAAGGGAATACAAGCCTAGTCTCTGCACCCTGTTCTCATAATGTAACCCTTTTAGCTCCAGTGTCATTTCTGGCGAATCTGTACTGCACCCCCTCCAAGGCCAATATATCCTTCCTGAGGTGCGGTGCCCATGATACCACTGGGAGAATGTTTTCATTGGTTTATTTGTGGTGGCTGTATAAGTTTGCTGTGGATTATGTTAAGTTGTGCAGCTCAGCAGTATAGTGCCAGTGTCTCATTATTGTACTTGTTGCCTTAATGTGTTCAACAGTGGCTAAGTCAAGGGAGTTACTTTAGTTAATAAATGTTTTGATATTTTTCCTGCCGCAACAAACTTTGTTATTTCAAACACATTGGATAAATTCTGGTTTCCTTATATATCCTCATATAATATCTTTTTTAATGACATGGCCACATACACTCATAACAAATGCAATACAAGTGTATTACTGTGCTTATCTAACACCGAATATTCAGAAAATGGCATATTTCTGAAATGATTTGCCTCAAGATTTCTTTCAGTTTGTGATGGAACTTTGATTAAACACTGGACCGCAGTCACTCACACAGGAAAGCAGTAAGGCCAGGAAGGGCGAAATAGCTTTGGATTTCTGTTGCTGATTCACCATTACGTGGTACCTTCTCCTAGGCAGGCTGCAACCAAGGTGAAGGAGCCTCTCTTGGAGATTGACTAACCTGGAATGGCTCAGCCTAGACTCGCCATTAGAAAACTTGAACAAGTTATTAGAGCTCTCGGGAACTATGGAATTGTATCCCAGAAAAATATTCTACCTTGGTGAGGAGATGGAAAAAGTTGACATCAAACAAAAAAAAATAAAGTTGCATTGCTTTCAAAACATTATTTATTGTTCTTTTACCATCTGTATGCCAAATGGTACATGGAATTCACAGTTTGTACAGTCATGCCCTGTCCTTGACTTGCATGTCCTGTGTGTTTTATTTTTAAATGCCAGTGTATTCGAGCTTTAATTAAAATATTCCCACTTTTTTTTCAACCTTTTTTAGGTGTTGTAATTCAGACCTGGATTCTCAACCGCTACCGTGTGGTGCAGTTGGAGATTATAGATCAGGTGGTGATGTCATACGGGGGCCTACGTGGAGCTGTGGCCTTTGCACTGGTGGTGCTGCTGGATGATAACACCGTACACACGAAGAAACTGTTTGTCAGTACGACCATCGTTGTGGTGTATTTCACGGTCATCTTCCAGGTAACCATCAACTGTGTGCTGTACAAACCCTCCGCGGTAACTCAATGAATGGAGATGCAAAGCTATTTTGTCTTTCGGATGAAACATTAAAGCAAGGCCCCATCTGCCCTCTCAGGTGGACGTGAAGAATCCCTTGGCACTATTTTGAAGAAGAGCAGAGGAGTTCGCCTCAGTGTCCCGGCCAATATTTATCTCTCAACCAACATAACTAAACAGATGTTCTGACCATTATCACATTGCTGTTTGTGGGATCTTTCTGTGCCCAAATTGGCTGCTGCATTTCCTACATTACAAGTGACTACACTTCAAAAGTGTTTCATTGGTTGTAAAGCACTTTAGGATATTTTGAGGTTGTAAAAGGCACTGTATAAGTGCAAGTCTTTCTTTTCTTACTGCAGAAATCTAAGGGATTTTAATTCACAAGCACAGACTATATGCTGAATGGGCCATGTTGTAGATGGGGCCTTTTCTATTCCTCTCTGCATTATGGGAAATTGAGCCTGTCATTAGGGTGAAGCTGGACCTTGTGATGGGAAGTTGTAGTCTCATGAAGTAGACTTCAATTGAATTGCAAGAGTTTCAATGGGCCAGAAATCAAGTTTAATTTACATAATTAATTTGTGGACCCTTTGATGCTGTCCAAGTTAGGACTGGCAGTTTTTAAATTCAAAGGGAAAGTCTATTTTTTTTGGTCAACATTTATATAACAGATTTAACAGTATTATAATAGCAAGTGGTGCTCATGTGTAATGTGGCTCATATCACTTGGTAGTTCATTTTGAATAAACTATACATCCCAGTTTATATCCTGTATAACTCCAGGAAGAGGTTCAGAATTGAACCTCCAACCAGAGTCGTTTGCTTTAAGCAGTCGTGTGCACTGGAAAAGAATAAAGAATGAAAGAAGTGGTAACTGCAATATGGGTGAGCAATCCACCAAAGCTCTGCTTGTATGGAAGAGTGCAGTAATACGCAGAAGAATTAAACATTACCCACGGAAAGAATGTTATCCCCTAGGTCTGTATTGTATGGAACAGGATGAAGGCTGTCTCCTCGGTCTGTACTGTATGGAGCGGGATGAAGGTTATCCCCTCGGTCTGTACTGTATGGAGTGGGATGAAGGTTATCCCCTCGGTCTGTACTGTATGGAGTGGGATGAAGGCTGTCTCCTCGGTCTGTACTGTATGGAGTGGGATGAAGATTATCCCCTCGGTCTGTACTGTATGGAGTGGGATGAAGGTTATCCCCTCGGTCTGTACTGTATGGAGTGGGATGAAGGCTATCCCCTCGGTCTGTACTGTATGGAGTGGGATGAAGGCTATCTCCTCGGTCTGTACTGTATGGAGTGGGATGAAGGTTATCCCCTCGGTCTGTACTGTATGGAGCGGGATGAAGGTTATCCCCTCGGTCTGTACTGTATGGAGTGGGATGAAGGCTGTCTCCTCGGTCTGTACTGTATGGAATGGGATGAAGGTTATCCCCTCGGTCTGTACTGTATGGAGTGGGATGAAGGTTATCCCCTCGGTCTGTACTGTATGGAGTGGGATGAAGGTTATCCCCTCGGTCTGTACTGTATAAAGATTGCTGGAGAGGGAAAATGTTGTATATTGAGTATTCTGAATGAAATGAAAATGGACAGTGCTGCATGTAAACTGTGACATGGAGATGAACGGCTTCTGTTGTCAACTTGGTTGTGTCTGATCTGTGGAGTTTATTATATTCATATCAGAAGTGTTGTGGATTCTGCTCAATGATGAAGCTGAGCTGATTGTGATATTTTGCAGGGTCTGACGATCAAACCTTTGGTTAACTGGCTGAAAGTAAAGAAGAGTTCGCAGAGGGAGCCTTTACTCAATGAGAAACTCCACGAAAGAGTAAGTCCAGTCTTTCAGTATCCAATAAATGTGTGGAAGGGGGATCCCTTCAGGAATGAGCACTACGATGATGCACTTGTGCCCATTTGGGAGCATATCACTAGTATGAATGACTTCTTTTGTCACTACTGCTGTGACGACAGCTATCTTAGTAACAAATTACAGCCCAAGTTGTCCATTTTAAGTTCAGCATTTTGGTTGACTGTTAGTTTGGGGATGATCATTGCATCACCTCCAGCCCCATGCTAACTTGTTGGATTCATGGATTTGTTCATTTTCTTTTAAATTTATTCTTGGGATATGGCCCGTTTCTGGAAGGCCAGCATTTATTGCCCATCCCTAGTTGTCCTGAGAAAGTGGTGATGCAACGGCGTGGCTTGGTTGGCCACTTCAGAGTCAACCACTGGAGTCACACATAGGCCAGACTGGGTAAAGACGGCAGGTTTCCTTCCCTAATCGACATTAGTGAACCAGTTGGGTTCTTGTGACAATCCGATGGCTTCAGGGAAAGGTCACTTTTTTTTTATTTGTTTATGGGATGTGGGCGTCGCTGCAAGGCCAGCATTTATTGCCCACCCCTAATTGTCCTCGAAGGTGGTGGTGAGTCGCCTTCTTGAACCGCTGCAGTCCGTGTGGCGAGGGTACTCCCACAGTGCTGTTAGGGAGGGAGTTCCAGGATTTTGACCCAGCGACGATGAAGTGTTGGCGATATACTTCTAAGTCAGGATGGTGTGTGACTTGGAGGGGAACTTGGAGATGGTGGTGTTCCCATGTGCCTGCTGCCCTTGTCCTTGTCCTTCTAGGTGTGTCACGGTACGGTGTGTTCCTCTACGGTGTGTCACTGTACGAAGTGTTACTGAACGGTGTGTTATTGTAAGGTGTGTTACTGTATAGTGTGTCAACTTGATACCAGTTTTTATTTGCAGATTTTTAAAACTGAATTCAAATTCTCATACTGCCATGGTGGGATTTGAACTCATAATCTCTGGATTACTAGTCCAGTAACATAGCCATACCTGAGTAATTAGTGGGTGCAGCATGCCAAAGATATTTTAAAATCCCCCCACCCACCCCTTAAAATAGTAGTGTTGCCATCAAGACCAATTTAAATAATAATTATCTCCTGATTTTAAATTAAACATCTTATCCTATATTCTGGCAACTTTTTTTTTAAAGGGACACTGATTTCTTGTCAAAGTGGCAAACATCTTTCTTTTTTGTTGCTGTTTACAAGCGCAGTGTAATGATGCAAGTGACATCATTGTATTGCTGTTTCATGACTTAGCAAAAATGACTTTTTAAAAAGAAATAATGCTGAGCTGTTTAAACAGGATATGGACATTGTTAAAAATGTTCTTAATTAGCAAGCGTAATGACTTCAGCAGATGGATTTGGGCAGTAGAAAAGGAGGGAACAGGTTGTGGTTTTAAAAACTGTTCCTGAGCCAACAGTGCAAAGGAACTTAACATACATCAGAGAAGTGGTCATAAACCTGAGGTAAGTCTATATCGATTACGTTATTGCACCCTCAGCTGGTGGATTTAGTCACCCAATAATGTGTTCAGCAATTGCTGTTCAAAGAACAAATATATTCAAAAGCTGACAGGACCTGTCGCACTCACACCCATCATAATGAAGTGTTTCGAGAGACTGGTCCTGGCTCACATCAAAGCCAGTGTTCCCGCCTCTCTTGACCAACACCAGTTTGCCTATCGTGCAAACAGATCAACGGAGGATGCAATCACAACTGCTCTACACTCGGCACTGAATCACTTAGATGGTAAAGAGACCTACATCAGAATGCTGTTCATAGACTACAGCTCAGCATTCAACACTATCGTCCCCAACAAGCTGGCCACCAAACTCCAAACTCTTGCCCTGAACACTTCCCTCTGCAACTGGACCCTGGACTTCCTAACAAACAGACCCCAGTCTGTCAAATTAGGTAACCACACCTCCCCCACCCCCCCCCCCCCCCCCGACCCTGAACACTGGGGCCCCACAAGGATGTGTGCTGAGCCCCCTCCTCTACTCCCTCTTCACCCACAATTGTGTGGCTGTTCATGGTTCCAACACCATCATCAAGTTTGCGGATGATACCACGGTAGTAGGCCAGATCACCAACAACGATGAGTCAGCCTACAGGGAGGAGGTCCAGCATCTCGTGAAGTGGTGCGCCGACAACAACCTGGCCCTTAACACCAAGAAAACCAAAGAAATCATTGTGGACTTCAGGAAGTCTAAAGGCGGAAGTCACACCCCCATCCACATCAATGGGGCTGTGGTGGAAAGGGTGGACAGCTTTAAGTTCCTCGGAGTCCACATCACGGAAGACCTCTCCTGGTCCCTCAATACCTCCTCTCTGGTGAAGAAGGCCCAGCAGCGCCTATATTTCCTAAGGAGGCTGAAGGGATGTAACCTGTCACCCCTGATCCTCTCTAACTTTTACCGCTGCACAATAGAGAGCATCCTGACTAACTGTATCACAGTATAGTATGGCAGCTGTAGCTACTATGGCCGGAAAGCCCTGCAGCGGGTAGTCAAAACTGCCCAACGCATTACCGGCACCCGGCTACCGACCATAGAGCACATATACCAGAAACGCTGTTTACAGAGGTCACGGTCCATCATCAAAGACCCTACCCACCCCAGCCACAGTCTGTTCGCCCTCCTGCCATCTGGGAGACGCTACAGATGCATTCGCACCCGTACGACCAGATTTAGGAACAGCTTCTTTCCCAGGGCTGTCATCCTACTGAACTCCACAAATAAACTCTAAAGCCTGCACATCTGCCAATGCACTTTATTATGGTTATGTTTATGTTTGTTAATGTATTACAAGCCAAATGTATGTTGAATGTTTAAATGTCTTAATCTAAATGTACACTCTCGGGAGCCGCAAGCCTACATTTCGTTGCACTGCACTTGTGCACTAACAATGACAATAAAAATTGATTTGATTTGATTTGAATGGATGGGTCAATAAAAAGATGTCAATGTTGATCATTATCAAGTATTTAGGGGGCAAAATTCCCCTCGTTAGCGCCTCCGGTGGGAGGCGCTAACGGGGCGCGAATGACTTTGCTCCCCCCCCCCCAGGCAATAACTGTGGGAGGTTAGCGGCGGCTCTACCGGGTAGCGCCCCGATCTACTGCGCCTGGAGATCATGACGTCATCTCCGGGCACAGCGCCCCGGTAGCGCCTTGGAAGAAAAATTCGCAATCTCGCCCCGCAGCAGTGCCGGGCGATGTTACCGACTGCTGCCGGGGTCGTGAACAGTGAGGCTGGCTGCTCGCGGGGCGCAACTTTAAAGGCGCGGTGGGAGGCCGGCCAAAAAAATCTGCCTTTCTAAAAATATCTATTTATTTTCGGCCACCGGTCGCAGCATCTGCATGAGTGCCGAGCTGATCGCGCAGCACTCCCGCTCCCCGGTGGCCCACATATCTAAAAAAATAAGCCTGCAGAGCTCGCAGTGTGGGACCCTTCCAATTGATGCGGGGAAGAGCCCCTGCAGCGCAGCAGTGCCACGCTTGACCGCTTGTGGCGCTGCTGAGCACTTCACCCTGGATTTGGGACATTCCCTGCCTCTTGCACTCCAAGAGGCTGGCGCTCCACTTCCCTCTTGGAGGAAAGAAATGGGAATTTAACTAATGTTTGAAAAGGTTAGTGCCTGGCGCTAACTTTCCAAACATTCTTTACTTGGCACCCCAAACGGCCCTTTAGGGGAATTTCACCCCCTTAACTTTTAGAAAATTCCAATGAAACTCCGTTTCAAACAAAAATCTGTTCGATTCACAGATCTTTCCAAATGGAGATTATTGTGCAGTAGCTATTTTTTTGTCGGACGGAAAGGAAGGTTTCATTAAGGGTGCTTAAAAGAACTGACCTTGTACCATAGTGTTGCAAGTGCAATCATTTTCACTTCCTCACATTTAAACAATTGTGCCTGTCTTTTTTTAAGGCATTTGATCACATCCTGTCTGCGATAGAAGACATCTCGGGGCAAATTGGACACAACTATCTTCGAGACAAGTATGTAGACTTAGTGATAGATTTTTTTAGTGTTCTGTAAATGTTCAGCACAATTCATTAATACTTCCCTTATTGTGTAACTTACCAATTTTTATAGTTTTGGGGAGGGGTGCTGCATGTCCTATCAGATCTTGTTTCTACTGGTTCTTTGCCAGATCTGTGCTAGTACTGAAAAAACAATCGCTGCTCGATCCAATACTCGTACAGTCTGGCTTCCCTTCTGTAACAGTACAAGTTATAATTCCAGACCCAATGACGTTTCACCAAATGCTCATTTTAGATTTTTACTGCTTTGCAGTTCTTCCCTGCCCTCACAATTTGGTTAAGCTATATAAACCACAGCCCCCTTACTATGGTATGTTCTATTTCAGGTGGACTAACTTTGATAGAAAGTATCTGAGTAAAGTAATGATGAGGAAATCGGCCCAGATTAGCCGGGATAGGATCCTCGGCATTTTCCGTGAACTGAATTTGAAGGATGCCATCAGCTACGTGTCGGAGGTAATCTCGCCAGTGGGTCAGTTAAGCAGATGCAGAAAAGGCAGGCCTTGTACCTGGCAATTGGTATATATCTCAATGTTAGTCTAAGAAAATGATCAAGATTATAAGAAAGTTCTAAACCTTTATAAATCATTGGTTAGGCCTCAGCTGGAGTACTGTGTTCAATTTTGGGCACGTCTATGCCTTGGAGCGGGTGCAGAGGATGAGGGACTTCAGTTATGTGGGGAGAGTAGAGAAGCTGGGATTGTTCTCCTTGGAGCAGAGAAGGCTAAGGGGAGATTTGATAGAGGTGTTCAAAATTATGAAGGGTATTGATCGAATAAATAAGGAACAACTGTTTCACTGGCAGGAGGATCGATAACCAGAGGACACAGATTTAAGAGAATTGGTAAAAGAACCAGAAGGGAGACGAGGAGATTTTTTTTAATGTAGAGAATTGTAATGATCTGGAATGCACTGCCTGAAAGCAGATTGAATAGTAACTTTCAAAAGGAAATTGGATATATACTTGAAATGGAAAAATTGCAGGACTATGGGGAAAGAACATCTGGGAGTGAGACTAATTGGATAGCTTTTTCAAAGAGCCGGCACAGGCCCGATGGGCCAAATGGCCTCCTGCTGTGCTATTCTATGATTCTATCATAGAATGGTTACAGCACAGTAGGAGGCCATTCAGCCCAGTGAGTCTGTGCCGGCTCTCTGCAAGAGCACTTCAGCTAGTCTCACTCCCCCTGCCCTTTCCCCGTAGCCCTGCAAATGTTTTGCCTTCAGGTACTTATCCAATTCCCTTTTTGAAAGCCACGATCGAGTCTGCCTCCACCACCCTCTCAGGCAGTGCATTCCAGATCCTAACCACTCGCTGCGTAAAAATGTTTTTCCTCATGTCGCCTTGGTTCTTTTGCCAATCACCTTGAATCTGTGTCCGCTGGCTCTCGATCCTTCCACCAATGGGAACAGTTTCTCTCTATCTATTCTGTCTAGACCCCTCATGATTTTGAACGCCTCTATCAAATCTCCTCTAAGGAGAACAACCCCAGCTTCTCTAGTCTATCCATGTAACTGAAGTCCCTCATCCCTGGAATCATTCTCGTAAATCCTTTCTGCACCCTCTCTAAGACCTTCACATCCTTCCTAAAGTGCGGTGCCCAGAATTGGACACAATACTCCAGTTGAGGACGAACCAGTGTTTTATAAAGGTTCATCATAACTTCCTTGCTTTTGTACTCTATGCCTCTATTTATGAAGCCCAGGATCCCTATGCTTTTTTAACCGCTTTCTCAACCTGCCCTGCCACCTTTAATGATTTGTGCACATATACCCCCAGGTCTCTGTCTTCCTACACCCCCTTTAGAATTGTACCCTTTAGTTTATATTGCCTCTCCTCATTCTTCCTACCAAAATGAATCACTTCGCACTTTTCTGAGTTAAATTTCATCTGCCACGTGTCCGCCCATTTCACTAGCCTGTCAATGTCATCTTGAAGTCTATCACTATCCTCCTCACTGTTCACTATATTTCCAAGTTTTGTGTCATCTGCAAATTTTGAAATTTGTGCCCTGTACACCCAAGTCCAAGCCATTAATATATATCAAGTAAGCAGTGGTCCTATCACTTACTATCATGAAGCTATACTGTTCATGGGTTGTTATTCAGTGCATGTTGTGTGCAGAACAGATGTATATTTGATAAGGTATTGAAGAGCGAGGGTCTCTGAACCTACAAATCTGCCTTATATTGTGTCCCTTCCTGTTCACTGCAATCGTCACAATCCATTATATGCTCAAGAAAAAGGCGAACCTGCCACTTTGCTGGGCGAGGGTGAATAAGTATGACTCACAATTATGTCCTGCAAAAACACTGATGTCCTCTGCTTAACATGCTGCTTGCATAACTAAAAGAAAGTCTGGCCATATTTCCAGGGCCATTGTGCCCCTTCACCTTGCTCTTGTTGATCTTGATTCAGCTCTTGTGCTGATTGTTATATATGGCAGTTATGACCAGTTGCCTCTTCCTGGTGCAAGTTGAAATTTCTCATCCCGTCATGGGTTTGGTGAGCTATCTTTCCAGGTGGATTTTCTCCTGCTTTCCCCTTCCATGCTCCCGATAATCTGGAGTGCTGAATCGCACAAGACCATATTCCTGCAGCAAAATAATGCTGTTGAAATTAAATTCTTGACCCTATTCCACCCCCCACCGCCCCTTGTAAAACACTAATAAAATGCAGTATTGGAAGAATCCAGTTAATTTGAATATACCTTTGATCTTTTGTCTCATTGCTTTGATTTTTCTCCTAGATAGTGAATATTTTCTCGAGGTTGGGTCTATTTGAACAATAAATTTATCAATCGTTGGGGTTTAATTGGACAGGATAAGTACAGGGTGTGACTAGCAAATTTATTGCTGTCAAATAAAAACACACCAATGATTATGTCCTAGAACACAGGAGCAATTAAGTATAATGTTTGCAACAGGCAGTTTGTTAGTTGAGTCTGGGGTTCTTGCAGTAGATCGGCATGTAATGGAACCATTGATCATTCTATTAATTATCCTTGGTCACAATGATGATCAAAAATAGAATCATACAGCACTGAAGGTGGCCATTCGGCCCATCATGCCTTTGCTGGCTCTGAAGTGTCGGCCAAGACTATGGACTCAAGTCTCTGGAGTGGGACTTTGAACCCATGACCTCTGACTCCGGTGAGAGTGCGACCATTGCGCTAAGGCTGATGTAGAATGTGCAGGTATTTCAACTAATGCTTCACGAAGGTAGGATAGCCTCAGAATATATATATTGTTTTGTCATCTGCTTTAATTTACTAGATATCTGGTGAATTCCCAATACTTAATTCTACAGTTAATTGAACAATTCCTGTTCCTTTTGACAATCGATGTGTGACACGTGTGGCTTTTCATTTTTGCAGGGAGAACGGCGAGGGTCCTTGGCTTTTATTCGCTCGAGCAGTGATGTTAACGTTGACTTCACTGGGTCTCGTCACTCTATCGTAGACGCATCTGTCTCTGCAGTGTTGTAAGTATTGGTCATGATAGAATCTCGTCCTAATGACCAAAAGTGTTCGAGCACTGGCCACACGCAGGGAGAGCCATTCTTTGTAAGCACACATTTCTCTAAACCACCCGAAACACACCCTGGATTGAGAACTAATTTGACTGTAAAAATCCTAATGCAGTTTTCAAATTGATTTAAGAAAGACTTGCATTTATATAATGCCTTTTGCAACTTCCAGACATCCCAAAGCACTTTACAGCCAATGAAGTACTTCAGAAATGTAGTCACTGTAGAAAACACTGCAGCTAATTTACACATAGTACGGTCTCACAAACAGCAATGTGATAAAGACTAGATAATGGCCCAGAAATTCGGGTCGGGGGCTTCCCGCAGGTGCAAGCCCCCAATCTGCACTTACCTAGCGTGCCGGCCGTTGAGCTGTGGGCCCGCTTTGGATTCTGATCCTGGGCCTCCTTCAACTGCCGGTGTGCAGTGCTTGCGTATCCCAGGGGCGCAGTTAGTTCGATGCATCCCCTGGGATCACGTGGGCCATGGAGAGTCAATGGTAGCAGGGAATGCTTCATTCATAAGTTTGACAGGAAGAGCTGTCAAACCTATAAATATTATAAGCCCCAAAACATCACTAAAACATCAAATAATTTTTTTTTTAAATCACATTTTTAAAATAACTATAAATTACATGAAATAACTATTTTAAACAATAATTTAAATTTTAGAAAATGCAATTAATTTTTTCAAACGGGGCTAAAAATAAACTTACCTTTCTTTAAAGTATTTAAAAATAATAAACCTGTGGGGAAAAAAAGTTTTAATTTGAATTAATTCACCACTTACCTTGTTAAAAGCAGGCCTTGCGCCTGCTTTTTAAAAGTGTAACTGCTGGAGACATACCCTCCCGGAGAAACCTGCAAAAAAAAAAAAAAAAAGCGTACGTTCAATGCGCACGCACTGCCTCTCCGGCGCACGCGTTCGACCACTGAACCCCTTTCAGGGGAACGGAAGTGCCGGTTTCCTGCGCATGCGCAGTGCACGCATAAAACTGACACTTTCGTTGGGCCTACGTGTGAGTACTCCGTGCGTACTCACGCGTTGGGACCCGAATTTCTGGGCCATTAAATCTATTTTAGTGGTGTTGGTTAAGGGATAAATATTGGTTAGGACACCGGGAGACCTCCCCTGCTCTTGCTCGAAATAGTGCCATAGGATCTTTAACTTTCACCTGCGAGGGCAGGTTTAAAGTCTCATCCGAAAGACGGCACCGCTGACTGTGCAGCGCTCCCTCAGTACTGCACCGGGAGTGCCGGCCTGGATTATGTGCGCAAGTCACTGGAATGGGACTAAAACCTACGACCTTCTGACTCTGAGGCAAGAGTGCTACCAACGGGGACAAGGTTGACATGTTGTGACAAAATAGGTCTGTTTTCCCAGGCGAGAGAGTGCCAGCGAGGTGTGCCTGGACATGCATGCGGTTGAGAACAGAGTGAAGAGCGTAAAGCATCGAGAGGAAACAGTCACTCACCACATGTTGCAGCAACATCTGTACAAACCCAGGCAACGGGTAAGGAAACTCATGGGCCCACTCGGGCTGTTTGCATATCTGCCCCATTGCATTTGGGAAGTGTTCAGAAATCTAAGTTGTGCTCTTTCTTTCTAATTAAGTTTAAAACATTGGCACAGATCTGATCAAGGCATGAGCCATAGCTGTCATCACCTGGTACCTAGTTGGCTTGGTGCTCACACTTTGCTCAATGGGATGCTAAATAAAAGGTTGGCAAAGTACCCTCTTGTGCTGCCGAATAAATATTCATCAGACTATTTACATATATTTGTATTTGTGCCAGGGATCTGGAATATTCCAGAGAATCAGTGGGGAGGACATGGCCAATGTTTCCCCTAAGGTGCACGACCGCACACCAATCGGGAGGTGCCATGCAGGCCGCTCACCAGCTGCTACCGCTGGAAGATACTGCCTAGCAAATTTAAAGGGACCACGCACTTAGACCACAAATTAGAGGGAACATTGGATGTGGCCTCACGAGCCCAGAGAGATAAAGCTTACTCCTCAGTACAAATAGGCAAAAGATGGAATTGTAAAAGGGAATTTGGGAATTTTTGGAGTATCAGTTTTTGGTTATTATTTAATTAGTGTTCATCTATATACAGGAAACTTTGTGATACCCGGCACCGACGGGACCGAGCTGTTGCCGTCCCATCAAAACTGCCGGACAAACCAGCGCTAATGTTAAAACAGACGGAGCTCCGTATCTAGCAACAAACCCTGTGCTTCTAAACAGTCGGCCGTAGCTTGCAAGCGTCTCTGTAGCTAAGCAACAGCTTTAGCTAGACCTTGCAGAGCCTGACTGGTGGGAAAAAAAAACGCAACGAAAAGAAAAAAAACTTACTGAACCGACTCCTGAATTTTGCTGGTGGATCGAGCATTCCGGACAGTTAACCTCCGGATAAACCAAAGTTTCCTGTATGCACGTTCACTGCAGGGGACTGTGCCGGTTCACCTCGATGGAATAAAAAAAGCAAATAGACTCCAACCCAGCCCTCCCTATGACCAAATACAGGGAAGAATATAAGGATCAGGGGAACGGGCAGGGACCTGGGATTAGAGTGGCTAGCTCCAGGTAAGGCTCGGCTGGGCAGGATGGTCTTGCTTTGTGATGTGATGTCCATCATTGTGTGTTTTTGAAATGGTTTGTTGGTGGCCGAGCAGAAATCGCGCTCGTCAGTTCATTTGTTCTCGTCCCCTGGGTTTCTCCCCTCCCCGCTTGCAGTTGCCGACTCTCTTGCTGCGGGAAAATTAGCCCCAGCCGATTTCCAGCACCTCGTCGATGGGTGTGTGCCTAGGCACTGAGGATTGACTGAACGTGAAGGGGAGGAGGCATGTCCCAGCCAAGATTCATTGTCCACCAATGTTGGTGACTGAACTATTGCCCCAACTGATATGCCTGGTTCAGCACAGATCAGGGTTTGATCGTGGGGTCCCACTGTTCTGTATAACACTGTAGTACACAAGCCGATCCATTTACTAATGGAAATTACCTTTGTTTTTCAATGTACCGTGTGTCTACGCATTTTCTCTGGACATTTTCATCCTTTCAGAGGAACATTAGGATCAGAAGTAAGCCATTCAGCCTCTTGAGCCTGTTCTGCCATTCAATTCCATTTACCCACCTTTGCTCTGTAACCCTTGATACCCTTACCTAACAATGATGCCCTTGCCTAATCAATAAGGTAAGAGAGGAGGCGAATGAGCTGCTAGGGGTGAAACCTCTTACTGCGCTCTATATTCACTGGCCCAATGGTTTCTTTTTAAAGTACAGGCTTAATTACAGCCGCCATAAACTGATGCGCAACGAAGATGAGAAACAAGATAAAGAGATATTCCAGCGCACCATGAAAAAGAGACTGGAAAATTTCAAATCCACCAAGCTTGGAACCAATTACAACACCAAATTTAGGAACTTGAAGAAAGAGCGAACAGCTAAAAAGGTAACCTCAAGTCATGGCGGCATTTCTTTTCATTGAGAATAAAGCTTTGTTTTTCCACGGCTGTTTTACTCTTTGTAAATTATACTTTAAAGTGGGACCAGCTTCCTGAAAATGTCTTGGGGGCGGGAGGGACTGCTTGTCGTTTTTGTGAAGTTACGATCTGGAATGCGCTGCTGGAGCGGGTGGTGGAAGCAGATTCAATAGTAACTGTCAAAAGGGAATTGGATAAACACTCGAAGGGGGAAAGTTTTCAGGGCTACAGGGAAAGAGCGGGGGGAGTGGGACGAATTGGACAGCTCTTTCAAAGAGCTGGCACGGGCACGATGGGCCGAATGGCCTCCTGTGCTGTAAGATTCTATGAATTGCGTGCGCGCATAACTCAATGATGTTTGTGAACAAAGATTTGTCAAGTGGAGATTCATGATTTTGGTGCTCGCTTAATTGCTTTTGAGCACTTCAATGGATCGCCAGCCCACAGGTTTCGAACAACCTGATCTTGGCAGAGCAATGCTGTCGTGTGAAATGTCACGCTGTCGTGTGAAATGTCACTGTCGTGTGAAATGTCACTCTGCCATGCTCCGTGCAGAAACCTTTAGAGAATGGTTGCTTCCATAGACTAAAGCTCACCTTAAAGAACAAGGTAATAAAGGCGAGGACATTCTTCTTAAAGTACTGCCCAACTAGTTAAAGTTGAAAAATTACACAGCAATCCCTTTTACACGGAGGAAGATACATGCCGATTAATGTGCAGTTCAGCTCCACTTTGATTCCCTCTCATCTGGTATTGAGTTTGACTGATCACCTGACTTACAGATCACCCTCCAGTTACATTTCTGATACTTGTGCCCTGATATTTACTGGGAGGGCATAAACGGCTGGGGAATGTGTCGAGGCCGGGGACCCAGAAGTCCTGCCGAATTTAATGGCAGGAGTTCATCATTTTTTTATCCTTCTGCTTCCCGCCCGGCAGCCGGCCAAATTGACAGGCTGGCCGGCTACCGGACGGAAAAACCAGTGGCAGGAGGCCACAGCCGGGGACTCTTGGGGATGTTACCTGGCAATGGGGTGGGAGGGGGAAGGCCGCAGATCAGGGCTCCGGGAGGGAGGGAGAGAGAGGCCATCGCAGGAGGGGAGAAGGTTGGAGATCACTGCTAGGGGCGGGCTGGGGTTGAGGTTGGGGAGGTCTGCGATCACAGCGGCCTCTATTGGCAGAGGGTAGGCCGAAGCCTTCCTTGAGTAGCTGGGGGGGGGGAGCACTCCTGCTCCTCCTGGCCCACAAGGAGTGCTGTAAAAGGCACGTACCTTCCTGAGCCGGCAGCTCCTGCCTGCCTTTTACTGCTGCGTTTCCTGAACCCTGGGAAACCCGCATTCAGGCCACCAATTGCACTGAGAGGTTGATTCAAGAATGTTGATGAAGTGTCCCGCTGCAAAAACCACTGCCGTGAAAATGGTGGCAGGCGCGTACGCGGTGGGCTGGGGACATGTTCCCCGTTTCTTTTCATTTCCATCTCTTTCCCCCCCCCCCCTCCGGACCATTTCCCACCCATTGTGGGCGGTTAATATCGAGGCCTTCGAGTGGAGTTGTTCACTAACTCTTCATCGCTGGTGTTAGTGGGATGGCTCCTAGCTCTGAGAGGAGTTCAGAAATGCTGATATCTGGTGGGGGAAGCAGGTGTATCACTGTGATATAGAGACAGCTTTCCAAAGACGGCACTGCCCTCCACAGGGCTCCATGAACGTGCGTGTACAGTTTTATATAGGGAGGAGATAAAAGCAATCCATCATCTTTTGCATGCAAGTGATGAGTTTGGTTATGATTTCAGTTGCATTTGCTGTGATTTCATTTGCTAATTAACAATAACAAATTAGTAAAACTTGTATCACAAAGCTAGTGCCCCTTTAAGTCCTGTTCTAGTTCTCCTGGTTTTGTTACAGAAACACAGTGATGCAGTGCCGAATGGAAGGCTCTCGACACAATCTGTTACGTTCCAAGTTGATAAAGGTAATTCTTGGAGTGCATCTTCACCTCTGTTCCCGCCCTTCTTCCCAATCTCTGCTGACTCCTTGGATTACAGTTCCACAGGTGCAGGGTCACCTCTGAAACGTTGGTCAAGTGGCTACCTGTGAGTGAGTTTGGATATAGTGAGTGTTGGTGGCCACTTGACCTTGGGAATAGCAGTTTCAGCTGACTGACACTCCAACTTTGTCTGATGTGTGGGGGTTCCTGACAGCAATCAGGAGAAGGAAACCTGACCATTTTCCCCCCCGCCCCCCGCCACACCCTCACTTCCTGGGGTGCTGAGGCTAATTGTAATGCCCAGCTGAGATCACCTATCACCGTCAAGGCATCAAATCTGGGATATGCTTGGCCGATTCGGTTCTGCTGCTCACTATTTAAACTCTTGGGGGAGGGGGGGGAAATGGGTACGTCGCTGGGACGCTAATTTTAGTGCCCCGAAAAAGTTAGTGCCCCTCTCTCGTAAATTCAGTAGGCGCCCCAAGCAAGAGGTGGGGCGCTACTAGAAAGCGTTCCACCTCCTGCTTGGGGCGCTACTACTGAATTTCACGGCGCTACGTGCCACCGCGCCATGTCATTGCAGGCCTCGAGGAGTGCTGGGCTGAGCGATCGCGGCCGGCAACCCGCATAAAAAAGTGAAGGTGGGCAGGTGCTGGCAGTCGGCCAAAATAAAAGTGGCCGTCCGACACCTGCCCCTTGAACTTGCTCCGCCGCCACTGCCAAATTGCCCCCTGATCCTGTCACACATATCGTCCGGTGATAGATCGGGGCACAAGGGGCGTTTGCGGCTGGGGCGCTGTGCACGGCGATGACGTCATCGCCGACGGCGCAGCGCCACGGGGCGCTACCGGCTACTGCCACTGCTAACCTCCCGCTGAATTTTGCGAGAGGCGTTAGTGGCGCCGCGCCCAGGCACTAGGGGATTTGCGCCCCGTAGTCCTTGGTGGTGGGGGGGGGGATGCTAACGAGAGGTGCAAACCAACCCAATTTTTCCCCTTGGAGCCCTTCGCTACATTTTTGATCCAAAAACTATTTAGAGCTGTTTAATTTTATTCTGACCAAACTTGCCAGGAGATCCTGTAGTATAACATAAAGGCGAGATTCCTTCTTTTCCAAAGGTAATTTCCCCCCCCTTCTCCTCATGAAATACCCCGCCGCCTTTGTAGAGGGCAAATGGCTTGTTCCCAGAGCTCTGCTGTGGCTCTAGAAGGTGAACATAAATAATCCAGGGATGACCGACTTCCTCCTTTTTTCTTTTTAATCCCTACACCTTCCTTTCCATGGTAAGGCCCTTCCTGCCAGCCTAGGTGTCTGCCTTACACTCTCGCCTGTGAGTGAGAAGGTTGTGGGTTCAAATCCAACTCCAGAGACTTGAGCACAAAATCTAGGCTGACACTCCAGTACAGTACTGAGGGGGTGCTGCACTGTCGGAGGTGCCGACTTTCGGAGGAACATTAAATCGAGGCCCCATCTGCCCTCTCAGGTGGACGTAAAAGATCCAATGGTGTTATTTCGAAGAAGAGCAGGGGAGTTCTCCCCAGTGTCCAATATTTATCACTCAATCAACTTCACTAAAACTGATTATCTGGTCAATATCACATTGCTGTTTGTGGGACCTTACTGTGCGCACATTGGCTGCCACGATTCCTACATTACAACAGTGACTATGCTTCAAAAGCACTTCATTGGCTATAAAGTGTTTTGGAACATCCTGAGGTTGTGAAGATGATATCTAAATGCAAGTTCTCGCTCTCGCCCCAACTTGCCATGGAGAGATCAGTACTAGGCTGGTCTTGGTGAGTGTAGCTCAGTAACACATTGGACAGTGAACTGACCCACTAAGCCACCCAACTTCCATTCTGATTTTGCCCTCCTTCCCGGGGAAGTGCGTGACCTCCACTTGTCCTTGGAGCTAGAGCTCCGCACGTGGGAATGGATTACAGACCGAGTTCCAGCTCTACCTGTTAGAAGATTCCTTTTACATTGAAGGGAAACTCCGAGCATCCTTGGTTTGGATTGCGTCGCTCAGACCTGCAGGCCAAGAACATCCTAGACTCCTATTCTTTGCTGAGTTGGGGGATCTTAAGTTGGCTGCAGGGCACTAAATTGGTCACCAGACTCCTGGGTTAAGAAATGGAAAGTCAGCTAAGGCTCTGGCTGTCTGAAGGCAAAATAAAGTTCCAGCACTGTTATTTTAAGTACAAAATGGATGATCTTTTGTCTTTGAAGCATCCTACAAGTGCCTATTTTCAGCACGTGATGTGAAAGTCCCAGCAGCATGCTTTAACACCCCTCCCCCCAATCTCCGAACAGCGTTGCCATCAGAGCATTGGCATTTCCTACTCCCGCTTTGCCTTTCTGGCTGTTTTTGTTGGCCAAAGGTGAGAAAGAAAATAGTCATTAACTAAAATGATTGTATTTTCCGTTCAACTGTTCGGCAACGTGGACTCCTCTAGGAGCTGGGTTGAATCTGCGCAAAGCCCTATTTCACTTGAGACCCTTTTTTTAAAAGTCGGAAGAAACTATTTATCCTGTAAATCTGGATTCAAATCCATGGCACCTACCAAAGAGTGACTGCAATACTACCTGGATTACATTCATTTGTTGCTGTATTTAAGAGCTGTCTCCTACCCATTTCTTCCAGACTCTGATGTAGAGGACAATTATGATCCATCGGATGGAGGAATTAGTTTCCTAATTACTGCCCCAAGCGATGAATCTGATGAAACAAGAACTGGTAATATACTTTGTCTATAGAACTGTTCAGTGTGGTGAATGCTTCTCGGATGTTTCCTCTGCTTATATTGTATTGGAGTCTAAAAGTTGGATTTGAAAACTCCAGCTGGTGTGAACAGCCTCCTAGAGAGGGTCTTGCACCTTAGGGCTTTAGTGCACTTGTTAAAGTTGAGCTACTTTTGCACTGATACACACCCCCTGTGCATCAGCACAACAATGCCCCATAAATTTACTCTATCCTGGTAACTGTTGCCAAAATATTAGATTAAAAACGAAATATGAAGGGCTTTCCAAATAGCTCAGGAAGGTCCTGGATTCAATCTTCAGTCTCTACTAAGCTATCTGATCTTGGGACCAGTGTAGTGGCACCCCAGTTAGCCTCCGCACCATTTTGTAAGGGAGAAGAAAGCAGCCAGGGTTCCCAGTCCTGATCGCTATTGAGCGAATACCTCATGAAAGGGTGTACATTGGTTTAGAGTGGGACCGGGCCCAGCTGTGATGTTTCTTGTGACCAAATAGCCTACCAATGCTTACTGATGGTTACTAAAAAAAAAAGCAGAATACTACAGAAAATGCAGGAAGTACTCAGCAGGTCAGGCAGCATCTATATAGAGGAGAGGAAGGAAAGGTTGATGTCCTTTCTGGTGAAAGTGCAAGCTCTCTTTTTCAAAGCCTCCCATGACATGTTGGATGTCGTAAACTGATGCTCTTGGGCCACCTTGATGCATTCAAAAATTTGAACCTTGGACAACGCCACATTGCGTTTCCACAACTGTAGTTCTGAAGATCCTATTGTATGCTCACAATCTCTAGAAATGCCGATTTCGAGCACTAATTCCTATAATCCAACTTGCTAGTTAAATTTCCTGTATAGACGGAGTCATGGCGCACTCTAACTTCCACTTTTATTACAGCGACATTATGTCTTTGCATAGATTCTAACATTACAGTGTTTGTCATTGGCCATAAGATGATTAGATTGGACCTTCTGCTGCACTTGTCTACTTGTGACTCCTTCAGAGATTCTTTTAACTAATTCTTGTTCTGTAACACTAAATAATTCCTGCAGGAATCGATAACCCGAGTTTTTCCACTGAGGAGGATCAGTCGGTTTACCAAATGATTCCACCGTGGATGTCCAATGAAGAAACAGTAGTTCCATCCCAGAGGGCCCGTTTACAGATTCCAAGGAGTCCCAACAACTTCAGGCGCCTCACGCCCTTGCAGCTCAGCAGCCGATCCATTGATTCGTTTTTGCTAGCAGACATCTCGGATGAGCATCCATTGTCTTTCCTACCTGAATCATCAATGTAATTACATTACATCCACCTTATCCCTTTTGCTTCACAGAAAGCAGCCTGTTGATCTCAAAATGACCTAAACATTGATTCCCATCAACCATAGCATTTTCAAACCGTTTTTATATTAAGGTTTGAGTAATGGTTTTGCTTTGATGG
The DNA here is from genome assembly GCF_052327205.1 of Somniosus microcephalus. Lineage (NCBI taxonomy): Eukaryota > Metazoa > Chordata > Chondrichthyes > Squaliformes > Somniosidae > Somniosus > Somniosus microcephalus. Next base: position 286,607,513 of record NC_140991.1, read on the forward strand.
AATTAAAGATGAAATTACTGAATGTTTAGGGGAATTAGAAGCAGACAAATTGATTTCAGAAAGGAAGATTGTGCTTGACAAAACTAATTGTGTTCTTTTGAGGGGGTGACCAAAGTGATGGATGAGAGGAAGTGCAGTGGATGTGGTGCACATGGTCGTTCAGAAAGGCTTTGATAAGGTACCACACAGACGATTGGAGAAGATTAGGGGAAAGGTAGCAAATTGGATTTAAAAACTAGAAGGGAGGAAACTGAGGGTAGGGCAGTTTCTCAGTGGTTAGAAGTGGTAGTGGTGTCTCAGAGCTCAGAGGCTTCTGTTCACTGTATATATCAATGATTTGGATAAGGGCAAGAAGGAGTGATGTTCAACTTTGCAGATGATACCAAAATATGAGGCTTAGTAAATAATTCTTATTAATATCCTCTTGCGGATTTATTTACTAAGATGGTGGAATGTGCAAAAAAGTGGCAGATGACGTTCAATGTCAGTAGAGGTAAGGTGTTGCATTTTGATTTTTTTTTTAAATTATACTTTGAGGGAAGGCTGGGTGATGTGGAAGAGCAGAAGGATTTGGGGTTCTGGTTCACAAGACATTCAAAGCAGCACCTCGAGTGGAGAAATGAATGGAATACTGTGAAGATGATGAAGTGGAGACCTAATAGCGAATCCATATAAACCTTAGCAAGACCACAGTTGGAGGACTGTGTTGTGTGCAGGTTTGGGCTCCACACTCTAGGAAGGATGTTGAGATCAAAATCAAATCAAATCAACTTTTATTGTCATTGTTAGTGCACAAGTGCAGTACAACGAAATGTAGGCTTGCGGCTCCCGAGAGTGTACAATTTGGATTAGGACACTTAAACATTTCAACATACATTTGTACATGTATATTAGCATAAATATGACCATAATAAAGTGCATCGGCAGATGTGCAGGCTTTAGTGTTTATTTGTGGAGTTCAGTAGGATGACAGCCCTGGGAAAGAAGCTGTTCCTAAATTTGGTCGTACGGGTGCGAATGCATCTGTAGCGTCTTCCAGATGGTAGGAGGGTGAACAGACTGTGGCTGGGGTGGGTAGGGTCTTTGATGATGGACCGTGCCCTCCGTAGGCAGCGTTTCTGATATATATGTTCTATGGTCGGTAGCCGGGTGCCGGTAATGCGTTGGGCAGTTTTGACTACCCGCTGCAGGGCTTTCCGGTCATGGGAGCTACAGCTGCCGTACCATACCGTGATACAGTTTGTCAGGATGCTCTCTATAGTGCAGCGGTAGAAGTTAGAGAGGATCAGGGGTGACAGATTACATCCCTTCAGCCTCCTCAAGAAATATAGGCGCTGCTGGGCCTTCTTCACCAGAGAGGAGGTGTTGAGGGACCAGGAGAGGTCTTCCGTGATGTGGACTCCGAGGAACTTAAAGCTGGCCACCCTTTCCACCTCCACCCCATTGATGTGGATGGGGGTGTGACTTCCGCCTTTGGACTTCCTGAAGTCCACGATTATTTCCTTTGTTTTCTTGGTGTTAAGGGCCAGGTTGTTGTCGGCGCACCACTTCACGAGATGCTGGACCTCCTCCCTGTAGGCTGACTCATCGTTGTTGGTGATCTGGCCTACTACCGTGGTGTCATCTGCAAACTTGATGATGGTGTTGGAACCATTAACAGCCACACAGTCGTGGGTGAAGAGGGAGTAGAGGAGGGGGCTCAGCACACATCCTTGTGGGGCCCCCGTGTTCAGGGTCGGGGGGGGAGGTGCGGTTACCTAATTTGACAGACTGGGGTCTGTTTGTTAGGAAGTCCAGGGTCCAGTTGCAGAGGGAAGTGTTCAGGCCAAGAGTTTGGAGTTTGGCCAGCTTGTTGGGGACGATAGTGTTGAATGCTGAGCTGTAGTCTATAAACAACATTCTGATGTAGGTCTCCTTACCATCTAGGTGATTCAGTGCCGAGTGTAGAGCAGTTGTGATTGCATCCTCCGTTGATCTGTTTGCCCGATAGGCAAACTGGTGTTGGTCAAGGGAGGCAGGAACACTGGCTTTGATGTGGGCTAAGACCAGTCTCTCGAAACACTTCATTATGATGGGTGTGAGTGCGACAGGTCGATAGTCGTTCAGACACGTCACAGCCGCTTGTTTAGGCACAGGAATGATGGTGGCGGTCTTGAAGCATGTAGGGACTACTGCCTGGGCCAATGACAGGTTGAAGATGGCGGTGAAGAAATCAGCCAGCTGATCACATTCCTTGAGTACCCGTCCAGTAGCCTTTCGTGTGTTCACTCTGCGTAGAGCGCCCCTTACGTCGGAGGTCGACAGAGTGAGCACCTGGTCTTCCGGGGGTGGCAAGGCTTTGGTAGCCGGCTCCTTCTTGTCCCTGTTGAAGCGAGCGTAGAAGTTGTTAAGCTCCTCCGGAAGGGAGGCGTCGCTGACCGGGGGACTGGTGTTTTTGCCCTTGTAGTCAGTGATGGACTGGATGCCTTGCCACATGCGCCGGGGGTCCGAGTTGTTGCGGAAGTGATCCTCTATCCGCAGTGTCTGTTTCCATTTGGAAGTCCTGATACCCTTTTTTAGGTTGGTCCTAGCTGCTCTGTAAGCCGCCGCGTCGCCAGATTTAAATGCTGCGTCGCGTGCTTTCAACAGTGAGCGGACCTCTCCGTTCATCCAGGGTTTCTGGTTGGGGTATGTCCTGATATTTTTGTGACCTGATAACAGGGAGGATACAACGCATTCACTAAGCTGCTGCCAGGTCTGAGGAAATACAAATATGAAGAAGCAGTAGAAAAAGTGTGGTTGTTTTTATAAGAACAGAGGATATTGGGGCTGATTTGACAGTTGTTTAAAATCATGAAGAGATGGGACAGAGTAGATAGAAACACTGTTAAGTGATTGCTAGTCTAGAACAAAGGGATATAGATACAAGATAAGATAGGCGATAAGCTAGGAGATTTTGTTCAGAGAGCAAGAGAAACTTTTTTTCACACAAAGGGTAGCCGTGTTAGAAGATATCAGTTTAAAAGCAATTTTAATCCAAGATTGATATATTTGTGCAAATGGTACTCAAATCTTAAAGTAATTGTTCTCAGTAATTGTCCCATAATTCGGTCTATTGTTAAGATCTCTCATAAATCTATTGAACAGGTTCTCAAATGCAGCCTCACTACAATTTTCTGTCTGCATTTAAGTTGCTGTACTATTTTTCCTCTCTTCCCCTAACTTTCTGATTTCTCTATCTCTTTCAGATCTTCTGTCAACAGTTTGTGGTTGTGTTTGAGTAGATTTTAAGTGAACATGGTCAGTGATAAATGAGATATTAATGGAATACGTGGGACATCTTGCGGATTGTTGCGCCGTTCTGTAATCTGCCGATTTCTTCCATTATTTTTTGGGAAGGGGGTTGGGAAAGAGAAGTGACTAACCCATCACAGTAGATATTCCGCCATGTGCCACTGTGAATCAGAGCACTGAATTGAATCCAGCTCACGACAGAATGGGTGAAGGCCTGTTCTCTTTTACTCACTTGCATCTCTTTTTAAGGAGCCAGGTTGGGTAGTCTCAGCTCAGTTCCTAGTGGGTGCAGATTCACAGCAAACACTCATATTTTTGACACCAATTGCTGATCTCTATTATAGAGGCAAGAGAGATGGCTCTTGGGAATGGAAGGGTCGCACTGGTGTGATAATGGATACCAGAGTGATTGGGGTGCTGGCCAATTATTGGGATGGAGTGGAGGGAGCTGTACTCTGCATCTAGCGCATGCAATGCCTGATCTGTGCCTAATGCTGATATTGGGTACTTAATATTGACTTGAAAAGTCATCCTTTGCCTAGCACTGATATTCTTGAACTTGTCCACAAGCACACACCAGGTTTAAGCAGTGGAAGATTGAAGCACTTCACAGGGTTCAATTGAACAACAAAGCTATTTTGCCCCTTTGAATTTTATCTTGAGCACACTGACTATTAACGCATGGAAGCTTAAGCTGTTTACAAATGACTTTGAGATCCATCCACATTCTTCGGGTTGTGGGAACAGCATCTCCCTACTTTCTCACATCACTAACTTCGCTATCCTCTCTCTGTGCTGTTTGTTGAACTTTGCCGATTGAATTGCCTGTTCATTTAACTCTTGTTTTCATTCACTGAAATTCTTATTAACTGATTCTGTTTTCTCTCTAGCACTTTTATTATCATTTGGTTCTTACTGTTTAACAGAACAATTTTCTCCCTCCTATTTGTTGTGTCTTTCCTACTATTTATCCCTGGATTGAGCTGCACATTGCTGAGAATAATATCGGCCTTGAGTAGAAAAGTCACAAGACAGTCAAAGGTCTCCGATAACGAAATAAGCTGATGCTCGAGTACATTTTAATACCTAATTGAAGGCACATTATGAGACTGCTTTTAATTCCATCTTATAAAAGTTTTGTCGCTGATGCATATGATTTATTGATATTTTAAGTTGCAAGGTCCCTGGTTAATTGATACCTACAGCTCCTTGATCCTCTTAGACTAGTCTATAGCCCTTTTGATCGAAGTGAGTTGATAACTGGAAGCTGAGTAATTTCTTTGCTGCCTGATAACTAGGGCACATTAGAATATTGCTTCAAATAGGTCAGACCCCCTCCTCTATTGACTGAATGCGATTTTAAGAAAAAATGACCGTATTTTTACAAAGTGATGATGCTGTTGTCCTATATTGAATGCAGTGCCATCTTGAGAATGTCCTTGAGGTTTTTCAGCGACTGAAGGATTCTGAGCCTCTAGTTGAAAATCTGGCCTCAAACTATAGCCTGATGGCCCGTAAATTCAAACCCTTACTGAGTCAATTTAATATTTACCAGTTCTCAAGATAAATGGAATATAGTCGGGGATTAATAATTGTTGCTTCTGGACCCAATAGAGCAATGCGACATTGTCCTTTCAGACAATTTGTTTTTATCAGACATTCTTAAATTAGCTAGACTGTAGAAATTCTCACAAATGTGACCATTTTCTACTCTTGCTGAGTTACTTCCAGAGGAAGTGCCTTGCCATTCATGTCTAGGAGGGAGGTGACAATTTTGTGAACAGAATGATATGATTTCCAGGTTTAGAACAAGTAAATGTTGCGTCTTGTTTTCCTACACTGACTCACTTTTTTGTTGTGCAGGTAACTCTAAATCAATCCCAAGTCCCCCTCCATTGCCTAGCCCTTCCACCTTGGATGAGAAACACCTTTCCTGGAAAGATGACCAACCAAGCCAAGACAGTCCTAGCTCTGAGCGACCCTCGAGGATCTTGCCATCTTATCTCCAGAAGACCTGGGTGCAGAGCTATTCTTCACTGGAAAACGTAGAATCCCAAGTGCCCACCATTTCAGAACAGGTGGCTGCACAAGAAGAGAGTTCTACTGAAATAGTTTTGAAAGCAACTGTTGACACCGTCAGCGAAGCGGAGGTTAAGGAAGAAGTCCATCCTACTCAGCATGGCAGCGAAGAACTCGACGTGAAAATAAAATATGCTGAGACGCTGAATGAAGAGCTGGAGGACAACAGTCCGAAGGACCCTGGAGTGCAGGAGCAGAAGCCATTGATCAGCAAGGACAATAAGATGCACTCTGCGGCAGCCAAGCGGGTGCAGAATCGGCGATCTTTTCACCGGCCCAAGCCTTTGCGTTATCCAGTTCTCCAGAAACTTGGGTCTCTCCCAGTCTCTTGTCACATTCCTCCTCATTCCTTGGAGCAAGAAGAAACACAGTTTTAAGCACAACAGTCCTCCACTACACCAGCAATAACATAGATAGAACCTTTTAATTAGTCAACTGAGCATCTTCTGGTTGTGCCATGCAACTCTGGAATATGCATTTCATGTACAGGCACCGAAATGGAGCTCCACAATAGTACGTCAATCGTGGATTGTAGAGGTGAAAATTGGAGCAGCTCCATTAAAGAATTTTAGAGGGTATAGAATTAATATCCATGATTTTCTATAAAACACATGGTACTTGTACAGCTGGGGGGTGGTGATCAAATATTACTATGACCATGGAAATGCAGAAAAGTTCCTGTTTTAAAATTTATTGGGGAAATCGGCAGTTTATTTACAGATGTTTTTCTTATCCAATTTATTTTTTAGATGTTTTGTGTTGTAGGCTTTTGGTTACAGTTCAAGTTTTCATGCTTGGCTTTAGAGCATTTTTTTAAATGAAAGAAAGACAAATACATATGCAATAGTCATCGGTGATGAGGTGCTGTAAAACTTATGAGGTGTGAAAGTTAACCGACCAGTGGATCTCCAGGAAATTGGAGGTCAAAGATTTTTAAAATCGCAACAGAAGTGCAGGCAATGTCGTTTGGGCAAATATTTGAAAACCTGACTCCGTACTGAGAAGTTCAAGTGAATATTAACTTTGCTGGTGTCACAGTACGTGAGAAAAGGACGAGGCACAATGGTGGAAGATGTACGTTTTTATCATAAAGCTTTAGCAGACATGTTTTGAGATTTTTTCCCCCAAGAAACTATGAGACTTACCGCCTCAAACTGCAACAAAAGTCAAAATGGTGCAATATGGGTTAAGAGGGAGTCTTTTAATGCAATCAGGATTTCAAATATTTTGCTGAGAGTGGACTGGCATTTTAAGAGTGTTCTTTGCAATGCAGGAGGGACTGTTCTGGTAGATGTGCAATAGGTCTTGTTGACTACTGACGCTAGTCCATGAACTCCTCCTTATTTATTCCCTCGTTTTGGTGAATGGAACCCATATATTCTCACCTGAATACTGCTGATCTTGAGTTTAAATATTAAAGTGAGTTCCTGATACCAGAGGTGGAGTGTGGTTGTGGCAGAGATTTTCCCCCTCAAAAGATGGGAGAATGAGACATCCAACCAGCACAGGCCAGCTACAATTGCTTGTCTTCCAAAGATTGTGTTAAAACTTTCCTTGATTGCCACTAGTCTACACTCCTCAGGACACAACTCTTCCTCCACCCCACCCCTCCCCCACATTTCAAGGATTGAAGGGCAACATTATTTACTCCCAATGTGGCCCTGATCAGTGCAGCAAGTATTTTAAATTGATCAAGCTTGGGAAGTGAAAGCTGCCAACCTTCTTTGCAATTAATATAATACATCACATCAGGGATAAACTCACCACCATTTGTTTGAACGCCAGTGAAAAGGCGGCATGCTGGGCCGAGGTCAGGGAATGCCATCGAGGTTCAAATTTCCACCCGCCCCTCTTCTCAACCCCCTGCACCTTTCCAAGTCACTACAGATGCTCAGTGAATGATGTAAGCTGCATAGTTGTAGATTAACATTGTACCAAAAGACGACTGGTGCTTTTTGTGTATCTGTTTTCTTTAGACTTAAATTTGATACCTGGCCCATGGAGTGATGATGTAAGCATCACAGTGCAGCAGATCTGCAACCTAAGCAATTCTCTTCTCTAGGCTAGTGCCATTGGGATTCCAGTTGTGAAATTACCCTCCTTTATTTTATGTCTTATTACATGCACCATCTCCGATTGACAGTGTTGGTACCCGGCCTCAGCCAGAGCTACTCTATAACCAGCAATTAGGAGGCGCGTAGGAGATCCCCGAGGTAATGGCTGGCTGCCTCCCTTCCCTTTCCGCACAGTTGAAGTCAGGTATCCATTGTGTGGGAAATAACTCCATTCATCCGTATATTTATTCACATAGCGTTCAGTCGCATATAATGTACAATTGGATTTCAAGACTTTTTCAGTGTAAACTATACACAACAAAAATAATTTCACGATTTTTTTGTGCAGAAACGCACATTGTTTCAGGCTGACTTTTTTCCCCAATGTAAAATGACGGACATTATATGTGTAATGACTTGATAACGTGACACTGCCTCGGTAAGCCTGTTGTCGGCCAATTGTTTTTCTTACCGGGTTTTTATTTTATTTTTTAGTTTTTTTTGCATGTTTTCTTTCCTTCCTTCTCTCCCATTGTTGAACAATGGATTAGTCTTATCTGTGTCTATTAGAATGCACTGTGGTGCTTCTGTGAACTTCAATGTGTTATTGGTTAATGCTGTAAATAACAAGGTCTGATGGGCTGAATTTTCAATGTTGATTTATTGGGGGGTATGATGACTATTGGCTTCAATGAGGGTTCTACAGAGGCACACTGTTGTTTGTCTCTCTTACCCCTATCGCCATGTAGCAGCCAATCAATTGTTGTAAATTATCCAAATCTGACATTATTATGTCTCCAGTTGGTAATGTAAACTGTACATTGATGTATCTCCCAGTTCTGCTTAATATGTCTTCCACATGTTTTATACTTGCTGATTAATACTGTATCGTGTTCAAAGTTTTACTAGCTCTTGTTGGGAGTAAAAATATATTTTAAAATAAAATTTAAAAGGAAATAGCGGATCTTTTAATCTAATAAAATTGCAGGTGATGTGCAAGTGATTCCTCAGGAATATAAAATGTATGTGCCAAGCTACTTGTTACTGTAACTTTTTATTTAGTTTGGTTTTATAGAGAGCTCACTGAGCATTTATTCCTTTTGTACATAATGTTAAAATGTGGACAAACCAAACATTTTGAAATGCAGACCACCTTTTTGATTTGTTTCTCTCTCAAAACATCAGGGTATGAATTTGGTTATTCTACTCAAAAACTAACACAGACTGTCACGATCCATACATTTGCTCAGCAAAAGGCAGCCATCTTGGTTGAAATTGGGGCTCTAACTATTTGACAGGATATTCCAATTTAAACAATTCTTTCAGACTGGTTTGATATGCACTTTCTGATGTAAATATATTATCTCTCTGTCAGCCTTGGCTCAGTGGTAGCACTTGGCTCTGAGCCAGAAGGTTGTGGTTTCAAGCCCCGCACCAGAGACTTGAGCCCATAATCGAGACCGACACTTCCTGTACAGTACAGAGGGAGAGCGACACTCTCATCTTTTGGATGCCTCATAAAACTCAGGTCCCGTCTACCTGTTTTTTCTCCCCGGTGTCCTGGCCAACATTCATCCTTCAACCGACATCACTAAAACAGATTAACTGGTCATTTATCTCATGGTTATTTGTGGGACCTTGCTGTGTATAAATTTGGCTGCTGTATTGCCTATATAACAATGATTATACTTCAAAAATAATTAATTGACAGCGCAGCGCATTGGGTTGTCCTAAGGAGATGAAAGATGCTATATAAATGTGAAGTTTGTTCTTTTTCTCTGTGTATAACCTGTAGCAGACATAACTTGCAGCACCATTATTAAATTAGCCAACTGGTTGACAGCTGGCAGAATTCGAAGTCCACTAATGCAGTTGTTAGTACCTTGTAGGGGACTCGTGCTGTTAGTTTTTCTGACTTCCAAGCAGTCAAATTCATAATCCCCTAATCTTGAATGCACATATAACTGACTTTTGAAGACGGGCTTCTCATGTGATTTTTGCTAATTGCAAAAATGTAAATTGATGTATGATGAAAATGCCATCACACCAAGCTGTTCAAATAGCTGTTCTAACCTCTGCCAGCTGCTCATATCAAGAGGGTGAAATTTGCCTTGGATGGTAGTGCGAAACAGGCGACAGCAAATCGGCGGCCACTTTTACACCCCGCCCAATATTCTTTTCCTTTGACGTTAATGGTAAAGAGAATCGGCAGAGTGTAGAAGGGACTGCCACGTCGCTGTCCTGTTTTGCGTTATCACCCAAGACTAATTTCACCCTCAATCTTTTACGCAACCAACGCCAAAATGGCAGAGTATATTCATCGTTGCATAAAAACATTTACGCAGACATATAATCTACAGTATTTTCACAGCAGTCATGGTGCTGGGTTTGCAGTTTGTAGTGGTCTGATGGGACTTTTTATATTTCTGACAGTGCTACTTTTGATTTTGTATCTCCTCCTCCGCTTAGTTCTCCCTCATTGCTACCTCCTGCCAATCTGCTTCCTCCTTCAGCCAGGAAGCCAAGGCCTGTTCACAACCATGGCCAGGGTTACGCTGTGATTTTTTTTTTAAACCCCTCCGTGGCCTTGCCCCTCCCTATCTCTAACCTCCTCCAGCCCTACAACCCTCGGATCTCTGCCCTCCTCCAATTCTTGCCTCTTGCGCATTTCCGATTTTCATCGGCCCCTCCTTTGGTGGCCGTGCCTTCAGCTGCCTAGGCCAAGCTGTCCTAATATCTCCTTATGTGGCTTGGTGTCAATTTTTGTCTCATTACGCTCCTGTGCAGCACCTTGGGACGTTTTACTACATTAAAGGCGCTATATAAATACAAGTTGTTGTTGTTGATGGGAGGTGCTTTTTATTCTTTTTCCTCCCTCCCTCCCCCCCCCCCCCCCCCCCCCATGGACAAGGAACAGCCCTGCCAACTTAAGCTTTCCACATAGTACAGGAAACTCTCGATTTACCGGCACCTAAATAACCGGCAATCTCTGTTAACCGGCAAAATTCAGGAGTAGGTTCAGGTAAGTTTTACTTATTAGTGGCCGTTCCTGGATCTGTGACTGTGTAACCAGGGTTCCTGCACCTGTTGCTAAGCAACAGGGACGCCTGAATCTTGTGGCCGGGGTTCCTGCACCTGTTGCTAAGCAACAGGGACGCCTGAATCTTGTGGCTGGGGTTCCTGCACCTGTTGCTAAGCAACAGGGAAGCCTGGGTCTGTTGCTGTGTACGTGGCTCTCGTACCTTTTACTATACCTCTCTGTAATCCGGACTTTTTGATAAACCGGCACCACGTCGGTCCCGTCGGTCCCGTCGGTGCCGTCGGTGCCGGATAAAAAAGAGTTTCCTGTAGCACATGTAACATCCCAGTTGTCAAATTCCTACACTTTATTCCAATTGGTTTTGCCCAAGCTAGTTCAACTGATCTAACCTAGTCTTTGTCTTTAACTAGTACCTATGCCAGGATCAATGGAACATGCCCGATGAGAAACAGGCATTCAAATCCTAGTTGAGGCTGGGTTTTGCCTTTTGGTAGATGTGTGGCCTGTGTCTATATTTTGAGCATTGTATCTTGGCCACTGTGCCCCTGTTGAGGGTTTGGACATGTGTTTTCAATTTCCTGGTGATGTTATCCAAGTCTTGTACACATCTATGGATTGACTTCTGATTGAGTAGTTTGACAGTGGCTGGAGTTAATTATTATCTCTGGAATTTGTTTTGATTTTTCCCAAATCATTCAACCATCCAGACTGCATATAAAATTTTAGTACATCATTGACTAGTAACTGGAATTCTCAACTGGATTTGTGTCGCTGGCGGAATTCACACATGTTCCCTTCCTTTGCATTACATATACCAGCACAAGACTAAATTACTGCACCAGATAAACTCCCAGCACATTACATGTTTGTAAGAGAGTAATATTAAGAGGTGCAGGTGGCATCAACAACAACAACTTGTATTTATCTAATGCCTTTAACATAGTAAAACGTCCCAAGGTGCTGCACGAGAGTATTTTAAGACACAAAAAAAATCAAGGTGAAGCTTGAGTAGTTGATCAACATCACCGGAGTGTTATTACTGTGTTTCAAAGGCACTCCAGCTCATATTGGTCTTTACATAGTTAAATAGTATTTGCAGCACAGAAACAGGCCATTTGGCCCAACAGGTCCAAGCCGATGTTTATGCTCCACACGAGCCTCCTCCCACCCTTCTTCATCTAACCCCATCAACATATCCTGCTTTTTCTTTCCCCCTCGTGTTTATCTAGCTTCCCCTTAAATGCATCTATCCTATTCGCCTCAACCACTCCTTGTGGTAGCGAGCTCCACATTCTAACCACCCTCTGGGTAAAGCGGTTTCTCCTGAATTCCCTATTGGATTTATTAGTGACTATCTTATATTTATGAGCCCTAGTTCTGATCTCCCCCGCAAGTGGAAACATCTTCTCTACGTCTCCCCTATCAAACCCCTTCATAATCTTAAGACCCCTATCGGGTCACCCCTCAAGTCTTTACAACAAGATGGGCGAGGGGATTTTCCTTATGCTACTAATGGGCATCATGGCAGATGCAAAATGGTTGGCTCCATCAATTAAATTCTCGTTTGAACGGAAGTACTATTGTACCACGTGGTTCAAACTGCTGTGATGGTGGATGGGGGGAGGTATTTTCTATTTTAGAGAACTCTTTCTCTCCCGCCCCCCCCCCCCCAAAAAAAAAAGTAAAACTGTTGGAGCTGGGAGCCAATTTGAACATTTCAAAACTGAGATTGATGGATTGTTGTTAGGCAAGGGTATTGAGGGTTACGAAACCAAGGCGGCTAAATGGAGCTAAGGTGCAGATCAGCCATAATCTAATTGAATGGCAGAACAGGCTCGAGGGGCTGAATGGCCTACTACTGTTCCTATGTGTATATTTTCTCTCTCTTAAATGGGTTTCTCCTGGACCTATCTTGAAATACATTTTAATGAGCTGCATTGTAAAAATAATGTTGCAATTTACTGCAGCTTTCACATTGTATAACCATGAAATGAAAGTTGATAGATAAATGCTTTTAAAAGCCTAGGCAATGCGGGAAGCTGTTTCTGATTTAGCACTAACATTGCAGTCAATTATGCTCCACACGTAAGCTTGTGTTTCGCTTCGATAGCGCTATGTTGCTGTACTGTACTTGTAACTACCATGCCAAAGTGAAGGGTAGAATCACACATGGACGCACACACAACCCTTGTATGGTGCCTTAGAACAATAATGATGACACTTTGGGTTTGTTCACTTATAAATCTGGGTGCGGAAGTGTAATCATGGTGCAAGTGGAATTGCACTCTTGCTGCAATACTTTATCAATAAAGTGGAGTATTTTGTCTTTTACTGTAAATTATATTTGAGAATTGCTGATTGTTTCTGAAATCATTTTGTTACACAAAGGTGTCAATAAAGCAAGAACTCAAAAATGCTGTAAATATCCTTTTAGGATTTATTTGTGCCAGGTTGGGAGGGGGGGAATGCATGATTTGAGCTATTTAGTTTTTGTTTGCTATGTCGCTGTTTCACTTCTTGAGACTTAGAATTCAGCACAGACGGATGGGAATGGAAATGTCCTCTCGAAGACCGTTGAGTGAAGTGTGTGTGGTAAACCACTGTTGTTCACTCTTGCCCATGGTTGTACCTGTCTGTGCATGCCTCAGCTGGCTCCGCCCCTGGCTCCACCCATATGCCCTGGTATAAAGGCGGCTGCTCTGCAGTCCCTCAGGCATTCAGGACCAGTCGACCACTAGAGGCATGCCTTCGTTCTTTAGCTAATAAAAGCCTGTTTGTTACTTAACTTCCTGTCTTTCGCAGTAATTGATAGCGCATCAGTGTGTTTTTGGTGAATCAACTGGCCCGCAGTCCAGTGCTCTACGAGAGAGGCTATAGCGATTGCTGGTGTGACAAATGCTACTGCCACTTTTGGGGAGGTGCCCTGTGGCTGGGATTAAAAAATATTGCGTCTGGACCCAAATCCTTCTGATGGCGCTGACTGGCTCATGGGTTGTTGCTGGCAGTAGGTTAATAGGTGGGTTCTTTCCATCTTTGTCATTTATTTTTGCTTCTGTTTTCTCTTCCCCTACCCCCCCAACCCAAATTGGCCCGATTTTGATAAACTTCCTCCATGTATCCTTGCATGTAGTGAATGACGCATACCACAGTCCGTGTTCAATAGCTAATTAATCATCTAGGCCTAAATCCATCCTTCAATCAGTCCATTAAGATGATAAATGGAGTTTAAATTGTCGCTAGAAACTATTTCCTCTGGGGGGGGGGGGGGGGGAGTCAAGAACAAGGCACGTATCCTTAATATTAGAGCCAGGCCGTTCAGGGGTGATGTCAGGAAGCACTTCTTCACACAAAGGGTAGTGGAAATCTGGGACACTCCCTCCCAAAAAGCGGTTGAGGCTGGGGGGGGGGGGTCAATTGAAAATTTCAAAACTGAGTTTGATAGATTTTTGTTAGGCAAGGGTATTCAGGGTTATGGACCCAAGGCGGTAGGGCAGTAGATGAAGTTAAGATACAGCTCGACCATGGTCTATTTGAATGGTGGAACAGGCTCGAGGGGCTGAATGCCCTACTTATGTTTCTATGTTCCTATCCAGTGTCCGGCCAGGAAATTGCCCCACTTCCTTTTTAAAGGAGATCAGAAACTGACGGCAGTCCATTCCACACATCAATCATGGAGAGAAAACAAATTTCTCCAGCTTTACACAAGATTGGATTATCTTCAACGTGAGTCTTCTGGTCTTGTGATCACATTAATTCTTTTAATAAGTCTTTACTTCTCTATCCTATCATTTAAAAAACTTGACTAATGTCACCACCACTTTTTCCCCAGTGAAAACGAATGAGATGGGGTCAGTCTATCATTATAATTTAGAATTTTATGTCCCAGAATCATTTTAGTCATTCTTCACTCTATTCTCTCAACATTAACTTGCATTTGTCTTTTTGAAGGTAAGATGACCAAAACTGTATACAGTACTCCAAATGTGGCCTCAACAATGAGTTAAGAGGTTTAAAGTAACTGATTTTGATTTGTAATTAACACCCTAGAAAGGCTTTACTGGTTAAATTAAAAGTCTCAAACTCGCAGGGTGCTTCGTGAAAGACCGGCAATCGCACCCTAATCTTACGCATGTTCTACTTCTCATGGAAACCCAGTCATTCTAAATCCATTACATCCGCGATCTGAAGACTTGAGGCACATTGGCTCTGACTGCTTGCCTGTGGTTCATTCCTGGCTGACCCTTGACTATCAACACATCCTGCTCACTGGATACCTCCCATGACCAGTGGACCCTGTATGGCATTTTTGTTTTGATTTCACCCATTTTGACCCTTTTTTGTTTTAGTTGATGTTTGGTGAATTCCTCTCTGAAATATTAAAGTTGTCATCCATTTTAAGGGACTTGATTGCTCTGTGGTAGGGTTAGATTTTCTGCACCCCATCTGTCCAGTGGTCTATGTAAAATGGGACCATTGTATATGCACAGTCTTTATTTCTTGTGCCAATTAGGCATTACCTTCCACTCCTGTCCATTAAACTCCCTCGACTGGCTAGAGTTCAATGGCAGGGAGATGCGGAAGGGTTTGTTATCCTACGTGACGAGTTCAACATGATGTGAAACAAAAACTTGCAGCAATGCATCTTGTAGTCTCCCAATGTACATCAATCTGTAGCCAGAATGTTAAATGGGCATGAAGATGGTAAAGCATCTACTTAAGAAGCTCTGATATGGATCCTGATCTGTACTGCCTAGGAAGGAAGACGTGCTACAATTGGGTTGGGGAGCAAGAAAGTTGTCCAGGCTCTTGTTGCGGGTGTGTGTGTAGATATCTGGTGAGGGTTTGATCAGATTCAACTGTAATACAAGAGTTACATAGCCTACAGACACTCGCTGCCAAGGCTCATAACTGAATAATGGTTGCTTTGAGGAGGTGCTAGAAGGACCTGCAGCCTGTATCAGGAGTTAACCCCATCAGGATGGGAATAGATTGCTGAAGGAGGAATTAAAAAAAAAAAAAAAAAATTAAAAAAAAAAAAATATTACACCAGTGGCTACTGAAAAACTGATCATTTCCAGTGCGGTGACTGATGAGCAGATTTATGTGGTTTAGATTTCATACACTCCATTCTACACAATGCATTCTCTATTTTGCGCTAACCCAAGTATGTTATTGGCATTGGGGCAAATAATGGCTACACATATGCTCCCAATTATGTAGAGGAATAGTTATACCCAAGCACCCAATTGGGTCAAATAATGAATACACCTAGGCACTGAATTGGAGCTTTTATATAAAAAAGTTTTTTTTTTAAATCACTCAGGCTATGGATGGGAATAGATTGCTGAAATCATGTACAGAAAGCAAAATAAAGAGAAGGAACGAAAGATGTGATTGAGATAGAGAGATAAGAGATAGAAAGAAAAAAAAATCAATTTTTAAATGTTTTAAAAATCTCCAACAATAATTAAAATCTGAAGGAATGGGACTCCACACTTGTAAGGCTGCCATTTATTGCCCATCCCTAGTTGCCCTTAAGAAGGTGGTGGTGAAGGTACTCCCACAGTGCTGTTAGGGAGGAAGTTCCAGGAATTTGACCTAGCGACAGTGAAATAAAGGGGATATCAATGCATTGATTGGATAGTGAATCAACTGATGAAATACACTTCTCATTTAAATTACTGGAAGTATTGACTGGGGTTTTGTGGTCAGTGGCAAACTAACGGCGCCAGCCGTTCATTACACTTACAATTGCCCACAGACGTTCTATGGACTTTTGCACTGGAACTTCCAGTGATTGAAAATCCCAAACAGCATAGCGCCCTCTACAGGGGATCTGGGGCCTGTGTGAACCGGGCAAGCAACTGTGTATCTCCTTAACCAATCAGATTGAAGAAGCCTTACTGAGCAGCGCAGTCTAAACCAGGAACTGTCAGTTAGAATATTAAATTCAATGCCAAATCATGTACAGAAAGCAAAATAAAGAGAAGGAAAGAAAGATGTGATTGAGATAGAGAGATAGAAAGAAAAAAAATCAATTTTTAAATGTTTTAAAAATCTCCAACAATTAAAATCTGAAGGAATGGGACTCCACACTTGTAAAAGTTGATTTTCAATGGCAGAGAGGTTGTTTGGCAGTAATTAAGACTTATCACGCCATTTAAAATTTACTTACACTGGACTGGATAAGCCCTAACTTTTTCTGGCGTGTTTAATGGGTATCTAGTGGGTAAGTACCGCAACTTCATGTCATTCCATGTATTTCAATGCCTAGTCTCTTGGCAAGATACCAGTATAGCGCATCCTCTGGAGGAGCAGGGCAACTTGGACAATGACTTTCTGATTTTCCCATTTAACTGTGCATGTTCGGTCGCTGGAAGTTGCTGCCCGATTTACTCTTTAATAACGGTGAGCGCTGATAGCCTCACTGTTATCTTTACCGCAAAATCGCAGCCAATGCTTAATATGTTTGTGATTTTGTTTCAAACCTTCCCACTAACCTTATGCCAAAATTTACCAGCCCCCTGGAGTGTATTCCAATGAAGTATAGAGCTGGAAAACATTGCATTCGTCCTTCCGGCAGTTTAGTGATGTGGGCTGAGACTGCTCAGAATCATTCAGGGCCCTTCCCACAGTCAGAAGAAGCTTCCATTCCAACATTTTCGATTTGAACATGGATCCCAGAGGTAACAAGACAGCATGCAATCATTTATATCAATGCCTATATAAGGCAAAACTACCAGTAACATCCAACTGCAAGATAGATGCAGGTAAAATAGTTTAAAATCTCCAGCTTGTTTGAGATGACCTGAGGGATATTTTGAAAATTTAAGCGGAATAAAAGAAAAAATAAATGTTGCTGCTCAAAATTTTAATATAAATGTTTATTAGCAAAGGTAGGAAAGGTCTGATGCAAAGAACTGGTTTAATTGTTTATGCCATTAAATAGTTATTTGTGCAGAATTATTGTATTTGTCCCTTGGCATCTTTTGATTCATTGTATTTCATTAGCATCCTGGCTGCAGCTGATAGATGTGAAATCTCTTGCAGCTAATTTTTGGAATGCTTATTCAAGCTTTAACCCCCAGTTGGCCCCCAATTCAGTACCTGTACCTGCCCTAGACCTGCTCCAGTGTTTGTTGGTGATAGCGCCCCCCGGTGGGCGAATGGGCAGAGGCGCTGCCAGAGGTGGCGCTGAACCGCGCAGGCCGGAAGGCCCTGGGCTCCCTGGTCTGACCCGAGTTAGATGATCTCTGGTTGCATTTTACAATCGGCTGTGGCCCCAGTGCGCTGGCGGGGAAGGCAACCAAACAAAAACATCAGTGACCGTGGTTACCAGCTGGAAAGTGCATGTGTGTGGATTTGGCCGTGGTTTCCACCCGCCCACTCCCTAGTCCAGTCGTTCTGATGCGCGTCACTGTCGCGCAAGACAGTAGCTTGCGTGTGTGAGAGTTCTGTGGAGTGAAGGGTTAAAAACTGGTGGGGGGGAGGGCGGAGTTTATCAACAATATTATTGTTGATATTTAATGTTCAAAATTACGAGTTTTTTTTATAGAGTAAATAGGGAGAAACTGGCAGTAATCATAGGACACAGGTTTAAGATAATTGGTAAATGAGGAGAATTTTTTAACGCAGCGAGTTGTTATGGTCTGGAATGCACTACCTGAAAGGGTGGTGGGAGCAGATTCAATAGTAATTTCAAAAGGGAATTGGATAAGTACTTGAAAAGAAGACATTTGCAGGACTATAGGGGAAGAGCAGAGGAGTGGGACTAATTGGAGAGCTCTTTCAAAGAGCCGGTACAGGCACGATGGGCCGAGTGGCCTCCTCCTGTGCTGTATGATTCTATGATACCTATCTGCTACCATTTCTCTTTGTGCTATGTGAGGAAAGTTGGCAGAAGCCTGTAGTTTGAAATTACCCATTGCTTTCCCATTAGTCTCAAGAGTAATGCTTATGAGTAAACTGATAGATGGAAAGCTTTTAGGTATTGGCAGCTTTGCTGCTTACACGTTTTCTGCTTTACTTATAGTTGGATGAGATTTTCCTGTAAATATCCATTGAAAATGGATTTCAGAGAGTGGTGAGAATGTGGAATGCGATACCACGTGGAGACGTTGAGGTGAATAGCATTGATGCATTTAAGGGGCAGTTAGATAAGTACATGAGGGAGAAAAGAATGGGGTTGGAGGTCTTGTGTGGAGCATAAACCCCAGCCTAGACCTGTTGGGCTGAATGGCCTGTTTCTGTGCCGTAAGTGCAATGTAATTCTATGTGAATTAATAGGAATTGACCATTTTTATAAGCGGGTGCCCTCTGGCCTTCGTGCAACATATCTCTATGATGTAACACATTAAGGGACTGTGGGAGTTGCAGTGCACTGTGAAAGTTAGCTTGGTGCTCAAAGTTTAGCAGTAGGGAAGGTGCACTTGTTTTATTCAGTGTTTATTTTAAAATGGACCTTATAGTTTAACTATAGTCCAAACAGAGCATCTCCCCTGGGAGGTGACCTCGCACTTACCATTACTTGAATCACTGTAATAAGGGAAAATTGGTTTCATCAGCACATTCCCCATTCTTCAATTCCAATAATTGCTTTTCTCCATCATTACTCATCCCGTTCCAGTTTCTACTCTTGCCATTGCCTCAGAGCACCACAAGAGGTCAGCAGAGGCCAACTATTCGTCAGTTGCTCCATTTCGGAGCAGCCAAAAGCTGTGAGAGGGGATTCTGAATATTGTTACACTGCAACTATTGATGCAGCCCCGACAGAGCAGCAAGCAACTGCCTCCACAACGCACGCCCCCCCCTCCTTTGTTGTTGTGTGTGTGCTTAGGAGCAAGACTGGCAAACGTCTGCATATATCTGATCAAGAAACACACAACAGCATCAGTTAGCCATCTTTTGGATGAGACATTAAACCGAGGCCCCGTCTGCCCTCTCTGGTGGATGTAAAAGATCCTATGGCTCTATTTCAAAGAAAAGCAGGAGGGTTATTCCTGGTGTCCTGCTCAATAGTTATCCCTCAATCAACATCACACAAAAAAAGCAGATTATCTGGTCTTGATCACATTGCTGTTTTTGTGAGCTCGCTGTGCACCAATTGGCTGCCACGTTTCCTACTTTACAACAGTGACTACACTTCAAAATTACTTAGTTGGCTGCAAAGTGCTTTGGGACGTCCTGAGGTTGTGAAAGGCGCAATATAAATGCAAGTCTTTTTTTTTCCTTTTTCTTTTCTGTTGGTAGAAATTGAATACTGAGTGGGCCTTGCAGTTTAACTATGGTCAGAGTTAAGCAGCTCCTCCTAGAGGTGGGCTCACTCACACCTTTGCCAACTAGCATTGCCAACCCTCCAGGAATTGAAGATTAATCTCCAGGGCAACCCTGGGAGCAAAATCATCGAGTTAAGAAAAAGCTTTTTCTCTTTAATTTTCTTTGTCTCATAAATGAAAGTGTCCATAAAGATGTAGGAGATGAGAAAGGGATGAGGCTGTTTGCTTTCCAATTGGCTGGAGGAGGCGGCTGGTCGCGAGGATGGACATTCTGGGCGACCAGTGGCGGGAGCGTGGTGCTGGGGGGGCGCGGGAAGTCATGTGATGAAACCGCCAGGAATACATCCAACCAGAGTTGGCAACCCTATTACCAACTGCAGGAAACTCTCGTTTAAACGGCACCTCAATCCGGAATTCTCTATTAACCGGCAAAATTCTCACTCCGAAAACATCACCTCAATAACCAGAAATGTTGCCAAGTCCGAGTCTCCCGCGGTGGCTGAGTTAGTCTCTCCAAACTGCCACTACTCGGCTTCTTGGCGCTGTCAGAAGTCCGAACACCTCAATAACAGGAGTCTGACTCTCCCGCGCTGCCGGTAGTCTCTTCCGATCCGCCATTTTTCTGTGTGTCTCCCGCGCTGCCGGTAGTCTCTTGGAATAAGTGTACAGTCAACTACAGTACTGTATACAGTCATTTATTGTATAAGTTTTGTTTTACTGTTAAGTAATTAAAGAGTTATGGATTACCCTCAACTGGCAGTACTGTACTTAATCAAGCATCTTCCACCATCCATTTAACACAACATTCGGTAGGTGAGTACCCAATTACTGTATACTGCACATTTCTTGATTTTTTAAATTTTTGTTTATTAAAAATAGCCTCGGTAGATAACCCTCTCCGTCATCCAGAATTTTTAATCAACCGGCAACACGCCGGTCCCGTCGGTGCTGGATACCAAAGAGTTTCCTGTAGCACTAAAACCTTCAATGATTGGCTCAGTCGGCAGCAAGGCATTCTTGCCTCTGGGTCAGAAGGTTGTGGGTCCGAGCATCACTGCAGAGTTTGGGCACCAAGAATGGACCCTCAGTGGGGGCATAAACACGGACTGCAGCAGTTGAAGAAGGTGGCTCACCACCACCTTCTCAAGGGCAACTAGGGGTGGGCAAGAAATGCTGGCCTTGCCAGCGACGCCCACATCCCAAGAATGAATTTTAAAGCATTTTTTAAAATAGGCGGCAACAAGATCAGCCGCCTGTTATTTACCCCACCTGATTTTCCTCTCCTTTTGAAGTCTATTAAAAGGTGAATTGGGCGGGGTGTATAGCGGGCAACCGATCCTGCCCGAATTACACCCGGCCCAAGTTGAAAGGTTTGCTCTTACTCTAGGCTGACACTCCAGTGCAGTACTGAGGGAGTGCTGCACTGTCAGAGGTGCCATCTTTCGGCTGAGAAGTTAAATCAAGTCTTCCCTCTGAGGTGGATGTAAAAGATCCCATGGCATTCTTCAAAGAAGAGCAGAGAAGTTCTTCCTGGTGTCCTGGCCAATATTTATCCCTCAACTACCATCACTAAAAAAAAAAAGATTATCTGATCATTTATCTCATTGCTGTTTGTGCGATCTCACTTTGCGCAAATTGGCTGCTGCATTTCCCTTTATAACAACTGTGACTGCACTTCTTAACTGTGAAGAAAGACCTTGCATTGGTTAGCACTGTTGCCTCACAGCACCAGGGACCCGGGTTCGAATCCGGCCTCGGGCGACTGTCTGTGTGGAGTTTGCACATTCTCCCCGTGTTTGCGTGGGTTTCCTCCGGGTGCTCCGGTTTCCTCCCACAGTCCAAAGATGTGCGGGTTAGGTTGATTGGCTATGATAAATTGACCCTTAGTGTTAGGGGGATTAAATATGTGGGGTTACGGGGATAGGGTGGGATATGTGTTGGTGTAGGGGTTACGGGGATCGGGTGGGATATGTGTCGGTGCAGGCTCGATGGGCCGAAATGGCCTCTATCTGCACTGTGGGGTTTCTGTGATTTTATATAGCGCCTTTCACAACCTCAGGACTTCCCAAAACACTTTACAGCCAATGAAGCACTTTTTGAAATGTAGTCACTGTTGCAATGTAGGGAACATGGCAGCCAATCTGTGCGCAGCAAGGTCCCACAAACAACAATGTGATAATGACCAGGTAATCTATCTTTTTAGGGCTGTTGATTGAGGGATAACTATTGGCCAGGACACGGGATAATTTTGAGGAAATGACATGTGTACGCAAGTTCTTTTCTTCCACTGATTAAAAAAAACCTGCCAATGTTGGAAATCTGAAAAAAACAAGGAACGGTTTCAGTTGGAGGCTGTCAGTCAGAAATAATCTGCTGAAGGATCTTCACCTGAACCATGAACCTGCGTTTTCACTTCAAAGATGCAGGCAGATCTGCTGGGTATTTCCAACTGCATTAATTTTTTTTATACTGGTAGCTCAATGCTGTACCTTTGGCACAGCCAGACTATAACCCTTGCCATTGGACCAGAGGTGTTGTATATCGCTGCATGCGTGATCTGGAATGAGATACATCTGCGAACCCTTAGTCAAAACAATAACATAAATCCACCAAAGACCAGGAAATCAACAATCAATCAGTAACTTGTATCCCAGGTTCCCCTGAGATTTTTTTCTCTTTTAATGCTAATGAAAGTATCTTTGGCAAATGATTAATTAAAGCAACCTCTACGCTGCAATTTGGTAAATGTGAACCGAGCTTTGATGTGTTAGCAGTTGCCTTTGGCCTACACTTTCTTTTCTTAATATATACAACCTCAAATAACCTTGCCATCACTAATATAAACTAAGGGAGTAAAAGTGAAATTATTCAATGTGTGAGTCGGGGCAAATGTTTAAAAGACTTCTCTCACTGAGTTCCTAATAAAAGGAAATATTAAAAGATATTGGCATCACAATTATAATTATAGATACGCTCCGATTTCTAAAATAGTTTTTTACTGTCATATTCAATCAAGCTAAGCTGCTGGTGTCAGCAAATACAGATAGATCACTTGACATTGAAGCTCAGGATGAAAGAAGATAATTAACTTGTATTGATATAGCACCTATCATGACCTCAGGGTATCCCAAAGCGCTTTACAGCCAATGAAGTACATTTGAAGTATTGTCACTGTGTAATATAGGAAACGCAGCAACCAATTTGCGCACAGCACGCTCCCACAAACAGTAATGTGATAATGACCTGATAATCTGTTTAAGTGATGTTGGTGGAGGGATAAGTATTGGCCAGGACACCAGGGAGAACTCCTCTGCTCTTCTTCGAATGGTGCCGTGGGATCTTTAACTTCCACCTGAGAGTTTAACGTCTCATCCGAAAGACGGCACCTCCGACAGTGCAGCACTCCCTTAGCACTGGATTATGTGCTCAAGTCTCTGGAGTGGGACTTGACTCTATGACCTTCTGACTCCCAGGTGAGAGTGATACCCACTGAGCCCAGGCTGGTAGATGTTTGTTCATACATTTATAATTTATAGCGCAGTACACTTTCAATCTCCAAGAGAAGAAACACAAAGGGATAAACCGTGGTGGAAAAAACAGAGAAACAAATCATGATAAAACTGGAAAAATAACAGAATAGCTTCGGCTAAAATTTCAAAAAAGGAACCAAAATAAATATGAAGGAAAATCAAGCCTATAGCAACAGACTTCATTACAGACTGGAGCTAGTCCAGCTTGTTATAACTCATCCATGTGCAAACACTGCCATTGAGGAACAATGGGAGTGAGAGAGGGCGGTAAACTCTGTCTTATCCTCTTCTTCCACTTCAATGAACAGGTAAAAGAGTTGCTTATTATCTTAGTGCAATGAAGTGACTACCCCTTCCATCGGAAAGTACAACGTGAGAGGAAGGTTAAAACTTTCCAAAGTATGATTTCCGAGACATCTTCTCTTAATAACAACAACTTGTATTTATATAGCGCCTTTAACGTATCAAGACGCTGCACAGGAGTACTTTAAGACAAAAAATTTGACACCGATCCACATAAGGATAAATTAGGGCTGGTGACCAAAAGCTTGGTCAGAGAGGTAGGTTTTAAGGCACGCCTAAAGGAGGAAAGAGAGGTAGGTTTTAAGACACGTCTAAAGGAGGAAAGAGAGGTAGTGAGGCGGGCAGGTTTAGGCAGGGAATTCCAGAGCTTAGGGCCTAGGCAACAGAAGGCATGCCCACCAATGGTTGAGCGATTATAATCAGGGATGCTCAAGAGGTCAGAATTAGAGGAGCGCAGATATCTCGGGGGTGGTTTGTGGGGTTGAAGGAGATTACAGAGATAGGGAGGGGCGAGGCCATGGAGGGATTTGAAAACAAGGCTGAGAATTTTGAAATCAAGGCGTTGCTTAATCGGGAGCCAATGTAGGTCAGCGAGCACGGGAGAGATAGGTGCACGGGACTTGGTGCGAGTTAGGACACGGGCAGTCGAGCTTTGGATGTAGTGTGGAATGTGGGAGGCCAGCCAGGAGTGCATTGGAATAGTCAAGCCTAGAGGTAACAAAGGCATGGATGATAGTTTCAGCAGCGGATGAGCTGAGGCAGGGGCGGAGACGGGCGATGTTATGGAAGTGGAGGTAGGTGGTCTTTGTTATGCTGTGGCTATGTGGTCGGAAGCTCATTTCGGGGTCAAATATGACTCCAAGGTTGCGAACAGTGTGGTTCAGCCTCAGACAGATGTTGGGGAGAGGGATGGAGTCGGTGGCTAGGGAACGGAATTTGTGGCAGGGACCGAAAACAATGGCTTCAGTCTTCCCAATATTCAATTGGAGAAAGTTTTTGCTCATCCAGAACTGTATGTCGGACAAGCAGTCTGACAATTTAGAAACCGTGGAGGGGTCAAGAGAAGAGGTAGTGAGGTAGAGCTGGGTGTCGTCAGCGTACATGTGGAAACTGATGCTGTGTTATCGGATTATTAGTAATTAGAAGTCACTATATTCAGGCTTCGTGCATTGCACAAAATAGACAGCAGCTTTAAAAAGTTGATGAGTTTTATTTCAGACTTACACTGCCAACATTTCACAGACTGGCAATATTTTACATTCTGTGTAACCAGAAACTGACGGTGATATCTAGTTTCTCTAATACAACATGCATTGGCTTCACACCAAAATATCCAACTTGTTTTAACTGGAGTATTTGGGCAAGTACCTCTCTCAAATACTTTTACTCCTTACTTTCTTTGTCTGTCTGACCTGGTGACTGGCACCAAGCTGGTACAAGACATCGTCTCAAATTTTTCCCTCCCTCCTCCCAGATGATATCTCTCCCTCTTGACTCCTTCCCCCCGATGGGGAGCGAAGCAGAACTGGACTCTAACTTGAGTGCGTCCCTGTTTACTGGCACGAGGCTCCGTGCCAACCCGTCCTGCTCCTTCCTAACAGGGTTTGTGGTCGGTGTTTTTGCAATACTGTCCATGGTGATTTGTGGCCTGCAATCCGCCCCAAATCCTGGAACACTGGATTGTACAGTAATGGACCAAGTGTAGGTTAACATTGACAACAGATAGAGTGAAACAACAGATTGAGTGAAAAGTTCAACAAACAAAAACTGCACTTAAACATGCTAAATTTTAGATTCCATACTTACATTTTATAGAGCTAAGCTTAAAAATTCCATATAAAGTCAACCATTCCCATTTTAAGTACCAAATGACATACTGTTATAACCATCCTTTACTACCCTCCTTTAATAAATAAATGTTTAACTAAGCCCCCTCATTAAAATCAGTGTGTTAATGTTGGCTGTGTTCTGGTCTGTTGGAATTTTATGATGTAAATGAATGCTCAAAGACCTAGATAACAGGCAATGAATTCATTAGGGCCTTTGCCAAATCAAATGCAAAAGAGAGTGATAATGACACGGCATGATCAGATGGGCACTCTCTAGACTTTAAAATCTCTTTTAATGCTGGTATCCATTCATTTATTCATTCTAGTAAATTCACAGATTTCCTTATTAAAAGGGGAATAGATTGTTTTTTTGTTCTCCAGCCAAGTGCCATTAACTAACAATTAAACAATTTAAGTACTTATAAATCTAGCCAGATGTCTTTGAGCAGCTCTACATTTCAGTGTTTACTAATGGTATATCTGGGAACACATTGAGGCAGAAATTCCGATCCCTACGGGTGGGTACGCGCTGTCTACTCACCCGTAGGGACATCGGAAATGTCGGTTTTAGGCATGCACTGTGCATGCGCTGGAAACCGGCATTTCCGATCTGTCAAGAAAGCTCTTGACAGATCCTCCGGTTACCCTGGAGAAGGGCCTCTGCGGGCGGGTAGTTCCGCTTTTTGGAGACCCTCCGCCCGCAGAAAACACTTACAATTCTTGCTAAGAGTTTGAAGAAAGTAAAAAAAAAAAAAAAAAAAAAAAATTTTTCCACTGATTTATCATTTTAAAATACTTTAAAGAAAGGTAAGTTTATTTTTAGCCCCGTTAAAAACTTTATTTTTTTCAAAAATTTAAATTTTTGTTTAAAATAATTAATTTATGTAATTTATAGTCATTTTAAAAATGTGATTTAAAAAGAAAATTATTTGAAGTTTTACTTATGTTTTGGGGGAGATCCCCTGGGATACGCGGGCCCTGCACACCGGCAGTTTGAAGAGGCACAGCAACGGAACTCTGCGCCTCCCGGGAGCCCTCGGGAGGGCTGCGAACGGAATTTCTGGGCCATTGGATATATGAACAGAAACTTGCATTTATATAGCACCTTTAACATAGCAAAACATCCCAAGGCGCTTCACAGGAGAGTTATCAAACACCGAGCCACATAAGAAGATAGTATGATAGGAGAGCAAAAACTTGGTCAAAGAGGTAGGTTTTAAGCAGCATCTTAAAGGAGGAGAGAGAGGTAGAGAGGCAGAGAGGCTTAGGGAGAGAATTCTAGAGCCGATGGTGGAGCAATTAAAATCAGGGATGTGCTAGAGGCCAGAATTGGAGGAATGCAGATATCTCGGAGGGTTTAGGGCTGGAGGAGGTTACAGAGATAGGGAGGGGCGAGGCCAAGGAGAGATTTGAAAACAAGGATGAGAATTTTTAAATCGAGGCATTGCCGGACTGGGAGCCAATGTAGGTCAGTGATCACAGGGGTGATGGGTGAACAGAAGGGGTTGTATGGTCCCTGAAAAACCCAACTTATTTTGGTTGATCGCAATCCCACTTTCCAGCCTTCCAACCATGCTTCTCAATCCTCTCTTCGTCCAGAGATGCAACCAGTTGTCTCGCAAAGCCATCTCAAAAGATTACAAAATAACTATGGATGAGGAAGGCCTTTCGGCTCATCTTAATTTATCCATCCACGGCGACCCTTCTCTCCCTCCTGAAGGGCAATGTATTAGTTTATTCTTACATAGAAATGACACAACTGGTTTTTATATTCCACACGGGCCTCCTCCCATTCTAATGACCTCTTCCCACCCTGCTCCATATAGAAACATAGAAACATAGAAGATAGGAGCAGGAGTAGGCCATTCAGCCCCTCGAGCCTGCTCTGCCATTCAATGAGATCATGGCTGATCATCCAAATTCAGTACCCGGTCCCTGCTTTCTCCCCATACCCCTTGATCCCTTTAGCCTTAAGAAATATATCCAACTCCTTCTTGAATATATTTAATGTATTGGCCTCTACAAGCCCAATCGTCCCAATCTCTCCTCATACATCATTCCTGTCATCCCAGGTATCAGCCTGGTGAATCTTCGCTGCACTCCCTCCATGGCAAGAACATCCTTCCTCAGATAAGGCGACCAAAACTGCACACAATACTCAAGATGTGGTCTCACCAAGGCCCTGTACAACTGCAGCAAGACATCCTTGTTCCTGTACTCGAATCCTCTTGCTATGAAGGCCAACATACCATTTGCCTTCTTAACCGCCTGCTGCACCTGCATGCTTACCTTCAGCAACTGGTGCACCTCGATCCCCTTCCGCTTAAATACATCAGTGCTATCTGCATTCAACCACTCCAGGTGGCAGTGAGTTCCACATTCTCTGTTTAAAGAAATTCCTCCTCAATTCTTTAGTTGATCTTTTAGTGACTATCTCATACTTATGCCCCCTTGTTCTGGACTCACCCACAAGTGGAAACAATTTCTCCACATCCACCCTATCGAACCACTTCATCATTTTGAAGACCTCTGTCAGGTCTCCTCTTCCAGAGAAAAGAGCTCCCGCCTGCTCAAGCTTTCCTGATAGTTGCTATTTGCTTTAATGGTTTATTTTCCTTTGTGTGAAACAGAGTGGCCTAAATTCCTCATTCCCTATTGGTAAGATTGTGTTATGGGCAGGGGGTGGCAGGAGGACAGGTCAACTCTTCCGGCTCCTATTCTGTGACATTGTGACCAGTACTCCAATGAGCAGTGCCTTTTGTATTCCGTGTCTGTCACTGGTCTGAGGACTCTGCTGAGGTCACTCTGTAGCCAGCCACTAGGAGTTGAACAGTACTGACTCATCCTTGTGTTCAAACCCCTCCATGACCTCACCCCTCCCCATCTCTGTAACCTCCTCCAGCCCTACAACTCTGGTCTCTTTTGTGTATCCCTGATTTCCTTTGCTCCACCATTGGCGGCCGTGCCTTCAGCTGTCTAGGTCCTAAGCTCTGGAATTCCCTCCCTAAAGCACTCCGCCTCGCTACTGCTCTCTCTTCCTTTAAGATGCTCCTTAAAAACTATCTTTGACCAAACTTTTGGTCACCGGTCCTAATATCTCTTGTGGCTCGGTGTTACATTTTGTCTGATAATGCTCCTGATAAGCACCTTGGGACATTTGTCTACATTAAAGGTGCTCTATATTTTTCAATTCAATTCAATTCAAATCGCTTTATTGGCATGACAAGTTACATCTTATGTTGCCAAAGCATCGAAAAACATTCATGTTTGTACACAAAAATACAGATCTATCCATACAGTGTATAAACAGATATATCCCTGAGTGTATAAATATACTTTCATATAATTTATATATACTCTTTTCTTATATTTAGTGGTTGTCCCTCTGTTTATGGCAAGCTGTAACATAGTGTGCCGCTAGTGTTACACAATTTCTCTCTTCCCCTAGTAGGTATGGGAGTTTTTGGTCGTCATTCAAATTTCTGAATTCCGGGCATATTTTTGTGAATTTTGGGTAGAAATTCTCCCTTATGCCCTGATATTTTCTACAAGCTGTGAGGAAGTGCATCTCTGTCTCCACCACTCCCTGACTGCAGTGAGAGCATATCCTGTCCTCTCTTGGTAGCCGGGTCTGCCTGTAAGTGCAAGTTGTTGTTGTTGTTCTTCTCTCCCTCCTTTCTCCTAATGCGTAAGTGCCTTGACAATGTTTGGCGCCTCTCTACAAGGTTATGATGGGACCTTCATTTTGATGGGGAACTGTGGGTTATTATTGATTTTCGTAACACATTTTAACGGGTTCTTAAATTAAGAACTGAGATAAAGTTGATGTTCCTGTATGTTCAAAGCAAGGATGGTGATGGAGCAGCCTGCAAAGTAATATAAGTTGGCGAAAATAACAGACCAGTTGAACATTGTTGTGTTCGGTGAACAGTCATGGCTGGTGTGATTCAGAGCGGATTGCACCTTTGTGCTTAAAAAAGAAATACAAACTTGTATTTATATAGCTCCTTTCACAACATCCCAAAGCACTTTACAGCCAATGAAGTACTTTTGAAATACTCACTGCTGTAATGTAGGAAACATGGCAGCCAATTTGCACACAGCAAGGCCCCACAAACAGATGATGGCCAGGAAATCTGTATTTTAGTGATGTTAATTGAGCGATTGTAGGAGTCTCTGCACTCCTAGCAAAGAATCTGTAAACTCACTGGAAGTTAACAAACTGAGTTTAATGTATTAAAACTTTACAAAACAAGAAAATGCAGGAGAAGCTCTAAACAGGTCTTTACTCTATATCTCCACACAAGGACTGGCTGGCCATGCCCTCTACCTCTGACGTCATGACGTCATCACGTTTCCCGCCATTGGGGATGTCACATGACCCACATGATGATGTCATCGCGTCAGATCGCAATTTTGTCGATCTAGCTCTGTTTAACCAGAGCTAACACTGAAAGGTAATAATCATGATTAAAGGCAATTATACAAATCACTGTGAGAGTCTCTTAGTGGCTTTGCCACAGGATAAATATTGTCCAGGACACCGGGGATAACTCTCTTGCTCTTCTTCGAAATAGTGCCATGGGTTCTTTTACGTCCCCCTGAAAGAGCAGACGGGGCCTCGGTTTAACATCTCATCCAAAAGATGGCGCCTCCAATGGCGCAGCACTCCCTCAGTACTGCATTGGAGTGTTTTCCTGGATTTTGTGCTGAAGTCTCTGGAGTGGGGCTTGAACCCACAACCCTTTTGACTCAGAGACAAGAGTGCTACCTATTGAGCCACAGCTGACCCTACCCTACAGCCATTTTGGAGCCAATCACTCCTGTCGGGCCTTGTTTGACTCAAAAGGCAAGGCGAGAGATGTCAAAGAGATCAACACTTCACCTGCCAGCAGAAGAGAAACTTGGCTCCTGCAATCACATCTCGGGGGCTTGGAGCCGATTCAACAACCCTCTGCCTCTTGGATCACAGTGAGCTTCATGGCTCTGTTGAAGCATATTAGGAAAAAAATACAATTTGGGAAAAATCATTAGTAAGACAAGTGTTTAAGCGGCATTTGAATAGGTAATGTGCAATGTAAGGAAACAGTTACACCTTGTGCTTCCATATCTGGTAAAGATAACAATACAGTCCAGATATAACAATCTGCACAAGAGATGAGCAAAGTTTAGATATGAAACAAATTACTGCTGCAAACATTTATGATTTTATACTTCATTGATATGCATTTCACAGAATGATGCAGGATACCAATTTAATATAATTGCCAAAAGAACCAGGGGGGAGATGAGGAGAATTTATTTGACACAGCGAGTTCTTATGATCTGGAATGCATCGCCTGAAAGGATGGTGAAAGCAGATTCAATAGTAACTTTCAAAAGGGAATTGGATAAATACTTCAAGGGGGAAAATTTGCAGGGCTATGGGGAAAGAACAGGGGTGTGGGACTAATTGGATCGCTGTTTCAAAGAGCTGGCACAGACATGATGGGATGAATGGCCTCTTTCTGTGCTGTATCATTTTATGATTCTACTTCCCAGCTCCTTACCACACATGGAATTTGTTGGATCCGTGGTTCAGTGGATATGCTATTATTAAATAATCACACGGATGCTGTACATTAACAAATAACAGGTCTTTACTGGAGGAGGGTAGTCTCTAGACTGGGGGTACAGAGGCATGCGCAAAGCTTATATACCAGTGTGGTCACTGCCGGTACTACAGTATACAGGAGCTGTAAAAGTAGTTCTGCCTTAAAGGCACATACACTACAATTCCTCCCCTTTTAGATTAGTAATACCCCTAATATTCAAATAACAATTAACATTTCAACATGTACATTAAACAACAAAAGTCCATTTATAGATTCAGTCTTTGGGGGGGTTTCCTGACCCTTTCGGGATAGCGCCTTTCCAGAGATTCTTGTTCTTGGTGCAGAGGCGATTCTGACCCCGTTTCATCGGGTAGTTCATCGGGTTCCACTGCTACTGGGTCTGAAGTAGATGCTACCGGTATGTCGGGTTCATCCCCAGGTACTCGAGACATGGGGTTGACGCGTTCCTGTGATGCTAAGATCTGATCGACGTGGCGTCTCACAATGTTCTCCCCGACATCCACTGTGTACATTAATGGCCCCTGCCTTGTACATATTGCTCCGGGTTGCCACTTCTCTGTTCGATAGTCACGAGCCAAGACTGGTTGCCCTACATTGAAGCTCCTTGTCGGCTTCTCATTGATGTGCTGGAATTGTTTGTCCTCAACATTTCTTCGCACATTTGGTCTGAGCAAGTCCAGACGAGATCTCAACCTTCGGTTAAAGAACATCATGGCCGGGGTCTGGTTGGTAACTGCATGTGTCGCGTTTCGGTAGGCTAATAAGAAATTGTCCATCTTATGCTGTAGTGGAATTTCATCATCGCACATGGCCTTTATCGCCTTCTTAAAGGTTTGTACGAACCTCTCAGCCAATCCATTTGTGGCTGGATGATACGGGGCGGGTGTGTAATGCCTTACCCCATTCCTTTTCATTAATTTTTGGAACTCGTCGGACACAAACTGTGGTCCATTATCAGAGCAAATCTGCTCTGGCAAACCGTTTCTGGCAAATATGGTCCGTAGGACTGCAATCGTTTTCTCTGTAGTGGTTAAAGTCATTTTTATCACCTCAGGCCACTTTGAATGAGCATCCACTGCTATTAAGAACATTGAGTCCATGAATGGACCAGCGAAATCAATATGTACCCGTTGCCATGGAGAGGAGGGCCACTCCCATGGGTGTAGAGGGGCATGTGGTGGTGCATTTTGGACCTTCTGGCATCCTAAGCAGCTCTTAGTTAGGTCTTCGATTTGTTGATCGATTCCCGGCCACCACACATAAGCCCTAGCAAGGCTTTTCATTTTCACTCCCCCCAGATGACCTTCATGTAGCTCATTTAGCACTCTTTCCCTTAACTTGGGTGGAATCACCACTCTGGATCCACACATCACTGTCCCCTGGCATACTGACAGCTGTTCTCTTCTGGATGAGAATGCTGGCAACAGTGAGCCGCCATGTGTTGGCCATCTCCTCACCGTCAATTCATATACCCATGACAGCGTCGGATCATTGCGGGTCTCCTTCTCTATATCCGCGTTTGTTACTGGCAATCATTCAATTATTGACGAATGAAATATCTCGATAGGGTCCACTGCTGGTGCTTCCTCCACAGTAGGCAGTGGCAGGCGCGATAGCCCATCAGCGTTCCCATGCTGTTTCGTGCCTTTATATTCTATTTCATATTGATTCGCCCCTAGAAACAGGGACAATCTTTGTAACCGCTGTGCAGTCATCACTGGAACGCCCTTCTTAGGATTAAAGATGGAGACAAGTGGTTGGTGGTCAGTCAGCAAGGTGAACTTCTGCCCATGCAGATAGTGGTTGAGTTTTTTTACTCCCCATACTAGGCTGAGGGCCTCCCTGTCAATCTGGGCGTAGTTGCGCTCAGGCTGAGGTTAGTGATCGAGATGCAAAGGCTACTGGCCTCTCCAACCCGTCTGGGAATATGTGCGACAGCACCGCTCCAATACCGTAGGGTGATGCATCACATGCCAAACGAATTGGTAGTGCTGGGTTGAAATGGGCCAACACCTCTTTTGATGTGATCAATTCTTTACACTTCTGGAAAGCTCGTCTACGTTCGTCATCCCACTTCCATGGTACCCCTGTTTGCAGTAGGGTGTTCAGCGGGTGTAATACCGTAGATAAATTTGGTAAGAACTTGTGGTAGTAGTTTACCAGCCCGAGGAACGACCTCAGTTGGGACACATTTTCCGGTGCTGGAGCCTTGACTACTGCCTCAATCTTGTCAGGGGACTTATGTAACCCCTCTTCATCGATGACGTGGCCACAATACGAGATCTGTTTCTGGAAAAACTCGCACTTGTGGCGATTAGCTCGTAGCCCATACTCCTTTAATCTGGTGAGCATCTTCTCCAAGTTGGCAAGGTGATCACTGTCATTTTCGCCCGTGACCAAGATGTCGTCCAAATAACACTGGGTCCCTGGAATCCCTTGCAGGACCTGATCCATCGCCCTTTGCCAGATAGCCGGAGCCGAGGCTACTCCAAACACCAGCCGGTTGTATTGATAGAGACCTTTATGAGTGTTGATCGTAAGGTAATGTTTCGAAGCTTCTTCTACCTCCATTTGCAAGTACGCCTGGGCTAGATCAATTTTGCTGAAGCGTTTACCTCCAGATAGCGAGGCGAAAATATCCTCAATTCGTGGAAGCGGATATTGCACCGTGTGAAGGACTGGGTTCACTGTCACCTTAAAATCCCCACAGATGTGGACCTTCTTTGGTTCCCCAGGCGTATTACTCAACGATCTCTTCATTACAGGAATGATGGGTGTAGCCCACTCGCTCCAGTCCACTTTGGACAGTACTCCTGAACGTTCCAACCCTTCCAGCTCTGCTTCAACAGCTGGTCTGATCGCATAAGGCACTGGTCTGGCCTTCAGAAACTTTGGGCTTGCATTTTCCTCTATTTTAATCATTGCTGTTATGCCTTTTAGTGTTCCTAGTCCCTCCTGGAACACTTCTTTTGCGTCAGTTAGCATTTTTGACAGTCGTCCAGGTGTGACGTCGTCATCCTTTTTGGCCTCAACCTTCAGTGCCTGTATGGAATGCCAATCTAATTGTATCTTCCGGATCCATTCGCGTCCTAGCAGTGGTGGTCCTCCATTTGGCAATACATATATATCCATTTTAGGTATTTCCTGGCCTTTATATGTCATTTTCACCCTTATTTTTCCTTTGGGGTAGACTTTTTGCCCCGTATACGTCTTCAAGACAATCTCTGTAGCTTTCAAGGGTATGTGTGAAAATAGCCGCTTGTAGTCTCTTTGATTTATGACTGTTAGAGCTGACCCTGTGTCCAATTCCATTTCCACTTGGACTCCGTGTATCTTGAGTGCAACCCAGATAGTCTGGTGATCCTCCATTTCGGTTACCTTATGTAGTTTCAGACAACCCAGCTCCTTGCTTCCGGAGTCTGTGTCACTTTTCTGTTCGTCTGAACCACTGTCCATCACCTGGTGTACCTTTTTGTACTTCTCCTGTGGAGATTTCTTACTGTTGGTTTTCTTCCCAGACCTGCAGACTCTTGCTATGTGTCCTGCTTTCCCACACTGTCTGCACACTTGGTCCTTGAACCAACAATCTTTCTGGTCATGTGTTGTTCTGCCGCAGCGATAGCACTTCCCTGTTCCATAGGACATTTCATTGGTGCCATATTCTTGCGGTCTCCGTTGTATCTCTGCAGCGCCCCTTGCGGCTGCTTCGTGTGATACTGCCATACTGAAAGCTTTGTCCAGCGTAAGGTCCTTTTCTGATAGAAGCCGTTTCTGGGTTCCTTCACTTTGTAGCCCACACACAAACTTGTCCCTTAACGTGTCTGCTAGTCCCGCTCCAAACTGGCAGTGTTTCGATCGCTTGCGCAGTTCCGTTAGGTACTCAGCATTGCTTTCGTCTTTGTGTTGGTTCCTTTTATGGAACTTAAATCGTTCTGCTATCAGCAGTGGTGTGGGGTTTAAGGGTCCTGTAGGATTTCTACTAGGCTTTCAAAATTCTTGTTTACCGGCTTCTCTGGGGTTATTAGATTTCGCAGTAACCCATAAGTTTTTGCACCCATGGAATTTAACAGAACCAGTGCTTTATTAGCATCTGGCACTTCATTCGCCCTGCAGTACACCTCAATACGTTCCACATATGTCGCCCAATCTTCGACTTCATTGTTGAACGTAGAGATACTGCCACTCTTTGGCACCCTTGGGTGTGCGTTAACTATCCCCAATGGCGCCTCCCGCGCTTCCCCTTCTTCTCCGCTGGCACAAAATGGCATCTCCCACGCTTTCCTTCCTTCCCGCGCTCGCCCTTCTTCTCCGCTGCGGCTTCTAAAAATGGCGTCTCCCGCGCTCTTCCTTCTTCTCCGCGGCTCAATGGCGTCTCCCCTTTCTTCGCCCCATGGACCCTGTTCAGCCCGTGAGCACTGGCTGTGCTCTGCGCGTTCTTCTTTTTATATTTTTCGATGCCGCTCAGTCTAGAACCCGGCTGTTTCCTACCCTCTCTCTCTCCGGTTTGTTTTATTTTCCTCGACGCCGCTCGGTGTTCAACCCCCGGCTGCGCCCTGTGCTCTTCACCCTCTGTCTTACCCCGTCGACGCTGCTCGGCTCTCTCTCCGCCGTCGGTCGGCTCCAGCCGCCGCTGCTCGGGAAGGGTCTGCGCTGGACCTGTCGTCGGTCTCTTACTGCTCATTGTGGCTGGGGAACCAAGCCCGGCTCTCCACAGCCTCCCCTGCGAAGTTGGATCTCTGCCTGACTGCTGGGCGGTTGCTCGTGGTCGACGCCCGTGTTCCTGGCCTCGACTATTTTTTTTTTATGTTGCAGGTAGATTCGAATCGACACTCGTCGCCACTGTTGGATCCGTGGTTCAGTGGATATGTTATTATTAAATAATCACATGGATGCTGTACATTAACAAATAACAGGTCTTTACTGGAGGAGGGTAGTCTCTAGACTGGGGGTACAGAGGCATGCGCAAAAGCTTATATACCGGTGTGGTCACTGCCGGTACTACAGTATACAGGAGCTGTAAAAGTAGTTCTGCCTTAAAGGCACATACATTACAGAATTCCTGCCCTCTTTAAAACCATCTTGACAGGAGCATCAGTTAGCCTGCGGGGGGCCCCGTGCAAAGGTTTTGGTGCTTCTACAGTTTACTGAAGGGTGATACTAAATACTACCGACTTAATCTGGTGTCAGATCCGCACAAGTACAATCATGATGCTTGCAATTGATAATATAAAAACAATTGATAAAAGGATCAAAGATCAGTTATTGCCATTAGATTCCTATCATTGGATCCCAAACTGGCTCGGGACTCTGTGCAATCACACAACCCTAACACCACCCCTTCACCTTCAGATTGCTCACTGCTGTCACTGTATTTTATAAATACACAACCGTAAGCCAACACAGTTATGTTCGTGCTCTTTATTTTCTATTTGTTCTAATTATCCGGGTTTGCAATTACTCAGAACTATTCATTTCGGTCGTAATCATCGTCTGTAAAATATTATCAGGGAACTTCATCAAATAGGTAGCACTGAATTAAGATCTCATTCTCTCATATTCTGCACTAACGCCCACCACAATTTCAGCGCACTATGCATGACAACACATCCACAACAACTAATTCATTTATCTCAGCAGGCCCCCAGTCTGTTTCCCCCTTGGTTATCATTAGTATTCATGTGGCATCTTGCCCTGGGTATGAGCAGTAAATGTGCTCCGTGAAAGATTAAATCCCTTGTAGGTGCTTTTATCTACAGGGCTCTCAGCCAGATTAGTGTGTCGAAGCACGCAGGGCTCTTGTATCACTGTTCTGATGGAAAGAAAAACAGTCTGTATTTGTGATGTTGAAAATTTGGTTATGTCTGGGATGATGTGCTTGAATATAATGACGCTGATACATGTACTGGCTTCTTGTCTGCTCCTTTTTATCTCATTGCTAAATATGTTACAGTGGCACAATATTGCAAAATATGTGGACATTATTCTCCTCTTCTGTATCCTCATTACTGTAGCTCGACATTTTAGAGAAGGCTGGAACATATACCACTGAATTTACATACCAGCCATGTTCAATATTTCTTTCTTTACAATGTGTCCATAAATACAATAAGAAATTCAGGAGAAACTTCTTTACTCATAGAGTGGTTAGAATGTGGAACTCGCTACCACATGGAGCGGTGGAGGAGAAGAGCATAGATGCATTCAAGGAGAAGCTAGATAAGTACATGAGGGAGAAAAGAATAGAAGGATATATTGATCGGGCTAGATGCAGTAGGGTGGGAGGAGGCATGTAAGGAGTATAAACAACAGCATAGACCAGTTGGGCCGAGTGGCCTATTTCTGTGCTCTAAATTCTATGTAATTCTATGTAAAATGTGCCTTGGCCCATCACCAGTAGAAGCAGTAGGATTCCCTTTGGAGGTGGAGTGAAGTGGTATTACCTCAACAAACTCAATTTGCAGCTAACAAATTCTAATAGTGAATGCAGAATCAAGCTCGCCAAAGTCACTGCAGTGACATTAATGCCTTGGCATTGACACGGAAGAAGTATTAATTAATTCTACAATTGATTACCAAAAGGAACCACTTACCACAGACAGTGTGACGCAAAGCCAGGAGTGACTAAATGGCAGGAACCTGATTTTGGAGTTCAGATAATGTGATAAACCACCACGATGAAGATTATTTGGAGCCCTGAAATTATCACAGAGTATCTGCTACAAGTGTCAGCTATAGCTCAGTGAAGGTTGTGGGTTCAAGTCCCACTCCAGTGACTTGAGTACAAGATCCTAGGTTGACACACCAGTGCAGTACTGAGGGAGTGCTGTACTGTTGGAGGGAGCTTGCTGTGTGCAAATTGGCTGCTGTGTTTCCTACATTACAACAGTGGCTACACTTCAAAATTGGTTGTAAAGCGCTTTGGGATGTCCTGAGGTTGTGAAAGGTGCTCTATAAATGCAAGTTTTTTCTTTATGTCATAGTTTTATTTCCCCTCCTAAAGGCACTGGCTCTCAGAAGACACTGGCAGCCCCAAAGCACCTTGCCCAAGTGGCCATTCCGCATGTCTATGCAACTACAGTGGGCATCTGCACAGCCC
Organism: Somniosus microcephalus; assembly: GCF_052327205.1. Classification (NCBI taxonomy): domain Eukaryota; kingdom Metazoa; phylum Chordata; class Chondrichthyes; order Squaliformes; family Somniosidae; genus Somniosus; species Somniosus microcephalus. The sequence continues at coordinate 286,645,607 of NC_140991.1, forward strand.
AATGCTATCATCATCCCAGTGTCCACATATGTGGATAGCAATCGGGAGTGTGAATCCTGGTTGACATTCCTTCGTCCATGGGCACTGATATAAATTTCTGCTCAACGGTGACTGCCCCCAGCTAAAGTAAGCTAACTCAGCACAGACTGGGTATCAGACCCGGCACACTCTTACCGTATAAAACTGCAAACTTATTTGGTGAAGTATCCCTGTGTCTGATCTTGGGCACACTGGATTACCTGGGCACAGTGAACATGGGGTTCCTTTGTAGGCGTATGCCTTGACCTGCCTGATGTTCCAGTACATCCAGGTGACCCAGTGAGACTGGGCACAGAGGAAGCGAAATCTCTCCCAATTAGGTCTTGCTACCGGAGATAGTCAGTCCAGACAATGACAGCCTCTGAGTGTCAGCCATGGCTCAGTTGATAGCACACTCGCCTCTGAGTTAGAATATTATGGGTTCAAGCCCCACTCCAGAGATTTCAACACAAAATCTAGGCTGGCACTTCAGGGCAGTACTGAGGGAGTGCTGCAGTGTCGGTGGTGCCGTCTTTCGGATGAGATGTTTAAACTAAGGTCCATCAACCCTCTCAGGTGGACGTGAAAGACCCCGTGGCACTATTGCAAAGAGCAGCAGAGTTCTCCCCAGTGTCCTGGGCCAATACTTAGCCCTCAACCAAAATGACTAAGACAGATTATCACATTGCTGTTTGTGGGAGCTTACTGTACTAATTTTGGCTGCTGCGTTTCCTACATTACAACAGTGACTGCACTTCAGTAGTACTTCATTGGCTGTAAAGCACTTTGAAACTTCCTGAATCATGAAAGTTCTTTCTTTCTTTGATGCCGTTAACGATTCTGGCATAATCACTGGAATTTTATCAAGAAATACCTTATAGTTGATTGAAGTAAAATGGCCGATAGGTATTATAATAGATCATTACATGGTATTATTTGGGGAATTGGGATGGACTGAAGATTTGGAGTTAAGTACAAGATGCATCTACAAACTGCTCAAAATCCTTAACTATTTGAGAATAATTAACACACTCAACACATATAATTTGTTGCCTCCGTTGAACCAGGCATTGAAGAGATTTAACCTACTTCTCTTCACCCATTGAAAGCAGTAGTAGAGCAGATCTATACAAGAATTTTATGCTGCTTGGAATACAATGTCTTTTTCCACACATCCTCTGGTCCTCCCTTTAATGTTCAGTGGGAGAGCACTGTAAATATAATACTGGAACATTGTCAGCTTGGCTCAGTTGATAGCACTCTCCGCTCGGAGTCAGAGGCTACGTCCCACTCTAGGCCTTCAGCAAGCAATATAAATTGACACCCCGTTCAATCTGAGGAAGTGCTGCATTGTCAGCGATACCATCCTTCAGTCGAGAACTCTGTACTGTCAGCCTGTACTGGTGGCTCAGGTGAGTGCTAAAGATCCTGTGGCACTATGGGGAGAACAGTAGGGCATTCTCCCAATGCTGTGGCCAACTTTCCTCCATCAACGATTGGAACATAGGAATTGCTAGACGAATAAAACCACGGTCCATCTAGTCGCATGATACAACAATAATGGAGTTGTTGACTAATCATATTAATCAATCTCTATCAGTTAGCCTACAACAGACCCAGACACGAGGCGAGGAAATCCCCAGGGGTGGAGAGCTTTGGGAATCATAGGTCCAAAGTCACCTGTTCCTCCCTAGCATGCTGCACTTACTACATGTAATGTTTCAAAATACATATACTGTATTCCAAAATGTTATTTTCTGATAGAAATCTATCTAATTTGCATTTGAACATATCAACACTTTCTGCTTCCATGGCTTTTCTAAACCCTTCAACACCAAAACCAGATCAAGTTTTCCCTTGCTTTGTTCAATTCTTACCTATCTGTTTGTAGCCAGAGAATCTCCAGCAATGGCTTATCATCCCACCCACACACCGTTATCTCTGGAGTCCCCCAAGGATTCATGCTTGGCCCCCTCCTCTTCCTCATCTAGATGCTGCTCATTGGCGACATCAATCGCAGACTTGGGGTCAGGTTCCACATGTATGCTGATAATACCCAGCTCTAACTCTCCACCACATCTATCGATCCCTCCACTGTCTCTGGGTTGTTAGATTGCTTGTCCGACATCCAGTTGTGAGGAACCGCAATTTCCTCCAATTAAACATTGGGAAAGCTGAAGCCATCTGCTTCGGCCTCTGCCACCAACTCCGAACCATTGCCACTGATTCCATTCCTCTCTCTGGCCACTGTCGCAGGCTGATCCAGACTGGTTGCAACCTTGGTATCCTATTTGACCCTGAACTGAACTTCTGACCTCATATCCTCTCCATCACCAAGACCGCCTACTTCCACACCCGTAACGTTGCACACCTCCACCCTTGCCTCAACCCATCTGCCGGTGAAACCCTCATCCACCACTTTGGCACCTCCAGACTTGACTATTCTAATGCTCTCCTGACCGACCTCCCATTTTTGGGAACCGTAGGTCCAAAGTCACCTGTTCCTCCCAAGCATGCTACACTTACCACATGTCTAGTCTCCCGGGACCCAACATGCAAATGTAAAGAAGGATCCCACTGGCATTGGGCGGGTGTCATTGCCGTTTTCTCAGTAGAGCAGGTTAAAATCCCAACCTGTGGGATCCTGGTGGCGAAGTAAGCTGGGCAATTTTAACTGCCCACCAGCCTGGTTTCTGCTGGGCGGGTAGGGTTAAAATGACCCCCCAAAGTGTTTCTAGCCCTGCGACTTCTAAATAGCTCTCCATAGCAGAGTGTTACCACTGAGCAGAGTGTTACCACTGAGCCAAGACTGATCCCCTAGTATCTAGGCTGATCAGACTAAAGATTTTTATAAACTCTGATCTTGCAGTAAGTATTTTCTCGTGAGTAGCGCACAATTATTCATCGCCATCTTTTGCTTGATCGCCTACAAAAATTGCTACATAGAATATACAGCACAGAAACAAGCCATTCGGTCCAACTAGTCTGTGTTGGTGTTTATACTCCACACGACTCTCCTCCCAATCTGTCGACCTCATCTCAGCCTTTCAGCATATCTTTTTATTCCCTTTTCTCTCATGTACTTGTTTAGTTTCCTTTTGAAAGCATCTATGCTATTTGCCTCAACCACTTCCTATGGAAGCGAGTTCCACATTCTATGGAAGTGAGTTCCACATTCTAACCACTCTCTGAGTAAAGAAATTTCTTCTTATTTCCCTATTAGATTTATTAGTAACTATCTTGTATTTATGGCCCCTAGTTTTGGATTTTCCCACAAGTGGAAACATTGGGCTGGATTTTCATTGAGGAGGTGGGTAGGAGGCGGGACTACAACTTTCGGGGTTGTAGTCCTGCCTCCATTGAGTTCTAGCTAACCCACACGATTTTGACTTGAGAGGCCAATTAAGGGCCACCCGGCAACAGGTGACGTCATTTTTGACAGATGAAATATCAGCGTTTCACAGCTGTTTGAAGCTGTCAAACACTGACAATCTGTACTCCAAGTTAATTCCTTCCTTTCAGGATGATTTAGAGATCTCTCCGGAACAGGAAGCTGAATGCTGCAATTTTTGACAGATCGTGGCCATTCTGCTTTCTGTGCCGGTGAGATGAGGGACTCCCGAGACCTGAAGGAAGGAAGGCTGTAATGGTAAGTAAAACTTCTTTAAACACTTTAAACACACCAAACACACTTACCTCTGCACTCATGCACCCATCACTCACCTGAACACCGGACATCTCGACCCCTCCAAACCTTTCATCCCGACGGCCCGCCTCGCTAACTTGGCGTGGTTTGGAGCTGTTGGGAATCCCACATTTCACCAATGAAAATAGGGATCAGGCTAAAAACTGCCCGTTAACTACCTGTTAACAGGCAGTTAATTGGCACTAATCCCCTTCCCGCCTCGGGGAGGCGGGTCCCAGTGCTGGTCGGGTACCCGCCTCCTTTGAAACTGGCATGGAGGCGGGTTGGGGGCGGGATGGGTTCGTGCCCCCCGATTTGGGGATTTTAACCCCCCAGGTGCCTCCAATCCCGCCTCCATGGCCCAATGAAAATTCTGCCCATTCTCTCCACATCTACCCTGTCCAGCCCATTCATCATTTCAATTACCTATATCAGCTCACTTCTATATCTTCTCTTTTCTAAAGAAAAAAGCCCCAACCTGTTCAATCTTTCCCAATAGCTGTAATGGCCCAGTAATTCCGGTCCCAACGCGTGAGTACGGACGGGGTACTCACGCGTGGGCCCTTTGGAAGTGCCGGATTTCAGCATGCACAGTGCATGCGCGGAAAACCGGCATTTCCTCTCCTCTGAACCAAGGGGTTAAGAGGCGGTTCGCGTGCGACGTTTCAGGCAGCGCGTACGCGTTGAACTTCGTTTTTTTTGACAGGTTTGTCCGTGCGTGAAGGCCTCCACTTTTTACGAATGAAAAAAGCAGACGTAAGGACTTAGTTTTAAAAGGTAAGTGGTCTAATAATTAAAGTTAGAAATTTTTTTACCACAGGTTTATTATTTTTAAAGAATTTACAGTAAGGTAAGTGTATTTTTGGATCCGATTTCTTGAAAAAAAAATTTTTGCAGAAATTTGAATAATTGTTTAAAATAGTTTTTTTACAGTTATTAATAGTTCATATAATTAGTGGGATTTTTAAAAACTTTTATTTGAAGTTTAAGTACTGTTTTGGGTGCCCGGAGTTTTCATGAGTTTGACAGGTCTTATGTCTAACTCATGAATGGACTTTTGCAAACTCCGATTGGTTGCCCAGTGCTCACGTGATCCCAGCCGGCTCATCGCACTAAGTACGCCGCTGGATCACGCAAGCACAGCGTGCCGGGAGCTGAACCGGGCCACAGACCGGAAATCCACGCAGGCCCAGGCTTCAAATGTCAGCGCGATATGTAAGTGTAGGTCGGGGGCTTGCACCCGCGGGAAGCCCCCGACCCGAATTTCTGGGCCGTTAACCTCTCAGCTTTGGTGCCATCCTTGTAAATCATTTTGCACTATCTCCTGTGCTTCTATTTCCCTTTTATAGTCTGAAGACCAGAACTGTGCACAGTACTCTAAGTGCGGCCTGACCAGGGTCCTACACAAGTTTAACATAACTTCACTACTTTTGAATTCTATACCCCTAGAAATAAACCCCAGTGCTTTGCTACCATTTTTAATTGCCTTGTTGACCTATGTTGTTGCTTTTAATGATTTCTTCACCTGTATCCCTAGATCATAGAAACATAGAAAAATAGGAGCAGGAGTAGGCCATTCGGCCCTTCGAGCCTGCTCCACCATTCAATATGATCATGGCTGATCCTCTATCCCAATACCATATTCCTGCTCTCTCCCAATACCCCTTTTGCTTTTCTACCCCATTCAGTTTCTTATTTTCTAAGGTGTAGGTGATGTTTCTATTTTTCCTACCAAAGTGCATCACCTCACATTTATCTATGTTAAAGTTTATTTGCCACTTAACTGCACAGTCTACAAGTTTTCTAATGTCTTCTTGTATTATGTTCCATTCTTCCTCAGTGTTACTATGCCCCCAAGCTTGGTATCACCTGCAAATTTTGATATTGAATTATTTGTTCCTAAGTCCAAATCATTAATGTAAATTATGACTAACAGTGGTCCCAGCACTGATCCTTGTGGACATCACTTTCTACCTCCCTCCAATTTGAATAACCACCCAATACCCCAACTCTTTGCTTTCTATTTTTTAGCCAATTTGCTATCCATTCAGCTATTTGTCCCCTGACTCCACATGCCCTAACCTTTGTCATGAGCCTACCGTGTGGTTCCTTATCAAAGGCCTTTTGAAAAATCCATGTATATGACATCTACTACACTACCCTTGTCTATTCTTTCCATTACCTCTTCAAATAATTCTATCAGGTTAGTTAAGCATGAATTAGCCGTTCAGAATCCATGCTGACTATTTTTATTATATTTTCTGCCTCTAGATGCTCTTCTATCACTTCTTTTAGTATAAATTCCAATATCTTTCCTGTCACTGACTTTAAGCTGATTAATCTATAGTTCCCAGGTTTTGTTCTATCTCCCTTTTTGTATATAGGAACATTAGCTGTCCACCAGTCCTTTGGCACTATCCCCTCTTCTATGGAACTTTTATTATATATATAAATTAGTGCCTCTGCTATCTCCTCCCTAGTTTCCTTGAGTATGCATGGGTGCATACCATCGGGGGGATCATATCCTCTCTTAGCTTTCCTAGTTTGTCAATTATTTTGTCCCTTTCTATCCCAACTATATTATTCTTTTCAAACTCATCCTCTAGTGAAGTGTCTATTTTGTTATCTTCTTTAGTAAAAAACCGAGGCGAAGTAATTATTCAATACTTCTGCCATTTCTCTGTCATTACCTGTGAGTTTATCTTGCACATCCTTTAGTGGCCCTATCCCTACTTTAATTTTCCTTTTGTTATTTATGTGTCTATAGAACACTTTATTCATTCTTTTTATATTCCTTGATAATTCGTTACATGAGGAAGCCGTTCAAGAACGTCCTTAATTATCTACCTGGACTATCAGAACTCAGGGTTATGATTAACTGGAAAATTCTGTTACTGCAGCAAATAACCTCAGCATTGATACTTGAAACCTGCCTTCCCCAGGTGTGTTAAACAATGTCCCAACTGCACACAGCTCATTATATTGCTGCGAAACAGCAGGGCTTGTCAGCAAATTAGTTCAAGGCAACACTGTCAAGGGCTAAAGCATCAATCACATTAAAACTTTGTTTTCTTTGCAGTGGAAAAACTTCACAGTGATGTCTCACAATTGATAGCTGATGCTACCCCATGTCCAACGCAACGTGCTCTGTAGGTAAATAGAAGTTCACGTGTACAAATGGATCTTTCCCTTCTACTCCCTCTACCTCTCCCCCTCCTCTACCTCCACCTATGGAGATGGGTAGAGTTTATTGAAGTTTCCTAGTGACAAGTGTCATGTCTTCTCTTCTCTCTTAGGCAGTCCCTTGGAACCGAGGATGACTTGCTTCCACATTAAAAATTAGTTCGCAGGTGACTGATGAGTCCAATGCGGGGCCTACAGTCTCTGTCACAGGTGGGGCAGACGGTGGTTGAAGGGGCGGTGGGTGGGGTGCTTGGGTTGACGTGCAATGCCTGCGCTTGGCTTCCGCTTGCTCTCGGCGAAGAGACTCGAGGTGTTCGGCACCTTTGGATGCTTCTCCTCCACTTTGTGCGGCCTTGGGCCAGGGATTCCCAGGTGTCGGTGGGGATGTTACACTTTTTCAAGGAGGCTTTGAGGGTGTCCTTGAAGCGTTTCCTCTGCCCACCTGGGGCTCTCTTGCTGTGCCAGAGCTCCGAGTAGAGCGCTTGTTTTGGGAGTTTCATATCGGGCATGCAGACAATGTGACCCGTCCATCGGAGCTGATAGATTGAGCGTGGTCAAAACTTTGATGCTGGGGATGTTGGCCTGAGCAAGAACACTGACGTTGCTGCGCCTATCCTGCCAATGGATTTGCAGGATCTTGCGGAGGCAGCATTGGTGGTACCTCTCCAGTGCTTTGCGGTGCCTGATGTACATGGTCCATGTCTCTGAGGCATACAGCAGGGTGGGTATCACTGCTGCTCTGTAAACCATGAGCTTAGTGCCGGGTTTGAGGTCCTGGTCTTCAAACACTCTCTTCCTCAGGCGACCGAAGCCTGCACTGGCACACTGAAGGTGGCGTTGGACTTCGTTTTCGACGTCTGCCCTTGTTGACAGTAGGCTCCCGAGGTATGAAAAGTGGCCCATGTTGTCCAAGGCCTTGTCATGGAATTTGATAATCGGGGGGCAGTACTGTGTGGTGGGGGCAGGTTGGTAGAGGACCTTTGTCTTACGGATGTTTAGTGTAAGTCCCATGCTCTCGTACGCTTCGGTGAAGGTGTTGATGATGGTTTGGAGTTCGACCTCCGAGTGAACGCAGACGCAAGCGTCGTCTGCATACTGTAATTTGACGACAGAGGATGGGACGACCTTAGATCTGGACTGGAGGCGACGGAGGTTGAACAGTTTCCCGTTTGTTCTGTAAATTAGCTCCACTCCAGTGGGGAGCTTACTGAGGGTGAGATGGAGCATTGCAGCGAGGAAGATCGAGAAGTGCGTTGGTGTGATAACACAGCCTTGCTTGACCCCGGTTCGTACGTGAATTGGGTCTGTGGTGGAACCGTTGGTGAGGATCGCAGCTTGCATGTCGTCGTGAAGCAGGCGGAGGATGGTGACAAACTTTTGAGGGCAGCCGAATTTGAGGAGGACACTCCATAATCCCTCACGGTTGACAGTGTCGAAGGCCTTTGTGAGATCAAAGAAGGCCATGTACAGCAGTTGGTGCTGTTCCCTGCATTTGTCTTGTAATTGACGTGCGGTGAAGATCATGTCCATTGTGCCCCTTAGTGGGCGGAATCCGCATTGCGACTCTGGGAGGAGCTCTTCGACCACTGTGCCATGTAGGGGAAGAATGGGTAACAAAACAGAGAGGGAAAAGTTGGATGGACTTATAAAACAATCAGTTGAGCCAATAAATTTGTTTAACATGAAACATTTGGGTTTGTAGTTTTGACAAAACTTTTTTTAAGCAGAAATGCTCAAAAAAAGTATAGAAAGAAAGATTTGTATTTATACAGCGCCTTTCATGACCTCAGGGCGTCCCAAAGTGCTTTATAACCAATGAAGTGTTTTTGAAGTGTAGTCGCTGTTGTAATGTAGCAAAACGCAGCAGCCAATTTGCACACAGCAAGCTCCCACAAACAATAATGACATAAATGATTAATTAATCTGTTGTAGTGATGTTGGTTGAGGGATCAATATTGGCCAGGACACCGGGAGAACTCCCTGCTCTTCAAAATAGAGCCATGGGATCTTTTACATCCAGCTGAGGGAGCAGACGGGGCTTCGGGTGGCACCCCTTGTTGTGTATGTACCTTTAAGAGAATAACTGGTCTCAGACTGCAGTACCAGCAGCGACCACCCCTGTATAAAAGGCGCTAGAGAGCCTCTGTTTTGTTAGATTCGTTTATGCCTTTCACCAGTAAAGTTCTGTTTGTTTCTCTCCTGCTAGTCCGTGTCTCAATCATTCACGGACTTAACACTGGCGACGAGTTAGAAAGAACTTACCTGCAACTCAGCAGCAGCTCCGACGACGTTGAAGGTCGGAAGAAAGAAAAAAAAAATAGAGTCCATTGAAACTCGAGGAATGGGCGTTGACCGTCAATCATCGGGTTCAAGGCTTTGCAGGAGCGATGTTCCAGAGCCAGGCTGGGTTCCTCGGTCCGTGGTTTCCCAGCTAATCGGGCTGGTGGCAGGTAGTGCTCTGATCCTTCCTGGGCTGCAACGGGGCCGGGCAGCGAGTCGGGAAGCAAGGAGAGAGAGAGAGGGTGGAGCATACAGGGCGCGGCCGGTGTTTCGAAGCTGGGCAGCGTTCGGACCTCAGAAGAGGGAGGGAAGTGTCCCAGAGGGTCCGCTCCATGATGGGAAGATAATAAAAGAAAACGAATTAATATTTAACGCGCAGGAAACCGTGGAAAGCAGCGCTAACAACAGCGGGGAAGAAGGAAAAGCGCAGGAGGCGCCATTTTGTTAAATCGGGGAAGAAGGCAAAGCACGGGAGGTGCCATTTTAGATTTGCAAGATGCCGAAGACTGGCTGTATCACTGCTTTTGATAATACATTAGAGGACTGGACCACGTATGTGGAAAGAGTCGAGGTATATTTCGAGGCAAACGATATAGCGGAGGGGAAAAAGGCATCGGTATTGTTAAACTTAATGGGCGCTAGAACGTACGGCCTATTGTGGGACCTGATTACTCCAGCCAAACCGAAGGCGAAGAGTTTTAACGAAATTGTTGCTGTTCTACAGGAGCACTTAAACCCTGCACCGCTGTTGATAGCAGAAAGATTTAAATTCCACAGGAGAACTCAGCACAAAGATGAGAGCAATGCTGAGTATCTTACGGAACTACGCAAGCTATCAAAGCACTGCCAGTTTGGAGCAGGACTGGCAGATACCCTACGGGACAAATTTGTCTGTGGACTCCTGAGTGAAGGAACACAGAAGAAGTTACTCGCAGAAAAAGAGCTGACGCTAGATAAGACTTTCAGCGTGGCAGTATCGTATGAAGCAGCAGCCAGGGGAGCTGCAGAAATTCAACAAAAACCACAGGAATACGGCACCCACGAAATGACACGGGGATTTGCAAAATGTTATCGCTGCGGCAGAACTAACCATGACCAGAAGGACTGCTGGTCCAAAGACAAAATATGCAGACAATGCGGAAAGATTGGACACATTGCACGAGTTTGTAGGTCTGGGAAGAAGACCAGCGACAACAAAAAGGCTACTAAGGAACCGTACAAGAAAGTACAAAAGATGACGGACAGTAGTTCCGAAGACCAGATGAGCGATAGTGAATCCGGAAACAGAAGACTAAGCTGTCTCAAACTTCACAATGTAATCGCAAAAGAGGATCACCGAACCATTTGGGTCACTCTCACGATAGCAGGGTCCCAAGTCACAATGGAATTGGATACAGGATCAGCGCTAACCGTCATGAATCGACGAGACTACGAGCGGCTATTTTCACACATACCCTTGAGAGAGACATCCATCGTCTTGACGACGTATACGGGGTAAAAAGTATACCCCAGAGGAAAAATAAGGGTGCCTGTCGAATACAATGGCAAGAAAATACGGAAATTGTATCTCTACATACTGCCAAATGGTGGACCACCGTTATTGGGACGGGAATGGATCAGGAAGATAAACTTAGATTGGCATTCCATTCATGCAATGACGGTGGACAGTAAAAAAGATGAAGATGTCACTCCTGGACGATTGTTAACAATCTTAGCTAACGCCAAAGAGGTATTTCAACAAGAACTGGGCACGCTTAAAGGCGTAACCGCCTCGATAAAAATAGAAGAGAATGCAGTTCCCAAGTTTTTCAAAGCGAGACCGGTACCATATGCAATTCGCCCAGCCGTCGAGGCAGAGCTGGAGAATCTGGAGAAGGCGGGCGTGTTGTCTAAGGTCGACTGGAGCGAGTGGGCGACACCCATCGTTCCTGTCATGAAGAAAACGTTAACCAATAAGTCTGGAGAGCCAAGGAAGATTCACATCTGTGGGGATTTCAAGGTGACGGTGAACCCTGTCCTTCGCACAGTACAATATCCTCTTCCAAGGATAGAAGACATCTTCGCCTCACTGTCTGGAGGGAAGCGTTTTACAAAAATTGACCCAGCACAAGCATATTTGCAGATGGAGGTTGAAGAGTCCTCTAGGAAGTATCTCACGATAAACACTCACAAAGGTCTTTACCAGTATCATCGATTGGTATTCGGAGTAGCATCGGCTCCGGCGATATGGCAAAGAGCGATGGAACAAGTCCTGCAAGGGATTCCGGGGACTCAGTGTTACTTTGACGACATCCTTGTAACAGGTGAAGATGACAGTGAACACCTTAACAACCTAGAACAGGTGCTCACTAGACTACGGGAACATGGGCTGCGAGCCAACCGCCCCAAGTGCGAATTTTTTAAGAAACAGATATCGTATTGTGGCCACGTGATTGATGAAGAGGGGTTACATAAGTCCCCTGACAAAATTGAAGCGGTTGTTAAGGCCCCAGCGCCTGAAAATGTGTCGCAGCTGAGGTCATTCCTCGGGTTGGTGAATTACTATCATAAGTTTTTGCCGAATTTGTCGACAATTCTGCACCCGCTGAACGCCCTGCTACGAACCGGGTAGCATGGAAATGGAGCGCTGATTGTAAGCGTGCTTTTCAGAAGAGTAAGGCTAAGATCCTACATGCAGAATTCTGTAAAAGTATCCTCCGAACTCAAAGGAAAACAGTAAACAATGCATGCAGGGCGGAACTAGGCCAATATCCATTAATAATCACTATCCAAAAAAGAGCCACCAAATTTTGGAATCACCTACAAATGAGCAACCCCCAATGCTATCACTACGACGCCCTGAAATGCCAAGAGCTGACCATAAAGAAAAATACCCTCAGTCAACTAGTCCTGGGACTCAGTGAAGTAACTACTAACAATACTAACAATAACCAGCCCCAGGACAGTGACAGGGTAACACAAAGAATTCGACCCAACACAACCGTCGCTAAGCAAAAGGAAAAATATCTGACATATTGGGCAGAAACAACAAAAACCCAAAGCAAACTCAATTGCTACTTGGCCCTAAACAGACAATACATCATAGCTGATTACCTGACCATGGTAAAGGATAACAAACTGAGAAGAACCTTGAGAAGGTACAGACTTAGCGAACATAGCCTAGCGATCGAAAAAGGCAGACACAGGCAGACCAGGCTGCCAAGAGAAGACAGGATATGCTCTCACTGCAGTCAGGGAGTAGTGGAGACAGAGATGCACTTCCTCACAGCCTGTGGAAAATATCAGGGCATCAGGGAGAATTTCTACCAAAAATTCTCACAAATATGCCCTGAATTCAGAAATCTGAATGACAACCAAAAACTCCCATACCTACTGGGGGAGGAGAGAAGCTGTGTAACACTGGCGGCACACTATGTTACAGCTTGCCATGAACAGAGGGACAACCAGTAAACTAAGAAAAGAGTATATATAAATAATGCGATTGTATATTTATACACTCAGGGATATACCTGTTTATACACTGTATGAATAGAACTGCGTTTTTTGTGTTCAACCATAAATGTATTATGATGCTTTGGCAACATAAGATGTACCTTATCATGCCAATAAAGCGATTTGAATTTGAATTTGAATTTGACTTAATCACTTCAAAGGAAGTATTGGCTCACTACAACCCAGAACTGCCAATCAGGCTGGCGTGTGATGCGTCTCCCTACGGCATTGGGGCGGTACTGTCACATAAATTCCTTGATGGTTCGGAGAGGCCGATAGCTTTTGCGTCACGCTCGTTAACTTCTGCCGAGCGTAACTACGCCCAGATTGACAGAGAGGCCCTCAGCCTAGTGTGGGGGGTGAAGAAGTTCAATCACTATCTGCACGGTCAAAAATTTACTCGACTAACCGATCATCAACCTCTTGTCTCCATTTTCAACCCTCAGAAGGGCGTACCGATAATGACAGCACAACGGCTGCAGAGATGGTCCCTTTTCCTAGGGGCACACCAATATGACATCGAGTACAAAGGAACTAAACAGCATGGAAATGCTGATGGATTGTCACGTCTACCGTTGCCGACAGTGGAAGAAGAAGACCTTGCAGTGGATCCAATGGAGTTATTCCACTCGACCATAGTCGAATGTCTCCCTGTGACGAATGCAAACATAGAAAAGGAAACACGGAATGACCCGACACTATCACGGGTCTATGATTTAACGGTGAAGGGATGGCCAGCACATGGCGAACCACTGCTGCCAGCATTCTCGCCGAGAAGAGAACAGCTGTCAGTGTGCAGAGGAACCTTGATGTGTGGATCCAGAGTAGTAATTCCACCTAAGTTATGGATAGAGTGCTCAATGAGCTTCATGAGGGTCATCTGGGTGGGGTAAAAATAAAGAGCTTAGCCAGAGCGTTTGTGTGGTGGCCGGGAATCGATAGAGAAATCGAAGAGATGACCAAGAGCTGTGCAGGATGCCAGAAGGTCCAAAACACCCCACCACAAGCTCCTCTGCATCCATGGGAGTGGCCCTCATCTCCATGGCAAAGGGTGCACATTGATTTTGCTGGTCCCTTCATGGACTCGATGTTTTTTAATTGCGGTGGGTGCACATTCAAAGTGGCCAGAGGTAATAAAAATGTCCTCAACCACCACGGAAAAAACTATCACAGTTTTACGAACCATATTCACCAGGAATGGGCTGCCTGAGCAGATTTGCTCTGACAATGGACCACAGTTTGTGTCTGAAGAGTTCCGGAGGTTCTTAAAGAACAATGGTGTTAAGCATTACACATCTGCCCCATATCATCCAGCCACAAATGGATTGGCCGAGAGGTTTGTCCAAACATTCAAGAAGGCTATCAAGGCAATGTGTAATGAAGATATACCCCTACAACACAAGGTGGACAACTTCTTGTTTGCCTACCGGAATGCGACACATGCGGTTACCAACCAAACTCCAGCCATGATGTTCTTCAATCGAAGACTACGATGCCGCTTGGATTTGGTTAAGCCAAACGTCCGGAGATGTGGAGAACAGGCAGTTTCAGAATATGAATGAAAGGCCGACCAGGAGTTTTAAGATAGGTCAACCAGTTTTGGCCCGGGACTACCGCACTGAGAAATGGCAGCCAGGAACGATTTGTACACGACAAGGACCTCTCATGTATACCGTGGACGTTGGGGAGAGCATTGTAAGATGACATGCTGACCAGATTCTAGAGTCACTGGAAAACGTCAACTCCACACCACGATCTGATACACCTGGTAATGAAATCGACGTTCCAATTGCAGCTACCGCAGACCCGGTAATATTGGAAGCAGATGAACCAAACAATGACATTGATTCCGACTCAACATTACCAGAAGAACCTGATACCCCAAAGAGGCGTTATCCAGACAGAATCAGGAAGTCTCCTCAAAGACTGAACTTATAATTGCTTAAACTTAACCAATGTATCTAGCAACAGTAATTGTGATTGTAATTCATTATCATTAGTTGTTAAATGAATGTTATGTACTGTTTATCTAAAAGGGGAGGAATTGTTGTGTATGTACCTTTAAGAGAATAACTGGTCTCAGACTGCAGTATCGGCAGTGACCACCCCTGTATAAAAGGCGCTAGAGAGTCTCTGTTTTGTTAGATTTGTTTATGCCTTTCACCAGTAAAGTTCTGTTTGTTTCTCTCCTGCTAGTCCGTGTCTCAATCATTCACGGACTTAACACCCCTCATCGTGTGGGTTGTGGGAGCCCATAAAATCCTTCCAATTTCTAGGACTAACTACCCTTCTGGCTGGTGTAAAGATGGTTGCAGCCATAGAAGGAGCTTTCACGCCGTGGCCTGTCAGACTGTTAATCAACCTTTGAGTCCTTCCACTACTTCTCCAAGGGAAGAGCATGAAGATATGAAAACAACGAACATGCCACCCTGTCAAACTGTTAATCAGTCCGCAAATCCTTCCACTACTTCACACTGTTCTCCAAGGGAAGAAAGCGAAGATACGAAAACAACAATCAATCTAACACTACAGATATCAGTATTACAGGTTAGGCAAATTATAAGAGGGGACTAGATTACATATAGCAAAGACTGCATACTTGTAAATGTGCCATGTTTCTTATGTTTAGCAAGCAGATGTAACGGAAGAAATATCATGTTTCATAGGCAGTCCCTCGGAACCGAGGATGACTTGCTTCCACCATTAAAAATGAGTTTGCAGGTGACTGATGAGTCCAATGCAGGACCTACAGTCTCTGTCACAGGTGGGGAGCAGTACGGCGTTCCGGTCTGTCACTGTTGGTGTTGTCCATGAGGGTCCTGACGTTCCAGGTCCCGAACTTCATTTTAAAGGGTGGAAGATGCCTGTGCGTGAGTTCTTTTAACGTGGGGTGGCCGTTGCACACCAGCTGCCACACGGGCTTGACAGAGCATGGTCTTGGTCCAATGGCAAGGGGATCCAAGATGATTGGAGACCAGGCTCTGCTACATCGGCCTAGCACACACACACACATACTTCTACTGTCCTCCTCCCACCTTGCCGCAGGTCCTCTCTGCCTGGGTTTTGTAGGATGCATTGTGGTCCTCCCGACCTCGCTGTTGGCCCGTGCTGTACCTTCCCTGAGCCCCGACCCCGCTACTGGTCCACGCTGCGCCACTCCTGGGCCTTGACCTCGCTGTTGGGCTTGTCCTCGCTCCTGGGTCCCAGCCTCGGACATGAATGATGTTGTCTCTCACAGGATCAAATTAGCACTGATATTCTTGCGATCCCTGGCCCTGAGCTCCACTTGCGATCCACTAGTCACTAGATCACTAGTGTAAGTGGAGAAGCGTAGTCTTGACGGCAGAGAGGTCTGGGAAGAAATATAGCTGCCAGTTCACTAACTGCACTGTCTCTGTTCCCAGCCCATAAAATGCTTTTCAGGTGAGTTTACTTTGTGCAGGGATCAATTTAGATTGTTGAGTTCAATGACATTTGAAGGCCAGACTTGGGAAAACTTTAGATCTACTTCAATTTCCGGTGTAAATGGTGTAAATAATTCCTTATGAAACTCCATCTTAATGCATTTAAACTTTGTTATAGTGAAAAAAGTACCAAGATAGCAGACTTGTCTGATGCCTTGTAGGAATGATTCAGTGTTAACCAAAGTGATGTTGACTTTTGGATGAACCTGTCTATTCTCTCAGGAAAAAGATCCCATGGTCCTATTTACTGGATCCTCAGCATGCAAATACACTCTTGTAATTCTAATGTTATTGTCAGTTTGCTGTATCTAATTTATCTATAAGACTGCTAGTATATTTATATCCAATAAACTCCCTAAAGGTTGCATATAACCCAGATATGACAATGTTACTTTGGATGAAATTGTGCTGGGTGACATTAATGCATCAAACATTTGTGTGAAATTGGCTGCAGTTTTAACAAGCCTTAACCCAGTTATTTTTCAATAGGTTCACGTCCTCATTAACAGTCTAGACAAAGAAATTTCACATTAATACTTAAAAAAGCATTGTGCAGCACAGTACAATTTCACCCGATCTGTTAGTCAATGAGCTTAGTGTTAAATCTGTTAATCTCACAGATTATTTATATATGTAGATTTGGCAGCACAGCCTGGGAATTACGATTGATGAACTAATAAAAGGTTAGCTGAGTGTTCCTTTAGGTACCAACAAAAAACTGGTTAACACCTGATGTTACAGATTTCAACAGGTGCACTAAGACGTACAATTTAACACCAGTTGCAGCAGGCTATCCAATGGGACATCACAATTAATGCAGAGCAGCATTTGTTCAATGTACTGAGCATTCATTTAAAGTGGGGGCGGGGGGAGACCGCTTCAGCTGGTAACACACTCATTTCCCCTCCGCCATGTTGCCTTTCAGACGGAGGGAACGCAAGGTTCACTGATTAGGCCGTTGAAGATCTGCTGCAAGCACTGAGGAAGGGGAGGGACAGACTGCTTGGGACTGATTTACAAACCCTCAGAAGGGCCAGCCATATGGGAGACGGTAGCACCAAAGGTGAATGCAGCCTTTCTCACCCGCTAAACCCAGCATGATATTTGGAAGAATATGTCAGACTTGAGTGGATCTGTGAAGATAAGCCAAATTTATTGTTATGCGTGATAAGCGCCTGCCACCGGTAAACATGCTGGCACGTAGAACCAGGACAAGGAATAATTTGTATGAATGGGGACACTTCAAGATCCCATTCATGAGGGGGAAAAAGGAGTAAAGGGAGATGGGGGCAGGGTGGGAATTGGTAAATAGATTAGGAAGAGGCTCATGTGGAGTATAAACACCAGCATATTGGCCTGTTTCTGTGCTCTAGATTCTATGTAATTCAATAGTATACTGTTGAATCATCCTGTTGGTAGTATGAGCCTCATTGTATCTGTGTTCAGCTTCTGTCCATGGGCGGGAGGAACATTAACCCTGGACTCTGAGATTACCAATGGTCTCCCAGGAGTCATCCTGCTACTTTTCCTTCACACAAGACTGGCACAGATGATTGGCATAAAATGAAAGCATTGTGGGGACTGCTTGGGAAGTGGGCACTGACCTGTAAGATTCCGCGCTGGTAGTCACAGACTAGCGGAACACTGGCTGTAAAATCTCTTTTGGTTATGTAGGTCACTGCATCGGGCACAGGGCCCGAACTGCAACATGGGGCTGCGATCAGGGCTGGCCTGAGGGAAAATGGTGCCCTGGGCGAACTTGTATTTTGGCGTCCTTTCTTTTTGAGTTTAAGGATGTAGTCATAGTATTAGCGAAAGTTTCAGAAATAAAGCTGTAATCTCAAAAGTTTTTTTATAATTTAAATAAATTATATAATTCATTAAAAAATAACAGTATAGCCAAGTAACAAATAAACTAAACATTAAATTAAACACTAAACTAGTAAATAACAATAACAAATAAAAATCTTTGTTCACCAAGATATTTTGAGCCACATCATTCCCAATAGACAGGATGGCCAGCCAAGATAGCCTGTTATCTCCCATGGTCGATGTTTTTATGAGCTTTACCTTCAAGAAGACCTGTTCGCTGCTTGCCACTGATACGGGCATGGTTAACAGGATCCTGAGTGCTATCCATGTGTTTGGGAACTTGCTCTTGAAACTTGAAGTTTGCTCTTCTTGAGGAGCCCTACAGTCCGCTGGAAACAAACTTTGGAGATGGCCAAGTTCTTCGCAGAGGTCGACACCATTGATGTCAGACCCTCTTGACCACGGCGCGCCCCCCTACCACGGCGGGCGGTCGCCGACATTACCCACCTGTAAGGCTGGCCCTGGGTGCGATCATTAACTACCTTCACGCGTTGTAAGCCAGCAAACTGACAGAATTGTGCAAGCAGTTCATGCTGCTGGTCAGTGGCAAATATAATGGGTGTTGGCCTTGGTTAATAAAGTGTGTGTCACCTCCCTGGTGCATCTGAGTACAGGGGACTGGCTGACACCAATGTTCCCGCTTAGTTGCGCGGCAGTGCAGCTGCTTGAAGCTCCCGCGCAGCCGCTTGCTGGTTTCTCAATGGAAAATCCGCGTATGTGCGGAAGTTTGAATGGGCCGCGCAGCCCCTTAAAGGGACCGTGCACCCGAAGAAGAATTACAGGGAACATTGGCTGACACTGCAGGTATCCCCAGTGCAAACCTGGAAGAAGCTGGGTGCATAAAAATTGAGGGGTATGGTAACCTTGACGAGCATTGCCAATGCTGTACCGATGATGGATCTTGACTGGAGGCCTTGCTGAAGGAACAACTCTGTCATAGAAACATAGAAGATAGGAGCAGGAGTAGGCCATTCGGCCCCTCGAGCCTTCTCCACCATTCAATGAGATCATGGCTGATCATCCAAACTCAGTACCCTGTCCCTGCCTTCTCCCTATATCCCTTGATCCCTTTAGCCTTAAGAAATATATCTAACTCCTTCTTGAATATATTTAATGAATTGGCCTCAACTGCCTTCTGTGGCAGAGAATTCCACTGGTTCACCACTCTCTGGGTGAAGAAATTCCTCCTCATCTCTGTCCTAAATGGCTTACCTCTTATCCTTAGACTGTGACCCCTGGTTCTGGACTCCCCTGCCATCGGGAACATCCTTCCTGCATCTAGTCTGTCTAGTCCTGTTAGAATTTTATAAGTTTCAATGAGATCCCCTCTCATTCTCCTAAACTCCAGCGAGTATAAGCCCAATCGACCCAATCTCTCCTCATACGTCATTCCTGCCATCCCAGATATCAGTCTGGTGAATTTTTGCTGCACGCCCTCCATGGCAAGGACATCCTTCCTCAGATAAGGCGACCAAAACTGCACACAATACTCAAGGTGTGGCCTCACCAAGGCCCTGTACAACTGCAGCAACACATCCTTGTTCCTGTACTCAAACCCTCTCGCTACGAAGGCCAACAAACCATTTGCCTTCTTAACCGCCTGCTGCACCTGTCACTGCCTCCTTGCTAAGCCCCAACCTACTAAAGCACTGCTCCTCGGTCATTCCTGGTGTTTATGGCTGGGAGAGTAGACCCAATGGGTAGGATAGTGGAAGGATGTCCAATGTCTCAGGCGTCCCTTTCTTCCTCTTGCTGGCTGACCTTGGCAAAATGTGGTGCCAGGGAAACCCTGAATGCAATACACTTCATAACGAGAGGTCGATATGTTGAACTAACTATGTGGTACATCGCCTGTTATTTCTAATGAACAGCATGCTGTCTCTGCTGTAATGCCGATTGTTATGGTTAGTAGGTGCGATGTTAGCCTTGCAACTGTATGTGCGACGTTGGCCTTGCATGCACTTTTCCCTTCAGTACCTATTGGGCTAGTTAGTTAAACTAGCCGAGTGCACACCTTCAGCACAGTAGCGCATGGAAACCACTCCCCCTGAACAGCATATGATCAACAGTCAGGAAGTGTGCAATCTCTCTGCACTGCTGATATCGATGCTTGGTAACGCCCAAACAATACAGACGCTGCAATCATCGGCTGCAGTGGTTTTCAGAATTTTCTGTTTTTTTTTGCTTGCCAGTGTGGACTATACATTTTCTATATATTTCATAAAAATGTGTTGTGTATTCATTTCAAGAATTGTCTGGCAAAAGTGATGAATACTTGACATGATGGTTGTTTATGTACAGTGGAGAGGAGAGAGAGAGCGAGTGTAGGGTTCGTGTTGCATGTGTCTGTGTGTGGAGGGATGCTGCAAGGTAACTACGTGAAATAAGTCTGAGTGGTCTTATTCCAGTTCCCAGTGGGTGGGAGCCCAGCCCACTGTACAGAATTGCCCCTAATTCAGTACTAATTGGTTATAAATTGGTAATCTTGGGCCGAGGCCACACGATGACCGTTAGTGGATGGAAAATTTCACGCCAGTCGCTGTATTCTGAGGTTGGCCACATCAGTAAAGGGAGCTTTCCAGAAAAGTCTAAAAGGATTACTAATTCTAATCTTGTACTTTTTACACGGGTTTCCGAAATGCAGTACACCCAAGGGGTGAATACACAACAAATCAGTTAAACAAGGTGTGGATGATGATCTCTTCTATCGTGAGGGAAACATATATTGTGCACTGCGCAGAGCTCTCTGCATTTCAGCTGAAGCTGGTCACTTCATTGCCTGCACAAAGGATTTTGTCCACATATCCTTAATGCCGAGGTCAAACAATGAGAAGCTGCTCAAGCTCCTCAGCACCCACTGGTTTGATGTTTCATAAAGATGTGTCTTGCCTTTCAGGGATGGAGCCAGGAATTAGGGAGAACACCATCACTCCGGTGCGAGAGCTGGGCAATTTCATCTGTAGAATGGGAACAGGTGAGGCCCCGCCTGTCTCCTTAGCCAAGCAAATTGTACATTTTTTTTATGTTTAAAAGGGGAAAGCTACGTTTAGGAGCACGACTGAGAAATTACAACCTGGAAACGGGCCATTTGGCCCAACTAGTCCATGTCGGTGTTTACTCTCCACACGAGCAAATAGTCCCAATCACAATTACCCGCCTAGTTCCCATATCCCTTTTCCTTTATCCCTTCCCCTATCCAATCCAAATGTTGACCTAGTTTCTGCCTCAACCACCTGGAAGTGAATTCCACCCCTTGCAACTCGCTGTGTAAATAATGTCGAAAAGGCAAAAAACTTTCTGGACCAGAATAGAAATTTGCCAGCTCGGATGACTCCCGATTGTCATTGAGGACGAGCCCAGATGCCAATCGTTTAGGATTTCCAAGGCATGGAACATTTCTTGCAAAATGATGGATCCCCCTAGGGTGGGAGACAATGTTCCCTCTAATTTTTTTTTGGCCTGTATGGTTGCGCCGGCCATTCCAAACTCCGTGCGTGTGCAGTTTTTCTATTTAACTGCCAGCTCACAGGCTGCGCGGGACCTTCAGAACGCTGCGCGGCCGCACAGCTTAAAAGAAAGATTGGTGGGAGGGGAGGAAGATTAAAAATACCGTTTCCCACCAAGAGGTTTCCCCCCACCTCCAATATTTCCATAATCTAGATTGAAGGAGGAGGTACTTCATATTGAAAATACTTCCGCTACACTTGCCTTCTTGTTTAAGATTTAAGAATTGCAATAAATAGTTACGACAATGCCTCAATTTTAAAATTCTCATCCTTGTTTTCAAATCCCTCCATGGCCTTGCCCCTCCCTATCTCTGTAATCTCCTCCAGCCCCACAACCCTCAGGGATCTCTGTGCTCTTCCAATTCTGGCCTCTTCCGTATCCCCTATTTTAATCGCTCCACCTTTGGCAGCTGTGCTTTCAGCTGCCTAGGCCATAAGCTGTGGAATTCCTTTCCTACACCGCTCCGCCTCTCTACCTCTCTCTCCTCCTTTTAAGACGTTCCTTACAACCTACCTCTTTGACCAAGCTTTTGCCCACCTGTCTTACTATCTACTTGTGTGGCTCTGTGTCAAATTTTGTTTGATAACGCTCCTGTGAAGTGCCTTGGGATGTTTTACTACGTTAAAGGTGCTATATAAATGAAAACCATCCCTTCCTTTACTGTAATACCTGCCACTCTGTATGGACCCTTTACCTTATCTCCCTTAGTCAGCGTCTCCAGAACAGTCTTTAGGGTGGGATCCTGTGCCTGGACCATCTTTAGGTCCGGGGCCAATGCTACCCCTGCTCTCCCTTGGGTCCCACCTCTGTCTCTGATCGCTGCTACCAGACTCGACCCATATGGATCCCAAAATGTGCCCGTTCGAGCACCCTCTTTCGCCAGCACGTCAGCCTGCTGATTGCCCTCCGCTCGGGGTTCCGCCTTAGAATGGGCCTTGACTTTGTGGATATAGAAATCCCCCTGGGTTCCTATCGATGTTATGATCTGCTGCAACAATGGCTTGGTTGCTAGAGGTTTCCCGTCTGCAGATGTGAACCCGCGACGAGACCAAATGGCTAAATATTCTGTACACGAATTGCAAGTGAACATGCTGTCCGAGCAAATCGTGTAGGGTGTAGGGAACTCTTCAGGGTGGGTAACCACATACACCACCGCCGACAGTTCAGCGTGCTGGGCACTCATGGTGCTCGGGAGTTTAATGGCCTTGTCAATGCCTGTCTTTGGGTCAAAAATCCCGCATCCAGTGAGTCGCTCCCCGGCCACCACTGTATTGGACCCGTCTACATAGATCTCACGGCCCGTGGGATGGATCCCAGCCCAAAACCCTATGTCTACGTCCCACACCCCTTCAACAGAACATTTGTGGGCCACCCCTGGGTAGATCAAATTTGCGGCAAGCTTGGGTTCACAGAGGCCTTTCACACTCAAATTCGTCTGAGAGAGCAATAAAGTCCAGCGAGCAATGCGTGCACTGCTCACCATGCCGTCCTTTATCCTTCCATCCAGAAGCATCTGAGTGGGCGTATGATGGGTTAAGAGAGTTATCGGGGACGCCCCCGTGAAGATTTGTGATCTCCTCACGGCCCAATGTGTGGCAAGCAGGTGCCTCTCACAATTGGAGTACCCCCTCTCTACATCTGTGAGGATTCTTGATGAGTATACCACAGGCCTCAGCTTGCCATGCCACTCCTGGAGCAGCACTGCGCTCAAACTGTCCCCTGTGGCAGCTACCTCCAAAAAGAACTCCTTTCCCCCATCAATCGCTCCTACAGCCGGCGCGGTCTGCAGATCTCTCTTTAGACGACTAAAAGCTGCCATGCAGTCCTCATCCCACTCCCAGCCCACTCCCTTGTGGAGGAGCTGGAGTAGAGGGGCTGCCATAGAGGCATAGTCCTCTATGAAATCCCTGCAGTACCCTGTGAGTCCCAGGAAGGATCTTACCCCCGTTACCGTGGTCAGGGCAGGTAGCTCCTGTACTGCCTTCCTCCTCGCCTCATCGATGGCCCTCTCCCCAGCACGCACGGTCAGCCTGAGGAATTTTACTTCCTGCTGGCCGATCTGTGCTTTCTTGGGATTAACCTTGAACCCAGCTTCCTTTAACAGACTCAGCAGCTCAGCCAGCAGTGGGCCATGCTCCTCCCCCTCGTTGGAGAACAAAAGCAGGTCGTCCAAGTACTGCACAAGCCGCTGCGGTCTGCTGAACCCTTTTAAACAGTTGGCCATACATTGGTGGAAAATAGAAGGACTGTAATGAAACCCTTGGGGAAGGCAGGTCCATGTGTACTGCTGACCCTTGAAAGTGAATGTGAACTTATACTGGTCCTCCCTTTTGAGAGGGATAGACCAGAAGCCGTTGGAAATGTCCAGCACCGTGAATGTTTTTGCAGATGCTGAGATACTCCCGATCAGGTTGGCTATGGCTGTGATGGTGGGGGCACAGGCCAGGATGTTCTTGTTAAGAACCCGATAGTCCACAGTGGCTCTCCACGAATTGTCCGGTTTCCTAACCGGCCAAATCAGAGAGTTCACATGGGTCGCTATGGGTCTCAACACACCCTGCTCAACCAGTGATCCCAATAACGTCTCTAAATCCGCTTCTGCCTCTCTGGGGAAGTTGTACTGTTTCTGTGGTCGGGCCATGGGGTTTCCTTCTACTCTGACCTCCACCCCTATTACCCTCCCACAGTCGTGCTTTTGTGTAGCGAATGCCGCGAGGTTGGCTCGCACATCCGCTATGTACTCCACCAGGGTAGAAGTGACCAAAAGTTCAAGGTCATAACTACCCTTGGGCTTCATCGTACACATGGTTCCCTTGCCTTGCTTCCCTGGTATAACTACCACCTCCTTCTCCTTTCCCGTGCATACTGCCACCCAAAGACAGTGATTCCAGAAAGCCACCAATACCTTGTGGGCCAGTATGAAGTCTGCCCCCAAAATGCCTATTCCCTCCCGCTCCCACTGCATCAGGACACATTTGCACCCCGTATGGAGTGTGCCCAGATCGATGACTAGCGGGATGGAGAAAGAGCCAGCCTGCTCGTTCCCGGTGAACCCTACTAAGTTATATGGGACCCCACTCGATAGAGGTGATGTGGTCGGGTTATCCGCATAGACAATGATGCTTGAAGCTCCAGTGTCCAGCAGATAGGTCCCTTGCACCTTCTCCACCCCCATCTTCAAGCATGGTCTCTTCCAAGCATCATAACTTAGTGGGCACAGGTAATCAGGCTGAGAAGCCGCTAGTCATGGGTTGGGATTGTTCGGGGCGGATGGGAGTACGCTGCCCGCTGCCGCATCCACCCTACCCTGCCCTGCCGGAAAGACTGCGCGGAGAGCAGCCACTAATACTGCGAACAGATCAATGCTGCTTCCTGCCACAGCTGCGGCTTTCTGCACTGGCGCTGGAGGATCCCCTTTCCCGCTCCTTTTGTCAGAGACTGGGCAGTCTTTCCTCCAGTGCCCTTTACTCCCGCACCCATAACAACCCTGCTTCTTCTCTGAGCTACCCCCTTCCTGGTGCCACTCTCTTCTAATGTTGCCTCCACTAGGCTTTAACTCGTGTACTCTGCCCTTTGGTTTGTCATCCTCCCCCCTACCATTCTTAAAAGAGAGAGTTAACTGCTGGATCACACTCTCTTCTGTGGTCTGGGGATCCCTGGAATCGAACCACCCCTCTGCTTTGGCCTTGATCCTGGGCAGGCTGTTCACCAGCAGGGTCCTCAGCCAATGAGCCCTAGGCTCCCCCTGCAGCTGCGCTCGGTCACGCACCCCAGCACAGGCACTCCGGTAGATGGGCCAAAGCCTGTCCGCGAAAGCCTGCGGTGCCTCCCCAGCTGACTGCAATGTCCTTTCCACTCGGGTGGAGGGACTTCCATCATTGAGGCCCATAGCCTCTAGGATATCATCCTTTATCCCCTCTAACATACCCTGCCCCCACTTGCTACCCGCTGAGAGCGACTGGTACAACCTACTATCGAAGGAAAATAAAAGTAATTTGTCTGTCTCAGCTTCGTTACAATTATTGATCCCCCCACCTGCTCCACATCCGTAAAATGGACAGATGGGTCCCCTTTGCTGGTCAGTTTGGTCAGGTTAGAGACCATTGCCTGCAGCTGGGGGGTCGTATACGGGACCACGAAGTCACTCTGTAGTGC
Source organism: Somniosus microcephalus (assembly GCF_052327205.1). NCBI lineage: Eukaryota > Metazoa > Chordata > Chondrichthyes > Squaliformes > Somniosidae > Somniosus > Somniosus microcephalus. The sequence goes on from NC_140991.1 coordinate 286,671,263, forward strand.
TCCTTGCTCTTGACCATCTACGGGTGCACCGTATTTCCGCTGCCGGACAGGGCACATGGGTCCTGGTCCCGACACTTTGGGCGGTGGTCGAGCGTCCTCCGCTGCCTCACAGTCCTCCTTATCTCCCTCCTGCTCTTCCTCATCTACCCGGGCCACTCCCGGAGCTACCAAGCAGACCATCCCTTTGGCCTTAGATAGAGCATCGGTCAAATTCCGGATCTGCTCCTGGCAAGGACCATGATTACCCGTATCAATCCCTCCAGTGCTGGCGACTCTGTATGCCACCTGAATATCCTTCAACTGATCTCCCAGCAACTTTACCTCACTCGACAACCGAACATGCTCCTCCCTAACCACCCTCTCGTTCCCCTTTGCCTCAGTTACCTGGCATTGTAGGAACTCCTTATGGTTACGGAAGGTTTCCTCCTGGCTTATTCTTCCCTGCTTCTCATCCCTTAGCTCCATGCATAACCTGCTCCCTACTACAGCCCTTGCGTCTGACTGTGCCTTGGACTCCCTGAGCTCTGCCTCTAACTTAGCAACCTGCTTATCTAGCAGTTGGACTTGTTTTTGTAGACAGACGAGCTATATCGCCTTTTTAATGCTGCGCCTATGCTCCTTGCCCTCCGTCCATTCTGCCGCTGCGTCCACTGGACGCTCAGCACGCAACAAGCCTAGCACCCACTTCTTAGTGACGTTAACCTTCTTAAACACATATGAAGAAATCCTTTCCTCCATTTGGGATCTTTCGCCAGAAGCGCTGTCCATGACTGATTTACACTCCTTTAACCCAGGTCCTGCCGCGGTCGCCAAGAGATGTAAGCGGTTTTGATCCTAGCCCGGATGGTTCGAATCGGCCCGTCTTACAAAAGTTCTATGCCCGGGAATTATTATTCAGAGTGTAAATGGAATAAGTCATGGACAGGAATGCTTCGGTGAAAAATCATACTTATATTTATTTGGTCTAACATACACTGGCTAAAACATGCACTACTAAACAAAATCACTGTCTCTGTGGAGAATAAGATCCAGGTTACAAATAACATACATACAGTACACAACTGGGGACTATAACATGCAGTAATTCCCTTGTTGCTATGGTGGACTCTTAACTCCATCCCTACCAACGAATTACCCAGTCGCATAAGCCCCTTCGCCTGGCTGAACCAAACGAAGCTTCCACCCCAGAATAGCCCAAAAACTTCACTTCTGAGAAAAACCCTGAGCCCTTACACCTCACCCAGCTTGCCTGGGATATCTGGTTACCGGCTTGGGGCACTCGAGACCATGCTTACCACCACACACAGTTGGTCTCGATCGCTCTGCTCCGTTGTGGGAAGTCACTGCCCGGAGGCCGTTCCCTGTGAGGGGTATGCGGTTCTCAGTCTCAGCGGCTTCTTCCTCTGGTACTTCTTCTTGTTAGGTTGATCTTGGTGGAGCGAGAGCGAGAGAGAGAGAGAATGGTGGAAAAGGATCTATCTTTATAGGAATCTTGCTACCCCTATCTTTCCCGCCAATCTTTAAAATCCTTTTGTTTCTAAGCACTTCGGTGCTTAGTCAGTGATGGGCCATCATCAGACCCATGAGTATTCCGTGATTGGACTAATGGCCCTAAGTCTGGGACATAGCTCGCTCTTTGTTTTGGGAAAATCTGGCTCCTCTTTGGCTGGCTAGGCTAGTGGGTTCCTTGTTCTGCTTTTTTGAGATGGAGGTGAGAAGTGCTTTTGCATATTAGAGTGGCTTTCTAATAGCTTCAAGTTGACGGATGCCTCAGGGTCCTCAGCCCCTTCGTCAATGGCCTCCCCCCTTTTTCCAGGACTGTCGGGCGAACCCATACATTCTGGATGACTGACAGTTCTTTTGTCACAACCAACTGCCATGCATTCTCTGGAGTTTTAACAAACCAGTTTTTCACGTATCTGCACAGGGCGATCCCACCACAGGGAAAATATCCTCAGAAAAATCCCATAAAGTCCACAAAATATTCTCGACTGAGTCCATTCTTCATACAGAGACTTTGCGATCCCTTCACATCCAGCAGCCATATTTCTTAAAGCCAGTGTGCCACCTTGTGGATTGGGTCACCTGCAAGTTTTTGTCACATCTTTTCTCCCCCGTCCACTCCCCATTTTCCCCCTCCCACGGATTCATGCTGGGAGAAGGCTCCACCAATGCCAGCTGCCCTCTGGCACCTGATTGAAATGGTATCATTCTTCATGTGTACCCGGTCAGTTGGGTGCTGGCAGGCTATTCAACTGTAAGGGCATCACAACCATGCCTTATTTTCACCTGACCTCCAAAGGTTGTCACTCCATAACACTCGGGGGGGAAAAATTCAGTTGTTTGTGCCTCCCATCAGCGCCTTAAGAGGGTGCTAATGGGGCGCAAAGCAACTAGCACCCGGGCGTGGTGATGTTTGCGCCACTCACAAAATTAACTAGACATTTTGTGGCGGCGCTAAACACTGCCACCACGATCTCTTGCGCCGGCAGATCATGACGTCAGTCGAGTGCGCAACGCCCCGGTAGCGCCCCAGACCGGATATTGAGTGGCGCCCCCTGCCTTACCGCCTGCCGCTAGCAACGACAGGTTGAGGGGAACGTTTTGCAGTCAGGAAGGGACTGGGGGAGCGCTATTTAAAGGCGACCGCTTCCTGCCTTTTTTTGTTGGTGACATTTGTGCACCACGCATTCTGAGAGAGAGAGAGAGAGAGAGACTTCGGGAGAGATTCAACGCTGTGTGTGAAGGAGTTTTAGGTACTGAGCAGCACTTTGCAGGTTTATTTTGATATGCACTTCCTTGCTTCGCCAGCGCTCTGAGGTAACGCCTCGCTCCTCGGACTTTGCGCCTTAAGACAGGTGTGAAGTGCCTGATTTAACGCTCCAATCACCTCCGGGGCGATAAAAGCCAAGTTTGCCATCGGAGGCGATAATTAGCGCCAGGCACTAAACTTTGCGCATGACCGATAATGGCGCCCCAAACGGGACGATACTGAATTTTTCCCCCTTGGAGCTTGATGTTGTCTGAGTTATTTATGTCCCCACCCCTCTTTCTATCTAGCCCAGGGGTACTGAGGCCAGTTCCAGTATCGCTAATGCCACCCAAGCTGAGATGAGGGGGATCGAACCTCTGTCTTTCCTGACCTGACATGGTTACTTAATGCGTAAGACCCCTCTTGGTTTTCATTCATTCACTGTTCTAAATCGGCTTCTACAGTAATGTGCAGATATGAAAAATATTCTCTGTTTAAAGCACAAACCTTTCTTCCTCGTGTCTTTCAGTTTGTCTGCTGCTTTTGAGGCAGGAAGCATTTTATAAGCACTTAAAACAGAGAGGGGGGTGGGGTGGCGGTTGGCTGTGTACTGGTTGTGAGTCTGATGTGACCTTTGTTCTATAAAATCCGCCCCTCGCACAGTTTAATTCTTTCTCCTCCTTCAAATGAGATGCCTGTTCTATTGGGAATGGTTCGTGTATTCAGGTCCTTTTGGGATCTGCTTTTGTCTCTCTTCCCTTTGCAGCAGCCCCTCATTGTGTAAATGATTAGCAATTTGTGTGCGTGGCGATTGTAAGGTTATGGTAGAGCTATATGTTAATAATGGTGCCACCATAAACTTGTGGCCCCCCAGGGCAGCTTCATCTCCTTCTCAAAACCTGCCTTTCCTGCGAAAAGGACTTCAATATTCTTGTATTTCTTTCTTGTTGTTGTGTTAAAGATATTGCCCTAGTAACACTTTGTTTTGAAATCTCCTCCAAATAAAATCCAGGCCTTGAAATGCAAACCCTTTCAGGGACTTCAAACACTGCGAATGTGAGTCAAAGTCTTCCCTTCAGCTAAGGAATATTTTCTAGCTTGAGATGCACCTGTAGTCAAGAGCAATTCAAAGATCGAGTGCCTAAAACAACAATTTGCATTTTATATAGCTCCTTTAGCCTAGTAAAATCATCCCAAGGAGCTTCACAGGAGTGTTATCAAACAAGATTTGACACTGATCCACATAGAGATATTAGGACAGCTGACCTAAGCTTGGTCAAAGAAGTAGGTTTTAAGGAGCAATTTAAAGGATTATTGAGAGACAGGTAGCGAGGCCGAGCAATTTAGGGAGGGAATTCCAGAACTTAGGGCCTAGGCAGCTAAAAGCACAGCCACCAATGGTGGAGCGAAGGAAATCGGGGGCGGGGGGGGTGCAAGAGGCCAGAATCCCCCTTTGCGGATGAATACCGTTTGCCACTCAAGTTGTCCCTTCTAATAATTAAAAAGGCCTCAAGGACATGTTCCCTCATTAACATTTTAAAAAGTCATGCAAAAAAGCGTTATTCACTCTTAAACCAGTTTTAAATAATATTTATATATTTTTTCTCTGCCAGTTTTTCCCTGCTTCCCATCTTTCCTGAGGGTTGGGCTCCATGATGCCGGTCACCCTTTGGTACCTCACCACCAAGTGGCCATTCCTCATGTGTGACATCTGACAGTGAGACTTCACAGAGTAGTTAATTGTGGCCTCACTCAATGCCCACAGATGTGTACTATCAAAGAGGAGTCAATAAGTAGCAATTAGGAGTGGGAACCCTGATTCATGTTTTTCCCCCTCCTTTACCCAGGGCACTGCTTGGTTCAGTTGGTAGCACACTCGCCTCGGAGTCAGAAGGTTATGGATTCAAGTCCCACTCCAGAGACTTGAGAACATAATCTAGGGAGGAAGCGCTGCACTGTCGGAGGTGCCGTCTTGTGGATGAGGCGTTAAACCAAAGCCCTGTCTAACTGAATAGTAAAAATCTCCCGATGTCCTGGTCAACATTTATTTCTCAACAGTACAAAGTAACTGGCCATTTATCTCATTGCTGTTTGTGGGACCTTGCTGTATGTGAATTGGCTGCGGCAATTGTCTACATTACAACAGTGACCACATTACCATAAAGACCCAAATAGATGGAAGCTCTTTGAGGCTAAATATAGGCCCCATCTGCTGCCTTGGGATATATTGTGGGACATTCCTGGTCTGTATAGTCTAGCTATTCACTGGTTTCATTCACTAAGCCATTGGGGAGCCAATAAAATTCAACCTAGGCTCATGCCAAAAGGCTCTGGGTAGCTGTGCTGCACGGATCGGTGCTGAGCTATATAGATCAGAGGCTCCAGTGTGATCTCGGGGCTTTGCTGAGGCAGCTGTAGGGATGGTAAAGGAAGAAAGAACTTGCATTTATATAGTGTCTTTCATGACCTCTGGATGTCGCAAAGTACTTTTTTGTACTACATTAATGTTGTAATGTAGGAAATGCGGCAGTCAATTTGTGCACAGCAAGATCCCACAAACAGAAATAAGATAATGACCAGATAATCTGTTTTTAGTGATATTGGTTGAGGGATAAATATTGACCAGGACACCGGTGATAACTCCCCTGCTCTTCTTCAAAATAGTGTCATGGGATCTTTCACGTCCACCTCAGTTTAACACTGCAGCCAAAAAGACTGCACCTCTAACAGTGCAGCACTCCCTCAGTACTGCATTGGAGTGTCAGCCTCGATTAAGGGCCCAAAATCTCTGGTGTAGAACTTGAACACGGGACCTTATGACTCGGAGGTGAGAGTGCTACCAGTGAGCCACGGATGACATCTCAATTGACCTTTAGTGTCTCCAGGATAGGGAGGGGAAAATCAGCCAGAATTCCCACTCCTGATTATCAAAGTGCATGTGAGTGGACTTGGGTGAGGACAAGAATGGACGCGACTGTGATGATCTTGCTTCAAGGTCAAGTAGCCAGCTGATGCTCACTCGTACCGCTTAATAGCACTGTTGATGACACCTCCCATCACTTTGCTGATGATTGAGAGTATGCTGATGGGATGGTAATTCGCTGGATTGGATTTGTCCTGCTTTTGTGGACAGGATATAGCTGAGCAATTTTCCACTTTGTCGGGTAGATGCCAGTGTCGTAGTTGTACTGGAACAGTGTGGCTAGAGGCGCAGCAATTCTGGAGCATAAGTCTTCAGCACTACAGCCGGGATGTTGTCGGGGCCCATAGCCTTTGCTGTATTCAGTGATCTCAGCCAATTTTTGATACATGTTGACTGAATCGAATTGGCTGAAAAATGGTTTCTGTGATGGTGGAGACCTCAGGAGGAGGCCGAGATGGATCATCCACTTGGCACTTCTGGCTGAAGATGGTTGCAAATGCTTCAGCCTTGTCTTTTACACTCACATGCTGGGCTATGCCATCATTGAAGATGGGCATGTTCATGGAGCCTCCTCCTCCCATTAGTTGTTTAATTGTCCACCACCATTCACAACTGGATGTGGCAGGACTGCAGAGATTTGATCTGCTCCACTGGTTGTGGGATCGCTTAGCTCTGTCCGTAGTATGCAGCTTTCGTTGTTTAGCATGCATGTAGTCCTGTGTTGTAGCTTCATCAGGTTGGCACCTCATTTCTAGGTACGCCTGGTGCTGCTCTTCTGCACTCCTCATTGAACCAGGGTTGGCCCCCTGGCTTGATGGTAATGGTAGAGTGAGGGATATGCCGGGCCATGAGGTTGCAGATTGTGGTGGTATACAATTCTGCAGCTGCTGCTGATGGCCCACAGCGCCTCATGGATGCCCAGTTTTGAGCTGCTAGATCTGTCTGTATGTATTCCAGTTCGTACGGTGGTAGTGTCACACAATGCTATGGAGGGTGTCCTCAGTGTCAAGATGGGACTCTGGGCTGGATTTTACCAGCCCTGAGGAGGCAAGTTTGGAGGCGGGACTGCTGGGAAAATGGCAGAAACTGGGAGCGGGTACCGACCCCACTCCCAACAGCCTCCGTGCCATCTTCCCGGGAGGCGGATCCCCGAATCGTGCAGGGGCCCATCTCCTTGAGGCGGGAAGGAGATTAGAGCCAATTAACTGCCTGTTAACAGGTAGTTAACAGGCAGTTTTGAGGCTTTTCCCCATTTTACGCCTGCAATTGCAGGCTTCCCGATGGCTGCGAACCTCGCCAGGGTCAACGAGGCGAGCAGTGGGTCTGCGGGGGTGAGAGGGGTCGAAATGTCAGCTGTAGAGGTGAGTGATGGGTGCAAGTGTGGACAGGTAAGTATGAGAGGTGAGTGTAAAGTGTTGGAAAAAGTTTCCTTACCTCTGCTTCTTTCTGCAGGCTTCAACCTTAAAGGATCCGGAGGTTCCTCATCTCAACGGCAGAGATGACCGAATGGCTGCTGCATTTTCAGATGCTGCAGCCATCTGCTTTCTGCTGAGGAGAGAGGTCTTAGTGAGCCGTTGTGCAAGGGCTCACCTTAGAACAGAAATTTTCGACAGATGAAGTGTCATACGCTAACGTCATTGTCACCGCAGGGCGGGCTTAACAAGGCCAATCAAGGGAAAATAGCGTGGGTTGGTCAGACGTCGCTGGGGGCGGGACTGAAACCTGGAAACCAGAAGTCCCGCCTCCAGCACGCCTCCATTGACAAAATCCAAACTTCCCAAGGACTGTGTGGTGCTCACTCCTACCAATACTGTCATGGACAGATGCAGCTGCGACAGGTAGGTTGGTGAGGGCGAGATCAAGTAGGTTTTTCCCTCGTGTTGGTTCTCTCACCATCTGCCTTTAACGTAGTAAAACGTCCCAAAGCTATATTAGGATAATTGAAGTCCGCCAAGTGGAAACATTTCCTCTACGTCTACGCTATCAACCCCTTCATAATTTTAAAGACCTCTTTAAAATAGGACTGCTGGGCAGTTTCTTGATCGTTCAAGATCATCCAGTCAACAATAGCAACATCGTCTCCTGATGTGCGTCGATAGGTAGTTTCTCCCCAGCCCATGTTTAAACCTCGATGTGTCCACATGCTACATGTAAAAGTATCAGCCCGAGAAATATGAGCTATGCTTAGCCACACGTCTCATTGTACTTGCCTGGTTACAGTTTGTACTAATCGCAAGACACTTGACTGGTTGAAGAGATTTGTATGGGGTGGTATAGAAGCCAGGCTTTCAGCAAACACCACAGGGAGGGCTGTAGCTGATGCAAATGAGACTTACTGAGGGAGGGCCCTCTGCATCACTCCTCGGCAGTCAGCAAAGACATGCCTTATTTCCTGCTCAGTATTCATCAGATCACTGCAGCTGAATAATAGTGGAGAAGCACATAGCACTGATGAAAGTCACTACTTCATTTCGACAGCTGTAATTTCAGTTGAAGGTGTCTTTTAGTGGGGGAGTGAACTTAATTTATCTTTTGCTTTCGGATTGAGTCGCTAAAGTTAGATGGAATGCAAGGTAAGATACGACAAACACTACTGCTTGTGAAGGATAAAAAGCAAACTCCTGATACTGTTTTGCAGTAGTGCTTGGTGTTTTGTACACTGCTGCAGTAACTTTACTGCTTAAATCAGAATATTATGAAGTGATAGCAAAGACTTTGCAAATAGAACCATATTTGGAAGGAGTTTCCATGAGAAAAAAAAAGTGAGACAAATCACAAACTCATTGAATTATGTACAGCCGTCCTTGCTTTCAAAGTGTGAATTGTTTTGGAATGGGCTATATTTTCTTAACCGAAGTGCGATGCCTAATGGTGTCGCCTGCGTATTGCAGAAGGAAAGTATGTTGGAAATAATATATTAATTGAGAACCTGTCTCAAAGTTTCAGAACTTGTTGAATAAATCTGTCATGTGGAAAACTTCTGGCTGTTTTTTCCTTTGGTAATCTACTGATCGCCTCTGTTGTCTGTAGCTTGCTTGTGTAAGGACAGTGCACACTGACCAGAGAACTAGTTAACCAGCATCTAACAATGCAGAGTTGCAAACTTGGTGGAGGTGATTCATTATTGTTTGACTGTTATCCCATGCTGAATCCAGTCTTCTACAGGCAGGGCTTTTATCAAATGCATGGTTTTATATGGTGCTGTGTGTGTCCCGTTTCTTAAAAGGAATTAAAAGCTGAGGATCTAACAGAGCTGTGTCAGAATAAGTTATGAAAAGCACAGTGGGAGTCGCTATCCTAAGCACTCCCTGCTCATGGAAATTCATTTGAAGAACTGGATTCCAAAGGAACGCTTGGCTTGACCAGCCTTCATTTAACATGTTAGAAAATCAAATCTCTTGGGAACACAGAAGAGCAATGAAATCTGAAGTGAGGCGTAATAAATTGTAGTATGAAATAGTGCAAGAATCAGAAAAAAATGAGTGTTGAAAATTATACGTTTCAAACAATTTTTGTATAAATAATCGTTCATTTTACTGGAGCTTTAAGCTGTAAAGATGAGGTCATTTTTTTTTCAATGTTTGGAAATGAGATTAATCATTGACTGAGCAGAGACAATTTTATAAACAGTGCCATGAACCTCAACTGTGTGGATTCAACATTAGGAGTTCACCAGTATTGAATTTGTTAGAGGTGTTTAAAACGGGGTAGCGTCTGCCAAGGAGAATGAAAGAATACAGGCTCTCCTTCTCCTAGTAACTCCTCCAGTGAGCTTCTGGTCTTAGTCAAGTTGCTAGGCGAGGTGCTGAACACGGGGACTCCGTCCATGCATCGCTCCCTGCATTTGGTTTAAAGCAGGACTGGCGGAGGACTGTTTTGTGTCAGGGAACATTGGGTGGTAGGGGAAGGGAGGGTTGGAAGAAAATAAGAGTGCTTATGTTACAGAACTAGTAATCAGAGGCCTGGACTACTAATCCAGAGCACCAAAGTTGAAATAACACCATGGAAGTTTGAGAATTTGAATTCAGTTTTTTTTTTAATCTGAAAATAATTAAAATAAAAGTTCAACAGTATATATAAAAGAATGTCCTTTACTTCCGTAAGCCTGCCATCCTTACCCAGTCTGGCCGATGTGGTTGACTCTTAATTGCCGTCTGAAATGACCTAACCAAGACACTTGGTTGTATCAAATCATTACGGACTGCAACAGTTCAGGAAGAAGGCCCACCACCACCTTCTCAGGGCAACTAGGGATGAGCAATAAATGCCGGCCTTGCCAGCGACATCCCGAAAATGAATAACAAAACACAGTTCAACATGATATGCACGCAGATCCTTTAACAGGTCCCGTTCTCATGCTGTCGACAAGCTCAATTACGAAGGCACAAAATGGAGCAGACCAAAGCCGGGTATGTGGAGAGACAGTGGGAATATGAGAAGAGATTAGAAATAAACCAAGAAATAGCCTGGGGAGGAGAACCTACAGTGGAAGTGTAAACGTTGCCGTGGTCTTCGCAACAATGATACAGTCTTCATGCACAGTAACAGCTGCCATATGAGGCCAAAAGTTTCAAACCAATTGAAATCAGATTTATTACAAAAATGCCAATGACTCTGCCATTGTCTTTGATACTCTATATCGCTTCTCTTTTAAAAATTGATTTTGTTGCATCACAACAGCGATGTGTTTGTGCTACAAAAACCTCAGAAAATGAATGTACAAACTCGATATGCAATGTGCATGGTTCCATGAATCCAAGTCTATAAGAGATGTAGGGAATGGATGCTGGCAATGTGGGGCTATGTATTCCCTTGTATTCAAAGTTACAATGCAAGTAACCGGTGCACCGTGGCTGCAGGGTGCACTGCAACAACTCGCCAAGGCTTCTTCGAAAGCTGCTCCCAAACCTGCGACCTCCACCACCTAGAAGGCCAAGTGTGGCAGGTGCAAGGGAACACCACTTCCTCCACGTTCCCCCCTCCCAAGTCACACACCTTCCCAACTTGGACATGCATCGCTGTTCCTTCACCGTCGCTGGGTCAAAGTCCTGGAACACCCGACCCAACGGCACTGTGGGAGCACCTTCATCACATGGAATGCAATATTTCAAGAAGGCGGCTCACCACCACCTTCTCGAGGGCAATTAGGGATGGGCAATAAATGAGCGGTATTCCTAGCAATGCCCACATCCCAAGAATGAAGTTTATTTTTAAAAAGTGGTATTGTAAAGATCGAGCGGGACTCTTTTTTTAAATAAAATAATATCGTTTGGCAGCAAAAACATCAAATGTGCCATTGTCGCCCCCTCATTGGAATCCCATCTGTGATCAGTTCACTCGGCATAGCCCAGGGGTTTGAGCTGGGACTTTGCTGGTTTGTATAGTTCAGTACAACACTGGTCAATTTATTTACAAGCTGAGCTTTTTCATCACCTTTTTCTTTGAACTAGATTTTAAACTGATCCAAAACAGAGTGAGAAATGGATAGGAGTTTACGGGCATCTGAGAATTCAGGTGAAATTGGCAACAGTGATGCATCAGCACAATGTAAAATACATAAAATTGACAGTTTTAATATACACACACACACAGCGTTCAATTGTGTCAAGCCATCTGTCCGATAATAATGCCAGTAAAAAAACGATCCAATCTCACAGCATTGTGTGGGGTCCATATTATGAATCCTGCATTTTAAAGAAAGAACTTGGCATTTCTATAGCTCTTTTCACGACCTCTGGACGTCCCAAAGCACTTTACAACAGTGACTACACTTCATTGGCTGTAATGTGGGGAAACGGGCACGTTAATGTGTACACCGCAAGATCTCACAAACAGCAATGACATAAATGATTAGTTAATCTGTTTTAGTGATGTTGGTTGGGAGATAAATATTGGCCAGGGCACCGGGGAGAACTCCCCTGCGCTTCTTCGAAATAGCGCCGTGGAATCTTTTACGTCCACCTGTCGGGACCGATGGGGCCTTGGTTTGATATCTCGTCTGAAAGACGGCACCTCGGACAGTGCAGCGCTCCCTCAGTACAGGTACTGAGAGTGCCGGGCTAGATTTTGTGCTCAAGTCTCTGGAGTGAGGCTTGAACCCACAGCCTCTGACTCTCTCAATTTTAATCACTGAAAGAAGCTCCCGAACTTTAGTTCTTTGAATATCATGTTGTCGGGTTCCATTCCTGTTGGATTTTGGAATTCAAATCAAGGTGTGGCTCAATTGTTTTGGCTGTATTTCCCCCTTTGCCCAGCATGACCAGAGTAAATGTTTGAGGTGGTCAAAAAGAAAGCTTTTTCTTTACAACCACATCAAAGAACCCCGGAGAAGAAGGGGCTTCTGCAAACAATCGCTTCATTTTCTTCACACAGTTTCCACCTGATTAAACCCAAAGTTTCCCTGTGGGTGTCTAGAGGGAAAGGGAATGGCTGAGTGATCCCGAAGGTGCAGAGACAAAGAAAATGAGACCCTTGACTAATATTTTCAGTGCACCGAATAATTGAGGTCAAAGTCCCTGTGTTTTTTTTTCTTGCACAAAATAAAATCAATGAATTGGAAAAGATGTGCATCGATGATTTTAACAACAAATTATTTAGCAGCAGTGATACTGAGTAAGTGACTGGGGGAATCGGTACTTTTCTTTTCTTTTCTTTAAGGTATTTCAGATTTATTTGTGTAGAGAGGATGTTGTATTAGTTGGCTTGAAAGAAATTCCTCTGTACAAACAAAACAGTTTGGGGAATAAAGGATTCCAATTTAAAATAATTGCTAAAGTACCAGGGGGAGAGGAGGAGAATGTTTTCGGGGCTATTGGGAAAGAGCAGGGGAGTGGGACTAATTGAATAGCTCTTTCAATGAGTTGGCACAGGCACGATGGGCTGAATGACGACCTCTAATTGTAAATGGAACTCCTGCTGCAGTTTTTCCAGTAATGGATGTACTTTTTTTTGGAGTACTTTAAAGTGCAGTCAGCCGAGTGGATGGGGTTAAAATCGTCCGTGTTTCTATATTCTATATTTCTGGCCATATTGATTGTAAGTCTGGGCAATTGGGGAAGCAATTCTCGGGGTGGTAGTGAATGGTGGTACAGATGCAGGTTCAAGCACCGTACCATTCCATTGTTGATCTGCTCACTCATTGAGCAGCAAGGCACAGTGGAGCCTCCCAGTAAATTAGAGGGGAGAATTAAACCTAGGTGGTTCATAGTGCTTTCGAGCAACCTGATCAGCAGTGTAAGCCATGTAGTAGCACGCTCACCTCTGAGTCAGAAGGTTGTGGGTTCAAGTCCCACTCCAGGGACATAATCCAGGCTGACACTCCCGGTGCAGTACTCTTGGAGGTACCATCTTTCCGATAAGATGTTAACCAGAGGCCTTGTCTGCCCTCTTGGGTGGACGTAAAAGATCCCAAGGCACTATTTGAAGAAGAGGGAAGTTCTCCCCGATGTTCTGAACAATATTTATTCCTCAACTAACATCACTAAAACAGATTATCTGGTCATTATCACATTGCTGTTTGTGGGTCCTTGCTGTTCGCAAATTGGCTGCTGCGTTTCCTACATTCTCTTCTTCTTAGGCAGTCCCTCGGAACCGAGGATGACTTGCTTCCACACTAAAAATGAGTTCTCAGGTGACTGAGTCCAATGCGGGACCTACAGTCTCTGTCACAGGTGAGGCAGACGGTGGTTGAAGGGGTGGGTGGGTGGGGTGCTTGGGTTGACGTGCGCTCATTGTGCTGCTTGCGCTTGGCTTCCGCTTGCTCCCGGCGAAGAGTCTTGAGGTGTTCGGCGCCTTCCCGGATGCTTCTCCTCCACTTTGTGCGGTCTTGGGCCAGAGATTCCCAGGTGTTGATGGGGATGTTGCACTTTTTCAAGGAGGCTTTGAACGTGTCCTTGAAGCATTTCCTCTGCCCACCTGGGGCTCTCTTGCCGTGTCAGAGCTCCGAGTGGAGCACTTGTTTTGAGAGTCTCGGGCATGCTGACAATGTGGCCCGTCCGTTGGAGCTGATCGAGCGCGGTCAAAGCTTTGATGCTGGGGATGTTGGCCTGAGCGAGAACACTGATGTTGGTGCGCCTATCCTGCCAATAGATTTGCAGGATCTTGCGGAGGCAGCGTTGGTGGTACCTCTCCAGTGCTTTGAGATGCCTGCTGTACATGGTCCATGTCTCTGAGGCATACAGCAGGGCGGGTATTATTACTGCCCTGTAGACCATGAGATTGGTGTTGGGTTTGAGGTCCATTACAACAGTAACTACACTCTAAAAGTACTTGTACGATAGCAAAATACTGCAGATGCTGGAAATCCGAAATAACAACAGAAAATGCTGGAAAAACTCAGCAGGCCAGGCAACATCCGTGGAGAGAAAATAGAGTCAACGTTTCGGGTGAAAACCCCTTTGTCAAGACTAAAGAAGCACAGGAAATGAAATGGATTAAGAGGCCAGGCTGGGAGAGAACAAAAGAGAAAAGAGACATTAAGAGGTATTCAAAAGTACTTCATTGGCTGTAAAGAGCTTTGGGATGTCCTGAGGTTGTGAAAGACACTATATAAATGCAAGTCTTTTTACAGTGTGGAACTCTCTACCACCTTCTGTAGCAGCGATCTCAAATCTAACAATTAAAATATCAGAGGAGCTGCAGTGCTTTTCATTGCTGCTATTTCTAATATGGAAAATATATTGTGCCAGTTTCCCAACTGAAGCACAGCGAGTTGTTGAGCTAAACACAAACTAATTATAGCAATGAGATGCACAAGGACTAACAAAACTGATTACATTTTAAAAATGAAGCTTTGTGCTATTTTGCATCTAATAACTTGTTCATTTTGGTGTAAACCATTGCCAAACCAAACAACGATACATTTTGACATATTAGCATAACACCTACACCAACACATAGAATGATACAGCACAGAAGGAGGCCATTCAGCCCATCCTGCCTGTGCCGGCTCATTGAAAGAGCTATCCAATTAGTCCCACTCCCCCTGCTCTTTCCCCATAGCCCTGAAAATTTCTCCTTTTCAACCACATATCCAAGTCCCTTTTGAAAGTCACTATTGCATTTGCTTCCACCACCCTTTCAGGTAGTGCATTCCAGATCTCCAGATCAAAACTATTCGTTGCATTTGATATAAAAAAAAAATCTAATCTCCCTGGTGTTTTTTTTGCCAATCTTTAATCTGTGTTCTCTGGTTACTGACCCTCCTGCAAGTAGAAACCGTTTCTCCTTATTCACTCTATCAAAACCCCTTAGGATTTTGAATACCTCTATTAGATCTTCCCTTAACTTTCTCTGCTCTAAGGAGAACAATCCCAGCTTCTCCAGTCTCTCCACATAACTGAAGTCCCTCATCCCTGGTCCCATTCTGGTAAATCTCTTCTTCACCCTCTCCATGGACTTGACAGCCTTCCTAAAGTGTGGCATCCCGAATTGGATGCAACACTCCAGCTGAGACCTAACCAGTGATTTATAAAGGTTTAGAATCTGACAGTAGTTTTGAAAGTGATTTTTTTGTGCCACTTTGGTGTTTTTAAACTCACCGATATCTTCAAAGCATTGCCTGTGTCTCGAAGCCAACACTTCTCAAAGAACGTTTACTCAGAGCTGTGTTTTTAACTAATTTGTGTCATTACATCATGAAGTCTGTAACGACGTGATTCAGATTAGAATTGTGTTTGACAAATAGTGAGTTAGTTGTTCTGTATTGTATAGTGAGGACACTAGCACTTTAAACTGTTCTTATAAGAATAGTGTTGTTGGATGAAAAAAATGCAGATGCACGAATTCTGAAATAAAAACAAATTGCAGGAAACACACAGGTCAATCAGCATCTGGAAAGACAATGGCCTAGAAATTCACAACGGGGCGCCAGTCTCGCCAGGGCGCCGGAAGTACTGCCCCGGAAGAGGTCGCGAATGCCCGCCGGAAATTCAGTTTCAGCGCCCCAGACGGAAGCGCGGCGCTACTCGAGGCGCCCCACATCCCTCTTGGGGCGCTGCAACTGAAAATCTCAGCGCAACGTGCCACAGCGCCACACGCTGCAGCACGGCGCGCTGCGGTACTGCAGGCTTTCCTCCCCTTCTTAAAGGGGAGGGGCCTGCTGCAGCGCGATCAGCGATCGCGAGTGCCGGCAAAAGAGCCCAGCACCGAGGAGAAGTGCCGGGCTCTTGGGACACAGCCGGCACAATGCCGGGGGGGGGGGGGCTCAGTAGGCCGGGGACGGCGGCGCGAAGAGGTGCTGGCAGGTGGCCAGCAAAAAAAATGGCCGCCCCGCACCTCCGCGCCTCTACCGCCGCATGTAGGCCCCCCTGAACCGGTCGCAAATTGCGATCGGCGTTAAAGCAGGCGGCGCCACCAAATTTCGTGATCGGGGCGGTAGCGGGGCACTGCGCACACCGATGACATCATCGGTGGCGGCGCAGCGCTAATGGCTAGCGCCGCCATTAGCGTCCCGCTAAATTTAGCGGGAGGCATGGCCAGTGGTGCAAAACCCACTAAGTGCCCTCTTTGGGCGCTAACGGGTGGCGCAGCCCACTGAATTTCTAGGCCAATGATTGGCAAGGTTTTGATTGTGAACCTTCTGTCAGAACGAAGTGTCTTAACCCAAACCATTGTCTTTTCTCTTTACTGATGTAGATGGACTTGCTGTGTGTTCCCTGCATTTTCTGATATCAGTGATTGATGTTTTCATAATATATAATCAAGGTCACAGTTTTATGCCTGTTTTGGAAAAAATGAGGAATTTGATCGCGAAAACATTGGTTTAAAATCCCCAGGATTCTATGTATTAAAAGCGGAATGTGACTTGGCAGCAGCACTCTCGCCTCTGAGTCAGAAGATTGTGGGTTCAAACCCCACTCCAGGGCCTTGACTACATAATCCAGGCTGACCCTACCCGTGCAGTACTGGGAGGAGTGCTGCACTGTCGGAGGTGCTGTCTTTTGGATGGGATGTTAAACTGAGGCCCCATCTCCCCTCAGGTGGACGTAAAAGATCGCATGGCAATATTTGAAGAAGAGCAGGGGAGTTCCCTCTGTGTGCTGGCCAGTATTTATCCCTCAAACAACATCGCTCAAACAGATGACCTGGTTATTTATTTCATTGCTGCTTGTGGTACTTTGTGTGCATATTATAAAAAGGATATAGAGGCACTTGAGAAGGGGAAAAAAAGATTTACTAGGCTGATACCAGAAATGAGAAATTATACCTATCAGGAAAGATTGAACAGGCTGGGGCTGTTTTCTCTAGAAAAGAGAAGGCTAAGAGGTGAACTGATAGAGGTCTTTAGGGTTTGATAGGGTAGACGTAGATTTTCCACTTGTGGAGGAGACCAGATATAAGATAGTCACTAATAAATCCAATAGGGAATTCAGGAGAGACGTCTTTACCCAGAGAGTGGTTAGAATGTGGAACTTGCTACCATAAGGAGTAGTTGAGGCAACTAGCATAGATGCAATTAAGGGGAAGCTAGATAACCACATGATGGAGAAAGGAATAGCAGGATATATTGATGGGGTTAGATGAAGAATGGTGGGGGGAAGCTCGTGTGGAGCATAAACACCAGCATGGACCTGTTGGGCCGAATGGTCCATCTGTGCTGTACATACGATATGTACTATAACTCCCACTGAATTTGCTTCATACCAGCTGTGATGTAACTGCAACCTATGCAAGTCATGCTTTTTACTTTGAAACACATAGAAGTTAAAACACAGGTACAGGCCATTTGGCCCAACTAGTCCATGTTGACGCCTACCCTCCACACGAGCAGATAGTTCTAATCACATCTACCCACCCTGTTCCCGAATCCCTTAAACCCCTTTTCCTTCATCCACCTATCCAATCTAATCTTGGTTTCTACCTCAAACCCGCCTCCCCTTCCTAATATCTCCTTCTCTAGTTGTGTCTGATTTCACCTCTGTGGAGCACCTTGAAGCATTTTTCTACAGTGAAGGCGCTGTATAAATGCAAGTTGTTGTACAAGTTGGCAGTATAACTGCAGGCTTGCCACTTGCAATGCATTTTAGGTCTATTCCAGCCTGACGGCAATATGGGGTATATAAATTACTTCAGATAAAACAGGATTTCTGAGATTTATCAGCCAAGGCTTTTATTTACTAATTGGCAGTAATAGTCACATTAGATGAACAAAGAGGCGCATAAATGGAAGTTCATCTTGGTGTCAAATACCTTTGTTACTTCACCATTTTCATGATACCCCAAGCGACCTATACCCCACCCCTATTGATGCCTTAAACATTGACTTTTTTTGTTCCTTGTCTTTCGTTTAATCTCAATTGGAGCGACAGCTTCCTAGTGTTAAGTATAATAGGAAAACGGCTGAGTCATGTATCTATCTCCAGATGTATTATGTGGAGCTTTTGAAGATAGGATCAGATCAAACAGTGAACCTGCAAACAAGATTTTGAAAAGCCGATTGATTAGCTGGAGAATGTCAGGTGTATTTGTTGTGAGAAAGATGAGCTGGTGAGAAATGGAAGCTTTTCTTTTCTTTATCCTGTTCCCCTGTCCATCAAGTCAGCGGCTCTGCTGGGTCCATTGGCACTGGCTGCCCTCTGGTGCCTGGTCCAGATGGTCATTCTTCATGTCTGAGCCTGATTCGTGAGTGTAGCTGGCCTAGTCAACAGTGAGTGGCATCACAACCAAGCCTTCAGCCGTCTTCCACACTTTACTGGAAGAGTCCATTGGATAGGAGGGCCAGGATATGGATACAACTGAATGGCTTGCTAGGTCACTTCAGAGGGCAATTAAGTGTCAACCGGATTGGTGTGGGATTGGAGTCACATATAGGCTAGACTGGGTAAGGTCGGCAGGTTCCCTTCCCTAAGAAGACATTGAGAACCTGTTGGTGTTTACAGCAACCCAACAGCATCATGGTCACTTTTACAGGCACCACATTTTTTAAACTGAATCCAGATTCTCAAACTGCCATGCTGGGATTGGAACTTGTGTTCACTGGTCCAGGCCTCTGGATTACTAATCCAGTAATATAACCACTACACTACCATACCCCTCAAACAGATGAAACAGGCTCTGGGGCATTACGTTATTAAACGGTAATTTTTTTTTTACTTAAGTATACTCCTAGGATAGAATAAGATTTTCTGAAGTAAAACCTCCCCGCCCAACCACTTCAATCTGCCTCCTGCAAGCTGAGGGGTGACCGTAGAGGTCTTTAAAATTATGTAAGGGTTAGATAGGGCAGACGTAGAGAAGATGTTTCCACTTGTGAGGAGAACATAACTAGGTGCCATAAATATAAGATAGTCAGTAATAAATCCAAAAAGGAATTCAGGAAAACCTCTTTACCCAGAGAGTGGTTAGAATGTGGAACTTGCTACCACATGGAATAGTTGAGGCAGTTAGCATAGATGCATTTAAGAGGAAGCTAGATAAGTACATGAGGGAGAAGTGAATAGAAGGGTAATGTAGAGGGTGGGAGGAGGTTCGTGTGGAGCATAAACACTGGCATAGACCAGTTGGGCCGAATGGCCTGTTTGTGTTGTAAAATTCTGTGTAAATCCTCCCACCTCTTGCAACTCTGTCTGAGGATATGACCTGACTGCCAAGTCACTACTCTTACCTCCTACCAGCTGCCAGTTCCCCCAGGAGGCTGGCCAAGTGTTCTTTTTATAATGGAAGAGATTCTTAATAGTTATCTTCTCAACAGCATTTTCCTTTAATTTGAATTCAGTTTTTAAAAAAAAGCTGGTATCAGTAAAAGGGACCATAAAAATAGGAACAGGATTAGGCCATTCAGCCCCTCAATCTTGTTCTGCCATTTAATGAGATCATAGCTGATCTGCATCCTAACTGCCTTTGGCTCCATATCCCTTAATGTCCTTGTCTAGCAAAAATCCATTGATCTCAGATTGAAAATTATTAATTCAGTTGACATCTATTGCTTTTTGCAGGAGAAAGTTCCTTTGCATGAAGAAATGTTTCCTAACTGCTCTCCTGAATGGCCTGGCTCTGATTTTAAGGTTATGTCCCCTTATCATAGACTCTTCCACCAGCAGAAAATGTTTCTCTTTATCTACCCCATTAATTCTTTTCAAAATCCTAAAAACCTCAATCAAATAGCCCTTTAACCATCTTACTCCTTAACTATCTATATTCCAGGGAATACAAGTCTACTTTATGTAATCTCTGCTCATAATTTAACCCTTGGAGCCCTGGTACATTTTGTCTGATTGTTGCAAAACCCAACTGGTTCACTAATGTTCTTTAGAGAATAAAAGCTGCCGCCCTTACCCGGTCTGGCCTGTATGTGACTCCAGTCCCACACCAACATGGTTGACTGGCAATTGCATTCTGAATTGGCCTAGCAAGCCACTCGGTTATATCAAATCGTTACCAGTGGTTCAAGAAGACCCACCACCAGCTTCTCCGGGCAACTAGGGATGGGCAATAAATGCTGGCCTTGCTAATGAAGCTCACATCCTGAAAATGAAATTTTAAAAATTTAACATTTAAAAAAAATATTAATTAACCCCCTTCAGCCCTACAACCTCTGAGAACTCTGCATTCCTCCAATTCTGGATTATTGCGCATCCCCGATTTTCAGCGCTCCACCATTGGCAGCCATGCCTTCAGCTGCCCAGGCCCTAAGTTCTAGAATTCCCTCTCTAAGCCTCTCTACATCTCTCTCCTCCAAGACCCTCCTTAAAACCTACCTCTTTGACCAAGCTTTTTGTTACCTGTCCTAATATCTCCTTTAAGTGGTTTGGTGTCAAATTTTGTTTGATAACATTCCTGCGACGCACCTTGGGATGTTTTTACTATGTTAAAGGCGCTATGTTAAAGGCGCTATATAAATGAAAGTTGTTATTTGAGGGATCCATTTATCAATCCCTTGTAGTTGACTGTTGGATGAAGGTGGGGGTTCATTACTTGTTGTGGCGCTGTGAGTGCTGGGTTTCTAAAGGGAATGTCACAGTTAAGAGTATTCAGCCGATGTTGTTATCACATTGGTTTATTTTACTTCTAAAGTTTGCTAATGACCGGCATTGTTAATTGTGTTTGTACAGCCTGAACTCGCTCTGTATGGATAAGGGATTTTCATTCTCTTGGCTGGTTCAGATCATTTTAAAGTGTAGTTTACACAGTTGTGGCAGTGATTGTCTGTGTTAAACATTGCTGTCACTGTTAATGCATAGCAAATATTTTCGCCAGATAGCAACTCCTCGCCAAAGGTCACGGGAAAGTCATTTCTACCAGGAGACCTCCTTGTAGTCTGGAGTGTGCGGTTTAAAAAATCATTTGTTTGCAGTGTATTTTACACATTCCGATTTGAGAGCAACCCATAACATAACCCCATCTTTGTGCTGCCATTTATCAATGTACTTTGGCATTGACACTGTCTGACAGACAGACCAGCCCTCAGTGCCTGCAAGAGTGAGAAAAGCAGACAAGCTTGCACACCCAGTCTCCACACAGCTTAATAATCTTCTTTCACTCCGATGAAGAGCCACAACCTGTCACCGATCTACGATGGGTGCTGGCTGCAGTGATCGGTTCATCAAGCCCTGAGGTAGGGGGGAGGTGGAGGGCTTCCACAGGTCATTGATGTGATTGAAGCTACAACAGTTAGATCTAAATCAATGAAAAGTATAGTTAAAGCTTCATTAAATCTGGTTCTGCTCTGTTGGGAGGCTGGTGATTGGAAGATATTTATGTATAATATATATTTTTATATATACACATATATATATATATGCACAATCACCACAAATAGAAGCTTGAAATACATTGAGAAACTGTAGGGTGAACATTACAAGCCTTTATCCCAGTGTGGAGCATTACTGGATGGGTGTGCAGATCAGACACAGAGGTCAACATGCCCAAATCGCAGTATGAACATTTTTTCTGTTTATTTAAAACGTTTTACTATGTTAAAGGCCCTATATAAATGCAAGTTGTTGTTGTTATTGTTAGAATGAATCGGCATAAAATCGGGAAGGTCGAGAATCAGTCGCACTGATTTTCAGGCTCACCTCTTCACCTTCGCTCCCGCTGTCTGAAGCAGAGTCTACCCTTGGGTTCATTCTCCATGGCTAGTTTTGCTGCCTCTCTCTTTCTTGCATGCTCTCTCTGTCTCTCTCTCTGACTCGTGCTCTCTCTCTTTCTCTCTCTCTCTGGGAGGTAGTTGGGATACTACAATTGACCTCACTGCCTTGGACTAGGGAATGAAAATACTCCACCATGCATTGAGGTCGATGTGGACATCAAATGAAGACGAGATTGGACTCGATGGACCATGAACATGAACCGCGCATGTGAAGAATAACACTTGGGAGATTGCTGTGACCAAAATGGAGTATTTAGCTCACTGTTTTATTTTCCCTTTCATTTTTTCTAATGGTATTTTAAGGGGGGTTCTCTTTAACCAACGCACACTCTGTTTAGAAGTTGCACATTCATTAAGGCAGTGTTTTTGTCCCAAGAATCAAACTCACTACTGTCTACTGCTACAAAGTGTCTTTAATCTATGAAGATTTTAGTTGCAGAAGTTGTTGCATTAATGCCAAGCATTCAAATAAAAGGACTTTATTTTCTTTGATGTCTACTGGTCAGGTCTGGCAGCCTTTGTGGAAAAAGCACAGTGGGTGGTTGGTATGGGGCTTCACCACTGAAGTGTTAAGGTTTGAAGGTGGTGTCAAATTTTACCCGTAATTAGTATTTGCCACGCTGTGTGTTTACGGATGGGGCGATGCATGCTTTTGAAAACCTTTCCTTGCCCATTCTGGGCTGAGGCACAGTTTCATGGACACGAGCTGCCTTCTGCCCCCTTCCCCTATGGCAAAAACCTACAGTTGTAGTGTGTCTTTAATGTAGAAAACCAAGGCACTTCCAAGGAAAAAAATAGGATGTCCAGTCAAAGGAGGAGATATTAGATCGGGGAGGTGGGGACCCAAAAGCTTGGTAAAAGAAAAGAAAGACTTGCATTTAAATAGGGCCTTTCACGACCACCAGATGTCCCGAAGTACTTAACAGCTAATGAAGTACTTTTGAAGTGTTGTCACTGTTGTAATGCAGGAAATGTGGCAGCCAATTTGCGCACAGCAAGCTCCCACAAACAGCAATGTGGTAATGACCAGATAATCTGTTTTTTAGTGACGTGGATTGAGGGATAAATATTGGCCAGGACACCGGGGAGAGCTCCCCTTCTCTTCTTCGAATAGTGCCACGGGATCTTTAACGTCCACCTGAAAGAGCAGAAGGGGCCTCGGTTTAATGCCTCATTGAAAGATGGAAAGGTGGATTTTGAGGATGGTCTTAAAGTGGGAGGGGTGGATTGGCTTAGGGAGGGAATTAGAGTGTGGGGTGGAGGTGAGCAGGAGTGCTTAAGGGGCGAAAGTCAGGAGTGGAGATCTTGGGGTGGGGATATAGCGTGGAGGCAGATACAGAGATGGGGAAGGGTGAGGCCTAGTGGGCCTTAATCGTGCAAGAGTATTGGCAGACGATTCTATTGTGGGAAGGCATCACCACAACATCCATTTCCAGCCTCCATACACAAGCATTTTCCAGTTGAAGTCACTGGTTGCTGATCAGGATCGGAACACTGGCTGGCTTTTCCCTCTTTAGCAAAGGGAAGATGTAGCTGATTGTAGGGCTGTTGGCGCAATTCACTGGGAATTAAATTTGGGATCTTTCTGTTCTGTGAGGCTCGGTACCATAGCAACCAGTGCATTTACCACTAACCACGGAGAGAGCTCTATGTCTTTTTTTAATGAATCCCGTAGTCCATTTTCTTTTGATAGGTACAGTAGTAGAAGAAAAAACTTGGCATGGAAAAATAAGTAAACACACTTATGTTTAAAAAGCCTGGTTGTCATTATATATTTTTAGATTAGCCTATTGGTTTTCAATAAAATGCAAATAAAGGAGGAGTGTATAATCCATCTTATTAATGAGCTTTTGGAAGCACGAATTGGTAATGGAAGTCTAAAGATTGGTAATTCTACAGACATGTTAAGAATGAAAGAAGGCACAGTGTTCTATACAGTCAATTACTGGTGATTCAAAATAGTTTTTTAGCACTAAAAAATGGGAATTATCCAATTATTTGAATTGAGCTACCTAAATAACACATCAAAGTGGGGATTTAGGGCTAGATTTTCAGTTGCTAGCGCCAGCAGTTAGCGCCTTAAGAGAAGTGATTTTCGGGCGCTATGCGTGTAGCGCCCGTGCGCAGCGCTGTTTGCGCCCCGGCCCAAATTAAGTTGCCCGTTAGCGCCGGCGCAAAGTTTAGCACCCGGCCGGATGCGCGCGCAGAAAATGACGTCACATCCTCGTGCAACGCCCTTTGGCCACCCCGATTCCAAACTTCAGTCGGACCGCCCCATTGTGCGGCTGGCGGCCGGAGCGTTTGGAAAAAGGAACGCAACACAACCAGCGCGGGCCCCGGGGGGCGCAAATTAAAGGGGACGTGCTCTCCAGTATAAAGGCCAGCCTTTTTTCAGAAAACACTCTTGTGCAACGCATTTCTGGAGACACAACAAGGAGGATAGCTAACTGGTTTCAAGCAGCAAGAGCTCAGGTATTTTTGGACTCAGGCCAGAGCGCTGCAAGTGGCCTTTTGGAAATTTGAGTGTTTGCCAGGATTTGATGGGGGTTGCATGGGGTGCCAACGCGGAGCTGCAGCTCCATGTCCGTAGGGCTCGCAGACGCATTGTGAGAGGGGCAGCCCTGGCTAGAGGCAGAGGGGGCTACAGGCGTCGGCCACGTAGGCCTTACCCAGTCAGGCTATACCGCCAGCAGCGCTCCTACCTAAACATGAGTGCCGCGCGATGTGTTAAAAGGCTCCGATTCCGAAAGGAGGTGATTGCAGAGATCTGCCACCTGCTTCGCCGAGATCTGCGGCCAAAGCTCAGGTGCAGGACGTCTCTGTCGGTGGAAGTGAAGGTGACGGTGGCATTGAACTTCTATGCCACCGGCTCCTTCCAATACGCTGCTGGGGACATAGCAAACATCTCCCAGTACGGCGCGCATCGCTGCATCCGCCAGGTGACCGAAGCACTGTTCAGAAGGAGAAGCCAATTCATCTCCTTCCCCATGGCCCTGGAGAGCCAGCATCAGCGCGCATTGGGATTTTCCAGACTCGGGGAATTCCCCTTGGTGCAGGGCGCCATTGACTGTACGCATGTGGCTTTGCGGGCCCCTCTGGAGCATGGCGAGCAGTATCACAACAGGAAGGGCTACCATTCTCTGAATGTGCAGCTGGTGTGTGACCACAAGCAGCGCATCATGGCAGTCAATGCCAGCTTCCCAGGCAGCAGCCACGATGCCTTTATCCTGCGGCAGAGTACTGTGCATGACATGTTCCAGGCACAGCCTCCCCCAAGAGGATGGCTACTCGGGGACAAAGGCTATCCTTTGTGCACCTGGCTCATGACCCCGCTCCGCGCGCCCAGGACCGCTGCTGAAGAGGCCTACAACGAGAGCCATCAAACCACCCGCAACATCATCGAGCAAACTATTGGGGTCCTCAAGCAGCGGCTCCGCTGCCTTGATCGCTCCGGAGGAGCTCTCCAGTATTCGCCGGACCGGGTCTCCCAATTTGTGGTGGTTTGCTGCATGCTACACAACCTGGTTATCCGCAGGACTCAGGCACTGCCACCTGACGTTGGACCAGCACCTCAGGAGGAGGAGCAGGAGGAGCATGAGGAGGAGGAGGAGGAGGAGCAGGAGTACGTTCCCAGGAGGGAGCGACCAGGGCCAAGGGCCGCACGACGCCACCTTATTACACGGTACTTCTAAGCCCCCTGTCAGGGAATGGCCAGGGGCCATGAGGGAAGATGAATGCAGCTGCTCCGCAA
The DNA here is from genome assembly GCF_052327205.1 of Somniosus microcephalus. Lineage (NCBI taxonomy): Eukaryota > Metazoa > Chordata > Chondrichthyes > Squaliformes > Somniosidae > Somniosus > Somniosus microcephalus. The sequence goes on from NC_140991.1 coordinate 286,696,779, forward strand.
GCCCTCAGCCGGCGAAGCCAACAAACACTAAGAAGAACAACCATGGAGACTGCATGAATAAAGATAATTATTTATTACACAAAAATGAAAAGCCCTTCCCACATGAATCCCCAAAAACAATAAACGGGCCCCACAAAAAGCCCAACAAACGACTCACTCCCACAAACTGGGGAGGAGTCACTCCACATTTCTTCAAACCGGGCCTCAACGTCGGCCTAACGCAAAAAATAAGCCCTCCAACAACACAACCATGGGCAAAATAAAGATGGCCACCGCCATATAAAAGGAAAGCTGGCCACACCCTCTACTGAGTGGCCCGCGAGGGCGAGACCTTGCCCAGCCTTTTGCCTCCCCTGCCCGGCCTGCTGCTCCTTCGCAAGCTCTGCCCAGTGGCTGCTGTGAGGCTGGGGGAAGGCGCCTGAGGCTCAGATGCCCTTCCGCCAGATGTCGCTGGGGGGCGGCCTACACGGCGTTTGGGCCTCGAGGGGCCGTCTGCTGAGTGGCGCACCTGAGCCTGGCCACCATCAGCTGCAGCCGCTTGCCCTTGACGCCCCAGTGGGGGAATGGCAGTGACGGATGGCGCAATGTGGGCCAGCTGGCGTCTGGGATGCGCTGGCTGGTGCTGTGGCACGGTGGCACTCGGCCGGGCCCGCACTGCAGGATCCGCAACAATCAGCCGAGGGGCGGCTTGCTGGGATGGTCCAGCGCGGCGGCTGCCCTGGTGATGCCTGCCTGAGACAGCGCGTGTGGCAGCAGTGAGTGCCCCTGTTGTCCTGGTGTGCGCCCGCATCACATCCGCCAGGGTCTTGACGGCATCAGTCAGCATGCGGCCACTCGCGGCAGTTGCTGCCCCGAACTCGCGCACACTGGTCGCCAGCGACTCGATGGCCTCAGGCATGCGCCCCACCATGCTCATGAGCTCCGTGTGGCGCCGGTCCGAATCCTCGGCCATCTTATCCAGCTTCCGCACCTCCTCCGAGGTGAAGGTGTCCGGACTGGAGTCGCGACTCTCCCGCTGGGGAGGAGGGGGCCGAACTAGGGGACCCTTGCCACGTTGGTGGCGGCGAGTGTGCCGATCAGCAGCACTCCCCTCTGATCCTTGCCCCCTTTGGGGGGAAGGCCGCGGGCCACGCGCACGGCTCCTGGGTAGCTGGACGCCACTGGTCCCAGAAGCTGCATTGCCCTGCGACAGTTCCTCCAGGCACTCGTCCAGTGAGGAGGTGTCAAGCATTTCCTCCTCTCCTGCGGGACGTGACTGTTCACCCGATGGTCCGGCTTGCTCCTCCTGCTCCTCCTCCTGCTCGGAGGTGCTGTCACTGGCAGCTTCAGGGTCCTGGTCGTCACCAGCTGAAAGCAGGAATGCACAAGAGTAGCTTCAGAGTGAGGAGACGGCGTCAGCGAGGGAGTTAGGACTGGTGGCATTCAGCGCATTGGTGGGACAGTGGCAAAGGAGGTAGCTCGGATGGGCCAGTGCGACGCGAGAGGGCCAAAAGGCGAGGTCCTTACCATTGCCGGGCAGTGGAGGGTCGGCTACTCCGCACGCTGTGGGGACGAGCACACGGGCTCCCATGAGCACACACACGCGCTCCTCCAGCCGAGTGAGCTTCTGCAGCTTGGCGCGGCCACCCCTGGCACGGGCCTGGCGATTAAAGGCTACTTTAGCCTGCAAGAGAAAGGACGGGCTGTAAGTGCGCAGTGTAGCCCTGATGTAGTGTGCACTGCCTCCCATGGTGGAATAGCTTGGACAGAGTGAAGCCCTGATGTAGTGTGCACAGCCTCCCATGGTGGAATAGCTTGGCCAGAGTGAAGCCCTGATGTTGTGTGCACTGCCTCCCATGGTGGAATAGCTTGGCCAGAGTGAAGCCCTGATGTAGTGTGCACTGCCTCCCATGGTGGAATAGCTTGGACAGAGTGAAGCCCTGATGTAGTGTGCACAGCCTCCCGTGGTGGAATAGCTTGGCCAGAGTGTAGAGTGCCGAATGGCCAATTGATGCTCATGACTGTCCCAATGCTGCTGGCTGAGGGCTGGCCAATAGGACTTTCAGCTCCCTTTGCCCATCATGTCAGGTGTACATGCAAGAATGAGGAGGAGACTGGAAAGGGTACTCACCCTGACAATCCTGGTCAGGTCGTTGTATTTTTTACGACATTGTTTGTGGGTCCTGGGGGCATCGCCGGTGAACGTCACCCTCTGGGCGATCTGCTTCCAGGCTTTGGTGTAGTCGTGGTGGGTTGGATTCCTCCCACTCTCTGGGAACAAGATCTTGCGCCTCACCTCCAGAGCTGTGACCATTATGTCCAGATCACCCTCTGAGAAGCGCAGGGCACGCTGACGGGCCTTCTCTGGCGTTGCCATGACTCCCTGGGGCTGAGCAGCAGTGTTGAGGCCTCTTTGCAAGGCTGCAGTGTGCAGGGCGTGGCAGCAGACCAATTCGTCCCTTCCCCCTTTAAGAGCTGGTCGGCGCCACGGGGTCTGCTGTCAGTCCAAAAATGACCGCACCCGCGCTGCGCCCCGCCTGGGCGCTATCCCTCTGGACCGCCGGCTTAGCGCCTAAAGATAGTAGTGGAACGCCTCTTTTAGCGCTCCACCAACCTCTTAGGGCGAAGCCACTGAATTTCCGGCAACGGGGCGCTACTTTGGGGCGGGCGCTAACTTCGGGCGGGCGCTAAGGTTAGCGCCCCAAAACTGCCTATACTGAAAATCTAGCCCTTAGTGTTTTAAAAAAAATTGGATTATCAGATAATTTAAATTAAGTAACTTTGAATTAAGAGTAGACTATTTCTAGGCTAACACTCCCAGTGCAGTACTGCGGCAGTGCTGTACTGTTGGAGGTGCCGTCTTTTGGATGTGACGTTAAACCGAGGTCATGTCTGTCCTCTCGGGTGGATGTAAGAGATCCCACAGCACTATTCGAAGAAAAGCAATGGAGTTCTCTCTGGTGTCCTGGCCGATATCTATCCCTCAACTGATATCACTAAAACAGATTATCTGGCCATTATCACGTTGCTGTTTGTGTGAGCTTGCTGTGTGCAATTTGGCTGTCTGATTTCCTACATTACAACAGTGACTACACTTCAAAAGTACTTCATTGGCTGTAAAGCCCCTTGGGGCATCCTAAGGTTGTGAAAGGTGCTATATAAATGCAAGTTTTTTCTTCTTTCTGTCTTTAGTTGGAAATAACATTCATGGATGGCTCCGCCGCAGCCTGTGTGTAGATTGTCTAACAAGGATTGCTTGCATTTATTTAGCGTCATTAACGTAGAACAACACCCCAAGGCACTGAGGCAAGAGCAAAAATAAATGTTGAGCCAAAAAAGATTCTATTAGCTAAATGTTTTTCTTGTCAACCTTTTCCTCTCTCCTCTATCTCTCCTGAAGCTGTTGACTCCTTGCTGCACTAGATTTCCTAGAAAACCCAAGTGACCCGTTATTCAATAGTGAGCCCTGGCAGTGAATTTTGGAAGGCTGTTCAACTACTGGTGGCATCACAACTGAACCCAATCTGCTTATTTGCTAATTTTTTCTTTCTAACGGAATTCTGTTCATTGTACACATGAGTGCCATGTTTTTATCAACCTATATGTAATACTTTACAGTTATCAGTGTTACTAATTTGCCAACTGTCAGGCACGCATAACCAATCAACCCTTTCCCAAATATTTTGCTCCATTTTCTTTCTCTGCTGCTCTTGCATATCTTGTTTCCCCTGGCTGGGGAGTCTAGAACTAGGGGTCACAGACTCAGAATAAGGGGTCGGCCATTTAGGATTGAGATGAGGAGAAATTTCTTCACTCAAAGGGTTGTGAGTCTTTGGAATTCCCTACCCCAGAGAGCTGTGGAGGCTCAGTCGTTTGAGTATATTCAAGACAGAGATCGATAGATTTTTGGGTATTAAGGGAATCAAGGGCTATAGGATAGTGTGGGGAGGTGAAGTTGAGGTAGAAGATCAGCCATGATCTTATTGAATGGCGGAGCAGGCTCGAAGGGCCGAATAGCCGACTCCTGCTCCTATTTCTTATGTTCTTATCTGTGCCCTACCTGATCTGATGTCAATGCTGCATCACCGTGTATGTAACCAATAATTAAATATTGGGAACACAGACGCCATTGTCTTCGGTCCCTGGCCACTGTCTGAGGCTGAACCAGACTGTTCACAACCTTGGGATCCTATTTGACCCTGAGCTGAGATTCCGACCCCGTATCCTCTCCATCACCAAGACTGCCTACTTCCACCTTAATAACATCGCTCGTCTCTGCCTCTGCCTCTGCCTCTGCCTCAGCTCATCTGCTGCTGAAACACTCACCCATGCCTTTGTTACCTCCAGACTTAACTATTCCAATGCTCTCCTGGCCAGCTTATCACCTTGCACCCTTCATAAACTTGAGATTATTTAAAACTCTGCTGCCCATATCCTAACTCGCACCAAGTCCTGTTCCTGTGCTCGCTGATCTACATTGGCTCCCGGTCCGGCTATGCCTTGATTAAAAAAATTTCATCTTTGTGTTCAAACCCTTCCATGGCCTCACCCCTCCCTATCTCTGTACCCTCTTCCAGCCCTACGTCTCTCCGAAATCTCTGCGTTCCTTCAAATCTTACCTCTTGTGCATCCCTGATTTCTTTTGCCCCACCATTGTCGGCTGCGCCTTCACCTGCCTGGGCCCTAAGCTCTGGAATTCCTTCCCTAAAACTCTGCCTTTCTACCTCTCTCTCTCCTCCTGTAAAACGCTCCTTAAAACCTACTTCTTTGACCAAGTTTTGGGTCAGCTGTCCTAATCTCTCCTTGGGTGATTTGGTGTAAAATTTTGTTTGATGAAGCTCCAGTGAAACACCTTGGGGTGTTTTACTATGTTAAAGGCGCTACATAAATGCAAATTGGTGGTGTATGTGGCCTATTGCCTGGAGCCAAAATGTGGAAAAGTGTGTTATTCTTCAGCACCGATGGCCAGGCTGAGAAGAAAACTTAACTTTGTTTGGGGGAAAATAAAGCAACCCCTTGGGTATTTGGAGAAATGTTTGTGCTTCAGTTTATTGTTATTTTAGAAGATTATGTACAGTGCCTTTCATGCGAGTAACAAGGAGAGTGTTTGTAAAATGCATCTTGACTCTCTCCTGTTATTTGCATGTTAATTGAGGGCATTGATCTGTAGAAAGCAAAACAGGTAATGCAGACTAGCAGAAAACAGGCAAGTTGTAAAGTAGGCTGGAGAGAGGAAAAACAAATCAAACTTGTGCGGCATTTTTGTGAAGGGTTTGGAATCCAGTGCAGAATGTGTTGCTCGAGTGTCGAGAGCCAACTCGGTCAGCCTGACCTCTGCACACTCAAATTGCAGGAGGAATCTTTGTTTTATGCCTGAGGATTTGCAGACTCCTGGAGGATGTACCTGATTTGTAAAACCATCTCTTTCAAAAGAGGCTCTGTGCATTTGGGATTATGCCCTCCTACTAGTTAAAGGGCCCTGTTTGCACTTGTGATGTGTTTCCCTCATATTCTCACTAGAAATAGTCAACAGATTTTATTGTGTACATTTTTTGTTTGGGTTAAATCACTTTGAAAGAGAAGGAAACTTTGCAGGTAAGTGCGACCAGTAATAGGTACTCAACAGTTCAGCACTTCCCTAGTTTTAATTTAAATCTTCCGTGTTTTGCATGACTCTTTTGAGAATCTGTCTACTCCAAGCCACTGCGTGTGTATCTCCATGGAGACTGACAGCAAGCTGGCTTTAGTTTTTTTGCCTCTGTCTCTGCAAGTATTACAAAATATCTAGCCAGCCAGAGGTATAGGAATAATTGCTAGCATTGGCATGTCTATTTTGAAGGAAATAATTTGAACAAGCAAGGCTTATTGGCTGTGCATTGTAACAAAGAATTGGACTGAATGTCAACTTTACGGATTCCTTTATATTTCTATCAGATGAGACGTAAAGCCAAGGCTCTGTCTGCCCTCTCAGATAGACGTAAAATATCCCATGACCCTATTTGAAGAAGAGCAGGGGACTTCCGCCAGTGCCCAGCCAACATTTATCTCTCAAACCAACACCACTTTAAAAAAAACACAGATTAGCTGGCTATCTATCTCATTGCTGTTTGTGGAACCTTGATGGGTGCAAATTGGCCGCTGTGTTTGGCTATAAACCAGCAGTGACTGCACTTCAAAACTAATTCATTGGCTGTGAAGACTTTGGGATGTCCTGAGGACATGAAAGGCATTTTATAAATACAAGTTCTTTCTATGATGAGGCCTACTTATTGAGATTCAAAAGTGCAGCCTGGGTATTCCTTTAGGCAGAATTCTCTGTAACCACAACATTTCAATAGCTTTCTTACACACTCAATCTTCTGAGAAAGATTAAACTGGAATATTTTCTTAATGACAAGAGACTAGGAACGGTGTCCATTTACACAAATCGCTGAAAGCTGGTGCACAGGTTAAAAAAAAAATTAAAAAGGCTAACGGAATATTGGCCTTTATCATAAGGAGGAATTCAAAAGTGAGGAAGTGATGCTTCAGTTGTATAGAGCCTTGGTCTGACCCCATCTGGAGTATTGCATTCAGTTTTGGGCATTGCCCCTCAGGAAGGATATATTGGAGGGGGTGCAGCACATGTTGAACAGAATGATACCAGTGTTAAATTATGAGGACTGGTGCCATGAACTTGGTTTGTACTCCCTTGAGTTTAGAAGGTTGATGTAAAGTCTGTAGGTTGTGCAGTAAATAACTTCAGAGACTTTAGAAGTACAAACAAAACAGGTCTTTACTATTCAGAGGTCTGGGCGATTTCTGCCCTAGTTAACGTATTCCAACCCTTATATACTGGTGTGGTCACTATCGGTATTACAGTATACATGAGCCAATAAATAGTGCCACCCTAACGTAGTGCTCTTAAAGGCGAACGGTTACATTCTATAGTTCCCTTAAAGGTAAACGGTTACATACACAACACTCCTCCCTTTCTAGCTTATTACTTACTGAATCCCGTTAAACATACAATCTTCAACTTATATAGACAGTTTGCAGATATACTCTCGATGGAGTCAACGTCATATAACTTCATGTTTAACATAACATAATAACATATATAACTTCATGTCAAAACAGATCACAGATTCAGTCTCCGTAGGAACAGTTGCAACATACTCTTAGTGGAAACAGTTTACAGGTTCAGTCTCTGTGGAGGTTTCCGGATTCTGTCCGGATAACGCCGCAGTGGTGTCGTCATTTCCAGCGGTCCAGTAGGTGTCTCTGGTAAAGTCGATTCAGCTGGAACAACAGTGTCAGGTTTATCTGATTCTAGTATTACTAGATCAGAAGTAGGTGTTCTGGGTACTTCAGTTTCAACATTACTCGGGTAAGGTGGTGAAGTCGGCTGTTCATTTGTGGCGGACCCTATGATCTGGTCAACATGGCGCCTTATTACCTTGTCCCCAATGTCCACCGTGTACATCAACGGTCCTAGCCTTTTTTTAATAGTTCCAGGCTGCCATTTCTCCGTACGGTAGTCCCGGGCCAAAACTTGTTGCCCCATCTGGAAAGATCTGGTGGCCCTTTCATTCATGCCCTGGAATTGCCGGTTCTCTACGTCCCTTCTTACGTTTGGTTTGAGCAAATCCAGCCGGCATCTTAGGCGTCTATTGCAAAACATCATTGCGGGAGTTTGATTCGTGACCGCATGTGTTGCATTTCGATAGGCCAACAAAAAGCTATCCACCTTATGCTGTAAACTTATGTCTTCATTACTCATGGCCTTTATGGCCTTCTTGAAGGTCTGGACAAATCTTTCAGCCAGTCCATTGGAGGCGGGATGGTATGGGGCTGATGTGTAATGTTTAACCCCATTGCTTTTTAGAAATTTCTTAAATTCCTCAGACACAAATTGCGGCCCATTATCGGAACAGACCTGTTCTGGCAGACCATTCCGCGCAAACATTGTCCTTAGCACCGTAATGGTTTTTTCCGTCGTGGTGGTGGTCATCTTAATTACTTCCGGCCACTTGGAGTGGGCATCTACCGCTATTAAGAACATCGAGTCCATGAAAGGCCCCGCAAAGTCGATGTGTACTCTTTGCCAGGGAGATGAGGGCCACTCCCATGGGTGCAGAGGAGCCTGTGGTGGCGCGTTCTGAACCCTCTGACATCCTAGGCAATTCTTCGTTATCTCCTCTATGTCCCCATCGATGCCTGGCCACCACACAAACGCCCTAGCTAGGTTCTTCATCTTTACGCCCCCCAGGTGTCCTTCGTGCAGCTCCTTGAGTATTTTCTTTTGGAGTTTGGGTGGAATCACCACTCTAGACCCACACATCAGGGTTCCTCGACACACAGACAGTTGTGCTTTCCTCTGTGCGAATGCTTGCAGTGTTGGTTCGCACTGCGCTGGCCATCCCTCCACCGTTAAGTCATAGACTCGTGAAAGAGTCGGGTCATTCCTTGTCTCATTTTCGATCATTGAGTTCGTGATCGGCAAACACTCCACTATTGATGAGTGGAACAACTCTACTGGGTCTACTGTCCTCGCTTCTTCTACCATTGGCAATGGTAAGCGTGATAGCCCATCAGCGTTTCCATGTTGCTTGGACCGTTTGTATTCAATATCATACTGGTGTGCCCCAAGTAAGACTGACCATCTTTGTAGCCTTTGTGCTGTCATGTTGGACACGGCCTTGTTCGGGTTAAATATGGACACCAACGGCTGGTGGTCTGTCAGCAATGTGAACCTCTTACATTGCAAGTAATGGTTGAATTTCTTCACGCCCCACACAAGACTGAGGGCCTCCCTGTCTATCTGGGCGTAATTTCGCTCCGCGGGTGTCAAAGATCGGGACGCAAAAGCCACTGGCCTTTCCGAGCCATTTGGTAGCCTGTGCGAAAGTACTGCTCCAATTCCGTACGGTGAAGCATCACACGCCAGCCGAAGGGGTAATGCTGGGTTGAAATGAGCCAACACTTCTTCAGAGGTAATCAACTCCTTGCTTCTGCGAAAAGCCTTTTTGCACTCCTCACTCCACTTCCATGGTGTCTCCTTTCGCAACAGCTCATTCAGTGGATGCAGCACCGTGGACAAATTTGGTAGGAACTTGTGGTAGTAATTGATTAACCCCAAGAATGATCGTAACTGTGACACGTTCCCTGGAGCGGGAGCCTTCACGACTGCTTCTATCTTCTCCGGTGATTTATGTAGTCCCTCGCGGTCAATGATATGACCGCAGTATGAGATTCGTTTTTGGAAAAACTCACACTTATTGCGGTTAACCCTAAGGCCATACTCCTTTAACCTGGTGAGTACCAGTTTCAAATTCGTGAGGTGTTCCTCTTCATCCATTCCCGTGATTAGGATATCATCCAAATAGCACTGCGTGCTTGGAATTCCTTGTAACACCTGTTCCATGGCCCTCTGCCAAATTGCTGGTGCCGAAGCCACTCCAAAGACCAGTCTGTTATAACGGTACAACCCTCTGTGGGTATTGATAGTTAGGTATTGGCGTGACTCTTCCTCAACCTCCATCTGTAAATATGCCTGAGCTAGGTCTATCTTCGTGAAGTGTTTTCCTCCAGCCAACGAAGCGAAAATATCTTCAATCCTTGGCAGCGGGTATTGTACCGACTGAAGCACCGGGTTCACTGTGATCTTGAAATCCCCGCAGATACGGACCTTCCCCGGTCCCCCTGGCTTACTACTTGGTGAGGATTTCATGACGGGTACAATGGCCGTGGCCCACTCACTGTGGTCTACTTTTGACAGAACCCCTGATCGTTCAAGTTCTTCTAGTTCTGCCTCCACTGCTGGTCGTATTGCATACGGTACCGACCTGGCCTTACAAAACTTTGGGCTTGCATGTTCTGCAATCTTGACCTTTGCTTTAATACCTCGTAGCTTTCCCAGTCCTTGCTGGAATACCTCTTTAGCTTCGTCTAATATTCTGGCCAACCGTTCAGGTTTGACGTCCTCTTTTTCGGGCTCCACCGTCATGGTGTTTAGTGCATGCCAATCCATCTTTATTTTCCGGATCCACTCCCGTCCCAGAAGTGGTGGGCCTCCCTCAGACAACACATACAGCTCCAACCGGTGGTGAACTTTATCTTTGTATTTCACCTTGACCTCTATCTTCCCGATGGGGAATACTTTTTGCCCCGTGTATGTCTTCAGTATCAGATCCGCATTCCGTAGTGGAATATGCTTGAAAAACTTTTGATAGTCATGCTTATTCATGACCGTCAACGCCGATCCGGTGTCCACTTCCATTTTTACTGGGACCTTTTCAATCGGTAGCGTTATCCAAATAGTTTGACGGTCGGCTTCATTGCTCACGTTGTGAATTCTTAGACCGTCCAGTCCTCTGCCTTTGGCGTGTGTGTCCGACTTCTGTTCCTTCAGACTCTTCCTATTTGCGTCATGTACCTTTCTGTCCCATTTTTGTGAGGACTCATTATTGTTGCACGTCGTTCCTGACCGGCACACTTTAGCTATGTGCCCGATCTTGCCACATTTCCAGCATTCCTGGTTTTTACCCCAGCATTGCTTTTGGTCGTGTGTTGACTTCCCACAACGATAGCATTTGGTGATATTACCTCGTTTAGGCATCTTCTCTTCTCGAGAACAACACAAGTATTTCTTTACTTATTACTTTTCTGAAATTCTTAATAATTTCCAAGATGGCGGTTTCCCGCTTCTTCCTTCTTCTTCAGCGGTTTTTCCCGAAAAATGGCGGCTTTCCCGCGCTTCTCGCTCTCCCCGCCCACTTCAATGGCGGTTTTCCCGCGCTTGGCGGTCTTCACCCGGTCCCCCGACGCCGTCTGTCAGCCCGAGTGCGGCCCTTATCTATAGATCCGATCGCTCTCGCGGCTCTCGGCCCTTATCTGGAGATGCGATCGCTGGCTTGCAACGCCTCCCGCTCGGCTCTGGCTCCCCCGCTCGCGCGGCTCTCGGCTCTGACACTCCCGCGCCTACTCGCAGGCTCAGCGCTTCGTGGCGGCGGTTGCTGCACGGCTTCTCACATTGCCCGCGGTCCGGCTGTCACCCGACGCCGTTGGACCCGAATGCTTTGCCCTTCTCCTCCAAATACTTCTACCCCGTTTTTTTGTTTTTTGTTTTGTTTTAACTACTCACAGTCTCTTCGGCCGCCTTGTTTTAGGCTGATTGGCTCGCTCAAGATGTGGTAGCAGGGTAATCTGTGCCTGTTGCTGCCGCAGCTTTGCTGTTAATCTTCCAGCTTCCAGTAAGTACTATACTTTTAGTAGACGGAGCCTCGTGTTTTCTTTTTGAAGCTCTCTGCTACTGGTTAGTCTTGCCGCAGGGTACGATCGGACTCGTCGCCACTGTAAAGTCTGTAGGTTGTGCAGTAAATAACTTCAGAGACTTTAGAAGTACAAACAAAACAGGTCTTTACTATTCAGAGGTCTGGGCGATTTCTGCCCTAGTTAACGTATTCCAACCCTTATATACTGGTGTGGTCACTATCGGTATTACAGTATACATGAGCCAATAAATAGTGCCACCCTAACGTAGTGCTCTTAAAGGCGAACGGTTACATTCTATAGTTCCCTTAAAGGTAAACGGTTACATACACAACAGTTGAGGGGTGATCTAACTGAGGTGTTCAAAATGATAAAGGGATTGGATAGGGTAGCTACAGAGAAAATATTTCCTCTGGTGGGGGAAACCCAGAATAAGAGGGCGCGATCTTAACATTAGAGCTAGGCCATTTAGGAGTGAAATCAGGAAGCATCTTTTCACACGCAGGTTCGTGAAAATCTGGAACTCTCTTTCCCCCAAAAGGCTATGGATGTTGGGGGTCAATTGAAATTTTCAAGAGTGAGTTTGATAGATTTTTGTTGGGTAAGGATATCCAGGGATATGGAGCAAAGGCATGTAAATGAATTTGAGGTACAGATCAGCCATCATCTAATTGAGTGGTGGAACAGGTTTGAAGGGCTGAATGGCCTCCTGTTCCTATGGGGGTGATTTTGCCAATGGGGGCGCGTTGGAGGCGGGACTGCTGCTTGTCGGGTTTCAGTCCCGCCTCCATCGACTTGTGGCCAACCCACGCTATTTTCCCTTGATTTTGCCCGCCCAGCAAAATCCAGCCCATATGTTTTCTATGTACAAAGCCCATATTCTCTTAAAGAACAATGTTAGTGTGATAGCCGAGTGGTAAGGTCAGAAACTGAGAGAAGCGAGATATAAGGAACAAAACCCAACTGTTTATTACACGGTGTAGCAGAGAGACATAGCTCTTACAGGCTGGAAGCAAAGCACACAATTTCTTACTGCACAATGGCAAGATGGAGGATTCACCTCTGAATCATACCCATAATGCAATGCCACATTACCTTAATAAATGGTGTACCAGGACATTGACTACATGACCCATTACCTTAGACACTGGTGAATGTGATCCCTTACTATTTGGCTCCATCTGGTGGATAACTTAAACATTACATCCCAGATTACTATAGTTAGTATTTGGGATAAGAAGGAAAGAAAGGACTTGCACTTATGTGGTGCCTTTCACAACCTCGGGATGCCCTAAAGCACTTTACAGCCACTGACTTACTTTTGAAGTGAAGTCACTGTTGTAATATAGGAAACGTATTCGCCAATTTGAGCACATCAAGATTCCACAAACCGCAATGAGATAAATGACTAGATAATCTGTTTTAGTGATGTTGGTTGAGTGATAAACATTGGTCAGATACTAAAAGAAAAGGAAAGACTTGCATTTATATAGCGCCTTTCACGACCTCAGGATGTCCCAAAGTGCTTTACAGCCAATTAACTACTTTTGAAGTTGGCCAGGGCACTGGGGAGAACTCCCCTGCTTGTCTTCGGAATAGTGCCATGGAATCTTTTTACGTCCACCTGAGAAAGCAGACGGGGCCTGGGTTCAATGTCTCATCTGAAAGACGGCACCTCCGACAGTGCAGCACTCCCTCAGTACTGCACTGAGTGACCGCCTAGATCTTTGTGCTCAAATCTCTGGAGTGGGGCTTTGAATCCACAATCTTCTGACTCAAGTAGCGAATGCTACCTCTGAGCCACACCGGACATGAAGTGACGAGTACTTTCTTTGACATCTGGGGTTGAGACAGCCAAAAATCATTTAGAATTAAAAAAACATAAAATGCTAGCAATACACAGCTGGACCATTAGCTTCTGTAACAAAAAAAGTCAACATTTCATCAAAACTTGTGTACAACCAGTAGACAGTGAGGCTTATTTTGGCCAAAGGGTGAAAACAGGTGCTAAGTGGGAGTAGTGCTAATAAGACACGCCTGTTTGAAAGTCCGGATTTAGCGCACAATCTTGTTCCTAATTGCTGATTACCATAACCTGAACCTGCCTGGAGGTGCTAACCAGATACCTGCAGGTTTAGCACTCAAGTGCCGATTAGACGCAATTTTTGTGGAGCAGTGGGCTCCTCGCACCCTCTTCCACTGGAGGTGTGGAGTGCTCCGGCTGGCACACAGCAGCACGTTGCAGGCTGGCTCCGGGACCGAGGGTGCACAGGTTCTCGGATGCGGCACTGGAAGTCCCGGTGGAGGAGGTCCAGAGGAGGAGGGATGTCCTGTACCCGCAGGGGGGAAGGACGCCACCTCGCCCTCCTGTCCCTCTCTCCTGCAGCAGCTGGTGCTGCTTCGCCTGGCCTCATGTCCTCGTCCAGACCAAGGGGGACCCCTAGCAAGGCGCCCATGACCAAGCACACCCTTTCTCCTGGTGACTCCAATAAGATGGAGTAGCGCAGCACTTACTCTTTTTAGGTGAAGTCCCCAGAATATTTCCAGAATAAATGTTGCTCGAGTGTTGAAGTCTTGACAAAATTTCCCAGAAAGTCTCCCAATATATTTCAGAGGTCCTTTTCACAGCTCCAGCAGCAATGACCATGAAATGGTGAGTGTCCCTTTAAATAGCGCTTGAAATCGACATCAAGGCCGTGTTTATTCCCAAATAGCTGGTCGTTGTTAGGAGAGGGTGTTAGTTGAAGCGTTAGCCACCAACATGCTGTGCAGCCTCTTTTAATGAGCAATTAGAAGGCATTTTAAGATGCCCACTTGTGCTAAACGCGGGCTAAACTGACATTTCAGCTTACAGCCCCATCTTGGTCACCGCTCTACCTCTTTAGCACCTAAAGTATTTGGCAAAAATCGCCCTAGAGACTTTCCCTACGACCCTCCCCACTTTCATAATTGCTGTCCTCCTATTCCACAGCTACAATCAGCGTCACCATGGTTAGTTCAGCTTCTCCCCTCCTCTCTCAAACTTCAGGGTGCATGTCAGTTTAAATGAAGTTGTTCCGGTGTGGTTGGGAAGCCCAGCACCCTGTGCTATTCTCTCTGACTATTATTGTGTAAATGTCTCTGCTTTATTTATTCTTCTAGGAAGTTTTAGTGCTGGTTAAAAGACTTTGGCATTTTACTTCAGGGCAAATTGTAAGCAATCCTGGGGGAATTTTGTTTGCTTTGAAATCATAGAATAGAATCATAGAAATTTACGGCACAGAAGGAGACTATTTGACCCACTGTGTCGATGCCGGCCGAAAAAGAGCTATCCAGCCTAATCCCACTTTCTAGCTCTTGGTCCGTAGCCTTGTAGGTTACAGCAAGGTACTGTAATGGTTTAAATTTATCTTTAACCCCTGAAAATTAATATTCTTAATTTTATCCTTGGCACTATTTCGAAGAGCGGGGGAGTTCTCCCAGGTGTCCTGGCCAATATTTATCCCTCAACCAACATCACTAAAACAGATTAACTGGTCATTATCTCATTGCTGTTTGAGGGGCTTTGTTGTGTGCAAATTGGCTGCTGCGTTTCCCCACATTACAACAGTGACTAATACTTCAAAAGTACTTCATTGGTTATAATATAAAGCTATATAAATGGAAGCTCTTTTCTTCTATTTTGCTTTTCTGGTGATAGCATTTGGAGCCAGTAATTAGAAGGTAATAATGAAGCAGCTAATTGTGCGTTACATTTTGTATTTTCTACTGAAGATTGTTTGCTTTGTGACGGTTGCTGCTGGTAGTAGCACCTTGTTTTGAAGCTCTCTGTCGGGGGATTTAGAAGCCGTCAGTTAAAAGTTATCGCCAATGTGATTGTCTCTTTCATCAAGGAGGGTTGGGTGTGAAAGACCCAGTTTGCTGTACAATAAGGGAAGATTTGCAGTTAAGATTCTACTGGAGAAACAAAGACAGATGGAGGCCAGTACACACATTAAACCCTTCGACCCTTTCAGCTGAATCTTTTGAACTTCACAGCATGAATACTGATGTGCATTCATGTCATGTGTCTCACTTCAGGGATTTTCAGGTGTCCTGTTTTGTAGAGCAGCCATTGATCAATGACATTCACTGGTGGTGTGTAGTAAAGACAGGACACGATGTTGAACGAGTAAAAAAAAAACCTGTAATGCTTCACTGAGGCAGTACATTTTATTTTACTTTTTTGAAACAAAAGCAAAGGTCATCCCTAGAATCAACCAGAGCCTGCTGGTGATGCAGCCCAATTACTATTTATTATATTCCATAAAATCTACAGCCATTTGGCCCAACTGGTCTATGCCAGTGTTTATAGTCCATACGAGCCTCCTCCCACCCTAATCCTCTTCCCACTGTGCCCCCGTAACTCTCTATTCCCTTCTCCATCGTGTTTGCATCAAGCTTCCCCTTAAATGGATCTATGGCTATTCGCCTCAACCACTTCATGTGCCAGCGAGTTCCACATTCTCACCACTCTCCGTGTAAAGAAATTCCTCCTCAAGTCTTTATTTGATAGGTTAGTGACTACCTTGTATTTATGCCCCCTTGTTCTGGATTCACCCACAAGTGGAAACAGTTTCTCTACTGTTATGGATGAGAATCCAGAGGCCTGGACTAATGAACCAGAGAACGTGAGTTCAAATCCCACCAGGACAGTTTGAGAATTTAAATTCCATTTTTTTTTTAAAGCCTGGAAATAAAAGACTGGTATCAGTAAAAATGACCATAATCTGTTTGTGATGTTTTTTGAGGAATAAATATTGGCCAGGACACTGGGAAAACTCCCCTCTCCAAATAGTGAAGAAAGAAGGACTTGCATTTATATAGCGCCTTTCACGACCACCAGACGTTCCAAAGCGCTTTACAGTCAATGAAGTACTTTTGAAGTGGAGTCACTGATGTAATATGGGAAATGCCTTGGGATCTTTTATGTCCAGCCGAACAGGGTTTAATTCTCATCCGAGAGACAGCACCTCCGACAGTGCAGCATTCCTTCAGTGCTACACTGGCGTGTCAGCTTAGATTTTGTGCTCAAGCCTGTGGAGTGGAGCTTGAACCCACAACCTTCTGACTCAGAGGCAAGTGTGCTACCCACTGAGTTAAGGCTAACGCATAAGTCAATGTAAGATGATGGATGTACTGATTTTAATAATTTATTGGGGATGTAATTTTACTGCTGACATGATTCATTTACTTAGTCATATAAAATGACTAAATATTTTCAAAGATTACTGAATGTATTGGGGGGGCTGGGGGGTGGGGATGTGGGAGCAATATTTTAGCTATCACCCGCCACTTTTTGCTGTTCATTTAACACATCTGTTCCTCTTGGCGACGGGATTCAGCATTCCTGATACCTTTACCTGCTGTTTTCTTTTGCCTACTCTTCCCTTTGTTTTGTTGAACCTCTTTAAAGGGGCTTTTTTGCCTTTCAGTTTCTGACAAAGGGACCATATCCAGAACTGAACTTGCCTTGTCTCTTTACAGACATGGCCTTCCACCTCCCCACCGCCCCGCTCCCATACTCCTGCAATTGGTTGCCCAACATGTCAATAATGGAGGCTACAATCCCCAAAACCCTCTGGGCCCAGAAACCGCCCGAACCATCGCGGATTGCTCGCAGCAGTGTTCGAGAGATTAAACTTTAATTCCGGGGGGACTCCAGGACAATCCTGGAGGGTTGGCAACCTGCACAGACCTGCTGTGTGTTTCCAACATTTTCTGGTTTTATTTCAAAGGTAGTTTTGTACCAAAAGGATAAGCTGCGTAGAGACGGAATGAAAGTACTTTGATGTTACTTGTAATCAATCCGAGTACATGCAGTGATGTCCTGACATCTCCGGCCTGCATTCAGGGTCTTTAGCAAAGCCTATTCCCGTTTCGGCAGAAATGTGCAATGTTATATTTGCTGTACTAGACTGAAAATACAATGTGTGTGCAGTTACCGATTGTTGCCACATGAAGGCAGGAGTGCTTTACGATTTTTAAACAAAAAAACAACTTGCTTAATTTGATTTTCACAAAAGCAAGCATTCTTCCTGTGCAGGTCTGCACAGATTGTAGGTCTTGAAAAGGTGCGGGGGGAGACTGCACTCTGCTTTCTCTGGTTTCAGTTTGTGAATCCAGCTAATTGGACCCTACACACTGCGATAAAAACAGAGTCCTTTGCCAGATGACCATCAAAATATTCTTTACATTATTCAGAGCCTCTTCCTCCGTAACAGCCGCACGTTACTGCCCCTGCCTCAGCCTCAACCATGCCTTTGTTACCTCCATACTCGACTATTCTTGGCCGGTCTCCGATCTTTCACCCTCTGTAAACTTGTGCTCATCGAAAACTCTTTTGCCTGTGTCCTAACTCGCACCAAGTCCCGTTCACTCGTCACCCCGTGCTCACTGATCTACATTGGCTCCTGATGCACCAATGCCTCGAATTTAAAATTCTCATCTTTATGTTTAAATCCCTTCATAGCATCACCCCTTCCTATCTCTTTAACCTCCTCCGGCTCTAAAGCCCTCTGACAAACATAGAAACATAGAAACATAGAAGATAGGAGCAGGAGTAGGCCATTCGGCCCTTCGAGCCTGCTCCGCCATTCAATGAGATCATGGCTGATCATCCAAATTCAGTACCCTGTCCCTGCCTTCTCCCCATATCCCTTGATCCCTTTAGCCTTAAGAAATATATCCAACTCTTTCTTGAATATAATTAATGAACTGGCCTCCACCGCCCTCTGTGGCAGAGAATTCCACAGGTTCACCACTCTCTGGGTGAAGAAATTCCTCCTCATTTCAGTCCTAAATGGCTTACCCCTTATCCTTAGACTATGACCCCTGGTTCTGGACTCCCCGGCCATCAGAAACATCCTTCCTGCATCTAGTCTGTCCAGGCCTGACAGAATTTTATAGGTTTCGATGAGATCCCCTCTCAATCTTCTAAACTCCAGTGAGTATAAGCCCAATCGACACAATCTCTCCTCATACGTCATTCCTGCCATCCCAGGTATCAGCCTGGTGAATCTTCGCTGCACTCCTTCCATGGCAAGAACGTCCTTCCTCAGGTAAGGCGACCAAAACTGCACACAATACTCAAGGTGTGGTCTCACCAAGGCCCTGTACAACTGCAGCAAGACATCCTTGTTCTTGTACTCGAACCCTCTTGCTACGAAGGCCAACATACCATTTGCCTTCTTAACCGCCTGCTGCACCTGCATGCTTACCTTCAGCGACTGGTGTACAAGAACACCCAGGTCTCTTTGCACTTCCCCTTCTCCCAATCTATTACCATTCAAATAATAATCTGCCTTCCTGTTTTTGCCACCAAAGTGGATAACCTCGCATTTATCCACATTATAGTGCATTTGCCATGTTTCTGCCCAATCACCCAACCTGTCCAAATCGTGCTGGATTTTCACGACATCCTCCTCACAGCATACCCTCCCACCCAGCTTTGTGTCGTCTGCAAATTTGGAGATATTACATCCAATTCCCTCGTCCAGATCATTAATATATATTGTGAACAGCTGGGGTCCTAGGACCGATCCTTGCGGTACCCCACTAGTCACTGCCTGCCACTCAGAAAACAACCCGTTTATTCCAACTCTTTGCTTTCTGTCCGCCAACCAGTTCTCTATCCAAGTCAATACCTTGCCCCCAATCCCATGTGCCTTAATTTTGCACGCTAATCTCTTATGCGGGACCTTATCGAAAGCCTTCTGAAAGTCCAAATACACCACATCCACTGGTTCTCCCTTATTTATTTTACCAGTTACATCCTCAAAAAATTCCAGTAGATTAGTCAAGCATGATTTACCTTTTGTAAATCCATGTTGACTTTGTCCGATCCAGTCACTGCTTTCCAAGTGCTCTGCTATTACATCTTTTATAATGGACTCTAGCATTTTCCCCACTACCGATATCAAGCTTACCGGTCTATAATTCCCTGCCTTTTCTCTACCACCTTTTTTGAATAGTGGGGTAACATTAGCTACCCGCCAATCCATGGGTACCGTTCCAGAGTCTATCGCGTTCTGGAAGATGACCAACAATGCATCTACTATTTCTAGGGCCACTTCCTTAAGTACCCTGGGATGTAGATTATCAGGCCCTGGGGATTTATCGGCCTTCAGTCCCATCAATTTTCCTAACACCATTTCCCTACAAATACTGATTTCTTTCAGTTCCACCCTTTCATCAGACCCTATGTTCCCCGGCATCTCTGGGAGGTTATTTGTGTCCTCCTTTGTGAAGACAGAACCAAAATATGTATTTAGTTGGTCTGCCATTTCTTTGTTCCCCATTATAAATTCCCTCGATTCTGACTGCAAGGGACCTATGCTTGACTTCACCAATCTTTTTCTCTTCACATATCTATAAAAGCTTTTACAGTCAGTTTTTATGTTCTCTGCAAGCTTATTCTATTTTCCCTTTCTTAATTAATCCCTTTGTCCTCCTTCGTTGAATCCTAAACTGCTCTCAATCCTCAGGATTATTGCTTTTTCTGGCCAATTTATATGCCCTCTCCTTGGACCTTATGCTATCCCTAATTTCCCTTGTTAGCCACGGTTGGGTCACCTTTTTTGTTTTATTTTTATGCCAAACTGGTATGAACAAATTCTGTAGTTCATCCATTCGGTCTTTGAATGTTTGCCATTGCCTATCCACCGTCAACCCTTTGATTGCCATTCCCCAATCAATCCTACCCAACTCACTCCTCAGACCATCATAGTTTCCTTTATTTAAATTGAGGACCCTAGTCTCCGAGTCAACTACTTCATTCTCCATCTTAATGAAGAATTCGATCATGTTATGATCGCTCCGACCCAAGGGGCCTCTTACAACAAGATTGCTAATTAATCCTTTCTCGTTACATGATACCCAGTCTAAGATGGCCTGATCTCTGGTTGGTTCCTCGACATATTGGTCCAGGAAACCATCCCGTAAACACTCCAGGAATTCCTCCTCCACAGTATTGTTACTCATTTGGTTGGCCCAATCTATATGTAAATTAAAGTCACCCATGATGACTGCTATGCCCTTATTGCACGCTTCTTTAATTTCTCTTTTAATGCCATCCCCAACCTATGTCTTACTGTTTGGAGGTCTATAAACCACTCCCACTAATGTTTTTTCCCCCTTAGTATTTCTCAATTCTACCCATACAGATTCCACCTCATCAGAGCTAATATCCTTCATTATAATTGTGTTAATCCCTTCTTTAACCAGTAATGCTACCCCACCTCCCTTTCCTTTTTGCCTATCTTTCCTGAATATCGAATGCCCCTGGATGTTGAGTTCCCAGTCCTGGCCTTCCTTGAGCCACGTTTCCGTAATCCCAACCAAATCGTATTTGTTTACTTCTATTTGCGCAGCCAATTCATCCACCTTATTACAAATGCTCCTCGCATTAAGACACAAAGCCTTCAGGCTTGTTTTTTTAACGCTCTTAGACCTATTAGAATTATTATTTACTGTGGCCATGTTTGATTTAAACCGTTGATTTCTCTGACTGCCACTTTTGTTTTTCTCCTTCCTATCTTTTGCTTTTATCCTTGTTTCCCTTTCCTCTGTCTCCCTGCTCAGGTTCCCAACCCCCTGCCATTTTAGTTTAAACCCTCCCCCACAGCACTAGCAAACACTCCCCCTAGGACATTGGTTCCAGCCCTGCCCAGGTGCAAACCGTCCGGTTTGAACTGGTCCCACCTCCCCCAGAACCGGTTCCAATGTCCCAGGAACTTGAATCCCTCCCCCTGGCACCATTCCTCTAGCCACGTATTCATCTGAAGTATCCTTCTATTTCTACTCTGACTAGCACGTGGCACTGGTAGCAATTCTGAGATTCGTCTGCAGACAACTCTGCATTCGTCCAAATTTGGCCTCTTGTGCATCCCCCACTTCCTTTGCCCCAACACTGGCGGTCATGCCTTCAGCTGTCTATGCCCTAAACGCTGGAATTTCCTCCCTAAACCCCTCTATCCCTTCACCTCTCTCTCCTTTTAGATGCTCCTTAAAACCATTTTAACCAAGATTTTGGTCACCTGCCTGATCACTGTCTAGTGATACGGGCTGGGATGTCTGGTGAGGTCAGAATCGGGCTTGGCTAATGTGTTGCTGCGATTATATAGCCTGTCAATACTCACTGTCTGTTACATGAAGAATGGTGACTTGGACAAGGTGGAAATCTGGAACTCTCTCCCCAAAAGGCTGTGGACGCTGGGTCAGTTGAAATTTTCAAGACTTAGATCGATAAGGATTTTTATTGGATAATGGTATCCAGGGATATGGAGCAAAGGTGGGTAAATGGAGTTAAAGTTTTCAGATCATCCATGATCTAATAGATTGGGGGGGACAGGACGGGCTCGAGGGACTGAATGGCCTACTCCTGTTCTAATGTACTGGGGAACCCCAGCCCTGGTAAAACTGTCTGTCAATTTGTGAGTGTTGGGTGGGGTGGGGGGGGGGGGCGTGGGGGGGGAGGGGGCAGCAATGATATAGCTGGGATGAGGATGAAAGGCTCTACAATTGGATTTCAGGCCCTTGGATTATGCAGGGGAAAAATCAGTCAAGAGTTACTGCACCTGACTGCTATCTAGTGACCCCTGTTGGAAGTTCACATGTCCAGGTGTGATTTTCCCCAATGGTCTAATAACATACTGTTATCTATCCTTGGTCCCCTCCTATTTCTCATCGCCCCTCAGCGATATCATCCATAAACACATCCGGTTCCACATGTACATTGACGACACCCAGCTCTACCTCGCCACTACCTCTCTTGACCCCCCCACGGCCTCGGATTTGCCACGCTGCTTGTCCGGCAACCGGTATTGGATGAGCAGAAATTTTCTCCAATTAAGTATCGGGAAGACCGAAGGCATTGTCTTTGGTTCTTGCCACAAACTCCGTGCCCTAGCCACTGACTCCGTGCCCCCTCCCTGGCCACTGAGGCTCAACCAGACTGTTTACAACCGTGGCGTCCTACTTGACTCTGAGCTGAGCTTCCGAACCCATGTCCTCGCCAGCATCAAGACTGCCTACTTCCACCTCTGTAATGCCCTTCTCCTCTCCTGCCTCCGCTCATCTGCTGCTGAAACCCTCATCCATGCCTTTGTTACCTCCTACATTTAACTGTTCCAATGCTTTCATGACCAACCTCTCAACTTGCACCCTCCATAAACTTGAGCGCATCCAAAACGTTGTCCTCTGTATCCTTACTCGCACCAATTCCCATTCACCCATCACACCAACAACTGGTATTTATATCGTGCCTTTAACGTAGTAAAATGTCCCAAGCAATGTTCCCGCGCAGTGATCTGGAGGTCCCGCGCAGGGCGCTCAATGGCTTTACAGTGGAAAAAACCACGCAAGCCACTGAGCCCCTGAAAGGGGCTATGCACCGAAAAAAAATTGGCAGGAAATTAGTCCCAAGGTGCTTCACAAAGCCTGTCTCTTTATCTTTCTCTCTACAGATAAACAGGGATCAAAGGCCTTCACAACAGCAAAAAGGGTACGAGGCTTTCCTTGATTACCTAGACAAACTTAGACTCTTGAGGGAAAACAACTTTTATTTTACATATTAGACACCTTTAGCCGAGGTGCCTTTTTATCTTAAGCCAAGTTAATTCATATAATTTTTTTAAAGTTAAAAGTAACCCTTACTTTTTGTGGCAAAACTGTCAAAAACCCTGAAATGTGCCACTTTACCAACAGCCACAGTCAAGGCTTGCATGTGAATAGTGCTCACCTGGGTAAGGTTCTAGTGATTGCCTGATGCCTGTGGAACCATATTCTAACAAGTAGCCAACACCTTCAGGAGAGGGAAATTAGGGTTTTGTTACCACAGGTGGATGATTTGGCCCTGGGTTGCCTCCTTCTTCCACTTCCTCCTCTTCTGCTTCCTCCTGCTTCTTCCCCTTCCCTCTGCGAGCAGCTTGTCCCCTTTGCTGCCTCTGCTTCATCTCCATGTGATGCTACAGCCCAAGGGGGACTGCAAAAATTTTTTTGCGGGCAGCACGGTGGCACGGTGGTTAGCACTGTTGCCTCACAGCGCCAGGGACCCAGGTTCGAATCCAGCCTCGGGCGACTGTCTGTGTGGAGTTTGCACATTCTCCCCGTGTTTGCGTGGGTTTCCTCCGGGTGCTCCGGTTTCCTCCCACAGTCCAAAGATGTGCGGGTTAGGTTGATTGGCTATGATAAATTGACCCTTAGTGTTAGGGGGATTAAATACGTGGGGTTACGGGGATAGGGTGGGATATGTGTTGGTGTAGGGGTTACGGGGATCGGGTGGAATATGTGTCGGTGCAGGCTCGATGGGCCGAAATGGCCTCTATCTGCACTGTGGGGTTTCTGTGATTCTGTGAGGAGGAGAGCAGAGAAAATTGTACAATGGAGAAATAAACAAACAATCACTGCCATTTGTAATTGAACCAACAACAACTTGCATTTATATAGTACCTTTAATGTTGTAAAACTTCCCACGGTGCTTCACAGGAGCGTTATCAGACAAAATTTGACACTGAGCCACATAAGGAGATGTTGGGACAGGTGACCAAAAGCTTGGGTCAAAGAGGTAGGTTTTAGGGAGCATTTTAAAGGTGGCGAGAGAGGCAGAGAGATTTAGGGAAGGAATTCTAGAGTTTAGGGCTGAGCCAGCAGAAGGCACGGCTGCCAATGGTGGAGTGATGAAAATCGAGAATGCGCAAGAGGCCAGAATTGGAGGAGCGCAGAGTTCTCGGAGGGTTGTAGGGCAGGAGGAGGTTAGAGTTGGGGAGAGTGAGGCCATGAAATGTGCAAGGCCACACTAAGAGAAAGATTTGTTGCAGTTCGACCCTGAAGTTAATACCTCATTGTATATTATTGGCCCTGAAATTAGGATCGGGGGCTTGCCGTGCGTGCAAGCCCCCGATCTGCACTCACCCTGCGCGCTGACATCTGAAGCCCGGGCCTGCTTGCATTTCCTCTCACAGGCCTGGTTCAGATGTCAGCGCGCAGTGCTTACCTGATCCAGCGGCATAGTTAGTGCGATGTGCCGGCTGGGATCAGGTGAGCACTGTACAACCAATCAGGGGAGGGGAAGGTTCATTCATGAGTTTGAGAGTAATAGCTGTCAAACTCATGAAAACTACGGGGGCCCAAAACACTATTTAAACTTTAAATAAAAATGTAAAAAACATCCCAATCATTAAATTAAGTATAAATAAGTTTAAAAAAAAATTTAAACAATAATTTTTTTTTTGAAAAAAATTAATTTTTAATAAAAAGGGTCTAAAACTAAACTTACCTTATTGTAGATTCTTTAAAATAAGAAACCTGTGGAAAAAAAATTCTAAATTGCACTAAAACACCACTTACCTGTAAAAATAAATACTTACGTGTGCTTTTTACAAGCGTAAAGTACACATGCACAAATCCCCCAAAACAGAGGAAATCCAAGACGCACGCGCTGCCCCCTACAGCGCACGCGCTAGCCTCTTCACCTCTTGGGTTAGAGGAGAGGAAATGCCGGTTTTCAGCGCATGCGCTGTGCATGCTGAAAACCGGCATTTCCTCCGGCCAGACGCGTGAGTACCCCTTCCGTACTCACGCGTTTGGGGAGGAATTACTGCCCCATTATATTACAAAGGATTTGTGTTATTTCCTAAGTACTTCACGGTTGAGTAGCTTTATTGGTTCTGCATCATCCACTGGTACCAGAGCCATATTAAGAATTCTTTGGGCCATGAGCACCAAAACCATTTGGGGGCCCTTCTGCATCCCGTGACTCCCCCAGAAACAAGGGAAGAGGGTACAAGGATCATCTGCATACATAACTGGAGAGAAGAATCATCGCAAAAGGATGGGGTTTAGGCTCCGTTAAGCAGAAGCTGTTGATTGACAGTACTTCCCATCCTGAGCGCTAAGGGAGAATGTTACCCAGCCTCTGGGTAAGAGCCTTCGAGACACTACCTTGTGTATTTGGAATGGGTTGTTTGCTGCCCCCATGTAGGCCCATGTGTTAATCCGTCCCTGACTGGTACAGAGTCAGACAGTAAACTCCAGGCCTAGAAATTCAGTGGCGCCCCAAATCGCCAGGGCGCCAAAAGTAGCGCCCCGGAAGTAGTCGTGGCCACCCGCCGGAAATTCACTTTGCGCGCCCCAGAGGGAAGTGCGGCGCTACTGGAGGCGCCCCGCATCCCTCTTGGGGCGCTGCAGCTGAAGATCGCTGTGCAATGTGCCACAGCGCCACACGCTGCGGCACAGCGCGCTGCGGTACTGCAGGCCTTCCTCCCCTTCTTAAAGGGGAGGGGCCTTGTGCAGCGCGATCGAGGATCGCGAGTGCCGGCAAAAGAGCCCGGCACCGAGGAGAAGTGCCGGGCTCTTGGAACGCAGTCGACACTCCGCGGGGGGAGGGGGGGGGTCCTCAGGAGGCCGGGGACGGCAGCGCGGAGAGGTGCTGGCAGGTGGCCAGCAAAAAAAATGGCCGCCCCGCACGTCTCCTTTAATTAGCGCCTCTACCGCCGGAGGTAGGCCCCCTGAACCGTTCGCAAATAGCGTCCGGCGTTAAAGCAGGGGGCGCAACTAAATATCGTGATCGGGGCGGTAGCGGGGCGCTGCACACACCGATGACATCATCGGTAGTGGCGCAGCGCTAATGGCTAGCGCCGCCATTAGCGTCCCGCTAAATTTAGCGGGAGGCGTGGCCAGTGGCTTCCGACCCACTTAGCGCCCTCTTAAGGCGCTAACGGGTGGCGCAACCCACTGAATTTCTAGGCCCAGGTCTATTTTGGGAATGCTTGATTTGTAAGATAAATCATTTACTCTACCATTTGTCCCTTTTTGGAAAATGTTCCAAATTGCTGGAAAATAAAGATTTTCCATTGACGTTGGTTTGAAGTATGGTTTCACAATTTGTGTTTCCTGACTTTATCCTTAATGACTTTTCTCCGGCTTATGATTCCTTGTGGAATATAGACTCAAACAGGAAGCCACCACCCACACTTGTTTAGTTAAGAATTTGTTTTCACTTTCAGTTATATTTGATACATTAGAGTCTAGCTCACAGTCCTATCAGCTACTTGTCACGTCTTTGTCTCCTCCTGATTTGACCAGACAGAAAACCAGGGGAGTTGGATGTTTTTTGATGTCACATTGACGTGCACTCCCGCATCACCAGAAAGGACAATTAATTTATATTTGTTTGTGTAACCTATTTTCATACATCGCTTGTTGACCTTATGAACTCAAACTGATTTTATTAGAGTTGATTCAGAAGAACATCAGAAAACATGGAACTAGGAAATGCCATTTGGCCTATCAAGCTGATTTCTTCCACAGACAACAATATATTATTCACTTTTCTGTCGATCTACCCAACATTTCACCTCTTAAGATTCTGGAAAGTTTCTCCCTGCAACTGTTCTGTTAATCTAGCAAAACTCTTCACTATTTATCTCACTTTGGTGGAAAAATTGAGTCGCGCCCCCTTTGGGGCGGTAACTTTGCCGGGGCGCTACTTTTAGAGCCCCAAAAAAATTAGCGCCCCCCGCGGCTGAAATTCATCGGTAGCATCCCAAGAGGGAAGCGGGGCACCACTGGAAGCGCCCCGCCTCCCTTTTGGGGCGCTGCGAGGGAATATCGTGGCGCTGCGGCACATCGCGCTGCGGTACTGCAGGCTTTCCCCCCTTTTTTAAAGTGGAGGGGCCTTGCGCAGCGTGACCCGGGGCCCAGCTAGGCCACCAGGGATCGGAGTGCCGGCAAAAGAGCCGGCACTCCACGGGGGGGGGGGGGGGTGCTGGTCAGGAGGCCGGGGACGGCAGAGGGGGGCAGGCACCTTGCTTTTAATTAGCGCCGCCCCAGCCGCAGCTAGGCTCCTTTGACCCCGTTGGACATAACATCCGGTGGTAAGTCGGGGCGCTACCGAAGATCGCGGCCGGGGCGCTGTGCACGGCGATGATGTCATCGCCAGCGGCGCTGCGGGGCGCTAATGGTTACCGTCGCCGCTAACCTCCCGCTGAATTTCGCGGGAGGTGTTGCCGGTGCCGCGCCCGGGTGCTAGTTGCTTTGCGCCCCGTTAACGCCCTCTTATTTTTTCACATTTATATCTTGCGTTACTCCACCTAGATTCTGGTCTTCGGCATTACACTTTCAGCAGCTCAGCAACCATTCATGTCAACCATCCCCACCCATCCTTCTTAAAATTAATACGCCAAGGTAAGGGGCCGTGTTCAGGCAACCATCAAGGTTGAAAGGAATAAAAGAGAAGATAAGTCGGCAAGTAGTGATTATGTGATGTCAGACTTGACAAGACTGTAGTAGGAAAGGAAACCGAGAAAGAAAGACTTACATTTATATAGGAACTTTCATGACCTCAGGACATCCCAAAGCGCTTTACAGGTAATTAAGTACTTTTGAAGTGTAGTCACTGTTGTAATGTAGGAAACACAGCAGCCAATTTGTGCACAGCAAGGCCCCACAAACAGGAATGTGATAATGATCAGATAATCTGTTTTTAGTGATGATGGTTGAGGGGCAAATATTGGCCAGGACACCAGGGAGAACTCCCCTGCTCTTCTTCGTGATAGTGTCATGGGATCTTTTACTTCTACAGACAGGGCTATAGTTTAATGTTTCATTCAAAAGACAGCACCATCCCGACAGTGCAGCACTCCCCCAGTACTGCACTGATGTGCCAGCCTGGATTATGTGCTTTTGAACCTATAACCTTCTGACTCCGAGAGGAGCGTGCTACCAACTGAACCATGGCTGACACCTAACTCCTTAGGAGTTCAATAGTTTTGAAGTACTGGGAAAAAATGAAATTAAATAGGAAAGGTGAAATGAGTCTTGACTTCAAAACAGTGGTGATTATAGGGAGGAGGAAGAATACGTAAGACAGCATATTTGGATCTATGGAAGAACAAGAGAAGGAACTTCAAAGAAGCAATGATTATAGCAGCATCAATAAAAATAGAGAAAGATAAGAGAGCCTGTGATGGTGAGAAAAGATTGACTGAGACTGCTAGTTTTTCTTTTTTTTTGGATACGGGGCCCCTTTAAGGGGCTGTGTGGCCCATTCAAAATGCCACGCATGTGCGGTTTTTCCAATTTAAAAGCTGGTGAGCTGGCTGCGCGGGAGCTGCAGACTGCTGCGTGGCAGTGGCTGCGCGGCCGTGCAGCTTAAAGGTACATTGGTTTGGGTGTTGAAAGAATAGGCAGGAGTAAAATGAAAGACATTGTAAGATATGACTCGTGTTGCAGTCCACATGCTGCCATGGGTGCATCAGAGACTCTCCCTTTGTTTGACCTGCTGGAGTACTGCATTCAGATCTAAGGTACTGCACCTCAGGAAGGATATATATAGGCCTTGGAGGGGGTGCAGTGCAGATTCACCAGAATTGTACTGGGGTTTCCACATGTACGCTGACGACACCCAGCTCTACCTCTTCTCTCGACCCCGCCACAGTCTCTAAATTGTCAGACTGCTTGTCCGACAAACAGTTCTGGATGAGCAGAAATTTCCTCCAACTAAATATTGGGAAGACCGAAGTCATTGTTTTCGGTCCCCACCACAAACTCCGTTCCCTAGCCACTGACTCCATTCCTCTCCCTAACATCTGTCTGAGGCTGAACCACACTGTTCGCAACTTTGGTGTCATATTTGACCCTGAAATGAGCTTCCAACCACATATCCGCAGCATAACAAAAACCGCCTATTTCCACCTCTGTAACATCGCCTGTCTCCGCTCTTGCCTCAGCTCATCTGCTGCTGAAACCCTCATCCATGCCTTTGTTACCTCAAGACTCGACTATTCCAACGCACTCCTGGCTGGCCTCCCACATTCCACCCTACATAAACTTGAGGCCATCCAAAACTTGGCTGCCCGTGTCCTAACTCACACCAAGTGCCGTTCACCCATCACCCCTGTGCTCGCTGGCCTACATTGGCTCCCGGTTAAGCAGCGCCTAGATTTCAAAATTCTAATCCTTGTTTTTAAATCTCCCATGGCCTCTCCCCTCCCTATCTCTGTAATCTCCTTCAGCCCCACAACCCCCCGAGATATCTGCGCTCCTCTAATTCTGTCCTCTTGAGCATCCCTGATTATAATCGCTCAACCATTGGTGGCCGTGCCTTCTGTTGTCTAGGCCCTAAGCTCTGGAATCCCCTGCCTGAACCTCTCCGCCTCGCTACCTGTCTTTCCTCCTTTAAGATGCTCCTTAAAACCTACCTCTTTGACCAAGCTTTTGGTCACCTGCCCTAATTTCTCCTTATGTGGCTCGGTGTCAAATGTTTTGTCTTATGTGCCGTGCCTTGGGATGTTTTACTATGTTAAAGGCGCTATATAAATACTTGCTATTGTTCTAAGGGTTAAATTATGAGGGCAGAGAATTACATAGAATATACAGCACAGAAACAGGCCATTCAGCCCAACTAGTCTATGCTAGTTTTTATTCTCCACACGACTCTCCTTCCATCCTATCTACCTCATCTCAGCCTTTCAGCATATCTCTCTATTCCCTTTTTCTCTCATGTACTCGTCTAATTTCCCTTTGAAAGCATCTAAGCTATTTGCCTCAACCACTTCCTGTGATAGTAAGTTCCACATTCTAACCATTCTCTAAGTAGATTTATTAGTAACTATCTTGTATTTATGGCCCCTAGTTTTAGATTCTCCCACAAGTGGAAACATTCTCTCCACATCTACACTGGTCAACTCATCCATAATTTTAAAAACCTTTCAGATTACCTCTAATTTTTCTCTTTTCTAAAGAAAGAAGCCCCAACCCTTTCAATCTTTCCCGATCGCTGTAATCTCTCAGTGCTGGCACCATCCTTGTAAAACTTTTTTGCATTTTTCTCCAGTGCTTCTATGTCCTTTTTATAGAACGGAGACCAGAACTGTGCACAGTCCTCTAAGTGCTGCCTGACCTGGGTCCGATACAAGTTTAACATAACTGCACTACTTTTCAATTCTATACCCTTAGAAATAAATCTCAGTGTTTTGTTAGCATTTTTAATTGCTTTGCTGACCTGCAATGCTGCTTTTAATGATTTGTTCACCTGTATCCTTAGATTCCTTTGCACTTCTAACCCTTTCAGTTTCTTATTTGCCAAGGTGTAGGTGTTGTTTCTGTTTTTCCTATCTAAAGAAAGACATGCATTTCTATAGCACCTTTCATAACCACTGGATATCCTAAAACACTTTTGGAGTGTAGTCACTGTTGTAATGTGGGAAACGCAACAGCCAATTTGCACACAGTAAGCTCCCACAAACAGCAATGTGATAATGACCAGATTATCTGTTTTTGTTATGTTGATTGAGGGATAAATATTGACCAGGACACCAGGAATAGCTCCCCTGTTCTTCTTTGAAATAGTGCCTTGGGATCTTTTACATCCACCTGAGAGAGCAGACGGGGCCTCGGTTTAACATCTCATCTGAAAGACGGCACCTCCAACAGTGCAGCACTCCCCTGGAGCGTCAGCCTAGACTTATGTGCTCATGTACCTGGAGTGGGGCTTGAACTAACAACCATTACTGGTTTAGATGTGAGTGTGCTACCCACTGAGCCACAGCTGATACTGTCATCATCTCACGTTTATCTATGTTAAAGTTAATTTGCCACCTAACTGCCCAGTCTGCAAGTTTTCTGATGTCTTCTTGTAATATGTTGCATTCTTCCTCAGTGTTAGATACAGCCACCAATTTGGTATCATCTCTAAATTTTGATATTGAGTTACTTATCCCTAAATGCAAATCATGTAAATTATGACTAACAGTAGTCTCAGCACTGAACCTTGTGAAACACCACTTTCTACCTTCCTCCAATTTGAATGACTACTCTTTACGCCTACTCTCTGCTCTGCTTTCTAGGCATAGACTTGTATCCCTTTGCATGTAGCTGATTGAGGTG
Organism: Somniosus microcephalus; assembly: GCF_052327205.1. NCBI lineage: Eukaryota > Metazoa > Chordata > Chondrichthyes > Squaliformes > Somniosidae > Somniosus > Somniosus microcephalus. The sequence continues at coordinate 286,727,916 of NC_140991.1, forward strand.
TTTAAGATGATCTCTAGGGTAGATAGAAACTATTTCCTCTGGTGGGAGGAGTCCAGAACAAGGGGGCATAACCTAAAAATTAGAGCCAGGCCTTTCAGGGGTGATGTCAGGAAGCATTTCTTCACACAAAGGTTAGCGGAAATCTGGAACACTATCGAGACTAGGCCAATTGAAAATTTCAAAACTGAGATTGATAGATTTTTGTTAGGCAAGGATATTAAGGCATATTGAACCATGGGTAGAAAGAGGTAAGATACAGATCAGCAATGATCTAATTGAATGGCAGAACAGACTCGAAAGGCTATATGGCCTACTCCTGTTTCTGTTTCTAGAAGCAGCAGAGGCAGATGATGGAATGGAGGTCCAAGGCCACAGAAGAATGCCACCAAAATCCATGACTACTCTAGGTGACCGAACTACCTTCACCTCCCCGTGGACTACTGTGCCAGCTAGTGCAGTCTCAACGAGGGAGCCATGGATGAATTGCACCATCTCATGGGACCAGTCCCGCAACATCAGTACTGTGGGCCAGGAACATTAAAAGTGACAATGGAACTTGACCTTATTGCCACCAGGTTCTCCCAGGTGCCACTTAGGCCTAAAAATTTGGGCGGGATGCAAGGAATGATCCTTGCCTGAATGGCGAGGTCCGAGGTGCACCCGATATTGGGCCTTAGGCCTCAATATCATTGATCCAGCGAGCTGCGGACATCTGATACCAGTTTCCCCGAAATGCTTCTCCTGCCAATGATGAATTTGGGTGGCAGAGTTGGAGCCAAGGGTACGGTAGTGTAGTGGTTATGTTATTGGATTAGGAACTCTGAGGTCTGGTCCAGCAGAATGTGAGTTCTAAATCCCGCCATTGTAGTTTGAGAATTTGGATTCAAAGGTGACTATGAAGCTGTTGGACTGTCGTAAAACCCAACTGGTTCATGACCTCCTTTTAGTCAATCGGTGGCCGTGCCTTCAGCTGTGTAGACCCGAAGGGAATTGGATAAATACTTGAAGGCAAAGAATTTGCAGGACTATGGGGAAAGAGTAGGGGAGTGGGACTAATTGGATAGCTCTTTCATAGAGACAGCACAGGTACGATGGCTTCCATCTGTGCTGTATGATTCTGTACTAAACCATGGAACATTTTCTTAAATAAATCTATCATCTCAAAAAAAATTTAATTCCCAAATTTGTACAACCAATAAGCTGTGTTTAGCAGGTTGACAGTACTCTCTGAAATCTTTGGGGTTTTTTTCATTCTGGTACAACAAATTCTGCCACAGGCTTCAACAAGATGAGAACCTAAATTAAAATATTTTACAATAATTTTTGACTGCAGCAAGTGCCAGAGGGTTCTGTTTGTCAAACATATGGTGCGCTGCTTCAATCATACAAAAATATATATATTTTTAAAACGGACAGCTGCTACCTGTTTTTTTTTGCATTATTGGTATTTTAATACTCTGTCCCTCCCTTCCCCTAGCAGCCAGACAGTTTAGTTGCACCAATTAAAGGAATCCCTCCGTCTGTTGCGTTCAGCCCTAGGACAGGTCCTAACTCAAGCCTGGCACGTGATCTCTGAGATCTCTGTGCTCCTCCAATTCTGGCCTCTTGCACATCCCCGATTTCCTTCACCCCACCATGGGCGGCTGTGGCTTTTACTGCCTAGGCACTAAGTTCTGGAATTTCTATCCACCTCTCTCTCTCGCTCTCTCTCCTTTTAAGACACTCCTTTAAAACCTACCTCATTGACCAAGCTTTTGGTCACCTATCCTAATATGTCCGTTATGTGGCTCAGTGTTAAATTTTGTTTGATAACGCTCCTGTGAAGCGGCTTGAGAAGTTTTACTACATTAAAGGCAAGCTGTTGTTGTTGATGGGATTGTTGAGCAACTTACTGGGGAGAGTAGCTGAGGTAGTTTCCCATTGCCTTCCTCATGGTTTTTAATCTTCGGAGTACCTTGTCCTAGGTGGGCTGCAACCAAGGCTGAAGAGCCCCACCTATCCTTTGGGATGGGCGGGGGGGTGGGGGCGAAATCACCCACACCCATTGGCGCAAGAACCCCCACTGAACCCATTACTCAGAGACGTCGCCCTGGTCTCTGTTCGGTCTTTTAGGTCCACCTCAGAGTGTAGGCGGAGCCTCAGTTTAGCGTCTTATCTAAAAGACCGCACCTCCGACAGTGTAGCACTCCCTCAGCAGCACTCCCTCACTACTGCACTGGAGTATCAGCCTAGATTTCGAACCCACAATTTTCTGACTTGGAGGGGAGAGTGCTCCCACTGAGCCAAGGCTGACACCTTGGCAGGATAATAAGAAATAAGAACATTTCAAAATGGCTGAAAAGTATTTTCGAATGTAACCACTGGAGATTGGTTTTGACTACCCCATTCACTAGGGATATTGTAGATCCAGGTGTAAAGGTAGGCTACTCGGACAAAACTGTGATGCACAGTGGGAGGGAAGAACCCAAAGAAAGAACTATTGTTGATGTCTCCAGGATGTCTGGAAGCTGAGAAGGACAGAAACGTTCTGTGGGGAGGGGAGGGGCCCTGAATGTACTTGGTGCCCAAGGCCCCATGAATTCTTAATTCGCCTCCTGATCACTGGGGCACTTTTTGCACTGTTACAATTCAAATTAAGAGTAGACGATAATAATGAATAGAGTTGTAAATTGGAACTTTTAACAATTTGGTTTATTGTTTGAACTGGCTGGATTAGAAGAGAGGCAACAGTAGGCTTCATGTCTCGTGTTTTGATGGCCCATGTGCAGCATGCTGTGAGCTTGCTGGTTATTTGGCATGACTATCCCAAGAGGTGAGGGATGAGTAACAAAGATTCTACTTTTATTCTCAGTCTGGTTGCATGTTACGAGTGTGGGAAAATGCAGCAATGTGTTCGGTAATTGGAGAATGCTCCCAGAGCCTTCTCAGGCTGGGTAATTGTAGCCAATTGGAAGAGGCGTGTCTCTATTCCTTCAAACTATTTTGCTATTCAAGTTTTTCTTTCATTCTGAGATCACTGAAACTTCATGAAATGAACGAGTCTTATTACTCTGCTCATAATGGTCCTTTTGTGTTGGTACTCCGTTGTACTGTATGGCAGATCAAGAGGGGTAAAGGTTTCACTGTGAAAAAAGCATTAGATTTTCATGCATATCAAATGTGTTGATTCCGTCACACAGTTCAAAAGACCTTGATAGAGTAAAAGCTCCAAGTAAACCAGTATTTGATGTGTGTTCTTTAATTCTGTACTTTTTCACCATAATCAGGGATGAGAGAAGGCCATTCGGCCCATTGATGAGCATGCTTCTACTATATTCACCAGAAAGGGTTGTGTACCGACTGAAGTTGGCATCCAATTGGTTGGTACCGAAAAGAAACAATAGTTGGGACTGATGCCCATCATATCTTCAATCAACACTTTCAACATCCCCTCTGGAAAAGACACAATACATCAACTGGTGCACTCACCATATGTTCCATTGGCCAGCCCATTGTTCAAGGTGGTGAGTAGGGTGCCCTAGACACCACAATGGCAGCTGTGGCACAGTTGGTAGCACTCTCACCTCTTGCGTTAGAGGTTGTGGGTTCAAGTCCCACTCCAGGGACTTGAGCCTATAATCTAGGCTCCCACTCCAGCGCAGTACTGAGGGAGTACTACGCTGATCAGAGGGGTTGCCTTATAGGTTAGGTGTTAAAGCAAGGCCCTGTCTGCCCTCTCAGGTGGATGTGAAAGATCCCACGGCACTATTTTGGAAAAAGCAGAGGGGTTCACCCCTGGTGTCCTGGCCAATATTTATCCCTCAACCAACCAACATTACTAGAACAGATTATCTGGTCATTATCACATTGTGCACAATTGGCTGCCACATTTCCTACATTATAACAGTGACTACACCTCAAAAAGTACTTCATTGGCTGTAAAGCGATTTGCAACATTGTGAAAGGTGCTATATAAATCCAAGTTTGTTCATTCGTTCTTAGATTGGCAGGTGAGTCAGCCAACAACACAATATCACATGAGTAAGTTATTTAGCTTACCTCAACTTACCATTTACCCTCAAGTTCTTATCCCTTTGATACACTTGCCGAACAAATTCCTTTCCATCTCCGTCTTGAAAATTTCAATTGTCCCCCCCCAGCATCCACAACCTTTTGCAGGAGAGAGCTCCAGATTTGCACTAGCCTTTGTGTGAAAAAGTGCTTCCTGATTTCAGTCCTAATTTTAAGATTATGCCTTCTTGTTTTGGACTTCCCCACCTGGGGAAACAGTTTCTCTGTATCGACCCCATCAATTCCCAATCATTTTAAACACCTTGATTAGATCACTCATCAACCTTCTAAACTCAAGTGGATACAAACCAAGTTTATGCAACCTGTCCTTTAAGCCCTGGTATAACCTGCAAAAAAGCATGGCAATCATTTTAGAAATGCTTGAAGTAGACACTCTGAAGCTACCCCTTACGATGCCAGCCAACACATCATTGGCGAAGGCATCGAAAAGTATGCTTCACTCCTTCTTCAAGAGGGATGGACTTAGTGGGCTCAAATTTCATCGGGCCATTGAGGCGGGATTGGAGGCATGTGGGGGGTTAAAATTGCAAAAACTGGCGGGCGGGCCCAACCCTGCCTCCATCCCACCTCCAAGCAATTTTCATTAAATCGTGTCTACTGGTCCCGTCTCCAAGAGGCGAGATAGGCCATTAAGGCCCTTAACAAGCACTAAATTGCCTCTATAATGCCATTTTGATAGGCCTTTGTGATTTTAACCCTTTTCCCACATGAAGCACGCCTGTTCTGAAACATGACGGTGAAACCTGGCGGTAGCACAATTGGATTGCTGACTATCAGCTGCAGCTCAACCATTAAATAGGAGATTTGATCAGCTATCATTTGCAGGTGGCAGGACTTTGTTGTCTCAGGTCTGGGGGAACTTTTAGAAGGCATAACCACAGCTGTGGAAGTTTGGAGCCTGACACCCATCTCCAGTGTGACCTCCTGGGAAACTCCTCTCGCCACCTTGACTGAGCGCTTCCTCAACTGAGGCACATACCAGAAGCATGGGAGGCATTTATTTCCTTCCCTTCTGGACATTAGATGAGGACGAAGACCAGCCGCGGCACCAGCAGAACCATGAACAACAGCAGCACCAACAGCAGCAGCAACAACAGGAGCACCAAGCTGCTGCTCACCCACCTGAAGCTGCACAGGCCAGAAGGGGCCAGCGCATGGAAGCCCGTCGGCGCAGGAGATACCCTCCAAACAGGGTCTACAGACACAGGGTCAGCTACCTCAACATGTTTGAGCAGCAGTGCCAAAGGCGGCTCCGACTTTCGCGAGAGGTAGTGAGTGACATCTGCGCAATGCTGCAACAAGACCTGGAGCCCAGAGGACCAGGTGGACAACCCTTACCAGTGGCCGTCAAAGTCACCACCGCACTCAACTTTTTTGCCTCAGGCTTATTCCAGGGATCAGCAGCAGACACCAGCGGCATCTCCCAGGCGGCCACACACACTTGCATCACGCAGGTAACCGATGTCCTCTTTGCCATCGCGCACAATCACGTCCATTTCACCAAGGATCAAGCAGGTGTCATGGCACGTGCGGTTGGATTAGCTAATCTGGCAGGCTTTCCAAGGGTGCAGGGCGTCGTTGACTGCACACATGGGGCCCTTAAGGCACCCCATCGCAATCCAGGTATTTTTGTCAACCGCAAGGGTTTCCACTCCCTTAACGTTCAGCTGGTGTGTGACCACAAGAAGGAAATTTTGCATGTTTGTGCCAAGTACCCTGGCAGTTGCCATGACTCCTTCATACTGCGCAAGTCTAGTGTGCCTCCGCTATTCAGTCCGCCAGACCAACTTAACGAATGGCTACTTGGAGACAAGGGCTATCCCCTGAAGACATGGCTAATGGCGCCGTTGAAGAGCCCATCCAGGAGAGCTACAGCTCCAGCCACATGTCCACTAGAGCCATAATCGAGCAAACCATCGGTTTGCTGAAGATGCGCTTCAGATGCCTGGATAGATCAGGTGGAGCCCTGCAGTACTCAGCAGTCAAGGTCTCCAGTATCATCGTGGTTTGCTGTGCACTTCACAACATGGAACAGCATCGTGGCTTGCAGATTCCTGAGGACCAAGTGGCTCATCACATATCCTCTTCAGATGAGGAGGAGGAGGAGAGCGAAAATGAACATCTTGCAGAGGCCCATCAACCAGCGGCAACAGTACGTGAGAACATTGCTGCCCGGGATGCAAGGAACGCACTCATCTTGGCCAGATTTGCTTAGCCTAGCCAATCAAGCACTTTTGCCTCACAGCTTCTTACCTGAGCATCAACAATGGCCAAGAACCAGCGGATTCCCAGCAATTTGACCGCCATACTGATAATTGCAAATAATTGTAAGCCCTCAGTGTGGAAGTCCCATTCGCGAAATGACAGCAGTAGCCATCAGATTTTTTATTTTCAGTAATCATCTGATGGCTTTTTAACATAAAACATCAAATTTCACCCAAGTGACTACCCTTGTGACTATTTGTGCAGTATCTTTCTCTTACGCATGCTCCTACGTGGTGCTTCCCCTGTGGCTTCAGCAGATGTGGAGGCCCCTTGCTCACTTTCTTGCTGCTCCTGTCTCGACACCTTTGGCGGGCGTCCTCTGGGGTTGTGAACCTGTGAGGGCTCGCTAACTGTCTGCTGCTCCTGCGGCTGTGCAGGGGCTGAGACGCTGATCTCAGTTGGGTGTGGACTCTGGTGGGGCTCTGACCGAGGGCTCTGCAGTGGCATGGAAGTGTGAGCACTTGGAGAGGAGCCCCCACTTCCTTGATGTCTGCCACCAACTTCCCTCTCATGGGTCAGGTCCCCCTCAGCGCTTGCAAGTGGCTTGAGAGCACCTTGCTGCACATTAGGTGGGCCATGAGGACCCATATCTGCACTGGCAGTCCTACTCAGAAGGACTTCCATGAAGGTCTGGTTTCTCTGTTCAATAGATGACCATCGCTCCTCCAGAGATGTCATTCTATTCAGAACACTCACCATGTTTTCTGCACTCTGGCGACCTATCACCTCCATGGAGGTTGCCATCCTTTCCATGGTGATGCGTTCATGCGCCAATGACTCCACAAAGGCTCTGCTCATGTTCGCAATAGACTCCTCCATTCGCTCCACACTCGCAGCGACCCTGGAGACAAAACCTGCCAGAGACTCCTGCATCTGTTCCTGGAGTTCCAGCACAGCTGATCTTATGGATGGACCCAGAGGCAGAGGGTCGACATGCAGCTGAGCCGAGCTGGCGGCGTCCTGCGCCCTCCGACTAGGACTCTCCACTGCTTTCCCTGTCTCCGCAATCTGCTGATGCTCACTTGTGAGCTGTGATACACCAGATGACAACACTACTCTATCTCGCAATGTTCCCTCCGAGATGTGAGTGTCTGCGCTGGTGCTGGGTGCGGTGAATTCTGCTGACGCTGCGCCCTCAGAGGTTGCAGCTTCCTCTGAGGAGTCTTGAGGCTCATGCTCTTCCTCCTGGATAGTGAGGACAGGTGCTTGCGATGGTCCTGTGGGGGAGTAAAGGAAAGAGTCAGAGATGTGATGCCAAGGTTACATGCACATTGCATATTGCAGATGATCATAAGTTCATCTGTTAGAGCTTCCGAATCATTATCAGCGACTCATGCAATGCCATTGAGAGAGATGGAAAACTATTCTGCCACCAGCTTGCTGTGATGCGCCCGTCTGTCCGTCCCCCACTTGGGAATCTTCCTCCACTCCCACGATCTCCAGGACCGCCTCCTCCCAGGCGGTGAGCTGGGCTACTGAGGGTGGCCCTCCTCCTGTCCTCGTTCTTTCCCTCTTATTGTGAGCCCTCTTTTCCTGCAATAAGGGAGACAAGTGGAGTTTGAGTGAGAATGAAGGAGTGAGTGTAGAGAATCCATAGCATAGATGCTTAGAAGGAGACAAAGATGGAGTGAGGTGGCAAGACCAAGGGCCCTCCCTGTGTGTTGTCAGTTGTAATTGCATCACAGTGATAGGGAGTGTGAGGGCTGCATAGTCAAATAGTTAGGTGAATGTAACCATAGAGAGAGAGGGAATGGGTAAGGGTGCATGGATGTTAGTGTCAAGTGGGATGTGGAGGAACGATTGCTAAAGCTGAGTGCTGGTGAGGAGAGGCCATGGGGATCAGATTGAGGGTGATGGGAAATTCATACTCACTTTTCCAGTGCGCAGAAGGTCATGAAACCTCTTCCTGCACTGAAGCCAGGTTCTGCGGGTTATTGACAAAGAGTTGACCTCCTCTGCCACCTGGATCCACACAGCCTTGTTTTGCTGGGGAGGCTTCTACCTCCCCGAAGAAGGGAAGAGCACCTCTTTATTTGCTCTTGCTCCCTCTACTAAAGCCTGCAGGACAACGTCATCAAAGCGGGGTGCAGACCTAGGTCTCTGTCTGGCCATTCTTCCTGCAGGTGCCTCTAACATGCAAGGGCAAAAGCTTGGCAGTCTGCAGAAGAAGCAAGGCTTGTTGCAGACCTTAAATGCAGCAGCAATGATGACGTCATTGGAGGCGACTATCAGACTGGAAAAACTCATTGGCCATGGGTTCCCACACGTTGGAACTCAATTGGCCAATTGAGTTAAAATGGCATCGTTTTCCCACATCGATTTAGAATCGGGTGGCTAACATGAAATGCAGATTACACGACGCCAGCCCGCCCCAGTATCAAAGTCCAGCCCAGTGAGTCTCTCATCTAACCGTACATAGTTCTTGGAGCTAGAGTATCCTGGATAAAATCCCAGATTTCGCTATGTGCTCCTACAGCTTCTTTATGAATATTGCATGATGCATTAGGTTGAAAGCCTTATGAAGACTGTAGAAAACAATGTAAGTGTTTGCCCTGAGCCTTATGACACACTCGCGTAAAACCACAATTTGCCCAACACAATCCATACAGGGGCAAAACCCTGCCTATTTCTTTCTGATTGCAATACAGGCCTCCAAAGCATTTGCTTTGTGTGCTATGCCAACCGGAAGAGCTGTTGATATCCATGAAATTCCTGGGTAGTTTACTGGGCTCTCTCCACTTACTGGTAGGAACCACAATTATCCTCTGAAGTTCAGTGGGTTTGATTGACAGAATCTTATTCAGCAACCACAGAAAGGCAGCTCAAGGCAAGTGCCTGGCACTGTTCATACAAACAATGATAGACAGGAAAAGACCATTTGGTCCATCCAGCCTGTCCAACGTAATTGCGATACCTTATGCATCACAATATATACTCTCTCCACCCCATCTGAAACTATGTGATCTCTTGAGAGGTGGAAAAGCAAATTTAAAAAACCCAGGCCAATTTGGGGGGAAAAAATCTGGGAAATTCCTTTCATAAGAACATAAGAACATAAGAAATAAGAGTAGGAGTAGGTCATTTGGCCCTTCGAGCCTGCTCGCCATTCAATAAGATCATGGCTGATCTACCTCATCTGCACTATCCCCATATCCCTTGATTCCCTTAATATTCAAAAATCTATCGATCTCTGTCTTGAATATATTCAACGACTGAGCCTCCACAGCCCTCTGGGGTAGAGAATTCCAAAGATTCACCGCCCTCTGAGTGAAGACATTTCTCCTCATCTCAGTCCTAAATGGCCAACCCCTTATTCTGAGACTGTGACCCCTGGTTCTAGACTCCCCAGCCAGGGGAAACATCCTCCCTGCATCTAGCCTGTCAAGCCCTGTAAGAATTTTGTATGTTTCAATTAGATCACCTCTCATTCTTCTAAACTCTAGAGAATATAGGCCGAGTCTACTCAGTCTCTCCTCATAGGACAATCCCTCCATCCCAGGAACCAGTCTGGTGAACCTTCGTTGCACTCCCTCTATGGCAAGTATATCCTTCCTTAGGTAAGGAGACCAAAACTGTACACAATACTCCAGGTGTGGTTTCATCAGGGCCCTATATAATTGCTCTTTACTCTTATATTCAAATCCTCTTGTAATAAAGGCCAACATACCATTTACTTTCCTAATTGCTTGCTGTACCTGCAACCTCCTTAGGCGATCAACACTATGTTGACAAATAGTATGTAGCTAAATACAAGAATTTTATGGAATTTGGTTTTCCAAGATCTCCCTAATTGAGAATAGGTTTTAGTAGTACTGTTAATAACGGCCATCTTTATCCCTGCCATTGACCAGGCAATGCAGTGTGGAGTCTACTTAATGAAGATGGAAAGAGAAGTAAGTTAGTATGTAACTGTTTCTAATTAACTCAAGCAATGCTACCCATTAACCACCCAACGTCATCCCCAGACATGGGACATATAAAATGGGTCTAAAGCAGTAATGAATAGTTAGTTATGTCTATCTGTTTGAGTGAATTAACCTCAAGAATTGGCAAACTGAACTGGAATGCGTGCTTTGGCACCACTTCAATGCAACTATTTCTGCACTACATTGAAGGGCATAATGTTTACGGTAGATTTTATATATCTTTGTGGATTCCATATAATTCCTGAATATAGCTACATAGCATTTGTCAAAAAGAAATGACCAGGATTTGATGTACTATGTGTCAGCTGTGGCTCCGTTGGAAGCACTGTGAGTCAGAAGGTTGTGGGTTCAAGTCCCAATCCAGGGACTTGAGCACAAAATCCAAGCTAAGACGCCAGTATTGAGGGAGTGCTGCACAGTCTGAGGTGCCGTCTTTTGAATGAGACGTTAAACCGAGGCTCCGTCTGCCCTCTCAGGTGGACGTAAACTATCCCATGGCACTATTTGAAGAAGAGCAGGAGGGGGTTCTCCCTGGTGTCCAGGTCAACATTTATCCTTAAATCAACTTCTAAAACAGATTATCTGGTCATTTATTTCATTGCTGTTTGTGGGACCTTGCTGTGTGCAACTTCGCTGCCGCATTTCCTATATTACAACAGTGACTATGACTACACTTCAAATGTACTTTTACAAAAGCAAAATACAGCGGATGCTGTAAATCTGAAATAAAAACAGAAAATGCTGGAAATACTTAGCAGGTCAGGCAGCATCTGTGGAGAGAGAAACAGAGTTAACGTTTCAGGTCGATGGCCCTTTGTCAGAACTGGAAAAAGTTGGAGATCGAACAGGTTTTTAAGCAAGTGCAGGGGCAGGGAGAGGGGGGAGGGGAGGAAAGAACAAAAGGGAAGGTCTGTGATAGGATGGAAGGCAGGAGAGATTAAGAGACATTAAGAGATGGTGCAAGGCAAAAGGAGATGGTAATGGGACAAGTTAAGAAACAAAAGATGGCTCTAGATGAAGTGTAAATGGCACTAGCAGAAGGAGAGACAGCTGCCATGTGGGAGAGAGAAAAAAAATATATAATAAATGAAAAAAAAATGGATGGGGCAGAGGTTATGGTCTGAAATTGTTGAACTCTATGTTGAGTCCAGAAGGTTGTAAAGTGCCTAATCGAAAGATGAGGTGCTGTTCCTCGAGCTTACGTTGAACTTCATTGGAACAGTGCAAGAGGCCGAGGACGGTGAGGTCTGAGTGGGAGTGGAGCGGAGAATTAAAGTGACAGGCGACCGGAAGCTTATGGTCACCCTTACAGACTGAACGGAGGTGTTCCACAAAGCGGTTACCCAATCTGCATTTGGTCTCCCCAGTGTAGAGGAGGCCGCATTGTGAGCAGCGAATACAGTATACTAAATTGCAAGAAGTACAAGTAAATCGCTGTTTCACCTGGAAGGAGTGTTTGGGGCCCTGGACAGTGGGAAGGGTGGAGGTAAAAGGGCAGGTGTTGCATTTCCTGCGCTTGCACGGGAAGGTGCCAGGCGAAGGGGAAGGGGTATTGGGGGTGATAGAGGAGTGGAATAGGGTGTCGCAGAGGGAGTGGTCCCTACGGAATGTTGAAAGGGGAGGTGAGAGGAAGTGGTGGTGGGATCACACTGGAGGTGGCGGAAATAGCGGAGGATGATCCGTTGAAAGTGGATGCTGGTGGGGTGAAAGGTGAGGACAAGGGGAACCCTATCGTGGTTCCGGGAGGGTGTGGAAGGGGTGAGAGCAGAAGTGCGGGAAATAGAATGGACACGGTCAAGGGCTGTATCAACCACAGTAGAGGGGAATCCTTGGTTGAGGAAAAAGGAAGACATGTCGACTTCCCGTGCAAGCACAGGAGATGCAACACCTGCCCTTTTACCTCCACCCTTCCCACTGTCCAGGGCCCCAAACACTCCTTCCAGGTGAAACAGTGATTTACTTTTACTTTTTGCAATTTAGTATACTGTATTCGCTGCTCACGATGTGGTCTCCTCTACACTGGGGAGACCAAACGCAGATTGAGTGACCGCTTTGCGGAACATCTCCGTTCAGTCCGTAAGGGTGACCCCCGAGCTTCCGGTCGCCTGTCACTTTAATTCTACGCTCCACTCCCACTCTGACCGCTCCATCCTCAGCCTCTTACACTGTTCCAATGAAGCTCAACGTAAGCTCGAGGAACAGCACCTCATCTTTCGATTAGGCACTTTACAACCTTCTGGACTCAACATAGAGTTCAACAATTTTAGACCATAACCTTGGCCCCTATCCTTTTTTTTTCATTTATTATATATATTTTTTCTCTCTCCCACATGGCAGCTGTCTCTCCTTCTGCCAGTGCCATTTACACTTCATCTAGAGCCATCTTTTGTTTTGTAACTTGTCCCATTACCATCTCCTGTTGCTTTGCACCATCTCTTAATGTCTCTTAATCTCTCCTGTCTTCCATCCTATCACAGACCTTCCCTTTTGTTCTTTCCTCCCCTCCCCCCTCCTTTCCCTGCCCCTGCACTTGCTTAAAAATCTGTTCGATCTCCAGCTTTTTCCAGTTCTGACGAAGGGTCATCGACCTGAAACGTTAACTCTGTTTCTCTCTCCACAGATGCTGCCTGACCTGCTGAGTATTTTCAGCATTTTCTGTTTTTACTTCAAAGGTGCTTTGTTGGTTGAAAAGCGCTGTGGGATGTCCTGAGGTCATGAAAGGCGTTGTATAAATGCAAGTCTCTCTTTCTTTTAACCCTTGTGTTGTGGATTGTGTATCAGAAACTCTTTGCACCTTTTAACAGTCTCCAGGGGAGGGATGCTGTATCCTGTCTAATTGTGATTGCTTCCAGCAAGAGTGTTTCAGATAAAAGGATCCAACACACTGTGCCACCCAGTCATTGCTAATGTATGCAGGTTTTATTTGTTTATATAATTCACTGTTTAGTGCTAGAACTTTCAGAATTGCTTCAGTCAACACCTATTTTTTGTGTTTTCATTTTTCAGAAACAAGTTCTGTAATGTGCCTTATAAATGTAGGCTGCATACGATAAATCTTTCTCAGCTGCACTTCCTTTGGTAAGTTTTGAGACACCTCGGGTATTAGTGCACGTCTCTAATTTGCTCATAAACATCCAAATTAAAGGGTTTTTCATGTTGGCCAGCTGTTCTCAGACTGCAGTTATCTTTGTGCTTTTATCGTTCCCCCCCCCCCCCCTCCCCCCATGACACTAATGAGTGTTTGTTGGGGATTAAACTACAGTTGAATTCTGTTTTGTATATAATACTTGGAGACTAGGAGTGAGCCTTGGCTCAGTGGTAGCTTTCCCGCCTCTTGATTCGAAAGGTTATGGGTTCGAACTCTACCCCAGACAGCCCTGATGAGCAGAGGCCAGAGTTCCGGTCCTTGAGTACTGGGTTGACAACTGGCAGGGTACTCTCATCTGATGGGAGTGGAGGGGAATGGTGTGGCGACTCCCCATTGCACCGAGCCGGTTCTCCTAGTAGGAGTTTGTGAATCCGGTTGCCAACCTGCCCATGTAAAAAGGGGCCTTGATTGCAGGAACAACCCAGAGCACAATCTGCTGAGAAAATGGGTTGTCTCATGTGCCACTAGGCATGGAAGACAAGAAGAAGACTCTGAAAGAAGCAAGATTCTGATAGCCGGGTCTTCGTATAACAAAAATATCCGTAAGGGAAATTTACTAGGTTGAGGCTTGGTATAAACTGACTTGTATCAGGACGTTGCCTGGATGAAGATTTTTTAGGTTGTGTACGGAGTAGTGATACAGTACTGGACCGTCCCCCGCACCCCCACCCCCCCTCAAAAGGTGCACCTAGTTAAAGAATATAGAGCAAAATGTTTTCAGGTTCGATCTTCAGTCTGTACTGAGTTAACTGATCCGGCAGGTTAAGGGTTGTAGGATTGGTTTCAGCATTCCTGGGCCAAGGAGGGGAAAAGTGGCGAGAGTTGGCCACCCCCATTGTTATCCAGCATTCCCTGCTAGGAATACACATGCATGTGTGCCAGGAGAGGACAGGATTGGGTTTGGACACTTTGCCCTCTTCTCCTGGAGTTCATTGATCTCCTGACATTCAGGCCTTGAGTTTCCGTTGGTTATATCCGTGCAATCCGGGTGCAATCGGCCGAACTAGTGATAAAGGTCACACATGAAGAATGGCCCTTGGTGAAGGTCCTGGGGGACAATTGGTGTCCATGAAACCCAAGCTCAGTAAAATATCAATCCCATCAGGGGAGGAGGAGCACAGAAGAATTTGAAGAGATGAGTCGTGGTGCTTTGTTTTTATAAAGCAAAGCACAAAAATGAACAGTGAATCTCCCAGCAAGTCTGCAGAAGATTTTAAAATTATGTCAGCCTTAGACTCTTTATTAGCATTCTACCAGTGCTAAATGACATTCGCAGTTTGTACTGAGATGAACTATATTATGAAAAGCATGCATTCTTTGCTATCAAAACCTACCCCATTTAATGGCAAAATAGGATTTCTGCAACCTAGGATTATGGAGAGACAGGAGCCCTATTAATATAACAGGGTGGCCTTCCTTTGTTTTGTTGCATTTACCTGCAGTACAAATGAATGGGGAGTCTTCTTCTTCTTAGGCAGTCCCTCGGGAACCGAGGATGACTTGCTTCCATATTAAAAATGAGTTCGCAGGTGACTGATGAGTCCAATGCGGGAACTACAATCTCTGTCACAGGTGGGGCAGAAGGTGGTTGAAGGGGCGGGTGGGTGGGGTGCTTGGGTTGACGTGCACTCCTTGCGCTGCCTGCGCTTGGCTTCCGCTTGCTCCCGGCGAAGAGACTCGAGGGGGTCGATTTTCAGTGTGCCGTGAGGCGGGCTTTTAGGTGTGCGGGGGGCTAAAATCCCAAATTTGGGTGTCCCGACACCATCCCGCCCAAAACCCGCCTCCATGTAAGTTTCAAAAGAGGCGGGTACCCGCCCCGCACTGGGACCCACCGACCCAAGGCGGGAAGGGATTAGTGCCAATTAACTGCCTGTTAACAGGTAGTTAACAGGCAGTTTTTAGCCTAATCCCTATTTTGAAGGGTGTCGTGAGGGATTCCCGACGGCTCCAAACCACGCCAGGTTAGAGGGTCGGGCCATCGGGTTGAAGGACTTGGAGGGGTCGAGATGTCGGTGTTCAGGTGGGTGATGGGTGCATGAGTGCAAAGGTAAGTGTGTTTGGTGTGTCTAAAGTGTGTAAAGAAGTTTAAATTACCTGTACTTACCTTTACAGCCTTCCTTCCTCTAGGCTTCGGGAGTCCATCATTCAGCCGGCATAGAAAGCAGAATGGCCGCGAGCTGTTAAAAGTGACAGCCTGCAGCTTTCAGTGCCGGCGAGATGTCTAACTGAGTCTGCGTAGAAGGACTCAGGTTAGAAGTAAGACTGTCAGTGTTTGACAGCTTCAAGCAGCTGTAAAACACTGATATTTCATCGGTCAACACGTCTTGACAGATGAAATTTCAGTCTGTGACGTCACCTGTTGCCGGGTGGCCCTTTATTGGCCTGCTGAGCCCGCTGGGCGGGCTCAACAAGGTCAATCAAGTGAAAATCGCGTGGATTGGCCGCATCTCGATGGAGGTGGGACTACAACTCGAAAGTTGTAGTCCCGCCTCCTTCCCGACTTCTGAATGAATATCCAGCCCGAGGTGTTTGGCGCCTTCCCAGATGCTTCTCCTCCACTTTGTTCGGTCTTGGGCCAGGGATTCCCAGGTGTCGGTGGGATCTTACACTTTTTCAAGGAGGCTTTGAGGGTGTCCTTGAACCGTTTCCTCTGCCCACCTGGAGCTCTCTTGCCGTGTCGGAGCTCTGAGTAGAGCGCTTGTTTTGGGAGTCTCGTTTCAGGCATGCGGACGATGTGACCCGTCCATCGGAGCTGATCGAGCGTGGTGAAAGCTTCGATGCTGGGGATGTTGGCCTGAGCGAGAGCACTGACGTTGGTGCACCTATCCTGCCAGTGGATTTGCAGGATCTTGCGAAACTTGCAAAATTCTCCTTACAAAACTCCCATGCACCCCCACCCCCCACCACCCCACCCAGTCCACACTGATACAAGTGAGATATATCATCACAGTTCCTTCCTTCTATTGCTTTTAAAATACTGGCTGTATGGAGATTATGGTGCCTGAGTGGGCTAGACTCTCACCTTTCAATGCTGGGAGTTGAGTTTTAATAATGCTCAGACTGAAATTCTCCTGACTTCCAGCCTATGGGATGGTGACAGTAGAGAGCTACATGAAATCTCTTCGGTCAATTTCAGTTCAATTCCCAACACCAAGCTGCTCCTAAACTAATACTAGTTGGCACTAAAGTACCAATCTCACCCAGATTCCACAGGATGGCTGCTGTAGGATTGGGAAACTGTCACACTGGTGCAGTGGGGATGGTCTTCTGAGATTGGGGCTTGGAGCTAGGACAGAGTAGAGGAAGCTTTACTCTGCATCATAAGTGCATTATACTTGAAATACACACAAATGAATTGAAAATACTGTCGGTGCTGTATCTTTTTTAAATTGAAGAACATTGTGAAGGGCTAAGGCCCACCATGATTAAAAAGGACAAATGAGCAGATGAAACCAATCAGATAGTAGTGCTTAGGCAACACCAAGATTGGCCTTTCTCCCTATAATCTTTAGGGTTTTAAAGAAAGACTGAGGGAGATAAGGGGATTGATTTTAATAGCCCTGAGGAGGTGGGTTTGGAGGTGAAAATCGGAAAAAATGGCTTCAGACACCCAAGCCACCTCCATCCTGCCCCCACCTGATTTTCGTGAGTGTCTGTTTAGCTGCTCCCAAACTGACCCATCTGGAACCGGTAGGACAGGTAGTTGCTAATCTTATTTTCATAGTGGTTTCCCATTTTTGTGCTTCTGGCTCCTGTTTCCCGACTTGTCAGAAACAGGCCAGGTTCAAGGAGACGAGTTGCTGGAGGACATGATTTGTAAGTGTCCCTGAAACATGGCTGACATTGCTGTTGTAGGTATGGGATAACATTTTGCACATCTACTGACCTTCTGACTGTTCAAGCTGACACCCATCTGTAGTGTGGCATGAATGGAACAATTTCAGGCCACTTCGACTGTGCGCTTGCAAGATTGTTGCCTCAAATGAAATCTATAGCAAGGGGATGGGAAACATTTAAACCCTCTCATCCTGGTCCTCATAATCGGAGGAGTAGCAGCCGCGTGGCTCAGCGCAGATCTTCCTGGGAAGAGGAGTAGGAGGAGGATGAGGGGTGCCTTGCATGCCCTGTTGTGACCAATGCAGCATCCCTCCAGTTCACGTCAACCAGGGTATGCACACTGCCATGCCACATTAGCATAAGCTTACTCTTCAACCATAGGTGGCTACCATATGGCTCTATAATTGCAGGCGACACTTGTCCAACGTCATACTTCATCTCTGCTATACCCTGTTGTTTCCTATCACTTTTACCATCAGCATTACAAAAGCAAGTTGCCCTGAGCCCTCAATGCGCTTTTGCCATTTCCCATAACACATAGGCCACACAATCAACTGTTTGACATAATTTATCTTTAACACATGACAAAAGGATATTAAATCAGCAAGAGTTCAAAAAAAAGAAATATCACCCAAGTGACTCCCCTTATGACTATAGGTGCTTAATCTTTCTCTTACGCGTGCTTCTACGTGGTGCTTCCCCTGTGGCTTCAGCAGATGTAGAGGCACTTTGCTGACTAGGATGCTGCGCCTGCCTAGACGCCTTTGGCGGGCATCCTCTGGGTTTGGGAGCCTGGGAGGGCTCTTCAACAGTCTGCTCTTCCTGCAGCTGTGCAGGGGCTGAAACGGCCATCTCAGTTGTCTCTGCAAAGTGGGTCTCTGACTGAGGACTCCGCAGTGGCGTGGTTGTGTGAGCGCTTTGAGAGGTGCCCACACTTCCTTCTGTCCTGCCAACAACATCCCTCTCATGGGTCAGCTGCACCTCAGTGCTGGCAAGTGGCAGGAGAGCACCTTGCTGCACTTCAGGGGGACCATGAGGACCCGTATCTGCACTGGCAATCCTCCTCAAAAGGACGTCCATGAAGCTCTGGTGTCTCTGCTCAATAGCTGCCCCATCGCTCCTCCAGAGATGTCATTCTATTCTGAGCAGCCACCATGTTTTCCTGACTCTGGCGACTTATTTCCTCCATGGCCGTAGCCATCCTTTCCACTGAGGTAGCCAGCCTTTCCATGGTGATTGCCATCCTATCCATGGTGGTGTGTTTATGCAGTGCTGATGTTAGAGATGGACTCCTCCATTCTCTCCACACTCGCACTAACCCTGGAGGCAAGCTTTTCCAGAGACACCTGCACTTGTTCCTGTAGTTCACACACTGCTCTTTTTCTGGATGGCCCCAGAGGCACAGCGTCTGCATGCAGCTCAGTAGAGCTAGGAGAGTCCTGCGACCTCCGTCGAGGACTCTCCACTGCTGTCGCTGCCTCCACCATCTGTTGATGCTCACTTGTGTGCTGTGATAGACCAGGTGGCAACACTACTTTAACTCGCGATGGCCCCACCAAGGTGTGTGTTGCTGCGCTGGTGCTGGGTGCGCTGAGTCCTGGTGACGCAGGTCCCTCAGAGGCTTCAGGTTCCTCTGAGGAGTTGTCCGGGTCTTCATCCTGGATCGTGGGGAGGGGGACAATTGATGGTCCTGTGTGAGAGTAAAGGCATGATTCTGACATCTGATATTGATGTAGCAGACACATCCTTTTGAGCAGATGATACAATGCAATTCTCTATGAACATCATATTCCTTTGCTTTCTGAGAGGGATGAAACTCTATTATGTCAATAGCTTCCTTTAGTGTGCCCGTCTCTCCATCGCCCACTTCCAGGTCCTCGCCACCTCCAACAATCTCATTAGTAGCCTCCTCAGCACTGGTCAATGTTGCTAGGTTAGGTGTTCCTCCTCCAGTCATTGCTCTCTCCCTCTTATTGTGGGCTATCTTTTCCTGCAAAGAGGGACACAAGCGATGTTTCAGCCACAGTGATGGAGTTGAGTGTGAATAATCCCTACCATAGAAGCTTTGAGGGAGACGAAGATGGGGTAAGGTGCCAAGAGGAAGCTAGCTCCCTGTGCATTGTTAGTTGTTGTCTCTGCATGACAGTGAGAGCGAGTCTAAGGGGTGCATAGGCAGGATGCTGAAGTGATTCAGTGCAGAGGCAGAGATGGATAGGAAAGGGTGAAAGGGAAGTAAGAGTAAGGTGGGATGTGAAGGAGGAGTGCTGGTGATGAGAAGAGAAGGGAGGCAGAGTGAAGGCAAGTGAGATGGGATACTCACTTTTGATGTTCGCACAAGATCATTAAGCCTTTTTCGGCACTGGATCTATGACCGTGCATAAATGGACCTTGCGCTGACCTCCTGAGCAATGCGCAGCCAGGCTGCCTTGATCTGCTGAGGTGGCTTCCTCCAGCCATCAGGAGGGAAGAGAATCTCCCTGCATCCACAAGAACTTGGAGGGACTCATCATTAAAATGAGGAGCTGCCTTGCCTCTGGAAGAAGTCAGCGTTTAAATCATGTCCAGGAAACCACAATGAAAAGGCTTAGGCTGGATGGCAGCTTTAAAAGCAGCTGCTATTATGACATCATCAGAGGCGGCCAGCTGACCCGATCCCACTCATTGGACCGGCCAGCGCGCCTCCTTAAAATTAACAAGCTCATTGAATCAAAATCGGACATCTGCAGCTGATTCCGCCGGAAGCAGCTCCCGAACCCGCCCACCAAGCAACCCGACTCCAACCTGCCTCGGGAATTAAAGTAGAGCCCAAGGACTCCAACAGTTCGAGTAGAACTTGCATTTCTATAGCGCCTTTCAAAATCTCGGGACGTCCCAAAGTGCTTTACAGCCAATGAAGTACTTTTGAAGTGTAGTCACTGTTGTAATGTAGGGGAACACAGCAGCCAATTAGCACACAGCAAGGTCCCACAAACTGCCATGAGATGAATGACCAGATGATCTGTTTTTTATTAACGCTGGCTGAGGGATAAATATTGGCCAGGACACTGGGGAGAACTCCCCCGCTCTTCATCAGATATTGGCCAGGACACTGGGGAGAACTCCCCCGCTCTTCATCAGATATTGGCCAGGACACTGGGGAGAACTCCCCCGCTCTTCATCAGATATTGGCCAGGACACTGGGGAGAACTCCCCCGCTCTTCATCAGATATTGGCCAGGACACTGGGGAGAACTCCCCCGCTCTTCATCAGATATTGGCCAGGACACTGGGGAGAACTCCCCTGCTCTTCATCAGATATTGGCCAGGACACTGGGGAGAACTCCCCCGCTCTTCATCAGATATTGGCCAGGACACTGGGGAGAACTCCCCCGCTCTTCATCAGATATTGGCCAGGACACTGGGGAGAACTCCCCCGCTCTTCATCGAATATTGGCCAGGACACTGGGGAGAACTCCCCCGCTCTTCATCAGATATTGGCCAGGACACTGGGGAGAACTCCCCCGCTCTTCATCAGATATTGGCCAGGACACTGGGGAGAACTCCCCTGCTCTTCATCGAATATTGGCCAGGACACTGGGGAGAACTCCCCTGCTCTTCATCAGATATTGGCCAGGACACTGGGGAGAACTCCCCTGCTCTTCATCAGATATTGCCATGGGACCTCTCATGTCCAACTGAGGGTGGACGGGGCCTCAGTTTAATGTCTCATCTGAAAGATGGCACCTCTGACAGTGAAGCACACCCTCAGTGCTACACTGGAGTGTCAATCCATAAAAAGTGCTGAGGTCTCGAGTGGGCCTTGCGCCCACAACCTTCTGACTCAGGCAAGAGTGCTACCCACTGAGCTGAGGCTGGCACCTACAACAAGTCTTGATGTCAATACACTGAGAATCTAGAAAGGAGGAAGAGCCTGTAGACCAGCATATTTGGTGCTTATAAGGGGCAAGAAAGCAAACTTCAGAGAAGCACTGATCATATGGTGATAAAATAGCGAAAGACAAGCTGGATTGTGAGGGGGAGAGAGAGGTGGGTTCTAGAGCAGAGTAAGGGATTGCCTATCCGATTCCAAACTTTTCCTTGTATCCAGCCCAGGATTGTAAGAGAGGTGTTCGAAGACCTCCCTCCAGATACAAGAGTGGCATTCACATCTCCAATGGACTTGGGCTTTAAGAGTTAAGAGTTATTGAAGAGAAAAGAAACAGATAGAGGAAACCGGGAATGGAGAAAATGTGAGAGTTTTACTGAGGTCAGGGGGATAATGAGGCCAAAAATACTGATAGACTTGCAAAAGTCATCATGAAGTTATGCACAAAGAACTGAAGGAAACAGGGTTTTCATTTGAGGGACATGAAGATGGTCAAAATGTAATGATTAAGCCATTAGAATTCCAAGAGGACTGGCGGAGCTGAGTACGGAGTGCAATCTGAAGGAAGGTGATGTGATGTCATCAGCAAAAGAGTGTCTAGGGCTGAATGATGTGTGAAGAAGGTTATTGATAGGAAGACAAAAGTGTGGGGTAGCGGACAGAACCCTGAGGAACCCTTGAGACAAGCCAGAAATATGTCAAAGGATTGATTATCCAATACAGCACAGAAAGTGATGTAAGAAAACTACTAGGCACTTGGCCTAAGCATTAAACAAAGCTTTAATCAACTGTTTTACAACATGGAGGTCTAGTTGTGTCCTTCACTAGTTCCTGTTAAGAATGTCCTGCGCAAGCTGGGCCCATGCCCGAGTATTTATACTCTCCCTGGACATCGCCACCCGTAGGCCGCTCAGTATTATTTCATAAGTCTTTCTTTCACGAATGACTGATTCATGTCAGAAGGAGTGATCTGAGGAGAGCCCGATAGGCTTGAGATTGCTACAGTACAACTGAAGCATTAAACAAAAATGTTCATAACAGCGAGAGAAACAAGATATTAAAGCCAACCATAATTATTCATGTGAATTTTGAAGGATTCATGATATTAGAACTCCCTCCCAATTTAATAAAACAATGTCAGCTTGGGGGTTAAGGCAGCTGAATATAGGTTGGGAAATTCAGGGACCGTTCATTACTATTCTCAATATTACTAATAATCACTTCTTGTTTACGTGTAGGTTGAACAATTGCCTCACTGGGGATGGGATTTTAGCAGCAGGTTAACCCTTAGGGATATTAGTGGCTGAATGATTAATGATTTTGTATGCCTTTCCCCTGTCTCCTATTTTAATGGATTGGCAAACGTCATCCAAATATGTTAAGAGGACATTTCCTGTTTTAAATATTCGTCTGTGAATGTTGCACTTTGTAATTTCATGGTTTTTGTCCTTCAGGATTTAAAAGAAAAAAAAATTGATGACACTGGCATTAACAAGTACTTGGCAACAAAATCTGTTTTTGGGTCCTAGTAGTGCCAAACATGTATGAAGTTCTATGTCTCCCCAAGTGCCCGAGTGTCAAATCTTTGCAAGGCAGGCGAGTATCAAATAACCAATTTCTGTTGTGCTAATCACTATAAATACAACACATTAATATCAACTCAAGCAATATTTAAATAGAGCTCACTGTTTCTATTTTGGGCTTGTACCTGTCATACTCATTGTGGAATTGTCTCTGATCATTTGAAGAAGTTTGGATATTTTCCATTTCAGCTGTGGCTCAGTGAGTCAGAAGGTTGTGGCTTCAGGTTCCACTACAGAGACTTGAGAACAAATTCCAGGCTGATACTTCAGTGCAGTACTGAGGGAGCTTCCGCTGCTTTATCAGAGGTGCTGTCTTTCAGATGCGATGTTAACCTGAGGCCCTGTCTACGCCCTCAGGTGGACATAAAAGCTCCCACAGCACTATATTAAAGAGGAACAGGGGAGTTCTCCCAGTATCCTGGTCAATATTTATTCCTCAGTCTCATCACTAAAACAGATTATCTGGTCATTATCATGATGCTGTTTGTGGGAGCTTGCTGTGCGCAAATTGGCTGCCGCATTTCCAACATTACAACAGTGACTGCACTTTGAAAGCACTTTATTAGCTGTAAATCACTTTAAAACGCCCTGAGGTCGCGAAAGGCGCTATTTAAATGCAAGTCTTTTCTATCCGTCTTTCCTTTTCCTTTGTCTTCTGGAGGAGCACTTGTATGACAAACTATTTTCTTGTTAACTTGCAAACACATCACCCTAAGTCAGGTCAAAATGCGTCTTGTCACTTTAGTGCAGTGTCATTATGAAGAAAATTGCTTTCACCTCTTCAGAACTTTCTCCCTCTTGGGATCAAAAAACAGTTTGCCAAACTTGAATACAATGTCTCTTTAACAAATAATTACCTTACTGTATGATCTGGTCCAACTGTAGGGTGGGGTTTTGGCAGCTATTTTCCTTTGTTACCTTTCAGAACTTGTAACTGTTGGTGTCAAACGAATGAATGTGCTCCATAATAAATCTGAAAAAATGGATTAAGCTGCTGTTGTCAGGCTATCAAAGTCAAAGGAAATTACATCATGAAAGAGAAGCAGACTGCCTTTTTTTTTAACCTTCTTTTTATTTTATAATCCTGTTGAAAATGCCACCATTGTTTTCTGATTTGATGTAGAATCACAGACACCTAGGCGTTCTTATCAAAGTAAGATCATTTTGCGTTTTCTCTGGAAGTGAGACACCTGCCTAGTCTGACATTGTTCTTGTCCATTAGTCCTCAGTTCGCGTTTCATCCAGCATGAGCTGTATTCGGAGTTTCACCACAAAATTTGAAGATAATTACAGGGTTCGTGCAACACAGGTGCAGAAGGAGAATGCATGGAACTGCTAAGAATTTTTTCTCTGAGGCGAGGGTGTCTACTTTCAGTGAGTTAGGGCATGTGTTCAGTGCTAACAACAGTTCAGTCACTGTGCTTCTTACAAGGATATGGCTAAGAAGGCTGAACAATAATTTCTTTCAATAGTAGCTGTTATTTGAGGACCTGCAAACGTAGTATTCAGTGGGACTGACGGCTGTACTTCCTTTCTTGAGAAATGGTGAGTGCGGAGTTAATCATAGCAGCTTTTGACGGGACAATGTTTGCACCTAATGTAGCATCTGCTATTTAACCATTTCCTACTAACAGATTTAAACTGCTTATCAACCAGTTCACATAATGCAAGAACATTGTGCAGCAGTAGGAATTACAACTGTTGCTTCATTTTGTGACTGGGGATAGTTTTGCTATTGTGAGACCCCCCAGCTAACACAGGTATGGCTATGTGTACAGGACAATGCTGCTTAAAGTTGGTTCTGCACAGGAACAATCACTGCACCCCCCCGCTGTGAATCTGAGTCAGTCCCTTCCTTGCTTGAAAACCTTAGGCTGCGCATGAATGAGAAAGTACAATTCATTATCAAGGTGATTAACAAACAGATATTTAATTAATTAATTTGTTTCACAATTACAATGTACCCGTACCTTTTAGCATTTGCTTAGTTTTTGATGGGCAGAGTGGAAAAATACACAAGGAATTGCTTAAAGTTAAGGAATATTTTGGTGAAACATCAGCTAGATGTAGGGAACCCTATTATTGGTCAGTTTTGTCAACTAGAGGTTAAGTGACATGGAGCTGCTGAAGTTGTACCTGTCCGAATTTGTGTTCAACCAATTTTTGTCGCCAGTTTTTCTCCTCGCCTTCTCCCCTCAAGGTGTTGACTCCTTGGTGGGGTACAATTCCGCAGATAATTGCTAGCCCATCGATACTCTGCCTTGGTAGTGAGTGTCAACAGGCAATTCAACCACAAGAGCATCACAGACAAGCCAGTACCTGAATCGTGATTGGGAGCAAGAGCCCTGGCTACAATTTACCCCCCCTCCGAATTTAAGATTTGCTGAGGTCAACTATAGCACGATTATTACCCTGTTTAGCGGAGATCACCTAACTCACTAGGCTAGGGGTCAAACCTGGGATCGGTCTGGCTTTTGCATCCCAGCTAATCCCTGTGTAAACCCATGGGGCAAAATTCAGTTGCTTTGCACCTCCCGTTAGCACCCTAAGGTTAGCGGCAACGGTAGCCGGTAGCGCCTCATGGTGCTGCGCCTCTGGCGATGACGTCATTGCCATGCGCAGCGCCCCGCTCGTGCCCTGGCCGCAAACGTTGGTTGCGCCCCCTGATGTACCTCCAGACACTATGTCCGACAGGATCAGGGGGGCATACGTGCAGCCACGGCGGCGATATTTAAAGGGGAGGTGCTGGTCGGCCTTTTTTGTTGGGCGCCTGCCAGCACCTGTCTCCTCTGCCGTCCCCCTGCGGGGTGCCGGCTGCGATCGGGTAGCTTGGCACTCCTCTTCAGTGCCGGGCTCTCTTGCCAGCACCCCGCTCCCTGGTGGTCTAGCTGGGCTCCGGTTTGCGCTGTGCAAGGCCCCTCCCCTTTAATAAGGGGAGGAAGGCCTGCAGTACTGCGGCGTGACGTGCTGGCGCTCGTGGCACGTAGCCCCCCGATATTGGGCTGGAGTGCCCCAAGAGGGAGGGGAGCACTTCCAGTAGCGCCCCGCCTCCTGCTTGGGGTGCTACCATCGAACTAAAAGTAGTGCACCAGCGAAGTTAGCGCCCCAAAGGAACATAGGAACAGGGGTAGGCCATTCAATCCCTCGAGCCTGCTCTGCCATTCTATTGGGCGGATCTGTACCTCAACTCAATTTACCAGCCTCAGCTACATATCCCTTGATACCCTTACCCAACAAAAACCTATCGATCTCCGTCTTGGGCTGTCTTCCGTTTCACAGTTGGGTTGTACATTTTTATGTGTTCATGTTTGTGGCTCAGGTTGTATCTGTGATAGTGAGTTTTTAGTTTTGAAAGAAAATGGTGCAATGTGACTGCAGCCAAACTGGTGTGAGCTCGGGTGTCAGTCAGCATCAGGAGGAGGCAGTCTCTCCTCACTTTGCCTTGACACCAGCTGCAGCAGATGTGTAACTCGTGCAAAACCAACTTCACCATTCAAATTTCAAAAGTCCCAGTGGTCTGACTGATGAGATTGCGGTAATTTTCCTAATATTCATTCCCAACTCCCAACCTTCGGTGGTCGAGAGTGAATATCAGGAAGTCTGACGTGCTGGGAGCGCACAGCCATGAAATTATCCCTTGCACCTTTAACGTTAGCAAAGAGCCAGTGGGACAAATGGCTCTTTGCTCACGTTAAAAACAATTTCATTGGAATCTCCGCTGATGGTTGAGAGGCTAAGTTCAGTACCCAGAGTGGAACTGGGCCACACAGACCAAGAAGATTGCTTCCCTGGACTGTCCTAAGTTAGCTGGTCTCAGTAGGAGAGGCACCAATTGGATTTAGGGAAGGGAAGTGTCAGCTGTGGGTAGCACTCTAGTCTCTGAGTCAGAAGGTTGTGGGTTCAAGTCCCACTCCAGAGACTTGAGCATAATAATCTAGGCTGACACTCCAGTGCAGTGCTGAGGGAGTGCTGCACCGATGGAGGTGCCGTCTTTCAGAGGAGATGTTAAACCAAGGCCCCGTCTACCCTCTCAGGTGGATGTAAAAGATCCCATGACACTATTCGAAGAAGAGCAGGGGTGTTATCCCCCGGCGTCCTGACCAATCAACATAACAAAAAGCACATTATCTGGCCATTGACACATTGCTGTTTGTGGGCGCTTGCTGTCTGCAAATTGGCTGCCACGTTTCTATATTACAACAGTGACTACGCTTCAAAAAAAAGTACTTCATTGGCTGTGAAGCGCTTTGGGACATCTGGTAGTCATGAAAGGCGCTATATAAATGCAAATCTTTCTTTCTATGGATTCTACTCTGATCACCATCTAATGTCCTACTTTACATCAGTGACTATAATTCTAAAGTACTTCATTGGCTGTAAAGCGCTTTGGGACGTCCTGAGGTCGGGAAAGGTTCTATACAAATGCAAGTCTTGCTTTTCCCAATGGCTCCTGCTGGAAAGTGAGAGTGCGGGAGGACAGAATCAAGCTTGGGTGTGATGCTTCCCATAGTTGAACAATACACTGCCTAGATTCACAGATGAAGACTGGACATGTGGGTGTAGTGCTGGTGGGCTGCCCATGGTGAGAGGATAGAAAAGGAGGGGATAAGTTAGAGCAACAAAAAAAAATCCAGTGCATGCCAGAGGAGGCCTTTGACCCTTCTACACAAAGATGCCCACACTGACGCACAGTGCTCTACTTATCCCTGAAGTTGCACACAACTGGATACCAACTTTAGTCTGGGTGGAATGACCCAGCTTGGGGCAAGCGCATTATTATCCTCAACATCTGTCCCTTGTGTCTCTGCGCCTGTGTCTGGTTTTCCCAGAGGGTATTCACACCCAATATGATACTGCTACTAATTTGTGTACCTACGCTGGCAGGAAGCCTTGCGTTTTAATAAAGACTGACATTTGACAGGTGCCATATGCGTAAACAGTAGTTTTGTGTTTACTTTACTTTAAGCACAGTATTATTAGCTTTGAAAATGAATAGCAACTTATAAGATTCCAGTCTTTGATTTTTGCAGCTTATAGGCTCGCTGTCTGGGCTCACACCCGAACAATGGGATAAGGGATACAGAGAGCTGCCAGATCTGAGGGAAACATACCCAGTGGGAGTCGCCACTTTCAAGAGAGGCAGGGAGAAATGGGAGCGGGAGAAGCTCGAATTAATGGGCTTTGCATACAGGGGTATATGGATTTTTTTTCATTCACGGGATGTGAGCACCATTGGCAAGACTGGCATTTATTCCCTATTCCTAGTTTCCCTGAGCTTGATAGAACCGAGTGGCTTTCTAGGCCTACTTCAGAGGGCAGCTGAGAGTCAACCACGTTAGTATGAGACTGGAGTCACGTATAGGCCAGACCGGGTAAGGACGGCAGGTTTCCATCCCTAAAGGAGCTTAGTGAACCAGTTGGGGCTTTACGACAATCCGACAGCTTCACACTCACTTTTACTGATGCCAGTTTTTATTTTCACTGAATTTGAACTGAATTCATATTCTTAAACTGCCCGGGTGGGATTTGAACTTGCATTTTTGAACTCTGGATTATTTGTCCAACTGTTGTATGTGAAGCATTGGGCCATGCATACAAATCGCAGGTTGTGATTTTAATTGGTGGTTCAGTGGTAGCATTCCCGCCTCAGAGTGTGAAGGTGCAGGGTTCAAACCCCGCTCCAGACACTCCCAGCCAGTGAAGACCAGAGATCCGGCTCAGAATCCTGGGTTGACATCAGGGTGGGATGCTCTCGTCCGGTGACTGTGGCAGGCCCCCATCCCCCCCTTATCATACGGGTTGTGGGAGCTCATAAAACCCTTCCGTCGTATTAGACTAACCACCTTATTGGCTGGGATAAAGATGGTTACGGCCATGGAAGGAGTGTTCACGTGGCGACCTGTCAGACTTTTAATCAGCCAGCGCATCTTCCACTACTTCACACTATTCTCCAAGGGAAGAGGGTGAAGATGCGAAAACAAAGACCAAGCTAAAGGAGGCAATTGCAGAACCTATAGATTGATTGCCAGTCACAGTTTTGTTACTTTTGTTTAGATTTGGTAGCCAACCAGATAAGCACATTTGCAGAATCACCCTGCTCTCTGCTCTGATTCAAACAGATAATCGCTGGTATGTGGAGGGCAGCAAAAGAAGACAGACAGGCCCCTCCTGTAAATATCTAATAGTTCTTATTCTTCAAATTGGGTTCTCCTGCGCCTGCCAACATTCCTACTCTTTCCCTGTAGAACCACATGTCTTGACTGGAGAAGGAATTCCTTGTATAATTTTTTAGGCAGGCAGCTTTGACCAGAAGCAGACAACTAACGAGATGAATCAATATTGGATGAGCAGAAATTTTCTCCAATTAATATTAGAAAGACCAAAGTCTGCCACAAACTCCGTTCCCGAGCCACCGACTCCATCCCTCTCCCGAGCATCTGTCTGATTCTGAACCAGACTGTTCGCAACATTGGTATCATATTTGACCCTGAAATGAGCTTCCGATCACATATCCGCAGCATAACTAACACTGCCTATTTCCACCTCCGTAACATCGCCTGCCTCTGGCCCTGCCTCAGCTCATCTGCTGCTGAAACCCTCATCCATGCCTCTGTTACCTTTAGACTTGACTATTCCAATGCACTCCTGGCTGGCCTCCCATGTTTTACCCTACGTAAACTTGAGGTCATCCAAAACTCGGCTGCCCGTGTCCTAACTCGCACCAAGTCCCAACACATCACCCCTGTGCTCGCTGACCTACATTGGCTCCTGTGGTAAACCACTGTTATACCTGTCTGTATGTGTATGTGTATTCCACTAGGTACAGGTCTGGACATGCCTCGGCTGACTCCTCCCACTATTCCAGGTATATAAGTGACTACCTCCCAGTCCCTTAGTATTCTGGACGGGTCGACCACTCGAGACAAGACCTTCATTCTTTAGTTAATAAAAGCCTGGTTGTTACTCGCTTAACCTCAGTCTTTTGAGTAATTGATGACGCATCAGCTCCCAGTTAAGCAACGCCTTGATTTTAAAATTCTCATCCTTGTTTTCAAATCCCTCCATGGCCTCGCCCCTCCCTATCTCTGTAATCTCCTTCAGCCCCACAACCACCCCCCCCACCCCCGAGATATCTGCGCTCCTCTAATTCTGCCCTCTTGAGCATCCCTGATTATAATCGCTCAACCATTGGTGGCCGTGCCTTCTGTTGCCTAGGCTCTAAGCTCTGGAACTCCCTCCCTAAACCTCTCTGCCGCTCTACCTCTCGCTCCTCCTTTTAAGATGATCCTTATAACCTACCTCTTTGGTCAAGCTTCTGGTCATCTGCCCTAATTTCTCCTTATGTGGCTTGGTGTCAATTTTTTTTCTTATAACCCTCCTGTGAAGCGCCTTGGCATGTTTTACTATGTTAAAGATGCTATATAAATACAAGTTGTTGTTGTGGTTGTTGAATCATGCTGCTGTTCTGTGTGGTACAGGTAGATGTTGCGTGTATTCAAGCACTGTCTAATGTGTTCTTCTTTTCCCCTCTTACTTTCTCATCTCCTTCCCAGCTAAATCATACTAGGGAATAGGTCCACAGGTGTCAGCACCCTTCCAGTACCTTACACCAGTGTGAGCCCAGACTGCATATGACAGCTATTTGACTGTAGTAGGCAGTGCAGGCATGACTGACCCTTTCCACAACAATAACAAAAATTTGCATTTATATAGCACCTTTTAATGTAGTAAAACATCCCAAGGCGCTTCACAGGAGCGCTATCAAACAAAATTTGACACTGAGTCATATAAGGAGATATTAGGAAAGGTGACTAAACGATTGGTCAAAGAGGTAGGTTTTAAGGAGAATCTTTAAGTAGGAGAGAGAGGTAGAGAGGCGAAGAGCTTTAGGGAAGGAATTCTAGAGCTTGGGGCGTACATGGCTGAAGGCACAACCACCAATAGTGGAGGGGTGAAGGTAATCGGGGATATGCAATGGGCCAGAATTGGAGGAGCGCAGAAACCTGAGGTTTGTAGGACTGGAGGAGATTAAAGAGATAGAGAGGGGCGAGGCGATGGAGGGATTTGAACACAAGAATAACAATATTAAAATCGAGTTTTTGCCAGACCGGGAGCCAAGGTAGGTCAGCGAGCACAGGTGATGGGTGAACGGGGCTTGGTGCGAGTTAGCATACGGGCAGCAGAGCTTTGGATGAGCTGAAGGTCCCGGGGGGTGGAGGATGGCCTGGAAGGCATTGGAATAGTCGAGTCTGGAGGTGACAAAGGCATGGAAGAGTGATTCAGCACCAGGGGCCCACACGCATGCATACACGCACCCATACCATTACTGGAGAGCAAACAGTAGCGGGAACCCTGTCTGAATCTTCCCCTCCATAGCCCAATTGTAGCACCCCTACTACCCACCTCAGCTGACGTGTCATAGATTGTGGATCAAACCTGGGACCTCCTGGTCTGTATGTCTCAGTAACGCGTCATGCAGTTCATTTTACCAACCAACTCAACGAGGGAGCCTATCCCTCGTGGAGTTAATGCATGCATTTCCCTGCAGCTGACCTCTGTTCTTGGCTCATGGCATGTAGGACGAAGACTAAGCTCCGAGTACGATAGCAAAATACTGCAGATGTTGGAAATCCGAAATAACAACAGAAAATGCTGGAAAAACTCAGCAAGTCAGGCAACATCCGTGGAGAGAAATTTGAGTCAACTCAAATTTCTCTCCACGGATGTTGCCTGACTTGCTGAGTTTTTCCAGCATTTTCTGTTGTTACTAAGCTCCGAGTAACCGACTTTCTTTCGGAGGAAAGCTCCTCTCGAGGGATGTTTTGTGAACTGACGCAGGGCTGATCATATACAGTCCAGTGATCAATCGACAGTGCACACATTTTGGAATTGCATCCCATAGTTTGCCAAACGCTATAGACAGTTAAAAAAAATTGTCATAACTGGAAAAAATAAACCCCATAAACAGCAATTAAAATCACCACCTGAGAGTTGTAACATAATTTTGGGGCTTTTAAATGTAAGAAAGGATCCTGGTTCTCCAAGTGTTTATTTGTACAGGAACGATCTTTCTAAACATAGGGGCTGCAATAATTATATTTTCTTCCTGCTCCAGATGGAACTAATTATCTTCTTTTTGGTGGTTTGAACTTGCTGGCCACTGGTGACAAGGCTACCAGTAAACGAAATAAACTTTGTATCATCAAATGTGACTGTGGTTAACCCTGATAGTAAATTAAATTTACCGCTGCTCTGCTACTGCATCACTCCCAAATAAAACGTTCTTAAAGACTTTTATGATCGCTAGTAATTCCATTCTACTCTGTTGACTCAATAATAATGAATGGAAGAGTGAGATTCTGATAGGTTTGATGTCTCCACAACAACAACTTGCATTAAGCTAGTGCCTTTAATGTAGAACAATGGCCCAAGGCGCATCCCAGAGGCTTAAGCAAATAAAATGGATACGGAGCCAAAGGAGGAGATGTGAGGAGGGGTGACTAAAAGCTCGGTCAAAGAGATGGGCTTTAAGGAGGGTCGTAAAGGAAAAGAGGATGGTGGAGCATTTGACTGGTTTAGGGAAGAAATTCAGCTTGCGAGTTAGACTAAAGACAAAGCACCAATAGTAAGGCATTGTGGGGGCGGGGGGAAGGATGCTGAAGTGGCCAGAGTCTGAGGAATGGAGAGTTTGAGAGCAGGTTACAGAAAGGGAGGGGTGAGCCCATGAAGGGATTTTATTACGAGGTTGAGAATTTTAAATTTGGGACATTGAGAGCCAGTGTAGTTCCGTGAGGACAGGGGTGATTGACAAATGGGACTTCTGTTCTGTAAGATTCTATGAGCTACAGTCATGGTGTTTGAAACCACAGAAAATGAATACTTATTGGTGTTAGACTGTGGCTTTGTGCGTTATTTCTTTTTAAACAGCTCTTGATTTTTAGTTGTGTCTGTGATTCCACAGCAGCTCTGACCTAAAAGAATGATATGGTTTTTGGGTTTAAGTTGTACTGCACAATATTAGAAACAAAATCAGTACTTTGAAGGGGCTAACAGCTTCATTAAAATAGCTGACAGGCAAATCTTATTAACGGGTTAATAATTTTAATATATTTGCTAATATCACGCAGCTGTGTGCTTATTTGTGTTTGACACTAGTCATTCTCAGTCAATCAATGGTCTTCTTTTGCTGTACACTTCCGCCATCTTTGGTTTTTTTAGGCTTATAAATTGTGATAATCTAGATGAGTAGTGTTGGTGCTAGGAGATTGAACTGTCCTCCATTTCAGGAAACCAATGTTTGGTCCTGGGTGACAAAATGCAGATATAGGAGCCCGAGTAGCTCATTCAGCCTCAAGCCTGTTCCACCATTCAAGGACTGATTTGCACCTTGACTCCATTTACCCACCTTTGTTCCATATCCCTTAATACCCTTACCCAACACAAATCTATCGATCTTGGTTTTGATCATTCCAGTTGACCCAGCAGCTACAGCCTTTTGAGGAGAGGGACCCAAATTTCCACTACCCTTTGTGTGGAAAA
Organism: Somniosus microcephalus; assembly: GCF_052327205.1. Lineage (NCBI taxonomy): Eukaryota > Metazoa > Chordata > Chondrichthyes > Squaliformes > Somniosidae > Somniosus > Somniosus microcephalus. Next base: position 286,761,149 of record NC_140991.1, read on the forward strand.
AGTGCTTCCTGATTTCAGTCCTAAATGGACTAGCTCTAATTATACGATTACACCCCCTTGTTCTGAATTCCCAGTTATGTTATTAAAAAGATTGCAATCATCCAAAGAATGCACTTTAGAGCTTGTATCTCCAGAACACTAAATCTAAGCTCCAGAAATAGTTTATTTTCAAGTATGCAAGAACAATATAAAATCACAGAGATCACTAGGTTAATTTTGAATGTATCAGAGGCACTCATTCACCACCATTGAAAATGAGAAATTCCCCATCCATTAAAACCAATTCCTCACATACCCCCACAGTCCTTTGAATCATCCAGCACAGAAGGAGGCCATTTGACCCAGCGTATCTGTGCCAGCTCTTTGAAAGAGCTATCCAATTCATCCCACAACCCTGCTCTTTCCCCATAGCCCATCAAATTTTTCCTTTGCAAGTATATATCCAAATCCCAAGTCCCAGAGCAATACGCTCCTGATCAACTGAGATTATCTGACGAGGCTGTAACACATGAAGCTCATCTCCTCGGGTAGAATGGGTAGTGCGTGTCATGGCTGCCGGCAAGCCAGTTCAGAGCAGCACAGTCGGAGGCCTGCTATGGATCACTTGTCTGCTAACTCAGTCAGGAAGTTATCCAGACTTCCTAAACCGAGAGAACCTACCGATCAGCAGCATAATTGATTCTTTAATAAAATTCTTTAAAATTCCTTCTTGGGGATGTGGGCATCACTGGCAAGGCCATCATTTATTGCCCATCCTTGTTTACTCTGAGAAGGAGGTGCCGGCTGTTCTAGCAGTTTGATACAACTGAGTGGCTTGCTAGGGTAGTTAAGTAAGCATCAACCACGTTGGTGTGGGACTGGAGTCATGGGCAGGATTTTCATTGGGCCGTGGAGGCGGGATTGGAGGCGTGTAGAGGGTTAAAATCCTGAAATCGGGGGGGGCACGAATCCATCCCGCCCCCAACCCGCCTCCATGCCAGTTTCAAAAGAAGCGGGTACCCACCCCGCACTGGGACCCGCCTCTCCGAGGCAGGAAGGGGATTAGTGCCAATTAACTGCCTGTTAACAGGTAGTAAACAGGCAGTTTTTAGCCTAATCCCTATTTTTATTGGTGAAGTGTGGGATTCCCGACGGCTCCAAACCACGCCAAGTTAGCGAGGCGGGCTGAAGGGCTTGGAGGGGTCGAGATGTTCGGTGTTCAGGTGAGTGATGGGTGCACGAGTACAGAGGTAAGTGTGTTTGGTGTGTAAAGTGTTTAAAGAAGTTTTACATACCTTTACTTACCTTTACAGTCTTCCTTCCTTCAGGTCTTGGGAGTCCCTCATCTCACCGGCACAGAAAGCAGAATGGCCGCGAGCTGTCAAAATCTGCAGCATTCAGCTTTCTGTCCCAGAGAGATCGCTAAATCATCCTGAGAGGAAGGAATTAACTTAGAGTACAGATTGTCAGTGTTTGACAGCTTCAAACAGCTGTCAAATGCTGATATTTCATCTGTCAAAATCTCTTGACAGATGAAATGTTAATCTGTGACATCACCTGTTGCCGGGTGGCCCTTAATTGGCCTGCTGAGCCCACTGGGCGGGCTTAACAAGGTCAATCAAGTGAAAATCGCGTGGGTTGGCCACAACTCGATGGAGGCGGGACTACAACCTCGAAAGTTGTAGTCCCGCCTCCTACACGCCTCCTCAATGAAAATCCAGCCCATAGAGGCCAGACTGGGCGAGGACGGCAGGTTTCCTTCCCTAAAGGACATTAATGAACCAGTTGGGGTTTTTACGACAATCACTTTTCAGTCATCTCATTTAATGACAGCTATTCAAAATACTGTAGCCACATCCCCATCAACCAAAATTTATATTCTGTGATCAAACGCTTTATATTTTATTAATGTAATTTGAAACTCCAAATTAATTTCAAGTCAACTTAATGATGAATCAACTCGTTGGCGCATTCTCCACAGCCAAAAATTGATTTTACCGCGGGAGAAAATACATCTTTAACTCATTTGTCTGTTCAGATATATCAACTTATTCATAAGTCATTTGTCAGCATTTTTGAGTGGTTTGCTATATTTTCAGATTATTTTTTGTCAATCCAAGTAGCATTTTGTGAAAATTAAACAATTATAGTTAACAAAGGATTTTTAAAAGCAAAAATGTATTTCCCTCAATTAATTTACCATAAACATTCTGATGTGAAAATATAAGTTAAGGCAGATCTGGGAATGGCCGCACCTGCACTTAATCACTTTGCTTCTTTACCCTTATTCACCAGGGAGATTATTTTTATCGGCTGTGCTCAAGGATGTTCCTATTTTGGGTGCGCAGTGTCAGGTATGGGCTGACCCCAGATGCAGAGTAAAACTCCTCCAACTCTGTCCCAACAAAATATTTTTATTTTAAACAAATTCGCTCACATTTATCTCCCAATAATTCTTCTCTCCTCCCATCCTCACCTCCTTTTGCTGAAGATGTTGGGTCTTCTCCATGGCACAACTCTCCAGGGGTGGGGCACGTGCCCTCCAATACTTAATCCAAGTGTGCATTAACAGGCTATTCAACTGGAGGGGGAATCGCAGTCAAGCTCTATCCTCCCCTCATCCACAGAGGTACGCTTCTAGCGGTGGGAACTATTACGTCCGTGAATGATTGAGACACGGACAGCAGGAGTTGAACAAAACAAGTCTTTACTGATGGAAGTCAATAGTGAAACTGAAAACAACAGAGGCTCACTAGCGCCTTTTATACAGGGGTGGTCACTGCCGGTACTGCAGTCTGAGACCAGTTATTCTATTAAAGGTACATACGCAACAATTCCTCCCCTTTTAGATAAACAGTACATAACATTCATTTAACAACTAAATGATAACTAATTACAATCACAATTACGGTTGCTAGATCCATTGGTTAAGTTTAAGCAATTATAAGTTCAGTCTTTGAGGAGGCTTCCTGATTCTGTCTGGATAACGCCTCTTTGGGGTATCAGGTTCTTCTGGCAATGTTGAGTCGGGATCAATGTCATTGTTTGGTTCATCTGCTTCCAATATTACCGGTTCTGCGGTAGCTGCAATTGGAACGTTTGATCAGATCGTGGTGTGGAGTTGATGTTTTCCAGTGACTCTAGAATCTGGTCAGCATGGCGTCTTACAATGCTCTCCCCAACGTCCATGGTATACATGAGAGGTCCTTGCCGTGTACAAATCGTTCCTGGCTGCCATTTCTCAGTGCGGTAGTCCCGGGCCAAAACTGGTTGACCTATCTTAAAACTCCTGGTCGGCCTTTCACTCATATTCTGAAACTGCCTGTTCTCCACATCTCTTCGGACGTTTGGCTTAACCAAATCCAAGCGGCATCGTAGTCTTCGATTGAAGAATATCATGGCTGGAGTTTGGTTGGTAACCGCATGTGTCGCATTCCGGTAGGCAAACAAGAAGTTGTCCACCTTGTGTTGTAGGGGTATATCTTCATTACACATTGCCTTGATAGCCTTCTTGAATGTTTGGACAAACCTCTCGGCCAATCCATTAGTGGCTGGATGATATGGGGCAGATGTGTAATGCTTAACACCATTGTTCTTTAAGAACCTCCGGAACTCTTCAGACACAAACTGTGGTCCATTGTCAGAGCAAATCTGTTCAGGCAGCCCATTCCTGGCGATATGGTTCGTAAAACTGTGATAGTTTTTTCCGTGGTGGTTGAGGACATTTTTATTACCTCTGGCCACTTTGAATGTGCATCCACCGCAATTAAAAACATCGAGTCCATGAAGGGACCAGCAAAATCAATGTGCACCCTTTGCCATGGAGATGAGGGCCACTACCATGGATGCAGAGGAGCTTGTGGTGGGGCGTTTTGGACCTTCTGGCATTCTGCACAGCTCTTGGTCATCTCTTCGATTTCTCTATCGATTCCCGGCCACCACACAAACGCTCTGGCTAAGCTCTTCATTTTTACCCCACCCAGATGACCCTCATGAAGCTCATTGAGCACTCTATCCGTCAACTTAGGTGGAATTACTACTCTGGATCCACACATCAAGGTTCCTCTGCACACTGACAGCTGTTCTCTTCTCGGCGAGAATGCTGGCAGCAGTGGTTCGCCATGTGCTGGCCATCCCTTCACCGTTAAATCATAGACCCGTGATAGTGTCAGGTCATTCCGTGTTTCCTTTTCTATGTTTGCATTCGTCACAGGGAGACATTCGACTATGGTCGAGTGGAATAACTCCATTGGATCCACTGCAAGGTCTTCTTCTTCCACCGTCGGCAACGGTAGGCGTGAGAATCCATCAGCATTCCCATGCTGTTTAGTTCCTTTGTACTCGATGTCATATTGGTGTGCCCCTAGGAAAAGGGACCACCTCTGCAGCCGTTGTGCTGTCATTATCGGTACGCCCTTCTGAGGGTTGAAAATGGAGACAAGAGGTTGATGATCGGTTAGTAGAGTAAATTTTTGACCGTGCAGGTAGTGATTGAACTTCTTCACCCCCACACTAGGCTGAGGGCCTCTCTGTCAATCTGGGCGTAGTTACGCTCGGCAGAAGTTAACGAGCTTGACGCAAAAGCTATCGGCCTCTCTAAACCATCAAGGAATTTATGTGACAGTACCGCCCCAATGCCGTAGCGAGACGCATCACACGCCAGTCTGATCGGCAGTGCTGGGTTGTAGTGAGCCAATACTTCCCTTGAAGTGATTAAGTCCTTACTCTTCTGAAAGGCCCGCTTACAATCATCGCTCCATTTCCATGCTACCCCCGTTCATAGCAGGGCATTCAGTGGGTGCAGAATTGTCGACAAATTCGGCAAAAACTTATGATAGTAATTCACCAATCCGAGGAATGACCTCAGTTGCGACACATTTTCAGGCGCTGGGGCCTTAACAACCGCTTCAATTTTGTCAGGGGACTTATGTAACCCCTCTTCATCAATCACGTAGCCACAATACGATATCTGTTTCTTAAAAAATTCGCACTTGGGGCGGTTGGCTCGCAGCCCATGTTCCCGTAGTCTAGTGAGCACCTGTTCTAGGTTGTTAAGGTGTTCACTGTCATCTTCACCTGTCACAAGGATGTCGTCCAAGTAACACTGAGTCCCCGGAATCCCTTGCAGGACTTGTTTCATCGCTCTTTGCCATATTGCCGGAGCCGATGCTACTCCGAATACCAATCGATGATACTGGTAAAGACCTTTGTGAGTGTTTATCGTGAGATACTTCCTAGAGGACTCTTCAACCTCCATCTGCAAATATGCTTGTGCTAGGTCAATTTTTGTAAAACGCTTCCCTCCAGACAGTGAGGCGAAGATGTCTTCTATCCTTGGAAGAGGATATTGTACTGTGTGAAGGACTGGGTTCACCGTCACCTTGAAATCCCCACAGATGCGAATCTTCCTTGGCTCCCCGGACTTATTGCTTAACGTTTTCTTCATGACAGGAACGATGGGTGTCGCCCACTCGCTCCAGTCGACCTTAGACAACACGCCTGCCTTCTCCAGATTCTCCAGCTCTGCCTCGACGGCTGGGCGAATTGCATATGGTACCGGTCTTGCTTTGAAAAAATTGGGAACTGCATTCTCTTCTATTTTTATCGAGGCGGTTACGCCTTTAAGCGTGCCCAGTTCTTGTTGAAATACCTCTTTGGCGTTAGCTAAGATTGTTGACAATCGTCCAGGAGTGACGTCTTCATCTTTTTTACCGTCCACCGGCATTGCATGAATGGAATGCCAATCTAAGTTTATCTTCCTGATCCATTCCCGTCCCAATAACGGTGGTCCACCATTTGGCAGTATGTAGAGATACAATTTCCGTATTTTCTTGCCATTGTATTCGACAGGCACCCTTATTTTTCCTCTGGGGTATACTTTTTGCCCCGTATACATCGTCAAGACGATGGATGTCTCTCTCAAGGGTACGTGTGAAAATAGCCGCTCGTAGTCTCGTCGATTCATGACGGTTAGCGCTGATCCTGTATCCAATTCCATTTTAACTTGGGACCCTGCTATCGTGAGGGTGACCCAAATGGTTCGGTGATCCTCTTTTGCGATTACATTGTGAAGTTTGAGACAGCTTAGTCTCCTGTTCCCGGATTCACTATCGCTCATCTGGTCTTCGGAACTACTGTCCGTCATCTTTTGTACTTTCTTGTACGGTTCCTTAGTAGCCTTTTTGTTGTCGCTGGTCTTCTTCCCAGACCTGCAAACTCGTGCAATGTGTCCCATCTTCCCGCATTGCCTGCATATTTTGTCTTTGGACCAGCAGCCCTTCTGGTCATGGTTAGTTCTGCCGCAGCGATAACATTTTGCAAATCCCCGTGTCATTTCGTGGGTGCCGTATTCCTGTGGTTTTTGTTGAATTTCTGCAGCTCCCCTGGCTGCTGCTTCATACGATACTGCCACGCTGAAAGCCTTATCTAGCGTCAGCTCTTTCTCTGAGAGTAACTTCTTCTGTGTTCCTTCACTCAGGAGTCCACAGACAAATTTGTCCCGTAGGGTATCTGCCAGTCCTGCTCCGAACTGGCAGTGCTTTGATAGCTTGTGTAGTTCCGTAAGGTACTCAGCATTGCTCTCATCTTTATGCTGAGCTCTCCTGTGGAATTTAAATCTTTCTGCTATCAACAGCGGTGCAGGGTTTAGGTGTTCCTGTAGGACAGCAACAATTTCGTTAAAACTCTTCGCCTTCGGTTTGGCTGGAGTAATCAGGTCCCACAATAGGCCGTACGTTCTAGCGCCCATTAAGTTTAGCAATATCGATGCCTTTTTCTCCTCCGCTATTTCGTTTGCCTCGAAATATACCTCGACTCTTTCCACATACGTGGACCAGTCCTCTATTGTATTATCAAAAGCAGTGATACAGCCAGTCTTCGGCATCTTGCAAATCTAAAATGGTGCCTCCCGCGCTTTGCCTTCTTCCCCGATTTAACAAAATGGCACCTCCCGCGCTTTGCCTTCTTCCCCGCTGATTAAGATGGCGCCTCCTGCGTTTTGCCTTCTTCCCCGCTGTTGCTAGCGCTGCTTTCCGCGGTTCCCGTTGCAACCTGCAGCTCCTCGCGGTTTCTTGCGCGTTTAATATTTCTTTAAAAAAAAAATATTTTCCCGTCGTGGAACAACCCTGTGGGACTCTTGCCTCCCTCTTCGCGGGCCTATACGCAGCCCGGCTTCGTAGCACCGGCTGCGCCCTGTGTGCTCCACCCTCTCTCTCTCTTCTTCCCGACAACGCTGCTCAGCCCCGTTGCAAACCAGCCGCTCGAGTTCGCGACCGCCGCAGCCCAGGAAGGATCAGTGCACTACCTGCCACCAGCCCGATTAGCTGAAGCACCGTCGACAGGAACCAGGCCCCGCTTCCGACAGCTTCTCCAGCAATCTTCAACTCCGCTAACACAAGGGCGGATGCCCACAGTCGACGCCCGTTTCTACTGCCTCTTACTTTCTTTTCTTTCTGGCCTCGACCTCTGCTCACTTCGCTGTAGGAATGGATCCCAGGAGGTGGTGCAGACTGTAGGTAGGTTCGTATCTGCTCATCGCCAGTATTACGTCCGTGAATGATTGAGACACGGACAGCAGGAGTTGAACAAAACAAGTCTTTACTGATGGAAGTCAATAGTGAAACTGAAAACAACAGAGGCTCACTTGCGCCTTTTATACAGAGGTGGTCACTGCCGGTACTGCAGTCTGAGACCAGTTATTCTCTTAAAGGTACATACACAACAGGAACCCTGGTCAATTTTTCCTTCATTAACTCACGGGTACTGAAGCTAATTGTATTGCTCCTGCCTCCAGGTGAAGGTGAACTAACTCAGCAAAGGCCATGTTTAAAGGGAAGTATCACAATTGGTGGGGCGGGGGGGGAATAAAAAATTCAGAAAGCCTTTGGAGAGTCTCCAAAAGCATCCTAACCCATTTACAGCATTCATCAAGCATGAAGGAGCAAGGAATTAAGAACTGGTGGAAATTAAAGGGAGCAGGATTCCTAGGCACAGATGTGAGTCCGCAGCTCAGCACCCGATCCCCTGTTTGACGGCTGTTGGAGAGGAGCTGGTGTTTCATGGGGTATTTGCGAGGAGGGTTACCCTCTATGGCACCTACTGCCAGTATTGAGCAACAACAGCTTGCATTTATATAGCGCCTTTCACAACCACCGGACGTCTCAAAGCGCTTTACAGCCAATGAAGTACTTTTTGAAATGGAGCCGCTGTTGTAATGTGGGAAGCGCGGCAGCCAATTTGTGCACAGCAAGCTCCCACAAACAGCAATGTGAAAATGCCCAGATAATCTGTTTTTGTTATGTTGGTTGAGGGCGAAATATTGGCCAGGACACCGGGGATAACTCACCTGCTCTTCTTCGAATAGTGACATGGGATCTTTTACGTCCACATGAGAATGCAGACGGGGCCTCGGTTTAATGTCTCATCTGAAAGACGGCACCTCCAACAGTGCAGCACTCCCCCAGCACTGCACAGGAGTCTCAGCCTAGTTTTATGTGCTCAAGTCCCTGGAGTGGGACACCTTCTGACTCAGGCAAGTGCGCTACCAACTGAGCCACAGCTGACACTAAGACGCCTTTATAGCGCCTTAAATGTAGTAAAATGTCCCAAGGTGTTTCACGGGAGCATTATCAAACAAAATTAGGCACCAAACCACATAAGGAGGTATTAGGACAGGTGACCATTAGCTTGGTCAAAGAGGTAGGTTTTAAGGAGACTCTTAAAGGAGGAGAGAGAGGTAGAGAGGCAGAAAGGTTTAGGGAGGAAATTCCAGTGCTTAGGGCCCAGACAGTTGAAAGCACGGCCGCCAATGGTGGAGCGATGGAAATCGGGGCTGTGCAAGAGGTCAGAATATCCAGGAGCCAATGTTCCCCCTAATTTTTTTTGGGTGTGTGGCCCCTTTAAGTGGCTGCGCAGACCATTCACAGTTTCGCGGATGTGCGGAAATTAACATTGAAAAAGCCGGTCTGTGCGGGACCGGCAGAGAGTTGCGTGGCCGTGTAGCATAGCGGGAACATTGCCAGGAGTGCAGAGCTCTCAGAGGGTTTATGGGCTAGAGGAGGATACAGAGATGGGGAGGGGTGAGGCCATGGAGGGATTTAAAAACAAGGATGAGAGTTTTACAATTTGCCATTTCCAGCTCATGTATAGAACAGAGCAGGTAAGGAGAGAAGCTTCCGTTACCCTGTCCATCGCCCAACCGGAGAAGATTCTATAACCTCTATAATCTATAATCTATAACCTCTATAATCTATAATCTATAACCTCTATAATCTCATTAGCCCGTGTGTATGGGGGAGGGGCTGGGATAATCTGGATAATACAATCGCAAAACATGATTGACATTTTTCAACTTTTCTTTTTAACAAGTTGTTAGTTGAATATTGGGAAAGACCAAAGCCATTGTCTTCGGTCCCCGCCACCAACTCGATCCCTTTACCTAGCACCTGTCTGAGGCTGAACCAGACTGTTTGCAAACGTTGTGTCATATTTGACCCTGAAATGAGCTTCTGATCACACTCTCACTCACTCGCTCACTCTCACTCACTCTCTCACTCTCACTCTCACTCACTCTCTCACTCTCACTCACTCTCTCACACTCTCACTCTCACTCACTCTCTCACTCTCACTCACTCTCTCACACTCTCACTCTCACTCTCACTCACTCTCTCACACTCTCACTCTCACTCACTCTCTCACACTCTCACTCACTCTCTCACACTCTCACTCTCACTCTCACACTCTCACTCTCACTCACTCTCTCACACTCTCACTCTCACTCACTCTCACTCACTCTCTCACACTCTCACTCTCACTCACTCTCTCACACTCTCACTCTCACTCTCACACTCTCACTCTCACTCACTCTCTCACACTCTCACTCTCACTCACTCTCTCACTCTCACTCACTCTCACACTCTCACTCTCTCACACTCTCACACTCTCGCACTCACTCTCTCACACTCACTCTCACGCTCACTCTCTCTCACTCTCTCTCTCACTCTCACACTCTCTCTCACTCTCACTCTCACACACTCTCACTCTCTCTCTCACACTCTCTCACACTCTCTCACATTCTCACACACACTCTCACGCTCACTCTCTCTCACACTCTCTCTCACACTCTCACACTCACTCTCTCACACTCTCTCACACTCTCACGCTCACTCTCTCACACTCACTCTCATACTCTCACTCTCTCACACTCTCTCACGCTCTCACGCTCACTCTCTCACACTCACTCTCATACTCTCACTCTCTCTCTCACACTCTCACACTCACTCTCTCTCACTCTCACGCTCACTCTCTCACACTCACTCTCACACTCTCACACTCACTCTCTCTCACACTCTCACGCTCACTCTCTCACACTCACTCTCACACTCTCACACTCACTCTCTCTCACACTCTCACGCTCACTCTCTCACACTCACTCTCATACTCTCACTCTCTCTCGCACACTCACTCTCACATATACTCACACACGCTCCTGTAACTTGATCAAATTTTTATTTGGGTTGGCTTTCTAAAATTTCAGGTATGAAAGAAAGAAAGATCTTGCATTTATACAGCGCCTTTCACAACTTCAGGACATCCCAATTCGCTTTACAGGCAATAAAGTACTTTTGAAGTGTAGGCACTATTGTAATGCAGGAAACTCAGCAGCCAATTTGCCATACCAAGAATCCACAAACAACAATGATTAATAACCAGATAATCTGTTTTAGTGATGTTGGTTGAGGGATAAATATTGGCCATATAAATAAAGGTAATGTGTTAAGTTACTAGGATAAATTGTTTCAATTTCTTCTAGTTTGCGCTGGTCAGTTCAGGTTGGTAGAGTCCGTGGACATTCCTGCAACCTTGTGGTGTTTCAGGGCAGTTCTAAAACAGTACCACCAAGTCCACCCCCTCTCTGGCTGCTCACCAACCTCAGTGACCTGTTCAACCCAAAACTGAGCTTCAGACCCTGTAACCCATCTCTCAGCAAGTCCACTTTAGCTTTGCAACCTCACTCCTTCTGCCACCGAAAATCTGGCCACACTTGAGTTACCTCCAGGCTTGACCTTTCCAATATCCTCCTCACTGTTCTCTCGCACTCTACCCTACACAAACTCCAACTCATCCAAAACTCTGCTGCACACACACTGCCGCCACACTAAATCCTACTCGCTCAACACCTCTGCCTTCTCTGATCTTTATGGTTGTCTATCCCTTTTGCAGAGGGCTGGAGTTTGTTTGTGGGTCTCTCCTCACAAAAAATAAAAACTGGAAATTTCACAGAAATCACAGAAACCTCACAGTACAGATAGAGGCCATTTCGGCCCATCGAGCCTGCACCGACACATATCCCTCCCAATCCCCGTAACCCCTACACCAACACATATCCCACCCTATCCCCGTAACCCCACGTATTTAATCCCCCTAACACTAAGGGTCAATTTTTTTTATCATAGCCAATCAACCTAACCTGCACATTTTTGGACTGTGGGAGGAAACCGGAGCACCCGGAGGAAACCCACGCAAACACGGGGAGAATGTGCAAACTCCACACAGACAGTCACCTGAGGCCGGATTCGAACCCGGGTCCCTGGCACCTCAAGCGGTCCATTTCAGAACTGCTGGTTAGGCCGCTCAAGGCCTAATACAACAAGGTGGAGCTTGAATGGCATAAGCTCCGCCCATTTGTACCTGAATTTTACACTCAGAGACCTACAATCAGCATGTGGCTCCAATTTGCATATTTAAGGCACGTAACACCTGTTTCAGGCATGCTGAAAGTCACCTGAGCCAATATGGCATCTGGCATACTTCCAGTCCAGTTTCCGACTTCATGCATTGTGACACAAAATTCGGAAGCTAAGCACCAATTTTATGGGCACAAAATGGGTGGTCTCTCCACTCCACCATAGGTGACAAAGCCTCAGCTGTCTTGGCCTCATAGTCTGGAAGTTTTTTTTAAAAACCTTTCTGCCTGCCTCAAAACCTATCTTTTCAACTGTGCCTTTTAATTCTACTACTCACATCTTTGTGAAGCACCTTGGAACATTTTCCACATTAAAGTTGCGATATTAATGCAAAGTGATGTCATTCCCATTGGCACAGGATGCCCTTAAAGTATCCAATTTTAAAGAGGAGCCAACAGGACATCGCTTTTTAATATTAAAAATTCCACCAGTAATCAGGAACCGATCAGCAGAGTTCTGCATGAGCGTTTCAGTACGAATGTGGAGTGTTTCGCTTTTCCCCTATTTCAACGCGGTGCAGGACCACCAGTATAACTCTGTGCCACTGATTTGCACTATTTTGAAAGTGGTACCCGCAGCATAATTGCAACAAGAAACGCCTCATTTCAACTGTAGCGTTGGGTTCAGTTCATTGTGCGTGGGTGTGTTGTTTTTTGTACATTAGTTGGAACAATAAGGGTGCAGCTGTATCAAGACTTCTGAAGTTCATACAGGCCATTGCTGGAGAAAACGTATCAGTGAGCAAAGCAGAGATGTCACAGGGTTCGCAGTCTCCTATAATCCTGACTCTAAGTAATGCTTAAAAGTACGGGTGTGAGGGAGGATCCTTTTCTAATCTAACATATTTACTCCATGACCCAGTGAGTTAGAAGCTTTAGGTTCTGGGCTTCAATCCAGCCCAAACTAATGGAAGCAAAGGCTCCGCTCAACCAGCTGTAAGAGCTCTGCGTCGTGAGTTTGGGCAGTCTTGATTGCAGTTCCTAATGGGCGATGAGCCAACAGTACTGAATTAGCAATCTTACTCACAGGTACCAAAAGGAAAGCTGATACAAAAAAATGGGAACATTCACCTGATACAACAGCCAGGAGCTCAGTGGGTAGCACTCTCGACTCAGTCAGAGGGTTGTGGGTTCAAGTCCCACTCCAGAGACTTAAGCACAAAATCTAGGTTGACACTCCAGTGCAGTGTTGGAGGAGTCTGTCGGAGGAAACATTAAACCAAGGCACCATGTGCCCTCTCAGGTGGACGTACAAGATCACACGGCACTATTTCAGCACTTGTGTACATAATCAAGGCTGATACTTCAGTGCAGTACTGAGGGAGTGCTGCACTGTTGGAGATGCCGTCTTTCAGATGAGACGATAAACCCAGGCCCTGCCTGCCCTCTCGAGTGGAGGTAAAAGATTCCATGGCACTATTTCGAAGAAGAGCAGGGGAATTCTCCCTGGTGTCCTGGCCAATACTTAGCCCTCAACCAACATCACAAACAAATTATCTTGTCATTATCTCATTGCTGTTTGTGGGACCTTGCTTTGCGGGTTTCCTACATTACAACAGTGACTACACTTCAAAGAACTTCATTGGCTGCAAAGTGTTTTGGGACATCCTGAGATCGTGAGAGGCGCTATATAAATGTAAGTTTCTTTTTATTTTTTATTTTTCCTAATTTCTTCTTTTCTTTCTCTTGTCTCTTTCTTTCTTTCTTTCTCTCTCTCTCTCTCTCATTTTCTTTCTCTTTCTTTCTCTCCCCTTCTCTACAGAAGACACTTTTGGTGGGTTATGGTTCCAAGGGAGCTGGAAGCCTTCCTTTACCTCCCATATACAGCCATTCCTTCATGCGTGAGCCCAGACAGAGAGTGTCGGCACGCTATTCAACTTTGGAGGGCACAGCAGCACGATCAGTTTTTGCCTCATTCAGTAACCAGGCACTTGTGCTTTCCAGCAGGGTTTGCTGATGAGAAGCAGTAGGGGCATTGAGAATTGGAGATAACTGCAAATGGCTGTGTTCTGATAGAAGTAAGATCATTCCTGCACAGGGGGCCGATAACCTGGGCCTTTGCATGGCACCACGGTGCTGTTCAGGGGCGCCACACGCTCTGCAGGAGAGATCTGACCTCCCCGCATAACACAATTACTACCTGGCGCGGTGGACGTGCAAAGGTGGTGGTGTGATACAACGAAAGAGCTTGAATTTATATAGCGCCTTTAATGTAGCAAAATGTCCCAAGGCGCTTATCAGCAGCACTATCAATAAAAAAATGTTTTTAATACCGAGCCACAGAAGGAGTTATCAGGACAAATGACCAAGAGCTTGGTCAAGGAGGTAGGTTTTAAGGATCATCTTAAAGGAGGAGAGGTAGAGAGGCGGAGAGGTTTAAGGAGGAAATTCTAGAGCTTAGGGCCAAGGCAACTGAAAGCACGGTCGCCAATGGTTGAGCGATTAAAATCGGGGATACGCAAGAAGCCAGAATTGGAGGAGCACAGGGATCTCGAGGGCTTGTAGGGCTGGAGGAGGTTACAGAGATAGGGAGGGGCGACGCGCTTATAGTGCCTTTAATGATCTTGGGACATCCCCAAGTGCTCTAGAGCCACTTAAATACTTTTGAAGTGTAGTCACTGTTGTTATGTGGGCAAATGCCGCAGCCAATTTGCGCACAGCAAGGTCCCACAAACAGCAATGAGATAAATGGCTACATAATCTGATTTGGTGATGGTGGTTGAGAGATAAATGTTGATCCAAGACACTAGGAGAATTCCCTGCTGTTCTTCGATTTACACCTCTAACAATGCAACATTCACTGGGGAGTCAGGACTAGATTATATACTCAAATCCTGGAACCAATGACTTCCTAATTTACAGCCAAGAGGCTAGCAACTGAGACAAACTGACACCTGGGTTGCACCCACACTATGGACTAGATATTAGCTTGGAGGCGGGGACGGAGCAGGGGAGCTGTTTCGAGGTCGGAAAACATGGAAGAATGAGTTTCCTGAAGGTCCTGCTGAATTTAACGGCAGGACCTGATTAGCACTTTTTGGGGGGGAAGATTGGAGGCCACAAGGGAGATTGGGGTCCCAGGTCGGGGAGGAGATCGGAGGAGATCGAATGCCTTGTGGAGGAGGTCGGAAGGGTCGGGGTGTGATCAAAAGGGTCAGGGGGGAGATCGGAAGGGTCAGTGTGGGGTGTTCAAGAGTCGGGGTGGCAGGGGGAGATCGGAAGGATCATGGGGGGGAGAGATTGGAAGGGTCAGGAGGGAGATCGGAAGGGTCGGGGTCAATGTTCCCTCTTTTTTTTGGGTGCGGAGCCCTTTGAGGGGCTGTGCAGCCATTCAAGGTTTCACACATGCGCAAAACTTTACATTGAAAAAGCCAGTCCCAGGCTGCGCGGGACCAGCAGAGAGGCACCGCACACCTCATAGGGGGTGGGTGAAGCGGGTAAACTGGATCCAGCAGGTAAGTGGAAAGGTACTTACCTCCTGGATACAGCAGTCCTCGCTTCCCTTTAGCCGCCAGGTTTATCGAGGCTCGGAAAATTCTGCCGGCCAGGGTTAAATTTAAAATGGCAGTTAAATATGACACAGCTTCATTATAATATTTAAATTGCCAACCCGCCTCCTGGGATTGGTTGCCCGTCCCGCCTCCGTTAAAACCAGGAGTGGGTGGGTTGGAGGCCGGTTGGGGGTCGGGATCCCGACCTTCAACATTTTAACATCCCCCCCCGACCCCAACCTGCCCGTTTCTGGGGGTTAAAATCCGCCCCTATGAGTCTAACTATTCTCTTTACAAATGCTGATGAACCTGCTGTGTCTACTTGGGCAGTCCCATGACCATGCTTAATTTTGAATGTGGCTGTTTCCTGCATTCCTCCTTGTTGCGGGAAGAGACATTTAATCTATTTTGGCCATCGTTATCCCAAATCCCATGAGGTTGTGGGAATTGTCCATCTGAGATTCTGTCTCGTCGAGCAGGCAATAATGAGAATCTGTACGATCATCAGTGTGCATCAAAAAATATTATAAACAGGAACCTTATTGGCCATCCACACAGGCCGTGCAGGGTCATACTGTACATAAGAACATAAGAACATAAGAAATAGGAGCAGGAGTAGGCCAATCGGTCCCTCGAGCCTGCTCCGCCATTCAATAAGATCATGGCTGATCTGATCCTAACCGCCAATCCACTATCACAGAACCATCTCCTGAATCTAACAGAATTAGACACACGAAATAGGAGTAGGATCAGGCTACACGGCCCCTGGGCCCGCTCCGCTACCCACAGGGCCATGACCGATCCGAACCTAGACTCATGTCCAAATTCCTGCCCGCTCCCCGTAACCCTTAATTCCCTTTACTTCTAGGAAACTGTCTATTTCTGTTTTAAATTTGTGTGATGATGTAGCTTCTACAGCTTTTTGGGACAGCATATTCCATGGACCTACCACCCTCTGAGTGAAGTAGTTCCTCCTCATCTCAGTTTTGAAAGAGCAGCCCCTTATTCTAAGACTATGCCCCCTAGTTCTAGTTTCACCCATCATCGGGAACATCCTCCCCGCATCCACCCGATCCAACCCCTTCACAATCGAATAAGATCGCCTCTCATTCTTCTGAACTCCAATGAGTAGAGTCCCAATCTACTCAACCTCTCCTCATATGTCCATCCCCTCATCTCCGGGATTAACCGAGTGAACCTTCTTTGTACTGACTCGAGAGCAAGTATGTCTTTTCTTAAGTATGGACACCAAAACTGTATGCAGTATTCCAGGTGCGGTCTCACCGATACCTTGTACAACTGAAGCAATACCTCCCTATTTTTATATTCTATCCCCCTAGCAATGAAAGCCAACATTCCATTGGCCTTCTTAATCACTTGCTGCACCTGCATACTAACCTTTTGGGTTTCGTGCACCAGGACCCCCAGATCCCTTTGTACTTCAGTACTTTCCAGTTTCTTGCCATTAAGATAATAACTTGCTCTACGATTTTTCCTGCCAAAGTGCATAACCTCACACTTTCCAGTATTGTATTCCATCTGCCAAACCTCTGCCCACTTACTTAGCCTGTCTATGTCCCCTTGCAGGTTTTTTATGTCCTCCTCACTCACTACTTTCCCTCCCATCTTAGTATTATCTGCAAACTTTGATATGTTACACTCGGTCCCCTCCTCCAAATCGTTAATATAGATTGTAAAGAGTTGGGGACCCAGCACTGACCCCTGTGGAACACCACTAGTTACTGATTGCCAGTCTGAGAATGAACCATTTATCCCAACTCTCTGCCTTCTGTGAGATAGCCAATCCTCTATCAATGCCAGAATATTACCCCCAATCCCGTGATTTTTTATCTTAAGCAATAATCTTTTGTGTGGCACCTTGTCAAATGCCTTTTGGAAGTCTAAATACACTACGTCCACTGGTTCCCCTTTATCCACCCTATATGTTACTTCCTCAAAGAACTCCAGCAAATTTGTCAAACATGACTTCCCCTTCATAAAACCATGCTGACTTTGTCCTATTAAATTATGTTTATCCAAATGTCCTGTTACTGTCTCCTTAATAATGGACTCCAAAATTTTACCTACCACAGATGTTAGGCTAACCGGTCTATAGTTTCCAGCCTTCTGTCTACTGCCCTTTTTAAATAAGGGTGTTACATTAGCAGTTTTCCAGTCTGCCGGGACCTTTGCTGAGTCCAGGGAGTTTTGGAAAATTATTACCAATGCATCCACACTCCCTACCGCCACTTCCCTCAAGACCCTAGGATGTAAGCCATCAGGTCCAGGTGATTTATCCGCCTTGAGTCCCATTATTTTACCGAGTACCACTTCCTTAGTGATTTTGATCATGTTTAGCTCCTCCCCCCCATAGCCCCCTGTTTGTCCAGTGTTGGGATATTCTTAGTGTCCTCTACTGTAAAGACTGATACAAAATATTCATTCAGTGTTTTTGCCATCTCCATATTTCCCACCATTAATTTCCCGGTCTCATCCTCTAAGGGACCAACATTCACTTTAGCCACCCTTTTTCTTTTTATATAACTATAAAAACTCTTACTATCTGTTTTTATATTTTTTGCTAATTTACTTTCATAATCTATCTTCCCTTTCTTAATCAATCTTTTTGTTATTTTTTGCTGTCTTTTAAAGTTTTCCCAATCCTCTATCCTCCCACTAGATTTGGCTACCTTGTTTTTAGTCGAATACTATCCTTAATTTCTTTACTTAGCCACGGATGGCTGTCTTTTCTTTTACACCCTTTTCTTCTCAGTGGAATATATATTTTTTGGAAGTTGTAATAGGAAGGCAACTCGGAGATTGCAAGGTAGAAAGCAGTCAAATAAGAAGCTTTTGTATTCAATAATAAATTTGTTTTACAAATCCTGTTTTTCATATTGTTGAACAAAAAGACTGTTACTGTGGATATTGACAGTATTGCCTGTTATTGTGGATATTGACTATATTGCCTGTTATTGTGGATATTGAGAGTATTGCCTGTTACTGTGGATATTGACAGTATTGCCTGTTACTGTGGATATTGACTAAATTGCCTGTTAGTGTGGATAGTGACTAAATTGTGTGTTACTGTGGATATTGACTATATTGCCTGTTACTGTGGATATTGACTGTATTGCCTGTTACTGTGGATATTGACTGTATTGCCTGTTACTGTGGATATTGACTGTATTGCCTGTTACTGTGGATATTGACTGTATTGCCTGTTACTGTGGATATTGACTAAATTGCCTGTTACTGTGGATATTGACTAAACTGCCTGTTACTGAGGATATTGACTGTATTGCCTGTTACTGTGGATATTGACTGTATTGCCTGTTACTGCGGATATTGACTGTATTGCCTGTTACTGTGGATATTGACTGTATTGCCTGTTACTGTGGATATTGACTTTATTGCCTGTTACTGTGGCTATTGACTGTATTGCCTGTTACTGTGGATATTGACTGTATTGCCTGTTACTGTGGATATTGACTGTATTGCCTGTTACTGTGGATATTGACTGTATTGCCTGTTACTGTGGATATTGACTGTATTGCCTGTTACTGTGGATATTGACTGTATTGCCTGTTACTGTGGATATTGACTGTATTGCCTGTTACTGTGGATATTGACTGTATTGCCTGTTACTGTGGATATTGACTGTATTGCCTGTTATTGTGGATCTTGCAGTGGCTGTATTCTTATTTTAGTTAGTGTGTGGTGATGGCATCTGTTTATATTTACATAAATGTAACTTTTCATTCTTTCCAGTTTCTTGGCGAGTTACCAGTGAGCAAGTAGATTGTTGAAGTGACTGCAGAGGGCAATCCTCCAGAAAACCTGACAGGTAAGCGGAATTCACCGTTAACTCAAATCTAAAATCTGCAGAATATAAGTCGGGGGTGATTTAATTTCATTGTCACCAGTTGAGAAAGTTGCGGACTCTGCATGGAATTTGAATCTGCCTGCAACGGCTGGGCGAATGTTGTCAGTTCTTCTCCCCTCTCATTCTCGATGTTGGTGATTCTTGTTGGCTCTGAGCTGCACAGGCAGCTCCTACCCTTCGCTCACCCACCCTTCTTGTCTGCGAGTCTGGGCATTGCAGCTGAGCCCCCTGCTAGCAGCGGCCCAATCTTTGCCGGCTGATTGTTAAATGAAGCCCGGGGACCAATAGCGAGGGCGCCTCGAGCATCACCATTCAGGTGCCTGGATCTTCCACTGCGCCCTCTGCACACCCCCAAGAGTGGACGCGTCCCGAGTTTCTACCCCCATGGATTTCAGCAAACCAGCAGCCAAGATGTATGGTACCTTCAGTTCAGAGACGATTCACTAGGTTAATTCCAGAGATGAGGGGGTTGACTTATGAAGAAAGGTTGAGCAGGTTGGGCCTATACTCATTGGAATTTAGAAGAATGAGAGGTGATCTTATTGAAACATATAAGATACTGAGGGGGCTCAACAAGGTAGATGCAGAGAGGATGTTTCCCCTCGTGGGGATATCTAGAACTCGGGGGCATAGTTTCAGAATAAAGGGTTGCCTTTTTGGAACTGAGATGAGGAGGAATTTCTTCTCTCAGGGTCGTAAATCTGTGGAATTCTCTGCCGCAGAGAGCTGTGGAGGCTGGGTCATTAAATACATTTAATGTGGAGATAGACAGATTTTTACAAGATAAGGGAGCGAAGGGTTATGGGGAGCAGGCAGGAAAGTGACTCTGAGCCCAAGATCAGCCATGATCTTATTGAATGGCGGAGCAGGTTCGAGAGGCCAAGTGGCCTATTCCTGCTCCTATTTCTTATGTTCTCCTTCTTCTTGCAGTATATATGGTGTATAAAGGTGGTGTTATCATCACCTTCAGAGCATAACAAGACAGCGACGAGGATATAACTCTTGCAGAAGCTAGTGCTGCGTTTATATTCTGGGGTTGCTTGTCCTGTGTTATTGACCTGGTAATTATGAAATACACCCCGAGTAGATTGCAGGAGGAATTCCTTAGTAGCGGAGCAACCCAGAAATAGTACGTACATGCAGAATTGTACATCCAGTTAAATTGCATTTCGCATTTATACTTTCTGACTGCTATACGTTGCTCCGCAGGGGGGAGGGGAAGTTAAGTGCAGTGGGGGGACAGTAGTGCAGTGGTTATGTTACTGGACTAGTCATCCAGAGGCCTGGATTAGTAGTCCAGAGAACGTGAGTTCAAATCCCACCAAGGCAGTTTCAATTCAGTTTTAAAATCTGGAAATGGAAAGCTGGTAAACGACAACTAGGTTCAATGGTTTACAGCGGTTGCGAGTTCCGATCTCTGACACTGTGTCTGTCTCTCTCTCTCGGTTCTGACGAAAGGTCATCGACTTGAAACGTTAACTCTGTTTCTCTCTTCACACATGCTGCCTGACCTGCTGAGTATTTCCAGCATTTCCTGTTTTTATTTCAGATTTCCAGCATCTGCAGTATTTTCATTTTCTTTTTCCTTTCTCAACGTTTCTCTTCTCCACCCATGATACTGGCTCGTACTGGGGCATGGTTGGAAGGTGAAAGGTGTTTAAAATTTTTAAAAAATTTGTTTATGGAATATGGGTGTCACTGGCAAGGCCAGCATTTATTGCCCATCCCTAGTTGCCCTTGAGAAGGTGGCGGTGAGCCGCCTTCTTGAACCGCTGCAGTCCATGTGGTGAAGGTACTCCCACAGTGCTGTTAGGTAGGGATTTCCAGGATTTTGATCCAGCGACGATGAAGGATCAGTGATATACTTCTAAGTCAGGATGGTGTGTGACTTGGAGGGGAACTTGGAGGTGGTGGTGTTCCCATGCGCCTGCTGTCCATGAAACATTACTCCACCAGCATGAATTGACACCTTCAGAAGAGGAGGGGAGATAATGAGGCTGGAGGGGTGGGGTGGGGGGGGGGCAGTGGAATATAACATGTTTAGAATGATGAAACATATTAAAAGAAAGAACTTGCATTTATATAGTGCTTTCCATGATCACAGCACATCCCAGAGTGTTTTACAGCCAATGAAGTACTTTTGAAGTGTAGTCACTGTTGTAATGTAGGAAATGTGGCAGCCAATTTGCACACAGCTAGATACCCCAAATGCAATATGTTAATGACCATATAATCTATTTTTAGTGATGTTGATTGAGGGATAAATATTTGGCCAGGTCACCATGGAGATCTCCCCTGCTGCCCTTCGAAATAGTGCCATAGGAACTTTTACGTCCACCTGAGAGGGCAAATTGGGGCCTTGGTTTAGTGTCACATCCGAAAGACCGCACCTCCGACAGTGCAGCACTTCCTCAGTACTGCACAGTACTGTACTAAACTAAACTAATGATGGCAAAAAAGGGGCAAAAGGAATTTAGAGCACTGGGGCAACCAAAAACAACTTGCATTTATATTGTGCCTTTAAGGTAGTAAAATGTCCCAAGGCGCTTCACAGGAGTGTTATTATTAGATAAAATTTGACACCGAGCCACATGAGATATTCGGATGGATGACCAAAACCTCGGTCAAAGAGATAGGTTTTAAGGAGCGTCGTAAAGGAGGATAGAGAGGCAGAGAGGTTTAGGGAGGGAACTTCAGAGATTAAGGCCTAGACAGCTAAAGCCTTGGCCGCCAATGGTGGGGCGAAGGAAATCGTGAAGTAAAAAGAGTTCTAAAATTAAAAAAATATATATACCAATTTTAATACAAAATTCAACCTTTTCCAGGGGAGCATGTCCCCATGCTGGCATTTGCCACCATTTCTGTACTATTGCCTACCCTCAGGAAATCTAAAATTCGGAAACTAAATGAAAGAAAGAACTTGCATTTATGTAGCACGTTACAAGACTTCAGAATGTCCCAGAGCACTTTACAGCCACTGATGTACTTTTTTGAAGTGTAGTCACTTGTTGTAATTTAGGAAATGCGGTAGCCAATTTGCGCACAGCAAGCTCCCACAGTTGTAGAAGGCAGCGTGCACCTGACCCATACAGTCCAGTAAGGACCCAAGTTGAATCTGTTACTGAGCTAGCTGATTTCAGTCAGAGTGGGAGTAGGAAACACAGTAAAATAAGATAATACTGCGAAGAGGAAAAGGGGACAGGGTCACAGTGGGTTCAGAGATGCAAGCCGATCCAACAGTGGGCATTTTGATTGAGCTGAATGTACGCTTTGTTTTAATTTTCCACTCGGATTTCCTTCAGAATGCTTTCCATTGTAGCAGAAATCTGAACCTGAATCCAAATGGAGCAGAAACTTTGGAGTTGGATCAAGATTTAATTTGCATCGCAGATTCTGATGATGGTTTCAGTGGATGGACCCTGGATGTGAATTTGATGGACTTTGGGTCTGAGTGACTGCAGCCAGCTGAATACATGAACCATGGTTTTTCCCCTCTTTGTCTCTTTGATTGGCATAAATCCTTCTTTATCCTACATTGGCTCCTATCAGGCAATATCTCAATTTAAAAATTCTCATCCTTGTTTTCAAATCCCTCCTCCCTATCTCTGTAACCTCCTCCAGCCCTACAACCATCTGAGATCTCTGCGCTCCACCGATTCTGGCCTCTTGCGCATCCCCGATTTCCATCACTCCACCATTGGCAGCCGTGCCTTCAGCTACCTTAGCCCTAAGCTCTGGAATTCCTTCACTAAACCTCTCCACCTCTCTCTCCTCCTTTAAGACGCTCCTTAAAACCTACTCTTTGACCAAGCTTTTGGTCGTCTGTCCTAATATGTGTGGCTTGATGCCAAATTTTGTCAACGCCCCTGCAAAACACCTTGGGACGTTTTACTACGTTAAAGGTGCTCTATAAATGCAAGTTGCTGTTGTTTATATGTGAACAGAACTGTACTCCAGATTCCTTTCCCTCCTCTCCCTTCAGGCGCTCGCATGGATTCTCTGAGTCTTTACACGACGTCATAGCTTGTAAACCTCGAGTATGTATCGAAAGTCCGCAGGCACTTGGCTCACAATTTTTCAACCTGCCCTTTGCAGCCAGCAAGGCCTTGGATAATCTATTGACCCCTGCAGGGAATAAGGGCCTAGAAATTCAGTTGCGTTCGCCAGCCGTTAACGCCATAAGAGGGGTAGATTTCCAGCGCTAGGCACTTAGCGCCCGGGCGCAGGTCGATCTGCGCCTACGCCCAACTTCAGTTGACATTTAGCGCCGGCGCAAAGTGTTTGCGCCCGCTCAGCTGCGCGCGCAGCTTCTGACGTCATTTCGTCGTGCAACGCTGTTTGTGCGCCCCAAACTGGAAATTCAGTGGCGCCCGCCCAATGTGGGCGTGGCGCTGTTAAGAACTGTGAAGTGGAACGCAGCAGAGGCCCTGCAGGCCTCGGGGAGCGCTAATTAAAGGGCACTTACACTGAACTATAAAGGCCAGCCATTTTGCTGCAATGACTTCAGTGCTTTGGATTTCTGTACAGAGACCAAGGAACAGACCTTACTGATTTGGGACAACATAGGAGAGGTATTTTTGGCTTCTGGCCAGAGCTTGGAAATTTGACTCTTGTGATTTCACTGTTTGCAAGTTTATTATGGGGGCTGCATGGGGTTCCAACCCTCAGTTCCAGCATTATGTGCGAAGGGCTCGCAGACGCTGTGTGAGAGGGGCAGCCATGCCTAGACGCAGAGGGTCCATCAGGCGTCGGCAACGTAGGCCTTACCCACGCAGGGAATACCGGCAGCAGGTGTCCTATCTCACCATGACTGCCGTGCATTGTGTTAAGAGGCTGCGCTTCAGAAGGGAGGTGGTTGCAGAGATCTGCCAGCTGCTTCACAGAGATCTGCGTCCACAGCTGATGTGCAGGACCTCTCTGTCGGTGGACGTGAAGGTCACGGTGGCTCTGAACTTTTATGTAAGCGGCTCCTTCCAAGCCGCTGCTGGGGACATAGCGAACATCTCCCAGTTCGCCGTGCATCGCTGCATCCGGCAGGTCACCGATGCCCTTTTCGCAAGGAGACACCAATTCATCTCCTTCCCCATGACCCTAGAGAGGCAGGAGCAGCGTGCAGTCGGATTTGCCAGGATCGCCGACTTCCCCATGGTGCAGGGCGCCATTGACTGCACGCATGTGGCTATGCGGGCACCTATCGACAATGCCGAGGATTACCGCAACCGGAAGGGCTACCATTCCCTCAATGTACAGCTGGTGTGTGACCACAGGCAGCGCATCCTAGCTGTCGATGCCCGCTTTCCAGGAAGCAGCCACGATGCATTTATCCTGCGCCAGACTACTGTGGCTGACATGTTCGAGGCACAGCCTCCACCAAGGGGATGGCTTATTGGGGACAAGGGCTACCCTTTGTGTACATGGCTCATGACCCCGCTCCGCGCGCCCAGGACCCCTGCGGAGGAGGCATACAACGAAAGCCATCAAGCCACAAGGAACATCATAGAGCAAACGATTGGCGTCCTCAAGCAACGGTTCCGCTGCCTGGATCATTCCGGCGGATCTCTACAGTATTCGCCAGATAGAGTCTCCCAGTTCGTCGTCGTTTGCTGCATGCTGCACAACCTGGCTATCCGCAGGACTCAGGCACTGCCACCTCACGTTGGACCACCACCTCAGGAGGACGAGCAGGAGGACCATGAGGAGGAGGAGGAGGAGGAGGAGTACCAGCCCAGGAGGGAGCCACAAGGTCCAAGGGCCGTCCGCCGGCGGCTTATTGAACGGCACTTCTAGGCCCCCTGTCAGGGAATGGCTTGTGGCAATGAACGCACCTGAATGCAGCCGCTCCGCAAGCCCTCAGCCGGTTAACGCAACAACCACTTGAAACATGACACCTGGACAAGCTGAATAAATAAAAAGCTTTATTTAACAAACTCAGGGCCCTTCCCACATGAAACAGAGAAACAGACAAGACCCCCAAAAAACAGTCAAAAGCATCTCTCACTCCCACAACCTGGGGAGGAATAACAAAACTTGTCAATAACATTTGCCTTCATCCTCGGCCTTCCCAAAATAAGCCCCCCCCCTCCAGAACACAACCACCCCCATATAAAAAAACATTTGCCTTCATCTTCAGCCTTCCCAAAATAAGCCCCCCCCCAGAACACAAACACCCCCATATAAAAAAAAAGTTGGCAACACACTCTACTTGGTGTGCCGAGAGGGCGAGTCCTTGTGCAGGCTTCTCCAGCCCCTGCCCGACCTGTTGCTCCGCCTCAACCTGGGCCCTGTGGGTGTGGCAAGGCTGGGGGAAGGCTCCTGAGGGGCACACTGCGTGACGGCAGATGCCCTTGGGGGTCGGCCTAGACGAGGTCCGGCCCTGGAGGGGCCGGCTGCTGACTGCTGCAGCTGTGGCTGGGCAGCATCAGTCTCTGCATCAGCTCGTCGCACCTTGGCTGGGGGAGTGGCAGTGGCGGCTGCAGCAATGGGGGCAAGCTGGCTGATGCCAGGCGCTCGCTGGTCGCCAGAGACACTGGCACTCGGCCGGGCTGGCACTGCAGCAAGCGCAGCAATCTGGTGGAGGCCAGACCGCTGTGCTGCAGCAGGGCGGCGGGTGCCCTGGCAATGCTTCCGTGACACCGCGAGTGTGGCAGAAGTGAGTGCCCGAACTGCCCTGGTCTGTGCCCGCATCAGATCAGCCAGTGTCTGGACGGCACCACTCATGAACTCGCGACTCGCGTCCTGTGCTGCCGCGAGTTGGTCGACACCCCTGGCCTGTGCTGCCGCGAGTTGGTCGACACCCCTGGCCTGTGAGTCCCCGAAAGCGGCCACACTATGAGCCAGGGACTCAATGGCCTGAGGCATCTGTCCCACAACCCCCATGAACTCGTTGTGGCGCCGCTCTGAGGCCGCGAACATTTCATCAAGGAGGCGCACCTCCTGGGCGAGGACCGTCTCCGGACTGGAGGGCGGACTCTCCCTCTGGGGAGAAGGCCGCCGAGCTGCCCGACCCTTCCCGCGTGCCTGGACGCCACTGGGCCCAGCAACTGCCCTCCCCTGCAACACTTCCCCCCTCTGGGGAGAAGGCAGCCGTGCTGCCCGACCCTTCCCGCGTGCCTGGACGCCACTGGGCCCAGCAACTGCCCTCCCCTGCAACACTTCCCCCCTCTGGGGAGAAGGCAGCCGTGCTGCCCGACCCTTCCCGCGTGCCTGGACGCCACTGGGCCCAGGAGCTACACCCCCCTGCAACACTTCCCCCTGGCTCTCCTCCAGGCAAGACGTCTCCCCTCCATTGCCATCCCCTGGCGCGGATGAGGGTTCCCCCGATGTGCCGCCTTCCTCTTGGTCCTCGTCGTCCTCCTCTTCCGAGGGACTGGCACTCTCAGCTTCATGGACCTCCTCCTCACCAGCTGAAAGCAGGAAGGCACAAGAGTAGCTTTAGAGTGAGGACAGGGCGTCAGCGAGGGGGGCATGAGTGGTGGCATTATGCGCATTGGTCGGACAGTGGCAAAGGATGTAGATCTGAAGCGCAAGGGGAACGAGAGAGGTCCAAACGGTCATGTCCTTACCATTGGGGCCCAGCACAGGGTCCGCATCACCAATAGCAACGGGGCCAACCACCCGGCCACGCATGAGTCGAGCCACACGCTCCTCCAGCTCACTGAGCTCCTGGAACTGGGCACGGCCTCCCCCGGTGACATTCCGGCTCTTCATATTCTGGGCCAGCTTGGCCTGCAAGAGAAAGGACGGCCTCTAAGTACAGTGTGGTGCCCTGTTGTTGTGTGCACTGCCTCCCATGGTGGAATAGCTTGGCCAGTGTGGTGCCCTGTTGTTGTGTGCACTGCCTCCCATGGTCGAATAGCTTGGCCAGTGTGGTGCCCTGTTGTTGTGTGCACTGCCTCCCATGGTCGAATAGCTTGGCCAGTGTGTAAAGTGCAGAAAGTGCTATTGATGATCATGCCAGTGCCATAGCTGCGGGAGGAGGGCTGGCCATTAGGCCTTTGAGGTCCCTTTGCCCATAATGTGAGGTGCACATGCAAGGATGAGGAGGACACTGGAAAGGGTACTCACCCTGACCAACCGAGTGAGGTCGTTGTACTTCTTGCGGCATTGGTCACCAGTCCTGGGGACATCGCTGGTGGCTGACACCCTGTGGGCGATTTCCCTCCAGGCTCTCCTGAACTGCCTCCTGGGAGCCTTCTTGCCACTGTCCGGGCACAAGATCTCTCTTCTCTTTTCCAAACCCTTAAGCAGCACCCACAAAGCAGGCTCTGAGAAGCGCTGCGCTCGTTCACGGGCCTTCTGCATGGCTTCAGGCGCTATTTGGGTCCACCAGCAGTGTTGAGGCCTAGCTGCAGGGCTCCACTATCCAGGGCGTGGCAGCAGACAAAGTCGACCCTTCCCCCTTTAAGAGCTGGCCGGCGTCAGGGTGTCTGCTGTCAATCAAAACATGACCGCACCTGCGCTGCGCCCGGCCTCGGCGTTATCAGTCCGCACCGCCGGCTTAGCGCCTAAAGATAGGAGTGCAACGCCAGTTTCAGCGCTCGCCCAAACTCCTTGGCCAAATCTACTGAATTTCGGTGAAGTGGCCTACACTTTCCGGCGGGCGCTAACTTTAGCGACCGCCCGACTTTAGCGCCCCAAAAGTGGCGCGACTGAATTTCTAGGCCAAGGTTCCAAGGCAGCCCAGCAATAATTCAAACCGACTGTCCGATCTTCATGTTTGACCTACGTTGGAAAGGCCAGCAGGCTGTTTGATCACAGCTGAGCCCAATTCTGTCCTCATCCGACATATTTTCCAGGAGGGATCGCTGGAGAGTGATCAAGAGGAAGAGCCCAGGCTAGTTCTTCACTTTGCTCAGGCTAGCTGTGAGCAACACCTGGTGTCCTGTTAGAAACCGGCTTTTTAAAAATTCGTTTATGGGATGTGGGCGTCGCTGGCAAAGCCAGCATTTATTGCCCATCCCTAATTGCCCTCAAGAAGGTGGTGGTGAGCTGCCTTCTTGAACCGCTGCAGTCCGTGTGGCGAAGGTACTCCCACAGTGCTGTTAGGGAGGGAGTTCCAGGAATTTGACCCAGCGACTGTTGTGTATGTACCTTTAAGAGAGAACTGTTTTACAGCTCCTGTATACTGTAGTACCGGCAGTGACCACACCTGTATATAAAGCCGGAGCAGGCTTCTGTACTTCAGTCTTGAGACTACTCTACTCCAGTAAATACCTGTTGATTGTTAAGTTACAGCGTCCGTGTAGTTCTTGGGGAAACATCCTATTTAAAGAATCACGGATCTAACAGCGACGATGAAGGATCGGCGATATACGTCCAAGTCAAGATGGTGTGTGACATGGAGGGGAACTTGGAGGTGGTGGTGTTCCCATGCGCCTGCTGCCTTTGTCCTTCTAGGTGGAAGAGGTCGCAGGTTTGGGAGGTGCTGCCGAAGAAGCCTTGGCGAGTTGCTGCAGTGCATCTTGTAGATGGTACACACTGCAGCCACGGTATGCCGGTGATGGAGGGAGTGGATATTTAAGGTGGTGGATGGGGTGCCGATCAAACGGGCTGCTTTGTCCTGGATGGTGTTGTGCTTCTAGCTATCGCAGCACAGACTGAAGACTGAGCCTGAGACCTATCTGGTCTGTCTGGATTAGCGGTACCTTGGGCATTACCTGTACCCAGTAGATGACTGATGGAGCTACATCCCATTTCTATTTTCTCTAAAGATAGTGGCCTAGAAATTCAGTCGCGTTTGCGCCCACTTATTGGCTATAAAGTGGTTTGCGCCGGAAGTTTTTTAGCGCCCGAAATTGAGTTGGTCCCTAACATCGGCGTTAGCCGGTAGCGCTGCGCCGGCACCGATGACGTCATCGGTATGCGCAGCGCCCCGGTTCCAATGGTAATCCGTCCCGATGGCCAAATTCAGTTGCGGCCGCCTCGCCCGTCGCGGCCGCAAACAGCGTTTGCAAAACGGTGCCTTGCAGCTCCGAGAGGCCGGCGCATAAAGGTGGAGGGGCGGCCGGCCGCTTTCCCGGCGGCCGCCTGGCCGCACCTCCCTCCCCGGACTCCTGCACCACCCCCCCGCGGCATTGGTGTGTGACTCCCGCGAGCCCGGCACTTCTCCGTGGTGCCGGGCTCATTTGACGGGGGAATCCAGCGGCGATCTCACGGCTGCAGGCAGCTCCTCCTTAAGAGAAGGAGGAGGCCTGCAGTACCCCAGCCTGCCACACCGCATCGGTTGCCGCAGCGGCAGCTGGGCGCCGGAAACTGACATTCTTCGCCCCAAACGAGGCGGCCAAACCCTCCAATAGCGCCCGCCTCCGTCTTGGGGCGGCGCTACTGAATTTCAGGCGGGCGCTAGGGGAATCCGGCCCAGCGCTAAATTTCGGGCACTAAAGACCTGGCGCGGCGATACCGAATTTTTAGCCCAGTATTTTATGACCATGCTTTATTGTGCCTCCCTGGCCTCGGCTCTGCTTGTCTCTGTAACATCCTCCAGCCCTACAACCCTCCGAGATCCCTGCGCTCCTCCAATTCTGGCCTCTTGCGCACCCCACGATTTCCTTCGCCTCCACCATTCAGCTGTCTGGGCCCTAAACTCTGGAATTTCCTCACTAAACCTCTCCACCGTTCTCTCCTACTTTTAAGGCACTCCTTAAAACCTACCTCTTTGACCCAAGCTTTTGAGCACCTGTCCTAATGGCCCAGAAATTCCATTTGCAGACCTCCTGCGGGTGGACGGCTGCGATCTGGAAAAATCTGCACTTGGACCGGAGGGCTCTCGGGAGGTGCAGGGTTCCGTTGCTGGGCCTCTCCAAACTGCCGGAGCGCAGGGCCCACGTATCCCAGAGGCGCAGGTGGTTCGCAGCGTCCCTGGGATCACATGGGCCATGGGGAGCCAATCAGAGAAAGGAATCTCCATTCATACATTTGACAGGAAGACCTGTCAAATATATGAATAGAGATCACCCCCAAAAACATAGTAAAACTTTAAATACATTTTTTTTAAATGACTTTAAATTACATAAATTAAGTATTTTAAACAAAAATCTTACTTTTTGAAAAAAAAAAATAAAGTTTTTAACGGGGCTAAAAATAAACTGACCTTTCTTTAAAGTATTTTTAAATGATAAATCAGTGGAAATTTTTTTTTTTACTTTTTTCAACTCTTACCCTGGTAAAAGCAGGCCTTGCGCCTGCTTTTACCAGGTGCAAGAATTGTAAGTGTTTTCTGCGGGCGAAGGGTCTCCAAAAAACAGAACTCTCCACCTGCAGAGACCCTTCTCCAGGGCAGCCAGAGGATCTGTCAAGAGCTTTCTTGACAGATCGGAAATGCCGGTTTCCAGCGCATGTGCAGTGCATGCCTAAAACCGGCATTTCCGTTGGCCCTACGGGTGAGTACACAGCGCGTACACACCTGTAGGGGCTGGAATGTCTGCCTCAATATCTCTTCATGTGGCTCGGTGTCAAATTTTGTTTGATAACGCTCCTGTGAAGCGCATTGGGACGTTTTACTGCGTTAAAAGTGCTATATAAATGCAAGTTGTTGTTGTTGTCTTGGCTGGAATTCAATAAGAAGTTAAATCTATAATAAATGACAGTAATTGAAGAGCCACAGCTATGATTACCAATAACCAGATGTCGGTGCTGGTTTAGATGAATGTTTGTGAGCGGTGACTGGTGCAAAGGTTAGCGGGGAAATTGCAGCTCGTTTATAATTACCTGTGTTGGGAAGCTTTCCTTTCATATTGATGGTGGGTTATGTTGCTTTCTTTGCACGAGTCAGATATACGTTCATGTTGCACAGGGACAGGCACAGGGATAGCCTGTTTGGGGGGCAGGTAAATAGAGATTGTCATTGGTTTGGCTCATGTACAGCTCAGTAAACTCTGCGCAAAGTGGAAAGAGGGTGCTTTGTGTCGGCACCAAGAGTGATTTAGCAGTGCTGCTGAAAGGTGCTTTGTACTGGTAATGCACATCGTGGCATAGTTGTCTGGGAGCATTAAAAAAAAATTGCTGCACCAATCGGAGTTTCATGACACTGTGGGACATTTTGAAAATCCGAAATTAAAATGTTGTTAGTTGTATGACTCTTGCATTAACCTGCTCTATGTATTGAGAATCACCACAAAGAATGGGAACTTGAGCTGAAAATGATTATAAATAGGGCAGCAAATGGGAAACCCACTAGCAGAGTACAAATAGCGCAACCCAGCAGAGCTACATGGTTTAGGAGAGTTTATTTTTTAATTAAAAACAACAACATGCATTTACATTGCGCCTTTAATGTCGAAAAAACTGAGGTGCAGTCAGAACAAAAGCTTGCTAAACACTGGCGCCAACCAATGATTATTTGTGCGGAATGTGTTGTTATCCCACACATTAAAAACAGCAGCAAAAATCACTCAATGGCATTGTCATATGTCTGAATTAGAATATTTAAGCCCCGATTTTAACTTGGAATGGGAATCGGGGGTGCGGAAGGCTGAAGGGGGTGGCGGAGCGTGAGGCCCGGGAAATTTTAACTCGGGGCGGGAGTCGGGGGTGCGGAGGGCTGAAGAGGGTGGCGGAGCGTGAGGCCCGGGATATTTTAACTCGGGGCGGGAGTCGGGGGTGCGGAGGGCTGAAGAGGGTGGCAGAGCGTGAGGCCCGGGAAATTTTAACTCCCACCTGAAGCTAGTGGGGTTGATGCGGGGCATGACAGGTGGGGGTGGGAAATTGTGTAGCTTCCAGGGACCGATGGAAGTGTTACCCCAGCAAGGTAAGGGAGCAAGGGGAGCGAGCCTGGGAGGAGGAGGCCCGAGGTTTCCTCGTTGGGCCAGGAGGAGCGCTCCTGCATCTGCTGGGCTACAAGGAACCTCTCAGGAATTTAATACTTACCTGGTCCTCTTCCGGACCCATACTACTTGCTGCTTTTGCTGGCGGCTTGGGGACAGTGTGTGATTCCCACCTCTCTGAGGTAAATTGACATTGGGATCCAAATGACGTCATCGGAACCCACGATATTTCAGCATTTATTAAGCCCCTGCCTGTGGCAGGCTACCTCCACACCGCTGAAAACCCCGGGAGTTAAAATATCGGGGCGTTGGAACACCCTGGGATTGCAATGGCTTCCACCCGGCTGCCATTTTCACCCCCCACAGTTCCTGCTGGGCGGGCAGGGTTAAAATTGACCCCTTACTGTTTGTTTGCAAAGAGACAACATGTTGATTGAAATGCAGCGTCCCTGGTGATGCCTTTTCTTCCTCCCTAAATACATAGGGGGGGATTTTCTGGGGGATCAGCGGGCGGGATCGGTGGCGGGTCGGGTGGGAAAGTGTTTCTTTTCTCTAGGGGGTTGGGAACCCACTGCCACGTGCCTTTCCCAATGTTGGGTCTGTCAGTGCTGAGCAGACCCGACAGGCAGTGGCGGGGGACCCAATTAAGCTCATTATTGCCTTGCTGACAGATCATTAAGAAGCTTTTTTAACTTTCCTTTTCACTTTAACTTCATGGCCACGGGAACCACGCTGTTCGGTGACCACGTCTGTCAACCTGAGGCGGGAGTTCAGTGGCCATTGCTCCAGCTGATTCTTTGACAGCTTCAAATGTACAGTAAAAGCTCCCACCTGACAGATCTTCACTATCCTCAGCCACAAGCTGTTTCTCAGTCCATTTCCAGCACAGATACTGCAGGCTTTCCACTTTCCACTCTCCATCCAGTATCACCTCTTTGGAAGAACTCTCTCACCATTCTGTCATCTCTACTTCACCTGCCGTCTATTCCATCAATATAGATGCCCTTTATACTGTCTCACCTTGGTCCTCAGAACCTGACCACGATCAGCCGCAAAACCAGCAGCACCAACAACAACACCAACCTTCTCCACAATCACCTGATGCTGCACAGGACAGAGGGCATCAACACCCGAGCATATTACTGCCTGGGAGGCCAGGGATGGCCTCACCATGGCCAGATTTACTCATTTGATGCTGTATACACTGGCTGCTGCATGATGCGCCAGGTTGGGACCACTCCACACCAACACCATAACGCATCCCGACAATGACCACCATTGCAGGGGGTACCATTATGTCTCACCATTCACTGCAACTCACTAATTCACTTCCAAAGGTGCACACAAATCGGTCCAAGAACGCAAAGTGTTGAAAATAAAGGTTTCAATGTTTGACAGCACATTAACACAAACTTCACATGAACATTGGATAAAATACCCAAGTGGCTACTCTTGTGTGTTGTTAGTTGGTATGATTGGTCTAGGATGAGTGTGAGGGGTGGCTAGTGAGATGGGGATGTGATAATGTAGATAGAGAGGGATGGGTGGAGGTGCAAGGTAAGTTAGTGTGAGTAAGGATGTGCAGGGTTAGGGTAGGGAAGGCAGAGTGATGGGGATGTGATGAGAGGCACTGCAGGATGAAGGTGAGTGTGGCTTTGCACTAATGTTTCATGATCTAATGAGATCATTGAAAGGTTTGTGCCACTGCACCCAGGTCCTGCTGACGACATCATTGCTTGTGCCCTCAATGTGTAACCAGGCTGTCTTGGTCTCCTGGGGACGTCTCTTCCACCCATTGGAAGGAAAGAGGACCTCCCTGCGTGCTGTGACTGGAGTCATGGGAGAGCCTGGGTGCAGCCCTCTGCCTCTGTGCAGTGATTGTCAGTGTTTGCAGCACTTCAATGCTGTAGAACACTGACAGCACAAATGCCAAAATAAAGTTGGACATTGTCCCTTTAAGGAAACCAGCTGATGGCGCATCATGAAATGACATCACCAGACCCGCTTCCTCTAATTGGCCCGGGAAATGCGCTGGGCTGGCTTAACAAGCCCCATCAAGGGAAAATCATTTTACAGAGCGGGATGGAGCTGGGAGCGGGGTCGTGACCTGACACCGACCCCAGCCGCGCCGGACCCGTCAAGGTAAGGAAAATCGTGACTATAAAAACAGAAGTTAAGTCATTCATCCCTGGAACAAGGAAATCTTATCTTTTCCAATCAGCTTTGGTGGTCATACTATATTCAATTTTATCTGATGCTAATAACAACCTGACTGTTGCACCAGAGAAACTTCTTTTGTAGTTGTTTGCTGGCATCAAGTGTGTCAACATAACATCAAAGAATCTGTATCAGGGCAACATTGTCCTACAACAGCAATATGATAGCTACAACAGGCCTAGTGAAATGGGGCTTTCGTATGGATTTGAAACCATTCAGAAAAGACAGTCAGAGAACAGGATCATAGCTATAACCACTTGGAGTGCAGTCATTACATAGAATTACATAGACTCTATAGCACAGAAACAGGTCATTCGGTCAATAGCAAAATACTGCAGATGCTGGAAATCCAAAATAACTACAGAAAATGCTGGAAAAACTCAGCAGGCCAGGCAACATCCGCCGTGAGAAAATAGAGTCAACATTTCGGGTCAAACCCTTTGTCAAGACTGAAAAAGCACAGGAAATGAAATAGATTAAAAGGCCAGGCTGGGAGAGAACAAAAGAGAAGTGAAGAGACATTGGCCTAGAAATTCGGTGGCACCCCGTTTGGGGCGCCAGTCTCGCCTGGGCGCCGGAAGTTCCACCCCGGAATGAGCCGCGAGCGTCAGCTGGATATTCAGTTTGAGCGCCCCAAACGGAAGCGCGGCGCTACTCGAGACGCCCTGCATCTGTCTTGGGGCGCTGCAACTGAAAATCGCAGTGCAACGTGCCGCAGCACCACACGCTGCGGCACGGCGCGCTGCGGTACTGCAGGCCTTCCTCCCCTTCTTAAAGGGGAGGGGCCTGCTGCAGCGCGATCGGCGATCGCGAGTGCCGGCAAAAGAGCCTGGCACTGAGGAGAAGTGCCGGGCTCTTGGGACACAGCTGGGACAACACGGGGTGGGGGGGGGGCGGTAGGAGGCCGGAGACGGGAGCGCAGAGAGGTGCTGGCAGGCGGCCAACGACAAAGATGGCCGCCCCGCACCTCTCCTTTAATTTGCGCCTCTACCGCCGCAGGTAGGCCCCCCTGAACCGGTTGCAAATTGTGACCAGTGTTACAGCGGGGGGCGCTTCCTAATATCGCGATCGGGGCGGTAGTGGGGTGCTGTGCACACCAATGACGTCATCGGTGGTGGCGCAGTGCTACTGGCTAACGCCGCCATTAGTGCCCCTCTAAATTTCGCGGGAGGCGTGGCCAGTGGCGCTAAACCCACTAAGTGCCCTCTTTGGGCGCTAACTGGTGGTGCAGCCCACTGAATTTCTAGGCCATTAAGTCTAACTGGTCTATGCCGGTGTTTATACTCCACACGAGCCTCCTCCCACTCTAATGACCTCTTCCCACCCTGCCCCCACATCTCACTATTCCCCTCTCCCTCATGTATGAATCAAGCCTCCCCTTAAATGCATCAGTGCTAACTACTTCAACCACTCCATGAGGCAGCGAATCCCATGTTCTCACCACTCTCTGTGCAAAGAAATTCCTCCTCAATTCTTTATTTGACCTGTTAGTGACTATCTTATATTGATGCCCCTTTGTTCTGGACATGCCCACAAGTGGAAACAGTTTCTTCACATCCACCTGATCGAACCCAGTCATCATTTTAAAGCCTGGTCTCATCTTAACCTTTTCTTATCTGGAGAAAAGAGCCCCAGCCTGCTCAATCTTCCTTAATAGTTGCATCCTCTCAATTTTGGTAACCTCCTTGTAAATCTTTTCTGCACTTTCTCCAATCCTTCAATATCCTTTGACTTACAAACCTAATTGATTATTGTTGTGGTGATGGAACATTCTTTCCTTTTCTGCAACTTGTCAGGATCGTGTAGTTTTGGGAGGTGGACAGCACAGGTCAGATATGGAGTAAAGCTGTTTCTACTCTGCCCCAATGAGATGCACAGGCTACATGGACATCAGTGGAATCCTGAGGGTCTTTTCACTCTTGGAAAGCTGGAAGAGGAGAACACAACTCCTTTGGGACTTGCAATTTAACGCATGCTACACACTTGCAAAGTAAAGTGGAACACTTCTGTCCGTATAATCTCAAGAGGGCTGGAATAGAAAGGGGAGGAAGTTATGCTGCAATAAAAACAGAAAATGCTGGAGAAACTCAGCAGGTCAGGCAGCATCTGTGCAGAGAGAAACGGCGTTAACGTTTCAGGTCGATGACCTTCCGTCGGAACTCAGAAGTTATGCTACAGTTGTATAGAGCCTTGGTCAGACTCAATCTGGAGTACTACGTTCAGTTTTGGGCACCACACCGCAGGAAGGATATATTGGCCTTGGAGGGAGTGAAATGCAGATTCACCACAGTGATATTGATCTTGGAGGGCTAACTTATGAGGACAGGTTGCATAAACTTGGCTTGTATTCTCTAGAGTATAGAAGATTGAGGGGTGATCTGATTGACATGTGTAAAATGTTAAAAGTATTTGATAGGGTAGATATGGAGGAACTATTTTCTCTGGTATCCAGAACAAGGGGGCATAAACCTAAAATTAGAGAAAGGCATTCAGGAGGGAAATCAGGAAGCACTTTTTCGCACAAAGGTTAGTGGAAATCTGGAACCCTTTCCCCACAAAAGGCTGTGGATGCTGGGACAATTGGAGCTTTCAAGACTTAGAGATCAATAGATTTTTGTTAGGTAAGGGTATCGAGGGATATGGAGCAAAGGTGGGAAAATGGAGTTGAGGTACAGATCAGCCATGACCTACTTGAATGATGGGGCTGAATAAACTCCTGTTCCTATGTTCTTCTAATATCCTGCCCTTCGGCCTCTCTTTATACAATAGTGTCTCATTCCTGTGGTGCTGTATGACCAGTGGTTTATAGGCACCATGTAGCATCGCAAAAAACCTTCTGAATAACCGTATCATATCTCACCATGGATGTGGTTATTAGAAAAACAAACACTCTGACCTTGTGACTAAGCATTTTTATTTTTCATAATCCATTAACAACAACAATTTGTATTTATTTAGTGCTTTTAACGTAGTAAAACATCCCAAGGCGCTTCACAGGAGTGTTATCAAACAAATTTGACACCAAGACACATAAGGAAATATTAGGGCAGATAGAGGTAGGTTTTAAGGAGTGTCTTAAAGGAGGAAAGAGAGATAGAGAGGCGGAGAGGTTTAGGGCCTAGGATCTTGCCAGCTGAAGATACGGCCACCAATGGTGGAGCGATTAAAATCGGGGATGCTCAAGAGGCCAAAATTGGAGGAGCGCCGATATCTTAGAGGCCTGTAGGGCTGGAGGAGATTAGAGATAAGGAGGGGCGAGGCCGTGGAGGGATTTGAAAACAAGGATGAGAATTTTTAAATCGAGGCGTTGCTTGTTGAGGGAGCCAATGTAGGTCAGCGAGCACAGGGGTAATGGACGAATGGGACTTGGTGCGAGTTAGGACACGGGTAGCAGAGTTAATGACCTCAGATACATTCTTCTCGACGCAGGTTCCATTGATATTAGAGCAAATTCCGCATATGTTCTTGGAGAGCAATGCAGAGATCAGTGTGGACTTCTTTATCTTCTCAGTTGATTTACATTACGGTAACAATCAGATTCTCGTGCTGGAGTACAGCAAGAGTGCATTCAGTGTAATGTAACTCTGTGAGCTCCAAGTGCATTGCCATCTGCTCCACGCTATCAGTTTCAAAGGAACGTGGAAATGTTTGGGGATAGAGCAGTAAAGCTGTGCAAAGATCAAGGGTTGTTTGATCCATGAAGGTTTATTACCGGTGCTCTGAACGGTTGTGTAGATTCCAGCTGCTTTGTCACTCCACTGAAAATCGGAGTTGGTCATTGATGCCTTTTGTCTCATTACTGGATGCATAAAGTGTCAGATTTCTTTACTAATTCATAGAATCATAAAGCACAGGGGTGGCCTTTCGGCCCATCGTGCCATGCCAGCTCTTTGAAAGAGCTATCCAATTAGTCCCACTCACCCCTGCTCTTTTTCCAAAGCCCTGCAATTTTCTCCCCTTCAAGTATTTATCCAATTCCCTTTTGAAAGTTACTATTGAATCTGCTTCCACCACCCTTTCAGGCAGTGCATTCCAGATCATAGCAACTCACTGCGTAAAAGAAATTCTCATCATTTTACCTCTCGCTTTTTTTGCCAATTACCTTTAAATCTGTGTCCTCTGGTTACTGACCCATCTGCCAGTGGAAAAAAGTGTCCCCTTATTTATTCTATCAAAACCCTTCATGATTTTGAACACCTCTATTAAATCTCTCCTTAACCCCACGTTACTGAAGTCGCTCATCCCTGGCACCATGCCACTAAATCACCTCTGTATCCTCTCTCAAGGCCTTGACACCCTTTCTAAAGTGTGGTGCCCAGAATTGGCCACAATACTCCAGCTGAGGCCTAACCAGTGTTTTATAAAGCTTTAGCATATTTGCAGCCGGAAATGGTGTTAAATTCAATGGCAACAGTTGGACTCCACATCCTTGGGCTGGGGAGAGGAAAAATTGGCTAGGGTATCTTGCTTCTTCGCGCTGTTCTGTGGCATCCTAATGGAAAGTGTGAGTCTGAAGGTCAGCTGCGACAGAATCGGGTTTGCGTATTGCTGTGGTAATAACTAGCTGCATTTATTTCCAGACCTTTTAGAAAATTCAGTCAATGAATAACAAAGTAATACAAGAGAAGACATTGGAGTGTAATTGCTACAATGCGCTTCCTCCCATCAGGGGCCTTCTAGTGTTCTGTTAACAACATGCAAATACCGCACATAGATGACTACCACAGTCGAATAGTCTGGTGAGCCGTGCAAAGATTGGACGCTTGAGTGAGGCACTTCAGGGCTGCTGGCACATTTGGAACTAACCCCAACATGATTTTTGTATCTGCTAGTAGTGTAAAAGGGAGCTATCTCCGCATTCACAATGTTCTTCCCTTTCCCCATTCCTCATTTAAAAAGACGGAGAAGGGACTGAATTTGTCCCGAATGACAGCAAAATACTGCGGATGCTGAACATCCGAAATAACAACAGAGAATGCTGGAATAACTCAGCAGGCCAGGCAACATCCGTGGAGAGAAAATAGAGTCAACGTTTCGAGTCAAACTCTTTGTCCTGAACGACAGAGCTGGTGCCCACACCGAATGTGTGCTAAGGTGAAGGATTTTGCGTGTTCCTGGTAACGGAGCCGGCACCAAGTTTAGCCCGCAGTCCTCAGTTTGCTCCTGGGAGCAAATGAGTCTAAAGTAGGCTGGTTCCTCATTAACAGAGCTTTTGCTGGTTAGGACCTTTTTAAAGAGCAATCGAAAGGTTTCATTTTGTCACACTGTTTGCAACATGTTGAAGCGTTGGTTTGGGGAAATTGGCAGTTCCGCTCACTCACTGCCTGCCTCAAAGGTGGTCGTCTTGTTGTCTGAGACAGCGCCGTAAAAGGTGAATGAGATTCGCACCTCGAGGAGAAACCTCTTGTGAAATATGAAGCAAATGATGAATTCCTGCAGAGTAATAAAATCTAACCCGGGGGGAGGTTATTGGTAATTCATTGCAAATGTTTCATTTGGTGGGGATTGTACCAATAGTCTCTGCTTGTTTTAAATTCCTCAGCATATTGGGTCCTTGGTAATGGGATCGATTGCACATTGTTGCATTAAAAGGCGCAATTGTCAAGTGCAACCACAGATCGAAAAAATGATGCGATCGTACAAAACCAGTGCAAAGTGATTTCCCTAATTTAGTGAGTAAGTTTTTGCCTGCGGTACACGACTGAGAATCCGCTTCGTAATACGTCGGTCTATATTGAAGCACACGGAGTGTTTGAAGCACAAACTCCCTTTCGATTTGTGGCTTTGGCTCCACTCCCAGCAATAATCTGGAGTGGTCCAAGGCCCCCAATATTTATTAGTAAACCAAAAAGATATTTTTTAACCTGGTATGATGTATTGTTTAATTGCACGGTGGATAGCATGTTCTTAAGATCCTACATGTCTCACGTTCAATTATGCTTGTGCGACCTACCATACCTTGGCACAGTTGAGCAACATTTCTCTCGGTGCCTAATCCCACAATTAAATGCATCATTTGAGTACAGTCATTTCTTTCTCCTTTTTATTTTTTTTGCCAATTTCTTCCCCTCCTCCTCTTCTCCCGCAGTCTCCGAGTGCTTCCTTCCTCGGTGATTGTGCTTTGGGTTCAGTCAATTCTCCAGCACCTCATTCAAATGGCCATTTTTTATATGTTAACCAAGGTGACTTCTTGGGAGGTAAGAAACAAAATGGGGTAGAGGAGCAAAGAGATCTAGGAATACAGGCTTATTAATGGCTAAAAGTAGTAACACAAATTGATAAGGCCATGAAGAGTGCAAACAAAGTACTGGGGTTTATTTCTAGAGGAACAAAAAAAGCAGGAAGGTAATGTTCAATTTAACAATGCTAAGCAGGGGAGTTCATCTGGTGTCCTGACCAATATTAATATATCAACAAATACCAGCAAAAACAGACAAACTAGTTATTTACGTCTTTTGGATGAGACGTTAAACCGAGGTCCCGTCTGCTCTCTCAGGTGGACGTAAAAGATCCCACTATTTTGAAGAAGAGCAGGGGAGTTATCCTTGGTGTCCTGGCCAATATTTATCCCTCAACCAACATAACAAAAACAGATTATCTGATCATTATCACATTGCTGTTTGTGGGACCTTGCTGTGTGCAAATTGGCTGCCGCGTTTCCCACCTTACAACAGTGACTACACTCCAAAAGTACTTCATTGGCTGTAAAGCGCATTGAGACATCCAGTGGTTGTGAAAGGCGCTGCAGAAATGCAAGTCTTTCTTTCTTGCTGTTTATGGGACTTTGCTGTGCGCAAATTGGCTGCCGCTTTTCCTACATTACAACAATGACTTCAAAAGCACTTCATTGGCTGTTTCTGTTTTGGAATTTCTATGAATAAAAGTGGGAAAGTGCCCCGTCTCCTTACGTGCACTGAAAGTCACGTAGGCAACTTCCACAAGGCAAAGGAGTACTCCCCATCTCCATCCAGTACTAGTGCTGTGTTTTTTTTTCTTTCTTTTTAAAATAATCTAAAATGTCAAAAGCTGATTGTGGGTTTACTCGCATTCAATCAGCTTTACAAAGTGTTTAGCATACCGCAGGGGGTTGCAACTGAGAGGCAGGAGTCTAAACTCGGACTTCCATTCCCTTGTTTCTTAGACTTCCAAAGATTTCACTGGAGTCTGAGGCACACAGACGGTCCATTAATGTCCCTGTTGCCATTTCCACTCTGATTATCCGGCACAGCCTCAACCTGCAGGATCGATCGCTATCTGTTCCAAAAATGTACCTCCATCACTTGATTGACCATTACATTGTCTTTAACAACAACAACAACTTGTATTTATAGAGCGCCTTTAACGTAGTAAAACCTCCCAAGGCACTTCACCGGAACGTTATAAAACAAAATTTGACACCGAGCCACATAAGGAGAAATTAGGGCAGGTGACCAAAAGCTTGGTCAAAGAGGTAGGTTTTAAGGAGCGTCTTAAAGGAGGAAAGAGAGGTAGCGAGGCGGAGAGGTTTAGGGAGGGAATTCCAGAGCTTATGGGCCTTGGCAGCTGAAAGCATGGCCACCAAAGGTTGAGCGATTATAATCAGGGATGCTCAAGAGGGCAGAATTAGAGGAGCGCAGATATCTCGGGGGGCTGTGGGGCTTCTTGGTGGATACATTCTTGTGATTATGGACCTCAGACTGACTCTTTTTCCGACAAAGCCTCCTTAGAAAATAGTTGTGAGTTCCTCCTGTTAGGCCTTCAGTTGGATTCCGCCGCACGATTCATGTAGTTTTGTCTGACCTCTGCAGGTGCACATAGCCAGAAGCGTTGGAAATGGCACCCAGGCTGGGACCAGGGCCCAGACCAATGTTACTGCTAAAGTGCGCGCGATCGCGGCCGTGCAGTAATCTGAAAGACCCCGTGCAGGCCGCTCACCAGAGCACATGTGCAGAAGTTTAAAGGGACCGTGCATTAAAAGAAATTGCCCACGTCGAACAAAGTGCAGCTTACAGGGAAGGTCAAGTCACTGAATATATTTAAGAAGGAGATCGATAGATTTCTAGACACAAAAGGTACCAAGGGGTATGGGGAGACAGCGGGAATATGGTATTCACAGAAATCACAGAAACCCCACAGTGCAGATAGAGGCCATTTCGGCCCATCGAGCCTGCACCGACACATATCCCACCCGATCCCCGTAACCCCTACACCAACACATATCCCACCCCATCCCCGTAACCCCCTGTATTTAATCCCCCTAACACTAAGGGTCAATTTATCATAGCCAATCAACCTAACCTGCACATCTTTGGACTGTGGGAGGAAACCGGAGCACCCGGAGAAAACCCACGCAAACACGGGGAGAATGTGCAAACTCCACACAGACAGTCGCCCGAGGCCAGATTCGAACCCGGGTCCCTGGCGCTGTGAGGCAACAGTGCTAACCACTATGCCACCGTGCTGAGATAGAGGGTCAGCCATGATCCTATTGAATGGCGGAGCAGGCTCGAAGGGCCGAATAGCCTACTACTGCTCCTATTTTCTATGTTTCTAACATTGGCCGGGACCCCTGAAGATGAGGGGGCAAATATTTGGGTGGAGGGGTTTGATATGGCCCTCGCCCTGGCATTTTCAGGGTGTTTGACGGGATGGGAGCTGAGGGGGAACTGCCACTGTGCCCCCAAACACTGAAGGCCTGCTCCTGCAGGCTTCTGCCCCAGCCCCTTGAGTTTCAGCAGAGTCATTGATACAGGACAACAACAACAACAACTTGTATTTCTATAGCACCTTTAATGTTGTAAGACATCCCGAGGCACTTCACAGAGGCGCAATCAGACAAAAATGGACACTGGACCAGTGAAGGGGACATTTGGAGGGCTGACCAAACGCTTGGTCAGAGAAGTTAAGAAGGGTCCTTAAGGAAGAGAGGGAGGTGGCAAGAGGACGAGGTTTAGGAAGGGAGTTCCAGAGCATGAGGCCTACACAGCTGAAACCGCAGCCACCAATGGTTGGGCAAAGGGAGCGGGGGGATGCACAAGAGGCCAGAATTGGAGAAATGCAGAGATCTCGGAGGGTTGTAGGGCTGGAGGAGGTTACAGAGATAGGGAGGGGCGAGGCCATGGAGCGATTTGAAATCAATGATGAGAGTTTTAAATTGGAGGCATTGGGGAATTGAGACCCAAAATAGGTCGGTGAGCACAGGGGTGATGGGAGAACGGTACATGATGTGGAATGTGATACGGGAAGCAGAGTTTTGGATGAGTTGAAATTCGCAGAGGGAGACGGATGGTGGTCCAGAGTGGGCAAAATGCAGGCATAACTTCAAAAATTCTCCTCCCTCCCCCAGTGTGCAAGTTGGACTTGCATATAAGTTTCTGCCCTACTTGATGGTGGTCAGTTTGGTTAAAAAACTATAGGGGTAATTTTATAAAATTGCACTACCTTATAAGTTGCAATGGAGTATAAATCCCACCCTACATTTAGAAAGCATGCCTGAAACTGCATCATGAACCACAGGTTTTATGTTCCCCTACATTACAACAGTGGCTACACTTTAAAAAGTACTTAATTGCCTGTAAAGATTTTTGGGATGTCCTGAGGTCATGAAAGGCGCTATATAAATGCAAGTCTTTCTTCTACATTTCAATATCCATCATTGTATCTGTAATGGTTTAGAATAGCTTCCTGATCAACTGAACAATTCATTTGACAAATTACCTCAGTTTAGATGATATAAATGAAAACATTGTTATGCTTTGGACTTTGACATTTCTCAGTTAATCAGAAAATTTACCCGTGTTTTACTTTAGCTGAATTTACCAACACTTATTTAACGGCTGGCGGATTTTATGGATTTGCTTTTGGTAATTACTAGAATCGTTGGCGACTGTGGTTTAAGCTGTGTAGGCCTCGTGCCCTGGAACTCCCTTCCTAAACCTCATCCTCTCGCCACCTCCCTCTCTTCCTTAAGGACCCTCCTTAACTCCTCCATCTGAATGTCTCTTTCGTTGGTGCAGTGTTCATTTTTGTCTGATTGCGCCTCTGCGAAGCGCCTCGGAGCGTTTTACTACATTAAAGAAATCTGTTGCTAAGAAAATGGTTTGAAAATGCCTTCCTTGTATTACAATTATTAATGACACCTCAGTCTGTCTCATTAACCAGAGACTTTTTACATTAATTTGCCTGCCTTCCGTAACCATAGTTGTATCTGTGAACTGACTGACAGTTAGCAGAAAAAAAACAAGAATAGAGAATATTGAACAACAAAAGAAAATTTGGCAGATATAAATTTGAATATTGTGCAAGAATACCCTTGCATGTGGAGAATTTTCTTTATGCAGCGAGTTATTATGATCTGGAATGCACTACCTAAAAGGATGGTGGAAGCAGATTCAGTAGTAACTTTCAAATGAGACTTGGACAAATACTTGAAGGGGAAAAATTTGCAGGGCTATGGGGAAAGAGTAGGGAAGTGGGACTAATTGGATAGCTCTTTCAAAGAGCCAGCACAGGCGCGATGGGCTGAGTGGCCTTCTTCTGTGCTGTAAGGCTCTATGATTGCGCTATTTCATGAAATGCGCTTTCTCCCAATTATTAATTAAAATGAGACCAAAAATGTGCAAAGCATTTTTGTTCTGATGTGGCCTGAAGTCGCATCTAATGAGCAGCAGAGTTTAAAAAAAAAATTTAACCAAGAAAACAAATTGCATCTAAAATAGCCGTCAATTAAGAAAATTCCCAGATTCCATCTTATTCTGTAAACTAATCATTACAAGATTACAATCG
Source organism: Somniosus microcephalus (assembly GCF_052327205.1). NCBI lineage: Eukaryota > Metazoa > Chordata > Chondrichthyes > Squaliformes > Somniosidae > Somniosus > Somniosus microcephalus. The sequence continues at coordinate 286,805,990 of NC_140991.1, forward strand.
TTCAGCATGATTTCAAAACATTTTTGTCAGGTTTCTGGGTCAAGATGAATCTTTGATGCCTTCAGATTCTTGTCAGAATGACAATGCTAATCAAAAAGCAGAAGTAATCAAGTCAACTATGTTGAATTAGGGGGAGGAATTTTTGAATCTGTGCAGCTTGTCTGAATGGGTTTCCCAAAAGACTAGGCTAACAGAACGGCAGATCAAAGAGTGCAATCTGAGCCTTTATCTCCGAACCAAATGGACTTTCATGTCTGGTAGATTTGGGTCTGGTCCAAGGTTTTGTACAGAGCAGTCAGCTGACTTATCTAATAGATCTGTACATTATTTACAAACTTACTGAGTAAACTTGCTGTATTTGTCCTTTCCTCCTTCCAAGTAAAAACGTCTCGAGAAATTCCTTAGAACGTCCCAAAGGAATTTTGCAATTGCTTGTTTTTTTTTCATCTTCTATTTTGCACAGGTAGGAGTATAACATAAACATTTCTTTAGCTTGTGAAATACCCATAAAGGGGCAGGCTAGTGGGCTGATCAGGGAGATACGGTAACCTGCTGTGAAACCTCAGTTTAAACACTGTAGTGTCCATTCTAGCAACATCTGCACCGCGGCAGATACACTGAAACCTAACCGTATGTCCTAATGATACACCAAGTCTCGCTCACCCAGGGTAAACGAGATGGAAAGTGAGCCGCCGCCATTTTTGGGCTGCATATGCCCCCTTAACGCCGGATGGAATGAATTAAAATTGGCTCTGGTGTAATTCACCATTTCCTAGGTGCAACAAAGAGGAGAATTTGCTCCCGTGTTTCTTACACAACTTCCCATTGTGAGGCGATTAATGAAAAGATGGACAAGATGCTCGTTACGAGCATCATTAAATCATTTGGGGTGCAATAGAAACAAATACGGGCTTGGTGTTGCTTCATTCATGAGATGTGGGTAAGGCCGGCATTTGTTGCCCATCCCCTAGTTGCCCGTGAGAAGGTGGTGGTCTGCCTTCCTCCACTGCAATCCATGTGGCGAAGGTGCTCCCTCAATGCTGTTCGGTAGTGAGTTCCAGGATATTGACCAAGCGCTGATGAAGCAATGGGCGATATATGTCCAAGTTAAGATGGCGTGTGACTTGGAAGGGAACCTGGAGGTGGTGGTGTTCCCATGCACCTGCTGCCCTTGCCCCTCTAGGTGGTGGAGGTCGTGGGTTTGGGAGGTGCTGCCGAAGAAGCTTCGGGGACTTGCTGCAGTGCATCTTGTTGATAGTACGTCAGCTGTGGGTGAGTGGTAGCTCTTTCACTTCAGAGACTTGAGCACATAATCCAGGCTGATGCTTCAGTGCAGTACTGAGGGAGTGCTGCACTATTGGAGATGCTGTCTTTTGGATGAGAGCTTGCTGTGCACAAGTTGCCTGCTGCTTCTCCTACATTACAACAGTGACTGCACTTCAAAAGAGTACTTCACTGCTCGTAAAGCACTTTGGAGCATCTTAAGGTTGTGAAAGGCACTGTATAAATGCAAGTCTTTTTCTCTTTTCACTTCAGCTACGGTACGCCGGTGGTGAATGTTTGTCATAATAAAGAAACTGGAGACTGAGATGTATCAACAACTTAACACTTATATGCCAGCTTTTAATGTGGCAAAGCATCCCCACTTCTCTAGTTGTGGGCCAAACCTGAGCAGGACTATGAGGGAAATAGCCAGAACCATTGCCTAAGAGGTAGGTTTTAAGGAGGTGGGAACCGTTGCTCGTGTGACAAGAGGAGAGAGGCTCACCCATAAGGGATGATTTACGGTATCCTGTAATATGTAACGCCTGGAGTTTCCTCGGGATTGGCACCCAGTGAGATGTGCAATCTGGGCACAAACATGTTACGTGGCTTAAAAGATCGGGGATACTTGGGCGTAAGTGTATTAAGCGGGTAACTTAAATTAGGTCCAATATCTGCAATATTTTAAGCATGTCCATATTACTGTGCGTCCATATATTCAGGTTGGGTGAATGGACAGAAGCATGGCAGATGCAATATAACGTGGATAAATGCGAGGTTATCCACTTTGGTGTCACAAACAGAAAGGCAGACTATTATCTGAATGGCAATAGATTGGGAGAAGGGGAAGTGCAACGAGACCTGGGTGTCCTTGTGCACCAGTCACTGAAGGTAAGCATGCAGGTGCAGCAGGTGGTGAAGAAGGCAAATGGTATGTTGGCCTTCATAGCGAAAGGGTTTGAGTACAGGAGCAAGGATGTCCTGCTGCAGTTGTACAGGGCCTTGGTGAGACCACACCTTGAGTACTGTGTGCAGTTTTGGTCGCCTTATCTGAGGAAGGATGTTCTTGCCATGGAAGGAGTTCAGCGAAGATTCACAAGGCTGATCCCTGGGATGGCAGGAATGACGTATGAGGAGAGATTGGGTCGATTGGGATTATACTCGCTGGAGTTTAGAAGAATGAGAGGGGATCTCATCGAAACTTATAAAATTCTGACAGGTCTGGACAAACTAGATGCAGGTAGAATGTTCCCGATGGTCGGAGAGTCCAGAACCAGGGGTCATAGTCTAAGGATAAGGGGTAAGCCATTTAGGACAAAGATGAGGAGGAATTTCTTCACCCAGAGAGTGGTGAACCTATGGAATTCTCTACCACAGAAGGCAGTTGAGGCCAAGTCTTTAAATATATTCAAGAAGGAGTTAGATATATTTCTTAGAGCTAAAGGTATCAAGGGATATGGGGAGAAGGCAGGTACAGGGTACTGAGTTTGGATGATCAGCCATGATCTCATCGAATGGCGGAGCAGGCTCGAGGGGCCGAATGGCCTACTCCTGCTCCTATCTTCTATGTTTCTATGTTTCTATCCATCTGTGCAATGTGTCCTATGAATTCTGTTTTTCCCCCCCAAGCTATTTCTCCATTCTTGCAGAATGATCGCTACCTACTGAACATTCTAAACCCTAACATGTTAAGTGACCTATGGACACGGGTCGTTCGATGTGCAAGGGACTAAAAGCTGTGGAGCCACATTTAAGGCTGGGAAGTTTACAAAGGAATTACTGATGCATTAGATGTGAAACGTCTTGGGAAAATATGGCAATTAAAGTGACTTTTGAGCTGCTTTTAGTGGGAAGGATATTTTGTGCAGTTTGACCTGATTTGAGAGATAGCTATGGGCTTGAATTGGCCACAACAACCCCTGATTTTATTTAAAATTCTCATCCTTGTGTTCAAATCCCTCCATGGTTTCACCCCTCCCTATCTCTGTAACCTCCTCCAGCTCTACAACCCCGTGAGAACTGTGTTTGCCAATTCTGGCCTCTTGCGCATGACCAGATAATCTATTTTAGTGATATTAGTTGAGGGATAAATATTGTCCAGTGCACCGGGAAGAACTCCTCTGCTCTTCTTCGAATAGTGGCCGTGGGATCTTTCAGCTCATTGTTTGGCACAGCACGGAGTACCACACAGTACCATGACGTGGTCGGGTACAGGTTCTATCCCCATCTCTGTCGAGTCCCCACTTTCAGCTGCGGTAACCTGGGGAATGGGTGAATGGAGGTCAGGAGCCTCTCTACTAGGTGGGACAGTCAGAAGGTGGGTCAGCAACACCAGACTGCACTTGCACATCTTTGAGCAAGTGGCTGATGGGACTGGGAACAAGTGACATCTCTGTCTCCTCAGATTGTTCACGGCTTGGGAACAAATAAAAAAAAGAAAAAGAAAGACTAGCATTTCTATAGCGCCTTTCACAACCAGCGGACGTCCCAAAGCACTTTACAGTGAATGAAGTACTTTTTGCAGTATAGTCACTTGTAATGTAGGAAACACGGCAGCCAATGTGCACACAGCAAGCTCTCACAAACAGCAATGTGATAAATGACCAGATAACCTGTTTTAGTGAAATAACAACAGAAAATGCTGGAAAAACTCAGCAGGCCAGACAACATTTGGGAAGAGAGAAATAGAGTCAACGTTTCAGGTCGAAACCCTTTGTCAAGACTGAAGAAGCACAGGAAATGAAGCAGATTAAAAGGTCAGTTTGGGGACTGGGAGAGAATAAAAGAGAAGTGAAGAGACATTAAGAGGTATTCAAAACGAGACGAGATGGTGATAGGACTAGTGGAGACAAAAGACGGCTCTAGATTAGGTGTGAAATGCGCTGGCAGAATGGGAGACAGCTGCCATGTGGGAGAGAAAAAAAAGGGGGGGAGGGCCAAAACAAAGGTGTGGATAAAAAATATAAGTAAAAATGTAATGGGGGCCGAGGTTATGATCTGAAATTGTTGAACTCGATATTGAGTCCGGAAGGCTGTAAAGTGCCTAATCGGAAGATGAGGTGCTGTTCCTCGAGCTTCTCATTTTTACTTAATCTGTTTCATTCCCTGTGTTTCTTCAGTCTTGACAAAGGGTATCGACCTGAAATGTTGACTCTATTTTCTCTCCACGGATGTTGTTAGATCCGTGTATCTTAATGTTGTGTCCTTCAATAATCAGACAACAGACTGCAGGGAATGATTCAACAGGTGTTTACTGAATGAGGGTTACTCTAGAACTAACTGTACAGATCACTACTCGGGTTTATATACAGGTGTGGTCACTGCCGGTACTACAGTATACAGGAGCTGTAAAAAGTAGTTCTCCCCTTAAAGGTACATACGTTACAATTCCTCCCCTTTTAGATTAACAGTACCATAACACTCATTTAACAATTAAATATCAAACTAATTACAATTAACATTTTAACATGCAACATTAGCTGAAAATAGTCTATTTATAAATTCAGTCTTTGGGGAGGCTTCCTGATCCTTTCTGGATAGCGCCTTTCCCGAGTGTCTTGCTCTTGGTGCGGAGGCGATTCTGGCCCCCTGTCGTCGGTTGGTTCATCAGCTTCCGATGCTACTGTTTCTGGGGTAGATGCTACCTGTACATCGGGTTCATCACCAGGAACGTATGGGTGAGGCATGGGGTTGACTTGTTCCTGTGACTCTAGGATCTGGTCAGCATGGCGTCTCATGATGCTCTCCCCAACGTCCACTGTGTACATTAGTGGGCCCTGCCGTGTGCATATCGTTCCTGGCTGCCATTTTTCTGTTCGGTAGTCGTGGGCCAAGACTGGTTGCCCTACATTGAAGCTCCTTGTTGGCTTCTCATGGATGTGCTGGAATTGTTTACTCTCAACATCTCTTCGTACATTTGGTCTGAGCAAATCCAGGCGAGATCTTAACCTTCGGTTAAAGAACATCATGGCTGGGGCCTGGTTGGTGACTGCATGTGTCGCATTCCGGTAGAACAGGAAATTGTCCACCTTGTGCTGCAGCGGAATGTTGTCATTGTACATAGCCTTTATTGCCTTCTTAAAGGTTTGTACGAACCTCTCAGCCAATCCATTTGTGGCTGGATGATACGGGGCGGATGTGTAATGCCTTACCCCATTCCTTTTCATAAATCTTCTAAACTCTTCGGACACAAACTGTGGTCCGTTATCAGAGCAAATCTGCACTGGCAAGCCGTTCCTGGCAAAAATGGTCCGTAGGACTGCAATAGTTTTCTCCGTGGTGGTGGAGGACATTTTGATCACCTCAGGCCATTTCGAGTGCGCATCCATGGCTATTAAAAACATTGAGTCCATGAATGGACCAGCAAAATCAATATGCACCCATTGCCATGGAGATGAGGGCCACTCCCATGGGTGTAGAGGGGCATGTGGTGGTGCATTTTGGACCTTCTGGCATCCTGAGCAGCTCTTTGTCAGGTCCTCGATTTGCTGATCGATTCCCGGCCACCACACATAAGCCCTAGCAAGGCTTTTCATTTTCACCCCTCCCAGATGACCTTTGTGAAGCTCATTGAGCACTCTCTCCCTTAACTTGGGTGGAATTACCACTCGGGATCCACACATCAAGGTCCCCTGGCATACTGACAGCTGTTCTCTTCTGGATGAGAATGCTGGCAACAGTGAGTCGCCATGTGCTGGCCATCCCTTCACCATCAAATCATATACCCGAGACAGTGTTGGATCATTTCGGGTCTCCTTCTCTATACCAACGTTAGTTACTGGCAAGCATTCAATTATAGTCGAATTTAATATTTCGACAGGATCCACTGCTGGTGCTTCCTCTGCAGTAGGCAGTGGCAGGCGTGATAGCCCATCAGCGTTTCCATGCTGTTTCGTGCCCTTATACTCGATTTCATATTGGTGCGCCCCTAGAAAAAGGGACCATCTTTGTAGCCGTTGCGCAGTCATCACCGGAACGCCCTTCTTTGGATTAAAGATGGAGACAAGTGGTTGGTGGTCAGTCAGCAAGGTGAATTTCTGCCCGTGCAGTTAGTGATTGAACTTTTTCACTCCCCACACTAGGCTGAGGACCTCCCTGTCAATCTGGGCGCAGTTACGCTCGGCTGAGGTTAGTAATCGTGACGCAAAGGCTATTGGCCTCTCTGAGCCGTCCGAGAATTTGTGCGACAGCACCGCTCCAATGCCGTAGGGTGACGCATCACATGCCAACCGAATTGGTAATGCCGGGTTGTAATGGGCCAATACCTCTTTCGATGTGATTAGTGTTTTGCTCTTCTGGAAAGCTCGTCTACATTCGTCACTCCACTTCCATGGCACCCCAGTTTGCAGTAGGGTGTTCAGTGGGTGTAGTATTGTAGACAAATTTGGCAAGAACTTATGGTAGTAGTTTACCAGCCCGAGGAACGACCTCAGTTGTGACACATTTTCCGGTGCTGGAGCCTTGACTACTGCCTCAATCTTCTCTGGGGACTTATGTAACCCCTCTTTATCGATAACGTGGCCACAATACGAGATCTGTTTTCTAAAAAACTCGCATTTGGGGCGGTTAGCTCAGAGCCCATATTCCTGTAATCTAGTGAGCACCTGCTCCAGGTTGGCAAGGTGATCACTGTCATTTTCGCCTGTGACCAGGATGTCGTCCAAACAACACTGGGTCCCTGGGATCCCTTGCAGGACTTGTTCCATTGCCCTCTGCCAAATAGCCGGAGCTGATGCTACCCCGAATACCAGCCAGTTGTATTGGTAGAGACCTTTATGGGTGTTGATTGTGAGGTATTTTTTTGATGCTTCTTCTACCTCCATTTGCAGATACGCCTGGGCCAGATCAATCTTAGTGAAGCGTTTCCCTCCAGATAGCGCGGCGAAAATATCTTCAATCCGCGGAAGTGGATGTTGTACGGTGTGAAGGACTGGGTTCACTGTTACCTTAAAGTCCCCACAGATGCGAACCTTCCTTGGTTCCCCAGGCGTGCTGCTCAACGACTTTTTCATCACAGGGACGATGGGTGTAGCCCACTCACTCCAGTCTACCTTGGACAGTACACCTGAACGTTCCAGACTCTCCAGCTCTGCTTTGACGGCTGGGCGGATCAGATAAGTTACCGGTCTGGCCTTAAAAAATTTTGGGCTTGCGTTTTCTTCAATTTTAATCATCACTGTCATGCCTTTTAGTGTTCCGAGTCCTTGCTGGAACACTTATTTCGCGTCAGTTAGGATCTTTGACAGTCGCCCAGGTGTGACGTCGTCATCCTTTTTGTCAGCCACAGTCAGTGCCTGTATGGAATGCCAATCTAGCTGTATCTTCTGGATCCATTCACGTCCTAGTAGTGGTGGTCCTCCATCTGGCAATACATATAGGTCCATTTTTGGTGTTTCCTTGCCGTTATATATAACGTTCACCCTTATTTTTCCTTTGGGGTAGACTTTTTGCCTCGTGTACGTCTTCAAGACAATCTTTGTATCTCTCAAGGGTATATGTGAGAATAGCCGCTTGTAGTCCCTTTGGTTTATGACTGTTAGGGCTGATCCTGTGTCCAATTCCATTTTCACTTGGACTCCTGCTATCTTGAGCGTGACCCAGATAGTTTGGTGATCCTCCGTTTTGATCACATTATGTAGTTTCAGACAACCCAGCTCCTTGCTTCCGGAGTCTGTATCACTCTTCTGTTCATCTGAACTACTCTCCGTCACCTTATGTACCTTCTTGTACATCTCCTGTGGAGATTTCTTGCTGCTGGTTTTCTTTCCCGACCTGCAGACTCTTGCTATGTGTCCTACTTTTCCACACTGTCTGCACACTTTGTCCTTGAACCAGCAATCATTATGGTTGTGTGTTCTGCCGCAGCGATAGCACTTCACTGTTCCGTATGACATTTCATTTGTGCCATATTCTTGCGGTCTCCGTTGTATCTCTGCAGCGCCCCGTGCTGCTGCTTTGTGTGATACTGCAATGCTGAAAGCCTTGTCCAGCGTAAGATCCTTTTCTGATAGAAGCCGTTTCTGGGTTCCTTCACTTTGAAGCCCACACACAAACTTGTCCCTTAAAGTATCTGCTAGTCCCGTTCCAAACTGGCAGTGTTTCGATGGCTTGCGCAGTTCCGTTAAATACTCAGCATTACTTTCATCTTTATGCTGGTTCCTTTTGTGAAACTTAAATCTTTCTGCTATCAGCAGTGGTGTGGGGTTTAAGTGGTCCTGTAGGATTGACACTATGTTTTCAAAATCCTTTTCTACTGGCTTCTCTGGGGTTACTAGGTTTCGTAGTAAGCCATACGTTTTTGCACCCATTGAATTCAACAATACCAGCGCTTGTCATCTGGCACTTCATTCGCCTTGCAGTATACTTCTATGCGTTCGACATATGTCGTCCAATCTTCGACTTCATTGTCGAACGCTGTGATACTGCCACTCTTCGGCATTTCTGGGTGTGGTTAGACTGGCTTAAAATGGCATCTCCCGCGCTTTCCTTTCTTCCCCGCTGCAGCTTAAAATGGCGTCTCCCGCGCTGCTGCCAATGCCGCTCTCGGCGGTCCTCGTGGCAAATGGCGACGCCCTGTGGGTTTCGTGCGCTGCTGCTGCCAACGCCGCTCTCTCTGGTCCTCGTGGCAATGGCAGCGCCTCGCGTTTTCCTGCGCGCCTCTCTCCCCCGTTGTCGCTGCTTGGCCCTTGGTCACCGGCTGCGCTCTGCTCTCTCTCGTCTCTCTCCCCCGTTGACGCCGCTCGGTCCTGAACACCGGCTGTGCCCTGTGCGCTCTGCCCTCTCTCTCTCTCCCCGTTGACGCTGCTCGGCCTTTTTCTGTGCCGCTCGGTCGGGCTCTAACCCCTCGCTGTCCGGGAAGGGTCTGCGCAGTACCTGTTGCCAGCCCGTTTCGCTGGACCACCGTGACTGGAAAGCCAAGCCTGGCTCTCGACAGCCTCCCCTGCGATGCTGAAATCTCTGCTGGATGACTGGGCGGTTGCCCGTGGTCGACGCCCGTGCTTCTGGACTCGACCTTCTTCCACTGTTCTCCAGGAGCGAATCCCTGGGAGGTGATGCAGAGTTGCAGGTAGGTTCGAATCTACCTCGTCGCCAATGTTAGATCCGTGTATCTTAATGTTGTGTCCTTCAATAATCCGACAACAGACTGCAGGGAACGATTCAACAGGTGTTTACTGAATGAGGGTTACTCTAGAACGAACTGTACAGATCACTACTCAGGGTTTATATACAGGTGTGGTCACTGCCGGTACTACAGTATACAGGAGCTGTAAAAAGTAGTTCTCCCCTTAAAGGTACATAAATTACAGATGTTGCCTGGCCTGCTGAGTTTTTCCAACATTTTCTGTTGTTATTTCAGATTTCCAGCATCTGCAGTATTTTGCTATCAAATCTGTTTTAGTGATGTTGATTGAGAGATAAATATTGGCCAGGACACCAGGGATAATTCCCTTGCTCTTCTTTCAAATAGCACCATGGGATCTTTTACATCCACCTGAGAGAGCAGATCCACCTCAGTTTAACACCTCATCCGAAAGACAGCACCTCTAACAGTGCAGCACTCCCTCAGTATTGTACTGCAGTTTCAGCCTAGATATTTGTGCTCAAGTCCCTGGAGTGGGACTTGAACCCACAACCTTCTGACTCAAAGGTGAGTGTGCTACCCACTGAGCCACAGCTGACACAAAAAAGTGAATCTTTTATAGACTCTGGGCATTGGCAACTTGCAGTCTACTGAAGGCAGGCTTTTGTTGGCAGCAGAATGCTCCTCAGTTCATGGTACAACAGATATACTCCGACACAAAGTTATAGTCAGTACGTATGAGCAGAATGGTGGGGCTGCCCAGTTACAACTGGGTGCTCGGATTTTAGACTTTGAGTCAGTGTCAATGTGGCAGAGAAAAAAAAGTAAAAAAATTGCAAATGCTGGAACTCTGTAATGAAAAATAGAAAATGCTGGAAACACTCAGCAGGTCAGCCAGTATCTGTGGATAGAACAGGGGCAATTTTAACCTCAACTGCCTGTCGGGCAACTGACAAGATCAGGTGCAATGCTGCTTTTACACCTCACCTGACTTTAGTCAACGGGGAGTAATACTGGGCGGGTGTAAAACTGGCACGCCACCCGATCCGATGGGATTCCCACCCGGCGAGGTAGATTAAAATTAACCCCATTGTTTCAGGAGTGGACCCTTCCTCAGAGCTGAGATGTATCAGGGTGTGGCAGGTGTGAAGGAGGATGGGAGGTGGCGGGTGTGCTGAGGGTGGGGATGTGCTGGGGGTGGGGGGGTTTGCTGGGGGTGGGGGGGTGTGCTGGGGGTGGGCGCGTGTGTTGGGGGGTGGTGGGTGTGCTGGGGGTGGTGGGTGTGCTGGGGGTGGGGGTGTGTGCTGAGGGTGGGGGGTGTGCTGGGGGTGGCGGGTGTGCTGGGGGTGGTGGGTGTGCTGGGGTGGGGGATGTGCTGGGGGTGGGGGTGTGCTGGGGGTGGGGGGGTGTGCTGGGGGTGGGGGGGGTGCTGGGGGTGGGGGGGTGTGCTGGGGTGGGTGTGTGCTGAGGGTGGGGGGTGTGCTGCGGGTCGTGGGTGTGCTGGGGGTGGGGGTGTGCTGGGGTGGGGGGGTGTGCTGGGGGTGGGGGGGGTGCTGGGGGTGGGGGGGTGTGCTGGGGTGGTGGGTGTGCTGCGGGTGGGGGTGTGCTGGGGGTGGGGGGGTGCTGGGGGTGGGGGGGTGTGCTGGGGTGGTGGGTGTGCTGGGGTGGTGGGTGTGCTGGGGGTGGGGGGGTGCTGGGGGTGGGGGGGTGTGCTGAGGGTGGGGGGTGTGCTGGGGGTGGGGGTTGTGCTGGGGTGGGCGGGTGTGCTGGGGGTGGGGGGGTGCTGGGGGTGGGGGGGTGTGCTGAGGGTGGGGGGTGTGCTGGGGGTGGGGGTTGTGCTGGGGTGGGCGGGTGTGCTGGGGGTGGCGGGTGTGCTGGGGGTGGTGGGTGTGCTGGGGGTGGGGGGGTGTGCTGGGGGTGGGGGTTGTGCTGGGGTGGTGGGTGTGCTGGGGGTGGTGGGTGTGCTGGGGGTGGGGGGTGTGCTGGGTGTGGTGGGTGTGCTGGGAGTGGGGGGTGTGCTGGGGGTGGGGGTGTGCTGGGGGTGGTGGGTGTGTGCTGGGGGTGGCGGGTGTGCTGGGGGTGGGGGGTGTGCTGGGGGTGGGGGTGTGCTGGGGGTGGTGGGTGTGTGCTGGGGGTGGCGGGTGTGCTGGGGGTGGGGGGTGTGCTGGGGGTGGGGGTGTGTGCTGGGGGTGGGGGGGTGTGCTGGGGGTGGGCGGGTGTGCTGGGGTGGTGGGTGTGCTGGGGGTGGGGGGGTGCTGGGGGTGGGGGGGTGTGCTGAGGGTGGGGGGTGTGCTGGGGGTGGGGGTTGTGCTGGGGTGGGCGGGTGTGCTGGGGGTGGGGGGGTGCTGGGGGTGGGGGGGTGTGCTGAGGGTGGGGGGTGTGCTGGGGGTGGGGGTTGTGCTGGGGTGGGCGGGTGTGCTGGGGGTGGCGGGTGTGCTGGGGGTGGTGGGTGTGCTGGGGGTGGTGGGTGTGCTGGGGGTGGGCGGGTGTGCTGGGGGTGGGCGGGTGTGCTGGGGGTGGGGGGTGTGCTGGGGGTGGCGGGTGTGCTGGGGTGGTGGGTGTGCTGGGGGTGGGGGGGTGTGCTGAGGGTGGGGGGTGTGCTGGGGGTGGGGGTTGTGCTGGGGTGGGCGGGTGTGCTGGGGGTGGCGGGTGTGCTGGGGGTGGCGGGTGTGCTGGGGTGGTGGGTGTGCTGGGGGTGGGCGGGTGTGCTGGGGGTGGGCGGGTGTGCTGGGGGTGGTGGGTGTGCTGGGGGTGGTGGGTGTGCTGGGGGTGGGCGGGTGTGCTGGGGGTGGTGGGTGTGCTGGGGGTGGTGGGTGTGCTGGGAGTGGGGGGTGTGCTGGGGGTGGGGGGTGTGCTGGGGGTGGTGGGTGTGCTGGGGGTGGTGGGTGTGCTGGGGGTGGTGGGTGTGCTGGGGGTGGCGGGTGTGCTGGGGTGGGGGGTGTGCTGGGGGTGGGGGGGTGTGCTGGGGTGGTGGGTGTGCTGCGGGTGGGGGTGTGCTGGGGGTGGGGGGGTGCTGGGGGTGGGGGGGTGTGCTGGTGGTGGGGGTTGTGCTGGGGTGGTGGGTGTGCTGGGGGTGGTGGGTGTGCTGGGGGTGGGGGGTGTGCTGGGTGTGGTGGGTGTGCTGGGAGTGGGGGGTGTGCTGGGGGTGGGGGTGTGCTGGGGGTGGTGGGTGTGTGCTGGGGGTGGCGGGTGTGCTGGGGGTGGGGGGTGTGCTGGGGGTGGGGGTGTGCTGGGGGTGGGGGGGTGTGCTGGGGGTGGGCGGGTGTGCTGGGGTGGTGGGTGTGCTGGGGGTGGGGTGGTGCTGGGGGTGGGGGGGTGTGCTGAGGGTGGGGGGTGTGCTGGGGGTGGGGGTTGTGCTGGGGTGGGCGGGTGTGCTGGGGGTGGGGGGGTGCTGGGGGTGGGGGGGTGTGCTGAGGGTGGGGGGTGTGCTGGGGGTGGGGGTTGTGCTGGGGTGGGCGGGTGTGCTGGGGGTGGCGGGTGTGCTGGGGGTGGCGGGTGTGCTGGGGGTGGTGGGTGTGCTGGGGGTGGGCGGGTGTGCTGGGGGTGGGCGGGTGTGCTGGGGGTGGGGGGTGTGCTGGGGGTGGCGGGTGTGCTGGGGTGGTGGGTGTGCTGGGGGTGGGGGGGTGTGCTGAGGGTGGGGGGTGTGCTGGGGGTGGGGGTTGTGCTGGGGTGGGCGGGTGTGCTGGGGGTGGCGGGTGTGCTGGGGGTGGCGGGTGTGCTGGGGTGGTGGGTGTGCTGGGGGTGGGCGGGTGTGCTGGGGGTGGGCGGGTGTGCTGGGGGTGGTGGGTGTGCTGGGGGTGGTGGGTGTGCTGGGGGTGGGCGGGTGTGCTGGGGGTGGTGGGTGTGCTGGGGGTGGTGGGTGTGCTGGGAGTGGGGGGTGTGCTGGGGGTGGGGGGTGTGCTGGGGGTGGTGGGTGTGCTGGGGGTGGTGGGTGTGCTGGGGGTGGTGGGTGTGCTGGGGGTGGCGGGTGTGCTGGGGTGGGGGGTGTGCTGGGAGTGGGGGGTGTGCCGGGGGTAGTGGCTGTGCTGGGGGTGGTGGGTGTGTCAGGGGGTGGGGGGTGTGCTGGGGGTGGTGGGTGTGCTGGGGGTGGTGGGTGTGCTGGGGGTGGGGGTGTGCTGGGGGTGGCGGGGGTGGCGGGTGTGTCGGGGGTGGCGGGTGTGCCGGGGGTGGGGGGTGTACCAGGGGTGGCGGGTGTGCCGGGGGTAGTGGCTGTGCTGGGGGTGGTGGGTGTGTCAGGGGGTGGCGGGTATGCTGGAGTCCCGATTGTGGATGAGTTGGGAACTCATGTGCCCTGTAAGGTGCAGTGTAACCGTGGCCATCAGATTCCTTCACTTCAGTTGGATGATGCACAGTCCGGACCAATTGCTCAAACATGCCACATGGCCATGCAGTTTAACCTTGGTGCTGTTTTTCTGTGCAGGGGATGGTGCATTTTTGCACAGCGTGTGGGAAACAAAAGATTAACACTTGCTGCTTGATCTGAGAAGGGTAGAAACTGTTCACAAACAGCCTGATAAAAGACACAGGTTTTGTGTGACGGCAGGATTTGAGTGGAGGAGTTCACCGTGCTTCACCACACGCACAACAGGCTCTGTTTTGTTTTGATTATAAAGAATATTGAATGTTTAGAATAAATTGCGACAAGTAAACAGTGTGTGATGATCCGAGGGACACAGGAAGGGCATTGTATTTTCCATTAAAGGGACATTGTCTCCATGGTAATATGTTTGACAGGCCATCTTGTGTTTCTTGACAAACTTATGATTCAATGATGTTGCAAATGAAATGCCACACACTTGTTCTCCTCTCCGAACTAAAGGTGATCGCTTTTTCATTAAATCGTAGCTCCTTTAATTCTTTTTTCTTTTGCTTTCTCCATTCTGCTCCCTAGTTTTCTCCCCTTGGCCCTGGTCTCCTGAAGGCACTGATTAGCCCTCAGGTGATGAGGGCCCTCGCTGACAACAACTTGCACTTGTGTCACACCAAGGGAATTTACAAAGAAACAATGCAAGAAAACAGATCCAGAGGTTAGAGGAAGCGACTTAGAGGCCAGGTTGGGAAGCTTTCTAAAGGAGGACAGAGAATAAGAGAGGTTGAGGGAGGGAGTTCCAATGAGTAGGGCCAAGGCGGCTGGAGACTCTGCCATTGAGGGGTGGGAATCTGTGTTGGGGGATGGAAGGGTTTTCGAGGGGTATTTAGCTGGAGGTGGTTGTTGCGATAGGGAGTTGCAAGGAAGTGGAAGGATCTGATGTCAAGGTCAAAGCTTTTAAATTGGATACATGGGGTGGGGTGGGAACAGGGAAACAGTGCGGGTCAGCAAGGATTGGGGTGATGGTCGAGCAGGGCATAATGTGGGAGAGGATGCAGGCTGCTGCATTTTGGACAAGGTGGAGTTTATGGAGGATGGATGATGGAAGACCAGCAAGCAGAGTGTTGAAGTACAGGGAACTCTCTTTTAACCGGCACCTAAAAAAAAAACCCGGAAACCTCTGTTAACCGGCAAAATTCAGGAGTAGGTTCAGGTAAGTTTTACTTCATATTAGTGGCAGTTCCTGGATCTGTGGCTGTGTAACTGGGGTTCGTGCACTTGTTGCTAAGCAACAGGGATGCTTGGTCTGTGGCCGGAGTTCCTGCACATGTTGCTAAGCAACAGGGAAGCCTGGATTTGTTGCTGTGTACGGAGCTCTCGTACCTTTTAAACTATACCTCTCTGTAATCTGGACTTTTTGATAAACCGGCACCACGCCGGTCCCGTCGGTGCCGGATAATAAAGAGTTTCCTGTAGACAAGTCTGCATGTGATAAAAGTGTCGGTGATGGTTTCAGTAGCCGGGGGAGGGATTGAGATGCGGTGGAGATGGCGATGTTATGGAGGTAGAAGTAAGCAGATTTGATGATGTGAGCTATGAACCTCATTTCAGGGTTGAGCACGATACCAAGGTTGCTATAATAAAAACAAAAAATGCTGGAAATACTCAGCAGGTCAGGCAGCATCTGTGGGGAGAGAAACAGAGTTAACGTTTCAGGTCGGTGACCTTTAGAAAGGACATTGATCTGAAACATTATCTCTGTTTCTCTCGCCACAGATGCTGCCTGACCTGCTGAGTATTTCCAGCATTTTCTGTTTTTATTTCAGATTTCCAGCACCCGCAGTATTTTAATTTTGTCCCAAGGTTGCTTCTCCACTGTGGAGGGCATCACAGCCATGCCGCTCATGTTCACCTGCGATCCTTCAACACGTGTAGGGCTCACTGGACAATGGCCAGGAGTGGGACACCGAGCTACTTTTGCCCCCTCACTACCCCGGGACCCCTGAGACTAGTTGATGTGTCCCCTCACTGCCACACAGGCTGGGACTGAGTTACTGACTCCAACCAGAAACAGCACAAAGTATTGGAACGACAATGCGCCCGTCTGACTGGCCTGTTCTGTGTTTATCTCTCTATGTAAACCTCTCTGCCTCTTCAGTGCCGATTCTGACTGTTGCTGGTTTCATCTGAAGACCAAACTATGATAAAATGTGTAAATAAGTTGGTGGGAATTAAACCCGAAGGCCACATTTCCTTTTGCATACAAATGGCTGATGTGCATCAACATATTCAATCCAGGGGATATTTTTACTTTATTTTTTAAAAGGCCAGTGCGTTTGTTAATGTATTGCCAATTATTTTGTTTTAGTTTAAGGGGCCAATTTACTCCTTTTGGCTCCAAAGCACAAATTAGGGCCCTTGGCATCCACTGATGAATTGTGGGCACATGGGGCAGTGCAGGGCAACACTAAAGTCACACAAGCCTTCATACAGGCGCTTTTATTTCAAAGCAGTATCGTCAGCTCCTAACGTATGGGTACCATTTGGCCAATGCCACCGCCAAGATGGACGCCAGCCATGGCTCAGTGGCAAGCACTCTTGCCCTTGAGTCAGAAGGTCATAGGTTCAAGCCCCACTCCAGAGACTTGAGCACCTAACTAGTCTGACAACCCAATGTAATACCGAGGGAGTGCTGCACTGCCAGAGTTGCTGTCTTTCGGTTGAGATGTTAAACCGAGCTCCTGTCCCCCTCTCGGGTGCACATAAAATATCCATGACACAATTCAAAGAACAGGAGCGTTCTCCCAGTGTCCTGGCCAATATTTATGCCTCAATCGACACCTCGAGGGAGATAGAAACTGGTCATTTACCTCATTGCTGTTTGTGAGATCTTGCTGTGCACAAATTGGCTGCCACATATGCCTAAAACCAACAGTGACACTACTTCACTAGTAACTCACTTTCTGCCGAGCGCTTTGAGACATCCTGAGGATGTAAAAGGTGCTGCGCAAAGACAAGGGGCTAGAAATTCAGCTCCGTAGCACCCGATTTTTTCGGTGCTACGGGTGCTGTTTTGTATTGAAAATGGCGTCTGTACTGCCTGCGCGCACTTCTGGTGTGGGCCGCGCCAGACGCCATTTTGGTGAGGGCGGTAGGGCAGGCGTTAGGAGCGTGCGCCGGAAGCAAGTAGAGTGGGCAGATCGTTACGTCAATCAGCATGCCATGCTGATTTGACGCAAGTGCTGCCATTTTCGTCCTTAACGCCGGAGCTAACGCCCTGTCTTAACCTCGCACAGCTGAACATGCGTTCAGCAGCAGCAAGGACCCACCGCCAGCAATATTGAAAGGGATCAGTAACCACTCTCAGGTTAGTTCCTGATTAATTTCTACTGGCTCTGTGTAAGTTTGTAAAAGTGTTTGGTGATTTCCAGAGTTGTTTAGTGCTGGTGAGGTGACAGGGTTTGGTGCAAGTAGAAAAGGCCTTGGTTCTGACTTCAAGGGCTCAAGGAGGCAATCAGCACATCCTGTCTCTGGTTGGGCTGTCCATGATTGCCTCATTCGACTATGCTTCCAATGAACACAACTTTAAATCCCCATTTTACAATAGTCCCACACCTTACCATCCCTCTGTTCTGGACCATCACAGCGTCCTCTTGGCCACAATGTTGAAATAAAAGCCACCACAAAGCAAACTTTCCAATCCAACTTTATACATCAAGCCATCCAATATTACAGAACAAAGTCAACTAATCACCCTTGTGCATTCCCTTAGTGCCTGTCTTCCGTGTGCCTTTGCCTGTCCTAGTGCTCCTATGCAATGCTACCTCAGTGGCTGCAGCATAGCTGGTGAAAGGCTGCTGACTTTCGGTGGGGGAGATTGCAGATGGCCGAGCACCTCTGGGCCTAGAAGGCCTGAATTTAGACTGCACCACCTCGGCGTGGGCGGCAACAGTCTGGGCTGGCTGGCTGACAGGCAACAGCAAGAGCCCTGGCGGAGTGGCAATGGCGAGAGTATGAATGCTGTCATCCTGAGAGAGAACAGCAGGTTCACGCTCCACGGAGCCATTGCCACTCCCCAGGGGTAGTGCCTCAGCAGTCCTAGTAATCTGCTGGAGTATAGACTGCTGGACTGCTGTGACACCCTGCAAGCCCCTTTCCACACTGGTTACCGCAGCCACGATGGCAGCAGCCTGAGCTTGCGTGGTGTGATGAAATATTCCATTCATCACTCATCAGTATTTCTCTGCCTGTGACTGTGGTTGGTTTCAGTTTCATTTCCATTGTATTGTACTGTGTGTAGGGCTCCGCCCATACCTGGCTCCTATGTAAGCTGGCCCAGCCTGCAGCACATCCAGTACGGCAGACCTCTGGATGGAAGATACATTCTCCTCTGTGTGTTACCTTCTAAGTCAATAAAAGCCTTGTTTTGTTTCGCTAACATCGAGTCTCGGATTTATTGAGGCACATCAATTTTATTGACTTAATTTTCAACACAATGGATCAACTCTTGAAACCCGAACGTTTGGATTTGGACCAGCATGCTTCGGACGCATCGGCACGCTTCGGACACTGGTTTATGTGTATGGAATTCTTCCTGGACAATTCCGCAGCCGTCAAAGACGCTACGGACGCTGCGAGTATGAAACTCGGAATTCTGCGGAATTGGGTAAGCCACCGGGTTTACCCCCTCATCCAAGACGCCGACACGTACCCGGCCGCCTGCGACATCTTAAAGGCGCATTACCATCAGCCTACGAATGAGGTGTATGCTAGGCATCTGCTCGCTACTCGCGCACAGCGACCTGGGGAATCGGTGGAGGAGTTCCTAGGCACCCTGAAAATGCTTGGCAAAGACTGCAAGTGCCAAGATGTAAAAGCCGCAGTGTACACTGACGAGCTTGTTCGCGATGCCTTTATCACAGGCCTCAGCTCCACTTACATCTGGCAGAGACTGCTGGAAAAAACGGGATTGGACCTGAAACAGGCTGCGGACACAGCACGATCCCTGGATGTGGCCCAGAGAAACTCGGACGCCTACTCTTCAGCCCGCGCCGTCCATGCCGCCACGTGTGCACCAAGGGCGCCGCCATCTTGGAAGGCATCTTCCCCGCCCGGCAGCCCAACACCGTCAGGTCCCCGCTCTCCCCCCAGAAGCCCTACGACAGCCGCGACGCGTCGGGGACCCAACTGCTACTTCTGCGGGCAGCCGAAGCACACCAGAAACCTGTGCCCGGCGAAAGGCACCACCTGCTTTAAGTGCGGTAAGAAGGGGCACTTCGGGAAGGTGTGCAGAGGGAACCCCGCCGGAAAACCCGCCACCGCCGCGTGTGCGCCGTGGGAGCGGCCATCTTGGACGCCATCTTGCCCGACCTCGTGGGGTCCGCCATCTTGTGAGCAGACAGCGTGGACGCCATCTTGTCTCGATCAGGGCCCTACAGTGGCATCGGTCACAGTGGACCAGACCAGGCCGCACCCGCTATCCAAATCAATGGTGGACATCGAGGTAAACGGGTGCAGGGTTAAATGTTTAATTGACAGTGGAAGCACGGAGAGTTTTATCCACCCTGAACTGGTACAACAACTCTCCCTAAAGGTGGTCCCTACTCGGGGTACCATCTCTATGGCTGATAAAACCCAGACATCGACCATTATGGGTTACTGCACGGTACAATTGTCTGTTAACGGAACTGTATACGATAATTTTAAAGTATTAATCATGAAGAATCTATGTGCGAGCATGATCTTGGGCCTGGATTTCCAGTGCTACCACCAAAGCATCACGCTCAATTACGGTGGGTCCCAGCCGCCCCTCACAGTGTGCGGTCTGGCTACCCTGAAGGTAAAGCCGCCTTCGCTATTCGTGAACCTTACCCCTAACTGCCGGCCAATAGCGACCAAAAGCAGGAGGTACAGCTGGGAGGACAGGCGGTTTATCGCGACCGAGGTAGACAGGCTCCTGAAAGAGCGCATTATTGAACGCAGCAATAGCCCGTGGCGCGCCCAAGTGGTGGTGGTAAGGGGTAGCGAGAAGAAACGGATGGTGATCGACTATAGCCAAACGATCAACAGGTACACCCAACTAGACGCCTACCCGCTACCCCGCATATCAGAAATGGTGAACCAAATCGTCCAATACCGGGTGTTCTCCACCATCGACCTCAAGTCAGTGTACCACCAGCTCCCTATCAGACCAGAGGACCGCCCGTACACCGCCTTCAAGGCGAACGGACGCCTCTACCAATTCCTCAGAGTCCCCTTTGGGGTGACGAATGGGGTCTCGGTCTTCCAGAGGGAGATGGATCGCATGGTCGATGACCACCACTTGCAGGCAACCTTCCCCTACCTCGACAACGTCACCATCTGCGGTCACAACCAGCAGGATCATGACTCGAACCTCGAGAGGTTCCTGAAAACCGCACAAAAACTCAACCTCACCTACAACGAGGGCAAGTGCGTTTACAACACCACGTGCCTCTGCATACTAGGCAGCGTGGTGGAGAATGGGGAAATCGGACCAGACCCCGACCGATTGCGCCCCCTACGGGAGCTGCCCCTGCCCAACACTCCCAAAGCCCTGAAAAGGTGCCTGGGGTTATTTTCTTATTATTCCCAATGGGTCCCCAACTACTCCGACAAAGCCCGCCCCCTCTTGAAAGCATCCTCTTTTCCGCTCTCTGCGGAGGCCCATGCCGCCTTCAAAAGCATTAAGCAGGATATTGAGCGGGCCACGCTACAGGCAGTGGACGAGAACACTCCCTTTCAAGTGGAAAGTGATGCGTCTGACTTTGCCTTGGCGGCCACCCTCAACCAGGCGGGGCGGCCCGTAGCTTTCTTCTCGAGGACCCTCCAAGGGCCCGAGATCAGACACTCCTCCGTAGAAAAGGAGGCCCAAGCCATCGTGGAGGCAGTGCGCCACTGGCGCCACTACCTAGCCGGCAAACGCTTCACCCTACTTACCGACCAGCGGTCGGTAGCGTTTATGTTCAATAATAAACAGAGGGGGAAGATTAAAAATGATAAGATTCTTAGGTGGCGGATCGAGCTCTCCACCTTCGATTATGACATCATTTACCGGCCAGGGGCCCTTAACGAATCCCCCGACGCCCTCTCACGAGGGATGTGTGCCAGCGCCACCGGGGATCGGCTACAGACCCTCCACAACGACCTCTGCCACCCAGGAGTCACGCGGCTGTTCCACTTCATAAAGTCCCGCAACTTACCCTACTCGATTGAGGAAGTTCGGTCCCTGACCAGGAACTGTCGCACTTGCGCTGAGTGCAAGCCTCGGTTCTACCGCCCAGATAGAGCCCACTTAATCAAAGCTACACGGCCCTTTGAGCGGCTCAGCTTAGATTTCAAGGGCCCCCTCCCATCCGCCGACCGCAATGTTTACTTCCTGAACATTGTGGACGAATACTCTCGTTTCCCATTCGCCTTCCCCTGCCCAGACATGACCAGCGCCACGGTCATTAAATGCCTCAACAGCCTGTTCTGCCTGTTCGGTATGCCGAGCTACATCCATACGGATAGGGGGGCGTCCTTCATGAGTGAAGAGCTACGCCAGTACATGCTGTCCAAGGGGATCGCCACGAGCCGTACCACCAGCTACAACCCCCGGGTAACGGTCAAGCGGAGCGAGAGAACGGGACAGTATGGAAAGCAGTCACTCTAGCTCTAAGGACCAAAGGCCTCCCTATCTCCCGCTGGCAGGAAGTCCTCCCAGATGTGCTCCATTCGATACGGTCGCTATTGTGTACTGCCACTAATGCCACGCCTCACGAGCGAATGTTTGTCTTTCCCCGGAAATCCACCTCAGGCGTATCCATGCCGTCATGGCTCTCCACCCCAGGTCCGGTATTCGTGCGAAGGCATGTGAGGGGCCACAAGACGGACCCTCTCGTGGAGTCAGTGCACCTACTCCACGCCAACCCCCAATACGCGTATGTCCGGCACGCCGACGGAAGGGAGGACACCGTGTCCATAAAAGACGTCGCCCCAGCCGGTAACGACAACAACCACGACAACAGCAGCAACAACGACCACAGCAACTCTTACCCACCCACTACTCTTTCATCACCCCCGGAAGAACATCGACCAATGGTACCCCCACCAACTACCCCTTCAACAACCCTGGCGGCACCCCCGGCAGAGACCCAGGAGGCCACCGGGGACACCCAGCCGACACCCACGGCACCACAACAGCCACGTCGGTCGCAGAGGACTATCAAACCCCCGAACAGACTAAATCTATAGAAGGGGTGAATGTGATGAAATATTCCATTCATCACTCATCAGTATTTCTCTGCCTGCGACTGTGGTTGGCTTCAGTTTCATTTCCATTGTATTGTACTGTGTGTAGGGCTCCGCCCATACCTGGCTCCTATGTAAGCTGGCCCAGCCTGCAGCACATCCAGTACGGCAGACCTCTGGATGGAAGATACATTCTCCTCTGTGTGTTACCTTCTAAGTCAATAAAAGCCTTGTTTTGTTTCGCTAACATCAAGTCTCGGATTTATTGAGGCACATCACGTGGCAGTAAGCTGAGCTTGCATGACAGAATTATGAGCTTCCGCTGCAGTACTCAGGTGCTGGGTGGCTTCTGCTGCAATGGAAGCTGAGACATTGGCCATCAGATGCTGCATCATGGTTGGACCCACAAGTGCGCTAATGCAGTTGGCCATCACTTCCATGCTGGAATCATGGGCTCCAAGTTATGCGCAAAGCCCTGTGCAAGGTTGGTGCCGGATTCCTCTATGCTCCTTGACATTGCACTCAGGCTTTCTGGCAGGCCTGCCGTTGCACCTAGCACTTCATTGTGCATAAACATCAGCATTCTTCTTTAGGCCGCCCCATCAAAGTCCTTATCTGAGTCCTCTGCAGCAGAACTCGTGTGCGACCTCGTCCTCCAGGGAGCTGGCACCTGCGCCACCCTTTCCCCCCTGCCCTAGCTGCAAGCCACTCATGTCCGATGTCTCACCTCATGCAGATCCTGTCTCTAACCTATCCTCTAAAATATGCGGAGTGTCAGTAGCTGAGCAGTTGGCAGCGTGTGAAATTGAGTGATGGTGCTGTGTCTTCATCATCAGTGCCTTGGTGCTCTTCTGTTTCGTGCTCCTCCACCAGGGCCTGGCCAGGTGGCAGTTCTTGGCTATCTGAAAGGAGAAAGTCATAAGGGTAGGGTTGTGGTGAGGGGAGGGTGGGAAAGCAAGAGATGCATGCTTACACCATGTGCAGCTTGTAAATCAGAAGAGATTGTAGGATGAGGGAAGTGGGATGTGAGAAGGAGGGTTACGTATGAGGATACCGTTAGCTTGTATTGCTTCAACCCCGGTGCTGGCCATGGGCTCAGCGATGGCCCTCCCAATAATGGCCAACACCATCTCCTCCATCGGGGTGATATTATGTAGGCGCGCCTGTCCCCCTCCGGTTAGGTCCTGCTGCCTCCTGTTGTGAGCCACCTTCTCCTGCAAGAGAACGGGAAGTGTGTCAGTGAGTGCAGTGCACGGTGTTTGGGTGATATGCCTGTCATGGTTGAATAGCTGACAGTGTGTGCAAGCTGTGAAATGTGGGTGTGAGGCTTGCAGCTGTGGTAAGTGTGAGAGGGTGAGGTGAAGCTCTGAATGTGAGGTATGAGTCGTGTTTGGTAGAGATTGTTGGTAGGTGGGTGATGGGGGTGTGGTGCATTGAGCCGTGTGTGAGACTAGTTGTGTAGATTGTAGGATATGGCAGTTGAAGATGAATTCACTGACTTTGACCACTCGTGTGAGGTTATTAAACTTCTTCCTGCACTGCATTCAGGTCCTCGGGGCTACACTGCTGGCATTGACCACCACGGCTATCTGCTCCCATTGCCTTTTCCGCATTTGCCCGGTGGGCCTCCTGGCTCCCTGTGGAAACAGGAGCTCTGTCCTCATGTTCACCTCCTGCACCAAGGCCTCCAGTGCTGCATCGGAGTGAGCACGCTCTCTCCCCTGTTGTGACACCTGTAGTACTTTTTGCTGCTCTGACTCTGTTCCCCAGCCAGTTGAATCACCTGCTGCAGGTAGAATGCACCTCCCCTTGAAGAGGTGCTGACTGTCTTTAAGAAGTGCAGGCTAGCTTTAATTGGTCCTAGCCTTGCAAGAACGTGGGACCCCTGCTGAGCGTCAGCCACTCAACAGCACGCTCAGCGCTGGGCTGAAAGCCACAATCATGTCAGTCAGCAGGCAGCATGAAGTTAGAGTGATGCCTGCATTACTTTGAACGGGTAAGGGTTGATCCCGAATTACGAACCCCGCGCCTGTTTTCTGGGGCAAACCAGTTTCTAGCCAAAGTTCGTTCTTTCTTTGTTTTAGTGAATCCTATTGTTACATATTCATCTTCCTATAATAAACCTTTCCTCTGGGTGCTGCTACACCTCCGTTATCACCCTGCTGAGAATTCAAGCACGCATAAAATGAAGCTTCCACAAGCACCATTTTGGCTTTCGCTGTATTCATGACTCTTCGCCCCACCTTACTTTTCATTCTGATTCCCGTGCCGCTTTGACATTGGTGACTAAATGCCACGAATGACCTGCCAGATATAAGCATTGGTTGCCGTGGCAGGTGCTACAGGTTGTAAAACAGCCAATTGCGAAGCCCTCACTATTATTTTGAGGTCAGCCAATGCAGCTTTGGAGGACCGTCTCTATTTTGCTCCCAAGGACATCTGTCGCCCATCTTCAGCCTCCAGGTTCGGCCTGCTAATCTGTGCAGTTCCCGACTTGGCCTTCAGATTAGATAAGTCGGCATTTCCCAGGTTCCCAGCTTGGTCCCCTTCCTTCAATTCAATTCAATTCAATTCAATTCAATTTTATTTGTCATATATGTAGCAGACGTGTGTACTGCACAATGAAATGTGGTCATTGGTTGGTTGGTTGGTTGCCAAGTTGGCCAAATCTATGTTCCTGCCACAAACTCCGTTCTCTAGCCAATGCCTCCATCCGTCTCCCTGGCCATTGTCTGAGGTGCAACCAGACCATTCGTAACCTTGGTGTCCTATTTGACCCTGAAGTGGGCTTCCAACCACATATCCATTCCTTCAACAAGACTGCCTAATTCCACCTCTGTAACATCACCTGTCTCTCTCTGCCCCTGCCTCAGCTCACCTGTTGCTGAAACCCTCACCTCCATGCCTTTGCTACCTCTAGATTTGACTATTCCAATACTCTCCTGATGGCCTCCCATTTTCCACCCTCCATAAACTTGAGCTTATACAAAACTCTGCTGCCCGTGTCCTAACTCACCATGTCCCGTTCACCCACTACCCCTGTGCTCGCTGACCTACACTGGCTCCCAGTCCGGCAACGCCTCAATTTTAAAATTCTCATCCTTGTGTTCAAATCCATCCAGGGCCTCGCCCCTCCCTATCTCTGTAACCTCCTCCAGCTCTACAACCATCAGAGATCTCTGTGTTCTTCCAATTCTGGCCTCTAGCTCATCCCCGATTTTAATTGCTCCACCATTGGCACCTGTGCTTTCAGCTGCCTTGGCCCTAAGCTCCCTCCCTAAACCTCCCCGCCTCTCTCTCCTCCTTGAAGACGCTCCTTAAAACCTAGCTCTCTGACCAATTTTGGTCACCTGTCTTAATATTTTCTTAATGTGGCTCGGTGTCAAATTTTGTAAAATAACGCTCCTGTGAAGCACCTTGGGACGTTTTACAATGTTAAAGACGCGCCATAAATGCAAGTTGGTTGTTTATCATCTGGTTAAAAAGTGTAACACGGAATGCAGCCTGCAAGCATATCCTCCTCCTCGGCTGAAGCAGGCTGTGATCCCGTTTGTGCATTTTTTTTTTGTGTGGCAGGGATGAGCTTTGGCTTCCTGCTGGGCAAGGTTACACTGAGTGTTTAAAAAGTTTGAGAATAAGAGGAGGAAGTTGCATCAGTATGCATAATGAGAGCCCAGGAGTGCCGTGGCTGGTTCACCAAACTCTCAGTTTTGCAGCTTCCTCCCAGCACAATTCCACTCTAGTCCTTGAGAGACATTTGTTGCTCTCTTTAATTGGGGGTGTTTATGTTCTTATAGGTGGAAAATGTAAAAAAGAGAGAGAGAGCAACTAGAGAAATGACAAGAGATTTTTGCAACTGGCAATGAAAAAGATACTGGAACAGAGCATGCAGTGGATTTTATGTTGTTTTGCGGCATTAGGTGCTGAACCTGTTTAACATGACTCACAGATCAGCAGCACCAAAGACCAGAACTGATAATCATTTGAGCATAAAGGTACGTGGAATAATAATATGATAAAAGAGTGCGAAAGTTAAACTTGAAAGCAAAACTGCAAGAGTCTGGCGTTCTCAATAGTACTCTCAACAACAGATGATAAAGTGAGTTAAGTTGTTCATTTTCCTTTGTTTGGTGTTTATTGCTTTGTGACAATGCACAGCGTTGCTATCGAATGTTGGGGCAGCCTTTATCAAAAGGAACAAAGATAAATATATTATTTTGGGCGATGCTGTTAACCACAACTCTTCCTTGCCTATTTAAGCATCGCTCAGCTCACACTTATACCTCCTGGTTCACAATATAAACTATATTCCACTACAGTCTTGTGAGTATAATGGCAAATGAGAAGCGTGACTTGTTGACTTGGGGAAGCATGTTTCAGGACAATGTCACACTTTGCTCACTACTAGAATTAAAAAAAATACCTTTAATGACTTTGATATATGTTCTTTTGGTACTTTCTTTACTGCAGAATCGAGTCACTTGGTGAAGCGAGGGTTAAAGTCAGTTGTGAGTTTGCGAGCATGGGAGAGTTTTTAGAGAGTGCTGTTTGTGTTTGTGTTTGTGTTTGTGCTTGTGCTTGGCAGCGAGATGCTTTTCCCCAGTGAATTCTGACCGGGAAGCTGACCTGAAAGAATTCCCGGAGTACCCAGGACTAGCTCCTCCCCGGGTTCCTCCACTCAAATTAACTTAAAGTAAACCAAACCAAAGTTCACCCATCAGGAAGAGCAACACAGCAACGAAGATATGTTTGGACACAGCTGCCATAAAGTGGGAGTTGATTCAAAGACCAAAAAGATGACAGGCTCTTAATGGTTGACTTGCTGGCTTGTCTTGACTCTAGTCCGGCCACAGCACTCTCTAAACTTTGCTGTGTGCCGCCACTTTTATACTGGCTGTGTTTTAGTTTCGATTCTGGGAGACTGGCATCGACAGCTGACCCGCTCGCTGTTTGTACAACAACAACAACTTGCATTTATATAGCACCTTTAATGTAGTAAAACATCCCCAAAGCGCTTCACAGGAGATATCAAATAAAAATTGACACTGAGCCACATAATGAGCTATTAGGATAGGTGGTCAAAGAGGTAGGTTTTAAGGAGACTCTTAAAGGAGGAGAGAGAGGTGGAGAGGTTTAGGGAGGGCATTCCAGATCTTACGGCCTAGGCAGCTGAAGGCACGGCCATCAATAGTGGGGAGAAGGAAGTCGGGGATGCACAAGAGGCCAGAATTGGAGGAATACAGTGATCTCCGAGGGTTGTAGGGATGGAGGAGGTTACAGAGATAGGGAGGGGTGAGGCCATAGAGAATGTGAACACAAGGATGAGAATTTTTAAATATGAAAGAATCAGGAGCTGGCACATGGATATTGGTCCACACAGGCACAGGAGGAGGCCATTCAGCTCCTTGGGCCTATTACATAGGCACAGGAGGAGGCCATTCAGCTCCTTGGGCCTATTACACAGGCACAGGAGGAGGCCATTCAGCTCCTTGGGCCTATTACATAGGCACAGGAAGAGGCCATTCAGCCCCTCCAACCTGTTACATAGGCACAGGAGGAGGCCATTTGGTCCCTCGAGCCTGATACATAGGCACAGGAGAAGGCCGTTCTTCCCCTTGTGCCTGACAAATAGGAACAGGAGTAGGCCATTTAGCCCCTCAAGCCTGCCATGCCATTCAATGTCATAGCTGATCTGTATCTCAACTCTATTTCACCACTTTCTTAAGGCCAACTAGCGATGGGCAATAAATGCCGGCCTTGTCAGCGATGCCCAAATCCAAAGAATGAATAAAAAAAAGACATGTATGTGTGTATATATTGTCCTCTCCTCTTCTAACAGAGGTGACTCAAGCTAGAGTATGCCTCTTGCCCTCTCTTTTGAGACAAGTTTTTTGTAGCCTTATTTGGAGATTTTATTTGCATCCAATTGGCGAGTTTATCTTGAACCCAACCAATTCTGCATGTGCTTGCTGCCGGTGCCGGCCAATTCACTCCCTTTACCAGTGGCAACAGAAATCTACCTACACGTGCAAGTTTACGCGTGTGCAGTTGTGGTCAACCTTTCATTTCTGGCCACTGGGAGCTAGTTGGACAAGATCTGTACAGGACAGCGATGCGAAATCCAGGGGCAGCAAAATGCCCTTTACCTTGCTGTATTGCTCTGGGCACGAGGCAAACCGCCTCTTGGCTCATTTAATTTACTGATGGTGTCAGGCGTGCCAGTATGGCGAAGGCTGGATGAAACTATTAACTGTTCCCCGGCAGGACACGTCTCTTCTTACAGACGTCATGGGCTCCAGTAAATGCTGAAGAGCTCGTAGACTTGGTTGGAAGTTTGGACACTGCAATCTCTTCAGGATTTGAGTCTGCTGATTTTGATCTGCACACACCTTTTCCCAGAAGTGCTTTTTGCCCAGTGTTTACTGTGCAGAGTCCAGTGTGTTCTGACAAGCTCTAATTGATGCTAAGAGCTGTAGCACACTCAATTTGATTTAAACGATCACTTTGAAGTCTTTCTTCCCTCCTGTCCAAATTCTTCAACGTAAGAATGTTGTTGCACTGTTCTGTTTTTTGCAGATCCACACTCGGTTTTAGCGTTTGGTAAAGACGTTTTTACACTGACGCTTGCTTAATTTGCGTTCAAGGAGACTAACATCCCTGAAAAAGCTTTCCGCCTTTCCACCGCTAAATAATTCTGTCATTGGGATCAGTGAGCTGAATTGAGCAGCGGAAATGTGGGAAGCAGTCTCCTGGAGACGGAGCTAAACAAACGGCAATGTAAAAACGTCTTTAAAAAGAAATTGCGAGCTATGACCTGGGAGCAGTGTCAGCCATGGCTCAGTGGGTCGCACACTTGCCTCTGAGTCAGAAGGTTGTGGGTTCAAGTCCCACTCCAGCGGACCTTGAGCACAAATATCCAGGCTGACACTCCAGTGCAGTGCTGAGGGAGTGCTGCACTGTCGGAGGTTCCATCTTTCGGATGAGACGTTTAAACCGAGGCCCCGTCTGCTCTCTCAGATGGCATAAAAGACCCCAAGGCACTATTTCGAAGAAGAGCAGGGGAGATACCCCTGGTGTCCTGGCCAATATTTATCACTCAACCAACATCACTAAAACAGATTATCTGGTCATTATTACATTGCTGTTTGTGGGACCTTGCTGTGTGCAAATTGGCTGCCACGTTTCCCACATTACAACAGTGACTCCACTTCAAAGAGAAATTCATTGGCTGTAAAGCGCTTTGAGACGTCCGGTGGTCGTGAAAGGCGCTATATAAATGCGTACAGGTTAAGAGGGATGATTTTAGCAGGGAGCCAAATTACAGGCATTGCATCCCCAAGATCCAAGCTACACAAACAAGCACTCAGTGTAAGATTGACGTGTTACTAAGTTTGATTTACCCGTGTGTGGAATTAAAAGCGAAAAAACTCCATCTCTTTCGTACACTGTACGTGAGTGGATAGTAAATCAGGAGAACAAGAGAGATCACTTTCAGCAACCATGGGACTTATAAAATACGAAACATTGTCAAAATTTGAGAGAGGCCCAATTTGCTTTATAAAGACGTAAGACAAAGAAATCACTGTTTTCATTGGCTCTGTAATGGGCCACACACACAACAGAAGACAGTGCGGCATAATTGTTTGACACACTGTATGGTTGACTGTGTGTGAACCGTGTGCTTTCTCACATCTAGAAGCCTTGAATTATCTCTCGCTGCGATTTTTCTCTCCTCAGTATGTTGAGTTTCTGTGCCTGCTGTGTAATGTGATATGAGTAATGTCTCGCTCAGTGGGAGAGACTTTCAACTGCTGGCCGCCCCGGTTCTCGCCTGAAAAAACAAGCAACCGACAGTGGAAAGTCTGGCGGGGACCTTGTGCCAACCACCTGCCTGCCTGAATCAACTTTCCGGCAGGCCTTTAAATGGACGACTGAGACACCTGCCCCAAGACAGGCGGGTGGCTGTTTACGTATGGAAATAGGGATCCTTGGCCTGTTTTAGGATCCCGATTGCAACATTCAAGGAAAAGTGGGTGAAGCGGGCACAGCGCGAGCCAGTTGCATTTTTCCGAGCGCTGAGGCACCTTAAAGGGACCGCTGGGGGCCTCTCCCCCAACATTTTCTAGTGGTCACTTGTGTTACTTCGAAGAAAATATGAAAAAGCTTTGCGATTAAAGTATGATTCAGTGTCCAAACTGGCAGTCTGTGGCCTGATCAACTGCAGAATGCTGTTTACAATTTCCTACATTACAACAGTGACTACACTTCAAATATAGATGATCTGGTCATTATCACATTGCTGTTTGTGGGACCTTACTGTGCACAAATTGGCTGCCACATTTCCTACATTACAACAGTGACTACACTTTATAAGGACTTCATTGGCTGTAAAGCACTTTGGGATGTAATGAGTTTGTGAAAGGCGCTATAGAAATATAATTTGTTCTTTCTTTATGTCAAAGACAGTGCAAGAAAGTTAATGGGGGTGATTTTCATTCAGAAGTCGGGAAGGAGGCGGGACTACAACTTTCGGGGTTGTAGTCCTGCCTCCATTGAGATGCGGCCAATCCACGCGATTGACCTTGTTGAGCCCGCCCAGCAGGTTCAGCAGGCCAATTAAGGGCTACCCGGCAACAGGTGACGCCACAGACTGAAATTTCATCTGTCAAGACGTATTGATAGATGAAATATCAGTGTTTCACAGCTGTTTGAAGCTGTCAAACAAATACAGTCTTACTTCTAACCTGAGTCCTTCTACACAGACTCAGTTAGAAATCTCACCGGCACAGAAAGCTGCAGGCTGTCACTTTTGACAGATCGCAGCCATTCTGCTTTCTGCGCCGGTTAGATGATGGACTCCCGAAACCTAGAGGAAGGAAGGCTGAAAAGGTAAGTACAGGTACTTTAAACTTCTTTACACACTTTAGACACACCAAACACACTTACCTCTGCACTCATGCACCCATCACTCACCTGAACACCGACATCTCGACCCCTCCAAGTCCTTCAACCCGACAGCCCGACTCCTCTAACTTGGCGTGGTTTGGAGCCATCGGGAATCCCACACTTCAAGCTTTAAAATATGGATTCGGCTAAAAACTGCCTGTTAACTACCTGTTAACAGGCAGTTAATTGGCACTAATCCCTTCCCGCCTCGGGTAGGCGGGTCCCAGTGCGGGGTGGGTACCCGCCTCCTTTGAAACTTACATGGAGGCGGGTTGGGGGCGGGATGGTGTCGGGACCCCCGAATTCGGGACTTTAACCCCCTGCACGCCTCCAATCCCGACTGCACGAGTCAATGAAAATCGACCCCAATGTCTCTATCAACATTAAATGAATGAAGTAATCGTTTAAGGTTCTACTGAAGTGGACTGTTTTCTGTTTTAAACTGGCATTCAAAAATCTTTTAATGACTTTTAACACAATGAATATAGAATTAATGTATACCACCTCTGGCCATCATTTTAATTTGGCGATTAATTAAAATTGTAATCCATTCCCATGTTATTTGATAGGGTAGATAGAGACAAACTATTTCCTCTGGTGGGGGAGTCCAGAACAAGGGGTCATAAGCTTAAATTTAGAGCTCAGCCATTCAGGGGTGATGTCAGGAAGCACTTCTTCACACAAAGAATAGTGGAAATCTGGAACTCTCTTCCCCCAAAAAGCTGTTGAGGCTGGGGGGTGATGCGCTATCAACAACACCAAAGACTACGAGATGGACTTATATGAAGTAGGCTTTTATTGACTAAGAACTGGAGCATGCCTCTGCTAGTGAATCCATCCTAAGAGCTCCCGGGGGAAGGGTGGTGAGTCACCTTTATACCCGGGCTTAGGGGTGGAGCCAGGGGTGGAGACATGCTCGGACTTGTACAGAGTTAACAGTGGTTTACCACACAGACATGTACAGGGTTAACAGTGGTTTACCACAGGGGGGCAATTGAAAATTTCAAAACTGAGATTGATAGATTTTTGTTAGGCAAGGGTATTAAGGGTTACGCAACCAAGGTGGGTAGATGGAGTAAAGGTACAGATCAGCCATGATCTAACTGAATGTCGGAACAGGCTCGAGGGGCTTAATGGCCTTCTCCTGTTCCTATATTGATACAACTGCTTGTTTAATCAGCTGTGATGAACCAAATAGTTATTGCAGTGAGTACAACATCATTACATTACCTTGCACCATGACTCATAACACCACCTGTATGAGATAATCCCTCATTAATAAGCATAAGTATTTTACGAGTTCTGCTCTGCACATCTGTCAATCAACACAACTTTTAAATGCTAAATGATGTTGGATTCAGTGAAGTTTGCTATCAGATGCACTGCCTAATGTTTATGGACAGTTCCATTTCCATTTTTAGCAACCTATATAAATGCACCCTGTGGGTGGGGCTGGTCTGAACCATGTAGACTGAAGAAAGACTTGCATTTCTGTAACACCTCATTACATCTACTGGAAATGTCTCACTGCGCTTCACATGCACAGTAGATGCTTTGAGGTCCACTAGCTGTCATTACGTAGCCAATTTGTGCACAGCAAGATCCCACAGGCAGCAATCAGACGAATGCCCGGTTCATCTGTTTTAGGTGGTGTTGATTGATTGGAGAACGTTGGCAAATTCACCCAGACACGTCCTGGCCCAACACTTTGTGGTTTATACAAACCTCATTGGTTGAATCTCAGCCACACAAAACAGTCCTGAAAGAGCCATGTTGGTCAGGATACTGGGAGAACTCACTGAATAGTGCCCATGTAAATTTTAACATCCAAAAGAACAGGCAGACGGGTTTGTTAGTTTGAAGATTTTGGGGAGAAATTCAAATCGTGCCAGTCACTGCCACGGAAAGAAGGCCCAAAGATGGTGGCCAGGGGCCTGTTCGAAATGAGGCCTCGGCTTTCATCTGCGGATGCTCCAAAACAACTATTTGCATTTATATAGCCTTTAACATACTAAAATGTCCCAAAGCGCTTCACAGGAGCGTAATCAGACAAAATGTAACCCTGAGCCACATATTGGGACGGGTGACCAAAAGCTTGGTCAAAGAGGTAGGTTTTAAGGAGCGACTTAAAGGAGGCGAGAGAGGAGGCAAAGAGGTTTAGGGAGGGAATTCCAGAGCTTAAGGCTTAGATGGCCGACAGCACAGCAGCCAATGGTGGGGCGAAGGAAGTGGGGGATGTACAAGAGGCTAGAGCGTTTGGCGGGTTGTGGGGGTGGAGGAGGTTACAGAGGTAAGGGAGGGTGAGGCCACGGAGGGATTTGAACACGAGGACGAGATGCAGTTCACCGATTGGTGTCTTTTTACAGCAAAACACGCTAGTTACATTTGCCATCCATGATATCTCCTTCACACTCTCCATCTTCTTTCTCCCATGCTATAAAGCAGCCCCACTGCAACAGATGGTTACTCAATTGAACAGTGATGAGTTTAAGCAATGAGTTGTTACCTACATTTAAACAATACGAAACGTGTGGTTTTTGCAGTGTAGGTGGCATTTTCGGGACTATTTTTTGTGGCTGAGATTGAATCAACGAGGTGTGTATACAGCTCAAAGTGTTGGGCCAGGGTGTGTCTGGGTGATTTTTCTACATTCCCTTCATACACTTACAAGCCCCAAACTTAAACAACTCAACTATCCATCTCTTATTTTCTATAATGTGGACATTTTTTTTACTTACCTGTCTTCTTTAAAAATATTTCCCGTTCTAACACTTGACCAGCTGAATCTTTTATGTTTCATAGACCTTTACAGTACAGAAGGAGGCCATTTGGCCCATCGTGCCTGTGCCGGCTTTTTGAAAGAGCTATCCAATTAGTCCCACCCCTCCGCTTTTTCCCCATAGCCCTGCAAATGTTTTTTTTTACTATATATCCAATTCCCTCTTGAAAGTTACTATTGAATCTGCTTCCACCACCCTTTCAGGCAGCGCATTCCAGATCATAACAACTCACTGCGTAAAAATAAATTCTTCTCTTCTCCCCCCTGGCTTTTTTGCCAATTATCTTAAATCTGTGTCTTCTGGTTACCGACCCTCCCACCAGCGGAAACTGTTTCTCCCGATCTACCCTGTTATTATCATCTATTATTATCTACTCTATCCTTAAATATTTTTGTCCCGCTCCTATTCCTTGCTGAGCAGAGTGTGATTATTGCAGGGCAAATCAAGCAAATATGCATTGCCTGAGCCGCTTGCAAATTATTCCCCTCCCCTACCTTCAAAATAGAGCCTGCACCTGGGTGGCCAAAATCTTAGCACCAAGCTCGGGCTTGTACCCTTTAGTTTATTTGCCAGCTTACTGTGGGGGTTGCAGATGCCTTGTGTCATTGTTAATACCACTGACCTAACTTTAATCGGTGTTAGTACAAGAAATTACGTGTTAAAATTTAATCCTGGGATGTGGGCGTCGCTGGTAAGGCCGGCATTTATTACCCATCCCTAGTTGCCCTTGAGAAAGTGGTGGTGAGATGCCTTCTTGAACCGCTGCAGTCTGTGTGGTGAAAGTACTCCCACAGTGCTGTTCAGTAGGGAGTTCCAGGATTTTGAGCCACTGTTGATGAAGGACCATGCACCTGCTGATCTTGTCCTTCCAGGTGGTGGGTTTGGGAGGTGCTGTCGAAGAAGCCTTGGCAAGTTTCTGCAGTGCATCCTGTGGATAGTACACACTGCAGCCGTGGTGTGCTGGTGGTGGAGGGAGTGGATGTTTAAGGTGGTGGATGGAGTGCTGATCAAGTTGACTGGATGGTGTCCAGCTTCTTGAGTGTTGCAGCTACACCCATCCAGGCAAGTGAAGAGTATTCCACCACACTCCTGACTTTTGCATTGTAGGTGGTGGAAAGGTTTTGGAGAGTCAGGAGGTGAGACACTCACCACAGAACTCCCAGCCTCTGACCTGCTCTAGTAGCCACAGTATTTATGTGGCTGGTCCAGATGAGATTCCACTCACTCTAGTTTGGACTCATACATGATACCAGTCTCTTATCCTTGTGTTTTGCTTTACTAAGATCTGCTGCTTTGAGCTGATGGGCAGTATGTTAGGCACAGACTTGTTGAGTCACACTATGCTTTTATGTTCCATTCTTCACTTTCACCCAGTCACAGCCGTCAGCGTGAAAGAAGTAACCGATTTCTTACCCAAGAAGTAAAATAAAAGCACATTAACATCTGCTGACTCTGGAGGAGCAGGGGAGAGATCCCCTGCTGACATGGTTCTCTGCTCCTCTGCAGGTGGGATGGCCTCTCATTTACGTGACAGTGCTACCGCCAGGTTAGAGGCTGCCAACAGCTGACCTGTAAAGGGGCCAATGAGCTTCAAAACCTGCCTGGTATATTGCTCAAGACCCATGATCGTGCCAGTGGGAAACAATCTCCCTGGCTTCCTGATCTCTGCCCATAGCGGAGGTGGCTGGTTTGCCCTGGGGTAGGTGCTGACTGCGCGAGCACTGTGTGTCGGGAACCCGTGGTGCTAACATGGCACCCGATCCAGTATCGGAGCAAACGCTGCTCCCGTGGCATGAACCGCTCTGGTGATGCTACAACGCCAATAATTTGCAGGGCTATGGGGAAAGTGCATGGGGACTAATTGGAGAGCTCTTTCAAAGAGCTGGCACAGGCACGATGCGCTGAATGGCCTCCTTCAGTGCTGTATGATTCTATGATTAACCGTGCTACATTGCATGCCATTCTGCACAGTACCATTAGCGATCATCCCTCTGGCTGTTTTGCCTCCCTGGGACAGCGCAGTAAAACCTAGTTACCAAGCTAAGAAGGGTTACTGTAAGACCAGTCAGAGATGGAGTCCAGTTTGCTTCTGCAAGCTGCTTTACAATGATTATATCACTGATATGTGGAGACTGTCCTCAAAGAATGGAGACCAAGTAATTTTCTTTGTCATTTGTTTATCCAGCTGTTGACTACAGAGGAAGCTCCTGCTCCTGGGTCAGATGGTGTCAAATGTGGTCACGTGTATGTTTCCACTGGTCATTAGTTTGGTTTATTAGAAGCATCTGCAAAGGGCTTGTCACCAAGTCCCGGCAAGTTTAATTGTGCAAAGCTTGCAGTTGAATGTAAATAGTGGAATATGACCCTCATGGCCGGAAGTTATCGTTGTGTTTTTCCTCTTAAGAAGGGCCTTGTAAATTCAGCTATTAATACCAGACTGAGTGTTGAGACAGAAAACTATCATTAACTGTCAGAATCCAATCTGGAAACAAGCCACTCAAGTCTTGCCTGTAGGATATTTGCGTCTCCAGGTCCGAGATAAGAAGCGGGCATAGCCCAGTGAAGTTCTCTAGTGGGTTTTGGATTACTTGAGAGTGTTGATAGGTTGCCTGTTTTCTGTTGAACATGTGCAGCACTTATAACTCCGGATGCAGTGTGGGCTACTAGCAGGCAATTGACATTAGCCTCGACAACAAAAACTTGCATTTATGTACAGGAAACTTTGGATTTACCGGCACCTAAGTAACCGGGAATCTCGGTTAACCGGCAAAATTCAGGAGTAGGTTCAGGTAACTTTTATTACTTGCTTTCCTCCATTTGTTGCTGTGCAAGGGTGTGGCTGCAGCTGTTGCTAAGCTACAGAGACGCTTGCAACTTGTGGCCATTGTTCTGAAGCTAACAGGGTCTGTTGCTTTATACGGAGCCGTCAGCTTTCGGTTATCCGGAATTTTTGATGAACCGGCACCACGTCGGTCCCGTCTGTGCCGGATAAAACAAAGTTTCCTGTAGCACCATTAACGTAGCAAAACATCCCAAGACGCTTCACAGGAGTGTTATCAGACAGAATTTGATACAGAACCACATAGAGAGATATTAGGACAGGTGACCAAACGCTTGGGTCAAAGAGGTAGGTTCTAAGGAGCGTCTTAAAGGAGGAGAGAGAGGTAAAGAAGGAGAGAGGTTTAGGGAGGGAATTCCAGAGCTTAGGGCCTAGGCAGCTGAAGGCACAGCCGTCAATAGTTGGGCGATGGAAATCGGGGGCTATACAAGCGGCCAGAACTGGAGGAGCGCAGAAATCTCAGAGGGTTGCAGTTCTCAGTCTGTCAATATTGCAGTGCTGCTTTCAAATATGTCTTTTAAAGAGCCATTGTTCTTTCGATAGTCTATTGGTGCAGAATCACTTGCCTCACATTCCTCAGCGCTGTGGAGCCCACTCCCTGTATATTGCAGAGAGAGACTCTGCACACCACAGTTGCTGTAAGTCACTCTTTCAGCTGTGGTTCCTTTCTCCAGTGACCGGGGGATGTCAGATGGTGAAAACAACTGCTTCAGTGGTCTGCACGGGCAGGCTGAAGGGCCCAACTCACCGATTGCTCAGAAATAGGGAAGTACCCTCAAAAATCACCTCTGTAGGTGGATTGTAGAACCTCCAGAGACAACAATATCAACTCACTTGCTGTACTGCATTTCTACCAAGGTAGGGAAGATGGAACATAATTCTGGAGAAGTTGTTTGAAATGGTAACTCCGTCATAAGTTCCGCTTTGTCCCTGTTAATAACAACTATAGCACAGTACTAGAAAGATCCTTCTATTTGATATGCCTACCTGACCTTATCTAAAATCTGGCTGTAAACAGAACTTTTGTCTGTCTGGAGCTGTATCATATGACAGGAAAGAAAGAAAGAACTTGCATTTATATAGCGCCTTTCATGACCTCAATGAAGTACTTTTAAAGTGTAGTCACTGTTGTAATGTAGGAAATGGTAGCCAATTTGTGCACAGCAAGGCCCCACAAACAGCAATGTGATAATGACCAGATAACCTGTTTTAGTGATGTTGGTTGAAGGATAAAAATTGGCCAGGACAGCGGAGAGAACTCCCCTGCTCTTCTTCAAAATGTGCCGTCGGATCCTTTATGTCCACCTGAGAGGGAAGTTGGGACCTCGGTTTAACGTCTCATCCAAAAGATGGCACCTCCATCGGTGCAACGCTCCCTCAGTACTGCACTGGAGTGTCGGCCTAGATTTTGTGCTCAAATATTTGGAGTAGGGCTTGAACCCACGACCTTCTGACTGAGAGGCGAGAGTGCTACCACTGAGCCACGTCTGACTTAAAACAGGGCTCAACTGCACTTAAGCAAATGTAGTTTGTGTGCTCAGTAACATTTGCAGACTTCATTCAGAAGTGGGTTCTGACGAAAGGCCATCGACCTGAAAGTTGACCCTCTCTGCCTCTCCCCTCAGATGCCACCTGACCTGCTGAGTGCTTCCAGCGTTTTTTCTGTTTCTGATTTCCAGCATCTGCAGCATTTTGCTTTACGTTCAGATGCCACCTGCCATGAGAGTCCCTCTAAAACCTGTGCCCGTAGAACAATTGCTGCATATACAAGCTTATATCCAAGCACTCTTTCTATACCTGTGACTTGGAGTCTCTGTGACAAAACAATAGCCTAACAAACCATGCGTCCTATAAATGGAATCGACAGGTTGCAAAGCCAGTTAAGCTACCAGGTGTGAAAGCAGCTTTTAAGTTCTATTAAGTTGACGTTGAACAAAGAAACTAAAGTAGAATGACTTTAAGTCCTGCATTAAGCTGAACAGCAATTTTGTGTTGAAGTATAACTGTCTCTGTGCAGTCTCATTTACCAGACAAATCTATTCTATAGGTTTAAATGTGGGGCTTGAGACTACTCACTCGTGTGATTGGTGTTCCCTTTAATTCTGAATGAAGGAGCAAATTCCATGCTGAAATGACCTTTAGAAAATGTAAGGCATTTTAAACTGAAAAAATGGGTTAAAAATACCTTCATATCATAAGAACTTGAGAATTTTCAGGAATAAGTCTGTGCCTTTTAAACTTTTGTATAGTTACAACAGCTGCCTGCAAAAAGTTATTTACAAAGTAAATCCAGGTATCGGTTGCATTTTGAATCTCAGCACTGCCCTTTCATCATTGGGCCCCAGTTTAAAGTCAGCCCAGATAGATTCTCCTCTCTCTGCAAGCTGAAAGGGGCCTAAATGAGGTGTGGGTAGTCTTAACACCGTTCCAGTACAAAACCACCCGCAGTTTGGTACATTTAGCACCAATTGTTATCTTACTCGGGTTACAGGAAATGGAATAGGTATAGGAAATGGAAGCGCCATACTGATAGAGTAAGGGCTGCTCAGGTGTCAGGCCAGGTGTTAAAACCTGCGACGGTAATGACAGCAGACCTGTGCCTGGTCAAATCCGAGTGCCAACAGTAAGCTGATCACCTCCAGAAAGTGCCAGCAGCTTCGGGCGACTGAGGAGGAGGGTCAGTGGGACCCTCGAGGGAGGAAACGCCATCAAAAGAAGGATGAGCTGATCCTTGAATTAGCCAGAGGTGCCCACAGCCACCAAGCCATGACACAGCTACAGTACAGGACAAGTCAATGAAAGCGCGACCGTGGACAGTCTGAAACACACCGAGTGGCGGACAGTCACAGGAGCTCCGACAATAGTCCACCGATGATGAAGGGCCGCCCTTCTGAGGTTTGGGCTTGAAACATGCTGTTGTCGAGTAGAGGCAGCATTTGGCCTGTGCTCTAATCAGACTAGGGTGTTTTTGATGCTGGACGCTGGGATTGGGTATCCCAAGTGTGAAAGTGTTGCATTTCCCAGTATTGGCATCTGTTACCTTGAAAGGCAAAAACACCCATCAAAAGATCTACTGTACGAGAATAGCCAATTCCCATAGAAAATAGTGGCCTGGGTAAGTCTGACATTGACCTGAAACGTTAACTCTGTTTCTCTCTCCACGGATGCTGCCTGGCCTGCTGAGTGTCTCCAGCATTTTCAGTTGTTATTTCAGTGAATATCTGTTTTTTTTACTGTCTGGAAACAGCTTCCTCGCTAGACGATTCCTGTATGGACAGTAAACTGGTAAGGTTGTTATCTTTCCATGGGGTGATGGCTAAGATATGTAGTTCGACAACACAAGAACTTTCATTTAGCAGCTAAACAGTCTCGGACAGAAGAAACATTTTGTCGAATATATGGACTGTATCAAAAATCACAAAAGCAATTTACATCGAGCCTTCCATGTAACAGAACATCCCAAGGTGATTTGTGGAGCAAGGCTTGGTGGAACTCATCAAAGAGATAGGTTTTGAAGAGGCTTTTGAAAGTGGGGAGAGAGGGAGTAAGGTGGAGGAGGTAAGAGAAAGAGATTGAGGCATAGAAATGTGTATAAGTCGCACCCGATTTTCCTGACTTAATGATGACAAATTTGGAAGTGGCACGGTCTGCTGACAATCTGAAGCTTCATCAACAAATCCAAAGTTTTTCTGGGATGTGGAGGGTCGAGTGATTACCTGAAAAAATAGGGAAAATAGACAGGGAGCAAACCACCAGGCAAGGATAATGAGAGTACCGCCATCCACATTTTAAAGTGTCACTCAGTCTTGGGTTCATCAAGTGAGACAGCTCCTGTACATCTAGAGTGACAGACATAATGTCGCTCCGGGTGTGCGTGCATGGGCATTTCTCCTCCTTTTTGGAGTGACAGGAGTTTTACTACGCTTCAAAAAGTACTTAATTGATTGTGAAGCACTTTGAGACGTACTGAGGTCATGAAAGCCGCTATATAAATGCAAGTTCTTTTTTTCTTTCTCCGATTTGTGCTGAATTTGACCAACTTCAGGTGGTTTCCAAAAATTTTCCAATCGGGTATAGTTGGGTGTTGAGTAAGGATCCACCTCAAATGAATTAGCAGTATATCCAAAGGGTCTGCCTTATCCTGACTCGATGCTGAACATGGTTTAATCCTTGGACTCCTGCTCCTTTGACTGATATATGAATGGCGCTCAGTGTACGGGGTATGTTGAGAATGCACTGCTCCGTCTGACTGTTGGCATTTTCATTAGTTGTAATATTTTGGGTTAAGTTAAAGATAAGAATTGCTTGTCTTGGCATGCACTTTTCTGCTCTACTGGAGCTTTTCTGAAAATGCGTTAAAGATTACAAGGTTCACTTAGTCACGGTTCTGCTTGTACAGGTAGAGGTCTGGGATGAGCTGCATGGTCAAGGGCAGGTGCTACTGTTTCACGTTCTCGTGCACCCTTTTCTCAGGCTGGTGACAGCCATTTTCTGAAATCGCACTCCTGGTGCAGTGCAAGGAACAGGTGAACACTCGGGCGGGCTTTGTATTGGGCGCCCGAACCTCGCACCAGAGCCGCAAACTGGTAACATGACCCGTTAACAATGCAGGACTAATATTGGATTAAGTGCAGTCTTGTGCTGTGCGCTCGCATTCACCTTCTGCTGTTCAATGCTTCGTGGCACACTCGGCAACCCATTTCTTCTGCTGGTTTTACAGCCAGCAAATCGCGTTCTGGGTTTTTTCCATAACAAAGACCCTGTTTATGTGACTCGCACCGCCTTACCAGATAGAACGGCTCGATATGATTGGGGAGGGGGGCTGGAGAAGGAGGGTCCACTCGTCCGGAGTGAGTATTGAACCCATAACCTTACGACTCAGAGGTGGGAATGCTACCATGGAGCCAAGGCTCACGCCCACATAGGTACAACATTTGCTCACAATCCAGCAATTTGACAGATTAACATTTTCAAGCAAATTTATTTACAAAATGCACTAAGAATACCAGTGGGCAGTTTTCATTAACCCTCGGTAGTTCGGCTCTTTTTATGCTGATGGATTTATACTCTGCAGTCCTTGTTACGTTTGTCAGTTAGTTTGCTACGCCGTGATATTTTGAGCTCTCCCAGTCTATAACTTGCGTGCTTTGTTGGGAAACGGTACACTTCAGGTTAGACACCTAGTTTGGACGGTGTTCACTGTTCTCGGCCAGAATTGGAGTGGGGGACACTGAAGCAATTGGACTTCACTGCCCCTGTGCTAGGATTGGGGGATAAAATTGTCAGGGCTCCCGTTCTTGATCGCTATGCAGGGCTATGGGGAAAGAGCAGGGGAGTGGGATTAATTGGATAGCTCTTTCAAAGAGCCGGCACAGGCACGATGGGCCGAATGGTCTCCTTCTGTGTTGTGTGACTCTATCCCTCTTTGACTTGTGCTGGAATTTCATGGGTTGCAGATCGGGAGAACATGATCGGGCTCAGTTGTGATGCTCCTGTAGTCGAATAGCACATATGAAGCGTGGCCATTTAGGTGAGGTAGTGAGAGCTGTAGAACTCTACCTCAGCAGAAATCGGCTCCTTCAGGAGAGGAGATAAAAAGCGAGAAAATTAAAAACATAATTCATACCTTCCCCTTCCCCCCCCCCTTACCCCTTGTTCTTTTAGCTCCCTG
Organism: Somniosus microcephalus; assembly: GCF_052327205.1. Taxonomy (NCBI): domain Eukaryota; kingdom Metazoa; phylum Chordata; class Chondrichthyes; order Squaliformes; family Somniosidae; genus Somniosus; species Somniosus microcephalus. The sequence goes on from NC_140991.1 coordinate 286,848,128, forward strand.
GTTCTAGTTATCCAAAATTGTTTCTAGGGCAGGCTGTGTTTTCGCAGAGATTGTGTTGTAATGCGAGCTGAACGTTCAATTAGACAGCTGTTGATTGAATGGAGTCGCACAGCAATATGATAGGGGCAGCTTTACTTGTACCCATCCTCATGTTTTATTGATGTATTCTTACTGTATGGCCTAGATTTTCTGCTTGCAACTCACTGAAATGAACAAGTCCTCTAACACCTCCACTTAAAAATTGTCATCCTCGTGCTCAAATCCCTCCATGGTCTCGCCCTCCCAATCTCTGTCACCTCCTACAATCCTCGGAGATCGCTGCATTCCTCCAACTCTGGCCTCTTGCGCATCCCCCACTCCTTTCGCTCCACCATTGGCGGCCGTACCTTCAGCCGTCTAGGCCCTATGCTCTGGAATTCCCTCCCCAAACCTCTCCGTCTCTCTACCTCTCTCTCCTCCTTTAAGCCCCTCCTTAAAACCTATCCCTTTGACCAAGCTTTTGGTCACCTGTCCTAATATGTCCTTGTGTGGCTTGGTGTCAAATTTTCTTTGATAAAGCTTCTGTGAAGAGCCTTGGGATGTTTTACTGTGTTAAAGTGCTATATAAATACAAGTTGTTTTTGTTGATGTTACGATTGGAAAACCAAGGCCTATATGTCAAATATTGGTTACAGATGCATTGAGTGTTGTTTCTATGCTCAGATTTAAAATTCTATTCTATTTTAAATAACTACAGTGCGTATGGGTCATGGATTCAGTTGACAGTTTCCCCGTGTGTTTGGACTGGTACTGGTGGGAGATGTACCCATAAGATGGGTCTCATTTCTGCCAGTTCATATTCCGAACTAATAAAGAACAAAAGAAAAACTTGCATTTATATAGCGCCTTTCATGACCACCGGACGTCTCAAAGTGCTTTACAGCCAATGAAGTACTTTTGAAGTGAAGTACCGTTGTAATGTGGGAAACGCAGCAGCCAGTTTGCACACAGCAAGGTCCCACAAACAGCAATGTGATAATGACCAGATAATCTGTTTTTATTATGTTGGTTGAGGGATAAATATTGGCCAGGACACCGGGGATAACTCCCCTACTCTTCTTCGAAATAATGCCATGGGATCTTTTACGTCCACTTGAGAAAGCAAACGGGGCCTCGGGTTAACGTCTCATCCGAAAGACGGCACCTCCGACAGTGCAGCACTCCCTCAGCACTGCACTGGAGTGTCAGCCTAGTTTTATGTGCTCAAGTCCCTGGAGTGGGACTTGAACCCACAACCTTCTGACTCAGAGGCAAGGGTGCTACCCACTGAGCCACAGCTGACGCACTTGCTTTTATGTAGCCCCTTTCACAACCTCTGGATGTCCCAAAGTGCTTTAGCTCCAATTAAATACTTTTGAAGTGTAGTCACTGTTGTAATATAGGAAATGTGGCAGCCAATTTGTGCACAGCAAGGTTCCACAAACAGCAATGTGATAAAGACCAGTTAGCAATGTTGGTTTGGGGAGAACACTTCTGCTCTTTGAATAGTGCCATGGGATCTTTTACATCCACCTGAGAAGGCCTCGGTGTAATGTCTCATCTGAAAGACAGCACCTCCGACAGTGCAGCACTCCCTCAATACTGAATTGAAGTGTTAGCCTAGATGTTGTGATCAACTTTCTGGGGTGGGACTTGAATTGACAACCTACTGACTCTGAGGCAAGCGTGCTACCACTGAGCCACGGCTGACACTTGTATTAGGTGCGTTCTAGAGATCAGGTTTTTGGATCAATTCAGGCAAATCTAAAGTGGGCCAATATTCTTTTCCTGATCTGTTTGTGACTGAGGCGCACATTGCAGATTGAACGGAATGTCGCACAGCATCCTCCAGCAAGTTCCCCATCGTCGCTGCGGCCAACTGTGTTTCTAATCATTTTAACGGATCAAATAGGTTCAATGCTTTTAATCACTTAATAAGTTGAGATTAACTTTATTTTTGTTAATGATCAAACATTTTACAATGGGCCAAGGTACATTAGTCAGAAGGTGAAACATGCCAATGGGAATGTAACAATAGTGCACATTCAGTAAACGATCCCAGAGCTCAGGCTGGCACATGTTGTTCTGAGAACCATCTGATTTCACAGGTGTGCTATGTTCTGACTCTTTACACTATAGTATTTCAACTCGTAAATCATTGCCACTGCATCGAGAAATTAGATAGTTTTGGGCTGAGATAGGGTAGAGCGTAACACCTGGTTGTTCTGTTTCACCAACTGGGAATGTTCAGAGAGTGGGAGGATCCTGGTTCCTTCCAAATTTTTCATTGAAGGCAGTGTGGAAAATGGTTCACAACAGTGTACTTTTCAACCTGAATCCATAAAGGGAGTCAGATAATTGGTCAAAGAATCTGAGAGGAGATGAGGAGAAATGTTTTTAAGCAGCGAGTTGTTATGATCTGGAATGCACTGCCTGAAAGGGTGGTGGAAGCAGATTCAGTAGTAATTTTCAAATGGGAATTGGCTATCTACTTGCAAAGAAAACTTTTGCAGAGCTATGGTGAAAGAACGGGGGAGTGGGACTAATTGGATCGCTCTTTCAAAAAGTCGGCACCAGCACGTTGGGTCTAATAGCCTCCTTTTAAGATTCTACGTAGCATGTGGAGGTGTTTTGAGTTCATAGTAAGCCTTCAGACCTTTCACACACTCATCATCAGTTATAACTGTTTCCAGAGAGCACACGGATGAACTGGCCACAGGAGAACTGCTGTACAACAAACAGAGAACCAAACTGAATTCGGAATCCCAATTGGGCCATTTAAAGTCAACTGGAAAAGACCAGAGCATCAGACCAAGTCAGGTCACGCTCCAGTTGTGCTTTTCGAAAAGGCAGATGAACTTTGGGAATTTGTGAACACTGCAGCCTTATTCTTGTTTGCATTTTTATTTTGCTGGAGAATAAGTTGTGCAACTTTAAGTTTAAAAAAAGCGTTGAAATTCTTTGGCAATTCAATGGTCTCCCGTCATATTGGAGCCGGGCGTGGAATGCGAGTACCTAATGGGGATCGACGCACATGAAGATCCCATAAGCAGCAATGAGATAATGACCAGATAATCTGTTTTTAGTGATGTTGTTTGAGGGATAAATGTTGGCCAGGAAACTGGGGAGAACTCCCCTGCTCTTCTTTGAATAGTGTCATGGGATCTTTTACATCCACTTGAGAGGGAAGACGGGGCCTCGGTTTAAGGACTCATCCAAAAGATGGCACCTCCGACAATGCAGCACTCCCTCAGTACTGCACTGATCTATCAGCCTAGATTATGTGCTCAATCTCTGGAGTGGAGCTTGAACTCACAACCTTCTAACTCAGAGTGAGAGTGCTACCCACTGACTAAAGGCAGTCAATGCGCTTTTCATATTAATCGTTCTTTTTAAAATTAGAGTAAGTTCTTTTAAGGTTAGTTCTGCCAGCCCCATGATTGATAAAGGAGAGTTTATCGTGTCGGACTATCATACTTAAAGAAAACTACATGAGTGGAGCTGGCACAATGATACCCCCTGCACTGGCACAGTACCACAAGAGCCCCAGTATACATATCTGACATGATGGCACATGAGTTCTGACGAAAGGTCATCGACCTGAAACGTTAACTCTGTTTCTCTCTTCACAGATGCTGCCTGACCCACTGAGTGTTTCCAGCATTTTCTGTTTATATTTCAGATTTCCAGCATCCGCAGTATTTTGCCTTTTGTATATATATCTGTCCAGATTCAAAGGAACTGTATTCATCTGAATCGCCCGTTGCTGCTAATTATTTTAAATGGCGATCTGGCAAGTATGCCCACAGACAATTGCCCGATGTATAATATCATCGTGGAGGAATATCATGGTGTCAACACAGTACGAATTCTACAAAAAAATCTCAGTTCCCAGTGTCTCTGGCTAGTGGTTCACTGTAAAACATGAGCTTGAGAGAGAGAGGAATGAGAGAAATCAGTGAGCGTGCAGGTATCGGCCTCTTGTATCTAGGTTTATGGAGCAGTTTGAAGGGATTCAGCCTCCCCTCAGCTGTGTATTGCACAATAGCCCCATTATACACAAGAGGAATTGGTCCAAAAGGTTGGATTACAAGAGACAAGGTTAGGAGAGTAGCTGGCATTAGGTCCATTACTGTAAAATTCATGGTTTTGGTGCAATGCAGCATGATTCCATTTTTACCATGACATTGATGGGATAAAATTCAATCTATATACTTATCATATTAGACAACTTGCTAAATGGCATCTTGCATAATACTTACTGTGCCATGTACTGACACATCATTAGTGTAATTAGATATTAGATATGATGTAGTCTCTAACCACAAGGGACAATCTCGAATGCTTTAGGAAATGTCAGTGACAGATAGCTAGCAATAGTTTTGTTTTTTAAATGAGAGTTGTGAATGATATTGTGACTTTAGACATATAACAGCCTCCCTTTTTGATTTGCAACTACAGTAAACTCTTGTTTAAACGGCACTTAATCATCCGGAATTCTTTAATAACCGGCAAAATAGATAACCGGTAACCTTGCCGAATCCATCCAGCACTCATTTTGCCGAGTCCGAGTCTCCCGCGGTGGCCGAGTTAGTTGGTGGTTTTTATTTTTGTTTGTGTTAAAAATTGCCTTGGTAGGTATACCTCTCTGTTAAGCAGAATTTTTCATCAACTGGCACCATCCTGGTCCCGTAGGTGCTGGATAAGAAAGAGTTTACTGTATCCAGTCGATTTTGTGAATGACACTGTGAAAAGTTGCAATAGAAACACAAAAACTAACGACCTTAGCTTAAGGATTAGTTGACACCACACTCCAAAGCCTCATTGAATGCCTGAACATGAAGTGCCGCGATTCTCTCCAGTATCGTTACTATGTAAGATTTATTGCATAAAATCATGAGTGATGTGCGATGAACATAAAATGGCAGCAAACTTTTCTCCAAGCGATCGATATCAAAGGTTACCGTCTGTCGGAGGCTATGATCACTGTCCAAACATTCTCATTCTATTAAAAAATGTACACGATCTCCAAAATGAATTAGCAGAGGTAGGAAACAGGCAATATCATCAACAGTTAGGTGCACAAGAATAAGATTGTTATACTGTAAAAAACAAATACCAAAGGAGTAGACAAGGGGTATCTGGCATATGGCTGGCAGCAGTGAATGTAGAAGGTAATCGTTATTGATATGTATGTATATGTACATACATACATACGTGTGTGTATATTCAGCATCACTTGCCTCCAATGAATTAGAGTTATCAGCTGAGTTGCTAGTTTCTGATGATAAGAACGGTCAAAGAATGGTGCACACCCATCCCACACCGAATTTCTGATCTAAACTTCCAGAGGGTGCGAATCCCTGCTGAGAGCACGAGATCGGAATATTACTCCCGACACATCACAATACATTTTTATGGCAAAGGGTTGCAGAATTTTACCAATGTTTTGGGGATCACGTCCTGAGTTCTAACCCTAGTCTGAGAATAATACCATGCAATTCGTAGACCAAAGCCATTGTCCTCTTACCCCACCACAAACTCTCTTTCCTCGCCACCAACTCCACCCTTCTCCCTGGCAACTGTCGAGGCTGAACCAGACCGTTCACAACCATGGCGTCCTATCTGACCTTGAGCTTAGCTTCTGACTTCATAACCACTCCATCACCAAGACTGCCTACTTCCATCTCTGTAACATCGTCCATCTCCACCCTGCCTCAGCTCATCTGCTGCTGAAATCCTCATCCATGCCTTTGTTATCTCCAGACTCGACTACTCCAATGCTCTCCAGGCCGGCCTCCCACTCCACCCTCCATAAACTTGAGCTCATCCAAAACTCTGCTGCCTGTATCCTAACTCGTACCAAGTCCTGTTCACCCATCACCCCTGTGCTCGCTGCCCCGTGTCCTAACTCGTACCAAGTCCTGTTCACCCATCACCCCTGTGCTCACTGACCTACATTGGCTTCTGGTCTGGCAATGCCTCTATTTTAAAATTTGCATCTTTGTTCTCAAATCCCTCCATGACCTCGTCCCTCCCTTTCTTTATAACCTCCTCCTGCCCTACAACCCTCTGAGATCTCTGCGCTCCTCCAATTCTGGTCTCTTGCATATCCCCAATTTTCATTGCTCCACCATTGATGGCCGTGCCTTCAGCTGCCTAGCCCCTGAGCTCTGGAATTCCCTCCCTAAACCTCTCTACCTCTCTCTCCTCCTTTAAGATGCTTCTTAAAACCTACCTGTTTGACCAAGCTTTTGGTCACCTGTCCTAATAGCTCCTTATGTGGCTCAGTGTCAAATTTTGTCTGATAACGCTCCTGTGAAGCACCTTGGGACGTTTTACTTTATATAAGGCACTATATAAGTGCAAGTTGTTATTTTACAGCCGGGCAGTGTGTAAATCATTATTTATTTTGCACTAGTTCGAAGAAGAGCAGAGGAGTTCACCCCTGTGCCCTGGTCAATATTTATCCCCGAACCAAAATCGCTAAAACAGATTATCTGGTCATTATCACATTGCTGTTTTTGGGAGCTTGCTATGCGCAAATTGGCTGCCACGTTTCCTACATTATAACAATGACTACACTTCAAAAAGTATTTCTTTGGCTGATAAGCTCTTTGGGACATCCTGAGGTTGTGAAAGGCGCTGTATAAAATACAAAGGGGGAGAAATTCATTATAGCCTCGTTTGGGGCGCTAACTTTTAAAAGGTGAAAACATTTGCGCCAGGCGCTAATGTTTCTCAACTTTGAAAAAATTCGGTTTTGCACTCCAGGATGGAAGTGGAGCGCTGAATCAAGCGCTGCATTTCCTGCCTGGAGCGTAACAGGCAGCAGGCGGGGCGGTAGGTGAGCAGCACTGCACACTGGGCCGTGCAGCACTGCCGCGTTGGAAGGCTCATTCCCTCCCTTAAAGGGAAGGGCCATCGCTGCAGGCTCTGCAAGGGGAAAACTTATCTGGTCCCCGACGGCAGCCGCGATCCGGGCCGATCAGCCCGATGCACTGCAGCAGAGTGCCGGGCTGATCGATCGCTGGAGCAGGAAACTGAAAAAAAACCAGAAACAGCAATTCAGTTTCGCCCCCCCCTCCAGGCGCCTGGCCTCCCGATGAATGCCTCCCGCAGCTGCCGGTGTTTTCACCCGGTGATGCTGCAGGGGGCGGAACCGAAGTTCGGGGCTTGAACGATGCGCATGGCGATGACGTCACGATCTGCGGGGAGGAGGAGGGGGTGGGGGTTGTGGAGGACGAGACGGCGGGGGAGGGGGGGTGGGGAGGAGGAGACGGTGGGGGAGGGGGGGTGGGGAGGAGGAGACGGCGGGGGAGAGCGGTGGGGAGGAGGAGACAGCGGGGGAGGGGGGTTGGGGAGGAGGAGGAGACGGCAGGGGAGGGGGGTGGGGAGAAGGAGACAGCGGGGGAGGGGGGTGGGGAGGAGCAGGCGGCGGGGGAGGGGGGATTGGGGAGAAGGAGATGGCGGGGGAGGGGGGTGGGGAGAAGGAGACAGCGGGGGAGGGGGGTGGGAGGAGGAGACAGCGGGGGAGGGGGGTGGGGAGGAGGAGACAACGGGGGAGGGGGTGGGGAGGAGGAGATGGCGGGGGAGGGGGGGTGGGTAGGAGGGGATGGTGGGTGAGGCGGTGGGGGTGCGGGGATGCGGCAGGATACCCTGGATGACAGCAGCCCAGGTTATGTTCTAGGGTCCTTGTGGAGCACTCCTGCTTCTCCTGGTCCCACAAAAGTAACCGAACGTGTACTTTTGGTCCCCTGTGGCTGTACCGCCAGTGAAACTGGTCGGAACATTCCCGGTGTCCACTCCCACCCGGCTGTCTCCTAAAATGGCAATCAGGCACCTGTATCTATCATAAGACCCTAAATTGCATATTAAAAATGCCTCCTGCCTGTAAAAGGCAAGCACGGTGGCCGCCCAGCAATAGGCCCTTTTAAAAATGGCGGTGGCTGGTATGTCAGAATTAGTGGGGTATTAAGTCGACTGACCTCATTTGGAGGCCACTGGCGCATAGTTAATGCAGATTTGGCCAAGTTAAAATTGGACATGTAGAATTTTGCAAGAGGCTATTCGGCCCATCATGCCTGTGCCAGCTCTCTGAAAGAGCTATCCAATTAGTTTCATTTCACTGCCCTTTCCCCGTACCATTTAATTTTTTTCTTTTTCAAATATTTGGTGCTTTTAAAGACTATTATGAAATCGTCTTCATCCTCTCTTCCATTCTAATATCTCCTAGAGTTGTTCAGTTGGGTGGAGGTCAGAACTCTGTCCACAGACAATTTTATTTCCTAGCATATGATAGGATTGTCCTCCTTTGACATCACGTCACCATCAGGAGAGGATATGACACAAGCAGGACAGGAACGGGATATGGGTGTGTTGGTCTGTAGTGGTACAAACTCTCTCTGGTAAGGTAATGTTACAGGAACTTCAATCAGATAATGAAGGCAAGCTTCTTGGGCTGAAACAATGAGTCGGATGTAAGGACGATCTATTACAAAGAATTAACTCTTATAATCGGGCATGTTTACATTACTTATTCTCTTTCCACAGCAATTGCTGATATTTCAGTACTACATTGGAAGCCTTTTTTATTTATTCTTGGGATGTGGATGACAATGACAAGGTGATATTTATTACCCATTCCTTAGGGCATTAGGAGTCAACCACATAGTATGTGACTGCAGTCACATGGAAGCCAGACTGGGTAGAGGTGGCAGGTTCCCTTCCCTGAAGGACATCAGTGAACCAGTTAAGTTTTTACAACTATTCATCGTCATGTCATCAGCCCAAAAATCACCAGATTTATTTCACAACTTGCCCTGATGGGATTTGAACTCCGACCTCTGCGTTGCTAGCCCAGTACCATAACGAGGCTGTTTTACCCACAGTATTAAAATATTCTGCATTCTATTACTTGCTCTGCTTTTAATGCATAAATGCACATCTAATGCCTACATCATTAAAGGACCTGCAGATTATTCATAGTGATTTACTAATACAAGCATTGGGAGCTTGCTAAGGATGGTCCTGTCCCTGAGTTTGTTCCATCCTTTATATATCAGCAGGGGAATTCTCGTGGTGTCCTAACTCAATATTTTAACCTCAACCAACATCACTAAAACAACTTATCTAGTCACTTATCTCATTCATGTCCCACTCCAGAGACATAATCCAGGCTGACACTTCAGTGCAGTGCTAAGCGAGTGCTGCACTGTCAGAGGTGCCGTCTTTCCGACGAGATGTTGAACCGAGGCCCCGTCTGTGCCCTTAGGTGGATCTAAAAATTCCCATGGCACTATTGGAAGAAGAGCAGGGGAGTTCTCCCCTGTGTCCTGGCCAATAATTACCCCTCAATCATCATCACTAAAATAGATTATCTGGTCATTATCACATTGCTGTTTGTGGGAGCTTGCTGTGCACAAATTGGCTGCCACATTTCCTACATTACAACAGTGACTGCACTTCAAGAAGTACTTCATTGGCTGTAAAGCACTTTGGATGTCCTGAGGTCGGGAAAGGCGCTATATAAATGCGAGTTCCTTTTTTCTAGGTACACTGGTAATAGTTCTGACAGATGTGTAGATGTCAGTGCCATTGGCTCAGTTGACCCTTGCAGGGGAATTTTCTCTGCAGTGTTGCAAATGTGCTGGGTTTGCTTCAGTCCCTCGTCCTCTATCAGCTGTGATGATGGTGGGTTAGTCCTTGCCTCGTGCAGGTACCTCTGTCGGAGTCTTAGAAGCCTTTCTTCCACTGTCTGGATGTTGTGAAGATAAGCTAAGCGTATGTATCACGGGAAGCGATTTGCTGCCCTTATTGCCCAGTTCTGGATTGTTTGAGGTCTCCTCACCTGTGTGGCCACCTCTTGTTGCATCAGGCTGGGTAACTACATTCCAGGATCAGACGAGGGTAGCTTTGCACAATCTGAGGAAAATTCTTGGGCTGCCTCTGTGCTTCTTTCCACAAAGGACTTGTGTTTGGCCCAGTCTGTCAGTAAAGGCATCGATGAGTTGTGTCCAAATTGTTCCCAGGCACTTTGTTCTGCTGGTTTTTCAAAGTGATTTAAATAAAGGGCCTCTTTAAGCATACTGATGTGAGTTGCTGGCTGATTTTCTTTCTCTTTGCGGTGGATAATCTATTTACAGTGGTGCATTTGTCCTTTTTAATAGAGTACAAGGTCAAATTCGGTTCTGATCAGTGCCCTCAAACTGAATTTGATCTGCGCCATATTTTTGGGATATGGTGAAGTACATTATTAAAACAGCTTTGAGACACTTTAAGAAGAATCGCATCAGACTTCATGTCGAGAGCATTGAGTGGGCACGGGATTACTTTACAGACGGGTATTGTCAGGGGGGAAGGACAGAGAGCCAGTGCGGAGTAATTAGGCCCTTTGGTATGACTGAAATTAAAACTGTCCTAGTTTCGGTTGGTTGAGCAGACCCTTGCTAGCATGAATGAAACTCTTGTCTCAGCCATTGCTTGGTCAAAAATGTTAAATCTTTTTCATCAACTTGTGTCAGGCAATCTTTAAGTCATTCATGCATCCGCCTAGGCTTAGATCAAGTAGTTAAAGAGACAGTACTGCTTTGTTATCCTACAGATTGGATTTTGGAGGAGAAAGTCATACCATCACAGCCTTTATTGTCTCACATTGATTTCAATGTCATCCTGCTCTGAAAATCTCTTCAGGTTATAGAATATGGTTGAGAACTCTTCAAATCCTGGAGGGGTGCACATTTGTCCAGAAGACACGATCTTACAGTATTGACATGAAGCAAAATTGTACCATATTTCACCTGAATGTTGTGACCTTGATCAGACAATCATTCAGACAAGTGTTTTGTTGATGTTAGCGAGGTTTCCCCAACCAGGCAACAGTTTTAATTTCAAGCATACCATCGATTTAATTATTTTGTGTTGTTTCTCTGCTGAATGTATCCATCTGTAACAGTAATGCTGCAACTGCTCAGTACACACAACAACCTCAGTTTTGGAACAGGACTATTTCATCCAGTTCACCATGACAGTCAATAGTGGCGTGACATTTAGGTCTGCTTTATGGGCTCATCTTCGATGTGGGTGCAGCTAAGGATGGGGTGGAGTCAGTTTTAATACGATGTCCGTGTGTTGCCAGTCACATTCAATTCAATTTTCTCCCCAGTCGCTCAACAGGTAAATGCACCACGTGGTGTGGTACTAAGCCCAAGGGTGCTGAGGTCAAATACAAGCCAGCTAATTTAGCCCAGACTGACCCTGGAAACTTTCTATTCAGCAACACATCTGTTTACTCAATTGGAAAAGTCTCAGGCTTGGCTCAGTTTGATCTAAGATTTCAGATTTATTACCAACAGTTAGTAGTCAGACTGTGTGCCACCTCTGGTTAACTTTAAGTGCTAAGAAATCAATGACTTGGAAATTTGAACTAATTCCGTGGCAAATTCCATCACCAAGATCGCCTACTTCCACCTCTGAAGCATCGCCCGACTCCGCCCCTGCCTCAGTTCATCTGCTGCTGAAACCCTCACCCATGACTTTGTTGCATCTAGACTCAACTATTCCAAAGCTCTCCAGGCCAGCCTCCCACCCTGCACCCTCCATAAACTTCAGCTCATCCAAAACTCTGCTGCCCGATCCTAACTTGCACCAAGTCCCGCTCACCCATCATCCCTGTGCTCGCTGACCTACATTGGCTCCTGGTTGATCAATGCCTCGATTTTAAAATTTGCATCCTTGTTTTCAAACTCCTCCATGGCCTCGCCCCCTCGTCCAGCCCGAAAACCCTCTGAGATATCTCTCCTCCTCCAATTCTGGCCTCTTGAGCAACCCCGATTTTAATTGCTCCACCATTGGTGGCCGTGCCGTCACCTGCTTAGGCCCTATGCTCTGGAATTCTCTCTCTAACTTTTTCACCTCTTCCTCTTTTCCTCCTTTAAGACGCTTCTTAAAACCTATCTCTTTGACCAAGTATCTGCCCAAATATCTCCTTCTGTGGCTTGGTGTCAAATTTTGTTTGATAACGCTCCTGTGAAGCGACTTGGGACGTTTTACTACGTTAAAGGCGCTATATAAATGTAAGTTGCTGTTACTAAAATGTTTGTTTGTTGGGCTGCGCCTGTTGTTAATTTTTAATTATAATCCCTTTCAATAGGATTTTCAAAATTGAGGTCTGCAGGAGGGAGATAAAACCGAGGAACAGGTTTATCTCACAGTTTTCATTGTTTTATGAGGTGGAATCATTGACCCAAATGCGGGCTTGGAAGTACTGGTTACCCAATATCATTCCTTGGAGCAGAGACCAAATCAAAAACGTATGACAGATCAGTCAGGGTCTTTTTGAAATACTGTTACTTTTAAATCTCCCCTCTTTGATTTTCTAGCAAGTCACCCATAGCAGCCAACTTCACTCTGGCGGATTGCATCTGGACTTATAAACTGCAGTTACTATGCCTGGCAAATAAAAGGAGCTATATAAAAACCAGGTGGCAACTCTTGTTGCTAGCTCCTGTCAGAACAGGTGTGAATACAGAGACAGGAATCTGTACAGACAGTGGTGGGGGAGTGAACATTTAACCAGACACAGGATAGTCAATTTGACTTATCTTTGAAATGGAGTGAGCCATCTTTCCAGAATGTCAGGATTGTTTTGGCTAGGTTTGAAAGTGAAGCTGATGGAAATGGTTGATGAGTGTTGCTATCTTTAGCTTCAATAGCTTGGATCCGAGTGTGAGTTTGCCGTCCTTTTCCATCTGTTGTACACCTTTCAGGTGTTTCCTGGGATGGCTCATTAATAAGACCTGAAGAGAAGCTATTGATGTGCCTCATTTCCCACAAAATGAATCTCTGTCTCTTTTGATCATATTTCTTCCTCCTTTGAGTATTTAGAGATGGTAGAGGTTGGATATGTGTATGTGTATATATATATATAAAATATCTTATGTGAGGGTCGCGCATGACTTTCCATGTATGAGTGAGGGGTTAGCTCTCCCTATTTGCCTAGCTATGAGTAGTGGTGTGGCGGGGCAGGGAGAGGGGAAGGTGAACATGCACCTTTGGGGCTGGGAAGTCTCTGCCCCATCAGGTGAAGGGTAACTTCTCTCCTTCCCTTCCCTCTTCTCTCCCTTCCCGCTGCTTCCTTCCCTCCGTCCTTCTGTCACTCCCTCCTTCTTTCACTCCTTCTTTCTTTCACTCCCTCCTTTCTTCATCCTTCCTCCCTTCACTCCCTCCTTCCTTCACTCCCTTCCCTCCCTCCCACTCTCAGCAGTACAGGAAACTTCGCGATATCCGGCACCGACGGGGCCGAGCTGCTGCCGATCTATCAAAACTTCCGGATAGACCAGCGCTAATGTTGAAGGATTACGGAGGTTTTCATCTCCGTATCTGACAACAAACACTGTTGCTTAGCAACAGCTTGTAAACACTCGGCCCGTACCTTGGAAGCATCTCTGAAGCTGTTGCTAAGCTACAGAGACGCTTTCCAGAGCCTGACTGTTAAAAAAATGCAAGGAGAAGAAAAAAACCTAACCAAAATGGCTGCTGATTTCTGCCGTTAGATCGAGGTTTCCGGACATACAACCTCCGGATAAACCAAAGTTTTCTGTACTTGGAATGCGCACTACCAAAGGTATTCTTTTAGACAGCATAAACAAAGCGGGGGTTGTCCAACCAAATGGCTTTAACTGTGGCAGACTCAGCATTTCGAGAGATCCTATCTGAACCCAGTGAGCCATCAGAAGTGCTGAAAGTACAGGGAAGGAGAACCATGCTGCGTGCATTTGAAATTGTTTCCCCCCCCCCCCCCCCCCTTGTGCACAATCTATTCAGCTGGTCCAGTACTCAGTTGTGATGACAGTGTTAAGTGTTTAGTCCAAGAAACTGTGGGCATTTCTCTTCACATATTAGTGGGAAATATTACTGGTTTATTGATACACAGCACAAGGTCCAGTAGCAAAGGGTCATTAGGCATTTTATGAGCACTAATTAATTTTTGACATGTAGAATGAGATAATCATCTGGTCACAAATGTCCCATCAAAGCATCATCATGCTGGTTAGGGTACAGTAGTGTAGTGGTTATGTTACTGCACTAGTAATCCAGAGGCCTAGACTAGCAATCCAGAAAACGGGAGTTCAGACCCCCCCCATAACAGTTTGAGATTGAAATTAGTTTAAAAAAAAGCTGGGAATAAGAAGCTGGTATCAGTGAAAGTGAGCATGAAGCTGTCGGATTGTCGTAAAAACCCAACTGGTTCACTAATGTCCTTCAGGGAAGGAAACCTGCTGTCCTTAATCAGTCTGGCCTATATGTGACTCCAGTCCCCCACCAACGTGGTTGACTCTTAACTGCCCTCTGAAGTGGCCCAGCCAGCAAGCAACTCAGTTGTATCAAATCGCTACAAAGAATATGGACTGCAGCGCTTCAAGAAGAAGGCCCACCATCAGCTTCTCAGGGTAAATAGGGGATGAGCAATAGATTCTGGGCTTGCCAGTGATGCCCACATCCCGAGAATGACATTCAAAAAAAAATCTCCTCACCTGCTGCATTTTGAATTTTCAGATTTTAGTGACGTAATGGCTTTTTTTTCTGTCTTCTAATTCTTTTTTTCTTTTTGCTTGCTTATATATTCTTTTCCCCTAACCCCCCCACCCCCCCACACCCCCACCAACCCACTATCCTTCTTATAACGCTCTGTCAGGCAGCCCTTTAGCCAGTACCTAGCTGGGAAGTGTTAGAATACCAGGGCATGACCCTCTCTGCCTCCCTGTGGAAACAACTGCTGACCTTTGCTGGGCCTCTCTCCATGACAACAGAGTTCAAATTCGAAGGTCACAGTGTGGGGAATAATGTTCCCTATCCCCTTAGTTTGTTCCATGCTTAGTTGGTTGAATGCATTTTGTGCTTTTTCACTTCATACACTCTCATTTCATATCTGATATTGATATTGATTTGCAGCAAGTTTTCAAAAAAAATTCGACAAGTGGATCCCATCATCACTCTCTTGAATCCTTGATGTTCCCCATGATCCACAGTTTCCACTTTCATCCCTGATTGATTTCAATTATGGTACAAAATGCATCTGTGATCAAAAAAAATGTTTCTCTGCTTTGGGCTGATGTTGGAGGATGTGTTTCACATACATTGCCAACTAAATGACCCTAAATAGGTGCTCAAATGGGACATTTCATTAAAGGCCAGATGAGAAGAAATACATGTCAATGGAATCTTTTATAACTATTTCCCTCCTCTTCCCCTGACAGCGGACGGGCCCCAATACCTCTCCCAAGTGTCCGTTGTTCATGTGTGAGATTAGACTGTAGGGCATACCACAGTCGAGCCTGATCCTGTCTTAACCCAACATCCACTTACGTATGCACTTTCCAGCAGCATCACCGTATAGAAAGAAAGACTTGAATTCTTATAGCACCTTTCACATTCTCAGGACGTCCCAAAGCATTTCACAGCCAATGAAGTACTTCTTGAAGTATAGTCGCTGTTGTACTGTAGGAAATGTGGCAGCTAATTTGCACACAGTAAGATCCCACAAACAGTAATATGATAAATGGCCAATAGTCTGATTTAGTGATGTTGGGTGAGGGATAAATATTGGCCAGGACACCGGGGAGAACTCCATTACTCTTCTTCGAATAGCGCCATGGGATCTTTTACGTCCACCTGAGAGGGCAGATAGGGCCTCGGTTAAACATCTCATCTGAACGATGGCACTGCCGACAGTGCAGCACTCCCTCAGTATTGCATGGGAGTGTCAGCCTAGATTATGTCATCAAGTCTCTGGAGTTGGGCTTGAATCCACAACCTCCTGGCTTAAAGGCGAGAGTGCTATCAACTGAGCCAGGACTAACAACTAAATAGTAGGCCTGGCTGATCTTTTCCTCTCCCCAAACCAGCGACACTGAGGTCAATTATAGCAGCCTCATCACTGCTCCAGCTGGTATCAGCTGATAAAGGGCATGGGTCAAACTGGGGCAGTCTTGCTCTGTACAGTTCGGTACCATACAATGCAGTGCAGTGGGTCATTGAGCAACCTAGGGGCTCCAAATCAGGCTTTCAAAAGCTGCAATCACTTTTGGTCATAAAATACGATTCATTATTGTGAGCTAAAAGAGGGAAGACTATGCAGAGGCTATGATTCTTTCACACTCTGGAGGAAGAAACCTGCTGGATTGTACAGGTTAGCGGCATTGTAAGCATAATGGGAAGACTTCTAGCAAAATCCCTTAAATGTTCTAAGTGTAATAGCAATCTGAGGAAATCTCACCCACTCGCGAGGCGCCACAGATAGGTGATGCTGTGTAAAGGTGCCAAGGACCACAGGCTGCAGGAATCTTTCACTGGACACACTGCTTTGCAATTTCCTTTCACAGCAGATTTAGCGAGAGGGCTTTCGGTGGGTGAGCAGAAAGCTGTGTCTTTACTCAGGAGAAACAGCTGCCTTTCCTATTCTTCTCATTTTGCCTGCTGTCATTTTCAAATGGAGTGAAATGCTTCATCAGAACGTTAGCTGCAGTTGGTGGGACTTCATACAGATTAGCACCGTAATGTTTGGACAGCTGCGATCGTGATTGAAGGACTTCATTAATGTTCTGGAATGTTCTGGCCATTTTTATTTATTGATGTAGTTTCTGTAAATATTTTCTTTGCTTTAAGAGAACGTTACCATCACTTTGGCGGGAAGGGGGGAGTGTTTTAGGGAACACATTAGCTGATTTGCCCTCGTGCTCAGAGCCTCAAGTTCGTGCTACATTGCAAAAGTTTCCTTTTTTGCACTCAACTTGTTTTAAATACTAGACAAAGGTTAAAATTAAATGGACGCTGGTTTCTTCGATCCCTAACCTGTGCTTATAGTCCTTCATCATCGTCGCTGGTTCAATATCCTGGAACTCCCTACCTAACAGCAGTGTGGGAGCACCTTCACCGCATGGACTGCAGTGGTTCAAGAGGAAAGCTCACCACCACCTTCTCAAGACAGCTAGGGATGGGCAATAAATGCCGGTCTTGCCAGCGACGCCCACACTCCGAGAATCAATAAAAAATTGACATTGTGGGACTGATTCAGGATCTGTATCGCAGGTTTTTAAAAATTCATTTATGGGTGTGGGCGTTGTCTCAGGATAAGGGGTAGGCCATTTAAGACCGAGATGAGGAGGAATTTCTTCACTCAGATGGTTGTGAATCTTTGGAATTCTCTGCCCCAGAGGGCTGTGAATGCTGAGTCATTGGGTATATTCAAAACAGACGTCAATAGATTTCTGACTACAGGAAACTTTGTGTTATCCGGAGGCTAAATGTCCGGCAAGCTCGAGCCACCGGCAAAAATCAGGAGCTGTTTCGTTAGGTTTTTTTTCTTTTTGTTGCTTTTTATTCAACAGTCAAGCTCTGCAAGGTCTCGCTGAAGCTGTTGCTAAGCTACAGAGACGCTTGCAAGGTACGGCCGACTGTTTAGAAGCTGTTGCTAAGCAACAGGGTTTGTTGCCAGATACGGAGCTCAAAATCTCCGTATGTTTCAACATTAGCGCTGGTTTGTCTGGCAGTTTTGATGGGACGGCAACAGCTCGGTCCCGTCGGTGCCAGATAGCACAAAGTTTCCTGTAGTAAGGGCATCAAGGGACATGGGGATAGGGCAGGAAAGTGGAGTTGAGGTCGAAGAATTCTCTGCCCCAAAGGGCTGTGGATGCTGAGTTGTTGAGTATATTCAAGACTGAGATAGATAGATTTTTGGACTCTAGGGGAATCAAGAGGTATGGAGAGAAAGTGGAGTAGAGGTCGATGATCAGCCACGATCTTATTGAATGGTGGAGCAGGCTCGAGGGACCGTATGGCCTTCTCCTGCTCCTATTTCTTATGGTCTTAAGGTAGGAAATGCGGTAACCAATTTGCAAAGAGCAAGGTCCCACAAACAGCAATAACATAATGACCAGATAATTTGTTTTCTTGATGTTGGTTGGGGATAAATATTGGCCAGGACACCAGGCCGAACTCCCCTGCTCTTCTGCGAATAGTGCCAAGAGACCTTTTACATCCACCTTGGAGAGCAGACGGGACCACCGTTTAATGTCTCATCTGAAAGATGGCACCTCTGACAGTGCAGCACTCCCTCAGTACTGCACTGGGATTGTCAGCCTAGATTTTGTGCTCAAGATTCTAAAGAAAGAGGTGCTTGAACCCACAATCTTCAGGCTCAGAGGGGAGAGTGCAACCACTATGCCACGACCGATACCTTGGAAGATCGATACAGGCCAGTGGGCTCAAAAGCACTTGCGACCAGAAATATAGCTGGCCTTCCCCTCCCGTGGCAAGTGTTTGTTTGTTTGAAGTGGTGCCACAATCGCACCAGTGCTCTCTCATTTACTTTGCTGCCTCATTCTTGATGGGATGTGACAGTTGGCTCAGGTTTCTGCTTCTGATCACTATCCAGTGACCCATGTGGTTGAACAGCACAACAACAACTTCTGGTTTAGGCTGTCGCACGAAGAATGGGCCCTTGCGTGAGGTACTGGAGGGTGTCCTTGGAACCATGCCTGACAAGAGGTAGTGCCTTCAACCACAACACCTTATATTAATGTAGGGCCTTTAACATTGTGAAGCACCTTGACATGTTTTACTATCAAAATTTGACACCGAACAGGTGACCAAAAACTTGGTCAAAGATGTAGGTTTTAAGGAGTGTCTTAAAGGAGGAGAGAGCGGTAGCGAGGCAGTGAGGTTTAGGGATGGAACTCTAGAGCTTCGGGTCTACATGGCTGAAGGCAGGACCACCAATGGTGGAGCGATGAAAATCGGGGATGCACAAGAGGTCAGAATTGGTGGCGCGCCGAGATCTCGGAAAGTTATCGGGCTAGGTCTAGGGAGGTGAGCGGGGAGGAAACTGGGGGTAAAAAAAAGATGAAAACAATATAGTTCCTTTCACCACATCACGTCTGCCTTGGCCCCCTGGTAACACAATGCACTTGGCTTTTCATGGTGGGATGGAATGCAGTCAGTAACAGTCCCACGCTGTATGTGAACAAATCTCCTCGGAACTTCAACGGAATTCTTGCACACCAATGTAAGAGTGCAGGGGGAAATCTATTTAAAATTAGGTTGTTATTTATTCAGCAGCGCAAAACAAATGAGGACAATGGCAGCTCGAGGGACGGTAGACTGGCACCCATTCCCTCGCCAATCCAGACCTTGCCAGTGGAATTCAGACCAATGTTCCAACTGTGTTTTCAGATTATGGAACATCTCAGTTTAAAACTGGGTAACATTACACACCAAAAGCAACACAGGACAGTGCAAGGAAACAGCTGGCTGCTTGTCTCTGTTTATCGAGTGACTTTTATTGTGTTTCCTTGCCAAACAAATGGCTGCCTCTCTGTGGAAAAAATAACACTTTGATGTTCCAGATTGTTTCAAAAGTCAAAGCTCATGGAAATGAGTATTGCGCAAGTAAAAAGGCTGATCTGGTTCTTTCCCCCTTACCCCTCCAATTCTCCAATCTTACCCCTCCTCTCATTGCAACATAGGAATTTAGGAACAGGGATCTGCTGTTAGCCATGCCAGCTCTTTTTAATCTCAATTCCCTGCCATTTCTTGATAGCCAAGAACATCCATCATATGTTGTATCTCTCCTCTTCTGCCGACATTCTCCCACCTCCAGAACACTGCCTGTTTGTCCCCCTACCCCTGGTCTTGAACCTCCAATCTGGGACACCTTCAACTCCAGAACAGATTTATATTGGCCTTTGCTCCGTCACCCTTCACAAACTCCAGTTAATCCAAAACTTCATGGCAAAGAGCCACACTACCCTCACTTCTGTCTTTGCCAAGCTCCCTCTCCCACATAGCATTGACTTCAAGGTCTTTGATCCTTATGCTCAAATCCCTCCTCAGCCACAATCCACTCCTTCACCCTTCCCGATACTAACTTACTACTTATTTCCTGCTCCCTCTGATCGCCCCTCTGATCGACCGTGAGAGATTATCTTTCAGTCCCTGCTCTTTGAAATAGTTTCCCTAAATTACTTTGTGTTTCCGTATCTCTCTTTATATATAAATGATGAGTGAGCAGTGGCTCAGTGGTAGCAGCCTTGCCTCTGAGTCAGTCGGTTGTGAGTTCACGTCTCCATTTCCAGCAACTTGAGCAGAAAGTCCAGGCTGACACTCCAGTGCAGTGCTGAGGGAGTGCTGCACTGTTGGAGGTGCCGTCTTTTGGATGAGATGTTAAACCGAGGTCCTGTCTGCCCTCAGGTGGGCGTAAAAGATTCCATGGCACTATTGTGAAGAAGAGCTGAGGAGTTCTCCCCGGTGTTCTGGCCAATATTTATCCCTCAACCAACACCACTAAAACAGGTCATCATCACATTGCTGTTTGTGGGATCTTGCTGAGCGCAAATTGGCTGCCGCATTTCTTACATTACAACAGTGTCTACACTTCAAAAGTATTTCATTGGCTGTAAAGCGCTTTTGGACATCCTGAGGTCATGAAAGGCGCTATATAACTGCAAGGTTTTTTTTATAATTCAGTGTGAAGTCTTAATAAGTCAAAATATGTGTCTCCTATTTTGTCATTGTCTTTTGCCACGTATCGTTGTAGTCTCTCTTTACTGTGAACCTTCTGCAGCTTTTCGGCATCACTCGGGGGAATCCGTGCCCTTGCGGAAAGCTGTCTGCAGCTGTTGTGCGGAGTCGTGTCACGGCTGTTATCCAGCTGTGGTATTCTGAGTGGGAGAGAAGCATTGGAATGAGGTACCAGAAGGTGCTGTGAGAACTCTACCCCAGCGTGAGCTGACACCATCAGAGGAGGCACAGGGAATGGGAGTCAGTCGCAACGTAACGTCATTGCGGGTGCAACGATAACTGATTCAGCAGGGCAGAGGCCTGCACCCAATCGGCATAGGCGCTCAGGCCACTGCTAAATGTTATTTTTCAGGCAACCCTGGATGAATGTATCCTGCACTAATTTCAGACGCGGGCTCCTAAATTTGTTTGCTTTAGTCAGAGCTTGGGGAGTAGGTAAGACCCACAGACCTAGGGGGTCATTTCAACATTGACTTCAATGGAATGTGAAACCGGGTGGTTTAGGTTAAAATTACGACCACACCGCCCTCCCCCGCCCCCCCCTCCGCCGGCTCTAGTCTGATCTCAACAGGACAGCAGTTGAGGAACTATACAACTGACCTCTGCCCTCCTGCGTTAGAGAGAGGAAAAGCTGCAAGTGGTCCAGCTCGCTGCAAAGTGCTCCCGCGTTAGATATCAGAATCAAGCTCCCCTGTGATGCCTCTGCAGTTGAATAGCCTACCAACTCGTACTATCGAAGCTCGTACATGAATCGTGGCGAGTTGGGTGACATGCTGGAACAGTATCCGGGCAAGAGTTCAATGCCTTCAAGGGAGGAAGGGAGACAATTGGCAAGAAATAAAACCAAGACACTCCCACAAAACGGCACCAGTTTAAATGCCTATTCTATCAGTTGCACCCCACTCTGATTTTCTCCCTTCCTTACCTGAAGGCAGCGACCCATTCTGGCGTACTGTTCCAAGGGCACCGGCTGCTCTCCAGAACCTCACCCACCTAGCTACTCTTCATAATTCTGCTTAGATAGTGAGTTGCCAACAGGCTATTTGGCCATGGGGTGTAGCATCACAGTCATGTAACCACCCAATATTGCACATGATGCCTCAGCTATCAATTTGTGCCTGATCTCTATTACTATGCCCCCGCCCCCCTCCACCCCCATCCTGCACGCAGCTTTTCACCAGGCTTATACACAGCGTGCTGAGCACGGCAAAATAAGTGATAATAAGACTTGTGGGGAGCCACCATGCCCCATATAAGTGGGGCAGTGTCATTAATCCTCCCTCAATACTTATACAAAATGGTTTAGTTGCACAGCAACCACAGTGTGGATTATCTCTGAATCACCCCGAGCACAGCAATTATACAAAATATTGGGCGGGTTGGAGTCTAGCCCTGGCAAGGAACCTGCCTGATTTTCCTCAATGGTGTTGAATCCCGAGTTGGGGCCCAACCAGACGTGGAGAGGAAGCAGAGTGAGATTCCTTGGAGGAGAGAGCCTCCCTGCGCTTCACTCTGGAGTCAGATTGACAGACTCCGGATATACAACGCACGCGCTGGTGTGAAGCACTGACAATAATGCTGTACTTTGTGTGTGAACGCAGCCATATTGAGCTCGCTCCGACTGAGGGATTTATTGTTCCTGATTCTACTGGGCTGATGTGTGGTGTCTGATGGGAAGAAGCAATCTAATTAAGATAAGAGCACATAGAAAACTGATGAGACCCTCAATTTGGGGCTCGATTTTCGTCGAGTCCCTGGGTGACAACCTGGCGGAGCAGCTCTCCCGTTCGATGTAGAACCCGCCCGAGTTTCATTCGGTTGAAATCACGCAGGTCTATTTTTGGTGGAGTAGGGGAAAGGGGATCTGCTGTGCCAGATTATCGTCCGGGGGGGGTCAAGATGAAAATGGACCCCCTCTTCCCCTTCACCACCCCCCCCCCCATCTCAATCCTGCTCCCAGTTCCATTTACATCAGCTGGCTGGCTATTTTGATTCTTGGCATAAACACTGTTGTCTTTTGATCCCCCATTCCCTTCACCCCACCATTGGCGGCCATGCTTTCAGCCGCCTAGGCCCTAAGCTCTGTAATTCCCTCCTTAAGTGTCAGTGTTGGCGTCGGCTGTGGCTCAGTTGGTAGCACACTCGCCTCTGAGTCAGAAGGTTGTGGGTTCAAGTCCCACCCAGGGACTTGTAGCACATAAAGCTAGGCTGACACTCCAATGCAGTGCTGAGGGAGTGCTGCACTGTCGGAGGTGCCGTCTTTCGGATGAAACGTTAAACCGAGGCCCCATCTGCTCTCTTGGGTGGACGTAAAAGATCCCATGGCACTATTTCGAAAAAGAGCAGGGGAGTTATCCCCGATGTCCTGGCCAATATTTATCCCTCAACCAACATAACAAAAACAGATTATCTGGTCAGTATCACATTGCTGTTTGAGGGAGCTTGCTGTGTGCAAATTGGCTGCCATGTTTCCCACATTACAACAGTGACTCCACTTCAAAAGTACTTCATTGGCTGTAAAGCACTTTGGGATGTCTGGTGGTCGTGAAAGGCGCTATATAAATGCAAGTCATTAAAAAAAAATCTCTCGGCCTCTCCATCTCTCTCCTTCTTTAAGATGCTGCTTAAAACCTATCTCTTTGACCAAGCTCCTGTCCTAATATCTCATTATGTGGCTCGGTGTCAAATTTTGTTTGACAACGCTCCTGTGAAGTGCCTTGGGACGTTTTACTACATTAAAGGTGCTATATAAATGCAATTTGTTTTTGTTGATTGCTGCTGTCAACCATCAAACCAAATCGCATTTTCCCACAGATTTTCTATTGTTTGCAGCTCATTTTAGGCATTTAAAAAAAATTCTCAGGATATGGGTGACGCTGGCAAGGCCGGCATTTATTGCCCTGAGACGGTGGTGGTGGGTGGCCTTCTTGAACCACTGATAGTGGTTTGATACAACTGAATGGCTTGCTTGGTCACTTCAGAGGGCATTAAGAGTCGACCACGTTGGTGTGGGTCTGGAGTCACATGTAGGCCAGACCAGGTAAAAATGGCAGGTTTCCTTCCTTAAAGGACATTAGAGAACCAGTTGGGTTTTTACAACAATCCAACAGCTTCATGGTCACTTTTATTGATTTTTTCAAAACTGAACGCCCGCCCCAAAACCCAGGCAGATTTAAGCCCTTGCTATTACTCAGAATGAAGACGTTCTACAGTACTTGGGTGAGTTGTCGAACTTTCTAAACAATGAGCACAATAATTGTCTTCTCCTCTATCTCTTTGAAAGAGATCTACTTAAGAATTAGACCGAGGAATTAGACCGAGGATTATAAGAATCGTTCTTTTGGAGACCATTGAATATTAGTTAGAGCATGATCGAATGTGAACTGTCAGGGAAGTGAACACATTAGGGATAGGGTTGCCAAACCCTCCAGGATTGTTCTGGAGTCTCCAGGAATTAATGATTAATCTCTTGGGCACTGGTTTGAGAAACCCAGGAGAAAAATCATTGGGGTGTTCAAAAAGACTTAAAAATATATATTTTTAACGCTTTCATTTATTACTAATAAAAATATTGGAGATGGCTGTGAGAGTGGGCGGGGCGGTTAGAGGTGGGAAGTCATGTGATGAAACATCCAAAAATACGGCCAACCAAAATTGGCAATTTTAATTAGGGATGAAGAAAAGATGGAATGCAAGATTAGATTGGCATTCTGGAGTTTTACTTGATTTATCTTTAGAGATCGGGGGTAAACTTTGTAAAATCTGTCCTCAAAAGTTTAAATGAGTTTAGAGTCCAGGGTCAAGCAAGTTGTACATGGCCTAAAATGGGTGGATGATCTTGAAACGTTCTTATATTTAAAATGACAGAGAGAGAGAGAGAGAGCAAGTAAGTTTTTTTTTTAAGTGGTGCAGGCCTGGTCTTGATGTTGACTTGGCAACTCCCATAGAAACCTGTCATCCAGGTGACCATTGATAGCAGATGCTGTAATTCAATGCGCACATTCACTTATATAGCTGTGATGAGAAGCAGATAAAAGGGAGCTCTGTCTTTAGTAAAGCTTTAGAA
This sequence comes from Somniosus microcephalus, assembly GCF_052327205.1. Lineage (NCBI taxonomy): Eukaryota > Metazoa > Chordata > Chondrichthyes > Squaliformes > Somniosidae > Somniosus > Somniosus microcephalus. The sequence goes on from NC_140991.1 coordinate 286,872,789, forward strand.
ATCCAAATGTTATGAGGTAACTGGAGAAACGCTGGGCTCAATTTATACATCTTCTTAAGTAGCAGACTAATTGGTCTGCATCACACCGAAATTGAGCGAATGCCTAAATTTGGCATTTTCAGCTATTTAGCACTACAGCGAAGCCTTCAGTCTGTGTAAGTACTGTTCATCTGGTCATCGCTGTAATGATTTCTTTTTGGGTTCAATAAAGACTCATTTCTGAAAGAGAATGTTGTTTAATCTACAGTCTTGTTCAAGACTTTCTACAGCTTTTTACAGAACACACTATGCTGTGATGCATCTAGAATGAAACTGAAAGTAAAACTCCTCTGGACTGCTTGTCTCTCACATGACCTCTGCTGGTCAGGCACAAGTAATCAAAAACGCAGACAAATATGCTGTAAGGCATAAGTAATCAAACACAGACAAATATCATCACTATTTGCTGATATCATTACAATCGCCGCCTCCAGGCAAGCAGCGTCCACTAGGTTTGCGAACAATGTTCCTTCTAATTTTTTTTTGGGCACCCCGTGGCCCCTTTAAGGGGCAATGCAAACCATTCAATCGGCAAGCCGGCTGCCCGGGATCCCTGGAGCGTGCAGCTAACCCTCCAGCATTGCCCTGGAGTCTCCAGGGATTAAAGGCTAATCTCCAGGATACTGCTGTGAGCAACCCAGGAGAAAAATCATAGGGGCAATAACATTTAAAAAAAATTCCTCTGTTTAATAGTTATAAAAATAATGGACTTAGGGTGGGGGTGGGGGGAGGGCGAGATAAGCTGTTAACTGATGATGAAGAATCATCCAATCAGGTAATGAAGATTCTATTCACTTTCCGATTGACGGAGGAAGGTGGCGCACCGTGAGGATAGAGATGTCGGGCGACCAATGGCGAGAGTGTGAGGGCGGGACAATTGGAGGCAGAAGGTCATGTGATGAAACTTCCAGGAATATGGCCAACTGCAGTTGGCAACCCTAGGCCACACCGGTATGCTGAGTGTTGGACTGAAAATGGACGTACGCGAAGGGGCTGCTGTCTCCGCACTTGCTAATTTTAAGGAAGATTCACTCTGAAAGAGGGCCCTCTTCTCCCCTCAGGGGAATGGCCTCTATGTTTAAAATTACACTTTGCAGACTTGCGCCCCCAAGTTTCTTATTTGCTGGTGGGAGTTGGGCCTAGCTTATTTAAATGAGGTCTGGGAGTTACAACAGCTCGGGCCTTGCATCACGCTCGCCCCTGTGTCCCGAGTTAAAACCGCACATTGTTTTATCACTGGCTTTTGTCATAATTTTGATAATAAAGGCATAGCTCCTCTTGTTCTCCAAATATTATTTGTTGGTTGAATGATGCAGATCTTTTAAACTGTAATGGAGTAACTAAATGTAAGTGTGTTAGACTGTAAATACGGGACCCGTGATAGAAGTACAGAGTGAACAAACCTCAAATGAGACTAGAAAGTGGGAGAGTTTATTCCCACAGGATCATTATATAGTATGAGTCAGCTGGGAGGGTCCCGTTTACCTGTGTCGGCTCTCAGTTCCTGACATTTTTCCAGACAGGGTAATGAAACCGTGTAGTGAGGAGGTTTGACTGCACCACTGAGAGTCAGGGACTGACACAGATGGCAACAGATGAGATGGGATCCTCGCAAATCAATCAGGAGACTTGTACGGTAAGAGCTGTGAATATATCATCGAACCATACAGCACAGAAGGAGGCCATTCGGCCCATCATGACTGTGTTGGTTCTTTGAAAGAGCTATCCAATTAGTTCCACTCCGCTTTTGAAAGTTACTATTGAATCTGCTTCCACCTCCCTTTCAGACAGTGAATTCCAGATCATAAAAAAGCGTTAAAAATATCTCCTCATCTTCCCTCTGGTTCTTTTGCCAATTACCTTAAATCTGTGTCCTCTGGTTACCGACCCTCCTGCCAGTGGAAACAGTTTCTCCTTATTTACTCTCTCAAAACCCCTCATGATTTTGAACACCTCTGTCAAATCTCCTCTTAACCTTCTCTTCTCTCAGGAGAACAACCCCCGTTGCTCTAGACGCTCCACATAACTGAAGTTATGGATCAGGCTTCCACCAGGAACAGTTGATGGTGTGTCAACTCTCTCCCTCAGAAAGAGCTGGATAAATATCGGAGTAGGACAGAGAATGATTATACACTGCATGGAATCCAATGGCTCACGTGTGCCTGTATCGATGGAGATGTGAAAAGCAACTGGGCAGCTTTGAACGGTGGAGGTGTGGGAGTGGATCAATAACCTACAGTTTGGTTTGATTGGCTGTAATGGGTGGTTGGGCTGAATGGCCTGACTTGCTTGCTTACGTCGATCTACTCTTTAAACACTCTTTCCTGAAGGCATAACCCCTTTAAAATAGGTTTAATTGTATTTCTGGAGTGATGGGTGGAGTGGATAATGTTTTATAAATGTGCTTATCAACCAGAACAAGTCTTGCTGCAACTTATTGTGAATTCCAAATGCACATTCCAGCATATGGAGAACAACACAGAGCAGAAGGTGTGCACAAATCATTGAGAAAGGTATGAAGTATTTATAAGGAGACAGAATTTCTCCAACCGCCCCCCCCCCCGCAAGATCAGCCTTATATAAAACACATGCACAGACAGAGAGCGCTTCAGAAATGAAAGGGCAGAGCGTTTGACAGATGCAAGAATAAAAACACATTGCTTTCCTTCCCAGCAGGCTTACTTGGTAGCAACATATGTCAGGAAAAAGTCTAACAAAAATAAGCAGCTACACAGCAGCACTTCCCCAGAAACGAAGGAAGAACTGATGGAATTTTGCTGAGATGTAAGGCATTTGGGTTATTTGCTTCACTTTATTAAGAGATCCTTGCAGGAAGGGTCAGTTTGCATTTTGCTTCCGAAAAAGATTGCTTTCGTTATTGGGAGAAGAGGACCGTTAATTGTCGGTCTGCTTTTTAATGAAAATTAACAATGAAGGATTTATGGAGCAGTGTAATGGCAGCAGGAATTTCTGTCTTGCAAATCTGTACACAAACAAGCTCAGGTCCACAACCTTTCATCTCGTGAACAAATGTTTGTACTGTTTTCAATGCATCCAAAACTCTGCTGCCCGTATCCTAAGTCGCACCAAGTCCCTTTCCCCCATCACTCCTGTGCTCGCTGACCTACATTGGATGCTTGTCCGTGAACACCTCCATTTTAAAATTCTCATCCTCATGTTCAAATCCCTCCATGGCTTTGTCCCTCCCTACTCTAATAATCTCCTCCAGCCCTACAAGCCTCCTAGATCTCTGCGTTCCTCCAACTCTGGCCTCTTGTGCATTCCCCACTTCCTATGCCCCACCATTGGCAGCCGTGCCTTCAGCTGTCTAGGCCCTAAGCTTTGGAATTCCCTCTCTAAGCTTCTCAGTTTCGCTCTCCTCCTTGAAGACCCTCCTTGAAATCTACCTCATTGACCGAGGTTTTGGTAACCAGTCCTAATATCTCTGTCTTTGGCTCAATGTCAATTCTTTTTTGTCTGAATATGCTCCTGTGATGCACCTTGGGATATTTTACTATGTTAAGAGGGCTATATAAATGCAAGTTTTTTGTTTTAAAGATGGAAGAATAGGATTTCAGTCAATGCGTTCTACCCATCCCACTTAATGAGTTCATGATCTCCACTAGGTTGCCTTATATTCCCTAGAGTTTAGAAGGACGTGAGGTGATCTCATTGAAACATATACAGTTCTTACAGGGCTTGACAGGGTAGATGCAGGGAGAATGTTTCCCCTGGCTGGGGTGTCTAGAACCAGGGGTCACAGTCTCAGAATAAGGGGTCGGCCATTTAGGACTGAGATGAGGAGAAATTCCTTCACTCAGAGGGTGGTGAATCTTTGGAATTCTCTACCCCAGAGGGCTGTGGAGGCTCAGTTGTTGAGTATATTCAAAACAGAGATCGATAGATTTTTGGATATTACGGGAATCAAGGGATATGGGGATAGTGCAGGAAAGTGGAGTTGAGGTTGAAGATCAGCCATGATCTTATTAAATGGTGGAGCAGGCTCGAAGGGCTGAATGGCCTATTCCTGCTCCTATTTCTTATATTGTTTATAAAATGAAATGCAGTGGACTGTACACTACTGCCCCTTGAGCTTATTTATGTATGGCAATTTTTGATTTACAAGATAGAAATTCCTGCTGCTGTTACAATTGCTCAACAACACCTTTATTTGTGTTAAAAACATATTGACAAGTAAGGTCTCCTTCTTTCAATAATGAAAGCAAAATACAAGCGATTCTTTCTATAAGGCTTTCTCACTAAATTAAACCAAATTACCAAAGACTTTACATTTCAGATTCAACAAAATCCCAGCAATGTGATCCTTCAAAAGACAAAATTGAGAAGTCAAAGTGCAAGTTGATGAGACTGGTAGTCAGGGACTCCTTAGCAGCATTAGCAGGAGCTTGGGAATGAGGCTGAGGCTTGCCCTTTTGGTTAGAGGACGGCTTAAAACAGCAACTTACAAAATGGGACATTCAAAAAAGGAAGTCTTTTCTATCATGGTTTTTGATATCCTTTAAGATCAACCTTGAATGTGAGACCACCTCTTTTTCTTAGTTATTTTCTTCTTCTCCCTGGTCTCCCTGTGCTACACAATACTTGTCGCTGCTAGGAAGGAACAGGAGGAGGCCATTAAACCACTCGAGCCTGTTCTGCCATTCAATTAGATCATGGATGATCTGCATCTTAATCTACCTGCCTTGGTTCCATATTTCTTAATGCCCTATTTTCAGTTGACCCCTAGCCTCAACATCCTTTTGTGGGAGAGGGTTCCAGATTTCCGCTGCTCTTTGTGTGAAGAAATGCTTTCAGTCGCCATCCCTGAACTGCCTAGCTCTAATTTTAAGGTTATGTCCCCTTATTCTGGATTCCCCGCCAGAGAAGTAATTTCTCTTTATCTACTCTATCAATTCCTTTAGTCATCTTAAACACCTCAATTAGATCACCTCTTAATTTTTTTATACTCGAGGGAATACAAGTCTAGTCTATGCAACCTGCCGTCATAATGTAACCCCTTTAGCTGCCAGGAAGTTCATGAGAACAGCTGACTGTGAACCTCCCTCTGATTGTCCTCTGTCGCTGTGGGTAAGGACCTGGCTTCTCTTCAACAGTTTGTCACTGTGGCATAATAACATTGCTTGGTTGGTGAGGGGAAGGGAACTGTTGGCACAAACCCACATTTCGCCTGCCCAAGCCTGGCATTACCTCTTTGTAAAGACACAGATGCCCAGTCAATGGAGGTCCATGGACAGCCTACCAGGAAAGAAAGTCATGGCAGTTGCCAGCATTGATGCACCCTATAGTTTTTCCAGTGCTTCCATAGAAAATCCCAAGAGGAATCAACAGTTTAGGCCTGTGGTACAAAGTTTGGGTTAACACTCGCCTGGTGTCCCTGAATAAATGAACTCAAATCAGGGTAATACTAGACTGGTGTCCCTGAATAAATTAAATCAGGGCTAACACGAGACTGGTGTCACTGAATAAATGAAATCGGGGATAACACTAGACTTGTGTCCCTGAAGACACAAGATTAAATGGTACAGATTAAATGGTAAGAGACGGCAAATTTCTGAAGTCGCTAAACTGATGAAAGCACAGACAAGTTAAAAGAGTGGGATGTCTTTAATGTCTGTTTGGTAAAGGAGACTACATTGAACGGTAGTCCCTCCTGAGCTTACCATTGAAAGAAGAATGTAAATCATCCAGCACTCCCTAAACCAGCTGGCTTTGGCTCCCCCCAGATTACCTGGAGTAACAGATGTGTCGGTCAGTTTATTGGGCTTAACTCTCAGTCCCAAAAGCACTGCCTGGGGAAGGGGTTCAGACTGTGGGCGGGTGAGATGTGCAGCTGTGTTCTATTAAGCCCACCCAGATTCAAGATACTGGGCCTGGAGCAGGAGGAGTGTTGCTCCACTAGAAAAGAATCGTGTTTTCAGTTTGTTTTTCACCTTTTGATGTTGTCCACTTTTAAATTTCCTCTGTGGTTCGATTGTGTGATAGTCACCCGCAAAGATCAGGAAGGCCCCAAGTTCAGCTGGCAGTCTGTACTGAGTTGGTTGACGGCAGTAGGCATTGTATGACTGGACCCAACTCATCTACTGTAGGCTAAGGACTGGGAAGAAAGAAATGGGCCAGGGTCCAAATCCCAAGCGCTGACCCATGATCCCCACTCACGGGTGCATGTGTAGATGTTGAGTGAAGATAGGATCAGTTTTCGCTGCTTGGTGTCCAACTGGCCGACTGACACTCATTGTGAAGAACGGCGCATTGAACAAGACATTGGAGAGCTGATGTTGCTCATCGAACTGTACTCGAGCTGGAGAAAGCTGGAGGAGGAATAGGTGTCAGATTGTTGGTGGTACAGTCTCAATAGTACTGTTATCAAAGGCAAGTGAAGAATACAGCCCCTTTTAAACAGTCACTGTTAATGAGACTCTGCCTTACTGACTATTGGATTATATATGCGGTCCTGCTCTTCACCAGTGATGACTGGAGCAGATCATCTGCACAGGCTAGTTGGCTAGTTAACCTGCTTTCAGTGTAAGTTGCTGGCTCTGGCTGTGCCGGTTTCAGGCAGCTGACTTATCGTTTGGACAAAGAACTGAGAAGTGTGTTTCCAGCCACAGAACAGCAGATGCAAATGTTTGGATTCATAAAAATCGCACGTGCCAAGTCCATCTGAAGGGAGTAAGAAGAAATGTGGTCATTACTTAGTTGAGTGTAGAGAATGTAAAGGCCATTTCCTAATGAGATTTTACATCTGAAGAAAATTTAGAAATGTGCCAGATTGAGCTGTGTGTGATGAGCCGCGGACTTGTGTTCCCTGCTTGTGTTTCTTAGTTTGCTGCTAATCATTGTGATTTACCTGGGTCGTGTGTACTTTAATGGACGGAAGATGTCCACTGGTGCATTGGAGACACTCTAAACAGGCTGGGAAGATTTCCTGTGTTCATTGTTTCTTGTAAAATCAGAGAAGTGTTCTGAAATAGCAGTGTGGAAGCCCCATCACCAGACGGGCTGCAACGGTTCAAGAAGGTCCACCACCACTTTCTCAAAGGCAGCTAGGGATGGGCAATTAATGCAGCCTCCCCAGTGTCACCCACATCCCAAGAACAAATAATTTACAAAAAACATATTTATGTAACACTTTTTATGTAACAAAATATAATATAAGGGGTCAGAGAGAAAGCGAGAGAAGTTAGTGAAGATGCCTGAAGATAGGTTATGTCCTGTAATGAGTTGGTGAAGGTGAACTTGTCTTACTCTTGTAAGTGTTACTAGCCCTGAGAACTAAAGCAAGAAAGTCCTTTGTATCCCTGTGTGCGTGGCAACACCATAATTATGCTCCATATCTACATCATTTTGCATAATGTATATCCTAAGAGAATCATTCATGTCAGATACAGGATTTTGTTTCGAGGCTGTTGACATTGGGGAGATATTTAACAAGGTGGAGGGGCTTAGGAAGAGAATAGGTATGGTCAAATTGACATTCAGTTGGGATAGCTGGGAGAAAGAAGGAAAAATGATTGGCCAGCACCTGAGTGTACCTCAAGACATGTTGACCAATGAGTATTATAGACACGGTGGTTTTTATTCCTCTGGAGGCTGAAAATGTTTGCTCATAGTGACTTGATTCACAGGAAAAATTAAATGAACCAACATGTATTAACAGAGAAGTACGAGTATCACTCGCTGATGGCAACATGATTCTACAGCAGCTCTGATGAGTGTAGTCAGCTAGGTGGCAATGTCACAGCCAAATTGTTTAACTTATGCTAACCTTTTAAAGATTTATTGATCAGGCCGTCATTCAATGATGGACAATAAAGAGAGCAAAACTACAAAAGTACCTGAACAGAGGCCTTGGATTCAGCCTTCATTGATAAATTGGGGCCTGTTGCTGGTGGGATTATGTTTGTTTTTTGTTGTAGTTTATACAAGGTGTTCTTGAAAGGAAATCGTCCATGTGTGCCAGTGTTCAGGGTTAAAGTTTCTTTGCTAAAATCAGGTAATGGATTGCTTCTTTTCTCTTTTTTTTGGCTTAAATGTGTTTTGTTTCTGTTGTGGGAGTAAAGTACGTATCAGGCTGCAGGGCCGGTGAATTAAATCATCCTCAAAAATCCACCCCTGCAGATTGAGTAGCCTGAAGCATTCATACTTAACAATTCGTCTAGTCTGTAGAGCTCAGATCAAAGGAGGTTTTAGCCAAGTGTGTCGGTGTCACGTTTGGACAGATTTAGGTAACAGCTGACATGTAAAGCCTGCGATCAATCGGAAATCTTTCTCCCCTGCATCTTTACAAAGGCTGAAGGTGTGTCAGTTCTCGACCACACCAGGTGGACTCTTGTTAACTGCAGACAGGTATTTCAATTAAAAATGAACTGTTTTGTCTAACCGTTCTGTGAAATATAAATAATTCGTAAGATGTGGAGATAAGCTGCTCCCGCTCAGTTACAAAACATTGTTGGTTTATTGCCTACAAGTTGCCCGTATGCCATACTGAGTAAAGCAGGTTACATCCACCAAACAGGATTTCACAGCCCTCATGGTAACTTTGTTTTCTAGCCATTTGCACATATTTGATGAACAAATAGGAACATAGGAATTGCTAGATGATATAAGACCACGGTCCAAATATTTCTCCTTCTACCATCCCGGTATAGTCACATAATACAACAATAATGGAGTTGTTGACTAATCATTGCAGCCAATCTCTATCAGTTAGTCTACAACAGACCCAGACACGAGGCGAGGAAAACCCCAGTGGTGGAGAGTTTTGGGAACCATGGCCTAGAAATTCAGTGGCCTGCGCCACCAGTTTGCGCCCAAAGAGGGCTTTTGCGCCACTGTGCAAACCTACCGCGATATTTAGCGGGGCGCTAATGGCGGCGTTAGCCAGTAGCGCTGCGCCGCCACCGATGACGTCATCGATGTGCGCAGCGCCCCGCTGGCCATATTTGGTTGCTGCCGCCTCCCCCGCGCCGGCCGCAAACAGCAACCGGTACACGGGGCCTACCTGTGCCGGTAGTGGGGCGAGTTAAGGTGGAGGTGCGGCCGGCCGCTTTTTCGGCGGCCGCCTGCCCGCACCTCCTTCCCCGGCCTCCTACACCCCCCCCCCCCGCGGCATTGCCGGCTGTTTCCAGAGAGCCCGGCACTTCTCCTTGGTGCCGGGCTCATTTGCCGGCACTCGCGAGCGGGGATCGCGCTGTTGCAGGCACCTCCCCCTTAAGAATGAGAGGAAGGCCTGCAGTACCGCAGGCTGCCGTGCCGCAGCGGGTGGCGCTGCGGCACTTTACACGCCGATATTCAGTTTCAACGCCCCAAACTGGGCGCCGAAACCCTTGTTTAGCGGCCGGCTTCCACTTGGGGCGCTGAAACTGAATTTCCCGCTGGCGCAAGTGGCTCCGCGCGCAGCGGTAATTCCGGCGCCCGGGCGCCCCTAACTGAATTTCTAGCCCCATAGGTCCAAACTCAGCTGTTCCTCCCTAGCATGCTGCGCTTACCACACGTCGTGTCTCAAATTACTCGTATACTGTATCCCAAAATGTTATTTTCGGAAAGTAATCAACCTTATTTGCATTTGAATGAATCAACGCTTTCTGCTTCCTCTCTGTCTGTGTCTGTGGGTTTTAGTAGTTCGGTCACTGCTGGGAGCAAAGCATTAAATTTGGGGAATGATTATTGTCATGTGCAGGAAATTAGTAAAAATACATCATTTAAAAAAAAAAGGATTGCAGGGGTAACTAAAAAATGTTTTATCTACAGAAAGTCACAGGAATTTCCAATTTTCGCTTCTTACTTCGAGCCTGAATTTGGAAAACTACCCCTTGTATCTTTTACTATTGGGTGGTAATTCAGCAAGAAGAGTATCAGGAGCTAGTAGGCAGGTACAAAAAACAATCAAAAAGGCTAATGTTGGCCTTTATCTCAAGGGGGTTGGATTACCAAGAAGAGGAAGTGATGCTTCAGTTGTTTAGGGCCTTGGTTAGCCTCCATCTGGAGCACTGCATTCAGTTTTGAGCACTGCACCTCAAGAAGGATATATTGGCCTTGGAGGGGGTGCAGTGTAGGTGCACCAGAATGATACCGGGGCTAAAAGGGTTAAATTATGAGGACAGGTTGCATAAACTTGGCTTGTATTCCCTTGAGTATAGAAGACTAATGGGTGATCTAATCAAGGTGTTTAAGATGATTAAAGGATCTGATATGGTAGATAAAAAGAAACTATTTCCTCTGGTGGGAGAATCAAGAACAAGGGGATATAATCTTAAAATTAGAGCTAGGCCATTCAGGGGTGATGTCAGGACGCACTTGTTCCACACAAAGGGTAGTTGAAATCTGGAACTCTTCCCCCCCCCCCCCCCCCCCCGCCCCCCAAAAGGCTGTGGATGCTGGGAGTCAATTGGAGCTTACAAGACTGAGAGCAATAGATTTTACTTAGGTAATGGTATCAAGAGGTGTGGAGCAAAGGTGGGAAAATGTTGTTGAGGTCCAAATCGGCCATGGTCTAATTGAATGGTGGAGCAGACTCGAGGGGTGAAATGGCCTACTCCTCTTCCTACGTTGCTATAATTATCTAAGGAAAAGTGAATAATTTACCATGAGTTTATGCTCAACTAATGATATTAAGAAGACTTGCACCTCATCACTAGTCTCAGAAATGTCCCAAAGTGCTTCATAATGAACTACTAATAAAATACAGTGATGTGGACAGTCATTGTCATTTTGCCCATGAGAAGGCCCATGAACAATGAGATGAATGACCAGCAGATCCAGTTTTTTTGGAGCTGTTGGTTGAGGAAGGAATATAGGCCCGGGCACCGAGAGATCTCCCTCCTTTTCTTTGAATAGCACCACATGCTCTTTAGTGCTTTCCTGATCCATCGGAAAAGACAGACGTAGCATTCATTTAACAAAATGGTATTTCTAAAAATGCAGAGATGTCGCTGTTTCTTTACAAGTGAGATCAGGGATTAATCTTCCTTACAGTACAAGCACAGGTCAGCATTGTTACTTCGCCTGTCCAACCAAGTATAATTTAAGATGAGAAAGATTTGGTGTTAGGACTGTTGGCAAGAATATGTTTGCCTTCTCTGCAGAGCTTCAAGAACATTAGTGTTAAATTATCATGAATAGTGTGTCACTATAATTAATTATAGTGATTAGATGTAATTTGTATGTGTAAAGCAAGTTTATTAGAACAAATATGTTGTGCTGTTGGGACTATGGAAATGGCATCTGTAGAGTGCAGTCAGTCAGGGCTGAATAATGTCGGGTGTAATGTTAGATGGATCTCCTAGAGCTTTGATAGATTGCCTTGTGGGTTAGGGAGATTTTTTTAACTCATAGATGAATGTGGAACTCATTACCACAAGGAGCAGTTGAGGCGAATAGCATAGAGGAATTTCAGGGGAAGCTAGAGAAACATATGAGGGAGAAAGGAATAGGAGGTTAGGCTGATAGGTTTAGATGAAGAGGGGTGGGAGGAGGCTCGTGTGGAGCATAAACATCGGCATGGACCCATGGGGACAAATGGCCTGTTTCTGTGCTGTACATTCTATGCAATTCTATGAAAAGTATTCCCATCAGATGGGAAAGGAAGTGTGAAGGAATGAACCTGGGCACCTATGGTGTCCTGTGTTAGTACCCCATTGTGCTATCCTGGTACTGTTTAAAATTCAAAGCTAGCTTACCAAAACGACTGCAGAGAGCTCACTGTCTGCTCAGTCCCATTCCTGTTTTGGCTGGAGCCAAGTGAGCAGTTTAGTGGTGTGGGAATGTGAGTGGCCTGTGGGAATGTAATCTGAGGAGAGATTAATCCATGATGAAAAGTGTGGGGTACTAAAAGTGTTCTCTGTCTTCTTGGAATCTTTCAACCTTCAGGTTGACTAAGTTGCAAAAAGTCCACATTGTACATACGAAGAATGGGCTTGAGTGGGCCAAATGGCTGTCTGTCACTTGATGGATTTCCCCACAATTTCCTCCCTATCTCTATCCTCTCCTGGATGCACAGATGCAGGCTAGGTTATGGTTCCATGGGAGCCAACGTTCCTGCTAAACCTCATCCAAGAGATCATACTTCAACTGTGAGTCCAGATGATGAGTAATAACATTGTGGCCAACTCAGTTGTGGACTTGCTCAATGTCCACTTTACAGTGGGGTCACTGGATAACCATCCCCTCCCTAGTGTGAGGATGCTAAGGCCACTTGTAGCAACCCCCAGCAATTCCCCAACTGAGATCTCAGCACAGAGCGGGGTTGAACCTGCGGCCATCTTGGGCTAAGAGGTTCAGTATTACACCAAATTATGTAATTACCAATTGAGCCAGTAGGACAGACTGTTTTTCTTGTGTTCTGCTTGCTTCCACTTCTGTAAGTTTTCCCGTCTCTGCCAAAGCCTCAGCCCATCTGCTGCTGAAACCCTCATCCTCAATTTTGTTACTTCCACACTCAAATATTCCAATGCTCTTCTAGCCGGCCTTACATCTTCCACCCTCCATAAGCTTGAGCTCATCCAAAACTCTGCTGCCCGTATTCTAACCCACAACAAGTCCCGTTCACCCTTCACCCCTGTACTCACTGACCTGCAGAAGCTCCTGGTCCGGCAATGCCTTGATTTTAAAATTCTCATCTGCATGTTCAAATCCATTCATGGCCTCACCCCTTCCTATCTCTGTAACCTGCTCCAGCCCTGCAACCCTACGAGAACTCTGCGTTCCTCCAACTCTGGCCTCTTGTGCATCCCCCTTTAGCGGTCATGCCTTCAGCTTAACACCTCATTCAAAAGATGGCACCACTGACAGTGCAGCACTCCCTCAGTACTGCACTGGAGTGACAGCCTAGACTTTGTGCTCAAGTCCCTGGAGCCGGGTTTGAGCCCACAACCTTCCATCTCGGGGACAAAGACAGGAATTAGTAAATACAGGAGAAAAAAAGCATTGGGCTTGAAAGTGTGATTACATTTCCACTAAAACAGAGCGAGGCACGGTACAGTTTAGTACAGAATAGAACCTGCCAGCAATTATATAAAGAACATTTAATTCATGTATGTAACTATGATATTCATCTGAATGGCACTCTGGGAAAGCTGAAAGAGCGGTGCAGCAAGTATATCCAAGAGAACCGCTCCCTTGGTGACTGAGCCAGTTAATGGTGGCTGCAGGAGCCTTTAATTGCTCCTGGAAAAAAAGAAAACAAAAACACCCTTCTTCTCTCCACAATATGAATTCATTTAATCCCTTTCCTCTTACCAACAGTGTGCCTCTCCCACCAGTTTTTATCAGAAAGAATAGCAGCCAGGCTCCAGGATTCTTTTTCAGGATGCCAGTGTGTTGGCACAGGCTCGCACATGCCATGCCAGCGGGTCTGTGGGCCTAAAGTTCAACAACATTCATAATCTGTGTCCCGGAGGAATTGCTCTCGGGTAGAAACCATTGTTTTGTTAAAACTTGGGGAGATTCACACTGCTGCAAAAGTTCGAATCTTGCGATTAAAATCAGTGTTGTTTAAAACTGTGTTTGAGATATGATCAGCTTATTGATCAAAGGTTTAAAAAAAAGGCTATTACAGTCAAGTTAAGGTGGTTAATAAGAAAATTACATAAATAGTATACGTCTGCCAAGCTCTTTCCAGTGTGTTTGTTGTCTGTATTTTTAATTAGTGATTCACCTTTATGTTTGACATTGTGGTATTCAGTGTAAGACTGTACAGAGTGTTTGATATATTGCAGTTGCTAAAGTCCTGGAATAAGAATTGATGAACATGAACCAGAAGAAGAAAGAAAGAGCAAAGAAGTTTGCATTTATATAGCACCTTTCATGTCCTCAGGATGTCCCAAAGTACTTTACAGCCAATGAAGTACTTGTGAAGTGTAGTCACTGTTACATAGGCAAATGTGGCAGCCAATTTGTGCACAGCAACGTCCCACAAACATCAATACGATAAATGGTGGTGTTGGTTGAGGGATGAATGTTTTGCGGGACACCAGGTGAACTCCCCTGCTTCTTTCCCAATGCTGCCATGGGATCTTTAGCGTCCACCCAAACAGATGGACAAGGCCCTGGTTTAATGCCTCATTCAAAGATGGCACCTCTGACAAGGTAGCACTTCCTTAGTACTGCATAGAACTACATAGAAATTACAAAACAGAGACAGGGCATTCGGCCCAACCACTCCACACGAGCAGTAGTCGTAATCCCATGTGCCCGCCCTGTTCAAACCACTCGGAGAAACTGTCTTTAACTCCTACTCTCTGTTTCTCTCCTAATGATATTTTAATCCAATTTGCTGTGTGCTTGGGAACTCCATAAGTAAACTTCAAATCTACATCCTTCTACATAATGGGAAGCCTCAAGAGAACCATTAAAGTCAGATACAAATGGAACTGATACAAGTTTGATACATGCTTTTCTTGTTACACAAGAATTTTTTGTACGTGTAAAATCCACCATATCATGCACCTTATATTGCAGAATCTCTTCAATTAAGAGGTCAGGGTTGCTGTTAGTGACATTGCTATAATTTAAGGATGTATGATTGCTCCCTCATCATTTTCTGCTTGAAGTTTTAGGGAAATTACTTGAATCAGTTTCTGCCTTATACTTATGTTGCTATTATACCTCAGAGTTGCTTTTTTCTGAGTAATTTTCTTTTCAGTTAAACACCATCCTCAATTCACATAGTCAGTGTCGCCTTAACAATATTTCCCGATGCTTTACCTGAAACACTGCTTTACTTGCTGTACTTCTGTTGCTTGCTACTTGCTGAGTTACATAGAATTGCATAGAAGTTACAGCGCAGAAACAAGCCATTCGGCCCAACTGGTCTGTGCCGGTGTTTATGATCCACACAAGTCTCCTCCCACATGTTGTGTCGGTACCTTTCTACCTAGACACAATTTAGGACTCAGAACTCAGAGATTCAAACATGAAGTGCTTTATTGGAAGGAAAGGAAGTTCTGGAAAGTTCCGAACAAAGAGAGCTAAACTTAACAGAGAACACCCAACCATTTATCTCCTGTGACAGCGCCACCACAGGTGGGAGGAGAACACACAATAGAACACACAATACATAACATTTCCTCCCCTCTTAAATGGAAGGTCCACAGTATTCCTCAACAGGTAAGTTACTTTCAATGCACTCAACGAACCTAGGGTAGAGGTAGACTGCCTCAAACCCTGACTTTACCCTGGGGTTTATTCTGCCCCTGTCTTGTGGGTAAGTCACTAAGCCTACAGATCCAAGCGTCTTGGAGGCTGCCGCTCTCTGACAGGATACCGGCGGTCATCGCTGGCTTCCACAGCAGTAGGCATTGACACAGGCCTGGATGGAGAAGGTGCCTGTGTCAGTCGAAAGTCAGGAGTTTGCACAGGTGGAACAGTCTCTTTGACTTCCTGTGTTGGAGAAGAGCACTGTGGCAAAGGATGCTGGTTTGCGGTATCATCCGGAAACAGTTCAGACCAACCAGCCATTGGAGCCTCTGTGGCTGTCTCTGCTCCTAGCAACAGTTGATCTGTATGTCTTCTCCAGACGACATCCTCAGCAGTCTCAACCGTGTAAGACACAGGGCCCGTCTGCGCGATCACCGTAGCAGGAACCCATTTCGGTCCAGTGTTGTAGTTTCGAGCTAGGACGTGCTCTCCAGGGGGAAACCGTCTCTCCTTGGCTCTTTTCTCTCTCTTTTCAACTTGAGCTTGTTGTTGACAATGGACAACCTGTTCTGCCCTTGGAGGTTTGAGTGAGTCAAAACTTGTCCGCAGCTACCTCTTCATCATGAGCGAAGCGGGGGAAGTTTTGGTTGTGGCATGCGGCTCGTTCCTGTAGGACAACAGGAAGCTGTTCAGACGTTGGTGGATTGAGCCCTGACCTTGGGATGCCTTCAAGGCGTGCTTCAAAGTTTGCACAAACCTTTCTGCCTGGCCGTTAGTAGAGGGATGATAGGGCGCAGACCTGATGTGTTGGACACCATTCACATGCAGGAAGGTTGCAAACTCTTGTGATACAAATTGTGGACCGTTGTCACTTACGAGTTGTTCCGGTGAGCCATAACGGCTGGACATCTCACCAAGTTTCTCAATTGTTTTCTCTGCTGTGGTAGACCTCATCACAGCGACCTCCGGCCACTTGCTACGAGTGTCCACAACCACCATAAACATCTTCTCTTCGAAAGGACCGACGAAGTCCACATGTACTCGCTGCCACACTTCTGCAGGCCAATCCCAGGGGTGTAGGGTTGCCAGCTGTGGAACATTCCGGACCCTTTGACATGTGGAACATGTTTTGGCTTTCTCCTCAATATTCCCATCGAGACCTGGCCACCAGAAGTAGCTTCTTGCCATTTCCTTCATCCAAACCATCCCACTGTTGCCTGTATGAAGTTGTTGCAGTATAGGTTCCCTCAGAGGTGGCGGAATGATGAGACGGCGTCCCCAAAGAAGACAACCTGCCTGAACGGAGAGCTCATTTCTTTTTGAAACGTAAGGTTTCAAACTAGGAGAATCTCCTATAGCTCTCCCTCGAATGACATCGTCCATTACCTCAGACAGGACTGGATCGTTGCGGGTGTACCTTCGCACCTGAACTGCAGTGACAGGTGCTCCCTCCACTTGTCTAAAGTAGAAGATGTCTATCTGACGAGGCTCTGGGGGAGTAACAGGCAAGGGTAGCTTCGAGAGACCGTCTGCGTTGCCGTGCAAGTCTGATTTGCGATATTTGATGTCGTATGTGTGTCCTGACAACAGTAAAGCCCACCTTTGCATCCTGCTTGCAGCGAGAGACGGAATTCCGGTGTGGGGCCCGAAGATTGAAGTCAATGGACGGTGGTCCGTCAGGAGTGTGAACCTTCTCCCAAACAGGTACTGATGAAATTTTCGAATTCCAAAAACGATTCCCAAGGCCTCGCGCTCGATCTGCGCATAGTTACTCTCGGCCTTGTTCAAGGTGCGTGATGCGAAGGCGATAGGTTTCTCTTCACCCGAAGGCATGATGTGGGATATGACTGCTCCCTCACCATATGGTGATGCATCACATGCTAACTGCACGGGTAGCTTTGGGTCGAAGTGTGTCAGGACCTCCGACTTCAGCAATGCTTTCTTTGCTTGGGCGAAAGCTTCGTTGCACAGTTCAGTCCATTTCCATGTTTTGCCTTGACATAGCAACTGATGTAATGGCTTCAGTAATGTTGCTAAGTCTGGAATAAACTTCCCATAGTAGTTAAGTAGCCCCAGAAATGAACGTAACTGGCTCACATTCTGGGGTGCTGGGGCCTCCACAATCGCCTTGACCTTTGACGGCGCCTTATGCAGGCCAGTAGCGTCAATCGCATGCCCCAGGTACTCAACTGAAGACAGAAAGAATTCACATTTGTCTTTACGAACTCTGAGTCCGTACTCTTTCAGTCGTTGTAGTGTCGCATCCAAGTTCAGAAGATGATCCTCCTCATTTGTCCCAGTGACAAGGATGTCGTCCAGGTAGCACTGGACTCCTGGCAGTCCACTCAAAATCTGATCCATTGCCCTTTGGAATAGAGCAGGGGCCGACGTAATTCCAAACGGAAGGCGGCAGTACCTGTATAGCCCCTTGTGTGTCACAATTGTCAGCAGCTCCTTTGATTTGTCATCGACATGCATTTGTAGATAAGCCTGGCATAAGTCTATTTTGCTGAACTTTTGCCCTCCGGCCAGGCCCGTAAAAAGATCCTCAATGAGGGGAAGAGGGTACTGTTCCGCAGACAGCACCGGGTTAATAGTCACTTTAAAATCCCCGCAGATTCGAACAGATCCATCCTTTTTCAGGACAGGAACAATGGGTGTGGCCCATTTGCTCACACTCACAGGCTCCAGGACTCCATTCCCGACTAAGGCCTCCAAGTTAGCCTCAACTTTTGGCCTAATTGCATAGGGTACAGGTTGGGCTTTGTGAAACTTCGGCTTGCTGTCAGGTTTAATGTCCAGTCTCACACTGATCTTTTTCATGCTCCCAAGTTCCCCATTGAAGAGTTCTGCATGTTTGTTTAACACTGCAGTCAGACCTGACTCCCCTTTTGACATCATGCGGACTGCAGGCCAGTCCAGCGTGATTTTCTCTAGCCACGCACGTCCCAGTAGCGATGGGTAATTTCCCTTTACCACACATAGTGGCAGTTTTGCAGTCTGTCCATTCAATTTAACTGTCACCTCAATGACGCCTCTCATGGCCACAGGTTCGCCGGTATACGTCTTTAGCACAATGTTTGTTGGCTGAAGGGTAAGATGCTTTAGCATTTTGTTGTAGACTGTGTCTGAAACAAGGGACACAGCCGCGCCTGTGTCCACCTCCACCGCACTGATTGTCCCTCCACCAGTGGTGACACCCAGTAGCCATTTGAATCACCTGCAACCGTCAGTATGTGCACCTCTTCCTCCTCAGAGGCGTCGCTCCCCTCTGTTTTGCTTGTTCCATCATACTGCACTGAATGAACACTCTTTTTCCTCTCTTGTCCAAATACAGACATTTTGCTTCCATGCTTCCCAGCTCTGTCTGTTCTTTTTTTACCCCTACAGGCGCGTTCAATGTGACCCTTTTTGCCACAATTTCGGCATTCCAGCTCCGTACACCAGCAGTCATTAGCGTGATGGCCCGTTTTCCGCGCACCTTTAGGCTCAGACGACACCTTGTGAACTCTCCCTGTTGAACTCAACTGGTGAGCCTCCTTTTCCGCCATCTCCATGGAGACACTAACTTCAATGGCCTTTTCAAGAGTAAGGTTGTCCTCAGTAAGAAGGCGCTTCTGTGTGGCTGCATTTTGCAGACCACACACAAGTCTGTCTCTAATGGTGTCATTCAGCACCTCCTTGAACTGGCAGTGTTCCGACAACCTTTTTAAAGCAGCAATAAACACCGTCACTGATTCCCCCTCCTCTTGATTCCATTTGTGAAATCTAAATCTCTCAGCAATAACCAGAGGTTTTGGTGAAAAATGTGCTCCAAGAATTTCCACTAGTTGCTTATATGTTTTAGTTCCTGGCTTATCTGGCTGCACGAGGCTGCAAAGTAAATTGAATGTCTTCGGCACGATTACACTCAAAAAGGTAGGCACGACATTTTCATTTGCCACCGCATTCGCCAATACAAAATAGTCAAAACGTTCCATATATGCGCTCCATTGCTCCACATTTTCATCAAAATCACCGATGTTTCCTAATATAGTAGCCATCTCACGTTTCAAATTAAATTTTCTGTTTACTCACTGCACCCGTAACGTACGCAGATTCATCTGCTCCTCGTTGCCACTTGTTGTGTCGGTACCTTTCTACCTAGACACAATTTAGGACTCAGAACTCAGAGATTCAAACATGAAGTGCTTTATTGGAAGGAAAGGAAGTTCTGGAAAGTTCCGAACAAAGAGAGCTAAACTTAACAGAGAACACCCAACCATTTATCTCCTGTGACAGCGCCACCACAGGTGGGAGGAGAACACACAATAGAACACACGATACACAACACCACACTACTTCATCTCACCCTATTAGCATATCCTTCTACTCCTTTCTCCCTCATGTACTTATCTAGTTTCCCCTTAAATGCATCTATGCTATTTGCCTCAACTACTCCTTGTGGTAGCGAGTTCCACATTCTCACCACTCTCTGGGCAAAGGATTTCTCCTGAATCCCTTATTGGATTTATTAGCGACTGTTTTATATTTATGACCCTTAGTTTTGGACTCCCCCCACAAGTGGAAACATCTTCTCTACCTCTACCCTTTCGAACCCCTTCATGATTTTAAAAACCTCTATTATGTCACCCCTTAGCCTGGAGCCCCAGCTCCAATAAATGTTGTTACCTCAGATCTATTCCTTTCAACTTTGTCCTTATGCTCCCAACACTTTAACAAATAAACGTGTTGAAATGGGGCCACGGCATGCCCGTTTGATGGGCGCAAAATGGCATAAAGGTTACCAATTTTGGAAGAAATCGAGGCTGATGATTGGTCAGGCCATTATTGAGGCCTGGTGGTCGCCTAAAACAGGTGGCACTTTAAGGACCTCTCGTTTGGCAGCTGAGCACCTGTAAAAACTGACCACAGCACGCACGACGGCGCTGAGGTAATTAGCAAACCAACTTCTAAAAAACGCGTGAAACGGATGTTAAGCCCCCCGATTCACATGTGCAATGAGCCTCACGGCAATTGTAGGCACACACCTTAGACACTTACTGAGCAGCCCGAACCAATGTGGTGGAGATTGTACTTCAGGCGCAAAATGAGCACACGCATGCCACCCGCCATATTGAACCCTTAGACGGCCATTTTGCGTCTGCCCAACAGTCGCAGAGCCATCCAATTTCTAGGTCATTTAGTCATGTAATAGATAACCACTCTGAATATAACCAACCAGAGCTGGCAACCCTTCTGCCGATGGTAATGTCCGAATGTAAAGAACCCAAAGACTTGACAATACTGAAGACCCACATTGTGAGTTGCTCTTAGAAATCCGTAAACCCTACAGGGCAAAATTTGCTCCCTTTAACTGAGGACTCTGTCCTCCTATGGGCTTTGATTCAGAGAGAAGGTAGCAGATAAACAGGCTGTGATCCCAATTTGAATGTTGCCCCTCGTTTAGGGCACCTGATATGAAGATAAAAATGTCGCGATGGGCTTGTGACTCCCGGCTCAATGTTGCATGCTAGGGTGTCGGCTGTGGCTCAGTGGGTAGTAACCTTGCCTCTTGAGTCAGAAGGTCGTGGGATCGCGTCCCAGTGACTTGAGTACATAATCTAGGCTGACACGCACGGTGCCAGTACTGAGGGAGTGCTGCACTGTCGAAGGTGTCATCTTTTGGATCAGATGTTAAACCGGGGGCCACATCTGCCCTCTCAGGTGGACATAAAAGATCCCATGGCACTATTTTGAAGAAGAGCAGGGGAGTTCTCCCTGATGTTTATATGTTGCCAATATTTATCCTTCCGCCAACATCACTAAAACAGATGGTCTGGTCCTTATCATATTGCTGTTTGTGGGAGCTTTCTGTGTGAAAATTAACTGCCACGTTTCCTACATTACAACAGTGACTACACTTCAAAAGTACTTCATTGGCCATAATGCGCTTTGGGATGTCTCGAGCTCCTGAAAAGCACTATATAAATGCAAGTCTTTCTTTCTTTCTTATTTTTCTCCCAAATTAGAACATTTTTAAAATGGTCGCTTCACTTTGAGTTCAGAACACGTTCCAAAAATGTTGCTGCGCACGGATTGGCAGACTGGCTCACTCCCGTTTCTGTTTCTCCCTCTCATAGGACTCGGAGTCCCTCGACACCTACATACAGAACACGCTTTCCGCTCTGTATCCCCCGTTCGAAGCCACTGCGGCCACTGTCCTGTGGCAGCTGTTCCATGTGGTGGAGAAGTCATATCGAGGGGATGGACTCCGCTGTCTGATCGATTTCCTGGTTCCAGCCAAGAGAATCCTGCAGTGCATCCAGCGGGACACATGTGTAAGTAAAGGCTCACCACAGGAAACGAGGGTGTTCATTTTTGGTGGCTAAGGGAACACAGGGCTAATGCGACAAGAATCTTGTGGAACTATACAGCACTTTTAGTCTGGCTAGAATAAAGTGGATTTTGTTAGCGGAGTCTTGTTAAACCCAGAACCAGTCATGTGTGATAGTGAAAAGTAATATTTAAGCAGGTCTCAGATTTCATGCAGCTACCTTCAGAGTTCGTGTCTCCGGGCAAATTGTTTTCTTGCTAAGGGGAAAAACCTTGAGGGCTTGCTGAACAGAGATAATGGTTTTACTGAGGTGCAGACCAGTATGCAGAGCCAAAAGATGGAAGTTAGCGTTCTCTCTATTTTGGCACAGTTGGTAGCACTCTCACCTGTGAGTCAGAAGGTCATGGGTTCAAGTCCCACTCCAAGGACTTTGAGCAGAAAATCTAGGCTGACATCCTGTGCAGTACTGAGGGAGTGCTGCACTGTCGGAGGTTCTGTTTTTTGGATGAGACATTAAACCTCTGAGGTGGACGTATAAGATCCCCATGGCACTATTTGAAGAAGAGCAGGGGAGTTATCTCTGGTGTCCTAACCAATATTTATCCTTCAACTGACATCACTAAAACAGATTATCTGGTCATTATCACATTGCTGTTTGTGGGGGCTTGCTGTGCGCAAATTGGCTGCAGCGTTTCCTAGATTACAACAGCGACTGCTGGGACATCCTGAGACCGTGACAGGTGCTATATAACTGCAAGTCCTTTCTTTCTTCCTACTTGACTGCTTGCTATATTAATTAACTATAAAAAAAACACTTAAAAGGGGGAGGGGCGCAACAATACGTCTGCCTCTGACTAATGTAGTTCTGCTGCTTTCAAAAGTTTGGCAGCAGTCCTGAGCACGCAGTGGGATTGTTTGAGCTGGAAGCGGAGAATCACGTGGAAAACAAAAACTTTTTAAGGTGCTTTCCAAGATAAGGCATGAACAAATGAAAGGAGGAGTCTGTATGGAAACTTCTCAGCACTGAGCGGCACTGAGGGAGGGAACTAGAAGCTTCGGAAATAAAAACAGAAAATGCTGGAAGCACTCAGAGGTCAGGCAGCAACTGGGGAGAGCGAACAACGGAGTAAAATTTTCAGGTCTTTATCTTCCCTGTGTCTACATTCGCTATCCGGGATGGAAGATTGTAGAAAGGGAATGGAAGAATAATAAATCAGTCCAAACCAAAGGGCTCATTTGACATAATCCAGCCTCCGCAGAGTAGTCAACACTGAGGCGATCCATCAGAATGTCCTGGAAGGTCCACTGTCAACGTGAATTATTAAGCATAAAACCTTGCTTGGCAGGAGTGCGGAGTAAGCAGTGATCAGCTGGAGCAATCAAAAAGAAAGAAAGACTTGCATTTATACAGCGCCTTTCACGTCCTCAGGACGTCCCAGAGTGCTTTACAGCCAATGAAGTGTAGGCGCTGTTGTATTGAAGGAAACGCGGCAGCCAATTTGCGCACAGCAAGCCCCCACAAACAGCAATGTTGTAATGACCGTAATGATAACAGATAATGACCTGTTTTTAGTGTTGTTGGTTGTGACTGGCCAGGACACCGGGGAGAACACCCCTGCTCTTCTTTGAATAGTGCCGTGGGATCCTCTATGTCCACATGAGAGGGCAGATGTTGCCTTGGTTTAAGATCTCATCCGAAAGATAGCACCTCCGACAGTGCAACGCTGGAGCGTCAGCCTCGATTTTTGTGCTCAAGTCTCTGAAGTGGGACTTGAACCCACAACCGTCTGACTCAGAGGAACGAGGGTTACCAACTGAGCCAATGGCTGATGTTCAAAAGCTGCATTTTATTTTTGCAGGAAAGTTTTAACCGATCCCACCTGCTGAGTTGCATTTTCTGATTGCACCAGCGGGTTCACTTCTGAAGAGCTGCACGGTTTTGGAGAAAACTCGACCCAGCATTTGATCTTGGGCTGTGATTTCACCAGCCTCCCACAGGAGAGAGGACCAGCACATCCTCTGCTAACAATTCACACCCCAAGCCTTTGCTCAGAGATGTTGAGGAATACATTTTTTTGAAGGGAACCGCAGTGAGCTGGTTGTAAAATTAAATGAATGGCAGGAAGATTTAGCTTTCCACTGACTGATTTTACATGATAAAATAGAGTAGTAAGTAGAATGGGCTAATTGTGCAATCCTGATTATCACACAGATTGGCCGACCCTTTGAAATACACTGACTGCGGCCTTTCTTCTCCGGAGTTAATAGGTGAAGACAACTATCTAAGTCGCTTGGTAAATGAATAGTGCGTATGACCAGAAGGTTCCCTGCTCTTTTTTTGCTCTTTGATTTTTCTCCCTCACCAGTTTGCTCCCTTCCCCCACCCGAAGGTTTTGACTCCTGGCTGGGGCAATGTTTCTACGAGCACCGATACTTCGACCAAAAAGGGTCACTATTCACGAGCGATCCTTGAGCAACTGGCAGGCTATTTGATTATGGAGGGCATCACAGCCGAGCCCAATCTTTCCCTCACCTGATGCCCGCGCACTCGCACATGGCGTTGCTGCATTGAGATCAGGATTGGAACCCTTCACCAACCGGAGTCTCGGACTCCTTTTTGGATTGTGTTCTTCAGGGAACATTCATGTTTTATGCAGCTATTCTACATATAAAAAGAAAAACAAGTAAAAACTTATATACTGTCTTTCACGACCTCAGGATGTCCCAAAGCGCTTTACAGCCAATGATGTACTTTTGCAGTGTAGTAACTATTCTAATGTAGGAAATGTGGCAGTCAATTTGTGCACAGCAAGCAATGTGATAATGACCAGATAATCTGTTTTAGTGGTGTTGGTTGAGAGATAAATATTGGCCAGGACACCTGGGAGAACTCCCCTGCTCTTCTTCGAAATAGTGCCATGGGATCTTTTATGCCATCTGAGAGAGCAGACGGGGCCTCGGTTTAACAAGACGGCACCTCCGAAAGTGCTTTGCTCCCTCAGTACTGCACTGAAGTGTCAGCCTGGATTATGTGCTCAAATCTCTGGGCTGGGGCTTGAACCTTCTGACATAGGTATATATCAATATTTATTATAGATATATATTGACACAGGCATATATTAACACATGAATGTCATGCAAAGACAAACAAACCGAATCAGTTGGTGCAGTAAAACTGGAACAGTAGTGATTGGGAATTTTGTCCCAGATAATTCAAGCACTCACTCCCACAAGCTCAGAACTGCTTGCCAAACTTTTAAAAGTTTTATCCTGCGGAGATTGAGAGCTTTCAACGTGTTTCCATGGCATCCTTAACATGACTTGTAAAGGATTTGTAACGGTTAAGTCATGTCTAACTAACCAAGCTAGTTGAACTTTTTGAGGAGGTAACTAACGTGGTAGATAAGTGAGTGTCTATGGATTTTTTTTAGATGGATTTCCAGAAGGCATTCGATAAAGTTCCACATAAGAGATTGTTAACAAATATGAGAGCACATGGAATTGGAGACATCCTATGGACACGAGTAGGGAATTGGTTAGGAGGCAGGAGACAGAGAGTAGGGATAATGGGTATGTACTCAAGTTGGCAGAATGTGACTAGTGGAGATCCCCAGGGATCTGTACGGAGGCCTCAGCTTTTCACTATATATTTATAAATGGCTTGGATGAAGGAATAGAGAGCCATATATCCAAGTTTGCTGACGAGAACAAGTTAGTAGTGTAGATGGGAGCAGTAAGTTGCAAGGGGACATTGAGAGATTAAGTGAGTGGGCAAAACTGTGACAGATGGAATTCAATGTGCTGAAAGTGTGAGGTCATTCACTTTGGATCTAAGAAAGATAGATCACTATTTTTTAAATGGCAAGAAGCTAGGAACTCTGGAGGAGCAGAGAGATTTAGGGGTACAAGTATAGAAATCACTAAAAGCTAGTGGACAGGTACAAAAAATAATTAAAAAGGCTAATGGAATGTTGGCCTTTATCTCGAGGGGTCTGGAATACAAAGGGGTGGAAGTTATGTTACAGCTGTACAGAGCTCTGGTTAGACCACATTTAGAGTTCTGCATTCAGTTCTGGGCACCGCACCTCAGGCAGGGTATGTTGGCCTTGGAGGTGATGTAGTGCAGATTCACCAGAATGATACCAGGGCTAAAAGGGTTAAATTATGAGGAAAGGTTGTGTAGACTAGGTTTATATTCCCTTGAGTATAGATGATTAAGAGATGATCCAATTGAGGTGTTTAAGATGATTAAAGGAGTTGATCGGGTAGATAGAGAGGAACTATTTCCTCTGGTGGGGGGAGTCCAGAACAAGGGGGCATAACCTTAAAATTAGAGCTAAGCCGTTCAGAGGAGAGGTCAGCACTTCTTTACACAAAGGGTAGTGGAAATCTGTCACTCTCTTCCCCCAAAAAGCTGCTGAGGCTAGGGGTCAATTGAAAATTTCAAAACTAAGATTGCTAGACTTTTCTTAGGTAGGGCTATTAAGGGTTACGGGTAGATGGTGTTACGCTACAGATCAGCCATGATCTAATTGAATTGCAGAACAGGCTTGAGGAGCCTACTCCTGTTCCTATGACTGGAAAAGCTCTGTGTTGTAGCCTTGAATTTTGTAGTGTTAATGGGGAGTCGAGTTTCACTTGTATTGCCTGGAATTAACGGGGTGGTAACAGCCTTAAAGTTGGGTCGGAAGCCTTGCCTCCCCACTAACCCCAACAATGTGGCCAGCTCCATTTTACATAGAATTATATAGAAGTTACAGCATGGAAACAGGCCATTCGGCCCAACACTATGCCAGTGTCCATGCGCCACACGAACCTCCTCCCACCCCTCTTCATCTAACCCTATCGGCATAACCTATTCTTTTCTCCCTCATGGGCTTATCTAGCTTCCCCTTAAATGCATCTATGCTATTCGCCTCAACTACTCCCTGTGGTAGCGAGTTCCACATTCTCACCACTGAGTAAAGAAGTTTCTTCTGAATTCCCTATTGGATTTATTAGTGACTATCTTATATTGATGGCCCCTAGTTTTGGATTCCCTACAAGTGGAAACATCTTCTCTACGTCTACCCTATCGAAACCATTCATAATTTTAAAGACTTCTATCAGGTCACCCCTCAGCCTTCTCTTTTCTAGAGAAAAGAGCCCCAGCCTGTTCCGTCTTTCCTGATAGTTCTAACCTCTGAGTTCTGGTATCATACTTGTAAATCTTTTTTGCACTTTCTTCAGTGCCTCTATTCTTTTTGTAATATGGAGACCAGAACTGTGCACTTTACTCCAAGTGTGGTCTGACCAAAGTTCTATATACGTTAAACATAACTTCTATGCTTTTCAATTCTATGCCTCATTTTTGAAATTCCAATTTTTAAAGGGGCCTACCATTGACTGTCCAAAGCGTCTGTCTGTCTAAGGCAGTATGCTCCTTTTAAGATGTGAAATCAGAGTCCTAGGACCCCCATTTTCAATCTTGGTTAGAAATGGTCAGAGCAGGCGCTGCACAATGCAATCATTTACATGCCCGATAGAGGAGAAGAAGCCCAGCCAATATAAGGTTACATTTATTTTTGTGGGTCCTGGAGGAACAGGTGCTGGAATGGGGCTGAATGGCCTACTACTGTTCCTTTGTTAGGCAGACAGACAAACGAGGACTCCTCACTGTAGGCATGGTGAGCAACGTAACCCACCATAAACGTGTGGGTACATTACCATTATCTACCCGATGCCCACATGTTACCTCACCCCAGGCGGCGGTGCGAGGCTTTAGCAGCAGCTGCTGGCGCAGTTTCAAAGTGACGTAGGCCACTCGCAGGTTTTCAAACCCACTGTTGGCCTTAACGGAATGTGGGCGAGTGGTACATGTGGGCCACTGTCCCAAGACCCGGGCAGGAAGCCCAATGGAGTACAAATGCACCCACAGACTCCGCAGTACTGGGGCAGCATCTCCATGAGCCTTTGAGAAAATGAGCGATTGATGTTGTAAAAGTGGCTACTGGCAGTGACCAACTGATGGCAATCTAAAGATTTCTTTGAATGATGTGTTGTCTCTCAAAAGATTGGAGCTTTGATCTCTGAGGAAGGAGCTAGAGGGTTATGTGCTCGTAAATTACTGGCCGCAGCTAAGCACTGGTATCGCACGCACTTCGAAACAGCCTCAAATGTCTGTTCAACCATTCAAGTAAGTCTAGAGAGAGAGTGCAGTCACAGCCTGACTCCCTGCCCTGTTGAGCGAGCACTGATGTGGATGAAACAGCGCAGATGTTCAACATGGGAAGATCTCGGGTCGAGCTGGATGCTTTACCATCGCACGCAATTGTAAATCCCCATGCTGCTCACTCCTCATTCCACTGCCAAACCGTCATCTGCAGACTTGGGCTGTTAAAGGCAGAATTCAGCATTTTGTTTCTAAAGCGCTCGCTATTCTATAAGGCGTGATACACCCTTGGGGGAAGGGAAGGAGATGGACCTTGTCTCTTTACAGTTGGCCACCATTCTGTTCGCTAGGTTTGTTGATGGTGTCGTTAAATTAGAGTTTAGTGGGGCAGATCGTAAGGCTGAAGTAGTATCTTTACAGAAGGACAGGTGTTTTCACTCAGCAAACATTCTCATTAACCCCCCTGGCTTTCAAACAACTGCTTATGACACACAGTTCCTGTAGAGAACTGTGATGCCCTTCTGTGGCTGTGTTAACATTCTTCACCATTATAATATAGCCCAATACACGGACTTAGAGCTCTTTGAGCTCCAGGTCTGTTAGCGTACCAGAATTGTCATTTAATGAACCAAAAGGATCAGGAAAAGCCATGTTCTCAGGCCTGATAAGAATCCCTGGTGCAAAAAGGATCACAATGAACTTTTTTTCTGCAGTATGCACATGCCCTGTTCTAAACTAAGGCCATTGCCAAATGCCGAGCTTGCTTCAGGTGCTGTGACTGACGCTATCACTTCTTGGGATCGTGCACCGAAACTTTGTGAAAGGAGGTAGAATTCTGGGTCAGTGTATGTGCCGAGGATTGATGGCCTAATTGTCAAAGTCACAGCCTTTCATCTCTGGCAATCTCCGTTTAAATCCAATCTCATGCTGTTGGCTGTAAGCTTTCATTAAAAGGCTTGTTACTGGGCCCTAAGTGACATGGGTTGCTGGCAGAGTCTGTAATCAGGTGATTCGATGGCCTGAAAGTGGACTGATCTGGAGGCGATAAACACTGAGCAGGATCCCGGGGCTGTTTAAGGTTGTGATGGAAGCTAACAGTGGAATGTTGAGTTCTTCAGAATTAAAGGAATCATTGGCTAATTAGCATGTAACAAGGATCATAAAAAGGGACGAATTACTTTTGAAATGTAGTCACTGATTTTCTATAGGGAAACAAGGCAGCCAATTTGTGCACTGCAAGGTCCCCCAGACTGTAAATGAGATGTTGGATGAGGGATAAATTTCAGTCAGGACTCTGGCCTTCTTTGAATGGCGCCGTGGGTTCTTTTTCATCCACCTGAATCAACAAACAGGACCTCAGTTTAACATCCCTCAACCCACCCAAACATCAACATCTCTAACAGTGCAGCACTCCGTCAGTACTGCCCCTCCGACAGTGCAACACTTCCTCAGTACTCCACGGAGGTATCAGCCTAGTCTCTGGATTAGGGCTTGAACCCATGACCTTGTGACTCAGAGGCTACCACTCGGCCAAGACTGACATTCATTTAATTTACGTGGAATTTTACAGCACTTAAACTGGTCTAACTGGTGTTAATGCTCCACATGAGCCTCCTCCCACCTTACTTCATCTCGCTCTATTAACAACTGTGTATGTGAGCGACTGAGCATATATACACAGGGACATTATTGTTAATTAGGATAGTGATTTTGACCTATCAACTAACTTTATCCAGGGCTCATATTAGGAAATATATGGCACAACATCTTACATTTAGAATCTTTAACATAGCAAAAGTTTCCAAGGCTGGAAATAAGTGGGAGTAGGAGGGAAATAAAGGGAAGGATGCAAAGGCACTTTGGAAGAGGTGCGTTTTAAGTAGCCTTTTAAAGGTTGGGAGAGATGTAGCAAGATGAAGAGGCTTAGGAAGGCAAGTGTGGGGCAAGATGGCTGAAGGCACTGGCATCAATCATAGAGTAGGGAGGGGGAGTGCACACTAGGCCAGAGTAAGGACAGTGAGGATGTTTGCTTATTTTACACCACTACTGCTGCCAGTAACCCCTAGATTCTCTGAGTAAATTAAAGCAGACTACACAAAACTTTGGTTTTGGTGAAATTGTAAGCTAGGCTGCGTTTAGTATTAGAATGCAGCACCGTCTGCGGTGTCAAATAAAACCACCGCTGTCAGAGTCAGTGGCTGCTGGAGGGTTGAACTCCCATACAGGCTTGAGATGCCCCTCACGTGCTGGCCTTTACATCCCATTTCAGCCACTGGAGAAGGTTAGAGCCACAACTTCAAAATTGCATGCGTGCAAACCTGTGCACATAGACCTTGGGCTGGATTTTCTCAGCCCCGAGGAGGCGGGTATGGAGGCGGGACTGCCAGGAAAGTTGCAGAATTTGGGGGCGGGTGGCAAACCCGCCCCACAACCCGCCTTCGTGCCCTTTTGCCAGGAGGCGGGAAGCCGTCCTGCCCCGGGTCCCGTCTGCTTGGAGGCGGGAAGGGATTAAAGCCTATTAACAGGCAGAAAATAGGATTATCCCCACTTTTCGTCCTGAAGTGCGGGCTTCCCGACCTGAGGGAACCATGCTGGGGTATAGGAGGTGAGTAGGGGGTCTGCGGGAGTCGGAGGGGTCTGAAAGTGCGATATAGAGGTGAGTGATGGGTGGTAAGTATGTGAGGTGAGTGTAAAGTGTTAGAAAATGTTAACTTACCTTTGTTTCTACCTACAGCCTTCAGCCGCTGTGGAGCCGGAGTCCCCGACATCTCCATTGTAGAGATCACAGACTGGCTGTTGCATCCTCCGATCCAACAGCCAGCTGATTTCTGCAAAGTAGAAAGGTTTGATGAGTCCTGAACACAGAATGTCAGTGTTTGACAGCTTCACAGAGCTTTCAAATGATGACATTTCTTCATCTCAAAAGTTCTTGACAGATGACACATCATAATTGGCCTGCTGAGCTTGCCGGGCGGGCTTAACAAGGTCAAACAGGGGAAAATCCCGCTGGTTGGCCAGAAGCTGATGGAAGCAGGACTGAAACCCGACAAGTGGGAATCCTGCCTCCAAAAGCTTCCCATTCAGAAAATCCAGCCCAGTGTCTCCGGCCCTCTATCCACATGGAATCCACCCCACAGTCTAAACTGGGTGCACTGGGAGTCAAGGTCATTATTGTTTGTCCATATACGTGCACCACAATGACATTTGGTAACTGCCACTGAGGGAGCATACGCTGTCGGAGGTGCCATCTTCTCGGTGAGACGTTAAACCAATGCCCCGTCTGCCATCTCAGTAAAAGTAAAAGACTCCATGGGGGAAAAATTCGGTATCGCCCCATTTGAGGCGCCATTATTGGCGGTGCGCAAAGTTTAGCGCCTGCCGCTAATTATCACCTCCGACAGCAAACTTGGCTTTTATCGCCCCTGGAGGTGATTGGAGCGCTAAATCAGGCGCTACACACCTCTACTTAAGGTGCTAAGGCTGAGGAGTGAAGCGCTACTCAGAGGGCGGGCGAAGCTCATGTGATGTCAGTCAGCAATGGAACACAGACACAATGGCGCCGGTCAGTTCTTAAAGGGGAGGGTTGATCTTGCTCTCCATCCACATCCTGCTCATTGCAGCCTTGAATCTCGGCCTGGAGAGACTTGTACATCAAATCTGCTGGAAAGAACAATGGAGAGGCCATGGGAAAGAGCTCAGAGTGCAGCCCCCACAGTCTCTTCTAAATCGATACAAGGAAGGGCAAATCAAAGTGAACCTGCAAAATGCTGCTCAGTACCCAAAACTCCTTTACACAGCGTTGAATCTCTCCAGAAGTCTCTCTCTCTCTCAGAATGCGTGGTGCAAAAATGTCACCAACAAAAAAAAGCAGGAAGTGGTCGCCTTTAAATAGCGCTCCCCCAGTCCCTTCCCGACTGCAAAACGCTCCCCTCAACCTGTCGTTGCTAGCGGCAGGCAGTAAGGCAGGGGGCGCCACTCAATATCCGGTCCGGGGCGCTACCGGGGCATTGCGCACTCGACTGACGTCACGATCTGCTGGCGCAGGAGATCATGGCGGTAGTGTTTAGCGCCGCTGCAAAATGTCTAGTTAATTTCACAAGAGGCGCAGATATCGCCGCGCCCGGGCGCTAGTTGCTTTGCGCCCCACTTGGCACCCTCTTAAGGCGATAACGGGAGGCGCAAACAACTGAATTTTTCCCCCCATGGTTCTGTTTCGAAGAAGAGTTCACACTGATGACCTGGGCAACTATAATACAGGTTATCTGGTCATTATTTCATTGCTGTTTTTGGGACCTTGCTGTATGCAAATTAGCTACTGTGTTTCCCTACATTACAACAGCAACTACACTTCAAAAAGTACTTCACTGGCTGTCGTGCAAGGTGTTATACAAATGCAAGTTCTTTCTTTGTGAGCTGCTGGTACACACAACGGTGATCTATTCCAATGCTCTCCAGGCCGGCCTCCCACAATGCACCCTCCATAATCGTGAATTCATCCAAAACTCTGCTGCCCATATCCGAACTTGTACCAAGTCCCGTTCACCCATCACCCCTGTGCTCGCTGACCTACATTGGGTCCCAGCCTGGCAAAGCCTCGATTTTAATAGCCTTTTCATTGTTTAAAAACCCCTCTATGGACCTGCCCCTCCGTATCTCTGTAACCTCCTCCAACTTACAACCCTCCGAGATCTCTGCACTCCTCCAATTCTGGCCTCTTGCGTAGCCCCGATTTCTTTCACTCCACTTTTGGCGACCGTGCCTTCAGCTGCCGAGGCCCTAAGCTCTGGAATTCCCTCCCTAAACCTCTCCGCCTCTCTACCTCTCACTCCTTCTTTAAGACGCTCCTTAAAACCTACCTCTTTGACCAAGCTTTTGTCCTAATATCTCCTTATGTGGTTCGGTGTCAAATCTTGTTTGATCACGCTCCTGTGAAACACCTTGGGACGTTTTACTATGTTAAAGGCGCTATATAAATACAAGTTGTTGTTTGATACTTGATGCACTGCACCCAGAACAACTTGCCTCTCCTGCACGCGCTAATGTGTTTGCAGTTTTATTCTGACACTGTTGAGTAGCATTCATCCCAAACATTCTAGCATTAAAACACGGCTGTAATAAAATCTCCGCCACACATATGATAATCAGAATCCTTTCAGGGATAAATATTAACTGATGTGAAAACAGATAAGACAGATGAACAATGGTAACATTCCACCTAATGGCCTCTTTACATTACAATCTCATCTTTGGCAGCAGCCCAGCGTGTAAAGTAAATGAGGCAGCAAGACAAGGTAAAGGGCAATGCAAGAGCAGAACGTCTGCTTTGATGAAAATTGTAAACAATGCAATGTTTTATGTCTGAGTGAAAATAAAGCTTCCGTTAGGTGCCGAGAAGGTCCATTTCTATCTGCTTCACGGGGCAGAAAGCCTAGACGACCAACCCAACAATGAAAGCTGTCAACGAGTGATTCAGCATTCCAACTCCTGCCTTTTTCATTCCCTCCTTTCTTCGTGCCATTGTCACTGGACTGGAACACTTCATTGTTCCACACTAGGCTTTTGTGAGCTTGAAAATCGGTTGAAACTCTTAGAATTTGACAGGTTGTTTTAACCTACTTGTGGTTGGCTTAGTTTCACGTGAACCGTTAATCACTTCAGGTAGTCTCGGAGGAGTTTGCCCATTTACTAAACATTTCCCATCGGTGGGCACACAGCTGGGAAAAGAACCATTGTGGGTCTTAGATTCCCATGACTGGAGACCACAGGGGTTGTTGGATAAAAAATCAGGATCAAACATTTCCCTCCTGGTAAGTTTGTTATTTCAGAAAACAAGGAAGTAGGTTATCAAAGGGAGGGCAGATTCTTAGTGGGGCAGTAATTTGTCAGGTGAAATGTAGATGTTTGTAAATGCCATAACTTCTCAAACACGCTTCCGACCGTCCCACCTCCTCCTCAATATCTAGGCGACAGCAGATAATTCCATGTGGAGTAAACTCCAGTGTTTTAGGGAGTCCAAAAACACAAGTTGCCAATAAATTCTGAAAAGCTGCTGACAGGATTTTCGAAATCGGCACATCCAGAAACTCGGTTAACTGAAATTTGAAGGTGTTGCCCGTGCCTCGGTGTTAGGCTCACTCTGGCCTCTGAGTCAGAAGGTCGTGGGTTCAAGTCCAGTTCCAGAGACGTTAAGCAGATAATCTAGGCTGAGTACTGAGGGAGTGCTGCACTGTCAGAGTTGTCGTCTTTCAGATGAGACGTTAAACCGAGGCCCCGTCTGCCTTCTGGGGTGGATATAAAAAATCCCGTGGCACTATTGGAAGAAGAGCAGCGGAATTTGCTTGGCCAATGTTTATCCCTCACACATCGTCACTAAAACCGATTACCTGGTCGTCATCTCATTGCTGTTTGCGGGTCCTTGCTTTGCGCAAATTGGCTGCCGCCTTTCCTATATTCCTACATTTCAAAAGTACTTTGTTTGGCTGTAAAGCGGTTTAGAATGTCCTGAGGTCATGCAAGGCACTACTGTATATAAATGTAAGTTCTTTCTTTTCTTTCTATTTCACTTTGAAATGCCATTTTTTTAATCTAACATTTAATTCCAAAGAGACAGCCCTTCCCCAGAATGATTGCTTTAAACAGTACACTTGCACATTTGCTAAATCTGCACCCTGAGATGTACTGTATTGCTCTGTTCGTGCCAGTGGGCCCTGTCAGGCAGCCCAAAGCAAACTTTCCCTGGGTCTTCCCAGCCACTGACCTAACCTTATCCAGCTAGTTGGCTTTGGTCATGGGGTGAGTTGCATGAGATCCCAGCACTGGGTGGCAGCAGCACAACAGTAACATAGAAGCAGCTTCACTGAAGTTAGCCTTATGCATGTAAGTAGAACCTTTACCCGAGGGCTATCTTCATGGGCAAATATTTCAGTATCTTCCCTCATGAGCTTAGCAAGTCCATCTGGTGAATATCTGAGCTATACAGAGTCAGAAGGTACCAGGTTCACCTGTGCTGAGTTGTAGTGAGGCTGGGGGTGCTGGAATTGGCCTCAACACTACTGTAGAGATTGGGGCATGAAGGGAGACCAGCCATGGCTCCTGGTCCTCATCACTATCCAGCAACCCCTACGGTAGTGTGCCTGCATTGGCACGTGGTGAAAATGGGATATGGGCATGGCTCGACTTTTGATTCCCTCCAGGGTATCCCAGTGACACTGTCAGAACTCACACATAAATAATGGGCGGTTTGGTGAAGAACCAGGGTGAGTGTGGAGGGGCGGCGGGGGGGGGGGCGGGTGAGGGGGATGGTGGGGGGGGGCATGGGAGGGGATTGGGGGGAGGTAGGGGAGATGGATGACTGTGGCCTGTGAAAATGGACCCTGGAAAAGGGTCACCCTGTCGTGAGAGTTGGGGAGGGGAGAAAACTTAGCTGAGAAAATTGGTGCTAAATAAAAAGAGGAAAAAGTGTTTCATTGTAAATCACTTTTTCTTGAGAAGGAGAAAGGCTTTGTGTGCTATTTTTGTCTTTATGATTTGTCAAAATGATCTGTTTGACACTATTTATGACACTGCATCATTTTTGGCAAACTTTGTGTTGTTCTGTTTTCATGCAGTATTTCACGAACACAAGAGTCTCTTTGAGAAATCCTGAATTTGCTTCTTGTTTTTAAGGTTAGGATTTCCTCATTTTGAGCTACTTTCTACCCATCCCCTTTTCTGGTCACCTCACAACGTGCACCATTTGCCAAGCGAGCAGGTGGGAACCCTCCTTTCCGGAATTTTCCACTGCTGCTCTGGAGATGGCCTAGAGGAGGTGCGTGGGGTGATCTGGATTTAACAGCCCCTATGGTTTTTCTCTCCTTCCCTGTGGAGATGAAGCGAACTTCCTCTTGTTGCCACAATGACCTAGCTGAGGCCTGGAGAAGTACAGACAGCGTGTATGCAGCGAGCTTGTACTCCGTCTTTCGG
The DNA here is from genome assembly GCF_052327205.1 of Somniosus microcephalus. Classification (NCBI taxonomy): domain Eukaryota; kingdom Metazoa; phylum Chordata; class Chondrichthyes; order Squaliformes; family Somniosidae; genus Somniosus; species Somniosus microcephalus. Next base: position 286,908,413 of record NC_140991.1, read on the forward strand.
ATGAGACGTTAAACCAATGCCCTGTCTGCAATCTCAGGTGGACGTAAAAGATCCCATGGCACTATTCAAAGAACAGGAGGGTCCTCGCTCAACTAACATTACTAATAAAAACAACACCTGTCTTTATCACATTGCTGTTTGTGGGACCTTGCTGTGCGCAAATTGGCTGCCGCGTTTCCTACATTACAACAGTGACTGCACTTCAAAAATTACTTCGTTGGCTGTAAAGCACTTTGGATGGTCTGAGGTCGGGAAAGGCGCTATATAAATGCGAGTTCTTTTTTTCTAGGTATACTGGTAATAGTTCTGACAAATGTGTGGATGTCAGTGCCATTGGCTCAGTTGACCCTTGCAGGGGAATTTTCTCTGCAGTGTTGCAAATGTGCTGGGTTTGCTTCAGTCCCTCTTCCTCTATCAGCTGTGATGATGGTGGGTTAGTCCTTGCCTCATGCAGGTACCTCTGTCGGAGTTTTAGAAGCCTTTCTTCCACTGTCTGGATGTTGTGAAGATAAGCTAAGCGTATGTATCACGGGAAGCGATTTGCTGCCCTTATTGCCCAGTTCTGGATTGTTTGAGGTCTCCTCACCTGTGTGGCCACCTCTTGTTGCATCAGGCTGGGTAACTACATTCCAGGATCAGACGAGGGTAGCTTTGCACAATCTGAGGAAAATTCTTGGGCTGCCTCTGTGCTTCTTTCCACAAAGGACTTGTGTTTGGCCCAGCCTGGCAGTAAAGGCATCGATGAGTTGTGTCCAAATTGTTCCCAGGCACTTTGTTCTGCTGGTTTTTCAAAGTGATTTAAATAAAGGGCCTCTTTAAGCATGCTGATGTGAGTTGCCGGCTGATTTTCTTTCTCTTTGTGGTGGATAATCTATTTACAGTGGTGCATTTGTCCTTTTTAATAGAGTACAAGGTCAAATTCGGTTCTGATCAGTGCCCTCAAACTGAATTTGATCTGCGCCATGTTTTTGGGGTATGGTGAAGTACATTATTAAAACCTGGGAGTGCACCAGTCTCTGTAGTTCACCTAGTCACTTTAAGTGAGACACTTTAAGAAGAATCGCATCAAACTTCATGCCGAGAGCATTGAGCGGACATGGGATTACTTTACAGACGGGTATTGTGAGGAGGGAAGGACAGAGAACCAGTGCGGAGTAAAGAGCTTTGGGACGTCCTGAGGTCATGAAAGATGCAAGTCATTCCTTGTTTCTTTCCAAGCTTTGTTCCTTTGTCCTATTACTATTACTATCCACTTTTCAAATTGTACAGTCGGGCCTATTTTACATAAAGTTTTACACTGGCAGTAAACTCTGTGTGCTCCACACAATAAGGTGTGTGTATAACTTGTCTGTACTTTTCAAAAAATGTCATTTTCTGTAAATAACATGTGCGTCTTCTAGAATCTTGTGTAGCACAGCTTTAGGGAAGGGCGAAACTATTTTAATTATAGGCAGGGCAGTAATCTCTGTGGCCTTCAATATATATTTTACAGGTTTTCTAAGGTGTTAAAGCAGATGTTATTTGAAGGATGCGGATACGATCTGGCTTCTGTCAGAATATTCACTGTACAGCCGTTAAAGGGATGTTGTCTTCATGAAAAAAAGGTTTCATACATAACCCCCTTATGACTGAGCCAGTCTGTCCAGTGACTAGGTGAACTACAGAGACTGGTGAGGTCTCAGGTTTTAGGCTCAGTGAGTTCAAGTCCCACTCCAGAGATATAATCCAGGTCGACACTCCCAGTGCCAGTACTGAGGGCGGGCTGCACTGTCGGAGGTGCCGTCTTTCGGATGAAATGTTAAACCGAGGCTCCTTCTGCCCTCTCAGGTGGACACAAAAGATCCGATGCCACTATTCGAAGAAGAGCAGGGTAGTTCTCCACAGTGCCCTAGCCAATATTTATCCCTCAACCAACACCACCAAGATTGGGCTAGAAATTCACCTACTTACTGCCACTCCGTAGCACCATGAAATGGCAATAAAACAGCGGCGGCCGCTCTTTCGCCAGCTGATGGCGGGTCCCGTGACGGCCGCCTTGGCAGCGCCCTGGGAAAAGTATGGTGGCGTGGTGACGTCAATCGGCATGCAATGCCGACTTAATGTCACCAATGCGAACTTCGACCTCAGCGCTGGGTCCTTAGCATGCCAGGTTAACCTGGCCTGCAAGCAGGCTGACAGTGGTGATGTCTGCAGCTCTTAAAGGGACACACACATCATTCAGGTAAGTTTGAATTTAAGGGTTTTGGACTTTTACATTTTTTTTTATTGAAGTGGTGGCTTGCTGCAATAGATGTGAAAAGTTTTTTATGTGTGTAGGGACTGCTGCTGGATGCTTGCAAGGGTTCGGATGGTAAATAAAGGCCTTTGAGAAGATAGAACATGCTGCAAATACTCAGCGGGTCACGCAACATCCATGGAGAGAAAAACTGAGTTCACATCTCAGGTCGACATGCTGCCTGACCAACTGAGTATTTCCAGCATTTTATGCTGTCATTTCACATTTACAGCATCCGCTTGCAGAGGGAAGAGGAAGCCGAAGAGGAGGAATCAGACGGAAGGATGCATCCCAGACAACCCCTTTGTGGCCAGGATATCCAGGATGGAATCATCCGCCTGCGATCCCACTGGCTGGGCAGGCTGCCTCTTCTTGTTGACCCACTGGCTGGGCAGGCTGCATTTCTTGGGTGTGTGAAATGAGGAAGGCACAAGGGTGGAGTTGTGCTGACGGGAGGGCAGGAAAGCAAGAGGTGCATGCCAGAAGGGGGATAACGTACGAGGATACCTGCATCTTGTATCCTTTCAGCCCTGCCGCTGGCCAAGGGAATCCTGACTGATTTCCCCTCTCAAACTCAATGTTGCTTAGGCCAGTACTACGCTGGAGTGTCAGCCTAGATTATGTGCTCAAGTCTCTGGAGTGGGGCTTAAACCCACAACTTTCTGACCCAGAGGTGAGAGTGCTACCCCTGAACCACAGCTGACAAATCAGGAGTGGAATCCTGCCTGATTTTCCGCTCCCTGATCGAAGGGTGCTGAGGCCAATTGCAACACTCCCACTGCCACCCTAGCCGAGATTAAGTAACTGAGCACAGACCAGGGATTGAACTGGGATCTCACTTGTCTGTGTGGCTTGGTTGAATGCATTTCAGTGAATCATTGGAGGGAACCTGCTGTTGCAATCTTTTGAGCAAGAAAATGTCTGCTTGCGTCTGTGTGGTGTTGGAAAATCAGGGAAGCTTGTTGTTAAGATAATCAATAGATTAACATAAACTTGATGACAAACTCATTAGAGACCAGATTAAGTAAACCAATGAAAGCCACGCACTGGTGTTCTTTCATATAACCAACATGTATTTTTTTTGATTAGTCGATCCTTATTCCCTGGCTAATCAAGGTGTGTTAATAAATGATGAACATTAGCCCCTGTCTATGCTGAGTTAGTTTAGACAGCAGGAGCAATGACAACTTGCACTTATTTTGCTCCTAAGGTAGAAAAACATCCCATGGCGCTATATAAATGCAAGATGCCAATGGGCACCAAGCCAAAGAAGGGGATATGAGGAGGGATGGCTTAAGACTTTTGCAAAGTGGTAGGTTTTAAGGAGAGTCTTAAAGGAGTAGAGCGAGGAGGAGAGGTAGAGAGGTTTTGGGATGGAATTTCAGAGCTTAGGGCCTAGACAGCTGAAGGCATGGCTGCCAATGGTGGGGCAAAAGGAGGGGTGGTGGGTGCATATGTGCCCAACATTTGGCCTTGTTGTTCCTGGACTAGAAAATGGAAAACCAAGCAGGTATCTTGCTCCTTGAGAGGAGTTGTGTGGCTGCGTTAACATTGTCTTTCTTTTACTTGCAGGCCAAGTACGCAGGGCTCATCTTCCGTCATGAAGGCTGGCCACTTTGTGTCCATGAAAAGGTGGTGGTGCAGTTAGCATCTCTCCACAGGGTCCCTCTCAAGTTTGGAGATTTTTACATACAGATTGTACCACAGGGGAACCAGTCTGCAAAATTGGTGCTAAAATGTCTTTCCAGAAATGGACAGTCAGTAGAAGAGGTTCTTGTCCCCGAGTGTGTCTATGCGAATGTCTTCACCATGGAATTTCTAGAAAATGTGAACCGTGAGAGGAACTGTTCTCTGCATAGCTGTCTTCTAACAAGTGGCACTGCTGTTCTGAGAGTACATTGGAAGAACGTAATTAACCCTGCGTTTGTCAACAGGCCGAAAACCATACCGACCCATTTCTACTCCAGTTCAGTTCACCATGACCAGTTGATAGATACCAGCTTCGCCACAGAAAAGATGCCTCAAATGACGGAAAGCAGCAACTCGCCAGACCATTGCACCTCTGGTGATGCAACGGTTTCATCTGAGAAATCAGCAATTTTGGAAGATAAAATGAACTGTGAGACTCATTTACCAGGGGGCATTCAGTCTTTTGAAAGAGATCTCAAACAGGAGCCTTCCAAGGGATCTAGTGAAGGAGATTGCTCATTGTTTCCCCAAAATTCTAATAGCACTGAAGTATCTCCTTTACCAACTTTAGTTCGACCTAGTCCTCTTTCTGCTGAGACCCCAACAGTCAAAGATGAAGTTCTGGTGGTTCCTATCCCTGAGAGCAGGATTAGTACAAAAGTTTTAACCTTTGCCACAGACTTAAGCAGTCCATGCCAACGGCGGAAGCAGCAACGGGATTCAATGTATTTTGAAACAAGGCGCCTTTTCAGAAAATCGTACATGGAGGCTCTGCAGAACCCAATGCAACTGGGCTTCAGTTCTGAGGAATCTATAGCCGAGGAAATCATGGAGCATAAAACTGAAGTGATCAGTAATGGAAACTTAAGGACATGTAATAATAGAGCTGGTGACAAGCAGAATCGTAAGCATGACCTGCCCAGTGACAGGTCTCCAACTAAAGGAGGGAATGAAGATGCTAGAAGCAGCCAGCACTGCCAAGACCCAGTTAGGCCTGTGACATTGCAAGAACATTCTTCTGACACTGGCAGCAGAACCTGTCGCAGGAGATCCAAATCCTTGGATATGGCCTACAAGAACTTACAGGACAAAGCACTAAGGACAAGATGCTCTTCTGGTGATTCCTCAAGAAATCAAAAAAAAGTATTAAATGGACACGCAGCGGAACCGGAGAAGCTGGATTCTGACGTGTGTTTGGTCAAAGCTGGAAGCAGCTCCACTACTCCAGGTAAAGACTGAAATTCAGATCAGCTATCTGATTTTTCCAGTTTAAATCACTATCAAGTCTTAAAATGTCAGCCAGGGTGTACAACACTCGGTGACATGGAATTTCCTCGTAGTTGGAAGTGAATTGGAGCAAGAGCCGCTCCAAGGAAATTCCGGGATGCTTTACACATTAGGTTTTGGCTCAGTAATAACCAGATGTGGTTGGACAGAAAGCCCTTCTTCCTTCATGGCTTTGAAATGATGATATAAATCTTTCCTTTATACTCCCCCATTGTTTAGTGGATAAATGCAACACCCACTGTGCTGCTGATTAGACTTCAGTCTTGTGTTGAGTTAACTGATGCAAAATTTTCCTCATTGTCCTTGGGATAGGGAGAGAGGGTAAAACAGTGGGACAAGGGTTCGCACTCCAGATCACGATGCAGTGATCTTTGTAGAAAATGCACAAGTACAGACAATTATTGAGAACACTATCACTCCCATGGTTAAATAGCAAAATCCAGTAACAGAACGCGAGGCAATCCATTTCTTCCAGCGATCCAGCAGTTCATGCTCTGGGTAGTGTTTCCGTAACAAAGGCTCATTTTAATGTGGACGGGTCGTTAGCCTGACAAAGGGAGGAATGGCTAGATGTGGTGGGTGGGGGGAAGTGGGGGATGGCTGCCCCACTCATATCAGACACAAGTTTCCCGCTGGATGTCAACCCGCTATTCAGGGAGTGGAAATCTCATCACTGCTCGCCAGGGCTGTCTGGAGTGGGGCTCGGACCTGCAACCTTCTGACTCAGAGGTGGAAAGGCGACCACTGAGCCAAGGCTCACTCCAGATTAGAGAGGAGAAGCATCAGCTGAGGTTTCTGTTTCTTATCACAGTCCAGCGGTCCCGCTGGATAGTGCGCACGCGTACACTGGATAAGGAAAGGCTTAAGCTCGACAGCGATAATCCCCAGGGCCTGCTGTTTGGGCTCACAAATAAATAATGGCTACCTAGGCCAGGTACCTGAGGGTAACTGGTGTTTGTGCAACTGTACCGAACGAGGAGTCAACAATTTCAAGAGAGGAACTGGAGAGAATTCTCAGGTAAAATAAAACCAGAACAATATGCTATCTCACAGACTGCCTAACTGTGCTGACACAGACATCCTCTGATGCCTCTCTTGAATAAGCTTAGCATTGGAGGTTTCACCTGTCAGAATCACTTTAATCTGTTGCCACACTGACATGAAAACAAGCCTTAAATTGCTGCAAAGATCTGCGGATGTGTGGTTAAATAGTTGATGTGTGTAAAAGGGTCCCGACCTTTTATCTGTAAAACCCGAGAGAAATGTCTCATTATAAGGAAACAATGGTTGGTCCACATTAACCTTTGACACTGTCCAACCGAGTCTGCTCAATGCTTTTGATGTAATTATGAAGGTCAGAGCAACATGGAAGAATGTTTTCTTCTGTTTGTTAATCTTAGCAAAAAAAAGTAGACGTTCGTGCAAAGTGATGTTGCCTTCTTACATAGAAGCATACAGAAGTTACAGCACAGAAACAGGCCATTCAGTCCAACTGGTCTATGCCAGTGTTTATGCTCCACATGAGCCTCCTCCCATCCTACTTTATTTAACCCTATCTGCAAATCCTTCTATTCCTTTCTCCCTCATGTACTTCCCCTTAAATGCATCTATGCTATTTGCCGCAACCACTCCTTGTGGTAGCGATTTCCACATTCTTCCCACTCTCTGAGTAAAGATGTTTCTTCTGAATTCCTTACTGGGTTTATTAGTGACTATCTTATATTGATGGCCCCTAGTTTTGGACTCTCCCACAAGTGGAAACATCTTGGGGGAGAAATTGGGTGAGTAGCGCCACCTGTTAGCGCCTAAAGAGGCAGTCAGTGGCTGTAGCGCCACTGGCTGCGTCTCCGGCGATATTCAGTAGGGGCGCTAATGGTGGCGTTAGGCATTTGCGCTGCGCCGCCACCGATGACGTCATCGGTGTGCGCAGCGCCCCATTTGCGATATTTGGTAGCGAACGCCGCAGTTGCGCCGCTCGCTACCCGCGCCCGGTTCACGGGACCTTACTGTGCTGGCAGCGGCGCAAGTTAAGGTGGAGGTGCGGGGCGGCCGCCTGCCAGCACCTCCGTCCCCGGCCTCCTAACCCCCCCCCCGCGGCATTGCCGGCTGTTTCCTGAGAGCCCGGCACTTCTCCTTGGTGCCGGGCTCATTTGCCGGCACTCGTGATCGGGGATCGCGCTGTTGCAGGCACCTCCCCCTTAACAGTGGGAGGAAGGCCTGCAGTACCGCAGTGTGTCGTGCCGCAGCATGTGGCGCTGCGGCATGTTGCGCTGCGATAATCAGTTTCAGCGCCCTAAGAGGGACGCGGAGCACCTCGAGCCTCGCCCCGTCTTCCTCGAGGGGCACTGAAACTGAATTTCTGGCGATCGGTATCACTCCGATCGCTGCGCTAAATCCTGCGCTCAGGCGACTTTTGCGCCACTTTGGCGCCCCAACCCAATTTCTAGGCCCTTGTCTATGCCTACCCTATCAAACTCATTCCTAATTTTAAAGGCCTCTATCAGGTCACCCCTCTGCCTTCTCTTTTCTCGAGAAAAGAACCCCAGCCTGTTCAGTCTTTCCTGATAGTTATAACCTCTCAGTGTCATCCTTATAAATCTTTTTTTCACTTTCTCCAATTCGTATACCTGTATATCCTTTTTATAATATGGAGAACAGAACTGTGCCAAGTACTCTTAAGTGTAGTTTAACCAAGGTTTGATATAAATTTAACATAACTTCTTGGCTTTTCAATTCTATCGCTCTAGAAATGAACCCCAGTGCTTTGTTTGCGTTCTTTATGGCCTTTATGTTTGTGTTGCTAACATATTTGTACTAACATCTATCTTCTTAATAATGTTAGATGACCTTTTCTTTTATTTGTTCTTGCTAGGCATATGACACTGGCAAGGCTGCATTTATTGCCCATCCCTAGCTGTCCCGAGGTCATTGAGAGTCAGCCATGTCGTGTCGGATTGGCATCACAATTGCCACAAGCAAACATGTATCAAAGACTCTGAGTGCTCTCCATGTTTACAATAGAGATAACAGCTTCCTCCAATGTCTTAGATGCTAAGGGCATTGCCCAATGTGGAACTGAGCTGTAGAGACCAAGAAGGTTCCAAATTCACCTGATCTGCCTTGATTTAGAGGATCTCAGCTGGGGCAAGTCTAGGTTCATGGGAACAGGAGTAGGCCATTCAGCCCCTCCTGCCCGTTCCGCCATTCAACCAGACCATGGCTGATGGCATTCAATGTGGGGAAGTCGGAGGAGCACTACGAATGGTTTCATCATTCCTAGGCTAGGGAGGCAAAAATCAGCCCATCTTCTACTGCTAATCGCTATCCAGGGATTGCAGGAGGAGTGTGGATATCAGGCTGTGATGCTCCTGCAATTCAAAGAGCTTACCAGACCTTGCTGTCTAGGCTTATGTGCAGAATGGGTGAGATACTGGAGGATCAACAGCATTAATGGAACTATAGCCCAGATTTCAACCCAGGCTGTCCAGTGCAAATGGAGTGGGATGGTAGTTAAAATGGTGTGGGGGGAGGTTGCACCATGTTCTTGATGCATTCCTGCCCACACCACTTTAACTACACGCAGAGCAGAATCGGGAGGGCAGCCCATCCCAGCCAGGGCCGGCTTAAGATGCAGAAGTCATGGCCTGATGGTGTCAGAAAGCATTAGTCCAGTGCAATATTGAGGGAGTGGTGTACTGTCAGAGGTGCTGTATTACGGATGAGACGTTAAACTGAGGCCCCGTCTGCCCTCTCAGGTGGATGTAAAATATCCCACGGCACTCCTGGCCAATATTTATTCCTCAACCAACACCACCAGAAAAACAAATTATTTGGCCATTTATCTCATTGCTGTGGTGCAGCTGTGCTTTCCCTCACAGCTACAGTGACTACACTTCAAAAGGAATTATTTGGCTATGAACATTTTGGGACGTCCTGAGGGTGTGCAAGGTGCTGTATTAATGCAGGTTCCTTCTTCCTTACATTATCTGAGCCTGATCCTGTCTCCAGCCAATGTCCTCATGCATGCAGTTCCCAACAGAAGCCACTGTGTAATCAGGATATTTTCCCTTCCCAAGCTGAAACCAATTATAGCACCTAGCCACTGCACTGCTTGAGATCAGCTAACTGAGCACAGACCGGCAACTAAACCCAGGACTGTTGTGTCGGTACCTTTCTACCTAGACACAATTTAGGACTCAGAACCCAGAGATTCAAACATGAAGTGCTTTATTCGAAGGGAAAAGGAAGTTCTGGAAAGTTCTGAACAAAGAGAGCTAAACTTAACTAAGAGAACACCCAACCATTTATCTGCTGTGACAGCGCCACCACAGGTGGGAGGAGAACACACAATACATAACAAGGACCTTCTGAGTTTATGAGGTTTTATCATCATTTCCAAACGTACTTAGTAGTCGGCGGCAACCATGGAATCCTAACTGGTGAGTTAGCGGTAAATGCAAACCAGAAGATGAATTCTTGTTGTCACATCCTTGACATGTAACTGATAATGAAAGGATAATTCTACTTTGTGTTACATCACTGGCCTACACATAACAATATTTAATAGACCATCAGTAAAGACATGTGTAGGAGATTGTCAAGTGAATAGACATTTGCAACATGAAGTGCTGCCTCTTCATGTCAATTCATGTCAATTTGAGTGATGGAAAGAAAGACTTGCTTTTCACGACCACTGGACGTCTCAAAGCGCTTTACAGCCAATAAAATACTTTTGGAGTGTAGTCACTGTTGTAATGGAGAACATTGTATCTGACTAGTGTTTACATTGGTGAACTTTAAAATTAGTTCTGGCATGATATCTACCCATGAAGTGGGTCTACTTTAAACCGACACTGAATTGGCATATAGTCAGGTGACTGAAATTGCCCAATGGAGGTCAGATTTCAGCTGGTTCTGGATCCAGTTTCACTTTCAAATGTCAATGTAAACAAAGCTTTGCATGAGTGTCTCAGTTCAATGAGTCCCACACCACATGAGCTATACTTTCCTGCACTATTCTGTGCATCTTGGAAGTGTTGTATAACCTGACAGATTAGTATTGTCTACAAGTACAGTAGCAACAATGACAAATTGCATTTATATAGTGACTTTAAAATATCCCAAAGTGCTTCACAGGAGCATTATCGGACAAAATTTGACACTGAGCCACATAAGAAGATATTAGGACAGGTGATCAAAAGCTTGGTCAAAGAGGAAGGAGTTAAGGAGCATCTTAAAAGAGGTGAGAGAGAGGCAGAGAGGTTTAGGAAAGTAATTCCAGAGCTTAAGGCCTAGGCAGCTGAAGACACGGCCACCAATGGTGGAGCGATGAAAATTGAGGATGCACAAGAGGCCTGAACTGGCGGAGTGCAGAGATTTAAGAGGGTTGTGGGGCTGGAGGAGGTTACACAGATAGTGAGGGGCAAGGCCATGGAGGGATTTGAAAACAAGGATGAGAATTTTAAAATTGAGCCAACGTAAGTCAGCAAGCACAGGACTGATGTGTGAACGGGACTTGGTGCAGGTTAGGATACAGGGTCAGCAAGCACAGGACTGATGTGTGAACGGGACTTGGTGCGGGTTAGGATACAGGGTCAGCAAGCACAGGACTGATGTGTGAACGGGACATGGTATGGGTTAGGATACAGGGTCAGCAAGCACAGGACTGATGTGTGAACGGGACTTGGTGCGGGTTAGGATACAGGGTCAGCAAGCACAGGACTGATGTGTGAACGGGACATGGTACGGGTTAGGATACAGGGTCAGCAAGCACAGGACTGATGTGTGAACGGGACATGGTACAGGTTAGGATATAGGGTCAGCAAGCACAGGACTGATGTGTGAACGGGACATGGTATGGGTTAGGATACAGGGTCAGCAAGCACAGGACTGATGTGTGAACGGGACTTGGTGCGGGTTAGGATACAGGGTCAGCAAGCACAGGACTGATGTGTGAATAGAACTTGGTGTGGGTTAGGATACAGGGTCAGCAAGCACAGGACTGATGTGTGAACGGGAGTTGGTGCGGGTTAGGATACAGGCAGCAGAGTTTTGGACGAGCTCAAGACCAGAATAGATGCTTCTAGAATGATTGAAGGAATGGTTTGTGAGCATTACTGTACTAGTTACATCCGGGCTCCGAGTTTCAGAAAGAATCCACCACAGGGTTAAATATCAAAGGCCAAACCAATAGTCTTATTTTTACTACGCATGATAATTATTAGTAACAGCATTTATATTTCACTTGAATCTTGCAAAACAGCAACATGTTTTCTTTTAATCTCTCATCGCCTTCGAAAATACTTTTTAGATATGTTGTGTTGCCAAGGGTCACGAGCGTGGGCAGGGAAAGCAGAGATCCCATGTAGAAAAATAAGAACCTTCACATCTCGGGCACTTTGCCCAGTGGCTTATCAGCATACATATTTTATAATTTCAGTTTCACATAAAATACCAGGAAGAATCCTTCTGCAAATTATTCGTGCTTTATTTTGGTACAGTTGTGAGTCATTTATCGTTGGAGCGCCTCAGAGTATTGCCACATTACTTAATGGGACCGATTTGCTTTTTGCAGGTTCCTCCCAGAGCTGTGCGACTGAGATGCAGAGGAGGGGCAGCTGCCAAGCAGTTTTAAGCCAGACGTGGGAAGCTGCAAAGATTCCTCCTTCAGCCCCTTGCCCTCAAGCCGCACTGCAGGCCCAGCGCGCTACCCAAGCCTGCAGCAACCTCCCCACTACGGCCGCAGAGGTCAACTTGGACTTGCTGCAGTCGGGAGTCGCCCAGTTACCAGGTTGGTATGCTCACCAGCAGAAAATGGCTTCAGAGTGTTACAAAAGGAAACAATTAAATGGCAGGCGGGGGGGAACAAAAGAGCAAGCTAAAAATCCAATACTCTGGTGGTTTTCGCTAAATTATCTGTTAGTTAAGTTCTTGGCCAACACATCAGTGAGACACCTTGAAAAGTATAATGATGAGCATTCAGGATGAATTAAAAAAAAAAGTACATAACTCAGAAATATGTTACAAGCTCCCCTGATGGCTGAGGTCCAAATGCAGCATTAATGTGGAACTGAGTTGTATTGATCAGGATTGTCTACGGTTTGAACCCTGGTCTGTGCTAGAAAGGGGAAAAATTGGCATTGGTTCCCACCAATGTTCCACCTAATTTACATCGAGAAAGCCGGTCCCAGGCTGCGCAGGACCGTCAGAGAGCTGCCACGGCCGCACAACATATAGGGAACATTGGTTCCCACCCTCGATGATTATTTAGGCACCTAGAATCATAGAGCACAGCACGAGGCCACTCAGCCCATCGTGCCTGTACCGGCTATTTGAAAGAGCGATCCAATTAGTCTCACTCACCTGCTCTTTACACATAACCCTGCAAATCTTTCCTTTTCAACTATATTTCCAATTCCCTTTTGAAAGTTATTATTGAATCTGCTTCCTCCACCCTTTCAGGCGGTGCATTTCAGATCATAATAACTCGCTGCCTAAAAAAATCTACTCATCCAACCACCCCCTAATGGGTATCTGGCCCCTGGACGAATAAGGATTGTGTTTGCCTGTGATGCACACTTGAATAGCTTGCTGTCTCGGCTCACATGTAGAGTCTGGCTACTTGGGTGAGGTACTGGTGGAAGGCTATCACTTGTGGTACCCAGGTGGTTTAGAGTCAGAGTTGGTAGTCGCAGTGCTTCTTGACCGAGTGTGTCATTAGAGGCGATGCTGATCTTGATCTGGTCCATATTAGTGATCCAGAAAGTGTACAGGAAATGGATGTCGCAGCACCCCTGAGATACAGCGACCACAGAATGATAAAGTTTTACATAATCTGCGAGGTCACAAATATACAAAACCAGGAGCCAGTGACATAACTTTAAAAGGGCTAAATTCAATGAAAGGAGGGAACAACTAAAGCAAATAGATGGCGGAGATTGTTTAGCAACACATCAGTAGAAGACAACTAGGACACCTTTAAAGGTATAGGGGTAAAAATTTGGTTGCTTTGCACCTCCCGTTAGTGCCCTAAGAGGGCTCTAATGGGGCGCAAAGCAACTAGTGCCCGGGGACAGCGATGTTTGCGCCGCTCGCAAAATTGACGAGACATTTTGCGGCGGCGCTAAACACTACCGCCATGATCGTGACGTCAGTCGAGCATGCAATGCCCCGGACTGGATATTGAGTGGCGCCCCCTGCCTTTCTGCCTGCTGCTAGCAATGACAGGTTGAGGGGAGCGTTTTGCAGTCGGGAAGGGACTGGGGGAGCACTATTTAAAGGTGACCGCTTCCTGCCTTTTTTTGTCGGCGACATTTTTGCACCAAGCATTCTGAGAGAGAGAAATAGACTTTTGGAGAGATTCAACGCTGTGTGAAGGAGTTTAGGGTACTGAGCAGCACTTTGCAGGTTCATTTTGATTTGACCTTGCATCGATTTAGAAGAGACTGTGGGGGCTGCACTCTGAGCTCTTTCCTTGGGCCTCTCCATTGTTCTTTCCAGCAGAATTGATGTACAGGTCTCTCCAGGCCGAGATTCAAGGCTGCAATGAGCAGGGTGTGGATGGAGAGCAAAATCAACCCTCCCCTTTAAGAACTGTCCGGCGCCATTGTGTCTGTGTTCCATTGCTGACTGACATCACATGAGCTTCGCCAGCGCTCTGAGGTAGCGCCTCGCTCTTTGGCGTTATTGCCTTAAGAGAGGTGTGTAGTGCCTGATTTAGCGCTCCAATCACCTCCAGGGGCGATAGAAGCCAAGTTTGCAGTCGGAGGCGATAATTTGCGCCCGGCCGATAATTGCGCCCCAAACGGGGCAATACCGAATTTCTCCCCCACAGTGCTGAACATGCAGGATAAATATACTCCCAAAGCCAACAAGCTCATACTCAACAAATATGACCCTTAATGGATTAAAAAACAAATTAAAATGTGAGATAAAGAGGAAAACGGCCTGTACAAATTCTACAGGGAGAAAGGAGAAGGGCTTATTGGGAAGAATCCGGAAAATTTGAAAACACATTAAAAGGGTGTTCAGAGGGGCAAAGCGAGAAATGGAAAAAAGCATAGTAGCTGAGACTAAGTATAAAAGTGAAGAATTCTTTCAGTACCACCTGGCATGGTAACTAATGGAAGGAAACTATTTGGCCATGCCTTTGGCCATGATTTTTCACTTCCAATGGGCAAGGCTCCCAGCAAAGGCCTCCATGCAAAATTGCACAAACCCAAATTTTTCTGAAGTAAGCGGACCAGTGGCATAGATTTACAGGAAGTCACTGATATACAAGCCCAGTGTTAAGAATGTTATTACTTCTCCAACTGGTCCAAAACATAGCTATCTGACTCCTGCAACAAATCCCTCGTCCACAATATGTACTTTGCTGACTTACATTGGTCACTTGTCCCGAAATACAAGAAATCCTCGTCCTCCTCTTCAAATCCATCCATGGCCTCACCCATTCCAACCTCCTCCTGAACCCTTCTGCACTTTAACTCTGATCCTTTGTGTATCTCTCCCATCCCTTTGCCCCACCATTGATGGCCGAGCCTTCAGTTGCCTTGACCCTACTCTCTAGAAATTCCTCCCTAATCCCTTCTGCCTCTCCTCTTCTCTGTCCAACATTAAAAACCTTCTCAAATCCCATAATTTCAACCAAGCTTTGGTCACCGCTCCTACTCTCTCCCTGCTTGGCTCATCATCTATTCCCTTATCTATGACTATTTATTTTTCTCACCCCTCTCTGTAGAGCACCCTGAGACATTTTCTATATTGTAACTGAATACTTTTTGCCAAAGATAGATGGGGGAAGAATGAATACACATGTCATGAATCTTATCATTCATGGAGAAATGACTCATGAAATAACACTGGGTGGCCAGCTGGTGGCGCTGTCCAAGGAGTATAAATACTCGGGCGTGGGCCCAGCTTGCCCAGGACGTTTTTGTAACCAGGAACTAGTGATGTAACTAGAATCTCATGGTTGTGAAACAGTTGATTAAATCCTTGCTTTATACTCAAACCAAGTGCTTAGTGAGTTTTCTTACATCAACACAGTCTCCGTTATTTGTAATTTTACCCCACAGGGAGCAGAGACAAAGCTGGTCGAGCTGTGATCCAGATCTGCACACACAACGTAATCTGGGTGAACCAAAGCTGCCCCAGCACAGAGCTGACCCATCTGCTGTTGTACTACTACACCATTCCCAGGTATGGAAACCATAGGTGCCTAGGGATGTTTGTTTGACTTGATACCATCCATGTGCTTTTGGTGAGATCCTGCCCGGTCCGTGGTTAATTCTACTTCATCTATTAAATGTTTATGTCCACTCTGTTCAAATCATTGACATTTCGTTCAGAATGTTGGTGATATTTTGCACTCAGCTGAGGGACGTTAGCTTCTGCCTTTCAGACACTCCATGTTAGCTTCAAGTTTTCCCAGGTCAAGTCTGGCACCATTAGATGCAGTGTAAAGTTCCCTTCTCTCGTGACATTTCCATTTCCCAAATTAGGTGCGGCTCCAGAGGTGGATTACTGCAGGGACTGCAGCCAAAAATATAGGGCGTCTGGTAAAACTAATCTATTGCACAACCCAGTCTTGAGTCTCCTTGTTTTACCCATTTCTTTATTCCTCCTCCTCTTCCTCGCCTGAAGGCATTGAGTGGTACTGGGGTTCGGAAGGCGCTACCATAATCAAATGGCCATTCATCACATGCTGAAATTGACAGTGTGACGGGAAGCCGCCTCCAACTCACTGACTTCTGCATTTAACTGCAGCGTGTTAGTCTGCGTGCGAGAAATCCCCTCAGGAGAGGCGGCTTGCCAATTTAAATATGTTAACAGGTGTTTTAAACTTATTATGGGTGCACGGGTTTCCCGGGCTTCCTGGAACTCGTCAGTGAAAACAAGGCGAGAGAACCACGGCAATTGAGGGGACTGAAGAAATGATAGGCAAAAATTCCCGTAAGTACTGAGACCTCACAGCTGCTTCCGTGTGTGAAAGGCTTTTGCTCACAGTACTTGTTGTGAGAGTTTACTTTTACTACTTTACAGGTGATTTCTATTACTTTGGAGCTGACCTTCACTACTTAAGAAGCTGGTGCTTCTGATCTCCACTTTGCATGTGTGGTGTATCCGATCAGCATGGGTGCCACTTATGCTGTTTTAGCTTGGACCTCAGCTGGCCAGCAGCAGGAGCACCACCAGCAGCACCAGCATGCTCCTCACAGACTTGTCACTCCACAGGAGAGAGGGGATGAGCAGAGAGGTGCAGCTCGCAGGAGGTGACATCCACAACATAGGGTGTACAGACAGAAGATCAGCTTCCTGGACATGTCTGAACAGTGTCTCAGGAGGCTCAGCATCTCGCATCAGATCGTCACAGAGATTTGCAGCCTGCTGGAAGACCTGATGCCAAGTTGACCTGTTGGTCAAGCTTTATCAGTGGCTGTCAAAGTCACCACCGCCCTCAACTTCTTTGCCTCCCTTCCAGGGATCTGCCAGAGACATTTACAAGATTTTGCAGTCGGCCGCCCACAAATGCATCACTGATGCCAGTTTGCCAGGGCAGGCAATTATGTACATGATGTGCCTCAATAATTCCGAGACTCGATGTTAGCGAAACAAAACAAGGCTTTTATTAACTTAGAAAGTAACACGTGAGAGAGGTATCTTCCTTCTGGAGACTGAGGCCAGACTGAGCTAGCTTACAAAAGGGGCCAGGTATGGGCGGAGCCCTACACACAGCACATTCCAGCACATTCCAATAAACAATACAATGAGGACTGGGGGAAGGGAGATGACACTGAAACCGACCACAGTCACAGGCAGTGATGGATGGAATATTTCATCACATTCACCCCTTCTATAGATTTAGTCTGTTCGGGGGTTTGATAGTCCTCTGCGACCGACGTGGCTGTTGTGGTGCCGCGGGTGTCAGCTGGGTGTCCCCGGTAGCCTCCTGGGTCTCTGCCGGGGGTGC
This sequence comes from Somniosus microcephalus, assembly GCF_052327205.1. Taxonomy (NCBI): domain Eukaryota; kingdom Metazoa; phylum Chordata; class Chondrichthyes; order Squaliformes; family Somniosidae; genus Somniosus; species Somniosus microcephalus. Next base: position 286,925,635 of record NC_140991.1, read on the forward strand.
CGCCAGGGTTGTTGAAGGGGTAGTTGGTGGGGGTGCCGTTGGTCGATGTTCTTCCGGGGGTGATGAAAGAGTAGTGGGTGGGTAAGAGTTGCTGTGATCGTTGTTGCTGCTATTGCCGTGGTTGTTGTCGATGCCGGCTGGGGCGACGTCTTTTATGGACACGGTGTCCTCCCTTCCGTCGGCGTGCCGGACATATGCATATTGGGGGTTGGCGTGGAGTAGGTGTACTGGCTCCACCAGAGGGTCCGTCTTGTGGCCCCTCACATGCCTTCGCACGAGTACCGGACCTGGGGTGGAGAGCCATGACGGCATGGATACGCCTGAGGTGGATTTCCGGGGAAAGACAAACATTCGTTCATGAGGCGTGGCATTAGTGGCCGTACACAATAGCGACCGTATCGAATGGAGCACATCCGAGAGGACTTCCTGCCAGCGGGAGATAGGGAGGCCCTTGGTCCTTAGAGCTAGAGTGACTGCTTTCCATACTGTCCCGTTCTCTCGCTCCACTTGGCCGTTACCCCGGGGGTTGTAGCTGGTGGTACGGCTCGTGGCGATCCCCTTGGACAGCATGTACTGGCGTAGCTCTTCACTCATGAAGGACGCCCCCCTATCCGTATGGATGTAGCTCGGCATACCGAACAGGCAGAACAGGCTGTTGAGGCATTTAATGACCGTGGCGCTGGTCATGTCTGGGCAGGGGAAGGCGAATGGGAACCGGGAGTATTCGTCCACAATGTTCAGGAAGTAAACATTGCGGTCGACGGACGGGAGGGGGCCCTTGAAATCTAAGCTGAGCCGCTCAAAGGGCCGTGTAGCTTTGATTAAGTGGGCTCTATCTGGGCGGTAGAACCGAGGCTTGCACTCAGCGCAAGTGCGGCAGTTCCTGGTCAGAGACCGAACTTCCTCAATCGAGTAGGGTAAGTTACGGGACTTTATGAAGTGGAACAGCCGCGTGACCCCTGGGTGGCAGAGGTCGTTGTGGAGGGTTTGTAGCCGATCCCCGGTGGCGCTGGCACACATCCCTCGTGAGAGGGCATCAGGGGATTCGTTAAGGGCCCCTGGCCGGTAAATGATGTCGTACTCGAAGGTGGAGAGCTCGATCCGCCACCTAAGAATCTTATCATTTTTAATCTTCCCCCTCTGTTTATTATTGAACATAAACGCTACCGACCGCTGGTCGGTAAGTAGGGTGAAGCGTTTGCCGGCTAGGTAGTGGCGCCAGTGGCGCACTGCCTCCACGATGGCTTGGGCCTCCTTTTCCATGGAGGAGTGTCTGATCTCGGGCCCTTGGAGGGTCCTCGAGAAGAAAGCTACGGGCCGCCCCGCCTGGTTGAGGGTGGCCGCCAAGGCGAAGTCAGACGCATCACTTTCCACTTGAAATGGAGTGTTCTCGTCCACTGCCTGTAGCGTGGCCCGCTCAATATCCTGCTTAATGCTTTTGAAGGCGGCGTGGGCCTCAGCAGAGAGCGGAAAAGAGGATGCTTTCAAGAGGGGGCGGGCTTTGTCGGAGTAGTTGGGGACCCATTGGGAATAATAAGAAAATAACCCCAGGCACCTTTTCAGGGCTTTGGGAGTGTTGGGCAGGGGCAGCTCCCGTAGGGGGCGCAATCGGTCGGGGTCTGGTCCGATTTCCCCATTCTCCACCACGCTGCCTAGTATGCAGAGGCGCGTGGTGTTGAAAACGCACGTGTCCTCGTTGTAGGTGAGGTTTAGTTTTTGTGCGGTTTCCAGGAACCTCTCGAGGTTCGAGTCGTGATCCTGCTGATTGTGGCCGCAGATGGTGACGTTGTCGAGGTAGGGGAAGGTTGCCTGCAAGTGGTGGTCATCGACCATGCGGTCCATCTCCCTCTGAAAGACCGAGACCCCATTCGTCACCCCAAAGGGGACTCTGAGGAATTGGTAGAGGCGTCCGTTCGCCTCGAAGGCGGTGTACGGGCGGTCCTCTGGTCTGATAGGGAGCTGGTGGTACGCTGACTTGAGGTCGATGGTGGAGAACACCCGGTATTGGGCGATTTGGTTCACCATTTCTGATATGCGGGGTAGCGGGTAGGCGTCTAGTTGGGTGTACCTGTTGATCGTTTGACTATAGTCGATCACCATCCGTTTCTTCTCGCTACCCCTTACCACTACCACTTGGGTGCGCCACGGGCTGTTGCTGCGTTCAATAATGCGCTCTTTCAGGAGCCTGTCTACCTCGGTCGCGATAAACCGCCTGTCCTCCCAGCTGTACCTCCTGCTTTTGGTCGCTATTGGCCGGCAGTTAGGGGTAAGGTTCGCGAATAGCGAAGGCGGCTTTACCTTCAGGGTAGCCAGACCGCACACTGTGAGGGGCGGCTGGGACCCACCGTACTTGAGCGTGATGCTTTGGTGGTTGCACTGGAAATCCAGGCCCAAGATCACGCTCGCACATAGGTTCTTCATGATTAATACTTTAAAATTATCGTATACAGTTCCGTTAACGCCCAATTGCACCGTGCAGTAACCCAGAATGGTCGATGTCTGGGTTTTATCAGCCATAGAGATGGTACCCTGAGCAGGGACCACCTTTAGGGGGAGTTGTTGTGCCAGTTCAGGGTGGATAAAACTCTCCGTGCTTCCACTGTCAATTAAACATTTAACCCGGCACCCGTTTACCTCGATGTCCACCATTGATTTGGATAGCGGGTGCGGCCTGGTCTGGTCCACTGTGACCGATGCCACTGTAGGGCCCTGATCGATACAAGATGGCGTCCACGCTGTCTGCTCATAAGATGGCGGACCCCACGAGGTCGGGCAAGATGGCGTCCAAGATGGCTGCTCCCACGGCACACACACGGCGGTGGCGGGTTTTCTGGCGGTTGGTTTTCCGGCGGGGTTCCCTCTGCACGCCTTCCCGAAGTGCCCCTTCTTACCGCACTTAAAGCAGGTGGTGCCTTTCGCCGGGCACAGGTTTCTGGTGTGTTTTGGCTGCCCGCAGAAGTAGCAGTTGGGTCCCTGACGCGTCGCGGCTGTCGTAGGGCTTCTGGGGGGAGAGCGGGGCCCCGCCGGTGTCGGGCTGCCGGGCGGGGAAGATGCCTTCCAAGATGGCGGCGTCCTCGGTGCACACGTGGCGGCGTGGATGGCGCGGGCTGAAGAGTAGGCGTCCGAGTTTCTCTGGGCCACATCCAGGGATCGCGCGGTGTCCGCAGCCTGTTTCAGGTCCAACCCTGTTTTTTCCAGCAGTCTTTGCCGGATGTAAGTGGAGCTGAGGCCTGTGATAAAGGCATCGCGAACAAGCTCGTCAGTGTACACTGCGGCTTTTACATCTCGGCACTTGCAGTCTTTGCCAAGCATTTTCAGGGTGCTTAGGAACTCCTCCACCGATTCCCCAGGTCGCTGTGCGCGAGTAGCGAGCAGATGCCTACCATACACCTCATTCGTAGGCTGCTGGTAATGCGCCTTTAAGATGTCGCAGGCGGCCAGGTACGTATCGGCGTCTTGGATGAGGGGGTAAACCCGGTGGCTTACCCAATTCCGCAGAATTCCGAGTCTTATCCTCGCAGCGTCCGTAGCGTCTTTGACGGCTGCGGAATTGTCCAGGAAGAATTCCATACACTCAAACCAGTGTCCGAAGCGTGCTGATGCGTCCGGAGCATGTTGATCCAAATCCAAACGTTCGGGTTTCAGGAGTTGATCCATAGTGTTGAAAAATAAGTTAATAAAATTGATGTGCCTCAATAATTCCGAGACTCGATGTTAGCGAAACAAAACAAGGCTTTTATTAACTTAGAAAGTAACATGTAAGAGAGAGAGGTATCTTCCTTCTGGAGACTGAGGCCAGACTGAGCTAGCTTACAAAAGGGGCCAGGTATGGGCGGAGCCCTACACACAGCACATTCCAGCACATTCCAATAAACAATACAATGAGGACTGGGGGAAGGGAGATGACACTGAAACCGACCACAGTCACAGGCAGTGATGGATGGAATATTTCATCACAGTACACTCTGCCACCGATGATGCTAGTCAGAGTGAACGGGTGCTTGGGTTTGCATCTCTGGCTGGCTTCCCACAGATGCAGGGCATCATTGACTGCACACATGTGGCCATCAAGGCACCCCCAGATCACCCAGGAGTGTTCGGCAACCATAAGGGCTTTCACTCCATCAATGTACAGCTGGTGTGCAAGATTCCCAGGGAGCTGCCATGATGCATTCATCATGCGCCAGTCCACCCGCCCTGAGCTCTTCACACCTTGGCACAGACTTACTGGCTGGCTGCTTGAAGACAAGAGCTATCCACTTAAAACGTGGCTGATAACACCCGTGAAGAGCCCAAGCAATGAGGTCCATGAATGCTGCAGTCAAAGCCATATGACAATGAGATGTGTCATTGAACAAGCAATCGGCATGCTGAAGGTGCGCTTCAGGTGCCTTGACAGATCTAGAGACGGCCTTCAATACGCACCAGCCAGGGTCTCCAGAATGATCGCGGTGTGCTGCGCTCTGCACAACATTGCACAGTAGCGAGGATTGGACCTTCAGGAGGAGCAAGGGGCAGAGTGCAGTGCCTCTTCAGAGGAGGAGGATGAGGACGAGGGGGAGGAGAATGAGGAGGATGTGGAGGAACGTGATGCAGCCAATGTATCAGCAGCAGCACACATTGTTGCCCGGGATGCTCTCTTAATGGTGAGGTTCAGTTAAGTTGCACCAGTGCACCCATCCGGCAGCCACATGCTAAACCCGCTTGCCCCCCCCCACCCCCTCTTCCCCCAACATAAAGCAGTCCAGCAATCAACAAAGCATCCCTTTCACAGCCACCCATTGCTCGGCTTTACGTCTTGTTTTACCATTCATTACAAGTGCAAAGGCCACTTGCCAGGCAGCAGGCAAAAGTGGGCAAGACGGGAAAGTGGTGCAAACAAATAATATTTATGTGGCTCATAAATTAAACAGAAACTTAACAATCTAACATTGTGCAACACTCCCATGTGCATACCCTTGTACAACTACAAATCTTTACTCTTCCTTTTTCCTTTTCCTATGTGGTGCAACCCCTGTGGCTTCAGCAGCGGTAGAGGCAGGCTGCACAGATCACCCACCCCGCAATCAGTACCCCACGTGCTGCCTCGTGTCCCAGTGGCCGAGTCTGCCCCTGCACAGGTACAGGTGGAGCAGTCATTGGCAGCTCCAAAACCTAGAGGATGTCGGCCAAGAGTATCTCAGCAGTCAGAGCTGCATGCACTCATTTGATTGCCGTGTTTGATGCTCCATGTAGGTGGCCACTCTTTCCATGGACAGACATCATCGCAAAGTTCTGACATGTCATGTCACTCATGCTTGAGACTCCGCCAATCTCTCTTCAAGCGTGAATGACTACCAGTACCTCGCACATTCTTTGCTGCAGCTCCAGAAATATCCTCTGCATCGACGGCTCCAAGGTTCAGCATCTGCGTCCAGCCGAACAGAGCTTGGAGTGTCCTGCGCCCTCTGACATGGACTCTCCACTGCTCTCCCTGTCTCCACCATCCGCTCTTGCTCACTTGTGATGTGTGAGATATTAGTTGAAAACCCAACTATCTGTCTTACCGGTCCCCCGAAGTGTGAGTATCGGAGCTGGTGCATGGTCTGCATGAGTCCTGTGATGGTGCACCCTCAGAGTGTGTTACCTCCTCTGAGGAGTCATTGTTGTCCTCCTGGATCACCTCCTGTGGAATGTTTGATGGCCCTGTGGGAGATTAAAGACATGAATTAGAACTGTCACGGTAAGAAGGTTTCAAGTGAACATTATGCACATGATCATATTTCACTGGCTGCTGACGTCAAGTCAACATGAGTGAGTGTTGTATGCCATGTGGCTGTGTTATATTTAATTCTCTCACCAGGTAGCTGGGAGGTCCCCGTCTCTGATGGCCAAGCATTCTGGAACTCCGCTTATCTCCAGCGCCTCCTCCTCTGCAGCTGTCAGTATCGAGATCGCTGGAGGACCACCTCCGGTTCTCTGCCTCTCTCTGGTGTTCTGTGCTCTCTTATCCTGCAAGGAGGGGAATAAGAGACTTATGAGTTAGAGGAATGGCATGTGTTGAACGGATGGATGGACAACATTTGTTGAGGGTGACTATGAGGGAGACTTTGCATTAAGATGAGGGTCAGTGTGGATGCACAGATGGAGATGTGAGGAATTGAATAGACAGAGAGGGATGGTTGCGCCTGCAAGGTAAGTTGGTGTGAGGAGTGATGTGCAGGAGAAGGCTTGGGAAGGCAGAGTGATGGGGTTGGCATGATACACACAGCAGAATGTAGTTGAATGTGGCATTATACTCACCTTTCCTGCCCTGATTAGTTCATTAAACCGCTTCCGGCACTGTATCCAAGAGTTTGGCACCACACTCCTGCTGCACTCCTCCTGAGCAATCTCCAGCCATGCCTTCTTGGTCTCTGTGGCAATCTTCTTCCTTCCGTCAGCAGGGAAGGGTATCCCCCCGTGGGCCCATACAGACCGCAGCATCAGGTCTAGGGGCGCATCTGTAAAGTGGGTCCCTCCTGCTCCCTGCGCATCGCCACGTTAAAAAAATCCCCCCAGTAAGTGTTGATGGGCTATTCAACTGAGGAGGTCATCATCTGTTCCTTCCATTAACTAATGTCTACACACAAACACTTTCTAACACGAGTCATTGGGTAATGATCTGGTGTGCGAATCCAAGTAGATTGTGCTCTCCGGTCATCCACGGGCCCTGGGGCCAATTGCATTGGCCTTACCACCACCTTGGGTGAGATCAGCTAATTCAGCACAGATTGGGAATTGACCTGGGACCTTCTGGTCACATGCTATCTTTACCAACTAAACCATTTGCACAAGCTAGAATTCCCCCCCCCCAGAATCTTATGCTGGTTTACATGATGGGCACTACATTTACATAGATACATAGATACATAGAAGATAGGAGCAGGAGTAGGCCATTCGGCCCTTCGTGCCTGCTCCGCCATTCGATGAGATCATGGCTGATCCTTTAATTCAGTATCCCGTCCCCGCCTTCTCTCCGTAACCCTTAACCCCTTTTGCCCGTAGAAATATATCTAATTCCCTCTTAAATATATTTAATGAGCTGGCGTACACTGCCCTCTGTGGCAATGAGTTCCACAGGTTCACCACTCTCTGAGTGAAGAAATTCCCCCTCATCTCTGTCCTAAATGGTTTAGCCCTTATCCTTAAATTATGTCCTCTAGTTCTGTTCTCACCCGCCAAGGGAAACATTCCTTCTGCATCCAGTCTGTCTAGACCTGTCAGAATTTTATACACTTCTATGAGGTCCCCTCTCAATCTTCTAAACTCCAGTGTGTACATCCCTAAACTACATAGTCTCTCCTCATAGGTCATTCCCGCCATTCCTGGTATCAGCCTGGTGAATCGCCGCTGCACCCCCTCCATGGCAAGAACATCCTTCCTCAGATGAGGCGACCAAAACTGTACACAGTACTCGAGGTGTGGTCTCACCAGTGCCCTGTACAGCTGCAGCAAGGTATCCCTGTTCCTGTATTCTAACCCTTTTGCTATGAAGGCCAGCATACCGTTTGCCTTCTTGACCGCCTGTTGCACCTGCATGCTCGCCTTCAGTGACTGGTGTACAAGAACACCCAGGTCTCTCTGTACTTCCCCCTCTCCCAATCTATTGCCATTTAAATAATAATTTGCCCTCCCGTTCCTGCACCCAAGGTGGATAACTTCGCACTTGTCCACATTATAGTGCATCTGCCATTTATCCGCCCAATCGCCCAGTCTGTCCAAATCGCTCTGGAGCTTCCTGGTCTCTTCCTCTGAGCCCACCCCCCCTCCTAGTTTAGTGTCGTCTGCAAATTTGGAAATGCTGCATCCGACTCCCTGATCCAGGTCATTAATGTAAATTGTGAACAGCTGGGGGCCCAGGACAGATCCCTGTGGTACCCCACTTGTTACTGCCTGCCATTCAGAAAATGAGCCGTTTATTCCAACTCTCTGTTTTCTATCTGACAGCCAGTTCCCTATCCACGCCAAAACTTTCCCCTTTATCCCATGAGCCTCAATTTTCCATGCTAATCTTTTATGTGGGACCTTATCGAAGGCCTTTTGGAAGTCCAGGTACACCACATCTACTGGCTCTCCCCCATCTATTCTACCAGTTACTCCCTCAAAAAATTCCAATAGATTAGTCAAGCACGATTTACCCTTTGTAAATCCATGTTGACTCTGTCCTATCCTGTCCCCATTTGCTAAGTGCTCCGCTATTTCATCCTTAATGATGGACTCCAGCATTTTGCCCACAACTGATGTAAGGCTTACAGGTCTGTAATTACCTGCTTTTTCCCTACCCCCCTTTTTTGAATAGTGGGGTAACGTTAGCTACCCTCCAATCCATCGGCACTGTTCCCGAGTCTAATGAATTCTGAAAAATCATCCTTAGTGCATCCGCTATCTCTAGGGCCACCTCCTTCAGTACCCTAGGATGCATGTTATCAGGCCCTGGGGATTTGTCCACCTTCAATCCCTTTAGCTTCCTTAACACCATATCCTTAGAGATATTGATTTGCGTCAGTTCCTCCTTTGCCAATGTCCCTATTTTTCCCGATATCCCAGGGAGGTTTTTTGTGTCTTCCTTCGTAAAGACTGACCCAAAGGGATAAACAGGACGATTCCACAATCGGAAGCTCCTAGCAGGGATCATCATTCACAGGGAGTGCATCACCTTCTCTTTCTTCTTAGGCAGCCCCTCGGAATCGAGGATGCCTTGCTTCCACATTATAAATGAGTTCTCAGGTGACTGATGAGTCCAATGCGGGACCTACAGTCTCTGTCACAGGTGGGGCAGATGGTGGTTGAAGGGGCGGGTGGGTGGGGTGCTTGGGTTGACGTGCGCTCATTGCGCTGCCTGCACTTGGCTTCCGCTTGCTCTCGGCGAAGAGACTCGAGGTGTTCGGCGCCTTCCCGGATGCTTCTCCTTCACTTTGTGCAGTCTTGGGCCAGGGATTCCCAGGTGTCGGTGGGGATGTTACACTTTTTCAAGGAGGCTTTGAGGGTGTCCTTGAAGCGTTTCCTCTGCCCACCTGGGGCTCTCTTGCTGTGTTGGAGTTCCGAGTAGAGCGCTTGGTTTGGGAGTCTCACATCGGGCATACGGACAATGTTAAATCATTGATACACAAAGTCTGTTGGCATAGTCGATTTGTACTGGCATAGTAATGCTGCAGGCTTCAGGATAAGGCAGCTGGCACAGGGAGTTAGCTGGGTGAGGATTCTCAGGGGCTATCCTACCTTGGCTAGGGATCACAACTGGAGCGGGTGATAGTGTACTTCCATTTTTCCTCTTGTTTCCGTTTGCCTCTCTCTTTGTACGGAGGTGTGCTGTGGAATATTTGGGACAGGGGAGAAAGATTCCTTCAATTGTTTCCCTTCCTCACCTCAGTATAGACTTGCATGGATGAACCAGAATGGGTGAGGAACCTCTGTGCACCAGAAGTTACTTGTTTTGTTTACCGAAACGTAAACTGGCAAAGAGTGTAACTTGCACCAGAAGAAGTCCCTAACAACAACAGCCACAATAGTAACGGTATGTTTAGATAACCAGAGCAGAAGAAATACAGATGTGCTGGCTCCATCAACCAATGACGTTAATTGCCTTGTTCCAAAGTGGCCATGTAGGAAACATCTGTGACTTGGATTCATTTCACTGCTTCAGAAAACAGAGGTAGCAAATGAAACACAAACTAAACGAGTGAAAGTCAAGGGAAAGAAACAAGTAATCGTGTATTGGACAGCAAGTCTTTGACTTGCCAATTCTTGACTATTGGGAAGCATCAAAGTAAATGTTTTGATAGTTATTTGAGTTTTTTTGCTGTGGGGTTTGAACAAAGACCAATCTGCATTCAACAAACCCAACTTTAGCTTCAACAATAGAAGTCAATAATAAATAAACTAGTCAGCTTAAAGCCTTATTACCTGTGCTTCAGAACACCGCTACCTCCACCACCTAGAAGGAGAAGGGCAGCAGGTGCATGGGAACACCATCACCTCCAAGTTCCCCTCCAAGTCACACACCAACCCAACTTGGACATATGTCGCCGATCCTTCATCGTCACTGGGTCAAAATCCTGGAACTCCCTCCCTAATAGCACTAGGGGAAAACCATCACCGCACAGACTACAACGGTTCAAGAAGGCGGCCCACCACCACCTTTTCAAGAGCAATTAGGGACGTGCAATAAATGCTAGCCTTGCCAGCGATGCCCACATCCTGAAAAACAATTTTTTTTAAATGAACTACCTCTGGTTGACCTGAGCATTGTAAATCTGAAAAGAAAAATGTATTACAGATTTACTTTGACAAGCAGGTATTCTTTGCACTTCACTTCACCCATTTAGAGATTTCTTTGCCAGGGAAATAACCTCAGCAAATTGGAGATCAAGGAGCTAAGGCATTTCTGTACTCACACAAAACAAAGTACAACCTGCGAACAGAAAGCAGGAAGAAAGAACAAATGTACTTCCATTAACCACACAGAAATGGATATCATCGATTCAGTTCCCCCAGCAAAGGCTCTCAAACAAAAAAAGCATTTGTGTTTTTTTTTACAGCCCTTTCAAACACTTTCTGGCATAGAGTAAGATTTTCCTGCAAAACTTGGCACAGTCAGCTCAGGATGTATGCAGTCAGTCAGATATTTTAGTGCGGGCTATGAGGGAAGGTAAATGCAGCACAGAGATTTCTTTCCGATTCCTTTTTCCTTTCTCATCAGCATGAGTAGCTGACACTTCAGTGCAGTACTGGGGGAGTGCTGCACTGTCAGAGCTGCCGTCTTTTGGATGAGATGTTAAACTGAGACCCCCAATCTGCCCTCCCAGGTGGACGGTAAAGATCTCAGGCCACTATTCAAAGAAGGGCAGGGGAGTTCTCCCGGTGTCCTGGCCAATATTTATCTCTCAACCAACATCACTAAAACAACAGATTAACTGGCCATTTATCTCATTGTTGTTTGTGGACCTTGCTGCGCACAAATTGGCTGCTGTTTTTCCTGCATTACAATAGTGACTACGCTTCTAAAAGTACTTCATTGGCTGTGAAGTGCTTTGGCACTTCCTGGGGTTGACACATGGGCTGGGATCTTACCTGAAGAGGTGCGTTGGAGGCGGGACTGCTGCCTTTCGGGTTCTAGTCCCACCCCCAGTGACGTCCGACGCACAGACACTATTTTGCATCAATTGGCCTTGTTAAGCCCGCCCTGCGGGCTTGCCGGCCAATTAAGAGAAAGCGGGTGTCAGATGACGTCAGTTGATGACGCGTCATCTGCCGGTTTTCTTAAAGGGGCCACCACCATTTCTTTTTGACAGATGATTTTTTCAGTGTTTGACAGCATTGAGTGACTGCAGACACTGACATTCACTGTATAAAGGTGAGCCCTTGCACCCAGGCTCACCAGAGACTCTCTCCTTAGGCTAAAACAGATGGCAGCTGCAGGTGAGGTTACAGAAGCGATCTGTCACTAGTGAGCGAGGGTCTCCCAATGAGGTGGAACTACACAAATACTTCAAAGCTTGTCATGTACAGAAAATTCTAAACACATTAAAAATGACTTTTCCAACATTTTCTTACCTCTGCAACTCACCAGTGTCCCATTGGATCCTTCACACCACTTCTGCAGCTGTCACCTATACACAAACATTACAGTAGACCCACAGCACGCCACACTTACCCTGGCAGGGTTTCCCGACATCGGGAAGCCCGCAGTAGAAGTGTCAAAATTGGAAACAGCCTCTTAATTGCCTGTTAACTACCTGTTAACAAGCAGTTAAGTGGCTATAATCCTCTTCCTGCCGCTAGGAGTCAGGTCCCTGCGAAGATTGATTGGAGGCGGGTTGGAAGCGGGTTCGGGACCCGCTGCCAATCTTTTTGCTTTTGCCAGCAGTCCCGCCTCCAAACCCAACCCCTGAGCGCCGGCAAAATCGCCCCCATGAAGTATGGTTCCTTGGGAAAAAAACTGGGGGGAATCTGGTACACAGCCTTAGCAAGTGGGCCATCAGGAAAGGAGGGGAGGGAAAATATTTAATATTACTGGGCCTTTAAAGAAAACATAATAATGAACTGAACTGAGCCATACCTAAGACATTATCTACACTATTATTCCTTGAATCCAACAAAGTGTCAGACAGCATGCCAAATTCCCTTCGAAAAGAATGAACCTCATGATTAATCATAAAATACAATATGTAGTTGGCTCTTAAGGGACAGAAACGGGGTGGGCGGGCAGCTAAAATTGGCCGAGAGACTTGCCCACCGACATTGCACCACTCCCACTGTTTTCTATTTTAGCCTGCTATTCTGAGCAGGCAGCAAGGACGCCCGCCTGAAGCCAGCCGGGTCCCTCTTTCAATATGCAGATTGGGGTCCAATGATGTAATTGGGACCCGATTGCAATTTTAACTGTTGGCCTGAGCGGGGAGGACGTTGTGACTTCCTGCCAGGAAAGAAGAGGAGTCTGAGCCAGAAGAGGCCCAAAAAAGTAATTTTATATCAATTCCAGAAAGAGCAGGAGTATCTCCGCTGGGCCCCACAAGGAATGGTTAGCCATCCCCCTGCCCCAGACTAGCCCCCCACCCAACAGCTACATCCCCTGTGGCCGATCATGAGGCCCCCCTGATGCCCCTTCCCCTCAACTGACCTGAATGCCAGGAGCCGGGCCCGCTGGTAACTGACCAGGGGCGTGCAGATGAGGGCCCAAGCTTCACGCTGGCGAGGTTGGCGGGGGTTTGCCGTTCGCCCCCGCCCCCCACAACCCCTCCCCCCACTTTCCTGGTAAAAATCGGAGCTTTAATGTCCCAGGGCCGACGAGGGATGGCCAATAAATGCAGCCTTGACATCATCGCCCACATCCCAAAAATAAATATAAAAATAAATCCTGTAATCCCATGTAAGAAAAATAGAATTTGACACCTTCACTTATCATAAACGAAAGCCTCATAATAAACGGATAACATTGCAAAATATGATCCCAAAATGTAATGAGAATGGAATTTGATTATGCAGCTTTTGCAAGATTGATGGGTGATATTGCTGGACTGGTCGGTTTTAATATATTGTAAGGTAATAACATGGTGATATCAATCAATTTTTACAGCCTATTTAACAACAGTAGATCATGAGCCTGAATCATAGGGGAAAAAAAACCTGCGATTCAAAGCACAGCAGAGCATGCTTGGAAATGTGCAGGAAGCTCCACTGTAATCTTTGTTTGGTTTCCATGTGTTGTCATCACAGTTCTGACCTTTACAAGAGGCAGAGAGTAAACAACAAGGTTCTTCTGTTTTTGAAGATTTTGTCGTGGGCACTAGTTTTATTAGTCATCTTTCCCTACACTGAAAGATGCCAATAGCCTCACTCAGATATGTGAAGTGCCGGCATTTTGTTGGAGGCTTTGCCTCTTCTCATCACGGTCTTCAGGTCAAGGAGCTGCTATGCTATTACGGTTTGACAGATACGTTGGTAGGTCGGGGTAGCATGTGTTGGTGGAACAAAACCCTCCTCCAGTTCCTGCTGTCTTCCACAGTAACCTGTGTGAATCACATTGATCCGTGCCACGCACCCGTCAGATTTTGTACAGCCACTGAGTTTCAATAGGTAACCACATTTTTGCTCCAGGGGTTGCCATGCTGAGGTATTTATTGCTGTGGTGGAAGCAGATTCAATAGTAACTTTCAAAAGGGAATTGGATAAATACTTGAAAAGAAAAAAATTGCAGGGCTACAGGGAAAGAGCAGGGGAGTAGGACTAATCGGATAGCTCTTTCAAAGTGCCAGTACAAGCACAGTGGGTCGAATGGCCTCCTTCTGTGTTGAAAGATTCAATGGGGGAAAATTGACCCTTTGGGATGCTAACGTTGCCGGAGCGCTAATTTTAGTGCCCCAAAAAAGTCCTCTCTGTCCCAGGCAATTGACTGGTTAGCTCCCTACTTCCGTGCGGTTTGATGGGAGGCCATAACTAATCTTTCGCAATCGGGATTAAAGCCAATTGTTGGCAATCCACCCGGAAACGCGCGGGGTACTTTTAACTTTTATCTCCGGTTGGGAAACGGGTAACAGCGAATTGACTGCCCGCTTTACACCCTGCCTGATTGAAGTCAACAGAAAAGAGATTCGGGCGAGGTGTAAAAACAACTCCCAAATCGCTATCACCTGTTTTTCGGCTGCAGATGAAATTTAAAAGGACCCACGCATGGCGGAATCCTATCCTGGGGCAGAATCCCAGAAAATCCAGACAAACTCACTCTCTGAAGGGGGAGAGTTCTTAATTATATCTCAAAATTAGGGGGTGTACAATGTTCCAACTTTATAGCTACCAGGCCACCAATGGGCACAGAAACAACATGGCAAACATTACATGTGACACAAACATCTTGAAATGAATACACCAACAGAAGGTTTGGGGGAGATTAAATATGAGCACAGATTGAAATCTGAAATTGACTGAATTTAAACTGAGCTTAACTTTTAATTGTGTGGTTTGTTCATTGCAGGAAGGAAGTGCGTGAGCTTGGACTGACCATATTAGTGGACGCTCGCAGATGTCCGCCCGCCCTCACCCTCTTCAAAGCTTTTACTGCACTGCAGGTGAGCCATCAGTGAAAACCTGACGAGATCAGGGAAGTGACTCTCCATTCATTGCTAACAACGCCAGGTTATATCTGAGCCCTTTATGTTAAAGTGTCAGTGCCACCTAACTTTTCACTCTGAATTGACAATCGCCTAATTCAATTTATCCTTTGAATGAACTTATTTACATCTTACCTCATTTATCAGTCAGTTGCAATCTTTTCCAATTTCTCTCCTCCTTGTATTGATTATATGGATCGTAGGAAAAGTTAGACAAGACCAAGGTTCATCTAGTTTGCCTTCTACCATCCTGGTAGTCGGATGATACAATAATGGAGTTGTTGACTAATCATAGTAATCAATCTCTATCAATTAGTCTCCAACAGACCCAGACATGACATGAGGAAAACCCCAGTGATGGAAAGCTTTAGGAACCATGGGGGAGAAATTGGGTGCCTTTGCGCCTCCCATTAGCGTCTCCAGGGGCGCCAACAGGGCACTACCGGCTTAGCGGTCGGGAGTGGCGCTAGTACCGACGCCCGCGAGATTGAGCTGGAGGTTTGCGGCGGCAGTAACCACTAGCGCCACGATCTCCTGCGCCCGGAGATCGTGACGTTGTCCGGGTGTGCAGCGCCCCGGCTCAGAAATTCACTCTCGCCCCCTGCCTGAGCGCCTGCCGTTAGCAACGACAGGTACAGGAGGCGGTTTGCAGCCGGATGAGCGCTGGAGAAGCGCTATATAAAGGGGTCAACTTCCGGGGTTTCTTTATCGGCAAACAATGCTGCCTTGTCAGTTTGACACAAGCAGACAGGCGTTTTGACCCATTCGACCGTTTTCAACTTGAAGGAGTATTCTGGCGGAGAAAAATGTATCACTTTCATTTGGGCTACATTTGATAGTGCAACATTTCCATCATTTAATGGGGGCTGTACTGGCGCAGGGCCTCGCCCTCCAGCTTCACCGTCAGAGGCAGCGGAGGCAGAGAGAAAGATTGCAAAATGTGGCCAGAGGGAGGAGGGCCAACAGGGCTCTCAACAGGAGACCTTACCCTCCCAGAGTATTCCGGGAGTGTTGAATCCGTGAATCTTAAGGTATGGTGTTCTTCAATAAATAGACGGAGACTGCAGATCAACAATCAACAGGATGAGGGTAGTCTAAAAAACTAACAGTACAGATGCCTGCTCAAAGCTTATATACAGGTGTGGTCACTGCTGGTACTACAGTATACAGGAGCTGTAAAAGTAGTTCTCTCTTAAAGGTACATACACTACAGGCAGCACTTCTCCTACATTCATCTCTCAGAGGAGCAGTGCCTTAGAAGGCTCTGCTTCAGCAAGGAGGTGGTCACAGAGCTTTGCCTCCTCCTGCAGCCAGACCTCCAGCCTCAGCTCAGGACCAGGACGTCTCTCTCAGTGGCAGTGAAGGTCACAGTCGCTCTCAATTTCTACGACAGCAGCTCCTTTCAGGCTTCAACAGGGGATATTGCAAACATTTCACAGTTCGCTGTCCATTGCTGCATCCGGGAGGTAACAGACGCTCTCTACAGAAGGAGAAGGGAGTACATCTCATTCCCCATGACCAGAGAGAAACAGGATGAACGCTCATGTAGCTTTGCAAGGATAGCCATTGACTACACCCATGTGGCATTGCAGGCACCTCATCACAATGCAGAGGTGTTCTGCAACCGCAAAGGCTACCACTCTCTGAACGTTCAGTAGGTGTGCGACCACAGACAGCGCATCCTCGCCGTCAATGCCCGCTATCCTGGCAGCAGCCACGATGCATTCATCCTGCGACAGACCGGTGTCCCAGCACTGTTCCACCCACCAGATGACGCTCATGGCTGGCCGCTCAGAGACAAGGGTTATCCACTCGCCACCTGGCTGATGACACCCCTCCGCAACCCCAACACTCCTGCTCAGCACGCATACAAGTAAATACTGTGGCTACAAGAGCAGGCCAGAGGCTGGGAATTCTGCGGCGAGTGTCTCACCTCCTGACTCCCCAAAGCCTTTCCACCATCTACAAGACACAAGTCAGGAGTGTGATGGAATACTCTCCACTTGCCTGGATGAGTGCAGCTCCAACAACACTCAAGAAGCTCGACACCATTCAGGATAAAGCAGCCCGCTTGATTGGCACACTGTGGCTGCAGTGTGTACCATCTACAAGATGCACTGCAGCAACTCGCCAAAGCTCCTTCAACAGCACCTTCCAAACCCGCGACCTCTACCACTTAGAAGGACAAGGGCAGCAGACGCATGGGAACATCACCACCTACAAGTTCCCCTCCAAGCCACACACCATCCTGACTTGGACCTGTATCGCCGTTCCTTCACTGTCGCTGGGCCAAAATCCTGGAACTCCCTTCCTAACAGCATTGTGGGTGTACCTACACCATATGGACTGCAGCGGTTCAAGAAGGTGGGTCACCACCATCTTCTCAAGGGCAATTAGGGATGGGCACTAAATGCAGGCCTAGCCAGCCAGCGACGCCCACATCCCATCAATGAATAAAAAAAAAAAAATGACAGCCATAGTGCCACCAGGTACCTGATTGAACAGACTATCGGGGTGCTAAAGCAATGGTTCCGCTGCCTTGACCGCTCTGGAGGAGCCTTGCACTACTCCCCTGATCGAGTCTCCCTTTTTATCATTGTGTGCTGCATGCTACACAACCTGGCCATTCTGAGGGCCCAGCCATTGCCACCAGGGATTGCAGGTCCACCTCAGGAGGAGAAGAGGGAGAGGAGGAGGAGGTGGAGGAGGAGGATGAAGAGGAGGAGCAACAGCAATGGAGGAGGGAGCCACTCAATCTTGCTTCTGCAAGGGCCGTGCGTAAGCGCCTCATTACACAGCACTTCCAATAAATAATATATCACATGGCGTTTGCGCAGCACAACCACATCATTACATCCAGCTCATAGCCCCTATCATCGGGCAAAGGTCAAATGAGAAACATCACAAAATGTGCAACATCAAATTAACAATTTATTATCGAACGCAACTTTCTCTTATGAAACACAACTACTGTATTCATAAAGAAACACAACAATATATTTACAAACACATCCAATTTATTAACACACACTACCCCCATTTGCTAATAAAGTATTCTTTACTCCCCCTTCTTCCATGATTTCCCTTCCCCCTTTAGTTCCCCCCTTCCCACCCTACTGCTCCTCTGTAATGTGGCCCCAGTGGCTGCAGCAAGGCTGGTGGAAGGCTGCTGAGTCTGGGAGCCAGAGACTGCAGATGGCCTTGCAGGACGCCCTCGACCAGCTCTGGGCCTGAAAGGCCTGGCTACAGACTGCACCACCTCAGCATGGACGGCAGCAGTCAGGGATGGCTGGGTTACAGGCTGCGACAAGTGCAATGGCAGAGTGGCAGTGGTGGGAGCAGGAATGCTGTCATCCTGAGAGAGGACAGCAGCTTCCTGCTCGACCGACACACTGCCACTCCCCTGGGGCAGAACCTTAGCATCCGGAGCAATCTGCTCGAGCACAGATTGCTGGCCTGCTGCGGCACTGTGAGATCCCCGGTGGACTGTGGGTGACCCAGCAAAGATGGCAGCAGTCAGCGCTTGCGTGGCATCCATCTGAGACTGCATGAGAGCAGTTTGAGATTGCATGCCAGCAACCACTGACTCCATTACAACACTAAGCCATTGCGTTGCTTCAGCCTGTGCTGCAATAGCTGCTGCCACCTCACCCATGACACGCAGCATGAGGTCTGGGTCCCCACAGTCTCTCTGCGAGTCAACCATCCTCTGCAAACTGCCAAGGATGGGCTCGATGGTGTGCACAGAGATGAGTGCAATGCTGGAAGCGGACTCCGCCACGCTCCTAGCCAGTGCATCCATGCTCTCGGGCACCCTTGCCATTGCACCCATGAGCTCGGTGTGCATGCCCATCGCCCGTGTGGTCATTGCCTCCACATCGAGGTCCTCATCTGAATCCTGTGCAGCAAAACTCACGTGCAAACTCACCCTCCGGGGAGATGGCCCCCATGCTTCCCTTTCCCTGTGGCATTGCTGCAGCCCGCTGGGTCCTGGTGTTTCACCCACATCAGACCCATGTACTAGGCTTCCCTCCAGCGATCGCGTCGCCCCCATTATCAGACCTCTCGCCCTCGGGAGGCACAGGCAGTGAGGCTCTGGTTTGTTCTTCCTCCTCCTCTCCCGTGTCGCTGCCACTGGGAGGCTGAGGGACAGGCTGGTCATGTGGTGGCTGATTATCTGAAAGCATAAAGGCACAAGAGTGGGGTTAAGGTCAGGGGAGGGGGAGCAGGAAGGGAGCAAGGTATGGAAAGTGAGAAAGGCTTGTGATGTGAGGGGGAAGTGGTATGAGAGAAGAGGGCGAGGTGATGAAAATACCATTGTTGTCCCCAAGGGGGTCGACGTCTCCAACGGCCACAGTTCCCATGACCTGGGCGGCAATGATGCGGCCCACTTGCTCCTCCAGGTCTGTAAGGGGGTGCTGGTCCGCCTCACCTCCTCCTGTTCTTACTGCTCCCTCTTGTTGTGAGCAAGCTGGGCCTGCAGGGAAAAGGAAAGCATGTGAGTGAGTGTGCAGCCATGTGTTTGGCATATGTGCCTACCATAGTTGAATGGCTGTCAATGTATGCTAGGCGTGAGACGTGCATGTCACTTTTAATAGGTGGGCATAGTTGGTGGGTGAGTGTTGGGGATGTGGTGATTTATACAGGGTGCGCACAGAATGAGGTTGAGATGGTGGCATATGTAGTGTATGTAACCGTCTACCTTTAAGAGACTATTGTATGTAACCGTTCACCTTTAAGAGAACTATTTTAGGTGTGGCACTACTTGTTTGGCTTCTGTATACGGTAATACCGACGGTGACCACACCGGTATATAAGTGCTGTGGCATGATTTATAGGGCAGATTCGCCCTGACCTTCGAATAGTAAAGTCCTGTTGTATGTTACTCCTGAAGTCTGTGTCGTAATTAACTGCACAACCCACAGACTTTACAGCATATAGAGGCTTTTGAAGCATCTACTCACCCTGGCCACCCGAGTGAGGTCGTTGAATTTCTTCCGGCACTGTGTGGGAGTTCTGGGGACCGCACTTCTGGCCGACATGTGCTGGGTAACCACCCTCCACATCCTCCTAAAGGCCTGTGGCAATGGCCTCCTGCCAGTGTCCAGGGAGAGCACTGCCCATCGGCGTTCCACAGCCGCGATCAGAGCCTCCAAGGCGTGGTCACTGAACCGGCTCTCTCTCTCTCTGGGCCTCTGATTAGCCATCAGTTGCTTGAATGAAGGCTTGCAGCTCCTTGCAGGCCCAGTTCACAAGCCACAATGATCACAGTGAGGCTGTGCAGCATGATTGAACCTCCCCTTTAAGAACTGGAAGGCGCCGGTTTGTCTGAGGACTCTCTAATTGACAGCGCCGGAACTTGATTAGCGCTCTGAAGGTAACAACCCTGCTCTGCGACATTAGCGCTCTAAGAGAAGTGTGTAGCGCTTGATTTAGCGCTCCACTTTCCTCTTGGGGCGCTAAAACTCAATTTCACGTTCACCGGCACTAATTAGCACCGGGAGCTAAAAATTTGCGCTTAGGCGATGTTAGCGCCCCAAAATGGTCGATATCGAATTTTCTCCCCCCACAGGTCCAAACTCACCTGTTCTTCCCCAGTGTGCCACACTTACCACATGTCATGTCTCAAATTACTCATCACTGTGTACTTTCTGAAAGAAATCTACCTAATTTGCATTTGAATGAATCAACATTATCTGTTTCCATCATCTCCCTAGGGAACCTGTTCCATAGAATGACCACTTGCACACTGAAATAATGGGCCGTAACTTGCGGCCCCTACGGGTGCGTACGAGGTGCGCACACGCCCGTAGGGGGCCGCGCAAGTTCCGGGTTTAGCTATGCGTTGCGTATGCGCTAAAACCCGGAACTTGCAATCTGTCAAGATCCAACGCATTCCCGGGAAATGGGCCTCCGCGGGCAGAGAGTTGCACTATTTGCCCTACTTCTGCCCAGCGAATGCCCGTGAAATTCTTGCGCCTGGTAAAAGCAGGCATAAGGCCTGCTTTTGCCAGTGAAAGTTTTAAAAAACAGGAAAAAAAAATGTTATCAATAATTTCTACATTAAAAAATTTGGTAAGTTTATTTTACCAATAAGGCAAGTTTATTTTTAGCCCCTTTAAAACATGTAAATGTATTTTTCAAAAAATTAAATTTTTGTTTTAAATATTTAATTAAATCCCATTTTAATTAATTTTAAATATGTGATTTTTAAAAATGTATTTGGTGTCTAGGTGTATTTTTTTTTGGGTATTCCTATTCATGCTTATGGAGATTCCGTACGTACGCATGTATGGGGATTCCCTTCTTTCATTCGTTGGGCCGGCCCACGTGATCCCAGGGGCACTCGCGAACCGCCTGCGCCCCTGGGATACGTGGGCATCTGCCCGCAGTTACCTGGGGAGGCCCAGGACCGCGAGTCTCCGTAGATCCCGAGGCCAATGTTTCCGCAGATTATTTTCAATATATCTCTGTTCAAGTGCAGGCCATGTCCTCTGGTTCTACTGTTCTGGACAAGTTGAAACAGCCAGTTGTTATCTAGTCGTGTGGGTTACAATCCCTCACCAAAGGGTGTGTGTGTTTTCACAGTTGGTGAATCTCATTCTTACTTGAATTCTAGCAGGGACCATCAGGAAACCTGCCTGACTGTCTTTCCACTTCCAAGAGTGCCATAGTGTAGTTAGGTGTCAGCCGTGGCTTAGTGGGTAGCACTCTTATCTCCGAGTCAGAAGGTTTTGAGTTCAAGCCCCACACCAGAGACGTGAACACAAGGCTGACACTCCAGTGCAGTGCTGAGGGAGTGCTGCACTGTCAGAGGTGCCGTCTTTCGGATGAGATGTTAAACCGAGGCCCCATCTGCCCTCTCAGGTGGACGTAAAAGATCCCATGGCACTATTTCGAAGAAGAGCAGGGGAGTTAACCCTGGTGTCCTGCCAATACTTATCCCTCAATCAACATCACTAAAACAGGTTGTTTGGCCATTGTCACATTGTTATTTGTGGGAGCTTGCTGTGCACAAATTGGCTGCTGTGTTTTCTACATTACAACAGTGACTACACTTCAAAAAAGGTAATTCATTGGCTGTAAAGTGCTTTGGGATGTGTTGCTGTTGTGAAAGGTGCTGTATAAATGCAAGCCTTTTTTAAATTTACTGGGTTAGTAATAAACAGGCCTGGACCAATAATCCAGAGAAATATTGTTCTGGTCATTATGTGTAGCGACATTAAACACATTAAAATAAAAACATGTTTTTAATAACACCACACATTGTGGGAACAGTTCCTTCCACATATTAACAACATATCTGAAAGTACTGCTTGTCTTAACGGTTTTGTGCCTTGTATTATGAAGTTGGATTTTCTGTTTTTCAAATGTGTATTTATATAAAATCCAGTAACATTACAGCAGAAATAACCAATCAAGCCCATAAGAAATTATTTTTAGCTCCTGATGTTTGAATATAGCTGTGCGAGGTGAAGGTGAGGAGTAGGAGAGAGGGGAGAGAGTTGAGGTTTGGATCATATTGCCCAAGATTGTTACCAAAATTAATTTTGGGAACTTGGCTGTTCACATCTATAATCTTTTACAATGTGTGTGTATTTGGTCTTTGCCTCTTATTTCTGTTTTGATATTTTTGTGTTCTGGTTAGCTATTTGTGTCTGGTCTCGTTTCTCTCTGTCTCTCTTGCACATTTATTATTGTTTTTTTAATCCCAGACTCACTCTTGTTTATCTTTTGGTGCATTCTTCTTCAGCTGGCCCATAATGCTCTTGTCCTTTTTTCCTCTCTCCTGATATCGCTCCACATTAATTTATTTGTGCATTGGAAACTGGGAACTGGGGCTCCCTCTGATGGCAGAGTTGGTAAACGTGTGTAGTACTTGAAAGGTCCCAGGTTTGATTCCTGGTCTGTGCTGAGTTAGCGGACCTCAGTTAGGGGGGTTGGGGGATGAGGGCAGGCAGCGGCAGGGGCGATGCAATTGGCCTCAGTTTACCTGGGCAGATCCTGACTCAATGACCCCCACTGGAAGGTATGTGGGGGTACTGTTCGCTTTGGGCCCGTGCGGGGCAAACTAAGGGTTGCAGTTATACACCCCACCCGATTTTCCTTTCCATTGACCTCACCTGCCAAGGACTCACCCTTGCTATGTGTGGACATCGGGTGAGAATGGGATTGGGCTCGACTGTATGATTCCCCTGTGGTTGAATAGCTGATTGACACTCGCTGTCTGTGAGGGATGGCCGTGTGGGCTAGGTACTGGAGGGAGACTCATGGATGAATCACTACCTTCAGATGAAATGGAGTACAAAAATCGTAAACCCCCCTTTGGATAATGTATGGGGCCTCATTGCTCACTGTTGTTGATATTAAACATTGAAAATGTAGCTGAGGCAGTTCCTAATTGTGATTTGTGTTCTAACATGCACAATCTGCAGAATTATAAAGATGAGAAAAGGAGCACATTGAATTGAATTCATGTTGAGTTGGGTTTCCAATTATCTCTGTATATTCTAGTCAGGTACATTATACAAACACACCATGCATTTACAGTCTAGTGCAACGTTTCCATTTCACCTTAGGAAACCTGGAGTTCACCATATTCTTTGATGAACTCTTTATTTTTGGCTACCTTGCTATTACTCCAATACTTATATGGTGATGGTCATGTCAAAGCTTCCTCCTTAAAAGAAGGAAGGCTCTTTACCCAAGTTGCATTCTGGTTATGAGTTGCACAGTTCAAAGGTCAGTGCACCATTCAGATCTGTTCAATCAATCTCGGCCCACAAACCTGTTACATCAATCGTTGACGTTACCTAACGGGCCAGGAAGCTTTATGAATAATTGCAAGAGCTCCACAACACTATTGGATCAGAGGTAGAGGGGCTAAGACAAAAAGAAATTAAGAAAATCCTCGGAGGGATGAG
Organism: Somniosus microcephalus; assembly: GCF_052327205.1. NCBI lineage: Eukaryota > Metazoa > Chordata > Chondrichthyes > Squaliformes > Somniosidae > Somniosus > Somniosus microcephalus. Next base: position 286,949,186 of record NC_140991.1, read on the forward strand.
GGCTGGTTTCCCCTCACCAGCTATCAGGTGGGTGCAGTATCTCTGTGGGTCACTGTGATTGTGAACAGAACGGATCACCCAGAATTCCTGCTTCCCTCTCACCGGAGTAGGCCTGCCCCCTGGCAGGGCCTTACATGGGAATGGTGGTGGGAACAGGAGAGCAGCTGCCAGACTGCCTAACGGTCTTCTGGCGTTTAGGTTGAATAAATGGGACAATGTGGTGGCTGGTGTGATATCAACTGCTTCTAGTACTGTACTTAGATGTGTATTCACTTCTAATTGTACAGCTGAACTTTTTTCCTAACTGTTCACAGGTTGCCATTCCAAATGCCATTAACTCAGTCCTGGTTCTAGTGGAAAGGGAGTCCATGTTCAAACCTGAAAGGGATTCACTTATTCAGGTAAGTCAGATTTTCAGTGAAGTGGGGGTGAGAAGTTGTGGTATGCAGTAATGATGCCACAATTAATATGGCAACACAGTTGGGGTATTTATGTGAAGCTTTGAGGTAGCAACAAATTTTCCTGAGTCATCCACGACTCCACTGCCCATATCCTATCCCGCACCAAGTCCCGCTCACCCATCACCCCTGTGCTCACTGACCTACATTGGCTCCCGGTCCAGCAATGCCTCAAATGAAAAATTCTCATCCTTGTGTTCCAAATCCCTCCATGGCCTCACCTATCTCTGTAACCTCCTCCAGCCCTACAACACTCCAAGGGCTATGCGCTCCTCCAATTCTGGCCTCTTTCGCATCCCCAATTTCCTTCGCCCCACCATTGGCTGTGCCTTCAGCTGTCAAATTTTGTTTGATAACGCCCCTGTGAAGCACCTTGGGATGTTTTACTACGTTAAAGGCGCTATATAAATGCAAGTAGTTGCTGTTCAGCAATGCTTCTTAGCCACTTGTGTACTTTTTACTAGTTTGAACCTGTGTCCTCTTGTCTTACTCCCACCGTTTAATTTAAAGTAGTATTTTCCACTAACCTTTTCCATACGATTTTCTACCTGATACACCAGTCAATGTAATTGTTAAATACTGTACTTTGAATTGATTGTGTTTTGGAAGTGGAAGAACAGAAGGGTCTCAGCTGGCAGTAATGGCCAGAACTTGAGCACATAAAGCTAGGTTGACCCTCAGTGCAGTGCTGAGGGAGTGCTGCATTATCTGAGGTGCCGTCTTTCGGATGAGACGTTAAACCGAGGCCCCGTCTGCTCTCTCAGGTGGATGTAAATGCTCCCAAGGCACTATTTTGAAGAAGAGCAGGGAGTTATCCCCGGTGTCCTGGCCAATATTTATCCCTCAATCAACATAACAAAAACAGATTATCTGGTCATTATCTCATTGCTGTTTGTGGGAGCTTGCTGTGTGCAAATTGGCTGCTGCGTTTCCCACATTACAACAGTGATCCCACTTCAAAAGTACTTCATTGGCTGTAAAGCACTTTGAGACGTCTGGTGGTCGTGAAAGGCGCTATATAAATGCAAGCCTTTCTTTCTTTGTAGAATACAGATGTTTTATAGTTTGCTGTGAATATTGACAGCCAATGAGTAGGAGGCAGGGCAGAGCAAACAGAGTCTTTGAACTCATGACCGAAATTACAGCAGTTTCCCGAGTACAGCAGGATTATGTCACCAGCAAAATGCAGTGAGTGGAGGCTAGTTCCATAATACAGGTAGACTACCCTTTATCCGGACTTCCGAAAACCGAAACCCTCTAAAAACCGAAGGTTTTTTCGTTCAGCGTAAGTCGTGCGTACGACTTACGCTGAACGAAAAAACCTTCGGTTTTTAGAGGGTTCCGGTTTCGGAAGTTCAGATAAAGGGTAAGTCGTGCGCACGACCCCCCGTGGACCCCCGCCGGCCCCGACCCCCGCCGACCCCGACCGACTTACACCGAGCGTCAGCGTAAGTCGTGCGCACGACCCCCCGCCGACCCCCCCGCGGACCCCGCCGACCCCGACAACTGCCGACCCCCCCCGCTGACCCCCCTGCGGACCCCGCTGGCCCCGACAACCGCCGGCCCCCCCGCGGACCCCGCCGGCCCCGACAACCGCCGACCCCCCCGCGGACCCCGCTGGCCCTGACAACCGCCGACCCCCCCGCGGACCCCGCCGGCCCCGACAACCGCCGACCCCCCCGCGGACCCCCGCCGGCCCCGACCCCGCCGACCCCCCCGCGGACCCCCGCCGACCCACCTTCCGAAATCCGAAATTCTCCGAAAACCGAAACTCGGCTGGTCCCGAGGTTTTCGGATAAAGGATAGTCTACCTGTACTACCCTCCACTCCAGTGGACTCGGGCACAGAGACTGTGAGCGCGCAGGACTGGCTCCCTACATTTACTTTTTGTGCAACAGACGGCCTAAGCCTAAAGCCTGATTCTTAGGCCCGCCTTTTGTGATTCTGTGTTGCCTTCGGTTGCTGCCGGTCCCGTTACAGGGGACAACTGTACGTGAACCAAAAGTGCCTCACCATCTATGGCGGTGAGCTATATAATGCCCGTTTCAATTCTCGCAAGCTTGAAGCTACAAATCTCAGACTCTGAAGAGCCCCGATCCTTACTCCTCTCAACCCAAAGTTCAAAGGTGCTGAAGATTTTCAACCCTTCCAACGAAGAATCTATTTCACTCAGGCAGTGAAATATTTACTAAATAAACTTTATCATGTCAGGGTCAAGCTTTGTCTGCTCTCACTAGATGGCATTAGTGTGTATTAGGAGGCAGATGAGCACACAGGGAGTCACTACTATGTTTAACTTTGCCCTCTTTTGTCTAATCCCTCAATCCAGTATGAAATGGTGACGTCGCTAAAGGTTCTACACAAGCACATTGATGGCAGTCAACTGACGCAGGAGTTTTCTGGAACCTTTCCTTACGATCACAACGACTGGATCCGCTTCCATATGGTTTGTATATTCTGCCTGAAGCAGTGAAATATTCCCACATAAGCACGCCCCTGTCACTGGTGCATTTGGGTAATACTTGCACACTCACGCCTGGGAGTGTTACCTCGACAAGTGTCCTGTAAAATTTAGCAGCCAACTCCAATAGATGGAAGTGTCCCTCGAGCTAAATTGTTAGAGATTTATTTCAATAGAGTCACTGGAGTGAAGGGTTGGTTACATGTGGATTAATGAATATTCACTTGGCACCCTCAACTACATTGAAAGCATTCGGAATCTGCTCATCCTGAATTTGTTAATTACATGTGAACCTAATTCTGTGCTCATAGTGATAACCAGAATATATCCATAAATCTTGAGACGGGAGCAGGTTTCCCCAAAGCTCAGTGCCAGGTGTGGCATACAGACCAGGTTCGCTCCCCGCTCTGTGGCCGTGGGGGTTCCCAGTCTTCATTCCTGTTGCGTGACCCTTACTGGAAAGTGATGGATGGCAGATGGGAACAGCATCAGATTCCCCTGCGATGCCCCTGTCAACCTGCTTAGTCAGGACTCGCACCCGAAGAATGGCCAATTGGACAAGATGTCAGCAGAGCCCATAGAAACCGTACGTGAGGAATACTCAGTGCTTTTTGGGGTGTAATACATTTGTATATCCGACAATAAAAGTCTGCATCTACATATTCGTAGCATTACATAGAATCTACAGCCCAGAAACAGGCCATTCAGCCCAACTGGTCTATGCTGGTGTTTATACTCCACACGAGCCTCCTCCCACATTAATGACCTCTTCCCACCCTGCCCCCATATCTTTCCTTCTCCATCATGTATGATATCAAGTCTCCCCTTAAATGCATCAATACTATTTGCTTTAACTGCTCCATGTGGCAGCGAGTTCCACATTCTCACCACTCTATGAAGGGAATTCCTCCTTACTTTTTTATTTGATCGGTTAGTGCCTATCTTACATTGATACCCCCTTGTTCTGGACTCACCCACAAGTGGAAACAGTTTCCCCAGATCTACCCTATCAAACCCCTTCATCATTTTAAGGGCCCCTATCAGGTTTCCTCTTAGTCGTCTCTATTCCAGAGACAAGAGCCCCAACCTGATCAATCTTTTTATCCTGATAGTTGCATCCTCTCAATTCTAGTAGCATTCTTGTAAATATTTTCTGCATTCAAGTAAAAAAATACTCAAGTATTATTTCCCCATTTAATATATTTATCATACATTAAAAGACGACCTTATTTTCTCAAAGTCCAAGTTACAACATTAAACAACAACTTGCATTTATATAGCGCCTTTAACATAGTATAACATCCCGAGGCACTTCACAGGCATGTAATCAAATTTTTTGACACCGAGCCACATAAGGAGATATTAGGACAGGCGACCAAAAGCTTGGTCAAAGAGGTAGGTTTAAAGGAGTATCTTAAAGGTGGAGAGGTTTAGGGAGGCAATTCCAGAGCTTAGGGCCTAGGCAGCTGAAGAGATGGCCGCCAATGGTGGAGTGATTAAAATCAGGGACACGCAAGAGGCCAGAATTGGAGGCACGCAGAGATATCGGATGTTTGAAGGGATAGGGGAGGTTACAGAAATGGGGAGGGACGAGGCCGTAGAGGGATTTGAAAACAAGGATGTAAATTTTTTAATTGAGGTGTTGCCGGAACGCAGCCAATGTAGGGCAGTGAGCACTGGGGTGATAGGTGAATGGGACTTGGTGGGGGTTTTGGATAAGCTCAAGTTTATGGAGGGTGGAAAGTGGAAGGCCAGCCAGGATAACATTGGAATGTTACACCTTCACATTTAAAATTATAAATGAGCAGGATCCCTGTAAATATAGCACAGATAAATATAGTACTTTTGAAGGTAATGTTAGCTGACTGTAAAGGAACAGACATCAATGGAGAGATAAAGCTGAATTATAGCCTCATGTTTGTTGTTTCAGAAGTTGGAGCCGTTCATGATGAACTGTCGAGGAGCTCTCGTCTACCTGAAGAATTCTATCAACAGTCTGAACGTCAGCAGAATGCCTAGCACTGAACAGGTACACTCAGCACAGTGCCTCTGCCTTCCTTGAAGCAGATATTCCCCAGCTTCACTCAGGGCAGAGAATAATTGGATCAGGACACAGAGGCATAATTCAGCTCCCACTTTGAAGTCAATCATTCTGTGCTCTTTTCAACATTTACTTTTTTCAGTTCCTACGTCCACATTTATAAATGAAATTGCCTATATAAACTTGTCATGTTGTAATTACGCTTTCACACCAGTGTTGGCGCTACAGCACCTTCACTTGTACCTTGCAGCCGAACGGTACAATCACAGCGTGACGAGTTTACATTGGCATTTTCCATTATAAATGTGGACAGCGGAATTTATAATAGAAAAAATTGATATAAATTGGATGCAAATCTAAGATGTTCAATGTAATTCTAGAGCATTGCACACAGTGAGTCTAAGGGGTCTCTTATCTGTCTCTGCTGCCTTCATGATTCTGTTTCTCTCTCCAACTCTCTTTTCCTGCTTCTGTATCTCTTTTTACTTCCTCTGGTTCTGTCTCTATTGTACTCTTTTCTTCTGCTTCTCTCTCCTTAACTTTTTCTGTTTCTTTCCCTGTACTTTTATTCATTTATTTCCTTTGAGTGTGGACAGTATTTTAGGGATTGGAGCCACCAATGGCTACATTTGGAGTGCAGGTTTCAGGGAAAATGTGGCCCTTGGTAGCTCTGCTCACCTTCCCTCACCTCTGAGTGACAGTGGAACAAGTTGGGGCGGGGGGGGGGTGCTGCGGTGGTCAGGATATAGGGTTGAGTGGGTCATTCAAATGGGAAGAGCTAGAGGAAGTGAGGATGTGGTAGGAAGGGGATGGGTAGTGTGAAGTGAAGGGATAGGGAATATAGGAACAGGAGTAGCCACTGTGGACCACCTTTTCTAATGGTCAACAAAACAGTGGAGGTAATTAGCTTGCCTCAAAATTCTTTCTCCACCTTCTCTCTCTCTCTCGCCTAATAGCCTTCAATCCATGATATTTCAGGTCAGGTGAGCTTAATGGAGATTGGCTGTAGGGAATCATACATGTGAACCAGTGTCCAATCACTCAATGGTGCTTCAATAAGCTGCATGTCTAGTCATTGTGCTGTTGGAGGTAGTATGTATCATCGGTTTTGGCCCATGCTTCCAATTGCAGCATAAGTGACTGTCCATCAGAGTCCAAGCAATGAAAAGGGCAGTGAAGTGGTTTTGTTCCTTCTGCCCTGCAAGGTACTCTCCCGGCCATTGGGCTAAGCTGTCAGCCTCCTTGAAATAGTCATTGTTCGCATTTTGAAAACAAGTACATGGGCAAATTGTTTTTAATGTGAATCATAGAATGATTCAGCCCAGTAGGAGGCCATTCTGCCCATCGTGCCTCTGCCAGCCCTTTGAAAGAGCTATCCAATTAGTGCCATTTCCCTGCTTTTCCCATAGCCCTGCAAGCTATTCCTATTCAAGTTTATATCCAATTTCCTTTTGAAAGTTATGATTGAACCTGCTTCTACCACCCTATCAGGATCAGACTGCTGTGGGAACTTTGCAGTACAAATGATACAACAACAACAACTTTTATTTATATAACGCCTTTAAAGTAGTAAAACGTCCCAAGGCATTGCACAGGAGTATTGTAAGACAAAAAATTTGACACCGAGCTACATAAGGTTAAATTAGGACAGGCGACCAAAAGCTTGGTCAGAGAGGTAGGTTTTAAGGAGCGTCTTAAAGGAGGAAAGAGAGGTTTGGCAGGGGATTTCAGAGCTTAATGCCTAGGCAACAGAAGGCACGGCCACCAATGGTTGAGCAATTATAATCAGGGATGCTCAAGAGGACAGAATTAGAGGAGCACAGATATCTCGGAGTTGTGGGGTTGAAGGAGATTATAGAGATAGGAAGGGGCGAGGCCATGGAGGGACTTGAAAACAAGGATGAGAATTTTGAAATCGAGGTGCTGCTTAACCAGCAGCCAATATAGGTCAGCGAGCACAAGGGACATGGGTGAACGGGACTTGGTGCGAGTTAGGACACGGGCAGCTGAGCTTTGGATGACCTCAAGTTTACGTAGGGTGGAATGTGGGAGGCCAGCCAGGAGTGCGTTGGAATAGTCAAGTCTAGAGGTAACAAAGGCATGTATGAGGGTTTCAGCAGCGAATGAGCTGAGGCAAGGCTGGAGACGGGCAATGTTACGGAGGCGGAAGTAGGTGGTCTTTGCTATGCTGAGGCTATGTGGTTGGAAGCACATTTCAGGGTTAAATATGACACCAAGGTTGCGAACAGTGTGGTTCAGCCTCAGACAGATGTTAGGGAGAGGGATGGAGTCAGTGGCTAGGGAACGAAGTTTGTGGTGGGGACCGAAAACAATGGCTTCGGTCTTCCCAGTATTTAATTGGAGAACATTTTTGATCATCCAGAACTGTATGTCGGACAAGCAGTCTGACAATTTAGAGACCGTGGAGGGCTTGAGAGAAGTGGTGGTGAGGTAGAGCTGGGTGTTGTCAGCGTACATGTGGAAACTGACGCTGCCTTTTCAGATGATGTCGCCAAGGGGCAGCATGTAGATGAGAAATAGGAGGGGGCCAAGGATAGATCCTTGGGGGACACCAGAGGTAACGATGCAGGAGCGGGAAGAGAAGCTGTTGCAGGTGATTCTCTGGCTACGATTAGATAGATAAGAATGGAACCAGGTGAGTGCCGTCCCACCCAGCTGGACGACGGTGGACAGGCGTTGGAGAAGGATGGAGTGGTCAACCGTGTGAAAGGCTGCAGACAAGTCAAAAAGGACGAGGAGAGATAGTTTACCTTTGTCACAGTCACAAAGGATGTCATTTGTGACTTTGATGAGAGCCGTTTTGGTACTGTGGCAAGATACCGCAGAATACCTTAGGAAAGGGACCCTGCGGCATATAAATGCTGAAAGCAGTGGAGTGAGGCTGATTTATACAGAGTGTGGGTATTTTACGTCGGAACTCAAATTAAATTTGGCACTTTCATTCTGTAGGAAGTCATTGAGCTCATTGACCAGCATACAAGGATAATGAAGTGCGTGCTGGAAGATTCACGGCTGGTGGGATTGCGTCTGGAAGGTGGGACTGTCCTTGCTAGGATTAGGAAAGATGAATTCTCTGACACTGATGACTACAGGTAAGGTGTTAAATGACTTCAGGTTAATTTGAAAGAATTCTTCAAAATACTGTGAAGTCTTTCTTGGACCAAAGATAACTTTTTCTCGCGTGAGGAAAAAATTCCCAGCGTTTATTAAACTTTTGTTATGCAATATGTACCGATGCCATAATTCTGTCACTCGCTGGAACATGAATTTAGTTGAATGCATTCAGCTGTTAAAGGCACAGAGGTAGTGGGTTATGTGTATGTGCGATGTGTACGTATGTGATATAGGTGTCAGCTGTGGCTCTGTCGGTTGCATTCTCCCCTCTGAGGCAAATGGTTGTGGGTTAACTTGAGGGACTTGAGCACAAAATCTAGGCTGAGACTCCGTTGCCGTACTGAGGGAGTGCTACACTGTCAAAGCTGCTGTCTTTTGAATGAGACATTAAACCGAGGCCCCGTCTGCCCCCTCAGGTGGACGTAAAAGATTCCATGGTAATATTTTGAAGAAAAGCAGGGGAGTTTTCCCAGGTGCCCTGGCCAATATTTATCCCTCATCCTCAAGATCACTAAAAGAAGCAATTTTTCTGCTCATTATCACATCTTGCTGTGCAAAAATTAGCTGCCGCGTTTCCTACATTAAAACAGCGATTACACTTCAAAATTACTTCATTGGCTGTAAAGCACTTTGGGACATCCTGAAGTGGTGAAAGACGCTGTAGAAACGCAAGATTTTTTCTTTATATGTAGCCACAGTGCTTTTAAAACATTAATACATTTGTTTCCTTAAAAAGGTTTTTCTCCTCATCTTTCCGATATCCCCTTCCTTACTTCCTGCTGCCCAGAAGGCAGCGACTTGGCTGGAATGGAGCTCAAGTGTCTCATCACCTTGCCCAAGTGACCATCCTTTTATGTATGAATGCAACTATTGGGATCAGTGGACGAACCCTGGCAACACAAATGCACGTTCAGAAACACTAAGGATAAAAAGATAATGAAGAACCTGCAAGATAAAAATAGAAAATGCTCAGAATATACTGGGCGTAAAATTCACCATTGGCGGGGATGTACAACAGGTGGTAACGGATTGGCCGCCTGTTATACACCCTGCCCGATTTTCCATTAGATTGACTTCCGGCTGATCTGCTACCATCTGTTTTGCGCCCTCGCCAATGTTGAATTTTCCACTCACCTTATTTTGACAAAGCATCTTTACTCAAAGCATTAACCCATTTTCCATGTTCAGACGCTGACAGACTACTGCGTGTTTGCATCATTTTCTGTTTTCACATCGCTAGTTAATGATTAGGGACAAGTACCCTGGCGTATTTACACACACCTGGCCAAACCTCCCTCCCCATCCCCAAGCTCAGGAATGCAACCATCCCAGATGCCATAACTAACTTGGTTTGTGTAGCTCAGTGGCATACCGTGCAGTCTATTTAGCTTGTGACCCATAGATAGAGCCTCTTCAACCACTTGTATTGGATTTTGAATATTGCTTGTCTTGACGTAGTCCCAGAAGAAAGTTTATAGTTTTTGTTTTCATTCTCCACCTCCCACCCCCCATTTTATTTGTTAGTACTTTCCTGAGAGGCAAACCTCTAAACTGTCCAATCAGAAGCATACCCCACAAAATTTGGAGACAAATGATCAAAGCCAGGAATGTTTGTTTTTGATAGTCTATACCACCTTGGGTACATTTGAACTCAAGTTTACGTATCTCTGTGCAGCAGAGCAACCTGCCTTTCACACCAGTAGCTCTGTGAATTGCAATGACTCAGTGGTCACAATCATATGGTTCATTTGTAGTCAACAGGCCAGAAAAGATCAGCATTTAAAATCCTTTTTAATGAAAATGTTTTTCTCACTGGTGAGTATTCAAATTCATTTTCCAAATGTTTGCAGGGATGCGATGGATACCATCACGATGCTCTACAATCAGGTGGATGAAGAGGTCCATAAGTTGGTCATACTGTCCAACAAGTGCTTGCAGCAGCTGGAAATCCTTCTGGAGCTGAGAAAGTTCGAGGAAGGAAGTAGCAAGGTGAACAAAGACTTTGACATCTTGTTGCTGTGAGTCAGTGGAAATCAAAGGAGGCAGATCCGATATGTCTGTCTGTTGTAACCGGCTTTCGAATCACTTCAAAGGGAAATGCGTCACATAATCTCGGAATTTTATTATATGAGATTTCTTCTCCTGATTTAACCCCTCTCAGTCAAATTTGCAGCTGAAAGGGACCAGTTGATTTAAAAATTGATAGCACTTCCTTGACCCTGACAGGGAATAGGAACAAGAGTAGGCCGTTCAGCCCCTCGAGCCTGTTCCACTATTTTATTAGATTATGGCTGATCTGTATCTCAACTCCATTTACCTGCCGTTGCTCCCTATCCTTTGATACACAAAAATCTATGGATCTCAATCTTGAAAATTTCAATTGACCCAGCATCCACAGCCTTTTGGGGGAGAGAGTTGCAGATTTCCACTGCCTTTTGTGCGAAGAAGTGCTTCCTGATTTCACTCCTAACTGACCTAGCTCAAATTGTAAGGTTACGCCCCATTGTTCTTGATTCTCGCCAGAGGAAATAGTTTCTCTGCATCTACTCTATCGAATCCCTTTATCATTTTAAACACTTCAATTAGATCACCCCTCAGCCTTCTATACTCAAGGGAATACAAGCCTAGCCTATGCAACCTGTCTTCATAATTTAACCCTTTTAGCCCCGGTATCATTCTGGCGAATCTGGGCTGCACCCCCTCCAAGGCCAATATATCCTCCCTGAGGTTCAGTGCCCAAAACTGAACCCAGTGCTCCAGATAGGGTCTGACCAAAGCTCTGTACAACTGAAGCATCGCTTCCTCCCCTTTGTATTCCAGCCTCCTTGTCACTGCCGTCCGCTCTTTTAAGACCCTCCTTAAATCCACCCCTTTGATCAAGCTTTTGGCCACCTCTCCTAATTTATCCTTCTTTAGCTTGGCATCCATTTTTTCTGATTGCACTTCTGTGAAGCGCATTGGGACGTTTTTCTAGGTTATAGGCGCTATATAAATGCAAGTTGTTGTCATTGATGATGACTGAAAGGTTCATCCTGTGGGGTCCTCCTTGTGGAACTATATTCCAGCAGAAATCGGAGCCTCCAGGAAAGGAAGAGGAGAGAGAGAAGTGTAAAAACTTGGCAATACAAAAGTGCTGTGATTGGAGTCATTTAATATATGGAGAAGGGAGAAAATAGAAATAAATGCTCACTTTTCCCTTGTCATTTTCATATGTTGTATTTAGAATTCCCCTCCTGAATAACATAAAAGAACAGGAGGTTGTTTTGAGCTGATAAGGTGAGTTAATCAGTAGTCGCATGGAAATGGAAATCCCCTTATTTTGACCTGATTACTAACACTTGGACTGGCGCATTGTGTGCGCATCTGGATCCGATATATATGTACATATATATATATATATGGGTATATATGTGTATGTATATGTATACATGTGTCTACGTGTGTGTATATGTATGTACATATGTATGTGTGTATATATATTCAGGTCAATTGGGGTTAGAGGGCAGAGGATAATTGGACCAGGGCGTATAGACATAATTCAGTCCCTGTTTGAAAATGTTTCTATCATACATTCCAATGTCCACATTCATAATGGAAATTTGTTATCTATGTAAACTTGTCACGCTATAATTACACGCTCTCACCAGTGAGGGTGCTGCAATGTCTCCATCGGTGAGAGGATGTAAATAGAGCTTGAAGAATTTACAGAGGTAGTTTCAGTGTAAATGTGGATATAGGAATTTATTATAGAAATTCGACCCAAAGTGCACATAGATGTTTAATATATTAATGGAGAACTTTATACACATATGCATTTATATGTACTGGCAATTGCTCAGCCTGTGCTCTAGATGACACTGTACTTGGGGGTGGGGGGGTCAATATCTAATTTAGCAGCTCGGCTAGCAGTTCACCTTACTGCTAGTGGTGAACCCACTTCAGTACCAGTACATATAGGAACAGGAGGCACTTGGTAGTCCCTATTTTAAATGGGCCGTGTAGGTGACACAGGCCTACGCTACATGTCATCATTCAATCTTCAAGCACTTCCCTTTTGGTTGATTGCCACTAATAAAGTATGGTTGACTCCTCTAACTTGAAACCATTTCCAGCTTACACCTGTAACTGCTGGATCAGATCTGTAATGCTACGAATCTCCTACGGAGCCTAAGGGTCGGGAAAGGCTTCAAGCGAAGCAGCAGACACCGCAAGTTCACATCCAGTGGCCACCTGAGCACGTTTGCGAGCTCAACATGGGCGAGCAGTCGGAGAGGCAATCCTGGACCGACCTGATTTTTGCCAGGCCCAAGAACAGATCCACTGTGGGACCTCTGACAGGCTCGCCCTGCGCACTGGGTGACCAAAGATTAGATAAGTGGGTGAGTCGTCCAGTCAGGAATCAGGGCACTTGGTATTCAGGTCACTAGTGACCCTTCGGTTTTGGCCCATACTACCCAGTCTGTTGCTGAAACCGCCCTACAAACCACAAGTGTGCAGACTGTTTAAATATTCTCTCTTTACTATGATACAGTAAGAATTAGCTTGATCTCATGGCAGTTTCTGTACTGTGAACTCGTATTCAGTAAGAACAGAATTATGACAGAAAATAGTTTGAATTACGAGCGATCGTTCTAGTTTCCTGCTCTGTAACCTAACCCATCTCAGTCATAAAAGGACTGCTTCAATTTAATGGACGCTATATTGTAAATAATTTTACGTTCCGCCTGCTATGTTAAGCGCTCACTTTACGATTATATTCCTGGGTGGTCATCGTATTGCATGAGTTTGTGGACAGGTTGAGATGTCTAGAGCAGGTAATTATTGTGTTTGCTAATGTAGATTGCTGTCCTTTTATTTCCTTCAGATAAGACACTGGACTGAGTGCGAGGGAGAAAAGCATCTTGTACCGGTGGACTGTTTGCCGCAGTCCCTGGAATCACTACGACAAATGCAGCAAGAGTATAATGCCTTCTACAGCCTGGCTGTGGTAAGTGTTGTCACATATTACTGGTGCTGGGGAGTCATGAGAGACATTATAATAAGCATGCAGTGCACATTCGCTTCAGATGAAATAAAGCTCAGGTCTCTTGTCCCCAATGGAAAAATAGCCCGTAAAGACAACAGTGCCTTTTTTGTTCGTTGTTAAGTCTTCAAGCTATCTGATACTGGGAGGAATGATTACCCAGGACTTGCTTTACTTTTGGGAAACCATTTGTAGAACAGCAAAGGGATTATGAAGGCATAACAGATAAACCTGATCTGATTACTTGCAGTGAAGTAACAAAGAACAAGGGAGTAGAATAGCTCCCAGCACCGGAAAAAAAAGCTGCATGTCTGGAATTTATTGGGACAAAAATACCACTTCATCCTTTATCAATAGCTGCTTTAAACTGTTTTGTTTGATTGAAATGCTAAACAATAAAACATTTCCCTAGTCGACATTTTCCCCTTGCACATTTACATTTTTTAAAACTGTTTAGAATATTTAAACATACTTCATTACATGTTCAAGTGAGATATGACATATATAATAGGGATGAAGGTGTGTAGTGCATTGGAAGAGTCCATTTTGTTCCATCCAGCTAACCTCAGAGATCATAGATATTGTTGCATCTCCCATCTTACTAAAGCTTTGTGCTCGTAAACTGCAAAGTTATAACTGGTCCAACTGTAGTAGATTTGAGGAATTTGTGCCCTTGACTTTTACCAGCCTATGGCTAACCTCTCTGGATTTAGGTAAGTGAAGTATGTTCCTAGAGGATAGTTACTGGGCAAAAACCAAAGCTCAACCTGTGTGGACTTCTCAGCAGCTTGGTTTGGAAACTCTAAGCATGGTGATGGGTTTCCACACATAAAAAGGTGGCCCCAGATTCCATCCCTGCCCATCAGCCCTGTGCTCGCTGACCTACATTGGCTCCCGGTTTGGCTACACCTCAGTTTTAAAATTCTCATCCTTGTTTTCAAATCCTTCCATGGCCTCGCTCCTATCTCTGTAACCTCCTCCAGCCCTACAACCAATGCTCCCTGTAAGGTGCGTGGCCATACAGAAATCTGTGAAGGTACCGCATAAGCTGCTCACAAGCTGCCCCGTCAAAAGGTACCGCGCATTTAATTAAACAGGCCACGCACCCATGATAATATTTAGAGGGAGCATTGCCTTCAACCCTCTGAGATCTCTGTGCTCCTCCAATTCTGGCCTCTTGCACCTCCCCGATTTTCTTCACTCCACCATTGGTGGCCGTGCCTTCAGCTGCCTAGGCCCTAAGCTCTGGAATTCCTTCTTTAAGCCTCTCTGTCTCTCTACCTCGCTCTCCCCCTTTAAGATGCTCCTTAAAACCTATCTCTTTGACCAAGCTTTAGGTCACCTGTCCTAATATCTCCATATGTGGCTCGGTGTCAAATTTTGTTTGATAATTGTTCCTGTGAAGCACCTTGGGACATTTTACTATGTTAAAGGCGCTATACAAATGCAAGTTGTTGTATCATCTCAAATGGGGGGGGTGGGGGGGCTACAACCTTCAGCATGTCCAGACCACTGCAGGAGAAAGAGAGATGGGTCACAAATAGTCCCAGCTGTATCGGGAGTACTACTGCTTCAAAAGGTCACACTTATGAAAAAAGTCCTCAACTACACAAACAACAAGACAAAATGGCGAGATATGTACAGGCTGATAGTGGCAGCAAAATCAAGAGGGAAATGTATAATTTTTGGTGAAAGAACAGAGATATGGGGGAAAAATGGGGTCACGCCCCCATTGGGGCGCTAACTTCGCCGGCCCGAAAAAGTTAGCACCCCTGCGCCCGAAATTGAATGGTAACGCCCCAAGCAGGAGATGGGGGGCCACTGGAAGTGTTCCCCCTCCCTCTTGGGGCACTCCCAATGAATAACGTGGCGCTACGTGCAGCAGCACCACGCGCGTCAACACGTAGCGCCGCGGTACTGCAGGCCTCCCTCCCCTGATTAAAGGGGAGGGGCCCAGCACGGGGCCCTGCTGGACCACCGGGGAGCGGGGTGCTGGCAAAAGAGCCCGGCACTCCAGAGGAGTGCTGGGCTGACCGATCGCGGCCGGCAACCCGCAGGAGGAGGTGAGAGGAGGCAGATGCTGGCAGGCGGCCAAAAAAAAATGGCCGCCCGGCACCTGCCCTTTAATTTGCGCTGTCCCGACCGCAAACACGGCACCCTGACCCTGTTGGACATAGCGTCCAGCGGTAGGTTAGGGGGCGTGAGCGAAGTTTGCGGCTGGGGCGCGAGTGGGGCGCTGCGCACGGCGATGATGTCATCGCCGGAAGCGCGGCGCTACCGGCTACTGCCGCCGCTAACCTCCCACTAAATTTCCCTTGGGGCGCTAACGGGAGGCACACAGCAACCGAATTTTTCCCCCATAGTATGGTGCCTTTTGAACTTTGAGTCAGGCAAGATGGGTCTCAATCTGGTCAACAGTGTTAGTTCCCTATGGGTGAGTTTAACTTTGATTTTTACAGCAACACTACAGAAGAGGGATACAGCTGATCAAAGATGCTGGTCATCTAAACAGTCAATCACACAATGAGCTGCTGAATTTGGAAGAAAAAGTCAAGGGATTCAAGCAATTTCTGAGTGACTTCATCAGCAGACTGGAAAAGCGGAGGACGGATTTGGATAACATAGTTAACTTGCATGAATTCTATGAGACGGTGAGTGACTCGCTGTGTTGCTTTATATTTTATTGTTGTTTTGCTCTATATTTCACTACGAAATAGTTGCGTTTATGTAAGATCTTCGATAGATGAACTTGGCACTTCAGAGGAAGAATTATTTTCTCATTATATCATCTCACAATATTCTAATTAACCGTAAGGTTGGATTTTATGTCGATTAAATATAAGGGTTAATTTCCACTCCTGGATTTGAGCACTGACGGCAACGTGGACCCCAGAGTTGACCCTATAGTGTGACCCCTACTTACGACCCATATTCCCACCCAGCTGGGAGCCGCACCTTGAAAAATAAAGCCCCATGTGTATACAGAAGCGTCAGTTACAGGCCACTCAAATTTGTGATTTTTAAGCACTTTATGTAACTTTTCCTGCTGTCAAAATGCCTATCCGCCTTGAACATGCCCCATGCTGACTACCAGTCCCATTTGCTCTCTTGAAGTCCTATTGCCTGCAGACTGCTACATGTATCTAGGATGTTCTATCCATTTTCTATCACAAATTTGCTGCGTGGTGAGATAATTGCTGTATTTGAAGGGTTGCTATTTATTTCTACATGATCTTATTCACCGTTTTGCTGGGATTGGAATTGTTTTGTGATATTGTAGGAACGGCTAGATTCCTAACTAAAGGACTGAGATCGAGTCAGTCTATTAAACAAACGATGTTTAATACTAATAAACAGAGTTTAACACTAAAACAATGGAAAGCTGGATAACAGGTCTGTACTGGTTGCTAGCTCCACGAGGACTGACTAGAGCCCCTCCCTGGTCGGACGTCATGACGTCATCACGTTTTCCCGCCGCTGGAGGATCACGTGATCAACGTGATGATGTCATCGCGTTGGGTCTCAGTCTTAAAGGGATCGCGCTATGTACATGCGATAATATGAATAGAGATACAGATTCATTCTGTAGCTAACAATTAGTTAAAGATAATTATGTACATAAGATCAGAGTCCCCTTGGTGGCTCTGCCACAATATTAAAAAAAAACTACATGATCTTGTAAAAGAAATAATGTGGATTCTGATTGATCCATATCCCAAAACAGCAATCGACGACTGTCACTAAAATCGAAAAAAAAGTTATACTTCTTTTTATTCTGGTATTTTCTGCTTTCTTGTTAGGCTGACCAGTGGGTTTTGCACTGCAACGAGTACCTAAGGCGACTGAAAGTGGACGAGCAGAGCACCTTGGAGCACACGACGGCCGTGGTTCAAAGTTTGGAAAGATACCACCAGGAGGCCACCAAATTCAACGCGGAAAACTTTCAGAAGATGAATGAGATGGTTCTCGGCCTTGGCAGTGCTAGAGAATTGAAGCAGTGGAACATTCAGTGGGTGAAGTGCCAACAAACCAGACACCTTTTGGAGGAGGTGCTGTCCGCAGCTGTCAGAATCCACGAGGGCCATAGCAACGATTTGGCTACTAAAGCACACTCTGAGGATGAAGGCCCCCGGACAAGTGGCGAGTTCGACACAGAAGGATCGGATGAACTCGGAGATTCTCCCTCTCAAAAGACAACGGACAGTATGGAGAATGGTGTTTGGCCTGAGGATGCGGTGCATTGTCAAGAACGCAGTCAGAGTTTCGTGGCATCAGAATGCTCCATCGCATTAGGTTACGAAGAGTCCTGCCAAAATGCCAACGTGTCGCATAAATTCGGCACAACCTCTCTGTCCTCGGCTCCGGCATGCGGCAGGTTACAAGGGGGTGGTCTCTTCTTCGAAGACTCCGACAGCTGCGCCGCGAGCTCGTCCGCTGCATCCTGTCACTCGGAGCCCACCCGCTCACCGGGATCCCGGCACAAGAAGCAGCCCTTGAAAAAGATCATGAGGAAGACTCAGAGCTTTGAGTTGTGGCAGCGAGAGAGCAGCCACGGTGAGGCCGGCAGGCACGGCAACACCGGAGTTTACATCAAAGGGCTGGAGGTGGTCAGCAGTGTGGTGGCAGACAAGAACCGGATTTCTAGATCAGAGCTGAAAAGCCCAGTGTTGATCAGGACTCACAGCTTACCAACATCTTCCAGGCCATACTATCCACACACAGAAGAAGCTAAGAAAACAGGGAGGTAATAATTTCCATAGTCATCGTAAAATTGCATCTTAAAAATACTTTGTAATTAAATCAGCTATGATTCCAGCTTTAACTCTGAGAAGACTCAGGAGTATTAACATAGGACCAGGAGTAGGTCGTTCCACTATTCAGTTAGATCATGGCTGATCTGTACCTCAACTCCATTTAACCATCTTTGCTCCATATCCCTTGATACCCTTGCCCAACAAAAATCTATCTACCTCAGTCTTGAAAATTCTATTGACTCCCAGCATTCACAGCCTTTTGCGGGGAGAGAGTACCAGATTTCCAGATTAGGGAGTGACGAATTGTGTTGCAATGTCTCAGCCAATAACTTGATGAAACTATTTCATGACTGTCACCAATCTGAATGATCCTAATGTGCATTCGGAACCATCGACCCTGCTTGGCCATCATTCCAAATGGAACAGTTATAAGGGTAGACTTTACAAATTCATCTTCTTGGTGCAGTACTTCAGATGCTGAGGTTCGAAATCTACCACATGGTTGCTAAAGCAATCTTATTTCAGACTGGTAACATTAACTTTTTTAACAATTTGTTGGCAATCTCACTTCACAGTCTCTCGTTTGGGGGAGTTTAAAATTGTGGCCTACGTATTTTTACACTCAGACAGAATGGAGGGTTTCAGCTTTGTGTTAGAGGTCCAGCATTTTCAAAAGAACATTCTTCTTAAATGTGAAAAATTGATATATTTGCCAGAATTATATATAGAACAATAGTAACAGAGATCCGTGTTATCTCAGGTATAGAAACATAGAAACATAGAAGATAGGAGCAGGAGTAGGCCATTCGGCCCCTCGAGCCTGTTCCGCCATTTAATGTGATCATGGCTGATCATCCAAATTCAGTACCTGGTCCCCGCTTTCTCCCCATACCCCTTGATCCCTTTAGCCTTAAGAAATATATCCAACTCCTTCTTGAATATATTTAATGAATTGACCTCTACTGCCTTCTGTGGTAGAGAATTCCACAGGTTCACCACTCTCTGGGTGAAGAAATTCCTCCTCATTTCTGTCCTAAATGGCATACCCCTTATCCTTAGACTGTGATCCCTGGTTCTGGACTCCCTGACCATCAGGAACATCCTTCCTGCATCTAGTCTGTCCAGTCCTGTCAGAATTTTATAAGTTTCAATGAGATCCCCTCTCATTCTTCTAAACTCCAGCGAGTACAAGCCCAATCGACCCAATCTCTTCTCATACATCATTCCTGCCATCCCAGGTATCAGCCTGGTGAATCTTCGCTGAACTCCTTCCATGGCAAGAACATCTTTCCTCAGATAAGGCAACCAAAACTGCACACAATACTCAAGATGTGGTCTCACCAAGGCCCTGTACAACTGCAGCAAGACATCCTTGTTCCTGTACTCGAACCCTCTCGCTACGAAGGCCAACATACCATTTGCCTTCTTAACCGCCTGCTGCACCTGCATGCTTACCTTCAGCGACTGGTGCACAAGGACACCCAGGTCTCTTTGCACTTCCCCTTCTCCCAATCTATTGCCATTCAGATAATAATCTGCCTTCCTGTTTTTGCCACCAACGGTATGATTTTTTTGTGTCGATTGCCCAGTTAAGCGGCCTTGGAGGAGGTCAAAACTTGATTGGTTAGCAAGGTGACAAGTTATTCCATATGGGGATAAAAGCATAGTCCGTTTCCTTAACCAGCGAATAGCTCACTGCCATCATTTATTTGGTAGAATGAGTTAAATTTACAAGGATGATACCAGAACTGAGAGGTTAAAGATTGAGCAGGTTGGGGCTTTTTCCTCTAGAAAAGAGAAGGCTGAGGGGTGACCTAATCAAGGTCTTTAAAATTAAGAAGGGGTTTGATAGGGCAGACATAGAGAAGATGTTTCTACTTGTGGGGACGAGCAAAACTAGGGGTCATAAATATAAGATAGTCACTAATAAAACCAATAGGGAATTTGGGAACAATTCTTTACCCAGAGAGTGGTTAGAATGCAGGAAGTGCTACCACAGGGAGTAGTTGAGGCGAATAGCATAGATGCATTTAAAGGGAAGCTAGATAAACATATGAGGGAGAAAGGAATAGAAGGATATGCTGATAGGGTGAGATGAAGAGGGGTGGGAGGAGGCTCATGTGGAGCATAAACACTGCCATAGACCAGTTAGGTTGAATGGCCTGTTTCTGTGCTGTACATTCTATGTAATTCCACGTAATTTATGGTATATGGGAAAGAACTGAGACAGTGCATGATAATGGGACCACAGCCTACTGGGGGAGTAACTCCATGGGGTCTGTAACTCCACTCTACTTTCAGAGGCCAAACAGCATAGATCTACCAACTCATAGGAGAAAATGCTGAGACAAGACCAAGATCATTTGTCCTGCTATTATTTTGCTAAAAAATGTTCAAACTGAGTGTTGTGAATCTTATGATCCATGAAGAAAGACTCATGAAATAACACTGGACGGCCAGCTGGTGGCGCTGTCCAAGGAGTATAAATACTCGGGCGTGGGCCCAGCTTGCCCAGGACATTTTGTAAACAGGAACTAGTGAAAGATAACTAGACCGCCATGTTTTGAAACAAGTTGATTAAAGCCTTGCTTTATACTCGAACCAAGTGCGTAGTGAGTTTTATTACGTCACTGAGTGTTCTTTATTTCCTCGCAGTAAGCTGCAACACATAATGGATGAAATGATCAGCACGGAGAGGGAGTACGGCAAATCCCTTGGATATATCATAGACCACTACTTTCCAGAGATGGAGAGAATGGACCTGCCCCAGGATCTGCGTGGAAAGCGCAATATCATATTTGGGAATCTGGAAAAGCTCTACAATTTTCATTGTCAGTACTTTTTGAAGGAACTCGAACACTGTACAAACAGTCCACTTCGAGTCTGCCACTGCTTCCTCAGACATGTAAGTCTTCCTGTCATTCCTACCATACAATGAATGTATTTATTTACGATTAAATGGAAATATGAAACACACAAAGAAAAACAATTGGCAAGTGCTACTGAGTACAATGTCAAACGCATTGAGCAAATCTTAAAGGAACTTTAATCTCTTTGAGATATGTCCCAACAAAGCCCTGGGATTGGCATATTCACCTGTCTTCGACCTCTTGTACTAATTTGAGCATCACAAAGTCCAACACAGTAAAAGCAGAGTGTCTCGATCTATTCTACAGGAATTGAAACATGAGGCCCGAATTTAACTCAGCCCACCCGTCGGAAACGATGCGGACGAGGGTGTTAAAATGACGGCCGGGCAGAAGCTGCCGCGCTCCCGAAGCATTCCTCTCCCGCGCCCCACCATTTTAACTGCCGGGATTCCGGCAGCCTGGAGGCCACCCTCCAGAGGTAGATGGGGACCTAGTTAAAATGTGAATTTCGCAGTCCAATGATGTCGTTGGTGCCGCAACATGATTTTAACTTCAAGCTGCGGGGGGCCCGCACAGCACCAATGCTAGAAGTGAAACTTGGCATGAGGCACCATTGTGGTCAAAAGAAGCCAAGGTATGTGAAATTCATTGATTTTTGGCAGGATTCCTTGGGAGCCAGGAGGAGCAGATGTGGTCTTTTTTGATGTGATTTTTATAAACTGTAAACTAAGTAGTGTGAAGGTGGCAATCTGTGGGGCTTTGAAGCATCAATATAATCACCTACAGTTGTAAAGCCTGGGGGAGGAGCAGCTTGTAGTAATCACACTGCTCCAAGTAAAAAGATAATGCAAACTTCGAATCGTGAGATTCGAGTCTCTGGACTATCACTAACGTATCCAAGGATCCTAACGTTTGTTTAAGGTGGTCAGTAGGGATGCCCAATTGTTGCTCAAGCCAAAATCACGTTTGTCATATTTTAGGCACCCTTGCATCACGGGACGCCACCCCATGAAATTGGACGTTTTTGCCCCCGTTTCACACCCGAAAAACAGACGCAACCAGACCCATCACGTTACTTGTCCTCTATCCCTTGAGTGCGACGCACACTGTTTCATTCAGCAGCGCTCAATCCCACAGAACTCAGCCTGCTGCCCGCATCGTGTTTTCTGGCTTCCCAACAGCAGAGTCAGCAGCTGACACAGGGCAGTCCCTTTGGGAGATCTCACACGCCAACAGCCAACCCAGTAGAGGGAAGAAGCATCGTAGAAAAGCAGCAAGATGTGAACATGGCACGTACTTCCACATACACGCCAAGGCTGCTGTGTGTTTATAGTGCTGTCACACTCCTGGGTGATGGATTGAACAAGCATACTGCACTTCCCGAGGGCTCAGAATGCATCCAGCTCAGCTTCCAGACAGTTGAGCATATGGTGCGGTCTATTCAAACTCCTGCTGGGGCAGGCGGGAGAACGGTGCCAACCTAGCTTGCCTGCCTTTCCACACCCCCCCATTCCCAGGGTAGGAGGCAGGAGAAGCATCTAGCCTACAGTCTTCCATGTCTTCCTGATGCCACAGCTGAGCTAAGGATCTTGCTGTTTGTTGCGTTCAGGTGCTAACTAGATTTAGATTCTTTTGCTGTCTTTGCGACTCCTAATTGCCGGGAAGGCTTCCAATCAATCCTAGTGCCCTCATACTCTACTGTTGAGGTTAAAGATAAAATGTACCATTTGGATTGTTAAAAATCGCAAAAGTACACTGTGTATTTGAAGTCAGCCCACTGAATTCAGCACCTCCACGAGAGTCAAAAGCCATAAACTTGAAATGAATATGTCTGTGATCATTAATTCTGTCTCCAGTTAAAATTGAGAAGATTAAAGAGCTACTGTTAAAACCAAAGAACTCGCTTCCTCACTTAACGATATAACTACAGGGAGTTTGTGGCACCTGAAAGCAGCATTTAATAGTTTAGGAACTTTATTGAGACTAGCAAATTCCATTCCAGATGAGTTTAATGAGCAGGTTCCAAGTCTGAGAATGTGGTTTAACTATTGGTTTATATAATATATATTTGGAGCCATGCAGCGGTATCTGTTTATGCTAATGTTTACAATTTTAATTTGTCTACTTTGCTCATTTAGGAAGAGCAGTTTGGGATGTATGCACTGTACAGCAAGAACAAACCCCAGTCTGACACTCTGCTCGCTAGTCACGGAAACACTTTCTTTAAAGTAGGTGGTGCACACGTTTTGAAAAGAACCAAATACATTTTTAATCAGTGCAGGAGTATATTGACAAAAGGCATTTGCAGGTCCTGAAGCGTTGGAATTTTGGAACGGAATGTGAGGCCAGTTTCAGATATTGAGAATAAGGTGTCAGCCTTGGCGCAGTGGTAGCACTCTCGCTGCTGAGTCAGAAGGTTGTGGGTTCAAGCCCCACTCCAGAGACTTGCGCACATATTCCAGACTGACACTCCAGTGCAGTATTGTGGGCGATCTGCACTGTTGGAGCTGCCATCTTTCGGATGAGACATTAAACTGTCTGCCCTCTTCGGGGGTCGTAAAAGATCCTATAGCACTATTTCAAGGAAGAGCAGGGGAGTTATCCCTGTTGTCCCGCCAATATTTAACTCTCAGTTTGTGGGACCTTGCTCTGCACAAATTGGCTGCCGTGTTTCCTACATCAGTGACTATACTACAAAAGTACTACATTGGCTGTAAACCATTTTGCGATGTCGTGAGAAGCGCTATATAAATGCAAGTTCTTCTTTATATGTGGACGTATTTGGAATTTAAAAATCCTATCTTGTAGCTCATTAGCACACTTCACATTTCAAGATTTTAGGGTAGGATTTAACTCTCAGACGAGGTCAGTCGCTTGATCCATCTGGTGGGATGTCTGGTCTGTTTTGAGGGGCGGGCGTCCTTAACATCCTGCCAGCGACCCACGCGCCCCGTTCGGGCATCCCCCTGCAGCTTAACCACTCAGAGACGGTGGCTATATCGGGTGGCCCAGAGGCCTTCCCAGCTGACAGGGAGGTCCATGGCTGTGGATGCTGGGGTGAATTGAAATTTTCAAAACTGAGATAGATAGATTTTTGTTGGGTAAGGGTATCGTGGGATATGTGGATTGTGGGAGAATCCAAAACTAGGGGTCAGCAATATAAGATGGTCACTAATAAACTCAAGAGAAACTTCTTTACCCAGAGAATGGCTAGAATGTGAAACTTTGCTACCACAAGGAGTAGTTGAGGTGAATGGTATAGATGCATTTAAGGGGAAGCCAGATAAGTACTTGAGGGAGAAAGGAATAGCAGGATATGCTGCTAGGGTTAGATGAAGAGGGGTGGGAAGAGGGTCGTGTGGAGCATAAACACCGGCACAGACCAGTTGGACTGAATAGCCTGTTTCTGTGCTGCAAATTCTATGTAATTCTATGCTATGGATCGAAGGCAGGTAAATAGAGTTGAGGGACAATTCAGACATGATCGAATTGAATGGCAGGACAGGGTTGAGGGGCTGAATGGCCCGCTCCCGTTCCCGTGTTCTTACTGACTGCACCTGTCTTCATGCTGACCCGCTACATGTAATTTTCTGCAGAATAAGCAGCTGGCGCTCGGTGATAAGATGGACCTGGCCTCCTACCTGCTGAAACCCATCCAGCGGATGAGCAAGTATGCATTGCTGCTGAAGGACATGATCAAAGAGTGCAGCAAAGCACAGGAGCAGGAGCTCACTGATCTCCAAGCGGCTGAGGAAATGGTTAAGTTTCAGCTTCGTCATGGAAACGACTTGCTAGCGATGGATGCCATTCGAGGATGTGATGTAAGGGAACGCTATGGCAGTCGTAAACAAAATATTTCAAAATAAGATTTTGGCATTTCACTGACAATTTAAGAATCTGGGTGGTACTTTTGCAGGAAAGCATCCCCTGTTCTTCCTTTTTCCATGCTCTGCACCATCGCTGGTAGAGAGTGCAGTTGGGTATCTTGCTCTTGGGCTTTTGCCTATGCCATTCTATCAGCTGGCATCAGGTAGCTGAGGGCAGCCGGTTGCCCCAGCACATATATTCCCCCTTCCATTCCATTCCATTTATCCCTCAAACAACCTCACCAAAACAGATTATCTGCTCATGCATCTCATCGTTGAGTGTGTGGGACCTTGCTGTGCACAAATTAGCTGCTGTGTTTCCCTACTTTCCAACAGCGACCAGACTTCAAAGAGTACCAAGAAGCGTGAAGTTGTGAAAGGTGCTATAAAATTGCAAGTTCATCCTCTCTCTTGTTATTGCTGTTGCTATGATCATAACAACATGAATGTGGCTCTAAAACCCAAGGAGAAGGTACTAAGTGCAGTGCCCTGTGATTTACACTGATTGCTGGACTGGACTCTATTCATCTACCAGGTAGAATTCAATTACCAGCCTAACACATGCCCTGGATGTTTGCAGCAGAAAAGAACAGGAATTTACATTAGCCATTTTACACAGGGCTAAGCAAAACCTTGCAGGTCAAGGCAATTCTAATACCCTGATTATATTGCTCTCTGGAACGAGCAGCAGCTTTCAAATAACTGAAATCCAATTCCTGGTTTACGGTATAGAGCTGCTCTGATCCGCCAGAAAATAGGAAGATTTCCCCCCCTCCCCCTTTGTACAATATTCGTGATACAGTTCCTGAACTGAATTGCCATCTGAGGGAAATGTTACAATGAGATGGCCGACCACATTAATTTAAGGTCCTTACCTGTGGATGCCAAAATGTTCAAAGCCGCCCTCCCTAAATTTGCTGTTCATTGAAGAAAGGAGCTTGTGGTTAAGAACTATCTAGATTCTGGTACCAAAAAAACAGTGCAACCAAAGTATATGGTGGGGAGGATAAAGCTTTTAATTGAAGTACAGTCTGATGCAGGTAATTTTGTATAGCTCTTATACTTCACTATGAAGTATGATTCAATTGTAAATCTGTTGGCTGTTTATGTTAGAAAGCGCTGTGTAAATGTTGATGTAGTGTGCACATGGCAGGCTCATGCCAAAGGTTAGAGCATGTGGAGTCAGAGGACAAATAGCTGAATGGATAGCAAATTGCTAAAAATAGAAAGCAGAGAATAGGGGCAAAGGGCAGTTAATCAGCTTTGAGGAAGGTAGAAAGTGGTGTTCCACAAGAATCAGTGCTGGGACCACTGTTATTCATAATTTACATTAATGATTTGGCCTTAGGGATAAGTAACTCTATCAAAATTTGCAGATGATACCAAACTGGGGGATATAGCTAACACTGAGGAAGAATGCAATATAATACAAGAAGACATTAGCAAACTTGCAGACTGGGCAGTTAAGTGACAAATAAACTTCAACATAGATAAATGTGAGGTGATGCACTTTGGTAGGAAAAATAGAAACATCATCCACACCTTAGAAAACAAGAAACTGAATGGGGTACAAAATCAAAGGGATCTAGGGATAGAGGTGAACAAATCATTAAAAGCAACAACACAGGTCAACAAAGCAATTAAAAATGCTAACAAAGCACAGGGAATTATTTCTAGGGGTATAGAATTCAAAAGTAGTGCAGTTATGTTAAACTTGCATTGGACCCTGGTCAGGCTGGTTTGAGTACTGCGCACAGTTCTGGTTTCCATACTATAAAAAGGACATAGAAGCACTGGAGAAAGTGCAAAAAAGATTTACAAGGACGGTATCAGAACTGAGAAATTACAGATGTCGGGAACGATTGAACAGGTTGAGGTTTTTTTCTTTCGAAAAAGGAAGTGGACCTCTGTAGGACAATTGAAGGTAAATACCCAGAGAGCGGTTAGGTAGGAATGTAGGAACAGGAGTCGGCCATTTAGTCGCTCAAGCCTGTTCTGCCATTCAATGAGATTGTGACTGATCTGTGACCAAACTCCATATATCCGCCTTTGCCTCATATCCCTTGATACCTTTGGTTAACACAAGTCTATCAATCTCAGATTTAAAATTAACAATTGATCTGGCATCAACTGCTGTTTGCGGAAGAGAATTCCAAACTGCTACCACCTTTTGTGTGTAGAAGTGTTTCCTAACTTCACTCCTAAAAGGCCTGGCTCTAACTTTTAGGTTATGCCCTCTGTCCTAGTGGAAATAGTTTCTTTTTATCTACCCTATCTGTTCCCCTTAATATCTTGAAAATTTCGATCAAATCACTTCTTGACCTTTTAAATTCCAGGGAATTACAACCCCTAGTTTGTGTAATCTCTCCTCATAATTTGTCCCTTGATGGCTGGGTATCATTCTGGTAAACCTATGCTGCAATCCCTCCAAGGCCAATATATCCTTCCTGAGGTGTGGTGCCCAGAACTGCACACACTCCAGATGTGGCCTAACCAGGGTTTTGTACAGCTGTAGCCTAACTTCTACCCCCTTGTATTCTAGTCCTCTAGATATGAAGGCCAAAATTCCATTAGCCTTTTTGAGTATTTTCTGTACCTGTCCATGACATTTTAACAATCTACGTACATGGACCCCTAAGTCTCTTTGGACCTCCACTGTTTCTAGCTTTTCACCATTTAGAAAGTACTCTGATCTATCCTTTTTAGGTCCAAAGTGAATGACCTCACACTTACTTGTATTGAAATCCATTTGCCACAGTTTTGTCCATTCACTTAATCTATTAATATCTCTTTGTAATTTTATGCTTCCATCTGCACGGTTTACAATGCCACCAACATTCCCACTAAGCTACAGGGTGCGCGACCGCGCTTCTGCGTAGCGGTCTGGAGGTCCAGCACAGACCGCTCACCGGTTTTTCAATAGAAGAAACCACATATGCACAAGAATTTCAATGGGCCACACAGCCAGTTAAAGGGACTACGCACCACCCCATCCCCGAAACAAAAGAAGTAATTAATTAATATATATTAATACAGTTGAGGCCCCAACACAGATTCCTGCGGGACACCACTAGTCACATCCTGCCAATTAGAGTACCTGCCCATTATTCCTACCCTCTGTCTCCTGCCACTCAGCCAATTTCCTAACCAGGTCAATAATTTGCCTTCAATTCCATGAGCTTCAACTTTTAGCCAACAATCTCTTGTGAGGGACTTTATCAAATGCCTTCTGGGAGTCCATATATATAACATCCATAGACATTCCCCTGTCCACTACATTAGTTCCGTCTTCAAAAAACTCAATCAGGTTCGTGAGGTATGACCTACCTTTTACAAATCCATGCTGGCTTTCTCTGATTAGCTGAAAAATTTCAAGGTGTTCAGTCACTCTATCCTTAATTATAGACTCTAGTAATTTCCCAACAACAGATGTTAGGTTAATTGGTCTATAATTCCCTGGTTTCCCTCTTTCACCTTTCTTAAATAGCAGAGTGACATGTGCAATTTTCCAATCTAAAAGAATGGCTGCTGAATCGAGAGAATTTTGGAAGATTATAGTTAGGGGATCTGCAATGTTCTCACCTAGTTCCTTTACAACCAACTGGTCCTGGGGATTTGTCACTCTTTAGTGCCATTATTTTCTTCATCTCTGTTACTTTGCTTACGTTAATTTTGGTGAGTCCCCGTCCCTGATTCAATATTAGTATCCTTGGGATGTCCTCCTCCTCTACTGTAAATACTGATGGAAAATAATTATTCAACATGCCCACCATTTCCTTATTTTCATTTACACAGTTTTCAAGGGGCCCACATTGCTCCTGACCACCCTCTTTTTCCTAATTTAATTGAAAAAAAAATTTGTGTTGATTTTTGATTTCCCTTGCAATTTTCTTTTTATATTCCCTTTTTGTAGCTTTTACTATCTGTTTTGTCACCTTTTGTTCTTTTTATCTCTCCCAGTTGCCAGGATTTGTGCTTTTTCTTGCATTTTAGTATGCTTTTTCTTTTAGTTTAATGCTGTCCCTTATCTCTTTTGTCGTCCATGGCTGGTTTTTTTTGGGCAAGTAGTGCTCTTGCCCCTTAGGGGTATAAACTGGTTCTGTATTGCGTTAAATTATTTTTTGAACACCTACTACTGATCTTCTTTCGACTTACCCATTAACAGATTTGCCTAGTTTACTGTGGACAGTCTCTGTCTCATCGCATTGAAGTCAGCCTTACCTAAATCTAGAATCTTAGGTCGGAATTTTGCCAGTGCTCAGCGGATGGGATCAGTGGTGGGTCAGCAATTAAATGTGAATCGATTGACAGCGGGTCGGGAACCCGCTGACAAATCGCGCACACTTGCCTTTCCCGATGTCGGGTCTACTTAGTGCTGAGCAGACCCGACAGGCAGTGGCGGGGGAACCAATTTAAATGATTAGTGGCTTGTTTACAGCCACTTAACAATGCTTTTAGACTTACCTTTTTGAATTCGACAGCTCGCCCACGGGTTTCACGCTGTTGCTAGACCACGTTTGTGAAGCTCAGGTGGGAGGTCAGTGGCCATTGAATCAGCTGTTGAATTGACAGCTTCAAATGTCAAGTAAAAGTTCCCATCTGATACAGATATCTTCCCTCAGCTACAAGTTCCCTCACTGCGTTTCCACAACAGATTCACCATGCTGCAAGTCTTTACACAAGCCTCCATCCAGTCTGACCTCATTATCTCTCTCACCATTGACAGATCACTTCTGTCATCTTTACTTCACCTGCCATCTATTCCATCATCATGGGTGCCCTTTATACTGACTCACCTTGGTCCTCAGAATCTGACCACAATGAGCCCAACACCAGCAGCTCCAGGCACACCAGCAGCACCAACAACAACACCAACCTTCTCCGCAATCAACTGATGCTGCACTGGACAGAGGGCATCAGCGCCCGAGCACATTCCTGCCCAGGACGCCAGTCATGGCCTCACCATGGCCACATTTACTTCGTTTGACGCTGTACATCCTGGCTGCCACATGATGCGCCAGGTTGGCATCAAACCACACCAGCACCATAAAGCATCTCTACAAAGCCCAAGCCATTCTTTTCATACTCATCACCATTGTGAGGGGTACCGTGTTTCACTGCAACTCATGAAACCACTTCTAAAGGTGCACACAAATCTGTCCAAGAACAGAAAGTGTGGAAAATAAAGATTTTCATGATGACAGCACATTAACAGAAACTTTACATGAACATTGGCTAAAACACCCAAGTGCCTACCCAAGTGTGTTGTTAGTATGATTGCCCTTGGATGAGGGTGAGTGTGAGGTGTGGCTAGTGAGATGGGGAAGTGCTAATATAGATAGAGAGGGATGGGTGGAGGCGCATGGTAAGTTGGTGTGAGTAAGGATGTGCAGGAGTAGGGTAGGGAAGGCAGAGTGATGGGGATGTGATGAGTGGCACAGCAGGATGAGGTTGAGTGTGGCTTTGTACTAATGTTTCGTGATCTAATGAGATAATAGAAAGGTTTGCACCACTGCACCCAGGTCCTCCTGACAACATCTCTGCTTGTGCCCCCCTGTGCAATGAGCAACCAAGCTGTGTTGGTGTCCTGGGGAGGTCTCTTCCGCCCATAGGAAGGGAAGAGGACCTCCCTGTGTGCTGTGACTCGCTCCATAAGTGTATGGAGGGAGTCATGGGAGAGACTGGGTGCAGCCGTGCAGCTCTGTGCAGTGCTTGTCAGTGTTTGCAGCACCTCAATGCTGTAGAACACTGACAGCACAAATGTCAAACTAAATTTGCGCATGGTTCCTTTAAGGAAACTGGCTGATGACGCGTCATCAAATGACGTCACCAGACCCACTTCCTCTAATTGGCCGGGAAACTCGCTGAGTGGGCTTAACAAGAACAGTCAACGGAAAATCATTTCAGAGGCGGGGATGGGCGACCCGCCACCAACATTGCCCGCCACAGACCCGCTGAGGTCAGCAAAATCGCAGCCTTAGTAACTGTTTTGCATTTCTCCCTTTCAAACACAACATTGAACTCGATCATATGATCGCTATTAGATAAATGCTCATGCACCGTTAGGCTGCGTAAGATACCCAGAGAGTGGTTCGATACCCAGAGAGTGGTTCGATACCCAGAGAGTGGTTCGATACCCAGAGAGTGGTTCGATACCCAGAGAGTGGTTCGATACCCAGGGAGTGGTTCGATACCCAGGGAGTGGTTCGATACCCAGGGAGTGGTTCGATACCCAGGGAGTGGTTCGATACCCAGGGAGTGGTTCGATACCCAGGGAGTGGTTCGATACCCAGGGAGTGGTTCGATACCCAGAGAGTGGTTAGAACAAGGAGTAGTGAGGTGAATAGCATAGATGCATTTAAGGGGAAGCTAGATGAACACAATAGGGAGAAAGGAACAGAAGGTTATTCTGATAGGGTTAGATGAAGAAGGTGGGAGTATGCTTGTATGGAGCATGAACACCGGCATAGACCTGTTGGGCCGAATGGCCTGTTTCTGTGCTGTACATTCTATGTAAATATTACTTAACATGAACCTTCTTAATTAACTTTTTGTAATACGCTCAAGTCCATCAATTCAGGGTTTATTTTCATTTTTTGCTAATTTTTTGTCCTCTTCTTGTGAACACATTCGCTCATGTCTGAGGGACTATAATAAAAAACATATTAATATTCTGCCCTCTTGAGCATCCCTGATTGTAATTGCTCAACCATTGGTGGCTGTGCCTTCTGTTGCCTCGGCCCTAAGCTCTGGAATTCTCTGCCTAAACCTCTCCGCCTCTCTTTTAAGACGCTCCTTAAAACCTACCCCTTTGACCGAGCTTTTGGTCACCTGCCCTAATTTCTCCTTATGTGGCTCGGTGTCAAATTTTCTTGTCTTATAATACTCCTGTGAAGCGCCTTGGGATGTTTTACTACATCAAAGGCGCTATATAAATGCAAGTTGTTGTTGAGACATCGCAAAGCGCTTTACATCATGAATTACTTTTTGAAGTGCAATGACTTGTTCTGTAAAAGAAAAGAAAGACCTTGGGATACCCCAAAGCACTTTACAACCGATGAAGTACTTTTGAAGTGAATCACTGTTGTAATGTAGAAAATGCAGCAGTCAATTTATACAGGCAAGGTCCCACAAACAGCAATGTGATAACAATCAGGTAATTTGTTTTAGTGATGTTGGTTGAGGGATAAATCAAGAGGACACCGGGGAGACCTCCCCTGCTCTGCTTCTAAAGTCCCATGGGATCTTTTACATCCACTTGGAGGTCAGAAGGGGCCTTGGTTTAACGTCTCATCCGAAAGACGGTTATTATAAGAGATTAATCCTGGGTTGCTTTCCCTCTAGGTGAATCTCAAAGAGCAAGGGCAGCTTATGTGTCAGGAAGAATTTATTGTTTGGTGTGGACGCAAGAAGTATCTGAGGCACATCTTCCTGTTCGAGGACCTTATTCTCTTCAGCAAAACTAAAAAGATTGAAGGAGGATATGACATCTATATTTACAAACAATCATTTAAGGTAAAGGAAACCTGCTTTAGATTTGAAATGTTATGGTCTTACACAACAACAACATCAACAACTTGCTTTTATATAGCTCCCTTAATGTAAAACGTCTCAGGAACGTTGTCAGTCAAAATTTGACACCAAGCCACATAAGGAGATATTAGCACAGGTGACCAAAAGCTTGGTCAAAGAGGTAAGTTTTACGGAGCGCCTTAAAGGTGGAGAGAGAGCTAGAGAGGCGGTAAGTTTAGGGAGAGAATTCTAGAGCTTAGCGCCTAAACGGCTGAAGGAACAGCCACCAATTGTGGAGCGTTGAAAATCAGCAATGCGCAAGAGGCCAGACTTGGAGGAGCGCTGAGATCTTGGAGGGTTGTAGAGCTCAGGCAGGTTACAGAGATTGGATGGAGTGAGGCCGTGGAGGGATTTGAAAACAACGATGAGTATTTTAGTATCGAGGCATTTTCCGGTCCGGGAGCCAATGTAGATCAGCGAGCACAGGGGTGATGTAATGTAAAGTAAGATAGATTTTACTCTCAGCCTACTTTCTTATTTTTTATTTTGCATTCAAAAGAAGATTTTTATAACAACATTTAATGAGAGTTTTCCTCTGCTCATTGGGTTTTGGCTGATTTCAGACTGCAGAGATTGGAATGACTGAGAACGTTGGAGACAGTGGACTACGTTTTGAGATCTGGTTCAGGAGAAGGAAATCTCAGGACACTTATATCTTTCAGGCCAGCTCTTCCGAGGTCAAATTAACCTGGACCAGTGTCATAGGAAAAATCCTGTGGCGACAAGCCCTGAGAAACCGAGGTACGTCAGTAAGTCTCTGGCCTTTGGTTTTTGTTGTGTAAATTGAGAAGGGGTCGACATTTTATCAATGTTATTTGATGGTCTTCGGTAAAGGGTTTTGATGCACATCCTAGGGGTCGATTTTTAACCATGTACGTTTATGGGACTGGCTCCCTAGGGAGACAGTGGAAGCAGTTAGAATTGATTCATTCAAATCCAAATTAGATAGATTTCTAGCAGAACATTTTGGAATACAGTAAATGAGTAATTTGAGACTTGACATAAATTAAGTGTAGTGTGCTTGGGAGGAACAGGTGAGTTTGGACCTATGGCTTCCAAAGCTCTCCGCCACTGGAGTTTTCCTCGCCTCGTGTCAGGATCTGCTGTAGACTAATTGATAGAGATTGATTACATAGAAACATAGAAAAATAGGAGCAGGAGTAGGCCATTCAACCCTTCGAGCCTGTTCCGCCATTCAGTATGATCATGGCTGATCCTCTATCTCAATACCATATTCCCCCTCTCTCCCCATACCCCTTGACACCTTTTGCGTCTAGGAATCTATCTATCTCCTTCTTAAATATATTCAGTGACTTGGCCTCCACAGCCTTCTGTGGTAGAAAATTCCACAGGTTCACCACCCTCTTAAGTGAAGATATTTCTCCTCATCTCAGTCCTAAATGTCCTACCCCATACCCTGAGACTGTGACCCCTCGTTCTAGACCCCCCAGCCAGGGGAAACATCCTCCCTGCATCCAGTCTGTCTAGCCCTGTCAAAATTTGATACGTTTCAATGAGATCCCCTCTCATTCTTCTAAACGCTTACAATGATTAGTCAACAACTCCATTATCGTTGTACTGTGCATCTACCAGGATGGTGGAAGGCGAATTAGATGGACCTTAGTCTTTTTTGTCTGGTAATTCCTATGTTCCTTACTCCCAGTGTGATTTTGCCGAGAAACTGTGGGACTCAGTTAGTTCCCTGCCCGCCCGTGGCAGCATGAGGTGATTAAAGCCTTGTTACCATGCCGCTAGTCCAATTCCCACCAATTCTGGGCAGGATGCGGGTGGGAAGTGGCTGCCTGCCTCGCCAAAAGCAGGCGGGGCATGGCTGCCACCCGCCCCCCACCCCCCGGCATGCAGCTAAGTGTGGGGAAATGGGTTCTGGGAGGGTCTCACGGGGAGAAATGTGGGGCGGGGGGGAGGGGGGGCTTGTGTGGGAGGCCTAAACATTCCTTGTGGAACCCGGAGGAGCATTCCTGCTCAATCTAGCTCCACAAAGGAGAATAAAATAGTAAACTTTCAGGGACTCCTGACATCCCAATCCTCTTCTGCCTTGCCTCAGCCTAGCAGCAAAGGGGCAGTGGCTCCCCCGCTCAGGCCTGTTTTAAAAGGTCGTTGGGATCCGATTGACATCATCGGACCCCGATTTGCACATGAGCAGAAACAGAACCAAATAAACACAACTATTAGCAGTGCTATGACCATTTAAAGTACCTTCTCGGCTCCTGGTGATTGCTCATTGGGCAAGTTCGTCCCATGCTGTGGTACTGAGCTATACAGCCCAGGAGGTTTCCAGCTTCAAGCTCTGATCTGTGCAGAGTCATCTGAGGGCAGCAGTCTGGGGGACTATATAATTGGCTTCAGAGCCCCTGGGCGAGAGAGGAGAAAGTTCAGCCAGGCTTCCGGCTACTGATTCTGTTCCGGTTCCTGGAAGATGTGTGGGCTGGTGACTGCTGAAGCTAGGAGTCGGTCTGGCTGTGGTGCCGCCACAGTGAAACAGCCTGCTGCCCTTCAACCCAGCCTCGCACATGTAGAACTAGCAGGGGGGACCCGGCATTGCCAGGGCAGTTTAGAGGGCTGTGCGGTTGACAGCTGCCCGCTGCCGCTCCCCCGCTCTGTGTCTCGGGCCGAGCGGTTGTGAGGCCCGGCCCGAGTGACCCCAACTCACCTCCCGCTCCGGCGGGCCGACGCAGTCTCGGGCGGCGCGGTTGACGGCCGGTCGCTGCCGGTCCCCCGCTGTTTGTCTCGGGCCGAGCGGTCGTGAGGCCCGGCCCGAGTGACCCCAACTCACCTGGCGGGCCGGCGCAGTGTCGGGCCATGCGGTTGACGGCCGGCCGCTGCCGCTCCCCGGCTCTGTGTGTCGGTCGCTGTGGAGGAAAAGCAGGGGAAAAAATGGCGGCGAAGTTTCGGGAGGCTGCAGGATTAGGTCCCGCCTGTGACGCACCGATTGGTCAACCGTCAGGTCACTGAACTGTAGGATTGGTCAACCATCACGTCACTCAATGCTAATGAGCGGTAGGATTGGTCAACCACTAATGAGCGGATTTTTGAACGATTTTTGTATACTGTCCGAACAATTTTTGTCTGACCAAAAAGTAAATATGTTGATGACAGTCCCCTGATCATAACCTTTCTTTTGATATAACATATGTGTAGGTTCGCTCTATAACTTTTGAGTGTATAGCGGACGGACGGACGGACAGACGGACAGACCAACCGCTTTATTATTATATATATATAAGAAAGAAGATAGATAGATACCAATTCGGATGAGTTACTAGAGAGTTTCTAAAACTTGTGGAATTGTCACGGCTTTTAGGAGGGTGGGAATAAAAGTAGGGCTGAGAAAGAAATGCCACTTAAATTCCCTCCTCCTCATGAGCAGGTCTTCAAATGCCAGGGTGATCAGTGCCTCAGAAATAAATAGCATTTGAAGGAGGTCAGACTTGCGCTCGCCAAGGAAGGTTTGTGGTTCTAGCAGCACATACTTGGTGTCAAAATAATAAACGGGTCAGTAGTCTCTTTCCCCTGAGTATTGATCATTAAACTTTCCATTGCAGAGCTGAGAATGCAAGAGATGGTATCCATGGGAATAGGTAATAAACCATTTATGGACATCAAGCCCAGTGAAGCAGCCATCAGTGACCGGGCAATTGATTATATCATGAAGGGTACAGGTATGTGAGATAAAATAACCAGGATGACACTTAACCATTTCATTACAAATTAGCAGTTTGAGGCCTCTCTAACTTGAATGTGTTTAAGAGTACAATAACCTGGGAGGTTGTGATTCACAGAGCTGGATTAAGAATTCTCTGTGTCCTGGGTGCTAAGAATATTCAGGGCCTCTCCGCACTCCCCGAGCAACATCCACCTACGATCCATTAATACATAAACTTTGCCATGTCCCCTTCTGACGGTATTTTTTAAATGTTTAGATATTTGGATCCAGTGGTTGTGCGCAATGTTTCTGCAGTATGGTGAGTTTTACCGGGAGCCCTGTTTTTGGCTGGGGTCCCTGGACATGGGCCTTGTAGGCCCCGAGTGTTGATCCGGCCTTGGTGATGCCAATCACCGGGTATAAAACATTTGTTCTTTCCCCCTCTCCCCTCTGCATGGCATCTACCAGCTTAATGAGCACAAACACAGATGGGGAGCCACTGTTAGTGATACTAAGCTGTACATTGACACCAATAAAACTCATGTCTTGAGTTTAGAATTTCGATTGTGTTGCCATGGGAAAGCGCTGAGTGCTTCCTCACATGGAAGGAGAGTAATCTCACGCTACACAGGCACCCTTCATGGCCAGGGGCAGAACAGCAGAGGTCTTGGGAGCAGGTTTGCTGCTAGCTAGCAGCGGATGAGGTGCAGGTGAAGAGAGTAAGTCGCTACAAAATGAAAATGTTAGCTCATTATCGTTGTGCTGTTATGATGAACAGAATAAAAGACCTGTTTCAATCACAAAGGGCAGGATTTTCATTGGGCCGTGGAGGCGGGATTGGAGGCGTGTGGGGTGTTAAAATCCTGAAATCGGGGGGGCACGAACCCATCCTGCCCCCAACCCGCCTCCATGCCAGTTTCAAAGGAGGCGGGTACCCTACCCGCACTGGGACCCGCCTCCCCGAGGCGGGAAGGGGATTAGTGCCAATTAACTGCCTGTTAACAGGTAGATAACAGGCAGTTTTTAGCCTAATCCCTATTTTCATTGCTGAAGTGTGGGATTCCCGACGGCTCCAAACCATGCCAAGTCGGGATGAAGGGCTTGGAGGGGTCGAGATGTCCGGTGCTCAGGTGAGTGATGGGTGCATGAGTGCAGAGGTAAGTGTGTTTGGTCTGTGTAAAGTGTTTAAAGAAGTTCTACTAACTTTACTTACCTTTACAGCCTTCCTTCCTTCAGGTCTCGGGAGTCCCTCATCTCACCAGCACAGAAAGCAGAATGGCCGTCAAAAGTTCCAGCATTCAGCTTTCTGTTCCGGGGAGATCTCTAAATCATCCTGAGAGGAAGGAATTAACCTGGAGTGCAGATTGTCAGTGTTTGACAGCTTCAAACAGCTGTCAAACACTGATATTTCATCTGTCAAAAGGTCTTGACAGATGAAATATCAATCTGTGACATCACCTGTTGCTGGGTGGCCCCTAATTGGCCTGCATTGCCCACTGGGCGGGCTCAACAAGGTCAATCAAGTCAAAATTGCGTGGGTTGGCTAGAACTCGATGGAGGCGGGACTACAACCCCAAAAGTTGTAGTCCCGCCTCCTACCCATCTCCTCAATGAAAATCCAATCCTAAGTGACTAAGGAGCAAAAGCATGGAAGCAGTAATCTCTTTCATTAACCATAAGAAGCTTTCAGCACAGAAAGGGGCCATTCGACCCAACTCTTTGCTGGAGCAATCCAAAACTAACCTCACTACCCACTGTCTCCACATAGCATTGTATCTTCCATTGCTTCAAATATTTATCCCATTTTCCCTTAAAAGAAGTAATGGTCTCTGCCTCAACCACACCCTGGGCCCTTTTTTGAATGGCCTCCACTGGTCCCTATAAGGATCACTGGTTAGGCTGCTCAGCACCTGATACAACTAGGTGGTGTAACATTTGCATATTGATTTATCATTGGCCCGCAGGCATCTGTAAGGAATACCTATTATATTCACATGTGATCACATGCTGAGTTGTCATTGGCCTGCAGGCATCTGTAAGGACTGCTATTGTTTAGAAGACCCAGGGGTCCTGACTCCATCTTGTCCACACGGTGCTGTGCTGCTGTGAGTCAGAACAGACATGATGCTTCATTAAAAGAGTTTAAACTGTAATACTCCGTTGTCCTGCAATTTATTATTTTTGTACAAAGTGTGCAAAACAAGACATGGTGTCAGAAGTGGGATTTGAAATGGGCATCGTTGGAGCTCCCTTGCCCTGAATGAATTGGGAATCTTTGAACTTACCTAGAGTATGGAGCAAGTTCAAGCAACACGTGGAGTTGATGTTTTCGCGTCCACTGAAAAGCAAAGGGGAGGAAGAAAGATGCAGCTATCTACTCCTGTGGATCGAAGAAAAAGGGAGAGACATTTTTAACACATGGTCTCTCACCGCAGATGAAGCAAAGGTACTGAAAGGTTATTTTGACTGTTTTGAAGCATATGTGATGCCCAAAACAAATACGATATTCGCTAGGTACAAGTCTCAGGAGAAAGTACAAGGAGCTAGTGAGTTGTTTGAACAGTTCGTGACTGAGTTAAAACTGCTGGTAAAAGACTGTGTATATGCAGATAAAGATGAGATGGTCAGAGACCGCATCGTGTTTGGGATACATTCAGCTAAAGTGAGAGAAAAGCTTTTGAATGTTGGGTCCGGGCTAACGCTGGACTAAGCTATGGACATAGCTAGATCGCACGAGATAGCCCAAGCACAGTTGAAAACCATAACCGGCGCCACGAGCAGCTCGAGTGAACAGACAGTGCACACAGTTAATAGACACACACCAAAGAACACCGCCCAGAGAGCGTGTTTCAGAACAGAAAGAACAGCGAGAGTTCTAAAAATGGGCGACACAGACATGAAACGCTTCAAAAACTGTGGATATTGTGGAAACAACTGGCATGGAGAAAAGGAGTACTGCCCTGCCAAAGGAAGGCAATGTACTAAATGTGGTAAACGGAACCATTTTGCTAAAGTTTGCAGGACTGCTTTCGGAATAACAGTACACACAGTGAGTGACAGCCAAATGCCAGATAGAGAGCCAAATGCAGAGGAACTGTTTATTGATTCTGTGTCACAGAAAAAACAGATTTTAGAGACTGAGCAAGCCTATGCTGATATTGAGATAGGAAAACAGGGCAAAGAGCTTAAGTTTAAACTAGACACTGGATCTCAGGTTAACGTAATTCCTCTGAGTGAGTATCACAGCTTGAGCATGAGTGTGAGCTACAGCCCACCTCACGCAGACTGACTGGCTATGGGGGTGAGCAGCTCATTGTAAAAGGCACATGCGTGATGAAATGCAAGTACAAAGAAAGCGACATGATGTTGGACTTTTACATTATTGACACTCGAGCACCTCCAGTGCTAGGTCTAAAGGCATGTTTAGACATGGACCTCATCAAGCTAGTACTATCATTGACAGCACCAGTTGATAAGCAGACAGTCATGGAGGAGTTTGCTGACGTTTTCAAAGGAATCAGACTATTCCCAGGTGAATGCACTATTCACCTTGACCCAGCAGCAACCCCTGTGGTTTGCCCACCGAGAAGGATACCCCTTGCTCTACATAGTCACCTGAAGGAGGAGCTGCAGAGCATGGAGAATACAGAAATCATCGTCCGGGAAACAGAACCAACAGAGTGGGTCAACGCGTTAGTAATGGTTGAAAAACCACGTACAGGCAAGCTCAGAGTCTGTCTCAACCCCAGAGATTTGAACAAGGCTATCAAATGCCCTCACTACCCTCTACCAATGCTAGATGACATCACACCCAAGCTAGTGGGAGCACGTTACTTCAGTGTAATGGACGCACGATGAGGATACTGGAATATCAAGCTCACGGAAGAGTCATCTAAGCTAACAACATTCAACACACCATTTGGACGCTACCAATTTCTGCATTTATCATTTGGTCTTATCTCAGCTCAGGATGAATTCCAGCGGAAGATCGACGAAACCTATGAAGGCCTCGACGGAGTAGTCGCAATCGTAGACGACACCCTCATCTATGGCAGGAATAGGGAGGAACATGACAGGAACCTCCGTGCGATGCTACAAAGATCACGGGAGAAAGGTATCCGGCTCAACCCCGAGAAAAGCATAATCGGATCCACCGAGATCAGTTATTTCGGGCATCGCCTCTCAACTGATGGCATTAAGCCAGATCCAGAGAAAATCTCCGCCATCAAGAAGATGGAGCCGCCGAAGAACCGCGCAGAGCTAGAGACAGTACTAGGCATGGTTAACTACTTAGCCAAATTTGCCCTGAGCCTCTCCGAAATCAACGCACCCATGCATCAGTTGCTCAAACAATCCAATGAGTTCCTGTGGGACAAACAACATGACACAGCATTTCAGAAAATGAAAGACCTAATCACCAGAGAACCAGGACCGGTTCTTGCCTACTTCGACCCCAACAAAGAGCTCAGACTACAAGTGGACGCGTCAAAGTACGGACTAGGTGCAGTATTACTGCAAGAAGGAAAGCTCATCGGCTACGCTTCCAGATCTCTCTCAGACAGTGAAATCAACTATGCTCAAATCGAGAAAGAGCTATATGCAATTCTGTTTGGATGTAAGCGTTTCCACCAATACGTCTATGGCCGACAGGTCATTGTGGAATCCGACCACAAGCCCCTCGAGTCAATCATGAGGAAACCACTAGCCGCAGCCCCACCAAGGCTACAGAGAATGATCCTTCAGCTACAGAAGTACGACTTCACAATCATTCACCGTCCAGGCAAAGACATTCCTGTCGCAGACACGCTCTCCAGAAAGTCTCTTAGCTACCAGGACAGCAGCCTCAGTGAAGGCATGGATGTGCAGGTGCACATGGTGTACAACAGCTTACCTGTGAGTGACTCAAAACTGAAGGAGATCCGAGCAGAAACAGAGAAAGATGCACAACTCACACTGCTGAGCAAAGTCATACATGAAGGATGGCCGGAGGAAAGGAGGAAATGCCCTCAGAGCATATCTGAATTCTGGAACCACAGAGATGAAATGTCACAAATCAACGGAATCGTCTTCAAAGGGGAGAAAATCATCATTCCTACAAGTCTCAGAGAAGAGATGTTGACAAAAATTCATGCTGGACATATGGGCATGGAAAAATGCAAACAAAGAGCATGTGACATTATGTTTTGGCCCGGAACGTGCAAACACATTGAGGACATTGTCGGAAAATGTTCCATTTGTCTAGAACGCCGCCCATCAAATGTCAAAGAGCCCATGATACCTCACCGTATCCCAGACAGGCCCTGGCAGGTCATCAGCTGCAAGCAAGTGCATGCAAAACATGTACAGAGACAGCAACACCAAAAGAGATACTATGACAGGTCAGCTAGACTACTGCTGCCGCTGCACAATGGAGAATCCGTCAGAATCCAGGAGCATGACTACTGGAAGCCAGCAGTCATCATCCAGCCAGCTGACACTGAGCGATCGTATCACGTCCGCACCCCAGAAGGACAGGTGTACTGCCGCAATCGCATGCACCTCCTGAACATCAAGGAACAACACCGTCATTCCGATGAGAGGATCAGTTCCATACCACACAAGGTCGGGATGAGAGGTCAAGCCTAAAGTTATCCTTAACTTGTGAACTGCCAAACGGTGTAGGCGGATCGCTGCCCTAAAAAAAATAACTGTACATCGTTATTGAAACGTTGAGATGTTTTCAGTGCTAGTTAAATGTTGAGTTTACTTATATGTTGATGCTACTGAGAACATTATGTAGAAGAAAGGTTCAAAAGTAATGCATAACATTTTTCTTTTAAAAGAAAGGGGATGTAACATTTGCATATTGATTTATCATTGGCCCGCAGGCATCTGTAAGGAATACCTATTATATTCACATGTGATCACATGCTGAGTTGTCATTGGCCTGCAGGCATCTGTAAGGACTGCAATTGTTTAGAAGACCCAGGGGTCCTGACTCCATCTTGTCTACACTGTGCTGTGCTGCTGTGAGTCAGAACAGAGCTGATGCTTCATTAAAAGAGTTTAAACTGTAATACTCCGTTGTCCTGCAATTTATTATTTTTGTACAAAGTGTGCAAAACAAGACAGGTGGAACATGCATGTCACAAAGGTCTGCCCTTTTGTTCCTGAATTTCTGTGCTGTGAATTCTTATTGTTCTATGACTGAAATCCTCTGAAATGAAGTTATCTGGTTCAATGATCTTCCACGTCCTTAACGCTACACGTGGCATTCTCTTTTTAATGCTTTTCAATTTGTTCACCTCTCATTAGAATCTAGAACGCGAGCATCCATCGCTGTGTCTTCGTTTGACCACTCCACGTCCTTCAAGAGGCCCCATTCCACCATCTCCAACAGCAGCACCTCCTCTTCAAGCAGCCAGTCATCCTCTTGCATACTGGGAACTCTCAATCTTCACGTCTATTCAAATCCAACGCATGCCGGCCCACATTGGACACCTTTCAACCACTGGTCCTACGATATCGGAACTTGCATCGAAGAAGATGAAGTAGAGCAAGAGACTGGAAGCCAACCCTCAATGAGTAAGTCTTTAGAAGAATCGGTCCTGTTCTTGGTTAAATCTCTGGAACCTGACCAAACCCAGTCTGTGTTTACTCTGATATATATCGCTATTGGGGAACTGGTATAATTTATTCTGACAGGGTTATGCTTGCTCCATCCAATGATCTTCCATAGAATTGTGTTACATTGTTTGACATGTGACCACTTCTCCAAGAAATAGTAAGAGTCTCTTTTGTAGAAGTCTGCAATGAGCTCAGGAACAAATTGGATGTGTTTATAAATGTCTGATTAGCAATTATCAAAATGGTTTCAATAATGTGGGTTCCCTACATTGTGTGTCATTCAAAACAAGGGCCGGAATTTTGAAGTTCCTGACTCGCCTGGAGTGGGGAGCAGTGGGGTGGAGGGGTGTTGGGGGGCTGGTAGCCCACGGGAAACCCGGAAGCCTGGGTTTCCCTGCACTCTGTGGAGTTTTAAGTCCACAGTGTGCGTGTGATGTCATAGGCAGGCTCCTCGCCCGGAAGCCAGCCTGATTGACAGGTTGGCTCCCGTTGGGTGGGGAACGCTGGACAGGAGGCCGCAATGAACAGGTAGGTGTGGTCGGGAAGTGGGTCCGATCCCCAACCCGGGGGCGGGGGGGGATGGGGGAGTGGTGTTTGTATGGGGCGGGCTGCTGGTGGGTGAGCTTGGGGGGTGGGAGGAAGCACTCCTGCTTCTCCCGGCCCAGAAGGATTGCTCCTCGAGGCTGTCCTCGCCTCGCTGCAGCTACCGGGAGTCCCGAGGCCCGGAATCCCTGGCGGGTCGCAGTAAAACCTGCCCAGCAGGTTAAAGCAGAGGCTTCAGGGCCTCATTATCATATTTAAAATGCCAACCCGCCTCCTGGCACTGGGTTGCTGCCCTTCCCCTGTCCCGCCTGAGTAGAAGTGGGTTGGGATCGGAATTTATATTTTTAATAGTTTAACATTCAACTCCCCCCACCCCTGACCCACCGATTTTGAAGGTTAAAATTCCCCCCAAGGTCTCTGGGGTTGTCATTGTTAAATGCTCTGGTTTCTGTATGATTTGCAGCAGATTCTTATTGAACTGAGAAAGAGAAAGTAAAAAGGACTTGCATTTGTATAGCGTCTTTCACGACCTCAGGACGTCCCAAAGTGCTCGTTAGCCATTAAATTGCTTTTGAAGTGAAGTCACTGTTGTGATGTAGGAAGTCTGCATTATATTACAATGAAAAATCACATATGATGTTGATCTGTTGTAACAATTGCATTTTGAATTGATGATACAAAGACTTAAGGAACTGAGGAACATAGAGCCAGAAAGGGCTTTCATTTAACTTCCATCAGCTGCAAAAAACAAAAATCAGTATTCAAGTCATGATCCCATCTCATGCCCTATCCATGCCCTGTTTTGTACTTGGCCAAAGATAGTGCTTGATTAAAGACGATCGCTGTCAGCACATGGAAAGAAACTAAACTCAGCCCTAATGGGATTCCATTTTTGTTTGTCCTAGTCACAGAGAGTTCGGAGACCTCTTCACAGTGTACTTCAGCAGAGAGCATCAGTGGCTCAACTCTCAACTGCGAGTCCCAGTTTTCCACAGAGACATTTCCTGATGACAGTTCTAATCCTGACTCGAAGACGTGTTGTCATTATACATCCCTAAACCTTTCCCCAGGGATGCAGAGGTCTAAGCCGGTGAAGAACCAGTACATCACAGCAGTAAGTATTTGTTTTTTTTGTGTTGTGTAGGGTATATATAGGACTACAGCATTCTGAACGCTCTCAACTCACTCACACATCCTGCAATTTATGAAACATATTTTTAATACTCATGATTTAAATATAGCTTTCTACATACTTCGATTTCATGAAAGAATCGCATGGATTAAAAAAAAAAATTCCTCAAGCAGAATTCTTGGGTGAATCATGAATTGTTAGCAGTGCTAGAGGTGATGGTTACACAGATGTAGGAAAGGTATTGTGCGTAGAGTTTAACTAAAACAAAGGAAGCATTAGACCCTTACCAGATACCACCAAAATCAAGCTGCACGCCTGAATATATCAGGATTGCTGCCAGTTTGCTTTTGGACTGAACAATTCCGTTTTTGGACTGGGCTTTTGTAAAATTTTAAACAAGACACCAAAACAACCGCCCCATTTCTGCAAGTATTTCTCTGTCTCATGATATGGATAAATTACAGTCTTTAATTGATTGTCGTTATCAGCAAAGCAAATCTCAGAACTCAAGCAATGATCCCACCTCCTGAGTGTTTATTGTACTTGGCTAGGTGTGGCAACCTTGCACTAAATGGG
Source organism: Somniosus microcephalus (assembly GCF_052327205.1). Classification (NCBI taxonomy): domain Eukaryota; kingdom Metazoa; phylum Chordata; class Chondrichthyes; order Squaliformes; family Somniosidae; genus Somniosus; species Somniosus microcephalus. The sequence continues at coordinate 286,993,887 of NC_140991.1, forward strand.
AATTCATGTCATTATTGTGAGAATTTTTGTTGCCAGTTTCAAAAGCACTAAAATACTGTTTCCTCTTCCTCCTCCCCTTCTTCCTCCCTCTCTATCTCCTCCTTGTCTTTCTCCTCTTTAACCTTCTGCTTTTCCTCCTTTTCCTTGTTTTCTCCTCTTCCTTGTTTTCCTCCTCTTACTCGTTTTCTACCTATTCCTATTCCTTGTTTTCCTCCTCTTCCGCTTTTCCCCATACCTCTTTTTCATCCTCTTCCTCTTTTTCATCCTCTTCCTCTTTTTCATCCTCTTCCTCTTTTTCATCCTCTTCCTCTTTTTCATCCTCTTCATCCTCCTCTTCTTTTTCCTGTTTTTTGATTTTGGATGAGTTATTAGACACTAACAGAATGCGAGGGGTTTGGTCATGGAGAAAATGGGAAGGGATTCTGCCCTGCTGGATCCTTCTTTCCCAGATCATGGTCACCTGCCTGTTCACTCACCTACCGCCTACGATACTATGAAGAAGTTGAAATGTGTTTAAATTACAGAATTCAAACATTATTGGATGTTGCTCTATATTCTCCAGCTTTGACCCATCAGTGGGGCAAGTGACTGTTCTGAGCATCTACCAGGTAGTAATTTTAATTTGGTTCCTTTCCTTCACTGTCTTAGCAGAGTAAACCCTCACATGTAACAATAGGCCTCTCAACAGTGGTTTGACTTGCAAGTGTTTGCAAAGATAGTTCAGTAAGTAACTAGTTTTTATAAATTAGAACCTCCTTGAAGGATTAATCAGACTAATGACTTAAAGCAGGGATAAGTGGTGATTTACTAAACAATATCCCTAACTGGGAGAATAACAGAGGTGATTAGCATGTTTCAAATGGTGCTATTAATCATGGTGCTTTATTGTGGCTGTTAGCTATTAACTATTAACAATGTTCTGTTTGTAAAGGTGAGCGGGCTCCCTGGTCTAACCTGAAATGACCTTCCTTTCTGTAGCTATCTCAAGTGTCTGGCAGGATCATATTTTCAATTTTGTTGATATAAATGTATTAAGAAACACTTAACCGTTTAGATTTAAAAATAAGAGCACCTAACATTTCTCTGAAATTTTAAGGTTCTGCTGGTAAATAAAAAAGCAAGGCAGTTATTCAAAAACTTTATAAATCACTGGTTAAGTAGACCTCAGCTAGAGTATTGGGGGTGATTTAAACCCTAAATGGGCAGTTAAAATTGCTTTGGCTCTTATCTGTCTGAAAGCGGCCAGGATTACAACATCTGCAGTTTTAACCTGCTCTGCTGAGCAGGCAGCAAGGACACGCACCTGGAGCCAACAGGGTCCTTCTTCACATATGCATGCTGCGGCCTGATGACATCATTGAGACCCAATTGTAATTTTAATTCAGGCCTGAGCAGAGAATCCACCTGGAGCTAAAACCGGGGCCGTGTCCAATTCTGGGCACCACACTTTAGGAAGGACATCAAGGCCTTGGAGAGGGCGCAAAGGAGATTTAATAGAATGGTACAAGGGATGAGGGATTTCAGTTATGTGGAGAGACTAGAGAAGCTGGGATTGTTCTTAGAGCATAGAAGGTTAAGAGGAGATTTAATGGAGATGTTCAAAATTATGAGGGGTTTTGATACAGTAGATGGGGAGAAACTGTTTCTACAGGCAGGAGGGTCGGACACCAGAGGAGACAGATTTAAAATAATTGACAAAAAATCCAGGGGGAGAGGAGGAGAATTCTTTTATGTAGTGAGTTGTTATGATCGGGAATGCACTACCTGAAAGGGTGGCGGAAGCAGATTCAGTAGCAACTTTCAAAAGGGAATTGGGCATATATCTGAAAAGGAAAAATTTGCAGGTCTATGTGGGAAGAGCAGGGGAGTGGGACTAATTGGATAGCTAAGAGCTGGCACAGGCACGATGGGCCGAATGGCCTCCTTCTGTGCTATATGATTCTATGATTCTATAAATGCTATGAGCTCGCCTTTGCTGGTTAACAGCACCAAAACAATAGTGCCAGTTTGTGTGCTTTTATCATGTGACTTATGAATGTAACCACTTTTTCAGGCCCATTCAAAAGGCTTTGATTACAGGGCAAAATGTTGTGATTTTGAAGTCCTGTAACAATTTGAGATGTTCGGGTGCGGTAGTGTAGTGGTTATGTTACTGGACTAGTAATCCAGAGAACGCGAGTTAATCCCCCCCCCCACCCCCCCAAGGTAGTTTGAGAATTTGAATTCAGTTCTTTTTAAATGAGGAAATATAAAGCTGTTATCAATAAAAGTGACAATGAAGCTGTCGGATTGTTGTAGAAACCCAACTGGTTCACTAATGTCCTTTAGGGAAGGAAACCTGCCTCCCTTGCCCGGTCTGGCCTATACGTGACTCCAGTCCCACACCAATGTTGTTGACTCTTAATGCCCTCTGAAGTGACCTAGCAAGGCACTCAGTTGTATTAAACTACTACAAGAAGAAGGCTCATCACCACCTTTTCAGGGCAACTAGGGATGGGCAATAAATGCTGGCCTTGCCAGCGATGCCCACATCCAAGAATGAATTAAAGAAAAAATGTTCGAAGTTCTGAGTTTATGCAGCCAGCCCTTTCATACGTGCTTCATTCCAATGTACAGCGCACCTACACTATGCTGAAAAATGTTTTATGAATTTGTTTTTAAAATCTAAATTTCCAATAATACCATCCAACTCAGACCGTTTGCCTCTTATTGGTCGCTTCACTCCTCTCTTGTGCTGTCTGTTGCTTCTTGCTCATCAGTCCCGACTTTCCCAGGTATTTTTTGTCCTTTATCTAATACTTTTTGCTGTTCCGACTTCCTATTGCCGCGTCAAATTTTCATTTCTAGGTGAGCGAGAAGTGTAGAGTAAAATACACTGAAATCGTCTACTTCTAAAACCTCTCACCAGGGGATTGTTTGCATAATAAAGTGTTCTTTGTGTAAGAGCATCCGATGAAGGTTGTGAATCTAAACCGTCAGATTCTAACCGATCCGCAGCGTGTTCCCAATGTTTTCTGTTTTTGTTTTAGATTGCCAGCATTTGTTGTTTCTCTTCCTTTCTTTATTTTTATATTAAACCCCCCTCCCCACCACTCCCACCCAACCCCCCAGCAACAGCAAATAAAGCACTGAGGTTCAGCTCTGGAGGAATGGAATTGAAAGGCAAAGAACTTATGTTAAACTCGGTTAGACCAAACTTGGAGTAGTGTGTACAGTTCTGATCTCCATATTATAAAAAGGATATAGATGCACTGTAGAAGGTGCAACAAAGGTTTACAAGGATGATACCAGAACTGAGAGGTTATAATTATCAGGAAAGACAAAAGTGGCTCGGGCTCTTTTCTCTAGAAAAGAGAAGGCTGAGGGGTGACTTGATAGAGATCTTTAAAATTGTGAAAGGGTTTGATAAGGTAGACATAAAGAAGATGTTTCCACTTATGGGCGACTGCAAAACTAGGGCCATAAATATAAGATAGTCACTAATAAATCCAATAACGAATTCAGGAGAAACTTCTTTACTCAGAGTGGTGAGAAAATGTGGAACTCGCTACCACAGGGAGTAGTAGAGGCAAATAGCATAGATGCATTTAAAGGGAAGCTCGATAAGTTAATGAGGAAGAAAAGAATAGAAGGATATGTTGATAAGGTTAGATGAAGAGGGGTGGGAGGAGGCTCATGTGGAGCATAAACACTGACATCGACCAGTTGGGTCGAATGGCCTGTTTCTGTGCTGTAGTTTCTATGGAATTCTATTATTGAGTATAATTTTTTTAAAAACTTCATTCTCCAGTAATAGCTTATTAGGGGAGGAAAGAAGTCTGGGCAGATGAGATCTACACTTCCCGCGGAGGGGCCCTTAAAGGAGAGAAATAAACTTAACGGGGGGCTCCCCTTCTCCGCCTGTTTCTCCTCCTGCCAGCTTCAGCCCCAGACTCTTCTACACGTTAAAATGGCAGTCGGATCCCGATAATGTCATCCGGACCCAATCTGCATTGGATGGGATAAGATTGCAGTCGTCGGCTTTGGACCGGAGGGCCAGTGGGAAAGTCTCCCGCTCTATCTTAACCCACCCCCGCACGGTATCTGCCAGGCCGCGGAGTTAAAATTCCCCCCTTTATCTCAAATGGCAGCTAACCGAAGAAGCTTGCAAGGTGAAAAAGGGGTTGTACTTAGAATGCAAAATCTGATTTTAATGTTCTTATACAATTTTTACTCTTGAGAGATTGGCAGCGCTGGAAAAACTTCTCTCACCTTGAATCCTTGGAATGTCCCCTCGAAAAACAGCAACAACAACAATGTGCATTAATATAGCGCCTTTAATGCAGTAAAACGTCCCAAGGAGCTTCACAGAAGAATTGAATGCTGTGATTGAGGATTGAGTCATGAACCAGGCAGGCAAGATGATACCAGCTAGTGGCAGAAAGTTGGAAAAAATAACCAGTCTGCAACTTAGTAAGCATTTAAATTCAAGCCCAGGTGGTTCTAATGGTCATTTCTTTCGCAAGCATGTTAAGGACTTTCACCAGTCTGTGATATCCGTATCCCAACATAGTCCAGAACAGGAGGGCATTACCATAAAATTAGAGCTATGCCATTCAAGGGTGGTGCCAGGAAGCACTTCTTCGCACAAAGGGTAGTGGAAATCTGGAGCTCTCTTCCCCCAAAAAGCTGTGGATGCTGAGGGTTCAATTGAAAATGTCAAAACTGAGATTGATGGATTTTTGTTAGGTAAGGGTATTAAGAGATGGAACCAAGGCGGGTAAATGGAGTTGAGATGCACATCAGCCTTGATCTGTTTGAATGGCGGAGCAGGCTACGGTTGAATTATTGGAGGATTTGCCCATTCCTGTTAAATTATAACTCTTTGTTTTAACAGCTCTGAGCAGAATGTGCCACGGACCATCTTACTGACCCAGTGAAGATGTCGGTTTCAGCTGCGAGGCAGTGGCGCCCTCGGACTACACGTTCTACGTTGTTCTGACGACCCCCCCTTGACCACCCCACACAAGAACAGATATGGTAGCCTCGAAATCCGAAACAGGATGGACAAATGGGAGAATGTGCGGGAGCATTCGACTGTCTGAAACGAACACTGTAACATGGGACATTCCATCTCGCATTGAAAAAGGACATTAGAGATACACTTATGCCCAAGTGATAAATGGGAAGTAACTACAGTATATGTACATACATTTAATTATGGTTAGTTTTTTTTTTTACAGCTCACTTTTAAAATTTTTGTATTGCATTCTGTAAATAACAAGGTGCCTTTGCTGAGTGACCTATTTTCTTGTGCAATTTGTGGTGGTTGTAGCTTTGAAACTGCAACACTGTAAATGTAGATTAATTTTCCATTACAAATCTAGTGTACAAATCAAATTGTGTAGTAGCATTATATTTGTGTAAATATTTATTTTTATTGCTAGGTATTTTTTCCCCCCATAAAATCATGACCAATACATCTCTAACCTTCTTGGGGATCAAGAATTTATATATGATTTGAAACTTTATTCTAGATTTTGTTTTATTTGTTTTTCCTTTCCCAGCAAGAGATCAGCTTTGCAATGTTTGAATTGAGCCAATTATATTTAGTACACTTTTGACTGCAGGAAGTTGCAATGAAGACTCTCTCAAAAGCAATTGCCTCCGTGCAGCGGTAGGTAATTATAACCAAATGATCTGACTGACCAAGAGATCAGATATCAACGTGTATTTAATGAGCCAGCAGATCAAAAAGCCAAGCAACGTGCATTCTTGGACTGTTACGATTGTCTCTTGTTTGCTTCTGTTCCATCTGCTAATGACTTACAGTAAATGTTCTTGTATATTTTTGTGCCAGGTCTCCATTGTCATTAAAAACCCTGAACTATTTTTCTTCATTATTTTCTGCTCAGAAATCCTACCCGTTTTTTAATATATATATATATATATATATATTTAATCATGTACAGCTGATACGACTAAAAAGAGTGGGCAAGTTTAACCAAGTGACCCTTCATGACCATACTGAATACTATTTTTCGGTATGTCAAAGTCTATTTTATGAATTAAGGTTTGTAGCAAATAAAATGAACTTCTGTCTTTAGATTAAGCTTCCCCGGCTCTGCTTTTATTCCAGGTTATCAAAAAGTTTAATTTTCTCTCCTCAACACCAACTTCCATTTTATATTGCGCCTTTAACATAGTAAAACATCCCAAAGGTGCTTCACTGGAGCCTAACCAGGCAAAAATTAACACTGAGCCAAAGAAGGACGCATTACGAGACCAAATGCTTGGTCAAAGAGGTAGGTTTTAAGGAGGGCCTTAAAGGAGAAGAGAGGCGGAGAGGCTTAGGGAGTGAATTCCAGAGCTTTGGCCTAGACTGCTGAAGGCACAGCCGCCAATATTGGACCTAAGGAAGTGGGGGGATGCGCAAGAAGTCAGAGTTGGAGGAACGCAGAGGTCTCTGAAGGTTGTAGGGCTGGAGAAGGTTACAGAGATAGGGAGGATGAGAATTTAAAATTTGAACTGTTGCTCGAGCGGGAGACAATGTAGGTCAGCGAGCATAGGGGTGATGGGTCCAAATTTGGATACTGGATGTTGAAGGGTACTGGGTGATCAGGGGTAGTGTGTGATAGGCAGGTACTGGGTGATAGTGGGTACTGAATCACTAATGCCAGCAGCTCTCCTAGTGGCTATTCTTCATGTGTGAGCATTAGCAGTGAGTAGTAGCAGACTATGAGCACAGGAGTTCAATCCTCTCTTTGCTTGACATCCACATAAGTGCACATTGTAGCAGTGGACATGGACTAGCAATCAGGAGTAGCCATCTAGTCTGTTATATTTATTCCTCTTCCAGCACAAGTGAGCTGAAGATGGTTGCAGCATCCATGTTCCCATCCCTGGGGGATATCAGCTACCTCAGCACAGACCAGGGACTGAACCTGCTGAACTTCATATTGGGCATGTGCTGACTCTGCTACTCAAACCATTTTTTGACTGTAAAACTATTTTTGTTGTCACATTGGAAGAATGGAAAAACAGCCATAAATAACAGACTCCATCCCATCACTCACTCAAATAGTTATATCCTTTGTTCCTTGAAAGTGCCTTGGGCACATAAATACTTGGAGATTGTACTGTTCACCAATGGGTAGACAGTTTCCTTTTGAATTAATGCCTGCTCCGAAGACTCCATAACTCCATTCCACCGCTCTCTCAAACTCCATCCCATCACTCTCTCAAACTCCATCCCACCGCTCTCAAACTCCATCCCATCGCTCTCTCAAACTCCATCCCATCGCTCTCTCAAACTCCATCCCATCGCTCTCTCAAACTCCATCCCATCGCTCTCTCAAACTCCATCCCATCGCTCTCTCAAACTCCATCCCATCGCTCTCTCAAACTCCATCCCATCGCTCTCTCAAACTCCATCCCATCGCTCTCTCAAACTCCATCCCATCGCTCCCTCAAACTCCATCCTGTTAAGTCTGTTGTTCTAGTTATTGTTAATAAGAATCACTGCACACAGACCACAAGAGTAAATTCAACAGGTCTTTACTCGTCGGATGTCAGGCTGAACTGCCCAATAAATCATTACACAGCACTTATATACCGGTGTGGTCACCACCGGTATTACAGTATACAGCAGCCAAGATAAAGTAGTGCATCTCTTAAAATAGTTCTCTTAAAGGTGGAACGATTACATACACCACAATCCTCCCTTTTTAGCTTAACAGTATATATTCCCCATTAAACATAACATAATAACATATATACACAACTTCATGTAAAAACAGTTCACAGATTCAGTCTCTGAGGAGGCCTCCTGATCCGAGACGGATAACGCCTTTCAGGGGTCTCTGGTTCTCGTTGCTGGGGTGACTCATCTAGTTGATCCCCTATGGATAGGACATCATCATCAGGTATATTCACTTCTGAGGTAGATGCTTCAGGTTCACTAACTTCCTCCACGGTTGTCTCTGTCGTAACCATGGGCTCGACCCTTGTTCTCGATCCCACCAGTTGGTCAGCATGACGTCGCATTACATTTTCACCAACATCTACCGTGTACATCAGGGGTCCTTGTCTGGCCCGAATTGTTCCAGATTGCCATTTCTCGTTTTTATAGTCCCTGGCTAACACCGGTTGTCCTATTTCAAAACTCCGAGTGGGCTTGTTATTGATATGCTGGAACTGTTTGTTTTCGACTTCCCTCCGCACATTTGGTTTTAACAAGTCCAACCTGGACCGCAACCTCCTGTTATAGAACATCATGGCAGGACTTTGGTTTGTTGTTGCATGGGTGGCGTTTCGATATGCCAGTAGGAAATTGTCCACCTTGTGTTGCAGTGGAATCTGATCTTCGCTCATGGCCTTCATTGCCTTTTTGAACATCTGTACAAACCTCTCGGCCAGCCTATTCGTAGCTGGATGATATGGGGCAGAGGTATAATGTTTCACCCCATTCTTTTTCAGGAATTTCTGGAATTCCTCTGACACGAACTGTGGTCCGTTGTCTGAACATATTTGCTCTGGCAATCCATTTCTTGCAAATATCGTTCTTAGCACCGCGATCGTCTTCTCCGAGGTAGTGGTAGTCATTTTAATCACTTCTGGCCATTTAGAATGTGCGTCCACCGCAATTAAAAACATGGAATCCATGAATGGACCAGCAAAGTCAATATGTACACGTTGCCATGGGGTTGAAGGCCATTCCCATGGATGCAGCGGTGCAATTGGAGGTGCATTTTGGACTTTTTGGCACCCTGAGCAGCTTTTCGTCAGATCCTCTATCTGTTGGTCGATACCCGGCCACCACACACAAGCCCTAGCAAGGCTTTTCATCTTGACTCCCCCCAGATGACCTTCATGTAGTTCTTTTAGAACTCTCTCTCTTAACTTAGGAGGGATAATCACCCTTGTTCCATACATCAATGTTCCCTGACAGATGGACAGCTGTTCTCGTCTTGCTGAGAATGCCAGTAACAGTGGATCACCATGGGCTGGCCATCCCTTTACTGTCAATTCGTAGACCCGGGACAGTGTCGGGTCATTCCTAGTCTCCCTTTCAATATTTGCATTGGTGACAGGTAAACATTCGATGATGGTCGAGTGAAATAACTCCACCGGGTCAACCGTCGGTGCCTCCTCCTCAGTAGGTAGTGGCAGGCGCAACAGCCCATCAGCATTACCATGCTGCTTTGTACCTTTGAATTCTATCTGATATTGATGTGCCCCTAGGAAAAGGGACCATCTCTGGAGCCTCTGTGCTGTCATCACCGAAACACCCTTCTTAGGGTTAAAAATGGATACCAACGGCTGGTGGTCTGTCAGCAGTGTAAACCTCTGGCCCTGCAGGTAATGATTAAACTTCTTTACTCCCCACACAAGGCTGAGAGCCTCCCTATCTATCTGAGCATAGTTGCGCTCAGCGGAGGTCAATGATCTGGATGCAAATGCGACTGGCCTTTCCAAGCCATTTGGCAACTTGTGTGAGAGTACTGCTCCAATACCATAAGGAGAAGCATCACAAGCTAAACGAATAGTTAGCGTTGGGTTGAAGTGAGCCAACACTTCCTCTGAGGTGATCAATGCCTTGCTTTTGCGAAAGGCCTTCTTACAGTCCTCGCTCCACTTCCATGGTACTTCTTTCTGCAAAAGAGTGTTCAGCGGGTGCAGCACCGTGGATAGATTTGGCAGAAACTTATGGTAATAGTTAATCAACCCTAGGAACGACCTCAACTGGGATACATTTTCCGGAGCGGGAGCCTTCACAACAGCTTCGATCTTGTCAGGTGACTTGTGCAGCCCCTCCTGGTCAATGACATGACCACAGTACGAGATCCATTTCTGAAAGAACTCACATTTCTGGTGATTAACTCGAAGTCCATATTCCTTCAATCTGGTGAGCACCAGTTTCAAATTTGCAAGGTGTTCCTCATCGTCATCTCCTGTAATCAGGATATCGTCCAAGTAACATTGAGTGCTTGGAATTCCCTGTAATACCTGCTCCATGGCCCTCTGCCAAATTGCTGGAGCCGAAGCCACTCCAAAAACCAGTCTATTATATCGATACAAGCCTCTGTGCGTGTTGATTGTGAGATACTGGCACGACTCTTCCTCAACTTCCATCTGTAAGTACGCTTGCGCCAGGTCTATCTTGGTGAAGTGTTTCCCGCCAGACAATGAAGCAAAGATATCCTCAATCCGCGGAAGCAGGTATTGCACCGTGTGAAGCACCGGATTAACCGTGATCTTGAAGTCTCCACAGATGCGGACCTTCCCCGGTTCCCCTGGTTTGTTACTCGATGAACGCTTCATGACGGGAACAATGGGCGTGGCCCACTCACTCCAGTCCACCTTAGACAGTACTCCTGAACGTTCTAGCCCTTCCAGCTCAGCTTCCACAGCAGGTCGTATCACATAAGGTACCGGTCTGGCTTTGAAAAATTTTGGGTTTGCATGTTCTGCAATCTTGATTTTTGCCGTAATTCCTCTCAGTGTTCCCAGTCCCTGTTGGAACACCTCTTTAGCCTCATCCAATATTCTGGACAATCGTTCAGGTTTGACATCTTTTTTTCCGGAATCTACCGTTATTGCTTTTAGGGAGTGCCAGTCCATATTTATTTTCCTGATCCACTCCCGTCCCAGAAGTGGTGGACCTCCCTCAGGTAGTACATATATGTCCATTCCTTGGTGTTCTTTGCCCTTGTGTACCACCTTGACTTTTATCTTTCCGATGGGGTATACTCTTTGCCCCGTGTGTGCCTGCAATACTATCTCCGTATCCCGTAGGGGAATATGTGTGAATAACCTTTTGTAATCTTGCTTATTCATGACCGTCAACGCCGATCCGGTGTCCAATTCCATCTTCATTTGGACTCCTGCTATCTGAAGTGTGACCCAGATAGTTTGTAGGTCAGCTTCCTTACTCACATTGTGAATTCTCAGACTACCCAGTTCCTTGCTGTTGGAGTCTGAATCCGAATTCTGTTCATCCGAACTCTTCTCAGCCACCTTATGTACCTTTCTGCACTTTTCCTGCGGTGACTTTTTGTTGCTAGTCTTCTTTCCTGACCGGCATACTTTAGCTATGTGACCAAGCTTGCCACATTTTCTACATTCCTGATTTTTAAACCAGCATTGGTTCTGATCGTGTGTTGTCTTTCCACAACGATAACATTTCGCTGTACCCAAAGCCATTTGATCTACGCTGAGTACTGCTGCCTTCAGCTGCATTTCCGCAGTGCCTCTCGCTGCGGCTTTGTGCGATGCTGCAATAGTGACAGCCTTATCAAGTGTAAGATCATTCTCTTCAAGCAGCCGCTTTTGTGTTCCTTCTTTCGACAATCCACACACGAATTTGTCTCTCAGTGCCTCTGTCAGTCTTTCCCCAAACTGACAGTATTTCGCTAGCTTACGCAGTTCAATTAAATACTCCGCGTTGCTTTCCTCTTTCAGTTGCGTTCTCGCATAAAATTTAAATCGTTCCGCTAACATCAGCGGTGTGGGGTTCAAATGATTTCTCAGGACAGCAACAATATTAGCGAAAGCCTGATCCGCCGGTTTAGCTGGTGATAGAAGATGCTTCAATAGCCCATATGTCTTCGCACCCATTGAGTTTAGTAAGGTTAGTGCTTTATCTTCATCTGATATTTTATTTGCCTTACAATAAATCTCTATGCGTTCTACATACGTGGCCCAATCTTCAACATCGGGATCGCAATCGTTGATGTTACCACGCTTAGGCATCCTCGCAATCTTCTTGAGAAACAAAAAGAAATGTTTCTTTTATTTTTTTTCAAAATGGCGGTTTCCCGCGCTTGTCTTCTTCCCCCGCCTATGAAAATGGCGGCTTCCCGCGTTTGCCTTTCTCCCCCGCTGGCTGTAATGGCGATTGCCGTATTGCTGCGTTCGCCCTCCCCAGCGGTTCTCAAATCGTGCCTCCCAGCCCCTCTTGCAGTCCGGTCCTTTCCCCCCGGCTGCGGCTGACTTCTCCGCGGTTTTTTTAATTTTTATTTTATCCCGCGCCTCGCGGCCTCGGTAGCTGCCCGGCCTTTTTCCCCGGTCGCGGTCGAGCTCTCTCTCGACGCTGTTGCGTCTCCCAGCCCGCTTGCAGCCCGGTCTTTTACACCGGCTGCGTTTGCATTCACCGCGGCTCCCGTGCCTTACGCTGCCCCAGTCTCAGCGCCTCTGGCCCCGGCTTCTGTCCGGCTCTTTTCCCCGGCCGTGGTCGAGTTCTCCGCCCTTATATCCTCCGTTTTTCCCTCCCCTACTTCACAGCCAACGTGGCCGACTTGCTGCTCGTCGCTGATCGGCTTACCCACCACCGTGATAGAAGGGATGATCACTGCCTGTTGCTGATGGAAGGCTTCGTGTCAGGATTCTTCCTTGCTCTTCAGACCCGAGTCTTTTCTCAGCAGGATGATGAGGGCGGATGCCTCTTCTCGACGCCCATTAAACTGCCTTGGATATATCTCTGCCGCAGGGTAAGATCGTCATCGTCGCCACTGTTAAGTCTGTGTCTTCTAGTTATTGTTAATAAGAATCACTGCACACAGACCACAAGAGTGAATTCAACAGGCCTTTACTAGTCGGAGGTCAGGCTGAACTGCCCAATAAATCATTACACAGCACTTATATACCGGTGTGGTCACCACCGGTATTACAGTATACAGCAGCCAAGATAAAGTAGTGCATCTCTTAAAATAGTTCTCTTAAAGGTGGAACGGTTACATACACCACACATCCCACCGCGCTCTCAAACTCCATCACATCGCTCTCTCAAACTCCATCCCATCGCTCTCTCAAACTCCATCCCATCGCTCTCTCAAACTCCATCCCATCGCTCTCTCAAACTCCATCCCATCGCTCCCTCAAACTCCATCCCATCACTCTCAAACTCCATCCCATCGCTCCCTCAAACTCCATCCCATCGCTCTCTCAAACTCCATCCCACCGCTCTCTCAAACTCCATCCCATCGCTCTCTCAAACTCCATCCCATCTCTCTCTCAAACTCCATCCCATCGCTCCCTCAAACTCCATCCCATCGCTCCCTCAAACTCCATCCCATCGCTCTCTCAAACTCCATCCCATCACTCTCAAACTCCATCCCATCGCTCTCTCAAACTCCATCCCATCGCTCTCTCAAACTCCATCCCATCGCTCTCTCAAACTCCATCCCATCTCTCTCGCAAACTCCATCCCATCGCTCTCTCAAACTCCATCCCATCTCTCTCTCAAACTCCATCCCATCGCTGTCTCAAACTCCATCCCATCGCTCTCTCAAACTCCATCCCATCAATCTCTCAAACTCCATCCCATCGCTCTCTCAAACTCCATCCCATCGCTCCCTCAAACTCCATCCCATCACTCTCTCAAACTTCATCCCATCGCTCTCTCAAACTCCATCCCATCGCTCTCTCAAACTCCATCCCATCGCTCTCTCAAACTCCATCCCATCGCTCTCTCAAACTCCATCCCACCGCTCTCTCAAACTCCATCCCATCGCTCTCTCAAACTCCATCCCATCGCTCTCTCAGACTCCATCCCATCACTCTCTCAAACACCATCCCATCGCTCTCTCAAACTCCATCCCATCGCTCCCTCAAACTCCATCCCATCGCTCTCTCAAACTCCATCCCATCGCTCTCTCAAACTCCATCCCATCGCTCTCTCAAACTCCATCCCATCGCTCTCTCAAACTCCATCCCATCGCTCCCTCAAACTCCATCCCACCGCTCTCTCAAACTCCATCCCATCGCTCTCTCAAACTCCATCCCATCGCTCTCTCAAACTCCATCCCATCGCTCTATGAAACTCCATCCCATCGCTCTCTCAAACTGCATCCCATCGCTCTATGAAACTCCATCCCATCACTCTCTCAAACACCATCCCATCGCTCTCTCAAACTCCATCCCATCGCTCTATGAAACTCCATCCCATCGCTCTCTCAAACTCCATCCCATCGCTCTCTCAAACTCCATCCCATCGCTCTCTCAAACTCCATCCCATCGCTCTCTCAAACTCCATCCCATCGCTCTCTCAAACTCCATCCCATCGCTCTCCCAAACTCCATCCCATCGCTCCCTCAAACTCCATCCCATCGCTCTCTCAAACTCCATCCCATCACTCTCTCAAACTCCATCCCACCGCTCTCTCAAACTCCATCCCATCACTCTCTCAAACTCCATCCCATCACTCTCTCAAATTCCATCCCATCGCTCTCTCAAACTCCATCCCATCGCTCCCTCAAACTCCATCCCATCGCTCTCTCAAACTCCATCCCATCGCTCTCTCAAACTCCATCCCATCGCTCCCTCAAACTCCATCCCATCGCTCCCTCAAACTCCATCCCATCGCTCTCTCAAACTCCATCCCATCACTCTCTCAAACTCCATCCCATCGCTCTGTCAAACTCCATCCCATCACTCCCTCAACTCCATCCCATCGCTCTCTCAAACTCCATCCCATCACTCCCTCAACTCCATCCCATCGCTCTCTCAAACTCCATCCCATCACTCTCTCAAACTCCATCCCACCGCTCTCTCAAACTCCATCCCATCACTCTCTCAAACTCCATCCCATCACTCTCTCAAATTCCATCCCATCACTCTCTCAAACTCCATCCCATCGCTCCCTCAAACTCCATCCCATCGCTCTCTCAAACTCCATCCCATCGCTCTCTCAAACTCCATCCCATCGCTCCCTCAAACTCCATCCCATCGCTCCCTCAAACTCCATCCCATCGCTCTCTCAAACTCCATCCCATCACTCTCTCAAACTCCATCCCATCGCTCTGTCAAACTCCATCCCATCACTCCCTCAACTCCATCCCATCGCTCTCTCAAACTCCATCCCATCACTCCCTCAACTCCATCCCATCGCTCTCTCAAACTCCACCCCATCGCTCCCTCAAACTCCATCCCATCGCTCCCTCAAACTCCATCCCATCACTCCCTCAAACTCCATCCCATCGCTCCCTCAAACTCCATCCCATCGCTCTCTCAAACTCCATCCCATCGCTCTCTCAAACTCCATCCCATCGCTCCCTCAAACTCCATCCCATCGCTCCCTCAAACTCCATCCCATCGCTCCCTGTTGTACTCCATTGTGGAGAACTCGCAGAAATATTGAGTAGATCAATTGGATTTCTGCATTAAATTTCCAGGATATGGTTCCCCAGCGGATACTGCAGTGCTGAGAACTCAGTCAGTGTGAATGGTATCACACTTTCCCTGACCTGTCCAGCCAGTTGCTATTAAAATAGACATGAGCTTGAACACATGACAGCAATGACACCCATCCAGGAGAGAGCATCTGATACCGTGCAGCTGCTGCTAAAAATATACGACACTGAATGTGGACGAGGCACGCAGCCTCTCAGACCGTCGTGAGTTAACTTGGGGAAGGCGCAGAAAGCTGCAAACCTAACGGGACCGAGGAATAATGAGGACCTTGCGGTTCATCAGTGCCCAGGCCTTGGTATCAGATGTTCAGATTGCTCAGAAAAGCATTGTTTATGTGGCACAAAACCTGTACCCTCTGCTCTTCAAAGCTAGCTATTTACTGGAGCAGGCTGCAGTGGTCCACGACTTGGTAGAAAAGTGGCCGTTAGTGGAATTTAGCATCGGAAAGCTCTTGGGGAAGACAGCAGACTGCGAGGAAGATCTCTGCAACAGGACCTGTCAAGTTTGTCTGCAAGCATGTTTAACAGGACTGAAGGACTATGTTCTGAACAGTTCAGTGACATATTCAAAGAGGCTGAAAGTGGTCGATCTAACGGGCCTCAGTGATACTGAATTTCAGGCTTGTGATTGTGGAAAGGCCTTAGGGAGGTGGGGAAGAACGGAGTTGATGGCAAGGACATGTTTTGATTTGCTAGTGGAGATACAAACCCGTAAACTCGATGCTTTGGTGTCTGATATTTCAATTGAGGTTTTAATGAATGTGTTTGTGACACAGCGGAGCTATGAAGTAGTGGTTCAGGCCTTGTTGCTGAGGATGCAGTGCCCGCTGAAGATCAGATGCGTTGAATTCAGGGCCGACAACCTGGCTTTGAGGAAATTCTTTTACATCATCAAACTGGTTAAGCCTGAGGCTCTACAAAAGTTGGAGTTGGTCCACAACGTTCGCCTGGAAATGGAACATTTTGAATTCCTCCTGAGCCAAGTGCCGCTCCCACTGCTGAGATCACTGACACTCCCAGCAAGAACCTTCGATGTACGCAGAATGACGCAAGAGGACGAACCTCTGCTGGTGACAATCGGCGAGAGGCTAAGCGAGATGACATTTCTTACAGAACTGAACCTGGCTTTTTCCACTCTAACTGGACGAATACGCAAAATACTCAGGTAGGGTCCGATGACCATTAAATTCAAGAACATCTCTTTCGATCGCCTGAGGGGGTTGGAGAGGAAATATTTCCCTTATTGGCTCTGGGTTTTTCCTCTTTTTTTTGCCATTCCCAGGGGATTACACAACTGCGAGGGGAGTGGGGAGTAGGAAGTGTCTAGTCATGAGGCTCCACCCAGCATGCGTGTGGAGCAGGATTGATGGACCAGCTGGTCCTTTCCTGCCCGTCAATTTTGTATGTTTGTATGTTTTTCGAAGGTCTGATTATTTCATTCATTGCCAATGTGCCTCCCCCGAGCCAGGGATTTTGAGCCCTTAATGAACTCATATGAAGTTCCTCCCTTCACTATATTAAAGGATACATTAACCTATCTTAACCATTCACATGGTGATATTACCACCAGTAATTTCTACCCACATCTATATTATATGAAAAATCCTACATCTGCACACACTTCCTGTCACCTTTTGCCATTATAAATTCCTATGTCATTTATAATGGAAACTGCCTATTATTCTGTAATTACAGCCTCCTGCTGGTGGTAACACTATGGACATAGGAATTTATACAGGAAATATAAAAATTAGGACAGCATTTATGACTTTAAAATATGGACTGATTTACATTTGTGTGCCATGGATGAATTGTCGCACTCCACTTGAAGACTACATCGGTGTCAGCCGTGGCTTGCACTCTCGCCCCGGTGTCAGAATGGTTGGGGTTCCAGCCCCACTCCAGCAACTTGAGCACAAAATCTAGGCTGATACCTCAGTGCAATACTGAGGGAGTGCCGCACTGTCGGAAGTGCCGTCTTTCGGATGAGATGTTAAACTAAGGCCCCGTTTTCCCTCTCAGGTGGATGTGAAAGATCCAATGGCACTATTTTGAAGAAAAGCAGGCAAGTTGCTTATAGGAATCTCGGATGTAATGCTTAAGTTATCCACTAGATGGAGACAAATGCAAAGGGATTATATTTACTAGTCTTAAGGTAAAATTGCATTATGGGTAGAATGACATCATAGCATCCTCCATGTTGTTTTGCTCGTGCAATAAGAAATACCAGTGCATGCCTGTAGCTTGTAAGAGCTCTGTTCTCTCCTTATTCTGTGTAATTAAAAGTCAAGTTTTGAGTTCCTGAAGTCTCACTTATCGTAGTTATTTGGACCTTACTACTCGGATATAATATTTGGCGACGAGGATTAACTGTTTCAACTTGAAGAAGGGAAAATACAAGAACACTGCATCTGAATCATGGCTACTCGAGTAGGAGAGATTTCTGCTTTTGATGTTCAAAATCAAACATGGATAGAGTACTGTGAGTTATTGGAGCATTTCTTTGTAGCAAATGATATTGTCGATGTTGGAAAAAGGAGAGCTATTTTGCTAACTTCGGTGGGAAGCCTGACATATAGTTTATTGAGAAACTCATGCAGTCCTGCAAAGCTTGGAGATAAATCATTTACTGAATTAGTGGACTTGCTAAAGGAACATTTCAATCCCAGACCAAGTGAGATTGTACAGCATTTCAAATTTAATTCACGGAACAGGATACCGGGAGAGTCGGTGTTGGATTATGTAGCGGTGTTGAGAAAACTGGCACATGAGTGCAATTACGGGAACAGCTTGAAAGACATGCTGAGAGATAGGCTGGTTTGTGGGATAATGGATGCTCGAATGCAGAGGAGATCATTGTCCGAGACTGGGCTTACATATGAAAAAGCATTGGAACTTGCTCAATTAATAGAGACAGCGAACCGAGATGTAAAAGAAATACAAGGTTGCGACTGGTCTACTACAAAGCAAGTTGCAGGTCAGACGCTGGTGCACAAGTTAAATATGAGTCATACACCACAACGTGCACATTTAAAGGCATGTTATAGATGCAATGGAGATCACCTGGCAAGGGAATGCAGGTTTCGGGAGGAAATGTGCCACAAGTGTGGGAAAAAAGGACATAAAATGGGCATGCAGAGCAAAAGCTACCCTGGAGGTATGCAAACCAAAAGGGGGAGAAAAGCAAAACCTAGTAAGAGAAGTGAAAAAACAGGGAGCACATCACATCAGTGGAGAAGCTGAGGAAGAAGACAACGTGTTCATATTGCATAGTATGGTAGAGGACATTTCTAAAGTGGATCCTATCACTTTGCAACTGATAGTAAATGACACTAAGGTCAACTTTGAGGTGGATACTGGATGTGGTGTTATCTTAATGAACAGGGAGGAATACACAAAATTGTGGAACCGTGCAAAAGTTCCAGAGTTAAAGTCTTGCTCTATGAAGCTTAAAACCTATACCGTTGAACGAGTGGCAACATTGGGTACAGCTATTGTAACTGTGAAACACAGGGACACCGTGGAACAGCTACCTGTCGTTGTAGTATCGGGTTCTGGTCCAAATTTGTTAGGTCGGGGCTGGATAAAAGAACTTAAATTAGATTGGGGAGCAATAAATCAAATGGAAAGAGGC
The DNA here is from genome assembly GCF_052327205.1 of Somniosus microcephalus. Classification (NCBI taxonomy): domain Eukaryota; kingdom Metazoa; phylum Chordata; class Chondrichthyes; order Squaliformes; family Somniosidae; genus Somniosus; species Somniosus microcephalus. Next base: position 287,012,691 of record NC_140991.1, read on the forward strand.
AAACAGTTGTCTTTGCAAGACGTGTTGATTGAACATGAGAATGTGTTCAAGGAAGAACTTGGAACATTTAATGGCCCCCCAGCTAAGATTTATGTTTACAAAGCGGGCAAGTACCATGGGAACGCAGATGCCTTGAGCCGCCTTCCACTACCAGGTACACCTATCCGTGCAGCTCCAGAGGACAGAGTTTTGATGTTGGCGGACATGGACACGGCAATTGTGACCGCAGAACAAGTAAGGACTTGGACTGGTAAGGATCCAGTACTGTCTAGAGTCCGAGAATATGTAATGAGGGGTTGGCCACAACATCTGGAAGGGACTGATTTCACACCGTACAGTGTCAGGAAGACAGAGCTGAGTGTGCAGGATGGTTGCGTGTTGTGGGGAGCTCGAGTGATTATTCCACAGCCAGCACGACAGTCTATCCTAGTGCAACTACATCAGTGTCATCCTGGAGTTTCGCGCATGAAAGCCTTGGCAAGGAGTTACTTGTGGTGGCCAAAGCTAGATGAGGAGATAGAAAATCCAGTCAAGACATGCAGCACTTGTCAAGTACAAAGGAAGGCACCAGCAGCGGCTCCACTCCACCCCTGGGAGTGGCCGGATAAACCATGGAAGAGATTACTTGTAGATTATGCGGGTCCATTCATGGGAAAGATGTTCCTCATAATCATTGATGCACATTCCAAATGGATGGATGTGTATCCTGTAAATTCTGCTTCATCTACAGTTACTATAGACTGCCTGCGTAGGAGTTTTAGTAATCGAGGGATACCGGAGATCGTAGTAAGTGACAATGCCACGTGTTTTGTGAGTACAGAAACAAAAGAGTTCATGAGAAACAATGGCCGATCCATGTATCCCTTTTGAAGTTCTATCCTTGACTCCTGATCTTAGGTACGTCTGGCCATTAGATTGTGTTGAACTTGCTCGTTCTGTGGTCGTTGTCCTTTGGGGGCACTGTGACTTCCATATCCTGGCTGGATCATTAGCGAACACCAGGTCAAGATGAGCACAGCCTCTCATGGATTCCTTGACACACGTGGTCACGAGGCAGTCATACATGGCATTTACCAACTCTGACTCTAAATCACTTGGGTTTTCCCAGTTAATATTTGGTCTCTCACATTACAACAGTGACTCCACTTCAAAAGTACTTCATTGACTGTAAAGCGCTTTGAGACGTCCGGTGATCGTGAAAGGCGCTATATAAATGCAAGTCTTTCTTTTCTTTCTTTTCTCTCGTTAAAATAACTTGCCTGCCCGCTCATGTCTTCCCTAACTCTTCGTAGATTGATACATTATCCTCCTCCTCATGCTGTCCTGCAGGTCTGCAGCATACCCCTAGTGTCAGCTTGGATTTTTTCACATTTGAGCTTTTGAACCAGAGTAGCTCAAATTGTAGCTTGACCCTCTCCCACGGGGTCAGTTTCATTTACCTCCCAGGTATCCTGGTCATATAGCTTAGGGAGCATGTGAACTAGAGCCAAAAAACAATTTCTTTAAACATAGGGACATTTAGTGAAACACACAACTGGTTTCTCAGACCAATCGAACGACATGACCCTTTCCTGGAATCCTTGTTGCATAACCTGTATTATTAAAATGGTATCATCACACAAAGGCAGGCCTAAGGCTGAACTCTCAGGCCGAAGTCTCACTATTGCAGTCATTTAATACCAGGTGCTGTGAGAGAGCTACTGGCAGACCCAAAGCACCAAGACAGCTGGTTCACAAAGTCCTAACCTTTATATCTGACTTCCTGACTGTTTCAGGGGAGGAGACTGTTGTAAACCCTGGGGTCCCACTTCCTATTATTTGGCAATGATGGCATCTCTTAATTAGACACATTTTTACTCCTAATTGCTCCCTCCAGCAGCCAACACTGGCTAGAATGGAAGCAATAATGCTGGGAATACACAGCAACAACAACAACTTGCATTTATGTTGTGCCTTGAACATAATAAGCTGTGCCAAGGCCCTTCATAGGAGCGTTATCAAACAAAAATTGACACCGAACCACAGAAGGAAATATTAAGACAGGCCAGACATTTTGTGATCATTATAAACACTTAGATGGGTTAAAGACATAAATGTTTCATCTACATAGTATCATTGAAAGGGTTAAAAAGAGCTAAGATGAGGGGATTAAGGAACAGAGCATATATCCAACCATATAAGGAATTGGTATGAACAATGTCCAGAAGGAAAGTCTGGTGTAGTCGTGGCCAAAGTGCACAAACCGTGAATCACTAACTGAGGAATGTATTGAGAGATAATGTATGGGGTCACAAGACCAATGCACACAGGTCACAAGAATTTGCACCCGAAGCCAACTGTATGATGAAAGAAATGTATACGTGTAATGCACCTAATTGCAAACAGTAGCCACGACTCAGAACAAAACCTGTATATAAGGCAGGAGATTTTCAACGCTCGGGGAGCATTCATCCCAGGATGGGTGTCTTCCCTGTTGACTTGTAAAGAAAGTTGCTTTACTGAACGAACCTCCGGACTCCGAGTGATTGATTGGGAATAAGGTGGACCTCAACCCTTTATATTAGAGGGTCCGTCTCAGGGAGAAGAAGCTCTCCCGGTTTACTCTTACAATCATTTTCAGGATATACCCTTAAATCGAGGCCCCGTCTGCCATCTCAGGTGGACATTCAAAATCCCATGGCACTATTTCGAAGAAGCGCAGGGGAGTTCTCCCTGTTGTCCTGGCCAATATGTATCCCTCAACCAACATCACTAAAAAAACATTATCGCACTGCTTTTTGTGGGATCTTGCTGTGCACAAATTGTCTGTCACGTTTCCTACATTACAACAGTGATTACACTTCAAAAAGTACTTCATTGACTGTGAAGCACTTTGGGACGCCTTGAGGTCGTGATAAGTTCTTTCATTCTTACGTTGAATTGAAATGTGATTTTTTCCCCTTCATTTTATATCTCCGCAGCCCTTTAAAAACTCCTCTGCGTTCCCTGGATGTTTCCAGCTGCTGCCTGAATCACGCGGACATGGCCTACCTGGCCAACAGTCTGCATGCTGAATACCTGGAAGTGCTGGACCTGAGCGGGCACAGTGTAGCTGACCTCTTCCCGTCGACCTTCTTCAAGCTGCTCGGCCGCGCGTCCCGCACTCTGAGGAGCCTGACTCTCGAGGAATGCAACATCGGCGACGAGCATGTCAACCTGCTGATGTTAGCCGTGGAGCCCTGTAAAAAGTTGACAGAGTTCAGCTTCCTGGGGAACCCGCTCACATCAAGATCCCTTTGTCGCCTCTTTGAACTGTTCACTGAGCTCCCCAAGCTTTGTAAAGTTAATTTTCCAGTTCCGAAGGACTGCTACCCTGCAACTTTTATTTATCCACTCACTGATGAGAATCTGGTGAAGTATGATAGGGAGAGGTTTGAGGAGATAAACCACGAATTAATGTTGATATTGTCGCAGGCCAATCGACACGATATTGCTGTATCCACTCCACTGTTTGGCATTTTTGATTCCAACATTCAAGAGACTAGCAATGAGATTAGTGTCGTAATGCTTCAGTCTTTCACAGATGCTATTTCCAACTTTTTAACTGCTTTGAAAAAAGTGGATTAACACATTGGGGAAACAAAGAGATGATAAAACATGATTGCTTTATTGCTTATGCCCATAAAACAAGCGGGGTGGGGGGAGAATGGGAGACTTATTTTTATGCAGCGAATTGTTACGATCTGAAATGCACTGCCTGAAAGGGTGGTGGAAGCAAATTCAATAATAACTTTCAAAAGGGAATTGAATATATATTTCAAAAGATAACATTTTCAGGGCTCCGGGGAAAGAGCAGGGGGAGTGGGACTAATTGCATAGCTCTTTCGAAGAGCCGGCACAGGCACGATGGGCCGAATGGCTCCTTTCTGTGCTGTATGATTCTACGATTTATATGATATGATTTTTCTCCACTTCTTCGGAATCCGGTAACTCCTGCTGGGGTTTGGTGTCTCGGTTGGCAGCTGGCCCCAGAACCTTAAAAAAGGGGAGTCATCTTTTGATGTGTGAAACTAGACAGAGTGTCAGCAACCTATTAGGCCATGGGAAGCATCGCAGCTGAGCGTGATCCTGTCCTTTTCCAAACTTTGCATGCACACACACATAGACACAGGCAGACGCACAGACACAGACAGACGCATAGACACAGGCAGACGCACAGACACAGACAGACGCACAGACACAGGCAGACGCACAAGCACACACACTCCAGGATGGTTCAAGGGATACCTAGTTGTCTTGTCCCTTGCCTGAGACCAATTGTAGTATCACTACCACCATCTAAGCTGAGATCAACTAACACACACAGACCAGGGATAGAAGCTGGGACCTTCCTGGCTGGTGTGGCTCAGTTCCTCGCTCACCGACTGAGCCAGTGAAGAAAGTGTAAATTATTTTAACTTATCTGTTTTTATTCTTGCATGTCTTCATTATTTTCTCTGGGAGGGAATGGCCTTTGTCATTGCAACAGAGCAACTAGTCTGAAGACTTTTCCTTTCTCCTTGCGGAGAAGTGCCTAGCCACCAGATCAGCAGTTCATGGTGCGGGGAATCACGACAACAACTTGTATTTATATAGCGCCTTAAATGTAGTAAAACGTCCCAAGGTGCATCACAGGAGCGTTAACAAGCAAAATTTGATATTGAGCCTAATAAGGAGATATTAGGTCACAAAGAGATAGGTTTTAAGGAGCGTCTTAAAGGAGGTAAGAGAGGTAGCGAGGCAGAGAGGTTTAGGGAGGGAATTCCAGAGCTTAGCTAATTGGTCAATGCTGCCAAATGCCATCAACCATTTCTGTATGCCTGGCACACCTAGCTGGCAATGACCATGGGGAACTGCCTTAGCAGAGAGGCAGGCGTAGCACTTTGCCATCTGTTGCACAGAGCTGGCACATTCAGTGACTAACAGTCAGCTGTGGCCTGACACTTAACTGCACCTACTTGCAGCTATGCTGCAATGTTGACCTATGGGGAAGGTGCAGTGGAGAGGTCCAGAGGACACCCCTCACGGCCTCAACTTTAACAGCCATCGGGCAGGAGGCCAGATGCTGGGCTGCTCTGTCACTTACGTGCAGACTCATACTCGTACCTTGGGTTTCCTTTCTCATCATTCCTGCCTGTCTCTTAATTCCCTGCCCCATCAGCCTTGGCAAAAACTGTTAATAAGTTAAGATGCTTCTGAGGCTAGCTAAAGGCATTCAGAAATTTTGCACCCTTATTGTGACATTCTCCTTTAACTGTGTCCATCTCTTCACGTTTGATTTACACGCAATGGATTTTAACACGTCCAAATTGGCATTAATGAGGAAGTATTGATCTCAAAATTGGGGCGGTATCGCAGCAGGACTGGCTGCTGCCATCTTTAAAGGGGCTTACCTCTGGGCAGTCGAATCGCCTGCCTGTTTCAGACGACGGGTCCTTAGAGCATACAAATCAGGGCTCTATGACTGAAATAAGGCCCTGACTGCCATTTCAGAACAGAACTGAGTGATCAGTGTGCACATTGACCAGTTTTACTGGTGGTACAGCAGAAGAGGCCCCAAAAAGGTAAGTTTTAACATTCATTTTGTGGGGCCAGGTAGGACAGAAATGCTCCTCTGGGCTCCTCGAGAGTTGGGATAAATGGTTCATTCTCGGACTGGCAATCAGTAACTAGTGGTGTTCCACAGGAGTCAGTGCTGGGTCCCCAACTCTTTACAATCTATATTAACGATTTGGAGGAGGGGACCGAGTGTAACATATCAAAGCTGGCAGATGATACTAAGATGGGAGGGAAAGTACTGAGTGAGGAGGACATAAAAAACCTGCAAGGGGACATAGACAGGCTAAGTAAGTGGGCAGAGATTTGGCAGATGGAATACAATACTGGAAAGTGTGAGGTTATGCACTTTGGCAGGAAAAATCGTAGAGCAAGTTATTATCTTAATGGTAAGGAACTGGAAAGTACTGAAGTACAAAGGGATCTGGGGGTCCTGGTGCACGAAACTCAAAAGGTTAGTATGCAGGTGCAGCAAGTGATTAAGAAGGCCAATGGAATGTTGGCTTTCATTGCTAGGGGGATAGAATATAAAAATAGGGAGGTATTGCTTCAGTTGTACAAGGTATTGGTGAGACCGCACCTGGAATACTGCATACAGTTTTGGTGTCCATACTTAAGAAAAGACATACTTGCTCTCGAGTCAGTACAAAGAAGGTTCACTCGGTTAATCCTGGGGATGAGGGGATGGACATATGAGGAGAGGTTGAGTAGATTGGGACTCTACTCATTGGAGTTCAGAAGAATGAGAGGCGATCTTATTGAAACGTATAAGATTGTGAAGGGGTTGGATCGGGTGGATGCGGGGAGGATGTTCCCGATGATGGGTGAAACTAGAACTAGGGGGCATAGTCTTAGAATAAGGGGCTGCTCTTTCAAAACTGAGATGAGGAGGAACTACTTCACTCAGAGGGTGGTAGGTCCATGGAATATGCTGCCCCAAAAAGCTGTAGAAGCGACATCATTACATAAATTTAAAACAGAAATAGACAGTTTCCTAGAAGTAAAGGGAATAAAGGGTTATGGGGAGCGGGCAGGAATTTGGACATGAGTCTAGGTTCGGATCGGTCATGACCCTGTGGGTAGTGGAGCGGGCCCAGGGGCCGTGTGGCCTGATCCTGCTCCTATTTCGTGTGTCTAATTCTGTTAGATTCAGGAGATGGTTCTGTGATAGTAGATTGGCGGTTAGGATCAGATCAGCCATGATCTTATTGAATGGCGGAGCAGGCTCGAGGGGCCGATTGGCCTACTCCTGCTCCTATTTCTTATGTTCTTATGTTATGTTCTTATATGGGTGGCTACTGCTCCGGCCTCCCTCATCCCCATGATTGCGATCCTCTCCCTTCCCCTTTGCCCCCCTGGATTCACCTTGCTGTTGCCCCGGGCTCCCCGAGTCCCCTGTATCACCATTCCCCCGCCAGACTTACTTTGCTGCCGGATCAGCAGTCTCTGGGCAGACTGATATTGCTATGGCCCAAATCCACCGAGCAACTGCGGGACAACACCCCTCATAGCATATCGGTTCGATTTAATTGAGGTCCGGGCCTCAAAATGGCTCCAGCCTCTTGACTCCCAGCACAGGCAAGTGTCTGGTGTGTCCAAAATTTAAAATCTCCTTCAATGTTCCTCTTCCACCATTAATTTAATCCTTAGATTAAAATCATGGAATCTTACAGTGCAGAAGGAGGCCATTTGGCCTATGGAGCCTGTGCTGGCTTTTTGAAAGAGCTAGCCAATTAGTCCCACTCCCCTGCTTTTTCCCCATAGCCTAGCAATTCCACTTTGAAAGTTATTATTGAATCTGCTTCCATCACCCTCTCAGGCAGTGCATTTCAGACCACAACAACTTGCTGCATTAAAAAAAATTCTCCTCATCTCCCCCCTGGCACTTTTGCCAATTACTTTAAATCTGTGTCCTCTGGTTACCAACACTCCTGCCAGTGGAAACAGTTTCTCTCCATCTACTCTATTAAAACCCTTCATAATTTTGATTTGTCCAAATCAAATCTGAAATTATGCCAATGAGTTGACCTAGGAAAATTGGGTGCAAACAGCTCATTTTTAGTCCATCCAAAATCCACCAGGTGCCGTTCTGGGCGTAACATCCCCAAGCGAGGAAAATCTAGTGTGTTGTGACATCAACATATGCTTTGATACCAGGTTATCATAATACATTTTCAGCCAGAATTAGTCATCAACCAGAATTCATGTTTTACTTTCTTAACCTTTCCTGTGCAGTGTTGGGTTACTGTGTTATATGTCTTCACCTGCAGTGCTCGGCTAGCCTGTCAGTCCCATTTCCCTGCAGACGCCTCGGGCTGCCAACCCTCCAGGAATGTCCTGGAGTCTCCAGGGATGAAAGGTTAACCCGGGAGAAAAATCAAAGGAACTTTAAAAATCTGTGTGTGTGTTTTTTTAAAATCATTTTCTTTAAACACTTTTGTTTATTAGTCGTAAAAGGTTTTGGAGATGGGGAATAAAGGCTGATTGACCAGCTGGGGCGGTTGGAGGTGGGAGGTCATGTGATGAAACCTCCAAGAATACGGCCAACGCGAGTTGGCGACCCAATCTACGCCAAGCAACGCTGATGTAAAAATCATGCTGAAGAATGACTCTATGCAAGAATTAGCAACCAATTGCATGCCCTGTTGCCTTCTTGTGCATATAATGACTCCTGCTTGTTTTAGTTGAGTATGATAACCAACTGCTTTCAAACTTTCTGCAAAGCATAGATGACATTTGACCACCACATGATTTCAAAATCAGTCACAAAACTGCCCGTGTGAGTTCATCTTTATCTTTTACAAAACAAGCTAGTTCCTTTCCATGCTGTGTGAACAGAGCACCATGTCAAGTGCGTGCATCATCGATGTTTGTACTGAATGTACAAGATATTAAACACCTTGCCCCCCTTCACACGGTCTCCTTTTCACTTCAATGCTGTTTGACTTGAAATTCTTCCTATGGGATGTGGAGATGACCAATGGGACATTTTTTTACTTCCTTTTTAAGTTTAACATTTTTAAGGTTTTTTTTTCTTCTTTCGTGCTTATAAAGACGAGTGATGGGAAAGTATCTTTTCACTTTGGACACCGTGGGATCATTTTCAACTGACCGCCAGAACCCAAAGCCAGTGTTGTAGGCTGATCCACCATTATAGAAACCGCCTGATATTCAGACAGGGAAGGTAAGTTGAAGATTAATCCCCCAGCATCAACATCCAGCACTAGCTGACCTGGTAATAACATAACCAGATACAGAACCAAGCTCCCTACACTTCTCCCCAACTGTATGGAAACAGTTCATTCTTTATATTAACTTTTAGCTTTTGCCTGCTGAGTGAGTTTCTGTTGGAAGGCTGGAAATGTCAGTCTCACTTCCAGTGAAATTAAAATTTACCAAACAAGAACATTAGCTACTAAGCATTCAGCTGCAAGCTTTCTTTGTCTGAGCCTCATAGCTAGCCCAGCTGTCCTCCTAGGGATTAACTCCTCCTAGGACACATCTGCGCAAGGCAAGTGATAACTTGCCTGTAGGAGAATCCTGGGTCCCTGGAACTGTCTCCAGTTGAATGACTTGATTGACAATTCAGTCACGGCGAAGGCTTGGGGAGTAACTCTTGTTAAAACTGACGTTATTGCAGCTAATTGGGTGAGGTAATATTTTAAAACATGTGGATTCTCACGTAGCCAGGCAGGTATAAAAAGAGGGATGTTAGAATAGGTGCTTCTGAGTTCAACAAGACTCGTTCAGTCATTTCCCTCGAGCTTAAAACCTGTGACATGGTGAATTCTCCAGTAATTCATTTTTACCGTAAGTATACGTGTCGTTATTATTAGTAATAGTTACCATTGTATATATGCAGTTATTGGTAATAATAGTTATCATTGTATGTTTAATTCCTACGAAAGCCAATAAATGCCTGTGGATACTATTATCTTGTGGAATAACTTATAAACTTATAAATAAGAACATCCTTTCCCTAACACCAACCTTAGAAGAGCACCTTCTACAACAATTGTTAACCTTATGACCTCTTTCCCATTTCATGCCAGTTTGTGTTGAATTGCGAACAGTTTTGTGGCATGCGCTCGTTCCCAATAGGAACCGAGATGAAACAAAAAAAGGAAAATGCTGGAAACACTCAGTCGGGCAGTCAGCATCCGTAGAGAGAACGGACAAGTCGACATATCCGGTGTGGACCCTTCTACAGACCTGAAATTGTTCTGAGGTCACTTCACATTGTATCCTCATAACCAACAAGCAAAAGGGGTTTCACTGTGTGTCAACTCCCTGCAATACTCAGTTCCTCCCTCTGTACTTTCACTTTTGAATAGGTCTGTTGAATGCATGTGGGATAATATTCGAACAGCGAATTGTCCTTGAATTAACTGTTGGTCAGAATTTCTTTCCCACATGAAACTCCCTCCACAGTCTTTACTTGTGCAGCATGAAGTTAACGGTTAGGAAGTTTTCATCATCTTGTACTATGAGACAATTAAACACGTCAAAATCCAAATTCACCTCCCAGGTGGCAAGTTTGGGACTTCAGTATTCTGGTTTCTTCAGTCTGTACTTCTTTCAGATTCCTCTGATTTGGTACATTAATATAATATAAATATAATAATATAAATAATATAAATGACCTTCAGGTCCATTGTTACAAGAAGTCACAGCAATGTTGATTGGGAATAGATTGGAATCTCTGGTAAGTGAGTGAGAGATTCTTTGTTTAATACAATGGCTTGAACTTCAAGGTTTGCCTGACACTTGTGAAGTTCCTAGGAGTTTAATTAATTGCCCCTTTTCTTTCACTCCTTTCCCTTCTTCTCCTGAAGGTGACAACTTATGCTTATGGTACAGTTCCCCAAACAGACAAGAAATGTGAGCAGGCTGTTCAACTGTATGTTTTTGTGTTCACGGGAGAGGGAAAGAAAGAAAGAAGATAGTGAGTTGACGTTGGTCACAAAATTTGGCTCCTTAGCGCCTGCTGTTTCAGCGCTACGAGTACCGTTTTGGATCCAAAATGGCACCCGCAGCATGCGTGCACACTCCTAGTGCGAGTCGCGCTGGACGCCATCTTGGTGAGGCCATTAGTAAGGGCGCAGTGAGTGTCCGACGGAAGTATGCAGAGTAGGCAGATCATGACGTCAATCAGCGTATACTGCTGAGTTAATGCCAGGACTGCCATTTTGGAGCTCAACGCTCCAGCTAACGCCCTCTTTTAAACATGCACAGCAGCAGGAAGGAACCCCCACCACCAACATTATTTAAAGAGATCATCACCTACTCAGTCTTGACAAAGGGTTTTGACCTGAAACGTGACTCTATTTCTCTCTCCATGGATGTTGCCTGGCCTGCTGAGTTTTTCCAGCATTTTCTGTTGTTATCACCTACTCAGCTGCTGGTTGATTTCTATTGTCTGTTGCTGCATTTGTAGAAGTGTTTGGTGGTTTCTAGAGTTCTTTAAAGTTGCTAAAGTCTACAGAGAGTGGTGTGGAAGGTGCTGAAGGACTTCGTCCTGAATTCAAGGAATCTGTGCAGATCACTTGCTCCCAGACATGGGTGCAGTAGTAAGCATTCCCCTTGGCCTACAGCATGACAGGGAGTAGGAGCAGAGGCGACACAGAGCAGGACAAGCTGCTGGAAGAGGGAGGAGGAGCAGGGGGACAAGGGCTCTCAGAAGAGGCCATTTCTGCCCTGGGTGTTCAGGGAGCAATCCCCCGACCTGAACCTCAGTGAGGAACAGTGTGTCAGACGTCTGCACTTCAGTAAGGATCTCCTCACTGAAATCTGTCACCTGCTGCAGCCACAACTGCAACTTCAGAGCAGGGCGAGGACTGCTTTTCCAGTGGCTGTGAAGGTCATGCTGGCCATGAACTTTTATGTGTCGGCTGGAGCTGGCGATAGTTGCAACATCTCCCAGTTTACCATCCACTGTTGCATAAGGGAGGTGACTGAGGCTCTGAATTCCAAGAGAGCTGGATAAATTTCCTTCTCTCTGGCCAGAGAGCAGCAGGGGGAGCGAGCACATGGCTTTGCGAGGGTTGCAGGCTTCCCCATGGTGCAGGGTGCCATTGGCTGCCGCACGTCACTTTGTGGGCACTGCATATAAACTCTGAGATTTACCGCAACCAAAAAGGATTCCACTCCCTCAACGTCCAGCTGGTGTGCGACCGTACTCATCGAATCATGCAGGTCAATGTCCGGTATCCTGGAAGCAGCCATGATGCCTTCATTCTGCAGGAATCCGCTGTGCCATCTGCATTTGAGCCACCACCACAAACCAGAGGGTGGCTACTGGGCGACAAGGGCTATCTGGTAACGGCATGGCTCATGACCCCGGTGCACAACCTAAGCACACGTGGGCAGCATGCATACAACAAAAGCCATGCTGCCACATAAAATATTATAGAGCACACCATTGGCATGCTGAAGCAATGCTTCCGCTGCCTGGACCACTCTGGAGGAACTCTGCAGTACTCGGCAGAGCAGGCGTCAAGATACGTGGTGGTCTGCTGCATGCACAACCTTGCCATCACGATGGCACAGCCCTTGCCACTAGCTATACAGCGAACAGCTAAGGAGCAGGAGGAGGAACAAGAGGAGGAAGGAAGACCTCTCCTGGTCCCTCAATACCTCCTCTCTGGTGAAGAAGGCCCAGCAGCGCCTATATTTCCTAAGGAGGCTGAAGGGATGTAACCTGTCACCCCTGATCCTCTCTAACTTTTACCGCTGCACAATAGAGAGCATCCTGACAAACTGTATCACAGTATGGTATGGCAGCTGTAGCTACTATGACCGGAAAGCCCTGCAGCGGGTAGTCAAAACTGCCCAACGCATCACCGGCACCCGGCTACCGACCATAGAGCACATATACCAGAAACACTGTTTACGGAGGTCACTGTCCATCATCAAAGACCCTACCCACCCCAGCCACAGTCTGTTTGTCCTCCTGCCATCTGGGAGACGCTACAGATGCATTCGCACCCGTACGACCAGATTTAGGAACAGCTTCTTTCCCAGGGCTGTCATCCTACTGAACTCCACAAATAAACTCTAAAGCCTGCACATCTGCCAATGCACTTTATTATGGTTATGTTTATATGTTAATGTATTACAAGCCAAATGTATGTTGAATGTTTAAATGTCTTAATCTAAATGTACACTCTCGGGAGCCGCAAGCCTACATTTCGTTGTACTGCACTTGTGCACTAACAATGACAATAAAAGTTGATTTGATTTGAAGAGGAAGGGTGGAGGCAACCTAGACAGCCTCTTTCTGGCCAAGCAGTCCATGAGCGACTCATCCGACTGTGATACCAGTAAATGCAACCCCAATTCCACATTCACGAACAGTCCCACTCCTTACCTTCCCTCTGTTACTGACCATCACAGCGTTGGCTTGGCAACAATGCAAAAATAAAAGTCAACACAAAATAAATATTCCAAACCAAATTTATAAATTTATAAATCAAACCGTGCCATATTGCATACAAACGTCAACTAACCGCCCCTGTGCATTCCCTTAGTGCCTGTCTTCCGTGTGCCTTTGCCTGTGCTAGAGCTCCTACGCAGAGCTACACATTGTGGCTGCAGCATTGGCCGGTGGAAGGAAGCTCAATTTCAGTGGGGGAGACTCCCGATGGCCTCGGAAGACAAGCTTGAGCAGCTCTGGGGCCTCGAAGGCCCGGCTTCGGACTGCAACATCTCGGCACGGGCGGCAGCAGTCTGGGCTGGCTGGCTGACCGGCAACAGCAAGGGCACTGGCGGAGTGGCAGGGGTGGGAGGACGGATGCTGTCATCGCGATCCCTGCGCCCGTTTTCAGGAGCTGTTGAATTTTGCCCCCATTGTGCCTTACATCTCACAGAAATACCCCCAAATTGTGCAAATACAGTGAATTACTTGTGAAGTAGAGGGACTATAGACAAATGTGGCAGAATGTTCCGCATTCTCACCACTCTTTGAGCAAAGAAGTTTTTCCTGAATTACTCAATGGATTTATTAATGAATATCTTATATTTATTCCCTCTAGATTTGGAACTATTTTATAAGACACAGATAGGCCTAGAAATCCGATAGCGATGGAAAACGGCCGGTGCCACCGCGGGGCGAGGTTAATTGCCGCCCATAAAAAGAGCACAGGCAGCACCGTTATTTTGGTGCTGCCTGCTGATTTAAATGATTGTAGTGCAGAACCTACTGTGCAACGCGCTGTTTCGGCCGGTACTCTCAGAAGGAGGCCCAAAGTAGCATGGCCGTAGTGTCCCTGGAGTAAGAGCAGCATTGTCTTAAAGCTAGCCTGTCAATTTAGAAAGCAGTCTCGTGCCCTTAAAGGGGCACTGTCTTCTAAAATGAAAAAAAAATCATTTAAAAATAGGCAGTCTTTAATGCTTAGAGCTCAACTGCCTTCTGAAAAAAAATTAAAGATAATTCCAAAATGGCAGTCTTCAGCTCTTAAAGCTCCAGCTTTGTGCAAGGGGGTCAACACTGCAAGAGAGGTCCTCTACCCACAGGGGCCAGGAGGCCCTCCAGAAAGAAGGACGTGGAACCTGATCACCGAGGCCATCACTGCCACCAGGGTCGTCCCCCCCCCCGCCATGACCTGTCTCCAGTGCCCAAAGAAGTTTCATGACCTCAGACCAGTGGTCAAGGTCAGTGAATGCATCTTCCAAATCCGTCATCTACAAACTGCACCACACGCCTCACACACTGCTCATTGCATGAACCCCCCCCCCCCCATCACTCACCTACCAACAATCTATACCAAACACAAGGCACATCTCACATTCCTAGCTTCACCTCACCCCCTTGGAGGAGATGGTGCTGGCCGTTCTTGGCAAGGGTATGGCTGAGCCGTTGGCCAGCGGTGGGGCTGAAAGAATACAGGATGCTTGTACCCTCATATGTTATCCTCCTTCTCACATCACACTTCCCCCTCATCCTACAATATCTTCTGATTTACAAGGTGCGCATGGTGTAATCATGCAGCTCTTGCTTTCCCACCCGTCACAACTCCACCCTTGTGCCTTCCTCATTTCACACGCCCAAGAAATGCAGCCTGCCCTGCCATTGGTTGACCAAGAAGAGGGAGAGGAGAGTGAAGAAGAAGAAACACTGTCACTTGATTTCACACTCCCAGCCACCAGCTCCTTGAGTTCATCCTGCAAAGCCATCTGCAGTGTCCTCACTGAAAGTCAGCAGCTTCCACCAGCTATGCTGCAGTCACTGGGGTAGCACTGCATGACATCACTAGGATAGACAAAGGCACACACAAGACAGTCACTAAGGGCATGCACAATGGTGATGAGTTGATTTCTTGATGTCATATTGGATGGATAGATGTATAAAGTTGGATTGGAAAGTTTGCTTTTGTGGCGGCTTTTATTTCAGCATTGTGGCCAAGAGGATGCTGTGATGGCTAGTAACAGAGGGGAAGTAAGCTGTGGGACAATTGTTGAAAGGGGAATAGGGGTGTGGTCACTGGTACCACAGATGGATGATTCGATCCTGGATATCCCGGCCAGAAAGAGACTTTTTTGGGTTGCATCCTTCCTTCTGCTTCCTCTTCTTCTGCTTCTTCCTCTTCAGCTTCTTCCTCTTCTGTTTCTTCCTCTTCCCTCTGTGAGCAGCTTGTCCCCTTTGCTGCCTCTGCTTCATCTCCATGTGCCCCCCAGGACTGTGAGCAAGTGGTCTTCTCAGAGGCAAAATACTGTGGATGCTGGAACTCTGAAATAAAAGCAGAAAATGCTGGAAATACTCAGCAGGCCAGGCAGCATCACGACCTGAGATGTTAATGCTGTTTCTCTCTCTACGGATGCTGCCTGACCTGCTGAGTATTTCCAATATTTTCTGTCTTCTCAGAGGCCTTCCTTTACCATCTGAAGCCTTGTAAGCATCCAGCAGCATTCCCTGCACACTTTAGCAACTTTTAAAATCTATTGCAACAAGCCACTACTTCAATAAAATATTAAAAATACAGCCCAAAAGCTGCAATCCAAACTTACCTTAAAGTTGTGTGTGTTCCTTTAAGAAGCGCTGACAGTGCCTCTGCAGGGCTGCTTCACGCACGCTTTTCTGTGCGTATTCAGGACATGGTGTTATGGCGAGCGAGAATGTCCAAAATAGCAGTTGTAGCATCAAATCATGCGTCGCACGCCGATTGAAGTCACGATTTGTTTATTTAAATTTGAAAGGCCAGCGCTGTCAATGGCAGCGCTATGGCCTTCGCCAAAATGTTGGCTCCCGTGTCCCATGCCGGAAGCGGATGTAAGCGAGGCGGGTGCCATTTTGTCAACAATACCGGCCTTAACGGCCAGCGTTACACCGGGGAATTTCTAGGCCATAGTGTTTCCACCTAATTTTCAGGATCTAGACCATAACAGACACGACGGATACATGAAGCTTTTTAAGATTCCTTCAATTATGAACAAAAATTTACAGCTAACTAAAAGCTGTGAAGGAACAATTGCAAAAGGAATATCAGTCCTTCTGCTGATGAAGATGCGCTTTGTGCTGTGTATCCACTAACTGAAGCGTTGTGCTCTCAATCAAATTAAGCTGATCACAGAAGCAATGGATAAACATGTACAGTATTGTGTATTGGAAAGTTTCACTTTGGATAGAATAATCAGTGTTGATTCTGTCGCACTGTGAGATATATATCTCTGAAGTTAGAGAATGTAAGTAGAAAGTTCCTTTGGAAATGGGATTTATGTTATTTGCCTCAACTACTTCTTGTGGTAGCACGTTCCACATTCTAACCACTCTTTGGGTAAATAAGCTTCTCTTGAATTCTCTATTGGATTTATTAGTGACTATCATATATTTATGACACAAAAGCAAAATACTGCAGATACTGGAAATCTGAAATAAAAACAGAAAATGCTTGAAATACTCAGCAGGTCAGGCAGCATCTGTGGAGAGAGAAACAGAGTTAACGTTTCAGGTCGATGACCTTTCGTCAGGACTGGAAAAAGTTTGTAGGGGAGGGGAAGATGTGTTTGGTGGTGGGATTACGCTGCAGGTGACGGGAACGGCGGAAATGGCGGAGGATGATCCGTTGAATGCGGAGGCTGGTGGGGTGGAAAGAGAGGACAAGGGGCACCCTATCATGGTTCTGGGGGGGGAGGAGAAGAGGTGAGAGTAGAAGTGTGGGAAATGGAACAGACATGGTCGAGGGCCCTGTCAACCATGGTGGAGGAGAATCTTCAGTTGAGGAAAAAGGAAGACATATCGGAAGCACTGGTATGGAAGGTGGCATCGTCAGAACAAAATGTGAGTGGTTTTGGGGTTTTTCCAGTTTTACGAACTTTTTCCAGTTCTGAGTATTTTCAGCATTTTCTGTTTTTATGATATATTTATGACATCTAGTTTTGGACTTCTCTATAAGTGGAAACATTTTCTCTATGCCTTCTCCAGTCCCTCGATATCCTTTTTATAATATGGAGACCAGAACTGAACACAGTACCCTAAGTGTGAGCACAGTAGTCTAAGTAACATTTTGAAGTGATATATGCTGTCAAGTGCACAGGAAGGTATTAATAACCTATTGTGGGAGATACGGATTAAAAATTCAATTCACATCAGACAAGTAATGATTTAATGACAGTAGGCTGTGTGGTACAGTGGATTAGCAGAGTGCCCTTTCATCTCTAGAACCTGTATTTGAATCCAGCCCAGACTGATGGGATGAAAGTCTCGTCTGATTGTACACATCCAAAGTGGAATTGAAATTGGGATAATGTCAACCTAGATCTTAATGAGCACAGGGTTATTATTTTTTCATTCATTCACAGGACGTCACTGGCAAAGCAAGCATTTATTGCCTATCCCTAACTGCCCTGTGGTGCTGAGCCGCGTTATGCAACTGAGTGGCTTGCTAGGCCATTTCAGAGGGCAGTTAAGAGTCAACCACATTGTTGTGGGTCTGGAGTCACATACAGGCCAGACCGGGTAAGGACGGCAGATTGCCTTCCCTGAAGGACATTAGTGAACCAGATGGGTTTTTACGACAATCTGGTAGTTACATGGTCACCATTACTGATATTAACTTTTTATTCCAGATTTATTTAATTAA
Source organism: Somniosus microcephalus (assembly GCF_052327205.1). Taxonomy (NCBI): domain Eukaryota; kingdom Metazoa; phylum Chordata; class Chondrichthyes; order Squaliformes; family Somniosidae; genus Somniosus; species Somniosus microcephalus. The sequence continues at coordinate 287,030,342 of NC_140991.1, forward strand.
CTGAATTTAAATTCCCCAGCTGCTGTGGTGGGATTTCAACTCATGTCTCGCAGATTATTAGTCCAGGCCTCTAGGATTACTAGTCCAATAACATAACCACTATGCTACCGTACCCGTTCTATGCTATAGAGCGGTCCTTAAATCAGCATTGCTCGTCACTAAATTGGCTGTCTCCTTCCTGGAGCCCATGCAGATGCTTGGTGTGGAAGGTAGAAAATAATTACCGGCACAGAGATACCCTCCTCTGAGATTGCGTTTAAGGCTCATTTTGGGGAGAGAGTACCTCACCCCAGGAAGCACGGGTCAGCGACAGGGCTACACCACTAGCTTTAATTCCTTAAGCCACACATCCCGAGAATTTGTGGAGAAATAGAATAACCGCACCATTGAGGGTTGACTGCATGATTTCAGGTTTCCCCAATGCCTCACTGAGTTTCTCCAGTTAGTAGCTGAGTCCTACAGACCAGCAAGAGTCTGTGGATAGATGAACCCCTCAGTGTGGTATTGAGCCGTACAAACACGTAAGGCCCGAGGTTTGATTGCTGGTCTGTGCTGAATTAGCGGAGTCATTGGAATTGGTTTCAGACTCCCTACACTTAAAGAGGGGGGAAACTCCGCTAGTGTTCCTGCTTCTGATCGCTGTCAAGTGACGGGTAGCTGAGAGGGTATTTCCGTTGACGTCAAGCACAAAAAGGAATGGGCTCCCACAACCAAATAGTCTGCCCACGTTCAATGTCAAGTGGATGAAGTGTGTAATAAAAACAGAAAATGCTGGAAATACTCAGCAGGTCAGGCAGCATCAGTGGAGAGAGAAACAGAGTTAACGCTTCAGGTCGATGTCCTTTCGTCGTTGGATGAAATATGACATGTTGTGAATATCCAAGTGATTCCAGAATGTTTCAGCACCCTTTCCACCATTACCTATTTCTTTTCCCTATTTTTACTGACCTAGAAATGTGGACTCCTATTCACTGAAGGGATTGGAGGAACTGTTGGGTTGTTTTCATTTTTTCTCTCTCCTTGATGTATTAGTTTTCAAATTTCATGTGACAAATCAGGTGAAGAATACTGCGACTCAATGACATCTGCTTTTGCTCGACAAACAGACAGGTCAAACAATGCCCGTGACATACAGCAAGCCAAGTGGCACTGCACTACCTCAAGATCAGTTGCTCCTAGCATCTGGAAATGAGGTTCCTGTTGTCAGCAGGCACTCAATGTCGAAGGCACTCATCTGTAAAATCAGGTGCTCTGACGTTTAGTGTTTTTGTAGTTCGGACCATGCGACAGCAATGTCTGCATGCCGACTCCCTGCATTCACAGTGATCAAAGCAGCTCTGTTATTATAATAGCAGAATTATTGATCCACAAATGACTCAGCCCAAAGGATAAGGGAGCCGGTTTTTCAGTGTAAACAGGAAGTGATGGTGCACTGTCATTGCTCTCCTGTGGCCTGAATGGCACAAGCGGTTAATTATAAAATTGCCATAATAGCACAGGATCTGCTGAGTAGAAGTTTGCCAGATCTTTACAGTTACTTCCGATTTGTTTTAATTCAGCATTTTATTTAATGCATTTTCCTTTTTTTATATATACATATATATATATATGTATGTGGTGTGGCCAGTTTCAGGGTCAATGGGTTGAAATCACACTCTGTGATATTAGTAACGAATTTGATTTTGGCGATGTTGGTTGAGGGATAAATGCTGGCCAAGACACCAGGAGAGCTCCCCTGCTCTTCACCAAATTATGCCATGGGTTCTCCTACATCCACCTGAATAGGTAGACAGGGCCTACATTTAACGTCTCATCTGAAAGACGGCCTTGGCTCAGTTGGTAGCACTCTCATATCAAAGTCAGAAGGTCGTGGGTTCAAGTTCCCACTTCACAGACATAATCCAGGCTGACACACCAGTCCAGCACTGAGGGAGTGCTGCACTGTCGGAGGTGCCGTCATTCAGATGAGACATTGCGCCGAAGCCATGTCTGTCTTGTAAAAGATCCCATGACACTATTTCAAAGAAAAGCAGGCAGGGGAGTTCTCCCGGTATCCTGGTCAATATTTATCCCTCAACCAACAAACAGATTATCTGGTCATGCATCTCATTGGGATCTTGCTGTGCGCAAATTGGCTGCCACATTACCTACATTACAACAGTGACTACACTTCAAAACATTCTTCATTGGCTGTAAAACACTTGGGGACAGCCTGAGGTCATGAAAGGTGCTATAGAAATACAAGTCCTTTAAGTGCTGTATTGCCTGATGCAATGACACATGGTTCGGTTGGATATCTATTATCATTTCACCACGGCATTGCTATGGTTACCGGTACAGCTGAACTATGTGTTGAGATTTCTAGATGGCTTAATGGAGTGTCAATCAAGTTAACACCTCAGCACTAAAGTTCACAGGCATGCTGAGTGTTTAGACAAGCTGTCAATCAAGGTGCATGCTGCTATAAACAGGATACGGGGCACTTTGCAGTTGACTAGAGAAAGGATGAGTAATATTGCGGCAGTTAAGACTGCAGCAAATTATGCCAAAGGATTTTTACAAATAGCTGTTATTGTGGTGCTCCATGTCTTAAAATAGAGCCTTTAACATAGTAAAAATGTCCCAAGGTGCTTCGCAGAGGCACAAGGAATAACATGCTGAGCCAAAGAAGGAGAGATTAGGATGGGAGACTGAAAGCTTGGTCACAGAGGTGGGTTTAGAGGAGTGGGAGGTGGAAAGGCGGAGAGGTTTAGGGAGGGAATTCTAGAGTGAGGGGCCTAGGTGACTGAATGCACGGCCCTGAGTTAAAATCTGTCGATGAAACACCTGAAAGCACAGGGGTCTGGAGATGAGGCTGGAAAGGAGCCATACCTGGTATCTGGTTCACACTGGGAACATTGTACTGATATGAAAACAGTATTGAGCAAGTACCCAGTGAAGAGCTTGTGGGAGACTCAATCTGAAAATGTTCACATCCAAGTATTATTTAATTAGAACATGTGGGGAGGGGGTGAAGTTCTTTTCGGCTCGTTTGCGGGCCTGGAATGGTGGTAGTGCACAGAGTGCGTTCCCTGTCCCCCCAACCGCATTCCCAACCGGGAGGCCTGAGGCCGGCCCGAAATTGAGCCTCGGGCCTCATTAACATTATTTGGGTGAGCTACCACTGGAGAATCTGGCTTGACTCCTGTTCCGCTCCGCTTTGCGCTGTCCAATTTGGCAGAGGGGGGCCTAAAGCAGCATCAGGCCCCTCATTTACATAGGCAAGGGGCTTAACGCCTGTGTTAGATTAGCTGCCGGAGGCGCCCGAAAAATCGTCTGACCCACTTTCGGGTCAGATGTCTTACCGGCATCCTCGGGGCACAGGACAATGGTCCCTGAAATTGGTCATTGTTTTACCTGTTTTACACCTGCAAAAACAGGTGCAGTGAGGTCCAATTCCTGTCCCTTGGTGTCCAGCTCTCAAATCTATTTCCCCAAGTAAGTCCATCGGATCATTGATCTACAGCATGTTTACTAAGCTTGCTTAAACATGGACTGCAATCTGGCATCAATGAGGTCCAAGTGCACAGATTGATATTGAGTAGGCAGGTAGGCGAAGAAGCAGACTCAAGTGCATATTTCACAAAATGGTGGAATGGGCTCCTTGTTAAGTAAGACGGAGGAAAGTCACAGAACAGAAAGGACTGTGCCTTACATTGACTTTCCTCTAGGGGGCCCCCTTAGCCTACTGACTGAGTTATAAGCTGATGTGCAGATATCTCAGTGTTTTCATCGCATGTTATGGATTATGGGGCCAAACACAATGATGTGTCCCGTGTAAAAAATATTCGTGTTTGAAGAAGGATAACCCCAGTACAAAAAAACCCACCGGAAACAGCCGAGACATCATAGTTTTGTGCCACTTGTGAAAGGATTGTGAACGTATTGTTGAGAAAAAAAATCAAAGTCACAAATTAAAGAACATGAGGCCTGAAATGTCTGGGTCAGGAGGGAGGCCGGAATGAATATTTCTTCCCCAGAGGTTGGTAGGAATTTGAGATGAAACCTGATTCAGTCCCATTTACAGTACAGTTTAAACTTTAGTGGGGGTAGAGTGGGTGAATCTGCCACTTGTCTCCCCACATCAAAGGGGGTATGTCTAAGGGAGTTCTTGAACTGTCCCAGAAATTCTCGCCCACTAAGCTGGTGCGCGATCCATTGAAGTCTTCCAAGCTTTCTGCAGATAGAATGGCGGAACCCCTTTGCTAAAGTCTTGTGCAGTTCAGATTTTCTAATCCTAATTGAGTGGTGTTTAAATCAGACAACTTGCACTTTATCATGTAAAAGAGTTTAATGAGTCATATTTGTTTCTAACCAAACCAGATCAAGACCCCCTCCCCATGCAGCCCCATCCTTGGCTCCGTATGCGAGGGGCTGACAGTAGGGTTGCCAACCCTCCTGGATTGTCCTGGATTTCTCCAGGAATTAAAGATTAATCTCTGGGACACTGCTTCTAGCAACCCTGGAGAAAAATTATTGGGACATTAAAAAAAAGCTTTGCTTTTTTCCACTTGCTTTCATGTATTAGTTCTAAAAATATTGGAGATGGGGAAAAAAGGCTGTTTGACTGACAATCAATAATCGTCCAATCAGCTTGGAGAGTCTGTTCGCTTTCCAATTGGCCTGCTAATATAGGGCGGAGCGAGGATGGACATATCGGGCGACCAATGGCGGGAGCGCGGGGGCGGGGTGGTTGGAGATCATGTGATGATACCTCCAGGAATACATCCAACCAGAGTTGGCTACCCTTGCTGGCTGAGATTCAGTTTTTGAAAAAAAATCCTTTCTTTGGGGCTCCGCGTTGCTTTGATGACCAGTAATACCATCCTGCCCCTCTCCCCCTTCCAGAGGGGCCCTACTTGCAAGCTTCTGGAGGCTGGTAGACTTCATCTCTCTCAGCACAGGGCCTGGAACCTGTGGATTCAGGGGTAAAAGTGCTACGAACTGACAACATAACATGATATCATGGGGTAATGCAGCTTAAACCAAACCCTGTTGGCACCCAATGTCCATACAAGGGTCACAGGAATGGGAATCTTGGCTGTACTCCCTAGCTCAAAGATCCTGAGATCACTTGTGACCCTTCACAGCCATCCCGACTGATGTCGCCTAACAGACTGGGAATCGGACAAGGGACCTCTTGCTCACACCTGCAGTTATGAGCAGAGCCTGTTATTAACTGAAAGAGTAACTCCTTCACACCTTAGGAACAAAGGAACATAGGAACAGGAGTAGGCCATTCAGCCAGTTGAGCCTGTACCGCCACCACATGAGATCACGGCTGATCAGTGTCTTAAATCCATCTACCGGCCTTGGTTCCATATCCTTTAATATCCTTGTCTAACACAAAAATCTTTCAATCTCAGTTTTTAAATTTTCAATGGACTCAGAAAGAAAGAAAGACTTGCATTTATATAGCGCCTTTCATGACTTCAGGAGTCCCACTGCGCTTTACAGCCAATTAAGTACTTTTGAAATGCAATCACTGTTGTAATGTAGGAAACGCGGCAGCCACTTGCGCACAGCAAGCTCCCACACACAGCAATGTGATAATGACCAGATCATCTGTTTTTGTATGTTGATTGAGGGATAAATATTGGCCAGGGCACTGGGGATAACTCCCCTGCTCTTCTCCGAAATAGTGCTATGGGATCTTTTACGTCCACCTGAGAGAGCAGACTGGACCTCGGTTTAATGTTTCATCCAAAAGACGGCACCTCCGACAATGCAGCACTCCCTCAGCACTGCACCAGAGAGCCAGCCTAGATTTATGTGCTCAAGTCTCTGGAGTGGGACTTGAACCTACAACCTTCTGACTCAGAGCCTCAGCAGCTTTTTTGGGGTGAGACTTCCACTACCCTTTGTGTTGAGGAAGTGCTGCCTGACATCACCCCGAATGGCCTAGCTCTAACTTTAATGCTAAGTCCCTTTATTCTGGACTGCCCTTCCAGAAGAAATTATTTCTCGCTATCTAGCCTATCAAATCCTTTAATCATTTTACATACCTGTTAGATCACCCCTTAACCTTCTATACTCAAAGGAATACAAACCTAATCTATGCAGCCTGTCCTCATGTGTTAACCCTTTTAACAACTTTTGAATTATTAAACTTGTGCAATGATTTGCCACCTAGGTTGAAGCATTCAAAATGGAAATGGACAAAGGAGAAGAAAGATATGGGTGTTGTTCTACCTAGACACAATTTAGGACTCAGAACTCAGAGATTCAAACATGAAGTGCTTTATTGGAAGGAAAGGAAGTTCTGGAAAGTTCCGAACAAAGAGAGCTAAACTTAACTGAGAACACCCAACCATTTATCTCCTGTGACAGCGCCACCACAGGTGGGAGGAGAACACACAATACATAACAATGGGCTTAGTCCCAAGGCAGAAGAGGGATTGAATTCTATCCCTAGGCCTCAAAGGTGGTTGTGAGCTGGATGGATTGAATGGCTTTTTCATCATTTCCTACAATTTCTTGTGTTCTATGGAATCTAAGCCATAGGAATTGGTTTGGTTCCAATCTAAGCAAACTGTGAGTACTGTTGTGGGTAGTAAATCTGTACTGATCTGGGGCTCTGGGCCTCAAGTTAGACGTGTCGTCAAACAGGTGCCAATAAGGGTATCTTCATGCCATTTGACAACAGGGGCAAGTGGGGGAAAAATAACATTCACCTAATCACTAACTGTCGCGTCTGTTCCTGCAACAGAACAGCAGCAGGAGAGCCATTCCAAAGCAACAATTACTGTACTTGGCAATTGTAATCCGTTAAAGTGATGCTCGTTGGGTCATAAAATGATAAATCATGCACGGGAAAGATAAGCCCGGCTTACATAGTAAATAAGATAAATGACTGCAAATTCTCTTGGCACCCTGGTTTTCAATCATATCATTTGGAGATTTTGTAAACGTGTGATCGGGCAGATTTTTATTTTTTGTTTTTCCGATTATTTGTTTCACATGGGGATTCTATTCAATTATTTAACTGCAGACAAATGGAGCTGCAGGCTTGATTGAACTGGTAATTACACACGGTGCGCAGAAACTAAATGGCACGCTGGCCCTGTGAATGCCGCTCTAGGACCAGTGGGCTGAGTAAAATTTACATGGGGACAGCGGGAGTAAATCTGAAACTAAAGCTTACTTGTGAAGAGTAATGCCCAGAATTTGTGCCAGCAATTCAACGTGTAACTGTTCGATTCCCAGATATAAAAGGAGAAAATCATTCTACATTAGAATGTTATGCTAAACCTTTATAAAACACTGGTTAGGCCACAGCAGTAGTGAGGGAGTGCCGCACTGTTGGAGGGGCAGTACTGAGGGAGCGCTGCATGTCGGAGGGGCAGTACTGAGGGAGCACCGCACTGTCGGAGGGGCAGTACTGAGGGAGTGCTGCACTGTCAGAGGGGCAGTACTGAGGGAGCGCCGCACTGTCGGAGGGGCAGTACTGAGGGAGCGCCACACTGTCGGAGGGGCAGTACTGAGGGAGTGCCACACTGTCGGAGGGGCAGTACTGAGGGAGCGCTGCACTGTCGGAGGGGCAGTACTGAGGGAGTGCCACACTGTCGGAGGGGCAGTACTGAGGGAGCGCTGCACTGTCGGAGGGGCAGTACTGAGGGAGCGCAGCACTGTTGGAGGGGCAGTACTGAAGGAGTGCCGCACTGTCGGAGGGGCAGTACTGAGGGAGCGCCGCACTGTCGGAGGGGCAGTACTGAGGGAGCGCCGCACTGTCGGAGGGGCAGTACTGAGGGAGTACTGCACGGTTGGAGAGGCAGTACTGAGGGAGCGCTGCACTGTCGGAGGAGCAGTACTGAGGGAGCGCCACACTGTCGGAGGGGCAGTACTGAGGGAGTGCCACACTGTCGGAGGGGCAGTACTGAGGGAGCGCTGCACTGTCGGAGGGGCAGTACTGAGGGAGTGCCACACTGTCGGAGGGGCAGTACTGAGGGAGCGCTGCACTGTCGGAGGGGCAGTACTGAGGGAGCGCAGCACTGTTGGAGGGGCAGTACTGAGGGAGCACCGCACTGTCGGAGGGGCAGTACTGAGGGAGTGCTGCACGGTTGGAGAGGCAGTGCTGAGGGAGCGCTGCACTGTTGGAGGAGCAGTACTGAGGGAGCGCCGCACTGTCGGAGGGGCAGTACTGAGGGAGTGCTGCACTGTCGGATGGGCAGTACTGAGGGAGCGCCGCACTGTTGGAGGGGCAGTACTGAGGGAGTGCCGCACTGTCGGAGGGGCAGTACTGTGGGAGCGCTGCACTGTCGAATGGGCAGTACTGAGGGAGCGCTGCACTGTCGGAGGGGCTGTGTACAGAGTACTGCTTCCAATTCTGGGCAGCACACTTTTGGAAAGATGTCAAGGCCTTGGATAGGGTGCAGAGAATGACACTAGGGATGAGGGACATCAGTTATGTGGCAAGGTGAGAAAGCTGGCGTTGTTCCCCTTAGAGCAGAGAATGTAAATAGGACATTTAATCGAGATTATCAAAATTATGAAGGGTTTTGATAGGGTAGGTAGGGAGAAACTGTTTCCACTGGCAGAAGATTCGTTAACCAGAGGACACAGATTTAAGGTAATTTGCAAAAGAACAGAGGAATGATGAGGAGAATTTTTTTACGCAGCGAGTTGTTATGATCCGAATGCACTGACTGAAAGGATGGTGGAAGCAGATTCAATAGTAACTTTCAAAAGGAATTGGATATATATTTGAAAAGGAAAATTAGCAGAGTGACGGGGATAGGGCAGATGAGTAGGACTAATTGGATAACTCTTTCAAAGAGCCCGCATGATGGGCTGACTGGCCTCCTTCTGTACAGTAAGATTCTATAGCCTAGAAATTCGGTAACATCCACGTCCCGTGCTCAAATGGGGAAGTCTGAGGAGCCCTGGATTTTGGGCCTCGGACCTCATTATCATGCAGATAGCGCAGTGGCAGGATCCCGCATAGGTTCGTGCGGCAATTTTCAGGTAAGTGATTGGGTTGGATCGGTGGGGGGGGGGGTGTCTGGAGGACTAACGGCTGGTCCTCAGAGTTGGATCGGATGGCTGTCGGGGGTCGGGGAAGTAGATTGCGGGGGTCTGGAGTATTGTTGGGGGCTCGGGAGTGCTGTCGGTGGGGGGAGGGCGGTGGTGGCTAGGAGGTCTGGGCCATGGCTGGGCGTAGATTGCGGGAGGGGGTGGGGGTCCTGGAGATTGGAGTTGGGAGTGAGGTCTATGACCTCGGGACCGGGGGCGACGGTGATTATGGTGAGTACTTAGCATTTTTTTAATGCTGTGCTGTTTAACGTTGGCTGCCTCAGGCACAAATCAAAGTTGTAAGAGGGAGCAGAAGCCCCTTATTTTATGTTAATGGACTAACGCCTGCTTCAGGCATAGGTAAAGGCCGCCTCTTGTTTGGCCTTTACACCCAAACAACGGGCACTACGCAACCAAATTTCTAGGCCTCTGATCCTATTAATGAAGTGTCCAGCCTTCTTCTAGACTAGAGCAAGAACAACGATAACATCGAACGATCACTTCATGTTGTTAAGACTCTTCAGCAGGTTAATGTATTCCCTATACTGACTCTCACACCGCAAGAACAACTTATGTTCAAGCAGGGAAAAGCTGTTGGTACCTGAACTCCAATCAGTCCCTTTTCATTTTGTGGACCTGTAAAATGACTGGGTTACAGTTGCCAGTGGAGAGTTCTGATTGCTTATTTTCCAGGCAAGCTGTTTCTTATGCAAGCAGGTGAATGTCAATTTTGTGGAGCTCACTGTTAAAGCCTAACTCCTACAGGGAAAGACATCCTCAGTGTGAGGTGTAGCCATATCCTAAATCTGTTTATAAGAACAGCTTTCCGAATTCACTGAACAAAGCACAGAGGGAACCGTCCTCTGTTCTATCTCATTTCTCTGCAGAATCGTCAATATTCCGCTGTTTAAACATCCTCCCTCCCTCTGTGAATGGCTCCTGTTCTGTGTGTCCCCTTCTGCTAATATGTTAATTTTATCCTAGAAGATCTCAACACATTGCACTTCACAACAACGAAAGTCGATTGTCAGTGAGAAGGCTTTCCTGTTATTTCTGATAAAGCAACTGGGAAATGAAGCGTATTCTCAGTTATAATGAATCTGACTAATTCCCTGATGAGTCCTATCCTGTGAAACATTACTAACTATTACGATTAATTAAAAGCAGCCCTTACTGTTGCACTTCTGTGAACTATGCATCTATTCTAAAAGAATAGAAAATGGTTAGAATATGAAGTGTTGCTGTGTTGCATTGAGATTAGCATTTGTGGATTGAAGGAGAGAAGCAGAAAGAAGAAGGGCAGAATTCGGCACTTTTGGTGCCACAGCCACAATGTATTCACTTTTCAAGCTATGAGAAAATGGGGGAGAAATTCATTATAGCCTCATGTGGGGCGCTAACTTTTAAAAGTTGAAAAAATTAGCGCCAGGCGCTAATGCCTTTCAACTTTTAAAAAATTCGGTTTTGCGCTCCAGGAAGGAAGTGGAGCGCTAAGTCAAGCACTGCACTTCCTTCCTGTAGCGCAACAGGCAGCAGGCGGGGCGGTAGGTGAGCAGCGCTGCTCACTGGGCCGTGCAGCACTGCCGTGTTGGAAGGCTCCTTCCCTCCCTTAAAGGGAAGGGCCATCGCTGCAGGCTCTGCAAGGGGAAAACTTACCTGGTCCCCGACGGCAGCCGCAATCCGGTCCGATCAGCCCAATGCACGGCAGCAGAGCACCGGGCTGATCGATCGCTGGAGAAGAAAACTGAATAAAACCTAGAAACAGCATTTTTGCTACTTACCTCGGCCACCTTGCCTTTAAGTATCGCCCCGAAGCGCCCAGCCGCCCAATGAATACCTCCTCCAGCAGCTGGTGTTTTTGCCCGGCGATGCTGCGGGGGTGGGGGGGGACCAAAGTTCGGGTCCGGGGCACTACCGGGGGCGATGCGCACGGCGATGACATCACGATCTCCGGGCGAAGGAGATTGGGGCGCAACACCATACCAGCACAGCAAACCTCCTGCCGAATATCGCGGGAGTCGGTCTTCTCGCCGCGCCTGGTCAGTAAAAGATTAGTGCCCCGTTATCGCCCCCCGGAGGCGATAATGGGAGGCGCAAAGGTGCCCAATTTCTCCTCCATTGTGTCTTAAAAAGAGGACAAAGGTATTCACTGGGGCCTGGGACACATTCTTGGCATAAATCGTCTGGGAGTGTAGTGGAAGGGAAGGGAAATTAGGTGGGACTTTCAGGTGTTGAAGTTGTGCCCATAATGGAGCAGGTAACTGCTGGGATCATTCAAAATAGATGAGACCACCTTGATCCCAGATCCTCCAGCGGGGTCAGGATAAGGCCAGTGGCAGAGTGGGACTCCTGCCTCTCCAGCACATTTACACCAACACATTTACCTGGAGACGCGCTGGGAGCGGGGGTGGGGGGGGAGCGGGGGAGGGGTGGTCCGTAGCGCATGGGAAAACAGGAAGTTGCTGCAGCACATCTGTCAGTGGCTTTTTAACCCAGCCACTGCATTTGCATCTGACTTACAGGTTTCCTGACCAGTTAACATGAGCGGGTGTGATGACGACATGCATGGGTCTATTTCAGCTGAGGTATTTAAAAGAACAATACAAAGATGAGAGTTGAAGGATTGTGGAGATGGGAGAAAGATCGGGTGGTGATAACAATGGATTCTCAACTTTCCAAAGCTGCCCCTCACTTTAGTGATGCCTCCCTGGACCTCATGCTGCGAGGTGTAAGGGCCCACAGGGAGCTTTTATTCCCTTCTGACGGGAGGACAAAGCCAGCCTCACTTACGAAGAAGGCATGGCTGGTGATAACGGAAGAGATCAACAGCAGGAGTGTGGTGGCATGCTCCTGGATACAGTGGAGGAAGCAATTTAATGACCTCATAAGGGTAGGAAAGGTGAGTACAATGCCACATTCAACTACATCCTGATGTGCATGTCACCACAACCCCCTCACTCTGCCTTCCTAAGCCTACTCCTGCACATCGCTCCTCACACCAACCTACTTTGCAGATACACCTGTTACATAGTTATGTTGGGACTACATTGTACAAGTGTACTAACACTCAAATCAAGTGTAGCAGCACTACGATGCTGGGAAAATAGTGCGCAGGCGCAGCACAGGGCACTTGAAATATCACCCCGCACCATGCGGCAGGCAGCCATTACAACTCAAATAAAACAGTAGTTTATAATTACAAACTACCGAGTCCAGAGGCATCTTTACAAAGCACTATGAGTGCTAGAAGACATAACATGGTGGCAGCGGTATAAGTGAGTAAAACTTACGCAAATAAAAACGATATCAGATTGAAGAAAGAAATTTAAAAGTAAACTCTGCAGCGTTTTAACTGCGAGTCGTACGGGCAGCTAAAATGGCGGCGTCCAATGCACTGACTGCGAATATGCTCCCCATCATGAACTGGGAAGCCGACGATATCGTGGAAGCTTTCCGGAAATTTAAGCAAAAATGCGAGCTTACATTTAAAAGTTTCCTGAAAGGCTCCTCCGATGAGGAAAAAGTCAGCTACATTCTACTGTGGACGGGAGAAAAAGGCTTAGATCTCTATAACAGCTGGAGTTTATCCGAAGAGGATAAAACGAACCCTACGGAGATTTATGAAAAGTTCAGTAACCATCTCGAGCCTAAATCAAACCACCGCATACACAGGTATAAATTCCAAAGCTTAAGACAGGAACCTGCTGAAACGGCTGACAATTTCCTGACGAGATTAAAAAACGAAGCCAGCAAATGCAAGTTTACGGAACTAGAAGAAAGGCTGGTAGACCAACTAATATGGGGATCAGCACATACAGAAGTGCAAAAAGAACTAATGGGAAAAGAAAAGCTTGGAATATCAGAAGCCATAGATACAGCGAGGGCTCACAAAGCCACAAAACAACAGATGAAAACGCTGAATACTCATACGGCTGACGTGCGGACAACTCCCGAACTGGATCACAGAGTAGATGCAGTGCGCGAAAAGCACAGCACACAAAAACAAGTATATGACAGCGGGAAAAATACGTGTAGAAAATGCAGAAGACAACACGACTACACAGACAGAAGAAAATGCCCAGCATATGGAACAAGCTGCAACACGTGTGGTAAAGCAAACCACTGGCAAAAGATGTGCAGAGCTAAAAGAGAGGGGCTACACACCAAAAGCAGAGGTGGACAGCAGAACCAACAAAAGAAAAGCAAAATCCATACCATGGGTGAGCAAGATGACAAAGACTGCGGGTACGACAAAGCTCTGAACATTGAAACCATAAAGGTTCTCTTACACGAAACATCCAGAGCGGAAAGCACCCCAAGGAAAGAATGGCACACTATCATCCAGATTAAAAAGAGGATCGAAGGATAGCCCACAACTGTCAATCTAAAAGTAAAGTTGGACACAGGAGCTCAGAGCAACATCCTTCCACTGAGGCTATACCAGAGGATCTTCCCCGAAAACTTGGGCGAAGATAGATACCCGAAAAGAGGATGTTTAAAAGCAAACAACGTCACGCTGACAGCGTATGGAGGGAGCGAGATCAGACAACTCGGAACAACCTATATAAAAGGAACACACAAAAGCAGAAACATCAACTGCATGTTCTATGTGACCGACTCCGAAGGACCGGCGATCCTGGGATTAAACAGCTGCGAGACGCTGGGGTTAATCTCGGTAAACCACGAACTAACAAAAACATCACTGAAAGTCGACAGCAACACCCCACTGGAAAATCGTCCACAAATCATGGACATGAAACATTTGATGGACATGTATCCAGAGTGTTTTGATGACACTGTAGGATGCTTCGGGGAGTTTAAGTACCATATAACAATAGATCCAGAGGTAAAACCCGTCATCCACGCTCCAAGAAAAATACCCATCGAGCTAAAAGAAAAATTATACACCGAACTAAAAGAAATGGAAGAGAAAGAAATAATCGCAAAGGTCACTGAACCCACAGACATTGGTAAACTCGATTGCGGTACGGGAAAAGCCGAACGGGCGGCTCAGAATCTGTTTGGACCCCAAAGACTTAAACCAGGCAATAAAGCGGGACCACTACCCCACACCAACATTAGAAGAAATCACACCAGCACTGGCAGAAGCCAAAGTCTTCTCCAAACTGGATGCCAGAAACGGCTACTGGAACGTAAAACTGGACGAAGAATCAACTAGCCTGATGACTTTTAATACACCATTGGGGCATTATAAATTCCTGCGGCTGCCATTCGGGTTGAAAGTCAGCCAAGACATCTTCCAACAAAAGATCGATGAAACATACAAAGGCTGTGAAGGAGCCATTGGAATCGCTGATGACATCCAAGTTTACGGAACAAATGAAAGAGACCACGACGCGCACTTGCACGAGACCATGGAGCGCACCAGAATGGCTGGCATCAAGCTGAACGCCGAGAAGTGCATCGTTAAAAGTACGAAATGCAAATTTTTTGGCATGATCTACACACCGGAGGGTGTCAAGCCTAATCCCGAAAAGGTCGAGGCGATAGCAGAGATGAAACCTCCAAACGACAAAAAGGAGCTGAGAAGCTACCTCAGCTTGGTCCAGTATATGAGCTCTTTCATCCCGAACATGCCAGACTACACAGCGAACCTAAGAGAATTACTAAAAGAAGACACCAAATACCAATGGTCAGAATCCCATGAGAGGAACTTCAAACACCTAAAGGAATTATTATGTAAAGAAACCAGCCTGTCTTATTACGATAGAAAAGAACCTGTCACCCTACAGGTAGATGCCTCTACCAGGGGGCTAGGGGCAGCCCTCGTGCAGGAAGGAAAACCAATAGCTTTCGCATCGAAGGCATTGACATCAACAGAGACAAGATACGCAAACATCGAAAGAGAGCTATTGGCAGTAGTATACGGATGCGAAAAGTTCCACACCTACTTATACGGAAGAAAATTCGAGGTAGAGAGTGACCATCGTCCACTCGAACAAATTTACAAGAAAAACCTAAGCAAGGCCCCAGCAAGACTGCAAAGGTTACTGTTAAGACTCCAAAGTTACGACTTCGAATTAAAATACCAGCCAGGAAAAGAAATGGCACTGGCAGATGCATTGTCTCGATTGTCACCACACGAAAAACACGAGATGAAGGGCCTGACAGTAAAAATACACCACCTCGTAAATGTTACTCCCACAAAGCTTAGCCAAATTCAAGAGGAGACTGGTAAAGAAGAGGAGTTGCTACTACTCATGCAACAGGTAATACAGGGGTGGCCAGAGAAGATCCAGCAGGTCCAAAACCAAATCCGACAGTACTGGACAATCAGAGACGACATCTCGGTGGAGGACGGTGTTCTCCTTGCTGGCTCAAGAATCATAATACCAAAAACGATGCAAACGGAACTTCTCCGCTTAATAGACCAAGGCCATATGGGGATGGAGAAATGTAAACTAAGAGCCAGATCAGCTGTGTACTGGATAGGCATGTACAAAAGCATAGAACAAATGGTCTCCACATGCTGCATATGCCAGAAATACCGAAACACACAGCAGAAGGAGGAGATGATTCAAATGGAAGTACCCCCAAGACCATGGCACACGGTCGGAACAGATCTGTTCCTGTGCAACCAGGAGTGGTACATCATAGTAGCAGACTACTACTCAAAATTTCCTTTTGTCAGAAGGATAAACGACATGAGAGCCACAACAATCACAAAAAAATTGTGAAAAACCTATTCGCAGAACAGGTCATCTGCGACAATGGGACACAATTCACCTCCAGCGAATTCAGAGCACTGGCTGGAAAATACGGATTTAAAATAATTACCTCATCCCCACATCACCCTAGGGGACACGAATTTATTGAAAGACAGATCCAAACAGTCAAAAGAGCTCTCATTAAAAGCAAGGAGATGGGAGAAGACCAAGACCTCGCCCTTTTGGCAATCAGATCGACACCTTTGAGAGCAGACTCAAAATCACCAGCAGAACTACTAAATGGTAGAAAATACAAGACAACTTTACCAGCAAAGATATATCCTCCCCAGGACCAAGAGGACGTTCGGCAGAAGCTGATGGAAACACAAGCTATGGGGAGTACACACTATAACACTACCGGAGCTGTTAAATGGGCAATCAGTGCATATACAAGATCCCTTGTTGAGAACATGGAGTCCAGCCAAGGTTATTGGAAAAGCTGATACTCCAAGATCTTACTTGGTAGAGACAGAACCTGGAAACCAATACAGGCGAAACAGGATCCATATCAGACCCTCACCTGAAGCTGTCAAACAGCGGACAACATTAACAGCAGTTACGGTACCAGACACGGAAAACAATATAACGCCAGAAACAAACACCTCAAATACAACAACTGCAAACATGCACTCTCCAGAGCCAAACATGACAGCACCGGCAACAAGAAATGAACACACCAAAACACTGCAGAAAGGAATAGTTACAGCCAAGTTCACAAGATGGAGGAGTAACATACAACCACCTGAGTGGTATCGCGAATAATTATAAAGACAATTATAATTTGCACAGAACAGTAAAACAACATGGACAAATATATGTATATAAATTGAGCAAAGAAAGCTCACGTTCTGTATTTTGTTAACGGTATTCAACTGGAAACATTGTAAAATAGAAAAATTGATGTAATTAGTTTTGTTGGGAAAGAGGGATGTTACATAGTTATGTTGGGACTACATTTTACAAGTGTACTAACACTCAAATCAAGTGTAGCAGCACTACGATGCTGGGAAAGTAATGCGCAGGCGCAGCACAGGGCACTTGAAATATCACCCTGCACCATGCGGCAGGCAGCCATTACAACTCAAATAAAACAGTAGTTTATAATTACAAACTACCGAGTCCAGAGGCGTCTTTACAAAGCACTACGAGTGCTAGAAGACATAACAACACCCATCCCTCTCTGTCTATGCACTTCCTCACATCCCCATCTGACCATCCACCACTGCCACTCACCCGCATCCTAATGTAACGTCACACCTTTCCCTCATAGTCACTCTCAACAAATGTTGTCCTACCACTCATTCCCTAACTCTTAGTCAAAGGTCTCTTGTTTCCCACCTTGCAGGAGACGAGAGCACGGAATCACAGAATCACACAGAAACCCCACAGTGCAGATAGAGGCCGTTTCGGCCCATCGAGTCTGCACCGACACATATCCCACCCGATCCCCGTAATCCCTACACCAACACATATCCCACCCGATCCCCGTAATCCCTACACCAACACATATCCCACCCTATCCCCGTAACCCCACGAACACGCGGGAGAGGCAGAGGATCAGAGGTGGACTCCAGTCATAGCAATGCTCACAGCTGCAGACATGGAGGCACTCAAAATAAGTTTAGTGTCAGTGTGCATGGCAGTGGGAGATGGGGAGATGGGGAGCTTCCAGCTACCTGGTGACAGAATTAAATATCACACAGCCACATGGCATACAACAGTCACTCGTGTTGATTTGATGTGCAGCAGCCAGTGAAATATGATCATGTGCATAATGTTCACTTAAAACATTCTTACCATGATCGTTCTAATTCATGTGTTTAATCTCCCACAGGCCCATCAAGTGTCCAACAGGTGGTGGAGCCAGAGGAGGAAGAAGAATCCTCAGAGGAGGTCGCTAACTCTGAGGGTGCACCGTCACAGGAGCCATGCACACCAAGCACCAGCTCAGATACACACATGTCAGTGGGACCATCAACACAGATGGTTGTGTTGTCATCTGATGTCTCACAGATCACAAGTGAGCAAGAGCAGATGGTGGAGACAGAAACAGCAGTGTAGAGTCCTTGTCGGAGGGCACAGAACACTCCAAACTCTGCTCAGCTGGACAAAGATGCTGAACATCGCGGGCCGTCGACAAAGGATGATTCTGAAGGAGCAGCAAAAAATGCGTGAGGCTCTGGCAGGATTTCCAGCCGCGATGTGCAGGCTTGCAGAGAGAATGGAGGAGTCTATCTCAAACATGACTGGCATGATGCCGCAGGCCTTAGCTATGATGTGTTCGTCCATGGAAAGGGTGGCTACCTTCATGGAGTATCAAACGCGGCAGTCAAATGAATGCATGCTGGCCCTCACCAACAGTCTGCACACTCTAAATGCCACCTTAGCTTGGATAGACCAAAACCTAGCTTTGGCCATTCATCGCCCCAGTGATGCGCAGCAAAGTGGTCCCCAGCTCATTGTTAGCAGGGAGGTGTGGGTGGACCATGAGAGGAATGCTGGTGAAAGGCGACAGTGAATTGAGGATTCTGCTCAAAGTGCTTCCACTTCTCACCTGTTGCCTTTCACTTAAGCAAGGTAGCAGGTGTGAGGTCGCTTTTTGCCTGTCATTTCTTCAGCCCCCTCTGTTGCCACTGTGCTCTCGTCGTTCTTTCACTGGTAAGGCCCAGAAAACTCAGGAAACCATGGACCAACAGTGAAAGTTGAAAACCCCTGTTACAAAACCTGTTAACCCGCTCCTAATTGCTTTCAATTGGTAACCCACCTCTCCCAGGGGGGTTTCTCGCATGCTGCCGAATGTGCTCCAGTGAAATGCGGAAGTCGGCTGTCAATTTCAGTGAATTTTACTACCCACCCGCTCCCAAACCCACTCGTTGCTCATAAAAATCCCCCCCATTGGGTCGACTGGCCTTTTTATGGCCTTATCTATCAGCATTTGCTCTCCCGAGTAATTATATATTTGAACCCCTGGGTTTCTTTGTTCATTCATATCCTTTGGTCTCTTTCTATTGAGTGTATACTCATATTCCTTGTTTTGCAATTCTCCCCCTTGGCTTGAGTACTAAATCTAGGCTGACACTCCAGTGCAGTGCTGAGGAAGCCAATCCTCCTCATGCGCAATGTCTAGTGTGAACACCCTGCATGTTTCCTTATGCAGAAATATTCACACATGATTTAAACTTTAGTAGAAATTAATTAATGTTCTATTACACTCTCATAGTATATTATTAATAAAACTTAACTAAAAAGAATTACAGTTGGTTAAAGTGTTTATATTAGGGAAGATTGGAACTAATCTAGGTCAGGGCAGTGTCCTAGGCCCATCCATCTTCAGCTGCTTCATCAATGACCTTCCCTTCATCATAAGGTCAGAAGTGGGGATGTTCGCTGATGACTGCACAGTGTTCAGTGCCATTTGTAACTCCTCATATAATGAAGCAGTCCATGCCCGCAAGCAATAAGACCTGGACGACATTCAGGCTTGGGCTGATAAGTGGCAAATAACATTCACACTACACAAGTGCCAGACAATGACTATCTCCAACAAGCAAGCATCTAACCACCGCCCCTTGACATTCATCGGCCTTACCATCGCCGAATCCCCCACCATCAATATCCTGGGGGTAACCATTGATCAGAAACTTAACTGGACCAGCCACATAAATACTGTAACAACAAGAGCAGGTTAGAGGCTGGGTATTCTGAAGCGAGTGTCTCACCTCCTGACTCTCCAAAGCATTTCCACCATCTACAAGGCATAAGTAAGGAGTGTGATAGAATACTCTCTACTTGCCTGGATGAGTGCAGCTCCAACAACGCTCAAGAAGCTCAACACCATCCAAGACAAAGCAGCCCGCTTGATTGGCACCCCATCCACCACTTTAAACATTCACTCCCTCCACCAACGGCGTACCGTGGCTGCAGTGTGTACCATCTACAAGATGCACTGCAGCAACTCGCCAAGGCTTCTCCGGCAGCACCTCCCATACCCGCGACCTCTTCCACCTAGAAGGACAAGGGCAGCAGGCGCATGGGAACACCATCACCTCCAAGTTCCCATCCAAGTCACACACCATCCTGACTTGGAAGTATATCGCTGATCCTTCATTGTTGCTGGATCAAAATCCTGGAACATCCTCCCTAACAGCACCATGGGAGTACCTTCACCACACGGACTGCAGCGGTTCAAGAAGGCGGCCCACCACCACCTTCTCAAGGGCAACTAGAGATGGGCAATAAATGCTGCCCTTGCCAGCGATGCCCACATCCCATAAATGAATAACAAAAAAGGCAGTGCCTCATCTGATAAGCTGCCACAGACTGGAAGAAGCTTAATGCATTCCTATGGCAGTCATCTGGCCTACCTTGGCTTCAGGTCCACCAACGCCTGAAATTTAAAATTCTCACCCTTGTGTTCAAATCTCTGCGGCCTGGAGGAGTCCGTTTTTCACATTTACACGGAGTGTGAGAGGTTGTAGCCCCTCTTCCATTATTTGAAGGGGCTGCGCCTCGATTTTTGGTTGCACTTCAGTCCCACGCTCTTGATCTACGGTCACCCGGTGCGGAGGGGAGCGGGCGGGTTGGGGGACCTCCTCGTGAGTCTGCTCCTGGGCCTGGCTAAGAAAGCCATCAATTGGTCCAGGCAGTGGGCGGTCGAGGGTGTCGTCCAGCCAGATTGCCTCCCTCTCTTCCGTGGCCATGTTCGCGCCCGGGTGGCCCTGGAGATGGAGCACGCGGTGTCCGCCGGCACGCTCGAGGACTTCCGTGACCAGTGGGCGCCGCGGGGACTGGAGTGCATAATTAATTTGGATAACCAAATTCTAATTTGATTTATTAACGTTTATGTAAAGTTCTATTAGTTACAGTTTATTTGTTTATTTTTGATTGGTCCTACCAAAAGAGGAACAACTTTATTAACTAGTCTGATTACTCTGATGAGACCAATTACTCGAGAAACAGGTGAGGAGAGGGGCCCAAAAGGCACGGCAGCAGCGCACCGAGGCCTCAAAAACCGCCCTCAGGCGGCAAGCAGAGGGAAGTGCCGCTGCAGCCGTTACACCATTGCCCTTTCTTTTGTCTTCCCAATCCACCTACCTATCCTAATTAAGGAGCCAGGCAGGTAGCCTGTACTCAGGCCTCTACCAATGCCACCTGGATGTGGAGATGCCGGTGTTGGACTAGGGTGGACAAATGTGAGAAGTCACACAACACCAGGTTATAGTCCAACTGCTTTATTTGAAATCACAAGCTTTCGGAGCGCTGCTCCTTCGTCAAATAAAGCTGTTGGACTATAACCTGGTGTTGTGTGACTTCTCACATAATGCCACCTGGGCGAGGTTTATAGGAACATAGAAAAATGAGGAGGCCATTCAGCCCCTTGAGCCTGTTTTGCCATTCAAATAGATCATGGCTGACCTCCACCTCAACTCCATTCACTTGCCTTAGCTCCATATCCCTTGATACCTTTACCCAACAAAAATCTATTAACACAAAAACCGAATGCTCTCAATCTCGAAAGCTCCAATTGACCCTCAGCAGCCACATGGCTGTCCATTGGAATTTCATCAGAATGGAGATCAGGAAGAGAGTCTAGAACAGTGAATTTGGAGCTTAGAAGGGACAATTGAGAAAAGTTCAAAGGAACATTACTTTTGTAGTATTGATTAAACAAAGAAAGACAAAGTAAGCTATAACACATAACAAGTTTGTACTCTGGAGGTAAGAGATGGATTGTCTGTTCGATGATGGGCGTTTTCTTGTACCCTCTCCAGGAGTCTGAATGAAATGCTAGAGTCACCTTCTAAGATGTAGTGCAGTATTTAATTATTGAAGGACGTGGGCTTTACAGAGGGGAAAATACATGTTTGACCTGAAAGAGGAAACAAAGCTTCTTAAAGGCAATGGAGGAGGTGTGAGGGTCGCATGTGAGGTCAGAGGAGATTGTGAGACCAAAAATATGGAGAGATGACAAAGAACCAAGGGTCGAGACAATAAAGGTAAAGGTGGTAACTGGGTTAGAAACTAAAAATCAAAATTGCTGATTCTGATTTTTATCCGATGATATTTTAGAAATGCAGATGGTAAAAAAAGAATTATCGATCCACTACTTTCTGTACCTGCTAAGCTCATAGTGTTCATTGTTGCAGAATTACTTGTGATCATATATACTTTAAAACTCCCATTTTCTCCATTGCTCACACACCTAGTATGAGGGAGAAATTAGATGAAATCATTTATTCCGGCAGATCAGAATTGCATCCAATCTAGCAAATGTGACCTTATCAGTTCCTCGTTGCACTTGTTAGAAGAATGATAATGATTATCGAGACAGATGTCTGCCAGGTGCTTGTTTCATGTGTCTGCACAATGAAGGAAGCAACTCACTGCGGATCAAAAAATGTTGGTGGAAAGCTGATTTAATTAAACCTCTGGGAGCTCGTTGTTTTTCTTTCTGGTTCTCGGCAATAAACACTTTTTATGTCAGCGATGAGCGAAGTCATCTTGGTTTGAAATTTCTGATTGGTTCAGCTTGAATTAATTTGCTTAAATTAGTCACAAGCTTGTGCGTGGCACTTTCGGTTTCCGGACTGTTCTGCCAGCAAGGAGGGGTTTTGCCTTTGTAATACTGACGGATTAGAAGTTACTGTTGCTGTTACCAGCTTAACATGTTTGCATGGCATTCCGTGGTCACCATTAACCAATTTATTTCAAACGGGTGGTTGCCTCGGTTAAGACAACAGCTTGCATTTATATAGTGCCACAACAACAACAACAACTTGTAATTAACGTAGCAAAAGGTCCCAAGGCATTTCACAGGAGTGTAATCAGACTAAAACTGACACCGAGCCAAAGAAGGAGACCTCTGTTAAGGTGACCAAAATCTTGGTCAAAGAGGTAGGTTTTAAGGAATAAAAACAGAAATTGCTGGAAAGACTCAGCACGTCAGGCAGCATCTGTAGAGAGAGAAATAGAGTTAATGCTTTTAATTCAGATTTCCAGCATCCCTAGTATCTTGCTTTTATTTTAGCAGGTTTTAAGGGGAGGTGGAGATGTTTAAAGAGGGAATTCCAGAGCTTGTGGCCTAGACGGCTGAAGGCACGGCCACCAATGATGGGGCGAAGGAAGTGAGGGATGCTCAAGAGACCAGAATTGGACAAACGCAAAGTTCTCGGAGGGTAGTAGGGCTGGAAGAAGTTACAGAAATAAGTATAGGCAGCGCCTGACCGCCCTCCCTAAGCGGGAGACTCAGAACCGCGGCAGCGACCCAGTGCATCCTTTTGCCCCAGAAGAAGTCGATGAGCTTCTTCTGTATCTTGGCGACAAACGCAGGGGGAGGGATCAGAGTGACCAACCGGTACCACAACATGGCAGCCACCAGTTGGTTTATGACCAACGCTCGACCCCTGTAGGACAACACTCGGAGCAGTCCTGTCCAGCGTCCTAAGCGAGTGGTGACTTTGGCCTCCAACTCTTGCCAGTTCGCCGGCCAGGTGTCCTCGGCAGGGCTGAGGTAGACTCCCAAGTAGAGGAGGTGCATGGTGCTCCAGGCGAAGGGCCTGAACTCCTCCGGCAGGGAGTCCACCCGCCACTGACCCACCAGGAGTCCGGAACATTTCTCCCAGTTGATCTTGGCGGAGGATGCGTCCGAGTAAATCTGCTGGCATTCCCGCATCCTCCGCAAGTCAGCGGGATCCGTGACCGTGAGGAGCACGTCATCGGCGTAAGCCGAGAGGACCACCTCCACGCCCGGCCCTTGCAGAGCCAGTCCCGTCAACCTCTTCTTCAAGAGGCGCAGGAAAGGCTCCACGCAAATGGCGTATAACTGACCGGACATGGGGCATCCCTGACGCACCCCCCTCCCGAAGCGAAGGGGTGCCGTCAAGGACCCGTTAACTTTAATCAGACACTCTGCGGCAGCGTACAGAAGTCGGATCCGGGCGACGAAATGCGTCCCGAACCCAAATGCGCGCACAGTCCCGAAGAGATACTCGTGATCCACCCTGTCGAACGCCTTCTCCTGATCCAGGGAAAGGAAGGCGACCGACAGACCAGCCCTCTGGGAATGGTGGACCAGGTCCCGGACCAGATGGATGTTATCGTGGATAGTCCGGCCCGGGACCATGTAGGACTGGTCGGGGTGGATCATGTGGGCCAGCACGGCGCCAAGGCAAGCAGACATGGCCCTGGCAAAAATTTTATAGTCCGTGCTGAGGAGGGAGACCGGGCGCCAGTTCTTAAGGAGGCGGAGATCGCCCTTCTTAGGCAGCAGGACAATAACCGCCTTGCGCCAAGAGAGGGGCATCTCCCCGGTCGCCAAACTTTCCCCCAGGACCCACGCGTAGTCGCCCCCCCAAGACCTCCCAGAACGCCCTGTGGAACTCCATGGTCAGCCCGTCCAGCCCCGGGGACTTTCCCCTGGAGAGCTGGCGGAGGGCGCCGGTCAGCTCCTCCAGACTCAGAGGAGCGTCCAACTTTTCGGCGCCCTCCAGGCCGACCTTCGGCAGGTCCTCACACAAAACTCTGCGCGCATCCTCGCTGGACAGATCCGGAGAGAACAGAGCCCCATAATAGGCGCGGGTCTCCGCGCTGATTCCCTCCGGATCCGAGACCAGAGATCCGTCGTCGGCAAGCAGCCCCAAGAGCTGCTTACAGACCCCCCGTCTTTTTTCCAGCGAGTAGAAGAAGGGGGAGCCGCGGTCCAGGTCCCGCAGGAACTGGATCCGCAACCTCACGTACGCGCCTTGGGACCCGATGAGCTGCAGGTCCTTCAGCGCACCCTTCTTCTCTTCGTACACCTTCCGCAGGGCCGGGTCCTCGACGACTTGACCGAGACGGGACTCCAGGTCGAGCACCTCCTTCTCCAACCACCCGACCCGGGCCTCCCGCCTCTTGGTCGACCGCTTCGCTTACTCCTGACAGAAGAGACGGACGTGAGCCTTGCCCACGTCCCACCATAGCCTCAAGGAGGGGAAGACTCCCTGCTTCCTTCTCCAGTCGGCCCAGAACCGACGAAACGAATCCCAGAACCGCGCGTCCTCCAGCAGCAGGTTGTTAAAGTGCCAGTACGCGGACCCCCCCGCGCGCACAGCGGAACGAGCTCCGCCCACACCAGGTGGTGGTCCGTGCATGGCACCGGCTGCATGGAAGCCGCCGGAATGCAGGAGACGTACGCCCGGGAAATGTAGAGGCGTTCAATTCTGGACCCTCCTCCTCCAGACCTCACGTTAGTGAAGGCGCTGGAGTCGGGATGAAGATTTCGCCAGATGTCCACCAAGTTGAAGGACCCGACCAGGTCCCTCAACTTTTCCATCGCTGCCGGGCATCACGGGCGACCTGGACGGTCCCTTGCCTCGAGGGTGCAGTTAAAATCCCCCCCGAGGATGACGCACTCGCCCACGTCGATGGAGCCCAGAAGAGCGGACACTTCTTCAAAGAAGCGCACTTGCTGTGCACCGGCCTGAGGGGCGTACACGTTCACTAGATGGAGCGGCACGCCCCCCAGGTGAACAGTGACCTGGAGCAAGCGGCCAGGCACGTGCTCCTTGAACCCCAAGATCTCCGGCTGAAAATGCGGGGCCAGCAAGATAGCCACCCCACTGGAAGCGCTGGAGAGGTGACTCATGCTGACCCCTCCTTGCCACTCCAGGAGCCACGTGGCCTCGTCTCCCGGAACGGTGTGGGTTTCTTGCAGGAAGCACACCGCATACTTCCCGTCCCGAAGGACCGAAAGGTTATTAAATCTGCGGCGAGCCTCCCTGCTGCCGTTGATGTTGAGGCTGGCTATGGTTATCTTCATATCAGAAGCATAGTGCAACCTCTACCTACACCTAACGGGAGGAGGGAGCGCAGCTGCTAGTCGACCGCCACTCCCTGAGCAGCCCAGTGAGGAACGACCTCAGCCGAAGCAGCTCGAGCGGGCTCACGTCCGCGCCCGCGCCCATGGTCTGGATGGCGGCGTGGACCGACCCGATGAGCAGCGCCAGCTCCGACCACCTGGCGAGGGCCAGCCAGGTCTTGTTTTGACGACCCTGGCACACGACCACAAAATCCCGGAGTTCCCTGACGGGAATGAGGGGAGACTCGGCGAGGGGCATGAGGTCATCCATCGCCTCGTCGGCGATGGAATCCAACTCGTCCTCCGCGCCCATCACTGAGTCCCAGTCCTCCTCCGGGGGGTCGCCACCAGCGGCCGACCCGTCCGTTGCACAGTGCGCAGCGAACGGCTCGGCCGCATTGGCCGGCCCCGCCTCCGCCCGGATCCCAGCCCCAGGATCGGTGGCAGAGGTTTCCTCCCTGGGCTCCTCCGGGGGCGCCGGGCCAGAAGACGGCGGCAGTTTGGAGTCCCCCTCCGCCCCAGACGCCAGAACGCCCGGAGAAATCGGGGAGAAAACAAATTGAAATTCCTCCAGGACGTCCAGCGCCAGAGGCACAGTCAGGGGGCCTTCCTCCTCCTCACCACCAGTCTCCGACCCAGCGGATGGGGTGTCCGGGACTAAAATTTCAGCCAGGTCAAGCAGCCCCTGGGAAATGTCCGGGTCGCATTGGGCGAGCTCAGTTTCTTCCAGCTCGCCCGACCCAGACCCCAGGCCGCCCGACCCGGCGAGGGGTAAGGGGACAGATAAAATATCGATTTCTGCCGCGATTTGTTCCGCGACCCCCCTCACGGGCAGGGTCTCGTCCCCATCCCCGGGAGGCACGTGCTGGACAGACACATCTGCCTCAGCCTCCCGAGGGACAGGCGACCCCTGCCAATCGCTGGTGATGGTGACAGCGGGGGGGGGCGCAGTACCCGCGGCGGGCGACGACTCCCCCTGCTCAGAGGGACCTTCCTCCTCCTGGTCCTCCTCTTCTTCCAGGGGGTCGCGCCTTCTCTTTAACGTGGAGGGAGCGAGGGAGACCTCCATGTCTGCAGGGGCCCCCTCCTCTGCTCCCTCTGGCGGAGCAGGTTTGTCGGGTTCCTCGGGCCCGAGCCCGGCCGCAGGTAATAACGTTTCCGCCTCGGCGGTCGCGACCACAGGCTCGAGCACGAGGTCCCTCCCACCCTCGTCTGCCCCGACCAACTCCACGAGGAGCGCGGGTGTCAGGGGCTCTAGGTTCAAGGGCTCGCCCTCCCCAGGGGGACCCACCCTAAGGTGTTTGGCTTTCCCCCGCGCCTTCCTTCTGCCCGGACGCACTCCCTCCCCCCCGCCGGAGGCCTTGATGGCATCAGCCTCCGACGACGACCGCGCATCGGTTGTTTGGGGGGCGCGGCCAGACCTGGGGAGAGGAGCAGCGGCGGCGCCCGCCTTGGCCGCACCAGATGATCCGGCGGCCTTGGAGGCGGGGCAGTTTCTCCTGATGTGCCCCACCTCCTTGCAGGCATGGCACCGTACACCGTCCACCGTCCAAAAGGCGCGATAGGCGGTCCCCCCATGGAGGACGACAAATGCCCCGTCAGTGTCCTCCTCCTGCGCCAGCTGAATAAAGACCTGGCGCCGGAAGGAGAAGTCGTGCCGAAGGCTGGCTTCCCGGCAGCCGAGCGGGATAGGTGTGATCCCTGACCTCACCTCCCCAAGTTGGCACAAGTGGGGGAGGAGGAGCTCACCAGGAATATAGGGCAGGACGTTGGAAATAACCACCCTCTGCACGGTGGCCTCGAGGGGGTCCACCGGCAGAAAGGTCCCGCCCACGGTGAGCCCCTTGGTGATGGCCAGGGACACCGCCCGCTCCGACCTTAGGAAGAACACAGCCTTCCCGTACATTTTTGAGGAGGCGAGGATGGCTGAAGGGCCGACAACCCCAGCCATGGCCTTTACGCACGCCTCAATTGTCATTGTGGGGTGGGTGTAGCTTCACCCCAAGCTTTTTAGTTATTAAAGAGAAAAGTGACGGGGCGGCAGAAGCAGCGGGAGCAGCCGTGGCTGTGGCTGTCACCGCCACATATGACCTAGCCGGCCCCGCCACCGGCGAAGAAGTAAGAACATAAGAACATAAGAAATAGGAGCAGGAGTAGGCCAATCGGCCCCTCGAGCCTGCTCCACCATTCAATAAGATCATGGCTGATCTGATCCTAACCTCAAATCTTCTATCACTCTGCATCCACCCGAACCCATGTGATCTCCCGGGAGAGGCGAAAAACCAGATAAAGACCCAATGGCCAATTTGGGAGAAAAAAATCTGGGAAATTCCTCTCCGACCCATCTAGGCGATCGAAATTCTTCCAGGAGATCACTCTGTCCCTATATTTTCTACAGTACTTACCTTCTGTAAAGGCGATCTCCACCCCAGCCAGGAACAGGAATAAAACCATCTCCTGAAATCTAACAGAATTAGAACACAGTAGGAGCAGAACAAGGCTACACGGCCCCTGGGCCCGCTCCACTACCCACAGGGCCATGACCATTCCGAACCCAGACTCATGTCCAATTTCCTGCCCGCTCCCCGTAACCCTTTATTCCCTTCACTTCTAGGAAACTATCTATTTCTGTTTTAAATTTATTTAATGATGTAGCTTCCACAGCATTCTGGGGCAGCAAATTCCACAAACCTACCACCCTCTGAGTGAAGAAGTTTCTCCTCATCTCAGTTTTGAATGAGCAGCCCCTTATTTTAAGATTATGCCCCCTAGTTCTAGTTTCACCCATCATTGGGAACATCCTCACCGCATCCACCCGATCAAGCCCCTTCACAATCTTATATGTTTCAATAAGATCGCCTCTCATTCTTCTGAACTCCAATGAGTAGAGTCCCAATCTACTCAACCTCTCCTCATATGACCACCCCCTCATCCCCGGGATTAACCGAGTGAACCTTCTTTGTACTGACTCGAGAGCAAGTATGTCTTTTCTTAAGTATGGACACCAAAACTGTATGCAGTATTCCAGGTGCGGCCTCACCAATACCTTGTACAACTGCAGCAATACCTCCCTGTTTTTATATTCCAACCCCCTAGCAACAAAAGCCAACATTCCATTGGCCTTCTTGATCACTTGCTGCACCTGCATACTAACTTTTTGAGTTTCGTGCACCAGGACCCCCAGATCCCTTTGTACTACAGTACTTTCCAGTTTCTTGCCATTAAGATAATAACTTGCTCTATGATTTTTCCTGCCAAAGTGCATAACCTCACACTTTCCAGTATTGTATTCCATCTGCCAAATCTCTGCCCACTTACTTAGCCTGTCTATGTCCCTTTGCAGGTTTTTTATGTCCTCCTCACTCACTACTTTCCGTCCCATCTTTGTATCATCTGCAAACTTTGATATGTTACACTCGGTCCCCTCCTCCAAATCGTTAATATAGATTGTAAAGAGTTGGGGACCCAGCACTGACCCCTGCGGAACACCACTAGTTACTGGTTGCCAATCTGAGAACGAACCATTTATCCCAACTCTCTGCTTTCTGTTAGAGAGCCAATCCTCCACCCACGCCAGAATATTACCCCCAATCCCGTGATTTTTTATCTTGAGCAATAATCTTTTGTGTGGCACCTTGTCAAATGCCTTTTGGAAGTCTAAATACACTACGTCCACTGGTTCCCCTTTATCCACCCTGTATGTTACTTCCTCAAAAAACTCAAGCAAATTTGTCAAACATGACTTCCCCTTCATGAAACCATGCTGAGTTTGTCCTATTAAATTATGTTTATCCAAATGTCCCGTTACTGTCTCCTTAATAATGGACTCTAACATTTTACCAACCACAGATGTTAGGCTAACAGGTCTATAGTTTCCAGCCTTCTGCCTACTACCCTTTTTAAATAAGGGTGTTACATTAGCAGTTTTCCAATCTGCCGGGACCTTTGCTGAGTCCAGTGAGTTTTGGAAAATTATTACCAATGCATCCACAATCCCTACCGCTACTTCCCTCAAGACCCTGGGATGCAAGCCATCAGGTCCAGGGGATTTATCCGCCTTGAGTCCCATTATTTTACCAAGTACCACTTCCTTAGTGATTTTAATTGTATTTAGTTCCTCCCCCCCTAGAGCCCCCTGTTTGTCCAGTGTTGGGATATTCTTAGTGTCCTCTACTGTAAAGACTGATACAAAATAATTGTTCAGTGCTTTTGCCATCTCCATGTTTCCCACCATTAATTTCCCGGTCTCATCCTCTAAGGGACCAACATTTACTTTAGCCACCCTTTTTCTTTTTATATAACTATAGAAACTTTTACTGTCTGTTTTTATATTTTTTGCTAATTTACTTTCATAATCTATCTTCCCTTTCTTAATCAATCTTTTTGTTATTTTTTGCTGTCTTTTAAAGACTTCCCAATCTTCCATCCTCCCACTAGATTTGGCTACCTTATATGCCCTTGTTTTTAGTCGGATACTATCCTTAATTACTTTACTTAGCCACGGATGGCTATCTTTTCTTTTACACCCTTTTTTCCTCAGTGGAATATATTTTTTTTGGAAGTTGTAAAATAACTCCTTAAATGTACACCACTGGTCATGTACCGTCTTACCCTTTAATCTATTTTCCCAGTCCACTCTAATTAATTCCGCTCTCATACCTTCATAGTCTCCTTTATTCAAGCTCAGCACGCTTGTTTGAGATCCAACCTTCTCACCCTCTAATTGAATATGGAACTCAACCATGTTATGGTCACTCATTCCAAGGGGATCCTTTACTAGGACATTTTTAATTAATCCTGTCTCATTACACAGGACCAAATCTAAGGTTGCTTGCCCCCTGGTCGGTTCAGTTACATACTGCTCAAGAAACCCATCCCTAATACACTCAATGAACTCTTCCTCAAGGCTGCTCTGCCCAATTTGATTTGTCCAGTTAATATGATAATTAAAATCCCCCATAATTATAGCTGTTCCCTTATTACAAGCCTCAACTATTTCCTGATTAATACTCCGTCCAACAGAGTTGCAACTGTTCGGAGGCCTATAGACTACACCCACTAGTGTTTTTTTCCCCTTATTATTCCTTACCTCCACCCAAACTGTTTCACTATCCTGCTCCTTTGACCCAATATCATTTCTCTGTATTATAGTGATTCCTTCCTTTATTAACATAGCCACCCCACCTCCTCTCCCTTCCTGCCTGCCCTTCCTGATTGTTAAATAACCTGGTATGTTTAATTCCCAGTCATGGTCACCCTGCAGCCATGTTTCTGTAATGGCCACAAGATCATACCCATATGTCATTATTTGTGCCGTTAACTCATTCATTTTGTTACGAATGCTACGTGCATTCAGATAAAGAACTTTCAAATATGTTTTGTAACACTTAGTTCCTGTTTTTTCCCTTTTTAGTACTTTACTTTTTACTCCATACCTTCTGTCCCTTCCTGACACATTCTGTTTTTTAATTCCCCCACTGCTACCTAAGTCTATGACCTTCTCTGTTGTCATTTCTATTATTTGCTCTCTAGAAACCTCCCCCCCACTAATTAGTTTAAAGCCCTCTCTACAGCCCTAGTTATATAATTCGCCAGGACTCTAGTCCCAGCACTGGCCAAGTGGAGTCCGTCCCAACAGAACAGCTCCCTCCTGTCCCAGTACTGGTGCCAGTGTCCCAAGAAGCAAAACCCATTTCTCCCACACCAGTCTTTGAGCCACGCATTTAACTCTTTAATTTTTTTTAATTTGACCCCTAGCTGCTCATACTCCTTTAACAGAACCGTCTTCCTTGTCCTATCTACGTCGTTTGTACCAACATGGACCACGACAACTGGATCCTCCCCCTCCCACTGCAAGTTTCTTTCCAGCCCAGAAGAGATGTCCTTAACCCTGGCACCAGGCAGGCAACACAGCCTTCGGGACTCCCGCTCTTGACTGCAGAGAACCCTATCTATCCCCCTAATGATACTATCCCCTACCACTACAACATTTCTTTTTACTCCCTCCACTTGAATGGCCCCCTGTACCACGGTGCTGTGGCCAGGTTGCTCATCCTCCCTGCAGTCCCCGCTCCCGCCCTCACAGGGAGTAAGAACCTCGATCCTGCTGGACAAGAACAAGGGCTGCGTCTCCTTCAAAACTACATCCTGGATCCCTGTACCTTCCTCACTCGTAGTCACACCGTCCTGTCCCTGACCACGGACTACATCTGCAGTAATTAACTTCATAGGTGTGACCATCTCCTGAAACATAGAGTCCAGGAACTTCTCCCCCTCCCTGATGTGTCGCAGTGTCCGAAGCTCGGTCTCAAGCTCCATAACATGGAACTTGAGTTCCTCTAGCAGCAAACACTTGTCGCAGATGTAATCACCGTTAGCCTCAATGGGGTTCACTGGCTCCCACATCTCGCAACAGTAACACATCACCTGCTCCATTCTATATAATTAATTAAATTTCTTATTATTAGTTATGAAGACCCTGCCCGGATATATATGATAATATCACACCACTATTCAATAGGACTTACCAACTTAAAGGTATGAAAGAGAAGAGAAGGAAGAAAACCAACCAACCAGCTGATCACCAACCTCCTCCTTGAATACTGTCTGTGGAGCCTGTTTGGTTGACTCGTCTCGCTGCTCCGCCTCCGCAGTGATGTCTAAGCCTGGGAGTGGGGAACAAAACAGAGCAAAAAACATACCCTCACCTCCCACTTATCCGAACTCTCCCACTTAGCAAAACTCCAGCACCACTCAATGCACAAAGCACTCCGTGCACCGCACTAGCCCCTCCCCTTTTATACCCGGATTCTACTTCCTGTTTAAACTGCCCAAGAGTTTAAAAAACCCTTAAAAAATTAAACTTACTTCAAATAATTGACTTCTTAACACACTAAAATTCACAAAATACACTTAAATGATTTTTCTCCCACTTAGCAAAACGCCATTATGGGGTGTTTTTTTATAAAGGGCTACACCCACCCCAAGTCACAGGCCTTAAGGTGTTAATGGCCTCCGGTTTTTATTTAAAGTCTTCCCTTGAGCAGAGGGAGCTGTTAAATTAAAGGCACACCTCTCCCCTTGTTGAATGGAATTGGGAGAGGAGCCTTCCCCCCTCTGCTCAAGTGGCAGTTAAGAAAAAGATTAATGGAGGTGCCTGTTGAGAGAGAGAGCAGAGAGAGACAAAGAGAGAGAGAGAGGGGGGGGGTTGGGAAGGAGGGAGGCCGCTGTAGTGTATGTACCCGTCTACCTTTAAGGGAACTATTGAATGTAACCGTTCACCTTTAAGGGAACTACTTTAGGTGTGGCACTATTTGTTTGGCTTCTGTATACTGTAATACCGATAGTGACCACACCAGTATATAAGTGTTGTAGCAGGATTTCTGGGGCAGATTCGCCCGGACCTTCGAATAGTAAAGACCTGTTTGTTTGTTACTTCTGAAGTCTGTGTATTTATTAACTGCACAACCCACAGACTTTACAGTGGCGACGAGTCCGATCGTACCCTGCGGCAAGATTACCATAAGCAACGAAGAGCGTCGAAGAGAGACAACCGCCCTCGTCGTGCTACCAAAAGAAAACACGAGGCTGCAACAACAGAAAGCAGGAAGACTAACAACAAAAGCTGTATCAGCAACAGGCACTGACTACCCTTCTGCCACGGTGCGGAGTGAGCCGACCAGCAAGAAACAAGGCGGCCGAAGAGACTGTGAGTAGGGGAAGGTGTAGAAGCATCCGGAGGATAAGGGCAGAGCACTCGACCTTGGTCGAGGGGGAGCTGTGCCGGCCAAAAGTCGGGTCCAACGGCGTCGGGTGACAGCCGGACCGCGATTGGCAGGACAATCGGGGCAGCGACCGCAGCCACGAAGCGCTGAGCCTGCGAGTAGGCGCGGGAAGAGAAACCCAGCCGCAGCCGGGGAGGGAAACACCGGTCTGCGAGAGGGCTGGGGAGGCGAACGGGAACCGTGCGGGTGAGAGCCGGGTGCGGAGAGAGAGACTGCGAGGAGCCGGTCCAGCGGCTGAGCTGTTCTCCACCAACGGGGTACTCAGAGCCGGCAAAACCGAACGTGCGGGAGTGGGTGAGAGACACAGCCGAAAACGGGGTGAGAGACTGCGTGAGAGCCAGTCCAGCGGTGAGCTGTTCTCCACCAACGGGGTACCCAGGGCCGGTAGCATCGAACGTGCGGGTGAGAGAGACAGAGCCAGGTACGGAGAGAGAGACTGCGCGAGAGCCAGTCCAGCGGCTGAACTGTCCTCTGCTAACGGGGTGTACCCAGCGCCGGTAGAGCCGTGCGGGCGGGAGGAAAAGACATAGCCGAGTAAGGGGAGCTGTGCGGTAGCCAGCCAGCGGCTGAACCTGTCCGCTGAGGGGGAAGCGTACCCCTTCCACCGGGAAGAAACGCGGGAAGCCGCCATTAGGCGGAGAAACCGCCATTGAAGTGGGCGGGGCGAGAAAGGAAGAGCGGGAAACCACCATTTTCGCGGGAAAACCGCCATCTTGATTGACATACCGCCATTGAAGTGGGCGGGGAGAGAAGGAAAGAGCGGGAAACCGCCGATTTCGCGGGAAAACCGCCATCTTAGAAACAAATAAATAAATAAGAAATACTGGTGCTGCTCCCAAGGGAAGAAAGATGCCTAAGCGAGGGAATATTAACGACTTTAATTCTGAAATAGAAGACTGGGCCACGTACGTGGAACGCATAGAGATCTATTGCGAAGCCAACAAAATAGAGGAAGACGACAAGGCGATAACATTGCTAAACTCGATGGGGGCAAAAACATACGGGCTCTTGAAGCATCTAATAGCACCAAATAAACCAGCGGATCAGACCTTCGAAGAGATTGTGGCTGTGCTGAAGGACCACTTGAACCCCACACCGCTGATGCTGGCTGAACAATTCAAATTCTACGCAAGAACGCAGAAGAAAGATGAAAGCAATGCGGAATACTTGGTCGAACTGCGTAGGCTAGCGAAATACTGCCAGTTCGGAGGGAATCTGACAGAAGCGCTGCGGGACAAGTTCGTATGCGGATTGTCCAAAGAAGGGACGCAGAAGCGACTACTGGAAGAGAATGACCTCACACTGGACAGGGCTGTCCTTATAGCTGCATCGCACGAAGCCGCAGCGAAAGGAACGGCGGAAATGCAACTAAAGGCGGCGGCACTCGGGGTGGACCAAATTACTTCAAGCACAACAAAATGCTACCGTTGTGGGAAGACAACGCATGACCAGAATCAATGCTGGTTTAAGAACCAAGAGTGTAGGAAATGTGGCAAACTGGGTCACATCGCGAAGGTATGCCGGTCCGGGAAAAAGATCAATAATCAAAGGAAGCCACCACCAGAAAAGTACAACAAGGTACACAAGGTGGCTGAGAAGAGTTCAGACGAACAGAATTCAGACTCAGACCCAAACAACCAGGAGCTGGGTAGTCTGAGAATCCACAATGTGGGTAAAGAAACGGATCTACAGGCCATCTGGGTCATACTAAAAATAGCTGGAGTCCAAATAAGAATGGAGCTGGACACTGGATCAGCTCTATCAGTCATCAACCGAAGGGACTACCACCGGCTATTCTCTCACATACCTTTAAGAAATACCAAGTTCGTATTACAGACATACACGGGGCATAACGTATACCCCGTGGGGAAAATAAGAGTCAAGGTGAGAGATAGGGGTAAAGAACACCCAAGAATGAGCTTGTACGTATTACCTGAGGGAGGACCACCACTTCTGGGATGGGAGTGGATTAAGAAAATAGACATGGAATGGCATTACCTAAAAGCCATAATGAGGGAGGACTCGGTGCAAGCTATTAGCTCAGATTCTGAAATGGATGATGATAAGACCAAGTCGAAAACGAAGACAGGCAGAAGGACTTATGGTACCAAGAAGAATAAAGCTGCAGAGCAGAACTCCAGGTTGACAGAGAATTCTGAGCCTGTTCAAGCAAAGGATTCATCCATGACGGAAGAACACTGAGCTCGGACGCAAACTTATGTCAAAGTACGACAACAATTAGAACAGTTGAGTGATCGTCTCGTACAGGAGATGAAAAATATGGAAAAGTTCTGGGACACCGAATGGGGGAACCTGGAAAGACTACAGAGACAGCTAGCTCAAGCAGAGAGCGACCATAGAGCCATCATGGTCAAATACCAATCACATTCCCCTGATGCTGTTCAGGAACTAGAATATTTACAGAATGAACCAAAGGAAGAGGAATCTTCAGGGAGCCAGGATTTTATTCCAGTTCTTCTTTACGACTCCTTACAAGCAGAGTGTGAGAAGTTGAAAGAACAGTATGAACAGGCCCAGGCTACAATTCAGAAGGGGGTTAACTCGGCAGCCTCCGAAAAGCTAGTTTCAGTAGAAGCATATGAACAACTAAAGGTTGAACATGAGCAAGAAGTCCAAAGGCTGCAGGAAATTCTTGATAAGCTCAAGGCCAAGACAGACTCATCGATAGAAGCTCCATCCATAGATGAGCAATTAGAGGTGAAAATCATGGCAGAGCATGAAAGACAGGATGTCCAAGAACTTATAAAAACATTGAAGGACACCCAAGACAAATATGAGGCGGCAATGTCTGAGGTTCAACAACTTGAAGAACAGATTCAACTGGGAATCCTTGCAGTGGAAGAACAGGACACTGTAAGAATGGTCCCTGAACATGAACTAGAGAGCATCAGGGCGCAACTTTTCCGAGCGCTGAAAGCCAAAGTTCAAGAGGAACGTAAGGTGGAAGTATTGGAGAAAGAGGTGGATGAAATGGAGAAGACTCTGATCCACCGTGTTCCCAGGGAAGAGTTAACGGTCGGCCAACTCCTTCATATGCTGAAGGACAAGACTCTACAAGGGGAACAATCTGAACACGAGCTTCAATCTTCAGGGGGAACGAGTTCGGAGCTCTCAAAAGTCACGGAGATAGCTGAGGTGGCAACACAAATTTTACAAGGATGCCAAAAGTACGTTGAATCACGTCAAGGTGAACAGAAGAAGGTGGAAACCGTTACTTCAGTAGAAGGGTTAAATAGCCTGATAACGCAATTACCGGTGGAAAGGAAGGTATTGAACTCACAAATGAGGTCCGTCGTGAAGGAATGGCAGATAACCCAGGAAGAGCGGGATGAATATGAATGCATGAAGAAGGCTTTTCAAGAAAGATGTTTAGGGAAGGAACCACCGTCAGCTAACGTCCAGACGGGTGAGGAGGAAGAAGAAGTCTCTCTCGCTGGCCTAACTCAGGACGAACCTGAATATTACCATGACCTGTTGAGTGACACTGAATATTATGAGGATGTGGTCTGCCCAGCTTGTGATGAAAACTCTCAAAGTGCTGAAATCCGGATGAAGCACTTAAGGTCTAAGGAACATAGAGAGTTGGTGGCGCTACAGATAGCAGCCGAGAAAGGAGCTCCGAGAGTTTCAAAAAGGCAGAAAAGAAAAAGAAGAAGCAGAAGATAATAACTGTCTAAAATATTAGCACTTCTACCATTCCAGGCGGGACATTACGAAAGGAGCTAAATTAGTTGAAAAACTGGAAAATGTCAAGACAGCCAGTTGGTTGTCAAAGTCAGCACTGCTGGTTCAACAGGACGAAAGTTCAAGCTGCTACGTCAAGAAAAAGGCTATGGAGGAGTCACGCTAGCCAGGTGAACCGGCTACCCCAAAGAAATGTTGTTCGGAATGAGTCAAGATCAGAGACTGAATCTATGAACTGTTTCCGCAGAGACGGAACCTGTGAACTGTTTCCACCGAGATTATATTTGTAAATTGTTTTATATGACATTGACTCCACCGAGATTATAGCTGTAATTTGTTTTATAGGAAGTTGAAGACATGTATGTTTAACGGGGACTCTGTAAGTAATAAGCTAAAAAGGGAGGATTGTAGTGTATGTACCCATCTACCTTTAAGGGAACTATTGAATGTAACCGTTCACCTTTAAGGGAACTACTTTAGGTGTGGCACTATTTGTTTGGCTTCTGTATACTGTAATACCGATAGTGACCACACCAGTATATAAGTGTTGTAGCAGGATTTCTGGGGCAGATTCGCCCGGACCTTCGAATAGTAAAGACCTGTTTGTTTGTTACTTCTGAAGTCTGTGTATTTATTAACTGCACAACCCACAGACTTTACAGCCGCAAGCGCAGGGTTGCCACTCAGGATGGTGGGTGGGTGGGTGTCGGCAGGGGTGCACTCCCCGATGGAAAAATAAAGTCTCTGAAAGGTGTTCTTCTGGCAGGGGGAGAAGATGTCTTCACCTGGGAAAGCTGGAGAATGCCCAGGCTCAGCCCTACACCAGGTCTTAACGATGTATTAATGATTTAAAGGCTTCACCTAGGCAGCTCCAGCTGTCCCAGGCCAGGCAATAGAAGGGGTGCTTATTAGTGGTGTGTGTGGCCTAGTATTCTACAAGAGCCACACACACACACACAGACACCCCTTGGTGTTCCGACCGGTCTTCTTTCCTCCCCCCACCTACAATACAAAGTCTTTTGGGGAATGCACCAAATGACACCCACCTGCAGATGTTTCAGTGGAAGATGTTATCCTTCCCTCCTTCCAAGCAGTAGATAGTTGGTGTCGATGCTGCTTTTCTCCCCTCTCTCCCTCTCCCGGAATGGAGGCCAATTTGGGGAGGCAGTGGTGGAAAGGCATCTCCTCTTGTAGGTGTTGGCCTCCTCTTTCCCTCTGTCCTCTCTCTCTAGGCACCTCAGTTGTAGTTGTTGCTGGTAGATGGTAGTGGTGGTCTGTAGTCTCTCCTTCTCCTCCACTCCCTGGTCAAGGAGACCACCACTTTCCACTCACCTTCAGGATAACCAGCAGCACAGAGAGCAAGGCAGAGAATGAATAAAGTTGTTCGGTTTTGTCCCTGTTTTGTCTCTGTGCCTCTGGCCTCACCTGTGTGTTGTTAAAGTATTTGTCTCCCTGTCTCATTTGAATAATTATGTCACGTGACCACTCTGGCCTGTATTTAAGCTTCCTGTTTCCTGTCCTCTTTGCTCAGTCCTAGGTTCGCCTGCCTGCAAGTAGCAGCTCTCTCGAGTCTCTGTGTTTTCGAGTTTCAAGGAATCTCCTTTCAAGTGTTACCCTGTCTCTATGTTTTCGAGTCTCAAGTGAATCTCCTTTTGAGTGTTACCATGTCTCTGTGTTTTCGAGTATCAAGTGACGCATCTTTCGAGTTCTACCCGGTCTCGAGTCCTTGGATAGGTTTCCTGCGCTTGGGTCCACTACCGAAACCCTAGCAAAATGGCCCCGTGAATGCACGGCCCCGTGACAAATGGGGAGATGTTCAATAAAATATATATATATATATATATATACTTTTTTTATTCATTCATGGGATATGGATGTCGCGGCAAGGCCAGGATGGATGAAAGTGGTGGCTGCAGGGTGGATGAGCAAACTGACCATGGCACCGTGGTACAGGAAGCCATTCAAGCAGGGGGAGTTAATAGGAATGTAGTGGTAATAGGGGACAGCATAGTCAGGGGGATAGATACAGTTCTCTGCGGCCAAGAGCGAGAGTCCAGACGGCTGTGTTGCCTGTCTGGTGCCAGGGTTCGGGACATCTGCTCTGGGCTGGAGAGGAACTTGCAGTGGGAGAGGGAGGAGCCAGTGGTCGTGGTCCATGTAGGTACCAATGACATAGGTAGAACTAGGAAAGAGGTTAAGCTGAGAAACATAGAAACATAGAAGATAGGAGCAGGAGTAGGCCATTCGGCCCCTCGAGCCTGCTCTGCCATTCGATGAGATCATGGCTGATCATCCAAACTCAGTACCCCGTACCTGCCTTCTCCCCATATCCCTTGATACCTTTAGCTCTAAGAAATATATCTAACTCCTTTTTGAATATATTTAAAGACTTGACCTCAACCGCCTTCTGTGGTAGAGAATTCCACAGGTTCACCACTCTCTGGGTGAAGAAATTCTTCTTCATCTCTGTCCTAAATGGCTTACCCCTTATCCTTAGACTATGACCCCTGGTTCTGGACTCTCCAACCATCGGGAACATTCTACCTGCATCTAGTTTGTCCAGACCTGTCAGAATTTTATAAGTTTCAATGAGATCCCCTCCCATTCTTCTAAACTCCAGCGAGTATAAGCCCAATCGACCCAATCTCTCCTCATACGTCATTCCTGCCATCCCAGGGATCAGCCTTGTGAATCTTTGCTGAACTCCTTCCATGGCAAGAACATCCTTCCTCAGATAAGGTGACCAAAACTGAACACAGTACTCAAGGTGTGATCTCACCAAGGCCCTGTACAACTGCAGCAGGACATCCTTGCTCCTGTACTCAAACCCTTTTGCTATGAAGGCCAACATACCATTTGCCTTCTTCACCACCTGCTGCACCTGCATGCTTACCTTCAGCGACTGGTGCACAAGGACACCCAGGTCTCGTTGCACTTCCCCTTCTCCCAATCTATTGCCATTCAGATAATAGTCTGCCTTTCTGTTTTTGACACCAAAGTGGATAACCTCACATTTATCCAAATTAGACAGCATCTGCCACGCTTCTGCCCAATCACCCAACCTGTCCAAATCATCCTGGAGTTTCTCGGTATCCTCCTCGCAGCACACACGCCCACCCAGCTTTGTGTCATCTGCAAACTTGGAGATATTACATCTAGTTCCCTTATCTAGATCATTAATGTATATTGTGAATAGCTGGGGTCCAAGGACCGATCCCTACGGTACCCCACTAGTCACTGTCTGCCACTCGGAAAAAGACCCGTTAATTCCTACTCTCTGCTTTCTGTCCGCCAACCAGTTCTCTATCCAAGTCAATACCTTACCCCCAATCCCATGTGCCTTAACTTTACATGCTAATCTCTTATGCGGGACCTTATCGAAAGCCTTTTGAAAGTCCAAATACACCACATCTACTGGTTTTCCCTTATCTATTTTCCCAGTTACATCCTCAAAAAATTCCAGTAGATTAGTCAAGCACGATTTACCTTTTGTAAATCCATGTTGACTCTGTCCGATCCTGTCACTGTTTTCCAAGTGCTCAGCTATTATATCCTTTATAATGGACTCTAGCATTTTCCCCACTACCGATGTCAGGCTTACCGGTCTGTAATTCCCCGCTTTCTCTCTACCACCCTTTTTGAATAGTGGGGTAACATTAGCTACCCTCCAATCCATGGGTACAGTTCCAGATTCCAGTGAATTTTGGAAGATGATCAGCAATGCATCTACTATTTCTAGGGCCACTTCCTTAAGTACCCTAGGATGTAGATTATCAGGCCCTGGGGATTTATCGGCCTTCAATCCCATCAATTTCCCCAACACCATTTCCCTACAAATACTGATTTCTTTCAGTTCCTCCCTCTCATCAGACCCTATGCTCTCCAACATCTCTGGGAGGTTATTTGTGTCCTCCTTTGTGAAGACAGAACCAAAATCTGCATTTAATTGGTCTGCCATTTCTTTGTTCCCCATTATAACTTCCCCTGCTTCTGACTGCAAGGGACTTACACTTGATTTCACTAATCTTTTTCTCTTCACATATCTATAAAAGCTCTTACAGTCAGTTTTTATGTTCCCTGCAAGCTTACTTTCATATTCTATTTTCCCCTTCTTAATTAATCCCTTTGTCCTCCTTTGTTGAATCCTAAGCTGCTCCCAATCCTCAGGGTTACTGCTTTTTCTGGCCAATTTATATGCCCTCTCCTTGGATCTTATGCCATCCCTAATTTTACTTGTTAGCCACGGTTGAGTCACCCTTTTTGTTTTATTCTTATCCCAAACTGGGATGAACAACTTCTGTAGTTCATCCATGTGGTCTTTGAATGTTTGCCATTGCCTATCCACTGTCAACCCTTTGAGTGACATTCCCCAATCAATCCTACCCAATTTGCATCTCATACCATCGTAGTTTCCTTTATTTAAATTCAGGACCCTAGTCTCCGAGTCAACTACTTCATTCTCCATCCTAATGAAGAATTCTATCATATTATGATCGCTCTGACCCAAGGGGCCTCGTACAACAAGATTGCTAATTAATCCTCTCTCATTACATAATACCCAGTCTAAGATGGCCTGATCTCTGGTTGGTTCCTTGACATATTGTTCCAGAAAACCATCCCATAAACATTCTAGGAATTCCTCCTCCACAGTATTTTTACTAATTTGGTTAGCCCAATCTATATGTAAATTAAAGTCACCCATGATGACTGCTGTGCCCTTATTGCACGCGTCTCTAATTTCCCGTTTAATGCCATCCCCAACCTCCGTATTACTGTTTGGAGGTCTATATACCAATCCCACTAACGTTTTCTGCCCCTTGATATTTCTCAGTTCTACCCATACAGATTCCGCATCATCAGAGTTAACATCCTTCCTTTCAATTGTGTTAATCCCTTCTTTAACCAGCAATGCTACCCCACCTCCCTTTCTTTTTTGCCTATCCTTCCTAAATATTGAATACCCCTGGATGTTGAGTTCCCAGCCTTGGCCATCCTGGAGCCATGTTTCTGTAATCCCAATCAAATCATATTCGTTTACCTCTATTTGCGCAGCTAATTCATCCACCTTGTTCCGAATGCTCCTTGC
Organism: Somniosus microcephalus; assembly: GCF_052327205.1. NCBI lineage: Eukaryota > Metazoa > Chordata > Chondrichthyes > Squaliformes > Somniosidae > Somniosus > Somniosus microcephalus. The sequence continues at coordinate 287,072,531 of NC_140991.1, forward strand.
ATTAAGACACCTAGGGCTAGATTTTCAGTTGCTTGCGCCAGCAGTTAGCGCCTTAAGAGAAGTGATTTTCGGGCGCTATGCATGTAGCGCCCGGGCGCAGCGCAGTTTGTGCCCCGCCCCAAATTAAGTTGCCCGTTAGCGCCGGCGCAAAGTTTAGCGGCCGCCTGGATGTGCGCGCAGAAAATGACGTCACATCCTCGTGCAACGCCCTTTGGCCGCCCCGAATCCAAACTTCAGTCGGACCGCCCCATTGTGCGGCTGGCGACCAGAGCGTTTGTAAAATGGAACGCACCACACCCTGGGGAGCGCAAATTAAATCGTCGTCGTCGTCGTCGTCGTCGTCGTCGTCGTCGTCGTCGTCGTCGTCGTCGTCGTCGTCGTCGTCGTCGTCATCATCATCTTTCCCCCCCCAGACTCTGCCTTTGAAAAAAACACATGCACCCTTCCCCTTTAAGAGCTCACTGGCACCAGAGTGTCTGCCGTGCGCTGCGCCCGAGCGCGGGTGTTGCGCTCTGCACCGCCGGCTTAGCGCCTAAAGATAGTAGTGGAATGCCTCTTTTAGCGCTCCACCAACCTCTTAGGGCGAAGCCACTGAATTTCCGGCAACGGGGCGCTACTTTGGGGCGGGCGCTAAGGTTAGCGCCCCAAAACTGTCTATACTGAAAATCTAGCCCCTAGCCTTTAGGCTTGTTTTTTTAACGCTCTCAGACCTACATGAATTATTATTTACTGTGACCATGTTTGATTTAAACCATTGAGTTCTTTGCCTTCTATTTTTGTTTTTCTCCTTCCTGTCTTTTGCTTCTTTCCTTGTTTCCCTTTCCTCTGTCTCCCTGCTCAGGTTCCCAACCCCCTGCCACTTTAGTTTAAACCCTCCCCAACAGCACTAGCAAACACTCCCCCTAGGACATCAGTCCTGGCCCTGCCCAGGTGCAAACCGTCCCGTTTGTACTGGTCCCACCTCCCACAGAACCGGTTCCAATGTCCAAGGAATTTGAATCCCTCCCCCTTGCACCATTCCTCTAGCCACGTATTCATTTGAAATATCCTCCTATTTCTACTCTGACTAGCACGTGGCACTGGTAGCAATCCTGAGATTACTACCTTTGAGGTCCTATTTTTTAATTTACCTCCTAACTCCCTATATTCTGCTTTTAGGACCTCATCCCGTTTTTTACCTATATCGTTGGTGCCTATGTGCACCACGACAACTGGCTGTTCACCCTCCCCCTCCAAAATGTTCTGCAGCCGCTCTGAGACATCCTTGACCCTTGCACCAGGGAGGCAACACACCATCCTGGAGTCTCGATTGCGGCCGCAAAAACGCCTATCTATTCCCCTTACAATTGAGTCCCCTATCACTGTAGCTCTTCCACTCTTTTTCCTCCCAGCCTGTGCAGCAGAGCCACCCATGGTGCCAGGAAGTTGGCTGCTGCTGCCTTCCCCTGATGAGTCATCCCCCCAACAGTATTTAAAGTGGTATATCTGTTGGAGAGGGGGATGGCCGCAGGGGATTCCTGCACTACCTGCCTGCGCCTCTTACTCTGCCTGCTGGTCACCCATTCCCTTCCTGCCTGTACACCCTTTACCTGCGGTGTGACCAACTCGCTATATGTGATATTCACGATGTCCTCAGCTTCGCGAATGCTCCAAAATGAATCCATCCGCAGCTCCAGTGCCGCAATGCAGTCTGTCAGTAGCTGCAGCTGGACACACTTCCCGCACACATGGTCGTCAGGGATGCAGGAAGCGTCCCTGATTTCCCACATATAGCAGGAGGAGCACACTATGGGGCTGGGCTGTCCTGCCATGACTTACCCTTTAACTAATTAATTAAAATTAAATGAATCCCACCAATTTCACTACAGTTAAATGATATATTTAAGGGCCCTGGTTTACAAACTGTCCCCGCTACACCACAGAGACCTTAAAAACTATAAACCACAGACTTAAAGTTTTAAAAGAGAGAGAAATACTCCAACCAATCACCTACCTGTTTTGTGGTGACATCACACCTCGAATACTTTTTACCTCTCTCCTTCCCTGAGATTGGAGATTGGTACGTCTACCTGAGCCTCTGGGGCCTTTTGTAGTTGCTCTGCCGCTCCGAGATTCCTCCCGCCGCTGCCGATGCTGCATTGAGGCCTACCTGAGCCTCTGGGGCCTTTTGTAGTCGCTCTGCCGCTCCGAGATTCCTCCCGCCGCTGCCGATGCCGCACTGAGGCCTACCTGAGCCTCTGGGGCCTTTTGTAGTCGCTCTGCCGCTCCGAGATTCCTCCCGCCGCTGCCGATGCCGCACTGAGGCCTACCTGAGCCTCTGGGGCCTTTTGTAGTCGCTCTGCCGCTCTGAGATTCCTCCCGCCGCTGCCGCACTGAGGCCTACCTGAGCCTCTGGGGCCTTTTGTAGTCGCTCTGCCGCTCCGAGATTCCTCCCGCCACCGCTGACTGAGAGAGTATGTGCAGCTAGGGGCTAAATTAAAAAGCAGAACCTCAAGGGTAATAATCTCTGCATTATTACCTGAGCCACGAGCAAATTGGCATAGGGTAAATAAAATTAGAGAGATGAATGTGTGGCTCAAAGACTGGTGTGGGAGAAATGGGTTTCGATTCCTGAGGCACTGGCACCAGTACTGGGGAAAGTGGGATCTCTATCGTTGGGATGGTCTTCGCCCGAACTGTGCTGGGACCAGTGTTCTGGCGAGTCGTATAACTAGGACAATAGAGAGGGCTTTAAACTAAATAGTTGGGGTAAGGGATCAAATTTGGGAAGATGTGGTTAATCAAAGAGTAGAGACAAGGCAAGAGAGAAAGGTATTAATATGCGAAATAATAAACAGACCGTGACAGGAAGGGATAGAGAGTACAAATCTAAGAGTAAATCAACAGATAAGGCTAGAGGTTACAAAAATAATAAAGGACAAAACTAAAGGCTCTGCATCTGAATGCACGTAGCATTCGAAACAAAACAGATGAACTGATAGCGCAAATAGAAATAAATAAGTACGATCTGATAGCCATTACAGAAACATGGCTGCAGGATGACAGAGATTGGGACCTGAATATTGAAGGGTACATGCCATTTAGGAAGGACAGGAAACTAGGAAAAGGTGGAGGGGTGGCTCTGTTAATTAATGATGGTATTAGCTCAATAGAGCGAGATGATCTAAGTTCAGGAAACCAGGATGTAGAAGCGGTTTAGGTAGAGATGAGAAATGATAAAGGCAAGAAGTCACTTGTGGGAGTGGTGTACAGGCCCCCTAACAGTAGCCACATGGTAGGATGGAGTATAAAGGAAGAAATAATGGGAGCTTGTCAGAAAGGTACGGCAATAACCATGGGGGATTTTAATCTACATATAGACTGGAAAAATCAGATGGGCAAAGGTAGCCTAGTTGAGGAGTTCATAGAATGTTTTAGGGATGGTTTCTTAGAACAGCATATTCTGGAGCCAACCAGAGAACAAGCTATACTAGACCTGGTTCCTAGGACTAGGGACAGGGTCACTGGCAAGGTTTGGAAGCTAAGCAGAGCCAGGCCTGGTTAGTACCTGGTAGGGGTGACCATCAGGGAAGACCAGGTGCAGAAGGTCACGGAAGGAGCCCCGAGGAGGGGCGGTTGGTGAGAAGGTCACGGAAGGAGCCCCGAGGAGGGGCGGTTGGTGAGAAGGTCACGGAAGGAGCCCCGGGAGGGGCGGCTGGTGAGCAGGCCCGGGCGTTGGGCTGAAGATTGTCGGACAGGAGGAATAATGGAATGGCGGCGCACACAGACGCAGTGGCTTTGCTTCTCCCAGGACGGTGCTATTTACGATTAATGTTAATGTTATTTGTACTGGACTCATGGGAGCTTGCAAGATCACATTTCGTTGTTTGTGCATTGTACAATGACAATAAAGTTGAATTATTATTATTGTGCAACGAGATAGGATTAATTAATGACCTCATAGTGAAGGCACCCCTGGGTAGCAGCGATCATAATATGATTGAATTTTACATTCAGTTTGAGGGAGAGAAGAGTGGGTCCAAGGTTAGTATTTAAACTTAAGTAAGGGCAATTATGAGGGCATGAAAGCAGAGCTAGCTAAAGTGAACTGGCAAATTAGGTTAAGGGATAGGTCAATAGAGTTGAGTGGCAGACATTTAAGGGGATATTTCAGAGTACACAGAATATATACATTCCAACGAGAAAGGAACATTCCAAGGGGAGGACTCACCAGCCGTGGTTAACTAAAAAAGTTAAAGATAGTATCAAACTTAAAGAAAGAGCATATAATTGCGCAAAGATGGGTGGCAGGTCAGAAGATTGGACAGAATATAAAAAACAGCAAAGAATGACTAAAAGATTAATATAAGGAGAGAAAAATTAGAGTACAAGAGAAAGCTAGCTAGAAATATAAAAACAGATAGTAAGAGTTTCTATAGATATTTAAAAAAGGAAAGAGTTAACAAAGTGAGCATTGGTCCTATAGAAAGTGAGTCTGGGGAATTAATAATGGAAAATAAGGAGATGGCAGTTGAATTGAACAGGTATTTTGCATCGGTTTTCACTATAGAGGATGCAAGTAACATCCCAGAAATAGCTGCAAATCAGGAAATGGAATGGAGGGAGGAACTCAAGAAAATTATAATCACCAGGGAAGTGGTACTGAGCAAATTGTTGGAGCTGTGGGCTGACAAGTCCCCGGGTCCTGATGGACTTCATCCTAGGGTCTTAAAAGAAGTGGCTAGTGAGATAGTTGATGCGTTGGTTTTAATTTTCCAAAATTCCCTAGATTCGGGGAAGGTTCCATTAGATTGGAAAATAGCGAATGTAACTCCTTTATTCAAAAAGGGAGGGAGACAGAAAGCAGGAAACTACAGGCCAGTTAGCTTAACATCTGTCATAGGGAAGATGTCAGAAGCTATTATTAAGGATGTTATAGCAGGGCAATTAGAAAAGTTCAAGGTAATCAGGCAGAGTCAACATGGTTTTGTGAAAGGGAAATCATGTTTAACCAATTTATTGGAGTTTTTTGAGGAAGTAACTCTGTTTCTTTGTTTCCTGTTAGCTAGCCAATCTTCTATCCATGCCAATATGTTACCCCCTACACCATGAGCTTTTATTTTCCACAATAACCTTTGATGTGGCACCTTATCAAATGCCTTCTGGAAATCTAAGTACAGTACATCCATCAGTTCCCCTTTATCCACAGTATTTATGTGGCTGGTCCATTTAAGTTTCTGGTCAATGGTGACCCCAAGAATGTTAATGGTGGGGGATTCAACGATGGTAATGCCATTGAATGCCAAGCGGAGATGGTTAGACTCTCTCTTGTTGGAGATGGTCATTGCTTGGCACTTGTGCAGCGCGAACGTTACTTATCAGCCCAAGCCTGAATGTCATCCACGTCTGGTTGCATGCATTTCATTATCTGAGGAGTTGCAAATGGAACTGAACGCTGTACAATCATCAGCGAACACTCCCACTTCTTACCTTATGTTGGAAGGAAGGTCATTGATGGAGCAGCTGAAGGTAATTGGGCCTAGGACACTGCCCTGAAGAGCTCCTGCAGCGATGTCCTGGGGCTGAGATGATCGGCCTCCAACAACCATAACTATCATCCTTTGTGCTAGGTATGACTCCAGCCAGTGGAAAGTTTCCCCCTGATTCCCATTGACTTCAGTTTTACTAGGGCCCCTTGATGCCACACTCAGTCAAATGCTGCCCACACTCAGTCAAATGCTGCCTTGATATCAGGGGCAGTTACTTTCACCTCACCTCTGGAATTCAGCTCTTTTGTCCATGTTTGAATTGAGGCTGTAATGAGATTTGGAGCCGAGTGGTCCTGGCGGAACCCAAATTGAGCATCGGTGAGCAGGTTATTGGTGATTAAGTACCGCTTGATAGCATTGTCAATGACATCTTCCATCACTTTGATGATGATTGAGAGTAGGTCGATGGGGCGGTAATTGTCCGGATTGGATTTGTCTTGCATTTTGCGAATGGGACATACCTTGGCAATTTTTCACTTTGTCAGATGCCAGTATTGTAGCTGTACTGGAACAGCTTGGCTAGAGGCATGGCTAGTTCTGGAGCACAAGTCTTCAGCACGACAGTCGGGATGTTGTCGTGGCCCATTGCCTTTGCTGTATCTGTCCAAATAAATACCAACTCTAATTTTCAAGCCCTTATATCGTGTAAAAATAGTGTCGCAAGCATGTGGGGCGTGATCTTGCCAGCCCTGGGGAGGCGGGTATGGAGGCGGGACTGCTGGGAAAATGGCAGAATTTGGGGGCAGGTGCCCAACCCGCCCTCAACCTGCCTCTGTGCCATCTTGCCAGGAGGTGGGTAGCCGTCCCGCGCCGAGTCCCGTCTCCTTGGAGGTGGGAAGGGGATTACAGTCACTTAACTGCCTGTTAACAAGTAGTTATCAGGCAGATAAGAGGATTTTACCCATTTTACCCACAAAAGTGCGGGCTACCTGAAGGCTCCGAACCCCACCAGGGTCATCGAGGCGAGCAGTGAGTCTGCGGGGGTCGGAGTGGTCCAAAAGTGCGCTGTGAAGGTAAGTGATGGGTGCAAGTGTGGAGAGGTGAGTATGTGAGGTAAGTGGAAAGTGTGGAGAGGTGAGTATGTGACGTAAGTGGAAAGTGTGGAGAGGTGAGTATGTGAGGTAAGTGGGCTTAACAAGGTCAATCAAGGGAAAATAGTGTGGGTTGGCCACAAATCGGTGGAGGCGGGACATCGACCCGACAAGCAGCAGTCCCGCCTCCAACGCGCCCCCATTGGCAAAATCACCCCCGTGGTGTCTGCAGACAATTTTCAAAGTAAAAACTTGTGCAAACACAACAGGGTCGATTATCGTCTCTACCCCTCTACCTCTCATTCCTCCTCTGCCACTTCCCTTCCTTCCCCTAGCCCACTGGGCCAAACTTCCTCTAAGGTTCCCCCCTGCCCGAGCCCTGAACTCACATCTTTCTCCAGTTTCTCTCCGATCTCCCTTCATGACCTCTCTGCGCACATCTTGTCCATGAGACCCACCTCCTGCTCCCTAGACCCTATTCCCACCAAACTGCAAACCACCCAACTTCCTTTTCTAGCTCCCATGTTAGCTGATATGGTTAACGGTTCTCACTCCTCAGGTACTGTCCCCTTCTCCCTCAAATCTGCCGTCATCACCACTCTCCTCAAAAAACCAACCCTTGACCCCCTCCGTCCTTGCAAACTAGCGCCCCATCTCCAACCTCCCTTTCCTCTCCAAAGTCCTTGAAAGTGTCGTCGCCTCCCAAATCCGTGCCCATCTTTCCCGCAATTCGATGTTTTGAATCCCTCCAATCAGGTTTCCACCCTTGCCACAGTACCGAAATATCTCTCATCAAAGTCACAAATGACATCCTTTGTGACTGTGACGAAAGTAAACTATCCCTCCTCATCCTTCTTGACTTGTCTGCAGCCTTTGACACGGTTGACCACTCCAACCTTCTCCAATGCCTCTCCACCGTCGTCCAGCTGGGTGGGACAGCACTCGCCTGGTTCCATTCTTATCTATCTAATTGTAACCAGAGAATCACCTGCAACGGCTTTTCTTCCCGCTCCCGCATCGTTACCTCTGGTGTCCCCCAAGGATCTATCCTTGGCCCCCTCCTATTTCTCATCTACATGTTGCCCCTTGGCGACATCATCCAAAAACACAGCATCAGTTTTCACATGTACGCTGATAACACTCAGCTCTACCTCACTACCTCTTCTTTCGACCCCTCCATGGTCTCTAAATTGTCAGACTGCTTGTCCGACATACAGTTCTGGATGAGCAAAAATTTTCTCCAATTAAATATTGGGAAGCCATTGTTTTCGGTCCCCACCACAAACTCCGTTCCCTAGCCACCGACTCCATCCCTCTCCCTAACATCTGTCAGAGGCTGAACCACACTGTTCGCAACTTTGGTGTCATATTTGACCCTGAAATGAGCTTCCGACCACATATCCGCAGCATAACAAAGACCGCCTACTTCCACCTCCGTAACATCGTCTGTCTCTGCCCTTGCCTCAGCTCATCCACTGCTGAAACCCTCATCCATGCCTTTGTTACATCTAGACTTGACTATTCCAACGCACTCCTGGCTGGCCTCCCACATTCTACCCTACGCAAACTTGAGGTCATCCAAAACTCGGCTGCCCATGTCCTAACTCGCACCAAGTCCCATTCGCCCATCACCCCTGTACTCGCTGACCTACATTGGCTCCCAGTTAAGCAGCGCCTCGATTTCAAAATTCTCATCTTTGTTCTCAAATCCCTCCATGGCCTTGCCCCTCCCTATCTCTGCAATCTCCTTCAGCCCCATAAGCCCCCGAGATATCTGTGCTCCTCTAATTCTGCCCTCTTGAACATCCCTGATTATAATCGCTCAACCATTGGTGGCCGCACCTTCTGTTGCCTGGGCCCTGAGCTCTGGAATTCCCTGCCTAAACCTCTCTGCCTCGCTACCTCTCTTTCCTCCTTTAAGACGCTCCTTAAAACCTACCTCTTTGACCAAGCTTTTGGTCACCTGCTCTAATTTATCCTTATGTGGCTCGGTGTCAAATTTTTTGTCTTACAATACTCCTGTGCAGCACCTTGGGATGTTTTACTACGTTAAAGGTGCTATATAAATACAAGTTGTTAAGACACTCCTTAAAACCTAACTCTTTGACCAAGCATCTTCGCTAATATCTCCTTATGTGAGTTGGTGTCAAATTTTGTTTGATAACACTCCTGTGAAGCACCTTGGGACATTTTACTACATTAAAGGCGCTATATAAATGCAAGTTGTTGTTGGCCTCAGTGGAGAAAGTTGGAGTGAGGGCAAACTGGCTCTTGCGAACAGAGCTGTGATTAGAAGAGTTGAGGAAGTGCACGGGCTATTTCTTTGTGAAATCAAACGTATTTTCTTCTCACAAGTTAACAGGCTGGATCACTTACAATCACTGCAATGTACATTGAGATCTGCCATAGCGCAGGTGCCTATAGATAATTATAGGCAGAAGAAAGAACTTGGCATTTATTTAGCACCTTATCAGATCCTCAGGACATCCCGAGGCATTTTACAAACAATGGGTTACTTTTGAAGTGTAGTTAATCTTGTTATGCAGGCAAATGTGGCCATCAGGTTTGTGCACAGCAGGATCCCAACAAACAGCAAATAAGTTAATGATTAGTGCCGATGTTTAAGGGCACAATGTTGGCCAGGACACCAGGGGAACACCTCTGTTCTTCTTCGAAAAGTGCCATGGGATCATTTACATTCATCTGAGCAGCCACAAAGGGGCACAGTTTAACGTCTCATCCAAAAGACAGCAACTTCCTCAATACTGCACTGGAGTCTCAACTGTAGTGAGGTTTGAACCCACGACCTTCTTACTCTAAGGTAACAGTAATACAAACCGAGCCAACCTGATGAAGATAACTAGATTCTTAAATATTACTGTAGTTTAAGATTTTGTTTTAAATGTATTTAATTATTTTGATGGAGGCCATTATGACAGAAAATGATGCTGTTAGTTCATATGAATTGACTCCTACTTTTCCATCAGAAAGGATCAGTTGCTGGAAGTAATACAAATTGACATTCTTTGGAACTTTGCTTTCAATTCCACTTTGGAGATTCAAATTTTGGTATTTGAGAAATTAACTCTGAAAATCCAAACCTCTCTCCCAAGGGACAGTATAAAAGCTTCCACCAATGCCAGGGGATCTGATTAAATTGTTGGCTATACTACAAAAGAAAAATAAATCACTTATTATCCATTCATCACCAGAAGGCAAATGCAAATCTATCTTTCTATGACTGATCAGTCTGTCAAACCACAGGGAGCAGAGACACATTCCTCAATATTAGCTGTTGAAACGTCCTCATCAAGACTGATGAATATCACAACATTCCCAGGAAAAATGAATAAATACATTTTTGTTGCTAAATTTCCATGGAGCAGTTGTTGCAATGGGATGACAAGGAATTCATTCCCTGTCTCTCATTAGACCACCAGACAACAACAAAGTAAATAAATATGTTTAATAACACTTTAAGCAAACTAACTTTGGTACTCAGACTGGTTATAACCTTAGAGAAACCGCAGTGAGTCAGAAATATAAAGATTTTGATTCTCTTACATAGAAACATAGACAATAGGAGCAGGAGTAGGCCATTCGGACCCTCGAGCCTGCTCCGCCATTCAATGAGATCATGGCTGATCATCCAAATTCAGTACCCTGTCCCTGCCTTCTCCCCATATCCCTTGATCCCTTTAGCCTTAAGAAATATATCTAACTCCTTCTTGAATATATTTAATGAATTGGCCTCCACAGCCTTCTGTGGTAGAGAATTCCACAGGTTCACCACTCTCTGGGTGAAGAAATTCCTCCTCATCCCTGTCCTAAATGGCTTACCCCTTATCCTTAAACTGTGACCCCTGGTTCTGGACTCCCCGGCCATCGGGAACATCCTTCCTGCATCCAGTCTGTACAGTCCTGTTAGAATTTTATAAGCTTCAATGAGATCCCCTCTCATTCTTCTAAACTCCAGCGAGTATAAGCCCAATCGACCCAATCTCTCCTCATACGTCATTCCTGCCATCCCAGGTATCAGTCTGGTGAATCTTCACTGCACTCCCTCCATGGCAAGAACATCCTTCCTCAGATAAGGCAACCAAAACTGCACACAATACTCAAGGTGTGATCTCACCAAGGCTCTGTACGACTGCAGCAAGACATCCTTGTTCTTGTACTCGAACCCTCTCGCTACGAAGGCTGACATACCATTTGCCTTCTTAACCACCTGCTGCACCCGCATGCTTACCTTCAGCGACTGGTGCACAAGGACACCCAGGTCTCATTGCACTTCCCCTTCTCCCAATCTATTGCCGTTCAGATAATAACCTGCCTTCCCGTTTTTGCCACCAAAGTGGATAACCTCGCATTTATCCAAATTAGACTGCATCTGCCACGCTTCTGCCCAATCATCCAACCTGTCCAAATCATACTGGAGTTTCTCAGCATCCTCCTCACAGCACACACGCCCACCCAGCTTTGTATCATCTGCAAACTTGGAGATATTACATCTAGTTCCCTCGTCTAGATCATTCATATATATTGTGAATAGCTGGGGTCCTAGGACCGATCCCTGCGGTACCCCACTAGTCACTGCCTGCCACTCGGTAAAAGAGCCAATTATTCCAACTCTTTGCTTCCTGTCTGCCAACCAGTTCTCTATCCAAGTCAATACCTTGCTCCCAATCCCATGTGCTTTAACTTTGCACGCTAATCTCTTATGCGGGACCTTATCGAAAGTCTTCTGAAAGTCCAAATACACCACATCCACTGGTTCTCCCTTATCTATTCTACCAGTTACATCCTCAAAAAATTCCAGTAGATTAGTCAAGCACGATTTACCTTTTGTAAATCCATGTTGACTTTGTCCGATCCTGTCACTGTTTTCCAAGTGCTCTGCTATTACATCTTTTATAATGGACTCTAGCATTTTCCCCACTACCGATGTCAGGCTTACCGGTCTATAATTCCCCATTTTATCTCTGCCACCTTTTCTGAATAGTGGGGTAACATTAGCTACCCTCCAATCCATGGGAACTGTTCCAGAGTCCATAGAATTTTGGAAGATGACCAGCAATGCATCTACTATTTCTAGGGCCACTTCCTTAAGTACCCTTGGATGTAGATTATCAGGCCCTGGGGATTTATCGGCCTTCAATCCTGACAATTTCCCTAACACCATTTCCCTACAAATACTGATTTCTTTCAGTTCCTCCCTCTCGTTAGACCCTATGTTCCCCGACATCTCTGTGAGGTTATTTGTGTCCTCCTTAGTGAAGACAGAACCAAAGTATGTATTTAATTGGTCTGCCATTTCTTTGTTCCCCATTATAAATTCCCCTGATTCTGACTGCAAGGGACCTACGCTTGACTTCACCAATCTTTTCTCTTCACATATCTATAAAAGCTTTTACAGTCAGTTTTTATGTTCCTTGCAAGCTTACTCTTTGAGGAAGCCAATTGAAATCTAAAATGATCTAAACTGAGATAAATTTGGATATTATTTCATGAAAGCAAAATGACCCAATTCAAGTTACTTCATGATTGATTGGTTCTTAATTTAATTTATTGCAAGTTCGTTTTTTATCGAGCCAATTTCAGTTTAAATGGTTTAACAGTGAACCAAGGTGGGTAAATGGAGTTAAGATACAGATCGGCCATTATCTAATTGAATGGCGGAACAGGCTTGAGGGGCTGAATGGCCTACTTCTGTTCCTATGATTAGGAGACATTGCCAATTTGCCCTTTCCCAAGGATTAACAATCGCCTTATTGGTAGCAATCTGTTTATTGGATTCAGCACTGTCGTGTGCTAAAGATACACTATTGTTTTAACAAACGAAGGAAACTAATAAGTGTATTTAAAACTAAACACTGAATTGAAGTACCCTTTATAAATATGTGCAACAAGACCTGGGTGTCCTTGCGCACCAATCGCTGAAGGTAAGCATGCAGGTGCAGCAGGTGGTTAAGAAGGCACATGGTATGTTGGCCTTGACAGCGAGAGGATTCGAGTACAGGAGCAAGGATGTCTTGCTGCAGTTGTACAGGGCCTTGGTGAGACCACGCCTTGAATATTGTGTGCAGTTTTGGTCACCTTATCTGAGGAAGGATGTTCTTGCCATGGAGGGAGTGCAGCGAAGATTCACCAGACTGATACCTGGGATGGCAGGAATGACGTATGAGGAGAGATTGGGTCGATTAGGCTTATATTCGCTGGAGTTTAGAAGAATGAGAGGGGATCTCATTGAAACTTATAAAATTCTAACAGGACTAGACAGACTAGGTGCAGGAAGGATGTTCCCGATGGCGGGGGAGTCCAAATCCAGGGGTCACAGCCTAAAGATAAGGAGTAAGCCATTTAGGACAGAGATGAAGAGGAATTTCTTCACCCAGAGAGTGGTGAACCTGTGGAATTCTCTGCCACAAAAGGCAGTTGAGGCCAATTCATTAAATATATTCAAGAAGGAGTTAGATATATTTGTTAAGGCTAAAGGGATCAAGGGATATGGGGAGAAAGCAGGGTCAGGGTACTGAATTTGGATGATCAGCCATGATCTCATTAAATGGCGGAGCAGGCTCGAGGGACTGAATGGCCTACTCCTGCTCCTATCTTCTATGTTTCTATGATATCCAAAGGATTGAATTCACCAAGCAAACAATGTTAAATTTACTAGGTTTCATCTTTTCATATCACTTTTGTTTTGGAATATGGTAATATCACATATTATAACACTGCATCTGAAGCAGAGCGTGAAACCAAGTCCTTTGATCAGGTAGCAGAATTCCAAAAGAGCTCCTGAACTCTTTGAAACTCTGGCTTTTAACCTTGAAATTCTTTTGAAGCAGAGATTTTCCAACAAAACTTACAGTCAAATAACAGTTTGTCAGTGCTACATGCAAATACACAAGCAAATGCATCATGCAACTGTAGAACTAGACTGGATACATAAGGAAAATACAGGCTTGTCTTCGCAGATCCAAATGCAATCAATTAACGAGCCCCTTTCAATCAATTAATTAATCGTTAAATCAAATCGTTGGATCAAAAGATATCACCTGCTCTTTAATTAAAAAAGCAGAAGTAAAGCCATAGATTTGCTGTACCTACTGATTGCTATCTTGAAATAATAATAAGTGCCTAAAAAGTATAGGCCCGGATTTTACATGGCATATGACCGCGTACTTACACGGCCGCAGGTACCCCGCAAGTTCCGGGTTTCTGTGTGTGCAGTGCATGCGCGAAAACCTGGAATTTGCAATCTGTCAAGTTTCAAGCTTGACAGATCATCTGCATGCGCAGGAAATGGACAGTCGCTGGCTATTTGCCCAACGAATGCCCACGGACCTCTTACACCTGGTAAAAGCAGGCGTAGGGCCTTCTTTTATCAGCATAAAGGTTTAAATAAATATTATAATAACATTTCTAAAAATCATTTAAACATTCCAAAATCTTTTAAATTAGTTTAGGTTATTTTTAGCCCCTTTAAAATTGTTTAAAAAAACTTAATTTTTTGTTTTAAATGTTTAATTAAATTGTATTTTAATTAATTTTAAACATGTGGTGAATTATTTTTATTTAAGAGGGGTGTGTGTGTTTTTTATGTCATTCCTATTATGCTTATGGGGTTCCATACATAAACGGAATCCCCATAAGCATAATGACAATGCCCCTTTGTGATTGGTTGGGCCGGCCCACATGATCCCAGGCACGCTTGCGAACCGCATGCGCCCCTGGGCTACGTGGGCCTTTACGCAGGCCCAGGACCGCAAGAGTCTGAAGATATGGAGGCACCAGGTAGGCGTGTACTTTCCTTGCGGATTGGAGGCCTCCACCCACAATTTCAGGGCCGTTAACTCCCAAGGCTGTCTGTATTCCAAATACAACGTGATTCATAGAAACATAGAAGATAGGAGCAGGAGTAGGCCATTCGGCCCTTCGAGCCTGCTCCGCCATTCAATGTGATCATGGCTGATCATCCAAATTCAGTACCCTGTCCCTGCCTTTTCCCCATATCCCTTGATCCCTTTAGCCTCAAGAAATATATCCAACTCTTTCTTGAATATATTTAATGAACTAGCCTCCACCGCCCTCTGTGGCAGAGAATGCCACAGGTTCACCACTCTCTGGGTGAAGAAATTCCTCCTCATTTCAGTCCTAAATGGCTTACCCCTTATCCTTAGACTATGACCCCTGGTTCTGGACTCCCCGGCCATCAGAAACATCCTTCCTGCATCTAGTCTGTCCAGACCTGACAGAATTTTATAGGTTTCGATGAGATCCCCTCTCAATCTTCTAAACTCCAGTGAGTATAAGCCCAATCGACACAATCTCTCCTCATACGTCATTCCTGCCATCCCAGGTATCAGCCTGGTGAATCTTCGCTGCACTTCCTTCATGGCAAGAACGTCCTTCCTCAGGTAAGGTGACCAAAACTGCACACAATACTCAAGGTGCGGTCTCACCAAGGCCCTGTACAACTGTAGCAAGACATCCTTGTTCCTGTATTCGAACCCTCTTGCTACGAAGGCCAACATACCATTTGCCTTCTTAACCGCCTGCTGCACCTGCATGCTTACCTTCAGCGAATGGTGCACAAGGACACCCAGGTCTCTTTGCACTTCCCCTTCTCCCAATCTATTGCCATTCAAATAATAATCTGCCTTCCTGTTTTTGCCACCAAAGTGGATAACCTCACATTTATCCACATTATAGTGCATTTGCCATGTTTCTGCCCAAATCGTACTGGAGTTTCCCGACATCCTCCTCGCAGCTTACTCTCCCGCCCAGCTTTGTGTCGTCTGCAAATTTGGAGATATTACATCCAATTCCCTCGTCCAGATCATTCATATATATTGTGAACAGCTGGGGTCCTAGGACCGATCCCTGCGGTACCCCACTAGTCACTGCCTGCCACTCGGAAAACGACCCGTTTATTCCAACTCTTTGCTTTCTGTCCGCCAACCAGTTCTCTATCCAAGTCAATACCTTGCCCCCAATCCCATGTGCCTTAATTTTGCATGCTAATCTCTTGTGTGGGACCTTATCGAAAGCCTTCTGAAAGTCCAAATACACCACATCCACTGGTTCTCCCTTATCTATTTTTTTTTTTTGCAACATGACTTATTCAGCAATAAGTCATGTTGCTTGTGTAATGTTTTTAGTTCTGTCACTAGGCATATAAATACAAAAAGTTGAAAAATGTGTTCAAATTCTACAACAGCTTTGATATAGAAATAAAACCCACAGTTACAGCTGTCCAAGATTTGACATGCATTTGTGATATAGTGCTACACGTTAAAAGGGCAAAATTTGATGCCATCAACTTCCATCCGAGTGATCGCTTTCAGAAGTTGTACTCCTTATTAATATAGCTAAAGATTCATTATGGGTTGTAATGTCCTTATCAAATACAACAAGACCTGGTCCTGGACAAGGTTTGACTGTGACATGTGACAAAAAATGTATTTTATTTCTGGAGATGTAATTTGACATCACTGAATTTACATCTTGGGAAAGCTTCCATACTTGGCAACTTCAATGTGGAGTCAAACGTATAGGATCATTGAGTGACTCCAGTCATATTTCACAAACTAGAAAAGCTAGCTTGGAGATGATAAATTCAGCATGAAGAACAGAAAGTCTAAAAAATGAATGAAACATAGGTACAAAGGAACAGGAGTGGACTAGTCAGCCCCTCAAGCCTGTTCCGCCATTGAATTAGATCATGGCCGATCTGTTCCTTAACTCCATCTACCTGCCGTGGTTCTGTAACCCGTAATACCCTTAATATCCTTGCATAACAAAACTCTATTAATCTCAGTTTTTAAATTTTTAATTGACCTAGCCTCAACAGCTTTTGTGGGGAAGAGAGTTCCAGATTTCCACTAACCTTTGTGTTGAAGAAGTGTTTTTTGACATCACCACTGAATGGCCAACATCTAATTTTAAGCTTCTGCTCCCTTGTTCTGGACTCTCCTGCCAGAGGAAATAGATTCTCTCTATCTATCCTATCAAATCCTTTAATCATCTTTAACACCTGAATCTTCTATACTCAAGAGAATACAAGCCTAGTCTATGCAACCTGTCCTCATAAGTTAACCTTTTTAACATCTTTTGAATTGTTAAATTTGTGCAACTGTTTTCCACCTCAGTTGAAAAATTCAAAAAGGAAATGGGCAAAAGAGGAGAGCAACATGGGCTTAATCCCAAGGTGGAAGAGGGATTGAGTTCTATCCGTGGGTCTTAAAGCTGGCAGTGAGCTGGATGGGCGAAATAGCTTTTCCATCATTTTCTTGCGTTCCACATATATATGTAATATATATATATAAACCTAGTCTATGCAACCTGTCCTGATAACTTAACCCTTTTAGCTCCAGTATCATTCTGGTCAATCTGCTCTGCACCCCCTGTAAGGCCAATACATCCTTTCTGAGGTACAGTGCCCAGAACTGAATTTAGTGCTCTAAATGTGGTCTCACCAGGGCTTTATATAACTAACATAACTGCCACCCCTTCGTATTCCAGACCCCTTTAGATAAATGCCATCATTCCATTAGCCTTTTTAATTATCTTCTGTACCTGTCCACTAGCTTTTAGTGATTTATGTACTTGAACCCCTAAATCTCTCAGCTCATCACAGTTTCTAGCTTCTCACCATTTAGAAAATACTCTGATCTGTCTTTCTTAGGCCCAAAGTGGATGACCCCACATTGAACTGTATCTGCCACAGTTTTGCCCACTCACTTAATCTATCAATGTCCCTTTGCAACTTTCTGCTCCCATTTACACTATTCACTGTGCCACCTGACTTGGTGTCATCAACAAACTTGGATATACGTCAGCATAGTGCTTAACTTTTTTACTTGTCTGATTGTATATCTTATGCTAAGTGTCATAAAAGAGGAAATCTTCACATTAAAACTAACATTTGTCAAAAACAGAAAATGCTGGATACACTCAGCAGGGCAGTCAATATCTGTGGAGAGAGAAATAGAGTTAATGGCCCCGATCTTTACTGGGGTGAGATTTCCAAGTGTGGGGGTGGAGGGTGGAGGAGGCATTCTGGTCGGGTCCCCGAACGCTGTGGAGTATTAACTGAACAATGGCGTCTTTATTTCCCACCACATTCAAAGCCTGGAAGCCAGCCTGATTGACAGGCTTGACTCCCTGTCGGGCGGGGATGGCTCCGGAGGAGGCCGCAGGCCAGGAGCAAGTAGGGAGCCTGCAGCTGTGGTAGTGATAGCATGGGGGGATTGGTCTGAATCTTGGGGGGATCCAAATCTTGGAGGGGTAGGGGTCAGATCCTGGGGGGTAGTTCGATTCGGGGGGGACGGTCGGTGATCTTGGAGGGCGGGTTGGCAATCTTGGAGTTAGTGGTCGGCAATCCTTGGGGGGGGGGGGAGGGTCCGATCCTTGGGGTGGGGGGAGGAAGTGGGTTTGCTTGAGGGGCTGGGCGGAAGCACTCCTGCTCCTCCTGGCCCACAAGCAGTTACCTCTTCTACGCAGCAGTCCTCAGCTCCTTTTAGCTGCCGGGTTTCCCCAGGCCAGGGAAACCCAGCAGGCCAGGATTAAACATGGAAGAGATAACATTTGAGGCATGCGGCCTCATTATAATATTTAAATGACCAATCTGCCTCCTGGGAGTGGGTTAGTTGCCCGCCCCCGTTAAAACCAGAAGTGGGTGGGTTTGAGGCGAGTTTGGGTATTGTTTTTGATTTTTTAAATTTTCACATCTATTCCTACCCAAACCCCCCAAAATTTGTTTTACCTTGGTCTGATGTATGCATTGGGCAGGTGTGAACTTGAAGAGGCATGAGGCAGGTAGATTTTAACTAATGGGTTGTGCCAGCTTGGCAGTCGATAGTGCCCGCAGGAGGGCCATGGATTTTGAGGGCCAGGCCTCGGTACCGTGCTGCCGGTGAGCTGCAGGCACCAAATGACTCGTTGGCACTGAGCTAATGAGCTATTTTGATGGGTGGCTGTGTGACGGGTGGGGTGTTATGGACAGGTGTGTGATGGCGGAGGCTGTGGTGGGCAGGGCCTGTAATGAGCGGAGTGTGTGACAGGCAGAGTGTGTGACAGGTGGGGGTGTGTGGCGGGCGGGGGGGTTGTGGTGGGCGGGTGTGTGGCGGGCGGGGTGTATAGCAGGCGGGCATGCCGATATCGCCCGTTGAACACTATCGCCAAATGTTCAAATGACCCTTATTGAGTAAGTGGAAAATAAAGAAACAGAGAGATAGAAATATTAGCCTCCCCATCATGGTAGTCTCTATAATTAAATCCTGTCAGCAGCCAATTCTGTAACAGTTGCCTTTCTTCTGCAGGTAAAACAGCCGCCTGATTATTAAAGAGTCACATAATGGGTTCTAATTTGATTTCGAACATATTTTCCCTTTACAGCTGATATTATTGCTGAATAATTACCGACCAATGTATTGTTCTGATTGATTAATTGTAATGAAGAATACTAACAAATGTGTTCTGTTTAATAAGAAGATTCTCTTGGGAGCAAAGTTGTCCTCTCTTACTATGTAGATTCCTGCACAGAATCCACAGTGGACGTGTGGCAATGCTATTCCTGTCTACAGGCAGCTGTTCAGGGTTCCTGCACAGCCCTCTGGGAAGAGAACAGCCATCTGCCTGCTCCTATTCTAAAAGCCCCACCACTAATGGCATTTGGGATTTTCCCAAGAAATCTATTAGGTTCTGGACTGCTGAAAAAATAGATATTGAACCATCTGTTACCCATTTCAAAAAGTTAATTTGTTTCTATTGAATTAATAATTTTTTGCACAGCGATGGTGCAGCTATTATTTGATTAATTGAGGTCTGGCTGACTCTTCCCATGGTTTTTTTTCCCTAGATGATCCGGTATTATTTAGGTTTTATATCATATGACCTTGGCCCATATGCCTTTTATGATGTAACGATCGTCTAGAGCTTACTGCTGCTGATGTTATTGGATGGGTGCTGAGTGCCTCTGTATGTAGAATGTACAGCACATTCGGCCCAACATTACAAAGCAATTCACGAACAATGAATTACTTTTGAAGTGAAGTCAATGTTATGTTGACATAGAATGTACAGCACAGCAACGGGCCATTTGCTGCAACTGGGTTATGCTGTTGTTTATGCTCCACACGAGCCTCCGCCCACTCTATTTCATCCAACCCTATCAGCATATCCTTCCATTCCTTTCTCTCTCATGTACTTATCTAGCTTCCCCTTAAATGCATTTACGTTGTTCGCCTCAACTACTCCATGTGGTAGCAAGTTCCACATTCTAACAACTCTCTGGATAAAGAAGCTTCTCCTGAATTCCTTATTGGATTTATTAGTGACTATCTTATATTTATGACCCCTAGTCTTTATCTCGTAGGACATTCTTTTTGTCAGCTGTGTTATCGGAGGTGGTAGCCTGTTTAAAATAATATCACCAACAACAATCTCTTGACTTCTTTCTGATATATTCCCACAGGCAATTTGTTTCATTTCATACAAAGCTCTTTCATTCCTTCATTGCCTTTTGTGCCTTTAATCTTTCCTTGGGCGTGTCCTAATGTGTCCTTGCCAGGCTCCTTCAGCCTGACCGTGCCAGTTGTGATGAAGAGTTACAATCGAGAAGTGAAGCTTTCTTTCTCTTTCAAGTGCTGACCAGTCCACTGTACATTCCCAGCCTCTGCTGAGCTTTGTTTTTCAGTTTACCCTCTGTACCCATCTCCAGCAGGAAGATGAAACACATATTGAAGCCTTTTGAGCTGTCGTGGAGTGTTATATCTTTTTTACATTTGCTGAATCAGGAACAGGTGCATCAGATCTACTTCTTACAAAGTACCAATCTTAGCCATGATCTTTTCAGCCAAGATAATTTTTGGTAATCACCTGTTTTAGGAACAGGAGGAGGCCATTCAGCCCGTCAAGCCTGTTTCACCATTCAATTAGATCATGGCTAATCTGTATCGTAACTCCATCTACCTGCCTTGGTTCCGTAACCTTTAATACCCTTGCCAAATATAAATCTATCAATCTCAGTTTTGGAATTCTCAATTGACTTAGCATCAACAACTTTTTGAGGGAAGAGAGTTCCAGATTTCCACTACCCTTTGTGTGAAGAAGTGCTTCCTGACATCACCCCTGATCGGCCTAGCTCTAATTTTCAGTTTATGCCCCTTTGTTACTCCATGGAAATAGTTTCTTTCTATCTACCCTATCAACTCCTTTAATCATCTTAAACACCTCAATTAGATCACCCCTTAATCTTCTATACTCGAGGGAATACAAGCCTAGTCTATGCAACCTGTCTCATAATTTAACCCTTTTAGCCTGGTATCATTCTGGTGAATTTGTGCTGCACCCCGTCCTCCTTCTCTTTCACCACCTCCTTTTACGGTATAAAGATGGCGACTGGTCCTGGGATACGGACATTTTTCCAGTACCTCGCTGAAAGGGTCATTCTTCATTCATGAGACTAGACAGTTTTTTTTATTCATTCCTGGGATGTGGGCGTCGCTGGCAAGGCCAGCATTTATTGCCCATCCCTAATGACAGTGAATGTCAACAAGCTGTTTGACTGTGGGAGCATCTTAGCCAAGTTGTGCTCAACCAATGATCACACTTTGCAGCAGTGGCCACTGGACAGGGATCAGAGCAGTCAGTGGAAGTCAATGCAAAAGAAACAAAACCAGATAATGTCGGAAACACTCAGCCGGTCAGGCAGCATCTGTGGAGAGAGAAAGAGAGTTAACGTTTCAGGTCGAGGACCTTTCATCAGAACTGGAAGATGTTAGCGATGAATAGCTTTTAAGCAAGTACAGAGCCAGGGAAAAGGGGAGGAGGAGGGGGAGAACAAAAGGGGGAAGGTCCTGTGATCGGGTGGAGGGCAGGAGGGATTAAAAGACAAAAGGGATGATGGTGCAAGACAAAATGAGATGATCATGGGACAAGTAAAGAAACCGAAACTGGGTCCAGAGGAGGTGTAAATGGTTACAGCAGAATAGCAGAGGAGGTGGGAAGCATGAAAATCTGGCGAAGAGAAAACTCCCGTGGCCCAGGAATGTGGCAGCAGATAGGCTGATCGTTTCCAATGCAAAATAATATTGGGTGAGGTGCAAAACGGACTGCTTTTTTACATTACAGACCCAAGCCCATTTCACCCCCTCCTTTCCAGTTGCGTTACCAACCGGTATACAAAATATTTACTACAACACATCAAGTTGGAATACTCTGTCAAATGAATGGTGACGATAATCCTCATCTGAGGTTATTGGAATTGGTATCCTGAACGACTGGCATTAGCAGTCATTTTCTCATTGCCGGCTTGTCAATGCAAAAACCACGCATGCACGATATTTTGAATGGCCCACGGAACTCCCAAAAAAATTAGCGGGCGCATTGACCGCAAATGGTCCACGACGTTCTCTCAGTACCAGATGTTCAGACATGTGGCCGGATGCCATTCTGAAACCCACATAAGCCTTTCAGCAGAACATGGATGGATGATTGGTCCTACCAAGGTAAATACTTTGGGAACCTTTCGCAATTGTCCATATTTTCCGCCCATTCATTCAATTTGAGGAAGTCCGGTGACCTAGTCTGCGACACACGGACAGCTGCCCTGCTCTTGACTGGACTGGTCATCGTACATATGAGCGAGAGCTTTCAAAGTAAGAGTGCACTACAGGTGCAAACATCGACTGAACTGAACAGGGAGAACGCAAAAATAAAAAAATGACAGCTAGAGACTAATGCACAGTGAGCCGCTGCCGCTTAAGGTTAGACTGTGTTTTAGCCCCTTCAGTAAGTCACTGATAAGAAGGCAAACAGGAATTGAATTGTACAGTGCTGTGTCAGAAGCAGGCAAGTGGCTGCAAGGAAACTTGGCCAAGTGCGGACAGTCTATCCAGTCCGTCAAGGCTTTCCTTTCCCCTCGTGTGGAGCCACCCTGTGTTGGTTGGAAGCCGCTCGCACATTTGAAAAGAGCGCCGTCAATGGAGAGATTGCCGTGCCACGTGGCCTTGTGCGGGGGAATGAGGGCTGTTGGAGTAAAGAAAGAGACTTTCCAGTGTCTGGGCCTGCGGCAAGGCTGTAATAATTGGGATCCGGTGTGACTCGCAGGAGAGTGGAGTCTCTGTTCAACTCACCCCAAGAGCCTTATTTTTTTTTACCAGCAGTGGGATCAATGGTCTTTCGAATGGTGACTTCTCACTGCGCCCTTTGATCTACCGGCATTGACTGCGAGAGAATTATTTAAGTTTTCACACATGCAACTTCTGATTTTTAAATTAATTTATAATTATTCTATAATTTAAAAAAAATCTTTTGTTTCAATATAATTGATCCTGATTCCCAGTTTAACAGTTGAAAAATCAAGTTTCACGACTGCAACTTTTAGATTCAATCAGTGATTCCACAGGAAACTTTTAAACTACTGGAAATTCGCACCTCGATGCTCTGCCCATCAAATATCGGGATCTCGACATCAATTTGTCGTTGATTCACCCAACCATCATCTTATCTGACTTCTGACTTTAAAATCTAGTTTTTCTAACGTACTGTCAACTCTCTACTCCCTGTGTTCTCATATTAGCATGTAACCACATCTGTGTAACTTTGTTTCCCTGTGTCCATTCGCGGCGCATTTTGGCTGCCGCTCCGAACCAGGGCCCATCATTTCTATTTCCTCTTTTCTCTCTTTTTTTTCTTTTTTCTTTACGCCTCCCGACATCATGCCTCCTTTCTCTTCTCCACCCTTGGGTACTCGACCATCGCAAACCCAAATTCCTCAGTACTCATCATCTTTCCTATTATCCTACCATCATCCTAGACCTGATTCCCTCGTAAATAATTCTACAGCTTCCCTCTGTGCCTGCCTTGGCATCCTCCAAAAGGCCCACTGAGGCACTCGTCGCTGCCTCCTAACGAGTAGCAATCCCAATTGCCCCATCCTATTCTCTTCCCACCCTTCCTGTCCGATGCGCCTGCTGTGGGCTAATCTTGCCATCATCCTTCCGGTCCCTCCTTGCTCTGCCCCTTTGGACTCTGCCAGCAAATTGGGTATCTCTTCGCATTCCCCATCAAAATGTACGTTCATTTCTAAATAAGGGCCTTGTCACCCATGAGCTTATTGTGGACAATCACACTGGCCTTGACGGAGACATGATTGAGGGGTGATGACCAATGTTCCCTCTAATTTTTTTTTGGGTGTGTGGCCTCTTTAACAGGCTGTGCAGTCCATTCAAATTTCTGCGCATGCGCGTTTTTTCCATTTAAAAGCCACCGAGCAGCCTGCGCGGATCCTCCTGACCACTGTGCAGCTGCGCAACTTAACGGGAACATTGGTGACAACTCCTTTCCCCTCAATGAAGCTTCTCTGCTTGGCCATACTTCCCACCATTTGCCCTGCATCCCACTCCGTTACCTCTGGTGTCCCCGAATGATCTATCCTTGGCCCCCTCCTAGTTCTCATCTACACGCTGCCCCTTGGCGACATCATCCAAAAGCACAGCATCAGTTACCACATGTACGCTGATGACACCCAGCTCTACCTCACCACCGCCTCTCTCAACCCCTCCATGGTCTCTAAATTGTCAGACTGCTTGTCCGACATCCAGTACTGGATGAGCAGAAATTTTCTCCAATTAAATATTGGGAAGACCAAAGCCATTGTTTTCGGTCCCCGCCACAAACTCCGTTCCCTAGCCACTAACTCCATCCCTCTCACTAACATCTGTCTGAGGCTGAACCAGACTCTTCGCAACCTTGGTGTCATATTTGACCCTGAAATGAGCTTCTGTCCACGTATCCGCAGCATAACTAAGACCGCCTATTTCCACCTCCGTAACATCGCCGTCTCCGTCCTTGCCTCAGCTTATCTGCTGCTGAAACCCTTATCCATTCCTTTATTACATCTAGACTTGACTATTCCAATGCACTCCTGGCTGGCCTCCCTAGCTCTACCCTCCATAAACTTGAGGTCATCAAAAACTCTGCTGCCCGTGTCCTAACTCGCACCAAGTCCCATTCACCCATCTCCCCTGTGCTCGCTGACCTACATTGACTCTCAGTTCGACAACACCTCGATTTTACAATTCTCATCCTTTTTTTTTCAAATCCCTCCATGGCCTCGCCCCTCCCTTTCTCTGTAATCTCCTCCAGCCCTACAATCCCCCAAGATCTCTGTGCTCCACCACTTCTGGCCTCTTGAACATACTCAATTTTAATCGCTCCACCATTGGTGGCCATGCCCTCAGCTGCCTAGATCCTAAGCTCTGGAATTCCCTCCCTAAACCTCTCTGCCTCTTTACTTTTCTTTCCTCCTTTAAGGCACTCCTTAAAACCTACCTCTTTGAGCAAGCTTTTGGTCATCTGCCCTAACATCTCCTTATATGGCTCGGTGTCAGATTTAGTTAATGCTTCTCTGAAGTGCCTGAGGACATTTTACTATGTTAAGGGCCCTATATAAATCTAAGTTGTTGTTGTTAATAAAATAGCTGAAGACGATTTTCCTCGTACCTCAAACTTGGAGCTTTATATTCATGGCCACATGCTTCTCTGACAGATGGCTAGGCCTAGCCTAGGTGCTTGTGTCCTTTGAGATACTGCCAGCTATTGTGAAAGGGTTGGGGAGGAGGAGAGAGGTCACTAACAGATTTATGGCGATGAGATCGTATGGGTAAAGTTGCTCAGGGCCCTGTTTATTTCTCCACTTCTCTCATGTGCCATCCGCTTGAAGGGATAATTACTTGTCCTAGCCCTTTTTGTGCTACCCTGGATCAGGCGTATTCCCCAGACATTCACCTTCAACTAAAGTTAGAGATAGCCGAATTCTATAAGACACTTAATTGGGTCTAAAGGTCCAGGCTATCTCTCCCTAAAGGAAAGGAATGACTTGAAGATGTTACCATCCTCCAGATAGCACTTTTAATAAGTTTAACTAGACTGTAACCTTCTGGATATTATGAGGGTCCGGAATACTCCCCCAGAATTCTGTAACTCCTCACCAAAGAGTTTGCGAGTTTGATACAGAAATACTCTGAGACAATTCTAAAAATATATAGATTTATTAAAGAACTGACATGTAGTTAACAGCTGGTGAGTCAATCACAACTTTAACAGTTCAAAAACAAATAGCTTACATTTCTTATTCTCAGAGATCCTTATTCTCAAATCTTAACTTCGCTACATTTTTACATTTCTTATGATTTCTAACCCAGGATATCTACCAAAATCAAATAAAAGCACCTTTTTGATCCCCGAGACTCAAAGAGTTAAAAACTTACAGAGCCTGCCTCTGAAGTTGAGAATCGCTTGCCCCTTCCAGTGACTTCTGACTTTCTATCTGAAAGTTCCATATTTTATACCCTTTTTGCAGTGGTATATCCTTTGAAGTTTTCTGCTGCTGTAAGCTAATTATCTTTAGTCATTCTTTCTGTTGACTTCTTTCTAATCTTACTGTCAGTTCAGCTGTTAACTTGCAGAATCCTGTCTCTACCTTTAGGTGTTCAAATTTTATCATAAAAAATGGTTATGACTGATGTATCTATTTGATGCCATTCTTATGAAGTTCTTTCATTCAATTTTTAAATCACCTTAGCTGTTTGTAAGCAGACGTCGTGTCTCCTAACTGTTCTATTTTCAACACAAACACAATGTGATTGCTTGGTGCATCTACTGAAGTCATATTTACAATGTCTTCTGTTTGTACCTTTTATAATATGTAAATCAAAAACACTTCAACTAGGGTGTTCTATGCATTTCTTAGCTACTTCAATGGTTATATCACAGACATCATGTCTGCTTGTTTCATTTGATGTGATATTTATCAAAGGCACATGGTTTTTTAATATTTTGTGTTTCTGTTCAAAGTGTTAGTTTTTAACACTTTAAACTGGGTATTGGTATTGTGTTTCTCCAAAACTGCAGACTTCTTGGAAATTCCAACCCTTTGCTTCAATAGGGCCGTTGTCTCAGTGTCAACAATCGATTCCCATTTCAAAAGCTTGTATGGTGTTTACAGCTTTGTGTCAACACATCATTTTATCTCAGAAGCCTATATTCTGTTTACAGCCTGTGTCTTTGAGGTTTTTAGATTTTTAAACACAGTTTTCATGTTTTAATAAAGTCAAAAATTCCTTTCATAGGATGGTGTATCATTCTGAAATATGGCTATTCCTTTACACGCCTCTGCCATTACTGGTGCTGTTAATTCAAGTCATTGGCTTTCACTCCTGTGCTGGGGTTTGGTATCGAAATAAGAGGGAAGTTCTGTTTCTGAAATGGAGGACGTGGACCTGGAATTTTAGTCTCATCCGACCGAGTGTGCACAAAACGAGCCTGTAGTGAGCACAACACTTGTTGCTCCTGGTTCATTTGCTGTTAAGCAAATGGTTGATGGGGTGGAGCAGACCCTGGGCAGCAAATGGGCACTTAATGTAAATTTAGCATAAAAACAGAAAATGCTGGAAATACTCAGCAGGTCAGGCAGCATCTGTAGAGAGAGAAACAGAGTTAACGTTTCAGGTCGATGACCCTTTGTCAGAACTGAATTGTTAACTCTGTTTCTCTCTCTCTACAGATGGTGCCTGACCTGCTGAGCATTTCCAGCTTTTTCTGTTTTTATTTCAGATTTCCAGTATCTGCGGTATTTTGCTTATGTAAATTTAGGACTTAATAAAGTCTTCTATATTTAAGGTGTAATAGAGCTATTAATAACTAATTTTTATACAGAAAAAGTACTTGTGTTGTGTTACAGGGGGGTCGCAGAATTTTTATAACACAGGAGGGGGCCTAGGAAGCAAAAAGTTTGAGAACCCCTGTCCTAGACTATAGTTTATAATGTATCATTTAGATCATACTTACCATGACCATTATTTTACTTTTTATTTGTTCTATTGCATTCCTTACCAGTATTTTACAGCCTTTATAAATGTTTGATGACATTTTGTAAAAGGGCTTTTAGGTGTAAACTAATTCCTTTTAGGTAACGACTACAATCGTCTCTCATTCATTTATACCTAGTACATCCATTACAATGGCAAATCCTGTGGGGTGCCTGGAAATGGAACTAAGCAGCGGAATCACCGGCAATGTTGGTATCACAGCAACCATGTCATTATTTGCTGTTTAGTTTAATGTCATTGA
Source organism: Somniosus microcephalus (assembly GCF_052327205.1). NCBI lineage: Eukaryota > Metazoa > Chordata > Chondrichthyes > Squaliformes > Somniosidae > Somniosus > Somniosus microcephalus. Next base: position 287,100,231 of record NC_140991.1, read on the forward strand.
CTATACCACTCAAAGTAAGGTGTGAGGCACATGGCACTTTCTTTCAAGTTGCGTCAAATCTCTTCATATATCTTACTTAAAACAATCCTTTTATTCAGCCTGTCTGGAACTTAATTGAAGATAAAGGGGTTGGAATGCCATCAGGGCAGTTTGCGGGCTTGAAATGGACACCCCAATCGTGGGACCGAAGGCGGGTCTAAAATTGGGCCTCAGCCCTCGTTAATATTAATTAGGTGAGCTGCCGACACCTATCGCACCACCACTAGCAGCTCGCCCGTTTAAAGTAAGTGAGCATCAGGTCTCTTGCCTCATCGGGAGTGCCTGAAGGTAAGTCCGAGGGAGGGGCCGAGGGGGTGGTGGTGTGGAGTGGTAATGATCGGGAGGTGATCGGGATGCTGTGGGGTCGGGGATTGGAGAATGGTAGTGGGGCTGAGCGCAGGCTGGCAGCTGCCCTAAGTAAAGTCCTGAGAGTACTCCTGCTCCTAGCTCTACATTGAGGTAAGTACATTAAAAGAAACATACTTTTAAGGACTTCCGGTTAGGCCGCATATGAACCAAGTTATCTTGAGCAGAGCAGGCCCGATTTCCAGAATGGGTCCTAAAACAGTGTTAGGCCCCTCAATACCTAACACCTGTTTTAGGGAGCTGCCAGGGAGGCCTGAAAAATCACCTGACCCAAAATGGAGTTGGACGTCTTTTGGACATCCTTGGGGCACCGGACATAGCCTCGTGAAATTGGCCCTTTTTACTCTGTTTTCTACCTGGAAAATGGGCGCAACAAGGTCCAATTCCTTCCCCTTTGTGTTTCCGCTGCTCTAGTGGTCAGTATGGTCTAATAGTCAATATGGTTTAATGGTCAGTATATTCTAGTGGTCAGCATAGACTTGGCTCCAGGCTGCATGACAAAGTTCATTTTGATTTGGAGATAAAGGGAGGAATTTTAACCTAAAAAAAACAGGTGGATTTGGAGCGTGGGAAACCCACCTCCAACCTGCTCACTTCTAGTTTTAACGGAGGCGGGACTAGAAGTAGGATAGGGGCGGGTGACCAACCCACTCCTAGTAGGCGGGATGCCAATTTAAATATTATAATGAGGCTGGATGCCTCCTTTTTAACCATCATTTTGTTTTTAACTGCATGTGGACGGGTTTGACACAATTTGTAAAACCCGGCAGTTACAAGGTGGGGACTGCTGGATCCAAGAGGTAAGTGCCTTTATACCTACCTCCTGGATCCGGGGTCCCTACCTAACCCACCCTTCGAGATCGGAAACCCCCCTGACGAGGCCTCCGATCAACCCCCAGGCCCCTTCCCCCCACCCCGATGATGCTGAGGCCGGCCACGATCTTCCCTCGCCCCCGATCTTCCCTTCACCCACCCACATCCCCCCATCATCTGGAGGCCGGCCACGATCTTCCCTTCACCCACCCCGATCATCGGGCTCCGATTCTCTCTGCTCGATCCTCTGCACCAACCTCCCTCCCCTCCCACCCAATCTTTTTAAGGGCCGGCCCAACCTCCGATAGTCTGCCCGACCCCCCCGATCCTTTTAATGGCCTGGCCCCCACACGAACCCTCCCTCCCTCCTCTGTGCGACCTAGTGCTGCAGGTCTACTCGCCCGCAGCCAGCCAGCCTCTCAATCTGGCTGGCTGCGGGCGGGAAACTGAGGCCACGCATGCAAATCAGGCCCTGCCGTTAAAGTCGGCAGGGCCTGCGGGAAAAACAGCCTCCCAGTTTTCCTGACCGCCTCGGAGCCCCCCACCCCCAACCCACCTTCCTCCTTAAAATCCAACCCACAGAATCAAAATCTTGAACGCTTACCCTCAGTTATAGGCTCATTAAATAATACTGCTTAGTACACTACATTTTGCATTAAGTGATGCATTTGAATCAACATTCATGTTGGTTTATGATGTACTTATGTTCCTATTAGACCATCTGGTATTCTGTTTTTTAACTGCATCAAGGAAAAGAGGTCTCTATATACCATCTCCTCCTTTGGCAATCTCATTGTGGGTTTTAGGCTGTTATAGACTCTTGTAGAACTGTACATGTGGATAGATACACAGAAGTAGATTTCCAACTTCTCACCTGGCAGTTTATTGGCATTGTGAATCAGTTATAGAAAACATCCGATTTTCATTTCCATGTCAGACGGTTTCTATAATGGTTTGAGTGTCAGCCGTGGTTCACTCTCTCCTCTGAGTCAGAAGGTCGTGGGTTTGAGTCCCACTCCAGAGACTAGAGCACATAACCCAGGCTGACACTCCAATGCAGTACTGAGGGAGTGCTGCACTGTTGGAGGTGCCGTCTTTTGGCTGAGAGGTAAAACTGAGGCCCCATCTGCCCTCTCAAGTGGACGGGCAAGATTCCATGGCACTATTTCGAAGAAGAGCAGGGGAGTGCTCCTCGATTTCCCAGCGAATATTTATCCCTCAACCAACATCACTAAAACAGATTATCTGGTCATTATCACACTGATGTTTGTGGGACCTTGCTGTGCGCAAATTGGTTGCTGTGTGTCCTACATTACAACAGTGACTAACTTCAAAAGCACTAAAATGGCTGCAAAGTGCTTTGGGACATCCTGAGGTCATGACAGGTGCTATATAAATGCAAGTTCTTTCTTTTTGACCCGCAGAACCAATCTTAGTCTGGGCAGCAAGTTGAAAAATGATCCCAATATTCCTTTAAAAAGTCGCAGGCACTTTGGCTCCATCTGTTTTCTGTCTGTTGAGGGATTCCTATTGGCTGGGAAGTTGTGGTTAAGACTAACAATAAATGTACAAGTTGTCACAGAAATCTAGCATTGTTCCAGATGGATATTTAATGGACGTTGCTCCCTCAGTCACCTATCTAGCCTCAGTCTACTGGGCGCTCTAAGTGTAATAAACAAGAGGGTGGGTTGTGGAAGTCGCTAAACATCAGTGTTCATGAAAGGTGAACAGAAAGCTGTCAAGAACTTCAATTATTCAGAATCCATATGGTCACATAATTGTTTTGTGTCTGGCTGACCGAATGAATGTCAGTGTAGTCACACACAGTATTTGCTTTTAATCATCAGCTCACACCTTGGCAAAGGCGACCGCTTTTGGGAGTCACACTGAAGGAACCAATAATAGAGGTCAGGTAAATCTAAAATGTCATGTTGTGTAATACCTGCGACTCTTGGTTTGCTGGGGAAATGCTCATTTTTCTAAACCATCTGGTTATTCAAAATTCGTGGCTGCATTTGGCACCTGTAGCCCCCCCGGCTGTGGGTAATAACTCCCAACCATAGCGTTTGAAAAGGCTTAAAAATGCATTTTGGTGAGCATCCAATGCTAGGCCCAATTCTTCATCATGAACAATTCACTAAAAATGACTCCAGATACTTCTGCAGCTTTGGCCCTGGGGAAGTTAATGAATGTTGTTTTAACATTATTACCCAAAAAGGTGACCTCATCTGCCTTATTCAAAAAGTGCTCAAGTGTTTATACTTTAATATTACTTTATAATTTTGCACATGAAACAGCAAAGTTTATAGTTTGAGTTTGATTGTCTTTGGCAAATATAAATTGAACGAATCCAGACATTTAACCCTAAATGGAATTGCTGCCAGAGTGATGGTACTAATCGTCCTCATGGGGAATATGAGTACCAGGCTCCATAAACTTGGCTTATGTTCCCTTGAGTTGGAAGGTTGAGGGATGATCTAATCAAGGTGTTTAAAATGATAAAGGAATTCCATAGGTTAGATACAGAGATACTGGGCTGAATTTTAATGTGGAAGAGCGGGTGGGTTTGGGAGCGGGTGAGGGGTTAAAACTGGCGAAATTGACAGCGCGTCGGGAGGCCGGCTTCAACCCGCCAACTTCCGCATTTGATTCCAGCGCGTTAAGCTGCCTGTGCGCAACGAGCTCAGGGGGGGACGTACAGGCAATTTCTATATGCTAACCACTCAATTCGAGTGGTATTGACACACTGTTTTCACTTTAACGTCGGGCCCATGGGTTTCCCGGGCTTCCCGAAACCCACCTGCGAAATCAAGGCGAGTACACAGCGGCAATTGAGAAGCAATCTCAGTCAAAAATGCCAATTAATATTCAGTACTCACAGCCGCTTTCTTACCTGCAAGGAGGGAAAGAGGAGACGTTATGAGTGAGTGTAATGGTATGTGTTCATCTGATGGATGGAGTGCATTTGGTGAGGATGACTGTGAGGGAATGGCTTGACATTGCATAAGGATGAGGGGGAGTGGGAGTGGTGGATGGATAGATGGGAATGTGAGGAAGTGCAAGGAAAGAAGAATAGGTGCACCTGCAAGGTAAGTGGGTGTGAGGAGTGATGTGCTGGAGTAGGCTTGAGAGTGCAGAGTGAGGGGGATGGTGGGGGGTAGGGTGATGCACACAGCAGGATGTAGGTTAATGTGCCATTGTATTCACCTTTCTTGACCTACTTAGGTCAATAAAGCGCTTTCTGCACTGAATCCAGGGGCGTGGCACCACACTCCTGCTGCTGACCTCCTCTGCTACCTCCAACCACACCTTCTCGGTCTCCGCTGCAGGCTTCTTCCTCCCATTGGTAGGGAAGAGTATCTCTCTCTGATTCCTCACAGTCCCCAGCAGCACATCCAGGGAGGCGTCACTGAAAGGAGGCACAGCCTTTGCTCGTCCGGACTCCATTCTGTCACTTGCTTCTCTTTAGTTCCCAACTCCAAACTCCTTCAAATTGCATGTTTGGATTGGCCCTTTAAATACTGGAGTTGAGATTGCATCATGCGGGCCCACACCACGCCCGCTGCTGCTGACTAGACACGAAACTGGGAAGTAAAATGATAATGAGATGGTGGAGTTAAAAAAAAAGCCACTGACAGACGCGCTGCACCTACCTCCAGGTTCCCCGCGTGCTATCGGACCCCACCCCACCTCCGCTCCCAGTGTGTCGCGGAGTTAAAATCGGGACCACTATTTTCTCTGGTGGGGAAATTCAGAACAACAGGGCACAATCTTAAAATTAGAGCTTGGCCATTCAGGAGTGAAATCAGGAAGGACTTTTTCCACACAAAGGGTAGAAATCTGGAACTCTCTCCCGCAAAAGTTTGTGGACACTGGGAGACAATTTAGTGTTTTTGAGACTGAGATCGATACATTTTTGTTGGGTAAGGGTATCAGGACTAAGGGTACAAAGGCAGGAAAATTAAGTTCAGGTACAGATCGACCATAATCTAATTGAATAGTGAATAGGCTCGAGTTGCTGAATGGCCCGCTCCTGTTCCTAAGTTAAAGCCTGAGGGAATGCTGGCTCTTAAACATTCTGTGGGAGAAGTACAATAATATCAATCATGTAAATAGAATGTTGTTTAGAAAAACAGTGATAGCATCTATCAGTTAAAAAGAGCCATTCTATTACCACACGTCAACTAAAAAACATCAGGGTAAGTACTATAATCGGATAAATCACTTGGCACATTTCTGTAGTCTTGGCAACTGAAGAAATCATAGAATCATTGGAAATTAAGTAGATATTTCAAGAAGTCAAAGTACCATAAAGTACAACATGAAAACCTTTGAACACGTGTTATGTTTTCATACACTGTACCTTTGGGTACGTTTTAACAACAACTGCTTGCATTTATATAGCACCTTAAACATAGTAAAACATCCCAAGGTGTTTCATAGGAGCATTATCAAACAAAAAGCTGACACAAAGCCACATAAGGAGACATTAAGGCGGGTTGGTCAAAGAGGCAGTTTTTAAGGAGCATCCTAAAGGAAGAGAGAGAGGTAGAGAGGCGGAGAGGTTTAGGGGGGGGAATTCCAGAGATCAGGGCCCAGTCTGCTGAAGGCACAGCCGCCAATGGTGGAGCGATGAAAATCAGGGATGCGCAAGAGGCCAGAATTGGAGGAGAGCAGAGATCTCTGATGGTTGTAGGCCTGGAGGAGGTTATAGAGATAGGGAGGGGGGCGAGGCCATGGAGGGATTTGAAAACAAGGATGAGAATTTTAAAATTGGGGCACTGTCAGGCTGGAAGCCAGTGTAGGCCAGCAAGCACAGGGGGTGATGGGTGAACAGGACTTGGTGCCAGTTAGAATGCTTGTCACCAACGTTCCCTCGAAGCTGCGTGGCTGCCTATCTGCCAGTCCCGTGCAGTCCGGGACCAGCTTTTCTAATGCTAACTTTCACGCATGTGCAAAATGGTGAATGGGCCGCACACCCAAAAGAAAATTAGGGGAAACATTGCTTGTCTCCCGGGTGTAAATCTGGTGTAGCTCGGCCGCCCATTATAGTTCAACAGAAATTTAAATCAGGTGACTTCTATAACAGGCAGTGAAGACAATAATTGCTTCCTTTGAGTCTAACCCAAATGGTTTGCAGCCAAAAAAGCTCTCGTTCTTTGTCTTGCACCATCATTCTTTTTGTCACTGTCCCTTCTGTCCTTTTCCTGCCTTTTCCCCTAGCTCTGCACATGCTTAAAGAACTGTTCATCTCTAACGTCTTCCAGTTCTGATGAAAGGTCATCGATCTGAAATGTTAACTCTTTTTCTCTCTCCACAGATGCTGCCTGGCCTGCTGAGTCTTTCCTGCGTTTTCTGTTTCTATTTCATACTCCTTTGGCTTCTCAGAATTTTGACATTAGTGAAGTGAGAAATAAATATCAAGGAATTTAAGCAGCAACTGCGGTAACACACTGCTGCTCACAGCCTCTGCCTATACACAGAAATACAACGGTCATCGGGTTCCTAAAATCATTGGCACTTGGAAAAAGTTGGGTTCATTTGGATGGATTCTATTGCCTGTAGAAATTAAAGTGCAGCATTCAGGTTAGTCTCAATTCTCAGGTTCTGAAGGCAGATGGATTTTAAATGAGTTTGGCTGATAACATTGGCAGAACTTCGGACTTTTTCAGCCTTCTGGCAACCAATCTGCCTCAGTTCCTGTTTAAACCCAGCCTTTATAATTCCTTTCACTTCACTTCAACATTACCTCCTGGAAATAACTTCTTTGGATGCTAGTCCCAAGGTAAAACTTAGATCCTAATCCCCTACTCACATTTCGTTTCTGTTCTTTAACAAGCGAAATGAAGGGAAGTAAACCCTGGGGAGAAATTGCACTATTAAAGATGATTTAATATTGATTCTGGCCATGAATATAAGTCTTAGACGAACTGGTTTAATGCATTAACCTTTTCCAGTTTATAGATTTTCCCATATAGCCTCTGAATGTGCGCACCAAACCTCAGTGCCACCCCCACGCTACTGTAAACAAGAATCTCTGAAGTGTATAATTTTAATGACTTTAATCATAAAATCTGCTATGCTTAATCTTAATTGTTAAGCATCTGGCTGTAGACATTAGAGAGTAAAACAAGAATGACAGAGCGGGATTTGCGGTCCAGCCAAGTTTTAAGCCCCAATGCCGGTGCAGGGCCTAGCTGCCTGAGAGCAATATTGTAGTGGTCAGCTCATTCGTGTAATTCTTTACAGCGCCCTCCGCAGCTTGTGCAGGGGCCAACTCAACGGAAGGATGTGGTTTTCACCAGGCTGATACCTGGGATGGCAGGAATGACGTATGAGGAGAGATTGGGTCGATTGGGCTTGTACTCGCTGGAGTTTAGAAGAATGAGAGGGGATCTCTTCGAAACTTATAAAATTCTAACAGGACTAGACAGACTAGATGCTGGAAGGATGTTCCCGATGGTCGGGGAGTCCAGAACCAGGGGTCACAGTCTAAGGATAAGGGGTAGGCCATTTAGGACAGAAATGAGAAGGAATTTCTTCACCCAGAGAGTGGTGAACCTGTGGAATTCTCTACCACAGAAGGCAGTGGAGGTCAATTCATTAAATATATTCAAGAAGGAGTTGGATATATTTCTTAAGGCTAAAGGGATCAAGGGGTATGGGGAGAAAGCAGGGACCGGGTACTGAATCTGGATGTTCAGCTATGATCGCATTGAATGGCGGAGCAGGCTCGAGCGGCCGAATGGCCTACTCCTGCTCCTATCTTCTATGTTTGTGTCCATGGCCTCGCCCCCCCTCCCTATCTCTGTAACCTACTCCAGCCCTATGACGAACGATCCCTCGAAGCTGCGCAGTCACGCTGCCACGCAGCTGTCTGCCGGTCCCGCGAAGCCCAGGACCGGCTTTTCCAATGTGACGTTTCGCTCGGCAGCCAAACCAGGGGTCCTTAACGGGACCACTGGAGGCTGAATCCCAAAAGGTAAGTTGAACGTTGTTTACTTACCTTATTGTGGCATTGGGAGAACAAGTAGTGTTCCCCCCGGTTCCACATCAGATCCATGGACTGTTGCCGGCCACGGCTCCTCTTTCCTTCCCCCACTCTCCCCGATTGCCTCTTAACCCCCCACCCACCACACTCTGGTGGGGCCCTCGGCTGGTGTCCTGGCTTGCTGATCTTGTTGCACCCCCCCGCCACTGGCGAGCTGCCCATAGGGGCGTGAATGGCATTTGCAGATCACCAGTACTATCCTAATGAGGCTGGTGGCCCAATTTGCCACGGTCCTGCCACAGTAGCTGCGTGCGCTGAACCAGGATAGCACTCCGCTCTAATTCAAGTGTGGTCCAATCTCAAGGGCACTATTTTATATTTTGTTATCAGCAAACATTTATCACCAGAACTCTGGTTGAGTTGTACCAGCAACATCGGGGTCAGTTTAAAACATTCCCATTGGGCGGGACTCGGGTGGAAGTGGGTGGGTCGGATGTTTTACACCCCGCATGATTTTCCTTTCTCATGGCGGGGTGTATAACCAACTACCAATCTACTACCGTCCATTTTGCGCCCCTGCTTAAGTTTAATTTGAGGCACGAGGAACAGGTGACTTTGGACCCATGGGTCTGGATATTTATTGGGGTGCGTTATGTAGGCGGGCGGGTGGAGATTCGGATGGGAAACCTGGAAGTCTGGATTTCCCCAGATGCTGTGGAGTTTTAACACTCCACAGCGTGCGTCTTTTGGCCCTGACAGGCTCTCTGCCCGGAAGTCAGCCTGATTGACAGGCTTGGCTTCCAGTCGGGCAGGGAGCACTCCTCAGCAGGCCGCAGGACCAGGTAGGTCCGATCCATGACCCAGTGGGGGGGTTCCAATCCCGGGGGGGGTTCCGGTCCCAGGGGTTTCTGATCCTCTACCTCAGTGGGGGGGGGGTCCAATTCCAGGGGGCGCCCGAACCCTGACCCGGGGGAGGGGGGCTCCGATCCCCGGGGGTCTTTGTATGTGGTGGTCTGATGGGAAGGGGGTGCTTGGGGGGCCGGGGGGGGGGAGGAAGCACTCCTACTCCTCCTGGCCCACAATTAGTGCTCTAAGAGCACTTACCTTCTCCGCAAAGCTGTCCTCGACTTGCTTCAGTTGCCAAGTTTCCCGAGGCCTGGGAAACCTAGCCGCTCACAGTAAAACCTGCAAAGCAGGTTAAATCAGAGCCATCCTGCCTCATTAACATATTTAAAAGGCCAACCCACCTCCTAGGAAGGTGTTGGCTGCCCGCCCCTTGTCCCGCCTCGGTAAAACCTGGAGGTCGGCGAGTTGGAGCCGGCTTCCCGATGCACTCTGAATTTTCCTCATTTAATCACCCAATCCCACGTGCTCACCCACGTTAAAATTCCCTTCATGGTTCCCAAAGCTCTCGCCATGATTAGTCAAGAACTCCATTATCGTGGAATTATGGAACTACCAGGATGGTAGAGGGCAAATTAAATGGACCTTGGTCTTTTTTTGTCTAGCAATTCCTGTGTTTCTATGAATTTCACCCCCATTACATCTGCACTGCATGATTTTGGATTTAAAAAAACCATGACAACAATATAACAGTTCCACATTTTGAATGTACTGTCTCGTATTCAAAGGGGCATAAATGAGCCTTTCTACTTCGACATACAAGAGTTGTTAGAGTGCACACCAGCGTTGAGCTTCCCACGTTGGGTCATTAGTAGCTTTGCCTCAGCCACAAATACATGAAGGTAACAAGCTTCATTGGAGAGGTGACCTCTAATTACTGAGCAGGTAGTTAGAAAGGTCGTGATAGCATGGAATAACACTGGCAGAATTCTTTCATTCAAATACAATTATTTCCTCAAGGTTGATTCAGCTGATGGCATTACAAGCATCAAAATTGAGCTAATGTATTTTTTCTACAATTTCCAGTTCAAAATAAAAATCCTTACTCGCAGAATGATGATGGTAGAGAAGCAATGACTAGCATTTAGAGTTAATTATATAATTTACAGCAAATATACATTTCTTTAAGGCACAAAAACCCCATAGGAAAAGTGGTCCAACCGTGGCTAACAAAAGAAGTTAAGATAGTATTAGATCAAAGGAAGAGGCTTATAATGTTGCCAAAAACAGTAGTAAGCCTGAGGATTGGGAGGATATTAGAATTCAGCAAAGGAGGGCCAAGAAATTGATTTAAAAAAAGGGAAAATAGAATATGAGAGTAAACTAGCGAGAGACATAAAAACAGACTGAAAAAGCTTCAATAGGTATGTAGAAAAGAAAAGAATAGCGAAAGTAAATGTGAGTCCCTTACAGGCTGAGACAGGAGAAATTATAATGGGGAATAAGGAAATGTAGGAGAAATTAAACAAATACTATGGGCTGGATTTTATCAATGGAGGTGAGTAGGAGGCGGGACTCCCACTTTTGGGGTTGTAGTCTCGCCTCCATCGAGTTGTGGCCAACCCACTCGATTTTCCCTTGATTGACTTTGTTGAGCCCGCCCAGCAGGCTCAGCAGGCCAATTAAGGACCACCCGGTAACAGGTGACGTCACAGATTGACATTTCATTTGTCAAGAGCTTTTGACAGATGAAATATCAGCGTTTGACAGCTCTTTGAAGCTGTCAAACACTGACAATCTGTACTCTAAGTTAATTCCTTCCCCTCAGGCTGATTTAGAGATCCCTCCAGAACAGAAAGCAGAGGCTGCAGCTTTTGACAGCTCGCGGCCATTCTGCTTTCTGTGCCGGTGGGCTAAGGGACTCCCGAGACCTGAAGGAAGGAAGCCTGCATTAGTAAGTAAAGGTAAGTAAAACTTATTTAAACACTTTACACACACCAAACACACTTACCTCTGCACTCACGCACCCATCACTCACCTGAACACCGGACATCTCGAACCCTCCAAGTCCTTCATCCCGATGGTCTGCCTCGCTAACTTGGCGTGGTTTGGAGCCGTCGGGAATCCCAAACTTCAGGGATTAAAATAGGGATTAGGCTAAAAATTGCCTGTTAACTATGTGTTAACAGGCAGTTAATTGGCGCTAATCTCCTTCCTGCCTCGGGAAGGCGGCTCCCAGTACAGGTCAGGTACCCGTCTCCTGGGAAACGGGCATGGAGGCGGGTTGGGGGCGGGATGGGTTCGTGCCCCCCGATTTTGCGATTTTAACACCCCACACGCCTCCATTCCCGCCTCCACGGCCCTGGGAAATTCTAGCCGTTTGTGTCTGTCTTCACGGAAGAAGACGCAAAGAACTTCCCGGAAATAGTGGAGAACCAAGGCTCTAGCGAGAATGAGGAACTGAAAGAAATTAGTATTCATAAAAAAAAGTACTGGAGAAATTATTGGGACTGAAAGCTGATATATCCCGTGGACCTGATAGCCTACATCCTAGGTTTTTGAAGTAGTTGGCTATAGAGATAGTGGCTGCATTGGTTGTCATTTTCTAAAATTCCATAGATTCTAGAACGGTTCCCATGGATTGGAAGGTAGCAAATGTAACCCCACTATTTAAGAAAGGAGGGAGAGAGAAAATGGGGAACGACAGACCAGTCAGCCTGACATCAGTAGTAGGAAAAATGCTAGAATCTATTATTAAGGACGTGGTAACAGGGCACTTAGAAAATAATAATAGGATTGGGCAGAGTCAACACGGATTTATGAAAGGGAAATCGTGTTTGACGAGTTTTTTGAGGTTGTAACTAGTAGAATAGAATTGGGGGAACCAGTGGATGTACTGTATTTGGATTTTCAGAAGGCATTTGATAAGGTGCCACACAAGAGGTTAGTAAACAAAATTAGGGCTCATGGGATTGGGGGTAATATACTAGCATGGATTGAGGATTGGTTAACAGGCAGGAAACAGAGAGTAGGAATAAACTGGTCATTTTCAGGTTGGCAGGCTGTAACTAGTGGAGTACCGCAAGGATCAGCGCTTGGGCCTTAGCTATTCACAATCTATATCAATGATCTGGATGAGGGGACCAAATGTAATATATCCAAGTTTGCTGATGATACAAAACTGGGTGGGAATGTAAGTTGTGAGGAGGATGCAAAGAGACTTCAAGTGGATATAGACAAGCTAAGTGAATGGGCAAGAACATGGAGAAATGTGAAGTTATCCACTTTGGTAGGAAAAATAGAAAAGCAGAGTATTTTTTAAATGGTGAGAGATTGGGAAATGTTGGAATTCAGAGGGACCTGGGTGTCCTTGTACACGAATCACTGAAAGTTAACATGCAGGTACAGCAAGCATTTAGGAAAGCAGATGGTATGTTGGCCTTTATTACAAGAGGATTTGAGTATAAGAGTAAAGATGTCTTACTGCAATTATATAGGGCCCTGGTGAGACCACACCTGGAGTTGTGTAGTTTTGTTCTCCTTACCTAAGGAAGGATATACTTGCCACAGAGGGAGTGCAACGAAGGCTCACCAGACTGATTCCTGGGATGGGGGGATTGTCCTATGAGGAGAGATTGAGTAGACTAGGCCTGTATTCGTTACAGTTTAGAAGAATGAGAGGTGATCTCATTGAAACATATACAATTCTCACAGGGCTTGACAGGGTAGATGCAGGGAAGATGTTTCCCCTGGCTGGGGAGTCTAGAACCAGGGGTCACAGTCTCAGAATAAGGGGTCGGCCATTTAGGACTGAGATGAGGAGAAATTTCTTCACTCAGAGGGTGGTGAATCTTTGAAATTCTCTACCCCAGAGGGCTGTGGAGGCTCAGTCGTTGAATATATTCAAGACAGAGATCAATAGATTTTTGGATATTAAGGGAATCAAGGGATATTGGGGATAGTGCAGGATAGTGGCGTTGAGGTAGAAGATCAACCTTGATCTTATTGAATGGCGGAGCAGGCTCGAGGGGCCAAGTGGCCTACTCCTGCTCCTATTTCTTATGTTCTTATGAAATAAACATTGTATTGCTGAAGGAGTTTGAAGGTAACAATATGTAAAAGAAAGAAAGACATGCATTTATATAGTGCCTTTTATGGCCTGAGGATGTCCCAAAGCACTTTACAGCCAATGGAGTACTTTTGAAGTGTAGTCACTGTTGTAATGTAGGAAACACGGCAGCCGATTTGTGCAAAGCAATGTCCCACAAACAGCAAAGTGATAATGACCAAATAATCTGTTTTTTAGTGATGTTGGTGGAGGGATAAATATTGGCCCAGGACACTGGGAAGAACTCCCCTGCTCTTCTTCGAAATAATGACGTGGGATCTTTTACATCCACCTGAGAGGGCAGACAGCGCCTCGATTTAACATCCCATCTGAAAAACGGCACCTCCGACAGTGCAACACTCCCTCAGCACTGCACTGGAGTGTCAGCCAAGATTTTGTGCTCAAGCCTCTCAAGAGGGGCTTAAACCTATGACCTTCTGACTCAGAGGCAAGAATGCTACCCACTGAGCCATGGCTGAGAAAACATTACCCTTACACTGGGAAAGGAGTTCCAATGCAGATCAGACAGATGGGATAATATCCGCTGAAATGGCTCAGATGGTTGCCATGGGATCGAATTCAACAACCTCGGTCACTTACATCTCAGCTCCCAAAGGTCACAAGTCCACAGTACAAAGCTGCTCTCAAATTGTGCACTAATTGGCACTAAGAGCACTAAATCAGTACTTGTGCTGTTGGAAGGCAAAGGGACAGATTGTGAGGATAATATCAAACTGATCAAGTGGAACACTCTTCAGGTTTGTGACTGCACAATAACAGGGCTGTTAGCTTACACCTGACCAATGCAGCATATTGTCACTGGGTGGAAAATGGAGAAGTGTTGTGTTGCCTTGCTTCACTCTCTGATCTCACCCTCCTGAATTATAGTATTATATACGTGTTAAGTCCGTGAATGATTGAGACACGGACTAGCAGGAGAGAAACAAAGAGATCTTTACTGGTGAAAGGCATAAACGAATCTAACCAACAGAGGCTCTCTAGCGCCTTTTATACAGGGGTGGTCACTGCCGGTACTGCAGTCTGAGACCAGTTATTCTCTTAAAGGTACATACACATCAATTCCTCCCCTTTTAGATAAACAGTACATAACATTCATTTAACAACTAATGATAACGAATTACAATCACAATTACTAGATACATTGGTTAAGTTTAAGCAATTATAAGTTCAGTCTTTGAGGAGGCTTCCTGATTCTGTCTGGATAACGCCTCTTTGGAGTATCAGGTTCTTCTGGCAATGTTGAGTCGGAATCAATGTCATTGTTTGGTTCATCTGCTTCCAATATTACCGGTTCTGCGGTAGCTGCAATTGGAACGTCGATTTCATTACCAGGTGTATCAGATCGTGGTGTGGAGTTGACGTTTTCCAGTGACTCTAGAATCTGGTCAGCATGGCATCTTACAATGCTCTCCCCAACGTCCACGGTATACATGAGAGGTCCTTGTCGTGTACAAATCGTTCCTGGCTGCCATTTCTCAGTGCGGTAGTCCCGGGCCAAAACTGGTTGACCTATCTTAAAACTCCTGGTCGGCCTTTCATTCATATTCTGAAACTGCCTGTTCTCCACATCTCTTCGGATGTTTGGCTTAACCAAATCCAAGCGGCATCGTAGTCTTCGATTGAAGAACATCATGGCTGGAGTTTGGTTGGTAACCGCATGTGTCGCATTCCGGTAGGCAAACAAGAAGTTGTCCACCTTGTGTTGTAGGGGTATATCTTCATTACACATTGCCTTGATAGCCTTCTTGAATGTTTGGACAAACCTCTCGGCCAATCCATTAGTGGCTGGATGATATGGGGCAGATGTGTAATGCTTAACACCATTGTCCTTTAAGAACCTCCGGAACTCTTCAGACACAAACTGTGGTCCATTGTCAGAGCAAATCTGTTCAGGCAGCCCATTCCTGGCGAATATGGTTTGTAAAACTGCGATAGTTTTTTCCGTGGTGGTTGAGGACATTTTTATTACCTCTGGCCACTTTGAATGTGCATCCACCGCAATTAAAAACATCGAGTCCATGAAGGGACCAGCAAAATCAATGTGCACCCGTTGCCATGGAGATGAGGGCCACTCCCATGGATACAGAGGAGCTTGTGGTGGGGCGTTTTGGACCTTCTGGCATCCTGCACAGCTCTTGGTCATCTCTTCGATTTCTCTATCGATTCCCGGCCACCACACAAACGCTCTGGCTAAGCTCTTCATTTTTACCCCACCCAGATGACCCTCATGAAGCTCATTGAGCACTCTATCCGTCAACTTAGGTGGAATTACTACTCTGGATCCACACATCAAGGTTCCTCTGCACACTGACAGCTGTTCTCTTCTTGGCGAAAATGCTGGCAGCAGTGGTTCGCCATGTGCTGGCCATCCCTTCACCGTTAAATCATAGACCCGTGATAGTGTCGGGTCATTCCGTGTTTCCTTTTCTATGTTTGCATTCGTCACAGGGAGACATTCGACTATGGTCGAGTGGAATAACTCCATTGGATCCACTGCAAGGTCTTCTTCTTCCACTGTCGGCAACGGTAGACGTGACAATCCATCAGCATTTCCATGCTGTTTAGTTCCTTTGTACTCGATGTCATATTGGTGTGCCCCTAGGAAAAGGGACCATCTCTGCAGCCGTTGTGCTGTCATTATCGGTACGCCCTTCTGAGGGTTGAAAATGGAGACAAGAGGTTGATGATCGGTTGGTTAGTAGAGTAAATTTTTGACCGTGCAGATAGTGATTGAACTTCTTCACCCCCCACACTAGGCTGAGGGCCTCTCTGTCAACCTGGGCGTAGTTACGCTCGGCAGAAGTTAACGAGCGTGACGCAAAAGCTATCGGCCTCTCCAAACCATCAAGGAATTTATGTGACAGTACCGCCCCAATGCCGTAGGGAGACGCATCACACGCCAGCCTGATTGGCAGTGCTGGGTTGTAGTGAGCCAATACTTCCTTCGAAGTGATTAAGTCCTTACTCTTCTGAAAAGCACGTTTACAATCATCGCTCCATTTCCATGCTACCCCCGTTCGTAGCAGGGCGTTCAGTGGGTGCAGAATTGTCGACAAATTCGGCAAAAACTTATGATAGTAATTCACCAACCCGAGGAATGACCTCAGTTGCGACACATTTTCAGGCGCTGGGGCCTTAACAACCGCTTCAATTTTGTCAGGGGACTTATGTAACCCCTCTTCATCAATCACGTGGCCACAATACGATATCTGTTTCTTAAAAAATTCGCACTTGGGGCGGTTGGCTCGCAGCCCATGTTCCCGTAGTCTAGTGAGCACCTGTTCTAGGTTGTTAAGGTGTTCACTGTCATCTTCACCTGTTACAAGGATGTCGTCCAAGTAACACTGAGTCCCCAGAATCCCTTGCAGGACTTGTTCCATCGCTCTTTGCCATATCGCCGGAGCCGATGCTACTCCGAATACCAATCGATGATACTGGTAAAGACGTTTGTGAGTGTTTATCGTGAGATACTTCCTAGAGGACTCTTCAACCTCCATCTGCAAATATGCTTGTGCTAGGTCAATTTTTGTAAAACGCTTCCCTCCAGACAGTGAGGCGAAGATGTCTTCTATCCTTGGAAGAGGATATTGTACTGTGTGAAGGACAGGGTTCACCGTCACCTTGAAATCCCCAGATGCGAATCTTCCTTGGCTCTCCGGACTTATTGCTTAACGTTTTCTTCATGACAGGAACGATGGGTGTCGCCCACTCGCTCCAGTCGACCTTAGACAACACGCCCGCCTTCTCCAGATTCTCCAGCTCTGCCTCGACGGCTGGACGAATTGCATATGGTACCGGTCTCGCTTTGAAAAACTTGGGAACTGCATTCTCTTCTATTTTTAACGAGGCGGTTACGCCTTTAAGCATGCCCAGTTCTTGTTGAAATACCTCTTTGGCGTTAGCTAAGATTGTTGACAATCGTCCAGGGGTGACGTCTTCATCTTTTTTACCATCCGCCGTCATTGCATGAATGGAATGCCAATCTAAGTTTATCTTCCTGATCCATTCCCGTCCCAATAACGGTGGTCCACCATTTGGCAGTATGTAGAGATACAATTTCCGTATTTTCTTGCCATTGTATTCAACAGGCACCCTTATTTTTCCTCTGGGGTATACTTTTTGCCCCGTATACGTCGTCAAGACGATGGATGTCTCTCTCAAGGGTATGTGTGAAAATAGCCGCTCATAGTCTCGTCGATTCATGACGGTTAGCGCTGATCCTGTATCCAATTCCATTTTAACTTGGGACCCTGCTATCGTGAGGGTGACCCAAATGGTTCAGTGATCCTCTTTTGTGATTACCTTGTGAAGTTTGAGACAGCTTAATCTCCTGTTCTCGGATTCACTATCGCTCATCTGGTCTTCGGAACTACTGTCCGTCATCTTTTGTACTTTCTTGTACGGTTCCTTAGTAGCCTTTTTGTTGTCGCTGGTCTTCTTCCCAGACCTACAAACTCGTGCAATGTGTCCAATCTTCCCGCATTGTCTGCATATTTTGCCTTTGGACCAGCAGTCCTTCTGGTCATGGTTAGTTCTGCCGCAGCGATAACATTTTGCAAATCCCCGTGTCATTTCGTGGGTGCCGTATTCCTGTGGTTTTTGTTGAATTTCTGCAGCTCCCCTGGCTGCTGCTTCATACAATACTGCCACGCTGAAAGCCTTATCTAGCGTCAGCTCTTTTTCTGCGAGTAACTTCTTCTGTGTTCCTTCACTCAGGAGTCCACAAGCAAATTTGTCCCGTAGGGTATCTGCCAGTCCTGCTCCGAACTGGCAGTGCTTTGATAGCTTGTGTAGTTCCGTAAGATACTCAGCATTGCTCTCATCTTTGTGCTGAGTTCTCCTGTGGAATTTAAATCTTTCTGCTATCAACAGCGGTGCAGGGTTTAAGTGCTCCTGTAGAACAGCAACAATTTCGTTAAAACTCTTCGCCTTCGGTTTGGCTGGAGTAATCAGATCCCGCAATAGGCCGTACGTTCTAGCGCCCATTACGTTTAGCAATATTGATGCCTTTTTCCCCTCCGCTATTTCATTTGCCTCGAAATATACCTCGACTCTTTCCACATACGTGGTCCAGTCCTCTAATGTATTATCAAAAGCAGTGATACAGCCAGTCTTCGGCATCTTGCAAATCTAAAATGGCGCCTCCCGCACTTTGCCTTCTTCCCCGATTTAACAAAATGGTGCCTCCCGTGCTTTTCCTTCTTCCCCGCTGTTGTTAGCGCTGCTTTCCACGGTTTCTTGCGCGTATTCTTTTTCTTTTATTATTCTCCCGTCGTGGAGCAGACCCTGTTAAGTCTGTGTGTTATAGTGATAATTACTACACAGACTACAAGAGTAAATTCAACAGGTCTTTACTGGTTGGAGGTAGGGACTATACTGAATACAATATTACTACACAGTGCTTATATACCGGTGTGGTCACCACCGGTATTACGTATACAGCAGCCAGAGAAAGTAGTACATCTCTTAAGGTGGAACAGGCTTAAGTTCTCTTAAGGTGGAACAGGTTACATACACCACAATCCTCCCTTTTTAGCTTAACAGTCATATCCCCATTTAACATAACATAATAACATATATACATATATAACTTCAGGTATAACAGTTCAAAGGTTCAGTCTCTCAGGAGGCTTTCTGATGCGGCTTGGATAACGCCTCTCAGTAGTCTCTGATTCTTGTTGTTGAGGTGCCTCCTCTATTTGGTTTCCAATGCATTGGGTGTCATCATCATCAAGTACATTCCCTGCCGAGGTAGATGCTTCAGGTTCATTAACGTCTTCCACAGTTGTCTCTGTCACAACCATGGGTTCGACCCTTGCTCTCGACTCTACCAGTTGATCCGCATGACGCCTTATCACATTATGACCAATATCTACTGTGTACATCAGAGGTCCTTGCCTGGCCCGAATTGTTCCGGACTGCCATTTTTCGTTTCCATAGCCCCTTGCCAACACTGGTTGTCCTACGTCGAAAGTTCGAGTGGTCTTGTTGTTAATATGCCGAAACTGTTTGTTTTCCACTTCCCTCCGCACATTTGGTTTTAACAAGTCCAACTTGGACCGCAACCTCCTGTTATAAAACATCATGGCAGGACTTTGGTTAGTCACTGCATGATCGGCGTTTCGATATGACATCAGGAACTTGTCGACCTTGTGTTGCAGCGGAATCTGATCATCGTTCATGGCCTTAATTGCCTTTTTGAATGTCTGGACAAATCTTTCAGCCAACCCGTTTGTCGCCGGATGATATGGGGCAGAGGTATAATATTTTACTCCATTCTTCTTTAAGAATTGTCGGAATTCTTCCGATACAAACTGTGGTCCGTTGTCCGAACAGATCTGCTCTGGCAATCCGTTCCTTGCGAATATTGTTCTTAACACCGCAATTGTCTTTTCTGAAGTACTGGTATTCATCTTGATGACTTCTGGCCATTTGGAATGTGCGTCCACCGCAATTAGGAACATGGAGTCCATGAATGGACCAGCAAAGTCAATGTGTATGCGTTGCCATGGGGCTGAAGGCCATTCCCATGGGTGTAGCGGTGCTATCGGAGGTGCATTTTGCACTTTTTGGCACCCAGCGCAGCTTTTCGTTAACTCCTCAATCTGTTGGTCAATACCCGGCCACCATACATAAGCCCTAGCAAGACTTTTCATTTTAACTCCCCCCAGATGACCTTCATGTCGTTCGTTTAAAACTCTTTCCCTTAACTTGGGAGGAATAATCACTCTTGTCCCGTACATCAAGGTACCATGGCCTTGCCGAAAATGCCGGTAACAGAGGATCACCCCGTGTTGGCCATCCTTTCACTGTCACCTCGTAGACTCTGGACAGTGTCGGGTCATTCCTGGTTTCTCTTTCAATACTTGCATTGGTGACTGGTAAACACTCGATGATGGTCGAATGAAATAACTCAACAGGGTCAACTTTCGTCGTGTCTTCTTCTTCAGGTAGTGGCAGGCGCGACAGCCCATCAGCATTGCCATGCTGCTTCGTACCTTTGAATTCTATTTGATATTGATGTGCCCCTAGGAAAAGAGACCATCTCTGGAGACGCTGCGCTGTCATCACCGAAACACCCTTCTTAGGGTTAAAAATGGATACCAACGGTTGATGGTCTGTCAGAAGTGTGAATTTTTGGCCCTGCAGGTAATGATTAAACTTCTTCACTCCCCATACAAGGCTAAGAGCCTCCCTATCGATCTGCGCATAGTTGCGCTCAGCGGAGGTCAATGATCTGGATGCAAACGCGACTGGCCTTTCCGTGCCATTTGGCAACTTGTGTGAGAGTACTGCCCCAATACCATATGGAGAAGCATCACAAGCCAACCGAATAGGCAGTGTCGGGTTGAAGTGAGCCAACACTTCCTCTGAGGTGATCAATTCTTTGCTTTTGCGAAATGCCTTCTTACAGTTTTCGCCCCATTCCCATGGTACCCCTTTCTGTAAAAGAGCGTTAACGGGTGCAGTACCGTGGATAGATTTGGCAGAAATTTATGGTAATAGTTAATTAATCCTAGAAACGACCTCAACTGAGAGACATTCTCCGGAGCGGGAGCCTTTACAACTGCCTCAATCTTGTCAGGAGACTTATGAAGCCCCTCCCGGTCAATGACATGGCCACAGTACGAGATCCGCTTCTGGAAGAACTCACATTTCTGCCGATTTACTCTAAGTCCATACTCTTTCAGTCTGTTGAGCACCAGTTCCAAGTTTGCGAGATGTTGTTCATCACCATCACCTGTGATCAGAATATCATCCAGGTAACATTGTGTGCCTGGAATTCCCTGTAATACCTGCTCCATGGCCCTCTGCCAAATTGCTGGAGCCGATGCCACTCCAAAAACCAGCCTATTGTACCGGTACAACCCTCGATGCGTGTTGATCGTGAGGTATTGGCGTGACTCTTCCTCAACCTCCATCTGCAAGTACGCCTGCGCCAGGTCTATCTTGGTGAAGTGTTTCCCGCCAGACAATGAAGCGAAAATATCCTCAATCCGTGGAAGCGGATACTGCACCGTGTGAAGCACCGGATTAACGGTGATTTTGAAATCTCCACAGATGCGAACCTTCCCTGGATCTCCTGGCTTGTTGCTCGCAGGACGTTTCATAACGGGAACAATGGGCGTAGCCCACTCACTCCAATCTACCTTAGACAGTACACCTGAACGTTCTAGTGCTTCCAGTTCCGCTTCAACAGTAGGTCGTATTGCATAGGGTACCGGTCTAGCTTTAAAACATTTTGGTTGTGCATGTTCATCAATCTTGATGTTTGCCGTAATTCCTCTCAGTGTTCCCAGTCCCTGCTGGAACACCTCTTTAGCATCATCCAATATTCTGGACAATCGTTTAGGTTTGACATCTGTTTCCCCGGAATCTACCGTTAGTGCCTTCAAGGAGTGCCAGTCCATATTCATTTTCCTAATCCACTCCCGTCCTAGTAGTGGTGGACCTCCTTCAGGTAGCACATATAAGTCCATTACTTGGCTTTCTTCGCCCTTGTGGACCACTTCTACCTCTATTTTTCCGATGGGGTACACTCTTTGCCCCGTGTATGTTTTCAATATAATCTCCGTATCCTGTAGGGGAATATGTTGGAATAACCTTCTGTAATCTTTCTTATTCATGACCATCAATGCCGATCCAGTGTCCAATTCCATTTTTACTTGGACTCCTGCTATCTGAAGAGTGACCCAAATTGTCTGGAGATCTGCATCCTTACCAACGTTGTGTACTCTTAAGCTATCCAGTTCATTACTGCTAGCGTCTGAATCTGACTTCTGTTCGGTCAAACTGTTCTTTGTCACCTTGTGTACCTTTGCGTATTTTCCTTGCGGTGACTTTTTGTTGCTGGTCTTCTTTCCTGACCGGCATACTTTAGCTATGTGGCCAAGCCTGCCACACGTTCTGCATTCTTGGTTTTTAAACCAACACTGGTTCTGATCGTGCGTTGTCTTTCCACAACGATAACATTTGACAGAACTCAAACCCAATTTGTTTGTACCGAGTTCCGGTGACCGTAGCTGCATTACTGCCGTGCCTCTCGCTGCGGCTTCGTGTGCTGCTGCCATAGTGACCGCCTTCTCAAGCGTCAGCTCATTCTCCTCGAGCAGTCGCTTTTGTGTATCCTGTTTAAATAAACCACACACAAATTTATCTCGTAGTGCCTCTGTCAGTCCCGTTCCAAACTGACAATATTTTGCTAGCTTATGTAATTCCATCAAATATTCAGCATTGCTTTCATTCTGCAGCTGCCTTCTGCTGTAAAATTTAAATCGTTCCGCTAGCATCAGCGGCGTGGGGTTTAGATGATTTTTCAGGACAGTAACAATCTCATCGAACGTCTTATCCGCCGGTTCATCTGGTGATAACAGGTGTTTCAATTGCCCGTATGTCTTTGCACCCATTAAATTTAATAATGTTAGTGCTTTATCTGCATCAGGAATTTTATTTGCCTTACAATAATTTTGTATGCGTTCTACATACATGGCCCAATCTTCGATGTCACTATCAAAGGTATTAATGTTCCCATGTTTAGGCATCGTTGCAATTTATTTTATTTTTATGTTATCCAAGATGGCGGCTTCCCGCTCTTGTCGTCGTCCTCCGCCCACAAAATGGCGGTTTTCCCGCGCTTGGCGGTCTTCAACCGTCCCCCGACGCTGTCTCCGCTTCACCGCGGCTCTCGCGCCTTCAGTTTCCCCAGACGCTGCGCCTTTTAGCCCGAATGCGGCCCTTATCTCCGGTCACGATCGATGTCCCCGCGCTGCGCCTCTCGCTCGAAAGCGGCCCGGCCCTTATCTCCGGCCGCGATCGATCTCACCGCCCTTATTCCTCCGTCTTCCCAGCCCCGTCTGTACAGCCAACGCGGTTGACTTTCTGTCACGTCGCTGCCCGGCTTACCCACCACCGAGGTAGAAAGAAGAAAGCTGACAGTCGCTGATGGAGGTTTCGAGGTCAGGATGTCTTCTGCGCTCCGGTTTCTCGATGCCTGCCGCTCGACGTGTCTTCCAGTAGGGTGATGAGGGTGGAAACCTCTCTTCGACGTCCTGTCTGTGGACGAAGCCGCCGTGGAAATAACTGCCGCAGGGTAAGAATCGGACTCGTCGCCACTGTTAAGTCTGTGTGTTATAGTGATAATTACTACACAGACTACAAGAGTAAATTCAACAGGTCTTTACTGGTTGGAGGTAGGGACTATACTGAATACAATATTACTACACAGTGCTTATATACCGGTGTGGTCACCACCGGTATTACGTATACAGCAGCCAGAGAAAGTAGTACATCTCTTAAGGTGGAACAGGTTTAAGTTCTCTTAAGGTGGAACAGGTTACATACACCACAGACCCTCTGGGACACTTCCCTCCCTCTTCTGAGGTCCGAACGCTGCCCAGCTTTGAAACACCGGCCGCGCCCTGTATGCTCCACCCTCTCTCTCTCTCCTTGCTTCCCGACTCGCTGCCCAGCCCCGTTGCAGCCCAGGAAGGATCAGAGCACTACCTGCCACCAGCCCGATTAGCTGGGAAACCATGGACCGAGGAACCCAGCCTGGCTCTGGACAATCTCTCCTGCAAGTTTTGAAATCGATGATTGACGGTCGACGCCCGTTTCTCGAGTTTCAATGGCCTATTTTTTTTTCTCTTCTTTCTTCTGGCTCCGACCTTCAACACGTCGTCGGAGCTGCTGCTGAGTTGCAGGTAAGTTCGTTTCTAACTCGTCGCCAGTGTTAAGTCCGTGAATGATTGAGACACGGACTAGCAGGAGAGAAACAAAGGGATCTTTACTGGTGAAAGGCATAAACGAATCTAACCAACAGAGGCTCTCTAGCGCCTTTTATACAGGGGTGGTCACTGCCGGTACTGCAGTCTGAGACCAGTTATTCTCTTAAAGGTACATACACAACAATACGGACAGGGTGTTCTGTATTGCTATTAAACTGATACCGTTTTCAAGCGCATTACTTTAAACCTCAAAACCACTAGCAATCTGGTAGAATAAGAGACATTAAAAATGAATCCTTTTACCTTTTTGTTGCTGTGTCGGTGTGTTTGTGGATGTGAGAGTCAGTGTTGGCAAATTGCAGAAATTATTTTCATTGAGCAAGAGTTAGTTCAGTAAGGTGAATCAACCTCAATTCTCAGGACTCAATGGTAGAAATGGCTGGCGGCAATAGCATTGGACCAACCCTTAACTTGAGATAGTCTTCTGACCAATATTTCAATGGCAGCATTTGGGGTAATTTTAACCCCCAAGAAAGGTGGGTTTACGTCGGGTGAGAAGTTAAAATTTGAAAAATTTCAAGCACTACCCCAACCCGCTCACTTCCTGTTTTAAAGGAGATGGGATGGGGTGCGGGCGACCAATCCACTCTCAGGAGGCGTGTTGGTGGTTAAAAGCTTTTAAGGAGGCTGCATGCCTCCATTTTTACAAGCTTTTTTTATTTTTAACCCATTTAGGCTAGGTTTTCTGGGCCTTGGGAAACCTGGCAGGTAAAAGGAGACAAGAAGGGCCAGATCCATAAGCTAAGTGCCTTTACAACACTGCTTGTGGCTCAGGAGGAGCAGGAGTATTCCCTCCTCCCAACAAGCTTAGCTGCTTTCCTCCCCCCGATCGCCGACTCCCCTGATCTCCCCCCAGCGATCTCCCCCAACTCCACGATCTCTCCTCCCCAACCATGATCTCACCCCAACCACGATCTCTGGCCCCACCCCCGACGATGATCCACCCCCTCCCCATGATCTCTCCCTCCCATCTCTCTGCTCCTCGGCTGCGTCCTTGTCCAGCAGGCTTTCCCGCCTGACAGGCAGGCAGTCTGTTAATCAGGCTGGATGTCAGGCGGGTTACCTGGTGAAAAAGTTTAAAGCATTTAATTGCGGGTTTCCCATCCAGAACTCCTCCCACCTCGCTCCCTCCCCAGCTCCCTGTAAATATGAACTCTGTGGGGTAGATTTCGACTTTGTGCGATAGTAATAAAACAGGTGATAGCGAATCGGCAGCGCATTTTACATCTCTCCCCATTGAAGTCAATGGAAATAAAACATTTGGAGAGATGATGTAGAATAGGCTGGCGACTCATTATCACCCGTTTTATACTATTGCACAAAGAAAAAAGAAAGGCTTGCATTTATATAGCGCCTTTCATGACCTCAGGATGTCTCAAAGACATTTACAGCCAATTAAGTGCTTTTAAAGTGTAGTCACTTTTGTAATGTGGGAAAGTCCAAGATTTGCCCCAGTTACAGGAAACTCTTTGGTATCCGGCACCGACGGGACCGGGATGGTGCCGGTTGATTAAAAATTCCGGATGACGGAGAGGGTTATCTACCGAGGCTATTTTTAACAAACAGAGTCAGACTCCTGTTATTGAGGTGTTCTCACTTCTGACAGTGCCAAGAAGCTGAGTAGTGGCAGTTTGGAGAACTACCCCCACTGACTAACTTGGCCACCGCGGGAGACTCGGACTCGGTAATATTTCCGGTTATTGAGGTGTTTTTGGAGTATATATTTTGCCAGTTAATAGAGAATTCTGGATATTTAGGTGCCGTTTAAACGAGAGTTTCCTGTATTTTAAACAGATTAACAATGCTATGTAAATTATAGACAGAGGAATGTCCCACAAACACAATAACTACTTTCATTTATATAGTGCCTTTAATATAGTAAAAATGTCCCAAGTTGCTTAACACAATAAACATCATCCAGTAAAATTGCCGACAGTGATTTATACTCTTCAATAGACAAAGTTGCAGCATTTTACACATTTATCCACTTTTCTCCTCCATTTCCTTGAAGGTAAGGGGCAGTTCGACTCATGGCATCAACCCTCTGGTAACTCATCAAGTGCTTCTTGTTCACAAGTGAGCCTGGACAGTGAATGTCAGCAGGCTATTTGACAATGAGGGCTGTCTCGGTCTCGTAAGGTTGTGTCCTTACCTAACATTGCACACCTCACAGTCGGATGATGATCAGGAGCAGGAACCCAGGCTGATTTTTGAGTGCAAGTATAGAAACCCATCCTTAACCCAAATCATAAGATGAAGAAGAGCTTCCGGTTGTTTGATTTTATCTGTCCAACCTTCCTGCAAATACAACATCTAACTCTCTTTTAGATGAGCCCAAATCCCTGGCCTCAAACAGATGCAACAACTGCCCTTTTACCTCCTCCCTTCCCACTGTCCAGGGCCCCAAACACCCCTTCCAGGTGAAACAGCGATTTACTTGTACTTCTTGCAATTTAGTATGTTGTATTCGCTGTTCACGATGTGGTCTCCTCTACATTGGGGAGAGCAAACGTAGATTGGGTGATCGCTTTGCGGAACACCTCCGTTCAGTCCGTAAGGGTGAGCCCGAGCTTCCGGTTGCCTGTCACTTTAATTCTCCACTTCACTCCCACTCTGACCTCTCAGTCCTCGGCCTCTTACACTGTTCCAATGAAGCTCAACGTAAGCTCGAGAAACAGTACCTCATCTTTCGATTAGGCACTTTACAGCCTTCTGGACTCAACATTGAGTTCAACAATTTCAGACTAGAACCCCTGCCCCCATTTTTTCAGGCGGCAGGTGTTGATGATTCTGCCATCCCCATTTACAACATTTAGGTCTAGAAATTCAGTCGGTAGCGCCAGCCGCTAGCGCCTTAAGAGGGCGATAAGTGGGGCGCGAAGCGGCTAGCGCCCGGGCACGGCGCAACCTGCGCCTCTTGCGAACTTGAGTGAAGATTTCTCGGTGGCGCAAAACCGCAATGCCCGCTCAGCTGCACGCGCAGATCCTGACATCATTTCATGGTGCAACGCCCTTGGTGCGCCCCGAACCGGAACTTCAGTGGCGCCCCCTTCTTTCCGCCTGGCGCTCCCAGCGACTGGTTGAGTGGAACGGTTCCCAGTCGCTGTGGGGCTGGGGGGGCGCTATTTAAAGGGGTCTCTTCCTGCATTCTTTGTGGCAGCCATTTTTGGACCACTCCTTCTGTGTGAGAGAGAGAGAGAGACAAAGGGAGAGAGCTTTCTGCTTTGACTCAGCGCTCGCACAGGTACTTCTGGCTTCAGCCCAGAGCTTTGCAGTTGGATTGATTTTTCAGTGCCATAGCCTTGAGTGGCCACATATAATGGGGGCTGCAATGGGTGGAAACATTGCGTTTCTCCATTGCATTGAGAGGGCTCAGAGACGCCGAGAGAGAGTGCTAATCATGGCCAGACGGAGGAGGGCCAACAGGCGTCGGCACAGGAGGCCTTACCCTCCCAGGGTATACCGCCAGCACTTCTCCTACCTCAACATGTCTGAGGAGCAGTGCATTTGGAGACTTCGATTCAGAAGGGAGGTGGTCACTGAGATCTGCCACCTGCTTCAGAGAGATCTGCAGCCTCAGCTGAGGAGCAGGACGTCTCTGTCGGTGGCAGTGAAGGTGACAGTGGCTCTCAACTTCTATGCCACCGGCTCCTTCCAATCCGCTACTGGGGACATTGCCAATGTCTCCCAGTTCGCGGTGCATTGCTGCATCCGCCAGGTCACGAATGTCCTCTTCAAAAGGAGACGTCAGTACATTTCCTTCCCCATGACCCTGGACAAGCAGCAAGAGCGTGCAATGGGATTTGCAAGAATAGCGGGCTTCCCCATGGTCCAGGGCACCATTGACTGCACGCATGTGGCTTTGCGGGTGCCTCTAGAGAATACCAAGGATTACCGCAACCGGAAGGGGTTCCATTCGTTGAATGTGCAGTTTGTGTGTGACCACAGGCAGCTGATACTAGCTGTCAATGCCCGCTTTCCAGGCAGCAGCCACGATGCCTTCATCCTGTGCCAGACTTCTGTGGCAGACATTTTTGAAGCCCTGGCTCACCCAGGAGGCTGGCTTCTCGGGGACAAGGGCTATCCTTTGTGCACCTGGCTGATGACCCCGCTCCATGCGCCAGCATCCCTGCTGAAGAGCAATACAATGACAGCATCAAGTGACCAGGAACATCATTGAGCACACAATCAGCGTGCTAAAGCAACGGTTCCGCTGTCTGGACCATTCCGGGGGAGCCCTTCAGTACTCGCCTGAGTGAGTCTCCCATTTCGTTGTAGTGTGCTGCATGCTGCACAACCTGGCTATCCTCAGGACTCAGCCACTGCCAGCAGACATTGGAGGACCACCAGAGGAGGAGGAGGAGGAGGAGGAGGAGCAGCATCAAGACGGGAGGGAGGCACAAAGTGCAAGGGCCGTCCGTCAGCGGCTTATTGCAAGTCGGTTCTAGGCCCCCTCTCAGGGAATGGCTTGTGCCATTGAAACAACATGAATGGACCCGCTCCGCAAACCCTGAGCCGGTCAAGGCAACAAATAGTTCAAAGTGCAAACATGCACAATCTGAATAAAGACAATTATTTATTTAACAAACTCTGTGCCCTTCCCGCATGACAAACAAATACAGAGAAACCCTCAAAAAAACAGTCAGACACATAACTGGCTCTCACAACCTGGAGACAATGAACAAAAGAGTTAAACAAAAATGACCATGATCCTCGGCCTTCACAAAAAATAAACACAACATTTTGCCACACCTCCTACTTTTTGGCCTGCGAAGGTGATCTGCCTCGCTTGCGAGATTGGCCCCTTCCCGCCCTGCAGCTCCTCCGCAATGGGACCCCAGTGACTGCAGCAAGGCTGGGGGAAGGCTGCTGAGGGTCAGATAGTGAGTCGGCAGATGCCCTTGGGGGACGGCCTGGACCAGCTCTGGGCCTGGAGGGCCCGGCTGCTGACTGCTCCAACTCTGCTTGGGCGGCAGCAGTCTGTCCTACGGGTGGTGGCAGCTGCAGTGGAGGAGTGACAGTGTTGGCAGCAGGAATGCTGCCAACCTGATAGAAGGCCGCCGAGCTTCCCTACCCCCCCCCCCCGCATTGCTGCAGCCCGCTGGGCCCCGGAGCTTCACCCTCCTCAGACCCTTCCCCCCTGCTCCCCTCCAGGGAAGACATGTCCCCATCATGGCCATGGGCTGCCTCGGCTGAGGGTGGCACTGATGTTCCGGCTTCCTCTTCCTCCTCCTCACCTTCCGATTCACTCACAGTGGCAGCTTGAGGGCCCGCCTCCTCACCTGGCGATTCAGCATCTGAAAGCAGGGAGGTACAAGAGTTGCTTTAGCGTGAGGACAGGGCGGCAATGAGGGAGGCATGAGTGCTGCAATGCACTGCATTGGTTCGATAGTGGCAATGGATGCTGGTGTGAGGCACAAGTGAAAAGAGAGAGGTCAAAAAGGTGATGACCTTACCATTGCTGTCCAGAACGGGGTCGGCATCTTCAGTGGTGACGGGGCCAATCAGCCGGCCTGCCATTATCCGTTCCACTCGCTGCTCCAGATCGCTGAGGTCTTTAAGTTCAGGACGGCCTCCCCCGGTCCGTTGCTGCTGCCTCCTATTGTGGGCCAGCTTGCCCTGCAAGAGAAAGGACGGGCTCTGAGTACAGTGTGAAGCCCTGATCTTGGCTGCACTGCCTCCCATGGTGGAATAGCCCTGACAGTGTGAAGCCCTGATCTTGGCTGCACTGCCTCCCATGGTCGAATAGCCCTGACAGTGTCAAGCCCTGATCTTGGCTGCACTGCCTCCCAGGGTGGAATAGCCCTGACAGTGTGAAGCCCTGATCTTGGCTGCACTGCCTCCCATGGTGGAATAGCCCTGACAGTGTGAAGCCCTGATCTTGGCTGCACTGCCTCCCATGGTGGAATAGCCCTGACAGTGTGTAAAGTGGTGAATGTGCATGTGATTTTCATGAGAGGCCCATAGGTGTTGGATGAGGGCTGGGCATTGGGGTTTTCAGGACCCTTTGGCCATAAAGTGAGGTGCACATGCAGGGATGAAGAGGATACTGGAAAGGGTACTCACCCTGACAACCCGAGTGAGGTCGTTGAACTTCTTCCTGCATTGCGTTGGGGTCCTAGGTACCATGCTGCTGGAGGTCACTCTGTGTGCCACCTCCCTCCAAGCTTTTCTATATTCATTGGGCGGCGTCCTCCTGCCACTGTCCGGAAAGAGGACAGGTCGCCTGCGCTCCACTGCACCAACCAGAACCTTCAGGACCCCCTCACTGAAGCGCTGCGCTCGCTCCCTGACTCTCTCCATGGTCGTAGGCGTAACGATGTCACAGCAGGTCTGTCCAGGCCGAGAATCAGGGCTCCAATGTGCAGGGCGTGGCTGCAAGCCAAATCGACCCTCCCTCTTTAAGAGGTGACCGGCGCCAGCGTGTCTGCCTGCAATCGCTAACTGGCCGCACATGAGCTGCACCCGCCCTCGGTGGTAGCGCCTTGGCTCGCCGGCTTAGCGCCTTAGGAGAGTCGTGCACCGCCTGCTTTAGCGCAGCAACAACCTCTTGGGGTGATGCAACTCAATTTCGCTGAAGGGGGTGCTAAGTTGCGCCGGGCGCTAAATTTAGCGCACGCTCGACTAGCGCCCCAAACGTGGCGATACTGAATTTCTAGGCC
Source organism: Somniosus microcephalus (assembly GCF_052327205.1). Classification (NCBI taxonomy): domain Eukaryota; kingdom Metazoa; phylum Chordata; class Chondrichthyes; order Squaliformes; family Somniosidae; genus Somniosus; species Somniosus microcephalus. Next base: position 287,130,858 of record NC_140991.1, read on the forward strand.
TAATCTCTCTTGCCTTCCATCCTAGCACAGACCGCCCCTTTTATTCCTTCCTCTCCTCCCCTCCCTTTCTCTGCCTCTGCACCTGCTTAAAACCTGTTACATCCCTAACTTTTTCCAGTTCTGACGAAGGGTCACAGACCTGAAATGTTAACTCTGTTTCTCTCTCCACAGATGCTGCCTGGCCTGCTGAGTGTTTCCAGCATTTGCTGTTATTTCAGCATTCCAGACACACCTGGTCCAATTTTAACTCCAGGCCGGTTTTCAGTAGGTGAGGCCTGGATGCTTACTGGGGGGAGGTTATGCAGATGAGTGGGCGGAGTTTCGTATGGGAGCCCTGTAGTGTATGTAACCGTCTACCTTTAAGAGACTATTGTATGTAACCGTTCACCTTTAAGAGAAATATTTTAGGTGTGGCACTACTTGTTTGGCTTCTGTATACGGTAATACCGACGGTGACCACACCGGTATATAAGTGCTGTGGCATGATTTATAGGGCAGATTTGCCCTGACCTTCGAATAGTAAAGTCCTGTTGTATGTTACTCCTGGGGTCTGTGTCGTAATTAACTGCACAACCCACAGACTTTACAGTGGCGACGAGTCCGATCGTACCCTGCGGCAACAATAATTTCAAAGCAACGAAAGAGCGTCGAAAAGAGGCAACCGCCCTCGTCATTCGGCTGGGAGAAAACTCAAGGCTGCAGCAATAGAAAGGAGGAAGACTTTAGCGACAAAAACTTCCATCAGCAACAGGCACTGACTGTCCCTTCTGCCACGGTGACTGTGAGTAAGGGAAAGTGAAAAGAATAGCCGGAGGATAAGGGCTGTGCAGTCGACCACGGTCGAGGGGGAAAAGGAGCCGGACAAAAAGTCGGGTCCAACGGCGTCGTGAGAGACCGCGACCGGCGGGAAAAGCCGGGCGGTGACCGAAGCCACGAAGCGCTGCGACCGGGAGCGTAGGCGCGGGAAGAGAGAAACTCAGCCGCAGCCGGGGAGAGAAGCACCGGACTGCGAGGGGCTGGGAGGCGCGATTGGGGTCCGAGCGAGCGGGAGAGGCAGAGCCGACCAAGAGAGACTGTGCGAGAGCCAGTCCAGCGGCTGATCTGTCCTCCGTCAACGGGGTGTAACCAGCGCCGGTAGAGCCGAGCGAGCGGGAGAGAGGCAGAGCCGAGCAAGGGGAACTGTGCGAGAGCCAGTCCAGCGGCTGAACTGTCCTCCGTCAACGGGGTGTACCCAGCGCCGGTAGAGCCGAGCGAGCGGGAGAGAGACAGAGCCGAGCAAGGGGAACTGTGCGAGAGCCAGCCCAGCGGCTGAACCTGTTCGCCGTCAACGGGGTACCCAGAGCCGGTCGCCCTGCCATAAAAAAAAAAAGGGAAAGCCTTGAAGCCGACGCGCAGGCTGTGAACCTGAAAGCCAGCGGCCGTCGCCCGTGGGGAAAGTGTACCCCTCCCGCCAGGGAAGAAACGTGGGAAGCCGCCATTAGGCGGGGAAGAAGACAGAAGCGGGAAACCGCCATTGAAGTGGGTGGGGAGAGAAGATAAGAGCGGGAAACCGCCATTTTCGCGGGAAAACCGCCATCTTAGAAAAAAAAAGAAATAATAATTTAAAGAAATACTTGTGTTGTTCCCAAAGAGAGGAAGATGCCTAAGCGTGGTAACATCAACGATTTTAATTCCGAAGTAGAAGACTGGGCCACGTACGTGGAACGCATTGAGATCTATTGTGAGGCCAATAAAATAGAAGAAGATGACAAAGCTATAACCTTGCTGAACTCGATGGGCGCAAAGACATACGGGCTCTTGAAGCATCTACTAGCACCAGCTAAACCGGCGGATCAGACTTTCGATGATATTGTGGCTGTCCTGAAGGACCACTTGAACCCTACACCGTTGATGTTGGCGGAACGATTCAAATTCTATGCGAGAACGCAACGGAAAGACGAAAGCAACGCAGAATACTTGGTCGAACTGCGTAGACTAGCGAAATACTGCCAGTTTGGAGGGAATCTGACAGAGGCATTGCGAGACAAGTTCGTGTGCGGGTTGGCAAAGGAAGGAACGCAAAAGCGACTACTCGAAGAGAACGACCTTACACTTGACAGGGCTGTCCTTATTGCAGCATCGCACGAAGCCGCAGCGAAGGGAACTGCGGAAATGCAGCTAAAGACAGCAGCACTAAGTGTGGATCAAATTACCTCGACAACAACAAAATGCTATCGTTGTGGGAAGACAACACACGACCAGAACCAATGCTGGTTTAAGAACCAGGAATGTAGGAAATGTGGCAAACTGGGTCACATAGCTAAGGTATGCCGGTCAGGGAAGAAGACCAACAACCAAAGGACCAACAACCAAAGGAAGCCATCACAGGAAAAGTACAACAAGGTACACAAGGTGGCTGAGAAGAGTTCAGACGAACAGAATTCAGACTCAGACCCAAACGGCCAGGAGCTGGGTAGTCTGAGAATTCACAATGTGAGTAAGGAAGCTGACCTACAAACTATCTGGGTCATGCTAAAAATAGCTGGAATCCAAGTGAAAATGGAGTTGGACACTGGATCAGCTCTATCAGTCATAAATCGAAGGGATTACCACCGGCTATTCTCACATATACCCTTAAGAGATACCAAGTTCGTATTGCAGACATACACGGGGCATAAAGTATACCCCATGGGAAAGATAAGAGTCAAAGTGAGAGATAGGGGTAAAGAACACCCAAGAATGAACTTATACGTACTACATGAGGGAGGACCACCACTTCTAGGATGGGAGTGGATCAAGAAAATAGACATGGAATGGCACTATCTAAAAGCCATAATGAGTGAGGACTCGGTGCAGACAATCAGCTCAGATTCTGAAACGGATGACGATAAGACCAACCCAAATATGAAAGACAAGGCTGAAATGGACTTGCCGACGAAGGTTGGAAAAACGAAGGCATGCATAAAGGCTTATGCTCCAGAGAAGAACAAAGTTTCAGAACAGAACTCCACCAAACAACGACAACCTAGTTCGACAGAAAATTCTGAGCCTGTTCAAGTTACGGACATATCCATGACGGAAGAACACCGAGCTCGGACTCAAACTTATTTCAAATTACGACAACAATTAGAACAATTGAGTTACCGTCTCGTACAAGAGATGAAAACAATGAAAAAGTTCTATGACACCGAATGGGAGAATCTGGAAAGACAACAGAAGCAGCTAGCTCAAGCAGAGAGCGACCATAGAGCCATCGTGACCAATTACCGATCACATCTCCCTTATGCTGTTCAGGAGTTAGAATATTTGCAGGAAGAAGCAAATGAAGAGGAACCTTCAGGAAGCCAGGATTTTATTCCAGTTCTTCTCTATGACTCCTTACAAGCAGAGTGTGAGAAGTTGAAAGAACAGTATGAACAGGCCCAGGCTACAATTCTGGAAGGGGTTAACTCGGCAACCTCCGAAAAGCTAGTTTCAGTGGAAGCATATGAGCAACTGAAGGTTGAACATGAGCAAGAAGTCCAAAGGCTGCAGGAAATTCTTGATGAGCTCAAGGCCAAGACAGACTCATCGGTAGAAGTTCCATCCATAGATGAGAAATTAGAGGTGAAAGACATGGCAGAACCTGAAAGACAAGATGTACAAGAACTCATAAAAATATTAAAGGAAACCCAAGACAAATATGGGGCGGCAATGACCGAGATTCAACAACTTGAAGAACAGATTCAACTGGGAATCCGTTCAGTGGAAGAAAAGGGAACTGTAAGAAACACAGAGACTGTAAGAATGGCCTCTGAACATGAGCTAGAGAGCATCAAGGCGCAACTTCTCCGAGCGCTGGAAGCCAAAGTACAAGAGGAAAAGAAGGTGAAAGCATTGGAGGAAAAGGTGGATGAAATGGAGAAGACTCTGACCCACAGTGTTCCCGTGGAAGAGTTAACGGTCAGCCAACTCCTTCATATGCTGAAGGACAAGACTCTACAATGGGAACAATCTGAACACGAGCTTCAATCTTCAAAGGGAAGGAGTTCGGAGCTCTCAAAAGTTATGGAAATAGCTGAGGTTGCAACACAGATTTTACAGGGATGCCAAAAGTACGCTGAATCACGTCAATGTGAACAGCAGAATGTTGAAACAGCTGCTCCAGTAGAAGGATTGAATAGCCTGATCAATCAATCCCCGAGGGAAGGGGAAGTATTGAAATCACAAACGAGGTCATTAGTGAAGGATTGGCAGGAAACCCAGGAAGAGCGGGATGAATATGAACGCATGAAGAAGTCTCTTCAGGAAAGATGTCTAGGGAGGGAACAACAGTCGGCTAACGTCCAGTTGGGTACGGAAGAAGTAGCAGGCCCTCTCGCTAGACTAGCTCAGGACGACACCGAATATTACCATGACCTGTTGAGTGACACTGAATATTACGAGGATCTGGTCTGCCCAGCTTGTGATGAAAACTCCCAAAGTGCAGAAATCAGGATGAAGCACTTAAAGTCTAAGGAACATAGAGAGATGGTGGCGCTACAGTTGGCAGCTGATAAGGGAGCCCCGAGAGTCTCCAAGAAGCAGAAAAGAAAAAGAAGAAGCAGAAGATGATAACCATCAAAATCATTATCACTCCTACCAGATCATGCACGTGGGCCCTACAAAGGGAGATAAATCAGTTGGAAAGTAAGGAAAATTACCAAGGCAATACAGCTGTTTGTAAAAGTCAGCATTGCTGGTTCAGCAGGACGGGAGTTCAAGCTGTTACGTCAAGGGGAAGACTAGTGGAGGAGTCACGCTAGCAATGTGAACCGGCTACACCACAGCGATGTTGTTCGGACCGAGTCAAGACTAGAGACTGAATCTATACACTGTTCCCACAGAGACTGAACCTGTGAACTGTTTCCCACAGAGACTATATCTGTAAATTGTTTACCTGAAGTTGAATATATGTATGTTAATGAGAAATAGTATGTTGTAAGCTAAAAAGGGAGGATTGTAGTGTATGTAACCGTCTACCTTTAAGAGACTATTGTATGTAACCGTTCACCTTTAAGAGAACTATTTTAGGTGTGGCACTACTTGTTTGGCTTCTGTATACGGTAATACCGACGGTGACCACACCGGTATATAAGTGCTGTGGCATGATTTATAGGGCAGATTCGCCCTGACCTTCGAATAGTAAAGTCCTGTTGTATGTTACTCCTGAAGTCTGTGTCGTAATTAACTGCACAACCCACAGACTTTACAAGCCCCAGAAGTCTGGGTTTCCCCCGAATGCTGTGGAGTTTTAACTCCACAGCGTGTGTCTTCTGGCCCTGATAGGTTCCCTGCCCGGAAATCAGCCTGAGTGACAGGCTTGGCTTACAGTCAGGCAGGGAGCACTCTGGAGCAGGCCGCAGGACCAGGTAGGTTTGATCCCAGACCCCGAGCAGGGGGCTCCGATCCCAGGGGGATCTGATTCCAGACCCCGGGTGGGAGGTCTGATCCGGGGGAGGGGGTTTGACCCCAGACCTGAGGTATGAAGTGGGGTATCTAACAGGGGTGGAGGCCTGGGAAACCTGCAAAGTAGATTAAATCAGAGGCTTCCAACCTCATTAGAACCATAGACAAAGTCAACATGGATTTATGAAAGGGAAATCGTGTTTGCCAAACCTACTGGAGTTTTTTTTTGAGGATGTAACTGGTAGAATAGATAAGGGAGAACCAGTGGATGTGGTGTATTTGGATTTTCAGAAGGCCTTTGAAAAAGTCCCACATGAGAGGTTATTGTGCAAAATTAAAGCACATGGGATTGGAGGTAATATACTGGCATGGATTGAAAATTGGTTAACAGACAGGAAACAGAGAGTAGGAATAAATGGGTCTTTTTCGGGGTTGCAGGTGGTGACTAATGAGGTACCGCAGGGATCAGTGCTTGGGCCCTAGCTATTCACAATATATACCAATGATTTGGATGAGGGAACCAAATGTATTATTTCCAAGTTTGCTGATGACACGAAACTAGGTGGGACTGTGAGTTGTGAAGAGGATGCAAAGAGACTTCAAGGCGATTTAGACAAGTTGAGTGAGTGGGCAAATACATTGCAGATGCAGTATAACATGGATAAATGTGAAGTTCTCCACTTCGGTAGGAAAAACAGAAAGGTAGAGTATTATTTAAATGGTGATAGATTGGGAAATGTTGCTGTACAAAGGGACCTGGGTGTCCTTGTATACCAGTCACTGAAAGCAAACATGCAGGTGCAGCAAGCAGTTAGGAAGGCAAATGGTATGTTGGCCTTTATTGCAAGAGGATTTGAGTACAGGAGCAAGGATGTCTTACTACAGTTATACAGGGCCTTGGTGAGACTGTGTGCAGTTTTGGTCTCCTTACCTAAGAAAGGGTATACTTGCCATAGAGGGAGTACAGCAAAGGTTCACCAGACTGTTTCCTGGGATGGCAGGACTGTCGTATGAGGAAAGATTGGGTCGACTAGGCCTGTATTCACTAGAGTTTAGAAGAATGAGAGGGGATCTCATTGAAACATATAAAATTCTGACAGGGCTAGACAGACTGGATGCAGGGAGGATGTTTTCCCTGGCTGGGGGGTCTAGAATGAGGGGTCACAGTCTCAGGATACACCCACACCCAATCCCACATGCTCCCCAGTGTTAAAATTCCCCATTGAGTATCTGCTTCAGAAATCAGACCTGGGTTATTTTTACTCTGAGCCTCATTTAAATCCTGCTGGTTGACTTCCCACCTATTCCGGATGGGAAGATGCAAAAAAAACGCATGGCCCAAAGGTGGAATCAGCAGCCGGGGTCATCCCATGGGAGTCTTGCAATCGGGTAGGAGGGGTGAGTCTGGGGCACGGGAGGCCTAAGCTTTTCTGGTAATGCACTTCCATTCCTCCTGGGCCCACAAGGAAAGTTAAAAAAAAAGTTTAAAAAACATACATGTTTAGGCTCCAATCCTCTTCCTTGCTGTCTCCACCTGGCAGGAAACTCACTGCACCAAGTTAAAATTGCAGTCAGGTTCCAATGACGTCATCAGGAACCAACATGCATAAGTTAAAAAGGACCCCATCAGATTTGGGCAGGTGTTCTTGCTGCTTGCCCAATTGAGCAGGTTAAAATCGGGAACAGTCAGCTGCCTGCATCTCCAGAAAGGATAAATATCCTGGGCGATTTTAACTGTCCAGCAGCCCGATTTCTGCCAGAGGTAAAATCGCCCTTATCTAACCAAATAATATTTGATGTCTGCATTATGACTTACTACAGATCTTGGCCCCAATATTTATCGGGGCAGGGTTTCCGAGCGGGGAGGAAGAGATATGATCTGGAATTCTGGGTTTCCCCGAACGCCATGGAGTTTTAACTCTGTGGCGTGAATGTTTTTTTTGAACAGATTCCCCGCCCAGAAGCCAACCTGATTGACAGGTTTGCTTCTTGTTGGGCGGGGAACGCTCCAGAAGAGGCTGCAGTCCAGGAACAGGTAGGTTAGAGTAGAGATCGCTGGGTGGGTGGAAGATCACAGGGGTCGGGGAGAGATCAGACAGGTCATTGATGGGGGTCCGGTGATCATGGCGGGGGTTCGGTGATAGGCGGTTGTCGGGGGGCAGGTGGGGTGGGGGAGGGTGTTTACAGATAAGCTTGTTGGGATTGGAAGAAACACTCCTGCTCCTCTTGGCCCACAAGGAGTGCTGTAAATGCTAATGGATCCAGCCCTTCTCGCCTCCTTTTACCTGTCGGGTTTCTCGCGTGTTGGGAGACCTGGTCAACATGTGTTAAAATTACAAACACTGTTAAAATTGAGGCACGCAGCATCTTTAAAAGGTGTCAACGACCAACCTGCCTCCTGAGAGCAGATTGGTCACCCCCCTCGTCCCGCCTCCGTTAAAATCGGAAGTGGGCGGGTTCGAAGCGGGTTGGGTTCCTGCTTCAGATTTTTAACATTTTAACCTCCCGCCCAACCCAAACCTGCTTGTTTTTTTGGGGTTAAAATTACCCCTCTTATCGAATTCTCATTGTACCCATCAGTGTGTGTAGTACAAGGAAGATTAGAGATCATTAAACGTAGAACTGGCAGGTCAGCAATATTGACACGGACATATTGATTTGAGATGCATAAAAATGTAACTTGGCTCCATTCCTTTCTCTGCGTACATGCCACAAAACACCTGCTGCTTTTGGGAACTGTAAATTCATTTTGACACTTTAAATGTTGACTTACACAGGGCTGATTTTATAGAAGGTCAGAGGAGACAGGCTAAGAGATCACTGAGGACATAAAGGACCAGATGGGGAAATTAGCTGCAGATCAGTAGACAGTTGGAAAGGAAGAGTCACAACAGAAGACGCTACAGTCTGGTGTGACTCTCGGCTCAGCTGTTCCTTTCAAGTTTGCTACATTTTCGTGACGCTCGGGCTTTTCCTTGGTGTTGTAATAATTGCTTTACAATTCGGACATTGGCACACCACAGCTACTAGTCTGCGACTGTTACCTGCTGAGAAACTAGGGCCGCCAACTCTTCAGGATTGTCCCGGAGTCTTCAGCAATTAAAGATCAAGGGGGAAAAATGGAGTCACGCCCCCTTTGGGGCGCTACCTTCGCAAGGACGAATTTCCCCCCCCCAATCTCCAGTTGAATCCTGCTGGTTGACTTCCCACCTATTCCGGATGGGAAGAGGCAAAAAAATCACATGGCCCAAAGGTGGAATCAGCAGCCGGGGTCATCCCATGGGAGACTTGCAATCGGGTAGGAGGGGTGAGTCTGGGGCACGGGAGGCCTAAGCTTTTTTCGTCATGCTCCGAGAACCACTCCCATTCCTCCTGGGCCCACAAGGAAAGTTTAAAAAAAGAAGTTTAAAAAACATACCTGTTTAGGCTCCAATCCTCTTCCTTGCTGTCTCCACCTGGCAGGAAACTCACTGCACCAAGTTAAAATTGCAGTCAGGTTCCAATGACGTCATCAGGAACCGACATGCATAAGTTAAAAAGGACCCCGTCAGCTTTGGGCAGGTGTTCTTGCTGCCTGCCCAATTGAGCAGGTTAAAATCAGGAACAGTCAGCTGCCCGCATCTCCAGAAAAATCATAGAGGTGTCAAAACAAATGGTGCATTTGTGTTTTCATTTGCTCTGAACAATTTTGTTCATTAGTTATAGAAATACTGGAGACGGGGAATAAAGGCTGTTTGACCGGGCGGGGTGGTTGGAGGCAGGAGGTCATGCAAGGAAACCTCCAGGAGTACGCCCAACCAGAATTGGTGACTCCATGAGAGGGGCATACAAGACCTGAGTTACAAGAGCTGGTTCATGTTCTGCTCTCCAGCTGAGGAATACAGACTTCATGCCGAGTCTGGTTCACTGAAAGCCAGTTAAATGTTAATGTTAGCAAACCTCTGTCAAATTAACGTCAGAAAAAGATTTGCAAGGTTCCCAGTTATACCGCAGTGGCGGCGCAGCTAAAGCAGATTGACACCACCTCCTGGCGGCAGTCTTGTTCCCTCGCTTAAGCACACTATGGGTGACTTCACACCCGAATTACACTATGTTATTTGCATTGGTGCAAAGCCCAAATCATTTTTCACCACCTCTAATAGTGCAGTGAACTGTTTCATTCCATGTAAAGACACGTCACTTTCAGCTCTGTGTGGGTTTTGACCTGAGCAGCACCGTCTGATTTCCAAGCTGCTGATTTATCGATTTGGTCTCCAAAGGTGACTTTTGATGGCCTGCAGAGTTTACAAATAGAAATCTGCAAGGACTTCGGGCAGAGCCTCTAGACTTTCTGTACCAGAAATCGAACTGCCTTTGGCAAGAGGTGAAGGAACAGAAATACTTCAAAGGTTAAGCTTTTCCAAGACGCGAAGCAGGGCGACAAGAATGGTTCTCATCTTTTTAATGCCCCATCACCTTTTATTGCCAGAAGCTTGTAGATAGCATCATCTGCCTTCTGTGGTGGTTGGGAGGCTGGTGCGTGCACCTGTGACCTCGGGGATTGGAGCACCAGGAGAGTTCAAAGACTGATGGTGCGTCGGAAGTGAAAATTCTTCACATTGATTATCTAGCCTTCAATTTCCTTTTCTCCTTACTAATGTGTGTCAGTCGTGGCTCAGTTGGTAGCACGCTCGCCTCTGAGTCACAAGTTCATGGATTCAAGCCCCACTCTCGAGACTTGAGCACATAATCTGGGCTGACACTCCCGGTGCCATTACTGAAGGAGTGCTGCACTGTCTGAGGTGCCATCTTTCGGATGAGATGTCTGCCCACTCAGGTGGACGTAAAGGTTCCCATGACTTTATTACACAGAGGAGCAGAGGAGATCTCCCTGGTGCCCTGGCCAATATTTATCCCTCAACCAACAGCTAAAAATAGATTATTTGGTCATTATCACATTTCTGTTTGTGGGAGCTTGCTGTGTGCAAATTGGCAGCCGTGCTTCTCTACATAACAACAGTGACCACACTTGAAAAAAAGTAATTAATTGGCTGCAAGGCACTTTGGAACATCCTGAGGTTGTGAAAGGTATAAAGTTTTTCTTTAACATAATGAAATGTAATTTTTCTGCATTCTGATATTCAATAATTTGAAAATGTACAGCTCTCTTAATTATGTTCTGGTCAAAAATTCCAAAATGTAAGTAAAAGAGCTTCTGAAGAAACATACCAAACTCACAGAAAGCCAAGATTAAACTGCCCCTGTTGCCTTTTGTTTTCTTACTTCCCTCTGAGTAACTAGTAGCGTTGTCAACCCCCCAGGATTGTCCTGGCATCTCCAGGTCTTCCAGCAACCCGGGAGAAAAATTATTGGGGCATTAAAAAAAACAATGGGCTAGAAACTCATTATAGCCCAGGAATGGGCGGTATAATTAGAAAAGTTGGAGAATTAGCACCAGGTGCTCATGCTTTGCACTGCACGCAAAATTCGTGCTCACTGCTCAAATAAATGATTGGAGTCCTAATTCAAGTCTTTAAGCCCAAGCTTATTGGCGTTACACACAAAGGATGGACCAATATCAGCTGCAGTCTAATCGCAAGTCATGATTGCCACAGGCTTTTTCCAGTTTTTAAAGGGGAGGTTCATTGATGCTGTAGAACCTCATTGTTGGCTGTGCAGCCGCCTCAGCAAGCAGCAGCAGGTCAAGGAGAAAGAGCTGGAGGACTGAAGCAGCTGTACTCATGGCAGATCCATGCCCCAAGGAGAGAGCCCACAGATTCTGCAATCAAACATTGGAGGCGTTGGTGTTCGCTGTGGAGAGACGGAGGGCGGTGCTCTACCTGGCAAGTGGCAGGAGGCCCTCACCGCAAGTCTTCTGCACCATGTGGAGGGAGGTAGCGCAGCATGTCTGGGCAGCACTGTTGTCCCCAGGACCCACACACAGTGCAGGAAGAAATTTATCGACCTCACTTGGGTGGTCAGGGTGAGTGAATGCTTCTACAAATGCTACATACCACCATCTGAACCACAGTCTTCACACACTGCCCAAAGCACCACACCCCTAGCACTCACCCCACCAACAATCTCTACCATCAACACTCACACCTCCATCTCACACCTTGCACACAATGACAGCTATTCAACTATGGCAGGCACATCACCCAGACACATTGCTCCACACTCACTCACACACTTTCCTTTCTCTTGCAGGCCAAGGTGACTCAAAACAGGAGGGAGCAGGAGCGCACAGGCGGGGGACAAGTCAACACCAAACCACTATCTGCACTAGAAAATAGAGTGCTGCAGATTATTGGGTGCCAGGTGGTGTGCGCAGTGGCCACCGGTGACGTTGACCCTGTTGGGGACAACAATGGTATGTTCATCCCTACTCCTTCTTCTCACAGTCTACCAGGATGGTAGACTCCCAGAGAGATTGTGGCGACCCAGACCTGATGCCGCATGTGATGGGTGATCTGGCAGCTTCCATTGCAGCACAGGCGGAAGCGATGCAACATCTTAGTGCTGTATTGCAGTCTATGCTTGGTGGCATCCAATCTCAGACTGCTCTCCTGCCGTCTCAGCTTGATGCCATGCAAGCTCTGACTGCTGCCATCGTGGCTGGGTCTACCACCGTCAACTGGAGTTTTCATGGTGCCGCAGCAGGCCAGCAATCTGTGCTGCAGCAAATTGCTAAGGATACTGAGGTGCTGCCCCAGGGGAGTGGCAATGGGTCAGTGGAGCTGGAACCTGCTGTCCTCTCTCAGGATGACAGCATTTCTGCTCCCACCACTGCCACTCTGCCATTGCCCTTGTTGCAGCCTGTCATCCAGCCAGCCCAGACTGCTGCTGCCCATCCTGAGGTGATGCAGTCTACAGCTGGGCCTTCCAGGCCCAGAGCTGGTTGAGGGCATTCTGCAAGGCCATCTGAAGTCTCCCTCACAGACACTCAGCAGCCTTCCTCCAGCCCTGCTGCAGCCACTGGGCCAACACTTCGTAGAAGCACTAGAGTAGGCAAAGGCACATTAATGACAGGCACTAAGGGATTGCACAAGGGTGAATAGTTAATATTTTTGTTGAAAATATGTGTTCACTGATTCTTGATAAATTTATTAATTCAGTTTGGTTTCTTTTGTGGTGTCTCATTTTAGCAGTGTGATATGGCCTGCGACAGGGATGGAATGATGGGGAGGTGGTGAGCAATGGGGATCTGGGGTTTAATTCATTCGAACCATATTCTGATGAGGTGGTCACGGACCGTCCTTCTGGAAGGCCGATTGAGTGGCTGCCTCCTCCCTCACTCCTGTTCCTACTCCTCCTCATCCTCCTCCTCATCCTCCTCCTCATCCTCTTCATCTTCCTCTTCATCCTCCGCTTCCTCCTCCTCTCCCTCTTTCTCCTCCTGAGGTGGTCCCGCAATCCCTGGTGGCAAGGGCTGGGCCCTCATGATGGCCAAGTTGTGGAGCATGCAGCAGACCACTGTTATGTTCATTAATAAATAGACATTCTTATTATGAACACAGCTAGCTTTTGCTAGTTACTTTTATTGAGCACATGTGGACTTGTACAGCATCTTGTAGAGGCTTCCATCTTGACTGCTGCCTTGTGGGTAGCCTAGCCTCATGGGTAATGTAGTCTTAATATAATATATAGCTGGGTAGTATAGTCTTATACATACAGCTATATACAGCTCTACTGCTCCACCTAGTGTCCACCACAGAATGACATGTTATTGATCACTACATCCTCCTTTCTTTGAGGTTTAACAAAATCAATATCAATCAACTTTCAAGAAAACAATAAAGATAATATCAGTAACACTTTTGTTAGTGCTCTATAAACATAAACATTTTCAAAACAGTCAACACATTTTCAAAGCTTTACATTGTACTCAAAAAATTAAGTCTATCAGGCTCTTTTACTTCACGTGTGGATCTTCTCAACACGGGTAAGTCTGATGTGTCTTCATGAGATTGTTCTGGCGGTGAATGACAAGATGCAGTTGCGGCATTGTCATCAATCTGCTCTTGTATAGATCGAGGCCTCCTTGCGATCTTTGCTTGGAGAGGGTTTCAGTGTTTCCTTCACTCTTCATGCCATAACTCTCAATGTAGTCAATGCACTCTCGAAAAACTGCTGGCAGCTGGATCCCATCATACAGCATAGTCCTCTCAGCAGCCTCGGCTAATGGAACACCAAAGATTGGCCTGAGGGAAGAAGGAGTATCCACCAGAACTGCTTCCTGCTCTGGTGCAGGCTTCTTCTTTTTCTTTTTCTCTTTCCACTGCTTAACAACATCTGCTGCGGTTATATCTTTGGACTTTTTCTCCTTGTGTTTTTCCTCTTTGTGCTTTTCTTCCTTTGGCTTCTCTTTGACCTTAAAGTCTTTTTCTTTCTTCTTGGAGAAACTAGGCTTTTTGAAGACATGGATACCCTTTGGCCTTTTCATCCTTGATGGGCTCTCTGATTCATCACCTGAGTCATCTGGTCTGCTTATGGCACAGTTTATACGGTAGACTCTCTTGACCAGTTCTAAGTCTTCACAAGCTTTGTCACCTAGTATCGAATCAAGTCTTTCAGCCACAACAGAAAACATGAGATGATGTACTTTGTCTTTGACTGTCACTTTAAGTCTGCATACACCTAAGCTATCTATTTTCTGTCCATTATAGCTCTTCAGTAGTACTGACTTTTTCTGTATTTTGGGCTTTTCTTTCATATTTTTTATGTCACTCATACTGATTAAGTTTGCTTTTGCCCCAGTGTCCAGTTTCAATGTAACTAATGCTCCATTTATCTGCAGTGGGATCATCCATTTGTCCACTTTTACTGCATTGACTTTATGTTCAGCATTGTCTATTTCTGAGGGCTGCACATTTTCTGTATCTTTTTTGATATTGTCACATGACACCATTCCTACAAAAAATGTCTCACTTAAATCAGTGTCCTCAATCACATTAACTCGTTGCCCTTTCGTCGTTTTTACTTTTGAAAAGCATTGTTTGGCAAAGTGATTCTTTCCATTACACTTTGTGCACATTTTTCCAAATGCTGGGCATTGTCTTAACTGGTGTTTGTAACCACAGTGTTTACAATTAAAAATGTCATCCTCCGATTGCTTTTCATTTCTGTTCTGCCCATGTTTCTTCCCCTTATAGGACACAGCACCGACAGCAGCATTTTCACTCATTACAATCGCATCATTATTGATTTCACTGAAAGTCTGCGCGTGCTTTTGCGCTAGCTCGCTGGCTTGGCATATTTTCACCGCATTTTCCAAATTTAGTTCGGTTTCTCTCAACAGACGTTCCCTGACTTTTTTTATCATGAATACCAAGCACAATCTGGTCACAAATCATGGATGCTTTGAGCTCAGAGAAATTACATGTCTGTGCTTTCAGTTTCAGTTCAGTTATAAAGCTAACAAAAGTCTCATTTTGTTGCTGTGTCCGAGAACAGAAGATGTATCTTTCATACGTCTCATTCTTTTTGAGAGAGCAATGTGCATCAAATTTTTTTAGCACATCTTCTAATTTTTCTCTGTTCTCCGCTGGATTAAATACAAATGTATTAAATACCTCTATCGCCTGTGGGCCTGCAACCGTGAGCAGCAATGCTATCTTCCTTGCGTCTGGCTTCGTACCGAATCCGATGGCTGCAATGTAGCGTTCGAATTGCTGTTTAAAAGTCTGCCAATTGTAGTCGATTTTTTCTGTGAGATTCAAACGCTCTGGTGGCTACAAATTCTCCATGTCGCTTTTCACAATTTTCAGCAGATCTTCACCACCCTGGTACCATGTTATGTTCATTAATAAATAGACATTCTTATTATGAACACAGCTAGCTTTTGCTAGTTACTTTTATTGAGCACATGTGGACTTGTACAGCATCTTGTAGAGGCTTCCATCTTGACTGCTGCCTTGTGGGTAGCCTAGCCTCATGGGTAATGTAGTCTTAATATAATATATAGCTGGGTAGTGTAGTCTTATACATACAGCTATATACAGCTCTACTGCTCCACCTAGTGTCCACCACAGAATGACATGTTATTGATCACTACAACCACCACAAAATGGGACACCCATTCAGCCGAGTACTGGAGGGCTCCTCCTGAGCGATCAATGCAGTGGAACCATTGCTTGAGCACCCTGATGGTCTGCTCGATGATGTTCCTGGTGGCAGCATGGCTCTCATCATGAGTGCTGGGCAGGATTGCTGGGGTTGCGGAGGGGAGTCATGAGCCAGGTGGAGAGCGGATAGCCCTTGTCTCTGACCAGCCAGCCATGAGCTTGACGTGTGGCTGGAGGAGTGCTGGCATACTGGTCTGGCGCAGGATGAAGGCATCGTGGATGCAGCCAGGATAGTGGGCATTGACGGTGAGGATTCGCTGTGTGTGGTCGCACACCAACTGCACATTAAGTGAGTGGTAGCCTTTGCGGTTATGGAAGATCTCAGGATTGTTATTCAGTGTTCGCAAAGCTAAGTGGGTTCAATCAATGGCACCCTGCACCATGGGGAAGTCCGCTTTTCCTGGCAAAGCCACATGCATGTTTGTCTTGCTTCTCTCTGGTGATGGGGAAGGAAATGCAGTCCCTTCTCCTACTGTAGAGAGCCTTTGTGACCTCCTGGATGCAGCAATGGATGGCGAACTGTGAGATGTTAGCTATGTCTCCTGTTGCAGATTGGAAGGATCCGCTGGTGAAGAAATCGAGTGCGATGGTGACCTTGACTGCTACTGAGAGAGCCGTGGTCGCCCTGATCTGAGGCAGGAAGTCTGGTTGCAGGAGGTGGCAGAGTTCCGTGACCATCTCCTTGGTGAAGCGGAGCTTTCTAATACACTGCTCCTCACTTAATTGGAGGTAGGAGAAGTGCTCTTGGAATACCCTTGGAGCGTAAGACCTCCTGTTGAGAGCCCTGATGGCCCTCCTCCGCCCTCTGGCCACATGTTCTCGTCTCTTTCGCTGCCTCCGCTCCCTCTGCTGTAGATCCTGGAGCATGAGGTCGACTTCCAGTACAGCCCCCATTAATGGAGCCAAGTGTAGCTGTTTGATTTTTTTAAGAATAAATGTAGCTACTTTTTAGTTGACACAACACTCCTGATACTAAATAACCTTGAAATCATGGAATGAGACTGTTGCACTATGTATAACTGACAAGAAAGCACTGGACCTCCACTAACCTACAGCTGCGACTCATTACTTATGATCCCTTTAAATAATGTCCCTGGAGCCAGCTTCCTGGTGCTTCATGCCAGCGCTACCTGTCGCTGTTTCCTCCAGGCACTAAGGTAGGTGGCGACAATCAATTTCGCAGATCGGGTGGTCCGTGAGCGTTGCACACTCACTGACATCACGATCCACCTGGTGTGTGAGGCTCCCGGCAATAACTTAGTGGCGGCGCTGGGGGGAGGGGCGGGGGGACGGGGACGGGATTTGGTGTGCGACGCTTGATTTGCCTCGCCATGGTGATAATGCTCTAGCGCCCCATTAGCACCATCTGTTGCCGCTAATGGGAGGCGCTTAGGTACTGAATTCTTTCCCCAATGTGTTTTTTTTCATTTCCTTTGAACACTTTCATTTATTAGTTTTAAAAATATTGGAAATGGGGAACAAAGGTTGTTTGACTGACAGTCAAGAATCGTCCAGTCGGTTAGGAGAGTCTGTTCTTTTTCCAATTGGCGCAGGAAGTTGATATGCCGCGAGAATGATCTTGTCGGGAGCAGGGGTCGTGGCGGTTGGAGGTGACAATATCTCCAGGAATGCTTCGAACCAGAGTTAGCTACCCTAATCGCACAGACACGATATCATTCCAGCTGTCTTCATAATAGAGGACGATCCATCGAAGACAGTGGAATCAGTGACACCATTCACTTACACGGGCAACATGATTTCCTCCAATGGGGACTGTTTTCCTAACTGCTATAAGCTGATTGCACTTTTGAGCTCCACAATGGTTCCCATATAAGGTGATCGAAAATAAGTGGCGATCTCAAATTACGACAACACATTAGTAATATTCATATTTAAACATGGCTCAGCACCAAGGTAATGAACAGGTGAATCGATGGATTTGATTCTAGATCGCTTCACACACCTCTAAAGGTTAGGTCTCAGGGCAAACACTTAAATATGTAACCTCACTAATCAACTATCGCTCTCCTGGTTGGTTGATCAAAAGAGAAATAAAGAAAGAGCTGCATTTATCTAGCGTCGTTCATGGCCTCTGGACATCCTTTACAGCGGTGAAGTACTATTGAAGTGTAGTCACTGTTGTAATGTGGGAAATGTGGCAGCCAATTTGCGCACAGCAAGGTAACACAACAGCAATAATGACAAGATCATCTGTTTGAGTGATATTGGTTGAGAAATAAATGTTGACTAGGACACTGGGGAGAACTCCCCCTGCTCTTCTCTAAATAGTGCCCTGAGATCTTCAACATCCACCTGAGATGGCAGGTGGGACCTCGGTTTAATGCCTCATTGGCACCTCTGACAGTGTGGCACTCCCACAATACTGCACTGACCTGTCAGCCTGGATTATGTGCTCAGGGCTCTGGTGTGGGGCTTAAACCCATAACCTTCTGACTCAGAGGCGAGAGTGCTACCAAATGGGCCATAGCTGACACCTCCATTGCCAATTATTACCAACTCCTCTGCAGTGTCCCTTGTAAGCTGCACTTTGTTCTGCCTGTTTCTTTTAATGCGCGGTCCCTTTAAATTTCCACGCACGCGCGATATTTACAACGTAAAAGCCAGTGAGCGACCTGTGCGGGACCTTTGAGATTACTGCGCTGCTGCGCACCTTAGGGGGAAGCACTGCTCCTCTGGTATGGACACCTCAATTACCACCTTGATTCTGACCCTGCCAGAACATTCACCAGCACACCCTCACCAACGTGGAAGAGGCCAGGATGCAGACCCAGAACAAGTTATAAGTTATCCTTAACAGCATGGGTCTTACTGCCGATGAGGCACAAGGGAGAACCCTGAACTTTAAAAAAAATTCATTTATGGGATGTGGACATTGCTGGCAAGGCCAGCGTTTGTTGCCCATCCCTAATTGTCCTTGAGAAGATGGTGGTGAGCCACCTTCTTGAACCGCTGCAGTCCGTGTGGTGAAGGTACTCCCACAGTGCTGTTAGGGAGGGAGTTCCAGGATTTTGACTTAATGACGATGAAGGATCGACGATATACTTCCACGTCAGGATGGTGTGTGACTTGGAGGGGAACCTGGAGGTGATGGTGCTCATATGCACCTGCTGTCCTTGTCCTTCTAGATGGAAGTGGTCACGGGTTTGGGAGGTGCTGCCGAGGAAGCCTTGGTGAGTTGCTGCAGGGCATCTGTAACGGTTGGAAGAAGTTGGTCGTGGATGAGCCTCCAGATGATGATAACAACGGCAGTTGATCACTATCATTAGAGCTGGCCCAACTTCTGTCTGGATTAGGTCCTTGTAATAATAATAAATAACTTCCGGATGAAGTTATGTGCACATCACTTCCTGTGAACTGTGAACTCTGTGCATACATCACTTCCTGTGCATACGTCACTTCCTGTGTTTGGACTAGTATAAATACTGAACTGCTCAGTATGGTAAAAGGGCTTCTCCTAGAGGCATGGTGAAGACCGCTCTTGTATATAGTATAATAATTATAAGTTGCTTAAAGCTTACTTTAAAGTTCCTTGATGTGTGAGACTCCTTTTTACATCAGTCCTGGTGTGCGCTTTGGCCTGCTCTGTGCAGACTTGCTGTGTTGGAGGGCAACTGAGGCCAGGTGGGATTTAGGGCAGAAATTGACATCCCACCAGTCCTGCTTCTTTTACTTAAGCACCATGGTTTTTACTTAGGCTGGACATAGCGGAGATTTGGCACTAGTGAGTCCGGCCCCATATTCCTGCCCCACCCACCCAGATCTGTGAGTTTAAGACTTGAGGCTCTTTGCTGAAGTGTTGTTTCTGTGTCAAACTCTGGAATCATACAGCACAGACAGAGGCCATTCAGCTCATCGTGCTTGTGCCAACTCTTTGAAAGAGCTCTTCAATTAAACCCACTCCCTTGCTCAAGTGCACGTTTAATGTTCATTGAAAGTCTAAAATGGTATGTAACGTACATTAAACTATTGGTGTACATCCATATAATCATCTCTATTGTTGAATGCACAATGGCCCTTACTTGTTACTGTATATCCTAACAATGTGAACTTCTTATCCCTGCTTTGTTGCTTGTAGGTCAGATGTGTAATGAAAGAGGACAATGCAAATACTGGCCCCTCAGTCCTTCTGAAGAAGGAATATTGAGGGGAACTTGGCATGGAGGATGTGGGGAGTGGAGAGCCTGAAGGACCTGTCCAAGCTGATGGCTGGTGCCAATTTTATCACCTTCATTATTCTCATTCTAGGGGTGTCACTTTATGGGTTATAAGCACCACCCCAGTGTTGCACACTAGTGCTACCAGGTCAGCTGCCAGACAGCAGCAGGGGCTTGGTCGAGGCTGTCAAAGATCAAGCAGCTGTCTCTTTGGGCAGCTGCACACCCATGTCCTAACATCTACTTTCTGTGTAGGTGCCAGAAAGTGTGCAGGAGCAGGCAGCCACTGCAACGGAGGATATGGCTATCTAAGACCCAGCTCAATACACAGCCACCTCAATGACCTCAGCTCCCGGTGGAGCATCTAGATGGAGCAGTAGATCAGGTTCAAGTGCATGTAAATTTCTCGGGATGTGAGATTGCTGGCAGGGTCAGTATTTATTGCCCATTCCCCTAGTTACCCTGAGAACCAGATGCAGTTTGATACAGCTGAGTCTCTTGATAGGATACTTTAGAGGGCAGTTAAGAGTCAACCAGTTAGAATCACATATAGACCAGATGGGGTAAGGATGGCAAGTTTCTTTTCCTAAAGGATATTAGTGAATTTTGACAACAGTCTAACAGCTTCATGGTCACATTTATTGACACCAGCTATTTATTTTCAGATTTTGCTAAAAAACTGAATTCAAATTCTCAAACTGCCATGGTGGAATTTGAACTAACATTCTCTGGATGATGAGTCCTGTGACAACCACTATATTACCATAACTTACTGGAATATAAATCATATTTGTCACCATCACAGTTGGCGACAAACAGCAGCAGACTTTACCCCTTTGTGCCTTATTTCTGAAACTGAAACTGGAATTTCAAGCCCATTAAAATGTTGGTAATCAGTTCAGTTTTGGATGATTGAGGCTGAAATTGGCATATAGCCAGTCTCCCTCTGTGTTCATTGTGCCAGCAGTTTTCTTTAATGAGTGCTGGATTTTTTTGGGCACAGTTGCAAGTTTCAAACCGACAATTGGAAATCTGTTGGTATAAAATGCAACTGCAAATGTTGGACCCCTGAAATTAAAACAGAAAACACTGGAAATCGACAGCAAGTCAGTAAGTGCTGGGAAAGAGCAAATACATAGAAACATAGAAGATAGGAGCAGGAGTAGGCCATTCGGCCCCTCGAGCCTGCTCCACCATTCAATGCGATCATGGCTGATCATCCATGAGGTTTAAACTAAAATGGCAGGGGGTTGGGAACCTGAGCGGAGAGACAGAGGAAAGGGAAACAAGGATAAAAGCAAAATACAGGAAGGAGAAAAACAAAAGTGGCAGGCAGAGAAATCAAGGGTTTAAATCATACATGGCCACAGTAAATAATAATTCTAAGAGAGTTAAAAAAACAAGCCTGAAGGCTTTGTGTCTTAATGCAAGGAGCATTCGTAATAAGTTGGATGAATTAGCTGCGCAAATAGAGGTAAACAAATATGATATGATTGGGATTATGGAAACATGGCTCCAGGGTGGCCAAGGCTGGGAACTCAATATCCCGGGGTATTCAATATTCAGGAAAGATAGGCAAAAAGGAAAAGGAGGTGGGGTAGCATTGCTGGTTAAAGAGGGGATTAACACAATTGAAAGGAAGGATATTAGCTCTGATAATAAAGCTGTTGGACTATAACCTGGTGTTGTGTGACTTCTTACATTTGTCCACCCCAGTCCAACTCCGGCATCTCCACACGATGTAGAATCTGTATGGGTAGAACTGAAAAATACCAAGGGGCAGAAAACGTTAGTGGGAGTGGTATATAGACCTCCAAACAGTAATATGGAGGTTGGGGATGGCATTAAATGGGAAATTAGAGAAGCGTGCAATAAGGGCACAGCAGTTATCATGGGTGACTTTAATCTACATATAGATTGGGCTAACCAAATTAGTAACAATACTGTGGAGGAGGAATTCCTGGAGTGTATACGGGATGGTTTCCTGGACCAATATGTCGATGAACCAACTAGAGATCAGGCCATCTTAGACTGGGTATTATGTAATGAGAAAGGATTAATTAGCAATCTTGCTGTGCGAAGCCCCTTGGGTCAGAGCGATCATAATATGATAGAATTGTTCATTAAGATGGAGAGTGAAATTGTTGACTCAGAGACTAGGGTCCTGAATTTAAATAAAGGGGACTACAATGTTATGAGTAGCGAGTTGGGTAGGATTGATTGGGGAATGACACTCAAAGGGTTGATGGTGGATGGGCAATGGCAAACATTCAAAGGTCGCATGGATGAACTACAGAATTTGTTCATCCCAATTTGGCATAAAAATAAAACAAAAAAGGTGACTCAACCGTGGCTAACAAGGGAAATTAGGAATAGCATAAGATCCAAGGAGAGGACATATAAATTGGCCAGAAAAAGCAGTAAACCTGAGGATTGGGAGCAGTTTAGGATTCAACAAAGGAGGACAACGGGATTAATTAAGAGGGGGAAAATAGAATATGAGAGTAAGCTTGCAGGGAACATAAAAACTGACTGTAAAAGCTTTTTATAGATATGTGAAGAGAAAAAGATTGGTGAAGTCAAGCGTAGGTCCCTTGCAGTCAGAATCAGGGGAATTTATAATGGGGAACAAAGACATGGCGGACCAATTAAATACATACTTTGGTTCTGTCTTCACAAAGGAGGACACAAATAACCTCCCAAAGATGTCGGGGCATATAGGGTCTAATGACAGGGAGGAATTGATAGAAATCTGTATTTGTAGGGAAATGGTGTTAGGGAAATTGATGGGGTTGAGGGCCGACAAATCCCCAGGGCCTGATAATCTACATCCTAGGGTACTTAAGGAAGTGGCCCTAGAAATAGTAGATGCATTGCGGGTCACCTTCCAAAATTCGATAGACTCTGGAACAGTAGCCATGGATTGGCAGGTAGCTAATGTTACCCCACTGTTCAAAAAGGGTGGTACGGAGAAAATGGGGAATTACAGACTGGGAAGCCTGACATCGGTAGTGGGGAAAATGCTGGAGTCCATTATAAAAGATGTAATAGCAGAGCACATGGAAAAAAGTGACCGGATCAGACAAAGTCAACATGGATTTACAAAAGGTAAATCGTGCTTGACTAATCTACTGGAATTTTTTGAGGATGTAACTGGTAAAATAGATAAGGGAGACCCAGTGGATGTGGTGTATTTGGATTTTCAAAAGGCTTTCGATAAGGTCCCGCATAAGAGATTAGCGTGTAAAATTAAGGCACATGGGATTGGGGGCAAGGTATTGACTTGGATAGAGAACTGGTTGGCAGACAGAAAGCAAAGAGTTGGAATAAACGGCTCTTTTTCCGAGTGGCAGGCAGTGACTAGTGGGGTATCGCAGGGATCAGTCCTTGGACCCCAGCTATTTCACAATATATATTAATGATCTGGATGAGGGAACTAGATGTAATATCTCCAAGTTTGCAGATGACATAAAGCTGGGTGGGCGTGTGTGCTGTGAGGAGGATACCAATAAACTCCAGTATGATCTGGACAGGTTGGGTGATTGGGCAGAAGCATGGCAGATGCAATATAATGTGGATAAATGCGAGGTTGTCCACTTTGGTGTCAAAAACAAGAAGGCAGATTATTATCTGAATGGCAATAGATTGGGAGAAGGGGAAGTGCAATGAGACCTGGACGTCCTTGTGCACCCGTCGCTGAAAGTAAGCATGCAGGTGCAGCAGGCGGTTAAGAAGGCAAATGGTATGTTGGCCTTCGTAGCGACAGGGTTTGAGCACAGGAACAAGAATGTCCTGCTGCAGTTCTACAGGGTCTTGGTGAGACCACATCTGGAGTATTGTGTGCAGTTTTGGTCGCCTTATCTGAGGAAAGATGATCTTGCCATGGAAGGAGTGCAGCGAAGATTCACCAGGCTGATACCTGGGATGGCAGGAATGACGTATGAGGAGAGATTGGGTTGTTTGGGCTTGTACTCATGGAGTTTAGAAGAATGAGAGGGGATCTCATCGAAACCTATAAAATTCTAACAGAACTAGACAGACTAGATGCTGGAAGGATGTCCCCGATGGTTGGGGAGACCAGAATCAGGGGTCACAGTCTAAGGATAAGGGGTAAGCCATTTAGGACAGAAATGAGGAATTTCTTCACCCAGAGAGTGGTGAACCTGTGGAATTCTCTACCACAGAAGGCAGTGGAGGCCAATTCATTAAATATATTCAAGAAAGAGTTGGATATATTTCTTAAGGCTAAAGGGATCAAGGGATATGGAGAGAAGGCAGGAAGAGGGTACTGAATTTGGACGATCAGCCATGATCTCATTGAATGGCGGAACAGGCTCGAGGGGCCGAATGGCCTACTCCTGCTCCTATCTTCTATGTTTCTATCCAAATTCAGTACCCGGTCCCTGCTTTCACCCCATACCCCTTGATCCCTTTAGCCTTAAGAAATATATCCAACTCCTTCTTGAATATATTTAATGAACTGGCCTCCACCGCCTTCTGTGGTAGAGAGTTCCACAGGTTCACCACTCTCTGGGTGAAGAAATTCCTCCTCATTTCTATCCTAAATGGCCTACCCTTTATCCTTAGACTGTGTCCCCTGGTTCTGGACTCCCCGACTATCGGGAACATCCTTCCTGCATCTAGTCTGTCCAGTCCTGTCAGAATTTTATAAGTTTGAATGAGATCACCTCTAATTCTTCTAAACTCCAGCGAGTACAAGTGCAATTGACCCAATCTCTCCTCATACGTCATTCCTGCCATCCCAGGTATCAGCCTGGTGAATCTTCGCTGAACTCCTTCCATGGCAAGAACATCCTTCCTCAGATAAGGCGACCAAAACTGCACACAATACTCAAGATGTGGTCTCACCAAGGCCCTGTACAACTGCAGCAGGACATTCTTGTTCCTGTACTCAAACCCTCTCGCTACGAAGGCCAACATACCATTTGCCTTCTTAACCACCTGCTACACCTGCATGGTTACCTTCAGCGACTGGTGCACAAGGACACCCAGGTCTCGTTGCACTTCCCCTTCTCCCAATCTATTGCCATTTAGATAATAATCTGCCTTCCTGTTTTTGCCACCAAAGTGGATAACCTCACATTTATCTACGTTATATTGCATCTGCCATGTTTCTGCCCAATCACCCAACATGTCCAAATCATCCTGGAGTTTCTCGACATCCTCCTCAGAGCACACACGTCCACCCAGCTTTGTGTCGTCTGCAAATTTGGAGATATTACATCTAGTTCCCTTGTCCAGATCATTTATATATATTGTGAATAGCTGGGGTCCAAGGACCGATCCCTGCGGTACCCCACTAGTCACTGCCTGCCATTCGGAAAAAGACCCGTTTATTCCAACTCTTTGCTTTCTGTCTGCCAACCAGTTCTCTATCCAAGTCAATACCTTGCCCCCAATCCCATGTGCCTTAACTTTACACGCTAATCTCTTATGCGGGACCTTATCGAAGGCCTTCTTCAAATCCAGATACACCACATCCACTGGTTCTCCCTTATCTATTTTACCAGTTACATCCTCAAAAAATTCCAGTAGATTAGTCAAGCATGATTTACCTTTTGTGAATCCATGTTGACTTTGTCCGATCCTGTCACTGTTTTCCAAGTGCTCTGCTATTACATCTTTTATAATGGACTCTAGCATTTTCCCCACTACCAATGTCAGGCTTACCGGTCTGTAATTCCCCATTTTCTCTCTACCACCGTTTTTGAATAGTGGGGTAACATCAGCTACCCTCCAATCCATGGGTACTGTTCCAGATTCCATCGAATGTTGGAAGATGATCAGCAATGCATCTACTATTTCTAGGGCCACTTCCTTAAGTACCCTAGGATGTAGATTATCAGGCCCTGGGGATCTATCGGCCTTCAGTCCCATCAATTTCCCTAACACCATTTCCCTACAAATACTGATTTCTTTCAGTTCCACCCTTTCATCAGACACTATGTTCCCTGGCATCTCTGGGAGGTTATTTGTGTCCTCCTTTGTGAAGACAGACCCAAAATATGTATTTAGTTGGTCCGCCATTTCTTTGTTCCCCATTATAAATTCCCCTGATTCTGACTGCAAGGGACCTACGCTTGACTTCACCAATCTTTTTCCCTTCTCATATCTATAAAAGCTTTTACAGTCAGTTTTTATGTTCCCTGCAAGCTTACTCTCATATTCTATTTCCCCCTTCTTAATTAATCCCTTTGTCCTCCTTTGTTGAATCCTAAACTGCTCCCAATCCTCAGGATTATTGCTTTTTCTGGCCAATTTATATGTCCTCTCCTTGGATCTTATGCTATCCCTAATTTCCCTTGTTAGCCACGGTTGAGTCACCTTTTTTGTTTTATTTTTATGCCAAACTGGGATGAACAAATTCTGTAGTTCATCCATGCGGTCTTTGAATGTTTGCCATTGCCTATCCACCGTCAACCCTTTGAGTGACATTCCCCAATCAACCCTACCCCACTCACGCCTCAGACCATCGTATTTTCCTTTATTTAAATTTCAGACCCTAGTCTCTGAGTCAACTACTTCATTCTCCATCTTAATGAAGAATTTGATCATGTTATGATCGCTCCGACCCAAGGGGCCTCATACAACAAGATTGCTAATTAATCCTTTCTCGTTACATAATACCCAGTCTAAGATGACTTGATCTCTGGTTGGTTCTTTGACATATTGGTCCAGGAAACCATCCCGTAAACACTTCAGGAATTCCTCCTCCACAGTACTGTTACTAATTTGGTTAGCCCAATCTATATGTAGGTTAGAGTCACCCATGATGACTGCTGTGCCCTTATTGCACGCTTCTTTAATTTCCCTTTTAATGCCATCCCCAACCTCCACCTTACTGTTTGGACAAATGTAAGAAGTCACACAACACTAGGTTATAGTCCAACAGTTTTATTTGAAATCACAAGCTTTCGGAGCACTGCTCCTTCATCAAGTGAAGTGGAGAGATGCATAAAGACACACCTTATATAGTCAGAGAATAATGCCAGATGATTACAGGCAATCTTTCTAACTGCCATTTATCACACCTCGGCAGAGAGATAATCACGGCAATCAAAGGTATGAATGGTGTCCAAACAGGTCAGTCAGGAAAACATTACATCAAAGAACAATGAGGTGGGGTCACAAGGGGTCAAATGTTGCAGATGCTGGGGTCAGTATGAAAAACAAAAAACATTTTTTTTTGCTGGAAATCACAGCAGGTCCGGCCGCATCTGTGTGGAGAGAACAAGCCAACAATGACTCGAGTCTGGATGACCCTACGTCAGGTGGGGTTACATGTAGCGTGACATGAACCCAAGATCCCGGTTGAGGCCGTCCTCATGAGTGCAGAACTTGGCTATCAGTTTCTGCTTTACGATTTTGCGTTGTCGTGTGTCTCGAAGGCCGCCTTGGAGAATGCTGACCTGAAGATCGGAGACTGAATGTCCTTGACTGCTGATGTGTTCCCCGACTGGGAGGGAACACTCCTGCCTGGTGATTGTTGCGCGGTGTCCGTTCATCCGTTGTCGCAGTGTCTGCATGGTCTCGCCGATGTACCATGCTCCGGGGCATCCTTTCCTGCAACATATGAGGTAGACAACGTTGGCCGAGTCACATGAGTATGTACCATGTACCTGGTGGGTGGTGTCCTCACGTGTGATGATGGTATCTGTGTTGATGATCTGGCATGTCTTGCAGAGGTTGCCGTGGCAAGGTTGTGTGGTGTCGTGGTCGCTGTTTTCCTGAAAGCTGGGTAATTTGCTGCGAACGACGGTCTGTTTGAGGTTAGGCGGCTGTTTGAAGGCGAGTAGTGGAGGCGTGGGGAAGGCCTTAGTGAGGTGTTCATCATCATCGGTGACATATTGAAGGCTGCGAAGAACATGGCGTAGTTTCTCCGCTCCGGGGAAGTACTGGATGACGAAGGGTACTCTGTTGGTTGTGTCCCGTGTTTGTCTTCTGAGGAGGTCTATGCGATTTTTTGCTGTGGCCCGTCGGAACTGTCGATCGACGAGTCGAGCGTCATATCCCGTTCTTACGAGGGCGTCTTTCAGCCTCTGTAGGTGTCCATCGCGTTCCTCCTCGTCTGAGCAGATCCTGTGTATTCGCAGGGCTTCTCCATAGTGGATGGCTTCTTTAACATGATTAGGGTGGAAGCTGGAGAAGTGGAGCCTCCTGAGGTTGTCCGTGGGCTTGCGGTAGAGTGAAGTGCTGAGGTGTCCGTCTTTGATGGAGATTCGTGTGTCGAAGAAAGAAACCGATTCTGAGGAGTAGTCCATGGTGAGTTTGATGGTGGGATGGAACTTGTTGATGTTATCGTGTAGTCTTTTCAGTGATTCTTCGCCGTGGATCCATAGGAAGAAAATGTCATCGATGTATCTGGTGTATAGCGTTGGTAGGAGGTCCTGTGCAGCAAAGAAGTGTTGCTCGAACTTGTGCATGAAGATGTTGGCATATTGGGGTGCGAATTTGGTCCCCATGGCTGTTCCGTGCGTTTGGGTAAAGAACTGGTTGTGACTCGGCCAACGTTGTCTACCTCATATGTTGCAGGAAAGGATGCCCCGGAGCATGGTACATCAGCGAGACCATACAGACACTGCGACAACAGATGAACGGACATCGCGCAACAATTGCCAGGAAGGAGTGTTCCCTCCCAGTTGGGGAACACTTCAGCAGTCAAGGACATTCAGCCTCCGACCTTCGGGTAAGCATTCTCCAAGGCAGCCTTCGAGACACACGACAATGCAAAATCGTAGAGCAGAAACTGATAGCCAAGTTCCGCACTCATGAGGATGGCCTGAACCGGGATCTTGGGTTCATGTCACGCTACATGTAACCCCACCTGACGTAGGGTCATCCAGACTCGAGTCGTCGTTGGCTGGTTCTCTCTACACAGATGCAGCCGGACCTGCTGTGATTTCCAGCAAAAAAAATGTTTTTTGTCTTTCATACAGACCCCAGCATCTGCAACATTTGACCCCTTGTGACCCCACCTCATTGTTCTTTGATGTAATGTTTTCCTGACTGACCTGTTTGGATACCATTCACACCTTTGATCGCTGTGATTATCTCTCTGCCGAGGTGTGATAAATGGCAGTTAGAACGATTACCTGTAATCATCTGGCATTATTCTCTGACTATATAAGCTGTGTCTTTATGCATCTCTCCACTTCACCTGACGAAGGAGCAGCGCTCCGAAAGCTTGTGATTTCAAATAAAACTGTTGGACAATAACCTGGTGTTGTGTGACTTCTTACATTTGTCCACCCCAGTCCAACACCAGCATCTCCACACCATTACTGTTTGGAGGTCTATGTACCACTCCCACTAATGTTTTCTGCCCCTTGGTATTTCTCAATTCTACCCATACAGATTCCACATCATCAGAGCTAATATCCTTCCTTACAATTGTGTTAATCCCTTCTTTAACCAGTAATGCTACCCCACCTCCCTTTCCTTTTTGCCTATTTTTCCTGAATATCGAATACCCCTGGATGTTGAGTTCCCAGCCTTGGCCATCCTTGAGCCACGTTTCCGTAATCCCAATCATATCATATTCGTTTACCTCTATTTGCGCAGCCAATTCATCCACTTTATTACAAATGCTCCTCGCATTAAGACACAAAGCCTTCAGGCTTGTTTTTTTAACGCACTTAGACCTATTAGAATTATTATTTACTGTGGCCACGTTTATTTAAACTGTTGATTTCTCTGACTGCCACTTTTGTTTTTCTCCTTCCTATCTTTTGCTTTTATCCATGTTTCCCTTTCCTCTGTCTCCCTGCTCAGGTTCCCAACCCCCTGCCATTTTAGTTTAAACCCTCCCCCAGAGCACTAGCAAACACTCCCCCTAGGACATCGGTTCCAGCCCTGCCCAGGTGCAAACCATTCGGTTTGAACAGGTCCCACCTCCCCCAGAACCAGTTCCTATGTCCCAGGAACTTGAATCCCTCCCCGTTGCACCATTCCTCTAGCCACGTATTCATCTGAAATATCCTTCTATTTCTACTCTGACTAGCACGTGGCACTGGTAGCAATCCTGAGATTGCTACCTTTGAGGTCCTATTTTTTAATTTACCTCCTAACTCCCTATATTCAGCTTTTAGGACCTCATCCCGGTTTTTACCTATATCGTTGGTACCTATAGGCACCACGACAACTGACTGTTCACTCTCCCCTTCTAAGATGTTCTGCAGCTGCTCTGAGACATCCTTGACCCTTGCACCAGGAAGGCAACACACCATCCTGGAGTCTCATTTGTGGCCGCAGAAACGCCCATCTATTCCCCTTACAATAGAATCCCCTATTACTATGGCTCTACCCCTCTTTTTCCTCCCGTCCTGTGCAGCAGAGCCACCCCTGGTGCCAGGAAGTTGGCTGCTGCTGCTTTCCTCTGATAAGCCATTCCCCCCAACAGTACTCAAAGTGGTGTATCTGTTTGAGAGGGGGATGTCCACAGGGAACCCCTGCACTACCTGCCTGCGCCTAGTACTCTGCCTGTTGGTCACCCCTTCCCTTTCTGCCTGTCCAACCTCTACCTGCGGTGTGTCCAACTCTGTAAACATGCTATTCACGACGTCCCGAGCATTGCGAATGCTCCAGTATGCATCCAATCACAGCTCCAGTGCCGCAATGCGGTCTGTCAGTAGCTGCAGCTGGATGCACTTCCTGCACACGTAGTTGTCAGGAACACAGGAAGTGTCCCTGAGTTCCCACATAGTGCAGGAGAAGCATACCACGTGGCCGGTCTGTCCTGCCATGAGTTACCCTTTAATTAATTGAAATTAAATTAAATCAATCAATCCCACTAATTACACTACAGTTAAATGGTTTACCAACAGTCCCCGCTACACCAGAGAGACCTTAGTAACCATAAACCACAGAGTTTAAGTTTAAAAAGAAAGAAATACTCACCAAACAATCACCTACCTGCTTTCTGGTGACGTCACACTTCAATTACTTTTTACTTCTCTCCCTCCCTCTGAGCTCGGAGACTGGAGACTGGTACGCCTCACCTAAACTCTGGTGCCTTTTTAAAGTGCCGCTCCGCCGAGTCTCCCGCAGGTCCGCACTGCCGTCACCTCCACTGCTGCTATGGGGCCTCACCTGAACTCTGGTGCCCTTTTGAATCTGCCGCTCCGCCGAGTCTCCTGCAGGTCCACACTGCCGCCGCCTCCGGTTAGCATTTCACACGGCGCCTACAGGACATCCAATTCTGACAAAGGGTTCATAGAAAAAACATTAGCATGTCTTTCCTTATTGAAGAAACCTGTTGGGCCAGAAATTCGGGTCCCCACGGGTGAGTATGCGCTGGGTACTCACACGTAGGCCCAACGAAAGTGCCGGTTTCATGCATGCACTGCGCATGCGCGGGAAACCGGAACTTCCGTTCCCTTAAAGGAAGGGGTTCACAGGTCGAACGTGTGCGCCGGAGAGGCAGCGCGTATGCCTGGAACTTCCAATTTTTTTCCAGATTTCTCCGGGAGGGTAAGTCTCCAGGAGCTACGCTTTTAAAAAGCAGTCACAAGGCCTGCTTTTAATAAGGTAAGTGGTGAATTAAGTAAAATTAAAAAATTTTTTCCACAGTTTTATTATTTTTAAATACTTTAAAGAAAGGTAAGTTTATTTTTAGCCCCGCTAAAAACTGTAATTTTTTCAAAAATTTAAATTATTGTTTAAAATAGTTATTTTATGTAATTTATAGTTATTTTAAAAATGTGATTTTTAAAAAATTTATTTGAAGTTTTAGTTATGTTTCGGGGCTGACTTCTAATCATAGATTTGACAGCTCTTCCTGTCAAATCTATGAATAGAGATTCCCTGCTATGATTGGTTCTCCATGGCCCATGTGATCACAGGGGACGCTTCGAACTAACTGCGCCCCGGGATACGCAAGCACTGCGCGCCGGCAGTTGGAGCAGGCCCAGGATCGGAATCCCACGCGGGCCCACAGCACAACGGCCGGCGCGCTAGGTAAGTGCAGGTCGGAGGCTTGCACCCGCGGGAAGTCTCCGACCCGAATTTCTGGGCCGTTATGTCCAGCTTTTCCTGTCTGTCCTCACTTGGAAGAAGCCCTGCAGGCAGACTGCAATCACAGTCCACAGCAACCACACATCCTTTCATCCTGGGGTGTGGAAAACATGATCTTTGCGCACTATCGGAACAATATACCATCTTCCTTCCCATCAGCGCCAACCATGGCCCAGTGGTAGCACCCTTGCCTCTGAGGCCGAAGGTTGCGGGTTCAAATCTCATTCCAGAGGCTAGAGCACACAATCCAGGCTGATACTCCAGTACAATACTGCGGGAGTGGTGCCATGCTGGAGGAGCTGTCTTCAGATGAGACGTTAAACCGAGGCCATGACTGCCCTTTCAGGTGGATGTAAAGGATCCAAGGGCACTATTTCGAAGAAGAGCAGGGGAGTTATCCCCCGTGTCCTGGGCCAATACAGGAAACTCTCGTTTAAATGACACCTAAATATCCGGAATTCTCTATTAACCGGCAAAATTCATACTCCGAAAACAACACCACAGTTCTCCAAACTGCCACTACTCGGCTTCTTGGCGCTGTCGGAAGTCCAAACACTTCAATAACAGGAGTCTGACTCTCCCGCGCTGCCGGTAGTCTCTTCCGATCCATCATTTTTCTGTGTGTCTCCCACGCTGCCGGTAGTCTCTTCCGATCCGCCATTTTTCTGTGTGTCTCTCCATCTATATCGTGAATTATCTCCCACATCTTGCATTATGGAATTCCCAAAAGTTGGTCCAAGCAAAAGGAAGAGAGTGGTGTTAACTTTAAAACAGAAAATCGAGATATGCCAACGATTAGAAAGGGGAGAGAAGCGTATCAACATTATGAATGAATTCAAAATCGGTTCGTCAACAATCTACGACATCAAATCGCAGAAGGATAAGCTGCTCAAGTTTTATTCAAGCTCGGAGACATCTAAGAGTTTAGAGAAACGGTGTACGCTTCGTAAGCCGAAGCTTGAAGAGCTGGATACCGTGCTTTATGAGTGGTTTTCTCTTAAGCGTTCAGAGGGTGTTCCACTTTCCGGACCCATGCTAATCGAGAAAGCAAAGGATGTCTACGTAAAGATGGAGCTCACTGACAAGTGTGCTTTCTCCGAGGGATGGCTAACGTGCTTCAAGTTATGGCATGGGATATGACGACTCGATATTTCTGGGGAGAAGAAATCAGCTGAACACGACGCCGCAGAAGAATACTGCGATTATTTCAATTGGATTGTGCAGCAGCATGATTTGTTGCCAGCACAGATATACAATGCTGATGAAACTGGCTTATTTTGGAGGTTTTTGCCAGAATCAGCGCTTGCTGGGGCTAGTGAGGCTAATGCTTCAAGTTACAAGAAAAATAAAGATTGTGTAACTGTGCTAACATGTGCGAACGCTGCTGGATCACACCGGGTTAAACTTCTTGCCATTGGGAAGTATAAAAATCCCCGTGCATTTAAAAATGTGAGGCACTTACCTGTTGAGTACAAAGCTCAAAGAAATGCTTGGATGGATAAGGAAATCTTTTCATATTGGTTCCATCATATTTTTGTTCCATCTGTGAGGGAACATTCCCGTAAAATAGGGAAACCTGAAGATAGCAAATGCATTTTATTGCTTGATAATTGTAGAGCCCATCTGCATGAATCCGAGTTGGTTTGGGGAAATATTTTCACCATTTATTTGCCACCAAATGTAACTTCTCTCATACAACCCATGGACCAGGGCGTTATCCAAAATCTCAAGTGTCATTACAAGAAAGACTTCCTACGTAAACTGATAAACCAAGATGACAATAATCACGCATTTCAGAAGGAATACAATCTTAAAGAAGCCGGCCTAGAAATTGAGTGGGCTTAGCGCCCATTTTGCGGCGCTAGAGGGCATTGCGCTGGACTTACAGCCGGTTTTGAAATTGACTAGGGCCCAACATCGGCGTTACACCGGTAGCGCTGCGCCGGCACCGATGACGTCATCGGTGTGCGCAGCGTCCCGGTTGCCGTGGTGACGGGCCCCAGCGCCGAAATTCAGTTGCGGCCGCCTCGCCCGTGGCAGCCGCAACTAAGACTCTGGCAACAGAGTCTTACACGACTTTGCGCCGGCGCATCAAGGTGGAGCGGCGGCCGGCCGCTTTCCCGCCGGCCGCCTGCCCGCACCTCCCTCCCCGGACTCCCCCACCCCCCCCCCCGCGGAACAGATGCTTCTCGGCTGCGAGCCCGGCACTTCCCGAGGTGCCGGGCTCATTTTTGTGGCGATTTAACCGGCCAGCGGGCGGGTGCAGGCAGCTCCTCCTTAACTGAAGGAGGAGGCCTGCACTTCCCGAGCCTGCCGCACCGCATCGGGCGCCGCAGCGCCGGAATAGCGCCGCAATGTGGCGCGTAGCGCCAGTTTTCAGGCGCAAACAGCCTTCAGTAGCGCCGGCAGCCGTTTGGGCGCGGCGCTACTGAATTTTTGGCGCGCGCAGCGCGACTTAGCACCGGCGCTAAATTTCCGGCGTTAAGCCCCGGCGCAGCGCAAACTCAATTTCTAGGCCGCCATCTTTAATGTTGCATTTTCCTGGAACTTGGTGAAAGGTCACACTTTGAGGCAAGCCTGGCACAAATTGTGGCCTTCTGTAATGTTTGCTGAAGGTTCTTCTTCAGAGGAGGAATTTCATGGGTTCAATGTTCGTCCCAAGAGGAGTACAATAATGGAAATGGCTGGCATGGTGAAAAATGTAGGCCCAGCAAACCCTCTACGTAACCTCAGTGAAAGTGAGATTGAGCAGTGGGTTGATGCAGATAGAGAAGCTGCTGTTGTGCATATGCTAAGTGATGATGAAATAATTGAGACTGTTTTGAATCCAAAGAAAGAAAAGGAAAGTGAGATGGAAAGTGAAGAGGATGAGATTTCTGAAGAGAAGAAGATTTCTTGGGCTAAAGCTGCAGAAGGATTTGCTTTAATCCTCCAATTTGCTGAAAGGTAGCCTTGCCACTCTGCCCAAGAAGTTATGCAACTCCATATTCCTCATTCCACCTTTCTACAAAAAAGGCAAGAGTCCACTAAGCAAGCAGACATCCGGGACATGTTTAGGAAAGCTTCCAAAAGAGTTGAAGCAGTGGAAGTGCCTGAAGAATCTGTTGAAGTGCATGATCCTGATGACCCAGCTGGCATGGATATTCCTGATGAACCAGCTGACTTGGAATAAGTGTACAGTCAACTACAGTACTGTATACAGTCATTTACTGTATAAGTTTTGTTTTACTGTTAAGTAATTAAAGAGTTATGGATCACCCTCAACTGGCAGTACTGTACATAATCAAGCATCTTCCACCATCCATTTAACACAACATTCGGTAGGTGAGTACCCAATTACTGTATACTGCACATTTCTTGATGTTTTTTATTTTTGTTTGTTAAAAATAACCTCGGTAGATAACCCTCTCCGTCATCCGGAATTTTTATTCAACCGGCACCATCCCAGTCCCTTCAGTGCCGGATACCAAAGAATTTCCTGTATTTATTCCTCAACCAATATCACTAAAACAGATTATCTGGTCATTATCACATTGCTGTTTGTGGGACCAGCAAATTGGTTGCTGCATTTCCTACATTACAACAGTGATGGCACTTCAAAACAAAAAGTACTTCATTGGGTGTAAAGCATTTTGGGATGTCTTGAGGTTGTGAAAGTTGCTATAGAAATCCAACGCTTTCTATCCTTATCTGCAGTGGGTTTGCTGTGTGTCTGCGACAACTTTGTGACAAAGAATCAAATGCAACTATTAGTAGGTCAGCCTATTAAAAATATTCTTATAGCAGCAAAGATCCCAAAATTGCTCAAGAATTCATCAGAATGATATACAAAATATAGAAATTCTGGAAAATATAAGTATTTAGAATCTAGCGTTTGTATGCCCTAGAATCTAATGGGAATTGAAAGCTGCTGAGCTACACTGAAGGACAAATAAATAAAACAAACAACTAAATGCATAATCACTGTTGGAAATAAAAATGTTAATGTCAATCTGGAGTAGGAATAAACCCTGCACTTTGCATGTTCCTCCATCTCCAATTACCCTTCTGCACTACAATGCCAATATTGACCACTCGATCTTGCATAAAAAGTTGATATTTTTATTTTTGGTGCAGAGCAGTCTCTGCTTTTGATGCCTTCTACTGGGTTATCTCTCAGTAACAGCTTGAAGACTAATCTCTCTTTGACTCAAATGCCAAAGGGCAGGGATGACATTTGCTGCAGAACCTTGCAGGCAAGCTCATCATCTGAACTGTGCTTTGAACAAGTGGGCCATTGCCATTTGTAGGGCTTTCTGGAATCTTATTTCAAAGGTAAAGCAGTATCTTGGCATTTAAAAAAACCTTTTTATTGGGGGCAGGGGTGGGAGAGAGAGAAATCTAGCTCTCATACATGTATAAATGCCTTGAATAATTAAAATGCTGATGCTTTTGGATTAAATATCAAAGTTCTGCCGTTGTCATCTTTCATTCGGCTCGTGGTTCGCTGCCCTGATCCCAGTAATGATTCGCCCACAATCTCATCATTCACTCATATCTTTGCTGTGTCATTTTTCTCTCCTACGCTTGCTTTGCTTTCTATATGAGGAAAGACGGGAGGAGACTCGAGTGGAGTATAAATGCCGGCATGGACTGGTTGGGCCGACCGGCCTGTTTCTGTGCCGTATATCCTATGCAATCCTATGTATAAGGTGTCGGCTGTGGTTCAGTTGGTAGCACTCTCACCTCTGAGTCAGAAGATTGTGGGCTCAAGCCCCACTCCAGAGGCTTGAGCACATGATCTAGGCTGACACTCCAGTGCAGTAATGAGGGTGTGCTGTATTGTCGCAGATGCCGGGGTCAATTTTAACTTAGCTGTGAGGCGGGCTTTGAGGCGTGTAGGGGGTTAAAAGCGCAAAAACTGGGGGTCGGGACCCGACCCCGAGCCATTTTAACCCAGGTGTGTCTGATGGTCCCGAATTAGTCCAGCCTCCAACAGATGGGACTGGTCTTTAAGGCCCTTAATCAGCAATAATTGGCCTTTATAATCCCATTTTAGCAGGTCCTTGCATTTTTAACCCTTTTCCCACGTAAAACACGCCTGGTGGGGATCACGCCTGTGAAACCTGGCGTGAGCGTTATTGGCTTGCTGACTATCAGCTGCAGGTCAACCATTAAAGAGGAGATTTGATCAGACATCATTTGCAGGTGGCAGGACTTTATTGTTTCAGGCCTGGGGCAACTTTTACCAGGCTTAACCACACCTGTGGAAGGTTGGAGCCTCATACATATCTCCAGTGTGACCTCCTGGAAAGCCCCTCTCGCCACCTTCACTCAGCGCTTCCTCAATGGAGGCATATACCAGAAGCATGGGAGCCATTTATTTCCTTCCCTTCTGGGCATTAGATGAGCTCGAGCACCAGCCGTGGCACCAGCAGAACCAGGAACAACAGCAGCAGCAGCAGGAGCGCCAGGCTGCTGCTCACCCACCTGAAGCTGCACAGGCCAGAAGGGGCCAGCGCCTGGAAGTGGCTGGAGAGCACCTTGCTGCACATCAGGGGGGCCATGGGGACCCATATCTGCAATGGCGGTCCTACTCAGAAGGACTTCGATGAAGGTCTGGTTTCTCTGTTCAATAAATGACCACCGCTCCTCCAGAGATGTCATTCTATTCTGAACACTCACCATGTTTTCCATACCCTGGCGACTTATCTCCTCCATGGAGGTTGCCATCCTTTCCATGGTGATGCGTTCATGCGCCAATGACTCCACAAAGGCTCTGCTCATGTTCACTATGGACTCCTCCATTCGCTCCACACTCACATCGACCCTGGAGACAAAACCTGCCAGAGACTCCTGCATCTGTTCCTGGAGTTCCAGCCCCGCTGATCTTATGGATGGACCCAGAGGCAGAGGGTCGACATGCAGCTGAGCCGAGCTGGCAGTCCTGCGCCCTCTGACTAGCGCACTCCACTGCTGTCCCTGTCGCCACAATCTGCTGATGCTCACTTGTGAGCTGTGATACACCAGGTGACTACACTACTCTATGTCCCGAAGGTCCCACCGAGGTGTGAGTGTCTGCGCTGGTGCTGGGTGCGCTGAACTCTGCTGACGCTGCGCCCTCAGGGGTTGCAGATTCCTCTGAGGAGTCTGGAAGCTCAGGCTCTTCCTCCTGGACAGTGGGGACGGGGGTTCTCGATGGTCCTGTGGGGGAGTAAAGGAAAGAGTTAGAGATGTGAGGTCAAGGTTACATGCACATTGCATATTGCAGATGATCATAGGTCCATCTGCTAGAGCTTCAGAATCATTATCAGCGACTCATACAATGTCAATGAGAGAGATGGAAAACTATTCTGCCACCAGCTTGCTGTGATGCACCCGTCTGTCCATCCCCCACTTGCGCCTCATCCTCCAGCTCTACGATCTCCAGGATCGCCTCCTCCCAGGGGGTGAGGTGGACTACCGATGGTGGCCCTCCTCCTGTCCTCGCTCGTTCTCTTTTATTGTGAGCTCTCTTTTCCTGCAATGAGGGAGACAAGTGGAGTTTGAGTGAGAATGAAGGAGTGAATGTAGAGAATCCATAGCATAGATGCTTAGAAGGAGACAAAGATGGAGTGAGGTGGCAAGACCAAGGGCCCTCCCTGTGTGTTGTCAGTTGTTTTCATAGCATCAGAGTGATAGGGAGTGTGAGGGCTGTATAGTCGAATAGTTAGGTGAATGTGAGCATAGAGAGTGAGGGAATGGGTAAGGGTGCATGGATGTCATTGTCAAGTGGGATGTGGAGGAAGAGATTGCTAAAGCTGAGTGCTGGTGAGGAGAGGCAATGGAGATCAGACTGAGAGTGATGGGAACTTCATACTCACTTTTCCAGTGTGCTGAAGGTCATGAAATCTCTTCCTGCACTGTATCCAGGTTCTGCAGGTAGCTGGTAAGGAGTTGACCTCCTCTGCCACTTGCAGCCACGCAGCCTTTGTCCGCTGGGGAGGCATCTTCCTCCCTGATGAAGGGAAGAGCACCTCCTTGTGAGCTCTTGCTCCCTCCCCTAAAGCCTGCAGGGCAACGTCATCAAAACGGGGTGCAGACCTTGGTCTTTCTCTTGCCATTCTGCTTCCAGCTCAGTGTATCAGCAAATGCCAAAAGGTTGGCAGCCTGCAGAAGAAGCAAGGCTTGTTGCAGACCCTAAATGCAGCAGCAATATTGACGTCATATTATGCGACTTTCTGACTGGAAATATTCATTTGCCATGGGTTCCCACACGTTGGAAATCAATTGGCAAATTGAGTTAAAATTGCATCAATCTCACACACCCATTTAGATTCGTGTGGGAAACACCAAATTTGGGGAACCCGACAATTCCCCGCACCTGAGTTAAAATCAACACCGCCGTCTTTTGGATGAGACGTTAAACTGAGGCTCCGCCTGCCCCCTCAGCTGAATATAAAAGATCTCACGGCAATATTTCGAAGAAGAGAAGGGGTATTCTCCTTTGTGTGCTGGATAATATTTATCCCTCAATTAACATCACTAAATCAGATTATCTGGTCATTATCTCATTGCTGTTTGTGGGAGCTTGCTGTGTACAAATTGGCTGCCGCATTTCCTACATTACAACAGTGACTACACTTCAAATGTACTTGACTGGCTGTAAAGCACTCTGCGACATCCTGAAGTTGAGAAAGGAGTTATATAAATGCAAGTCTTTCTTTGCTTTTGTTGTTTATTGGTGCCCAGAATCTAATATATTGCCCTGTCATTTATTTTAAAGGTGAACTCAATCCTGTTTGGAGAATTGCCCAGATTTTTTCTGCCTAGGAAGAGAAGCAAAATTATATAGTTGGGGTGAATTTCCTTGGAGCTTCTCCTCTTCGACCGGAGTAACTTCGGTGGAGGTCTAGCAGATACTATGGCCATGAAATTCCACGCTGTTTTCAGGGCTCCTTTATTGCAAAATTGGGGAAAGCACATTTTATGGCCAGCAAGTTGGGGTGTTAGTCCTTTCCTGTTGACACCCAGCAGTCTGTGTTCTATCTCCTTAAGGAAGGTTTGGAGATCAATCTCACTGAAATTGTAAGCTCTCCTTCTATTCCTCCTGTCCCTTCTTTGGCTTCTGTGCCAAATCCTCCAGTGAAATATATTCTTGAAAAGTGGGATAAAGTTACACACGAGCCATCCAGTGCAGCTGCTTGACAGCGAACTTAAAGGGTTAAATTAAGAGGGCTGGTTGCATAGACTAGGCTTGTGTTCCCTCGAGTAGTGAATATTAAAGGCTGATCTGATGGAGGTGTTTACGATGATTAAATAAGTTGATAGGGTAGATAGAGGTGGTGGGGAGTCCAGAACAGGGGGACATAACCTTAAACTTAGAGCAAGGCCATTCAAAGGGCGATGTCAGGAAGTATTTCTTCGCACAAAGGGTAGTGGAAATCTGGAACGCTCTTCCCCAAAAATCTGTTGAGGCTAGGCCAATTGAAAATTTCAGAACTGAGATTGCTAGATTTTTTTGGGGGGGTGTAAGAGTATTAAGGGTTACGGAACCAAGGCAGGTTGACGGAGTTAAGATACAGATCAGCCATTGTCTAATTGAATGGTGGAACAGGCTTGAGGGGCTGAATGGGCTACTGCTGTCTTCCTAACTCAGTGATGCAAACACTTCGCTACTTACTTTCTAGCCCCCAGCCTGCTTCTGCAATCTGCAATCGGGCTTGGCTTTTTATTGGCTGCACTCTCATTTCCAATCTCCCTCAGCACCTTACTCTTGTTTTCACATGGGATTTGCAACAGGGATTCTAACTGGTGCATTAACGCCCTTCAGGGAATGGAACCTGCCAGCCCTACCTGATCTGGCCTACAGGTGACTCCCGTCCCACGCCACATGGCTGACTCTCAATCATCTCAGGGCAATGAGGGGTGGGCAATAAATGTGGCCATTCCAGTGTTGCTCACCTCCCAAGAATGACATTTAAAAAATATGTAAATGAGATGACATATGAAATTCTGGCAAATTCAATTATGCAGAGCATTGGCGGATGCAAACTCTGGATGCATTGACGCAAATTCCACACAAATCGTGGAATTTGATATATTATCTTATTAACTGCAACTTTGATCTAAACAAGTTGGAGGCCCCTTCCCATAATGGCAGGTGATTTTACTATCTCCCTCCAAAGAGCTTCTTTGATGGTACACAATCTTAGCTGCATTATATTGTCTGTCATTCACTAAGATGCTTTTCCGTGGCTAGGCTGTACTCAGTCAGCAGAATAGACAGAATGGAGGTCAATTCTTCATTCAGATCTGTCAATCAAGGTAAGCCCACACCAGCCGAATTTATTGCACGGGAGGAAAAGGTCAGAGCTTTCTCATTAACTTCTTTGTTAAGTTTTCTAGAGTTTTTAATCAGCTTTCCATTCTGTTGACCCTGTGGCACATGCAACCTCTTTCCTTCAGGCATTCCACTTAAACATCATTCAAGTCTCCGTGTTAAGAATAAGAGAGGTGTCATCAGCGTTACAGTTACATAACAGTGGGAGTGAGTTAAAGATGCAACATCCTGTTTTTAGAAAAATATAGGTCAGTATGAAACTCAGTCTCAACAAAAAGTTCAGTCCCCGTTTTAAAGTCATGCATTCTGTCCTTATTTTTACATTTGCATTGCCTGTTTGCATTATAAATTATGACATAGGGATTTATATTGGAAATAAGTGGAAAAGGTTGACTGGCAGTGCATATAGAGGTAAGATTTTTAATATATTATAGATAGATATAGCTACGTAAAAGATCTAGATCATAGTTTTGCAAGCTGCATCAACCCTAGGTCAGCAAAGCTAATTAACTCTGCATTTGTGGCTGGAGTTACTATGCCATTTATTCAGGACTTGTGCTGATCTTTTGCCAAAGTTATAGAGTGACAGGTGATAAGATTATCTGCATGCTATGCAGACTTCTTGACTGGAATTTTTACCTGTGAGTGGGATTGGGTGCGGGGGGGGACCATGTAGCGGGTCGCCATCGTGAACTTTTCATCAATGCGGTCTCCACTGTGCGTTTAACTGGATTAGATCAATTGAATGAATCATGCGGGTTTCCCAGCCAGTTAACTGGAGTGGGTCTGATGATGTCACCTTCAGCCCAGATATTTAAAGGAGCTTGCATACATCACAGTTGAAGGTTTATTGTAGGAGGTTCAGAGGTGGTTGGGAGAGGTGCCTATGCTTATCCATCTAAGACTTTGACTGTGAGGGTGTGAGGAAGGATGCAGTCTCAGGGCCAGAAGGCTGCACCCAGGTTTTTGGATTCCTCCCTGGAAATCATGCTCCAGGGAGTCAGAGCACGGAGGGAGATCCTATTCCCTGGTAATGATACCAAGAGGGCATGGCTGGAGTTTGCCCACAAATTGAGCGACCAGTGTGTAGTGAGCAGCTCCTGGATACAGAGTCAGAAGAGATTTAATGATCTCATGAGGTCAGGAAAGGTGAGTACAACACCACATTCAACTACATCCTGATGTGCCTGTCACTCAAACCCCATCACTTTGCCTTCCCAAGCCTACTCCTGCACATCACTCCTCACACTAATGTACCATGCAGGTGCACACATCTCTCACTGTCTATGCACCTACTCACATCCCCAGCTGACTAACCACCACTGACACTCACCCTCAGCCTAATGCAGTCATAGAAAGTAATGCCACAGAAGGAGGCCATTTGGCAATGTCATGCCACTCCCTCATTGTCACCCTCTGCAGATGTAACCCATCCATCACTTACACTTATTCCATCACTCTCACTCGAAGTTCTCTTCTTTTCCTCCTTGCAGGAGAAGAGAGCTCAGAACAACAGAGAGAGACAAAGAACCAGAGGTGGCCCTCCAATATACACGACTTTGACACCAGCAAAGGAGGAGGCGCTGGAATTAAGTGGAGTGGCAGAGCTGCTAGCAGTGGGAGACAGAGAGAGGAGGACCTCCCAGCAACCTGATGACCGAAATAAATATCCCACACGGCATACAACAGTCACACATGGTGACTGATGTCAGCAGCCAGTGAAATATTGGCCCAGAAATTTGGGTTGAGGGCTTCCCGCGGATGCAAGCCCCCGACCAGCACTTACCTACCGCACCGGCCATTGAGCTGTGGGCCCCCGTGGAATTCCGATCCTGGGCCTGCTCCAACTGCTGGCGTGCAGTGCTTGTGTATCCCAGGGGTGCAGTTAGTTCAATGCGTCCCCTGGGATCACATGGGCCATGGAGAGCCAATGGTAGCAGGGAATGCTTCATTCATAAGTTTGACAGGAAGGGCTGTCAAACTTATAAATACTACAGGCCCCAAAACATCACTAAATCTTCAAATAAATTTAAAAAAAACATCAAATTTTTTAAATAAACTATTAATTACATGAAATAACTATTTTAAACAATTTAAATTTTTGAAAAAAATAATTTTATTTTCTAACGGGGCTAAAAATAAACTTACCTTTCTTTAAAGTATTTAAAAATAATAAACCTATGAAAAAAATGTTTTAATTTTAATTAATTCACCACTTACCTTGTAAAAAGCAGGCCTTGCGACTGCTTTTTACATATCTAACTTCTGGAGACTTACCTTCCTGGGAAAACCTGCAAAAAAAAGTAAGTTCGAGGCGCACGCGCTGCCTCTCCTGCGCACGCGTTCGAACTCTGAACCCCTTCTTTCAGGGGAACGGAAGTGCCGGTTTCCCGCGCATGCGCAGTGCATGCATGAAACCGACACTTCCATTAGGCTTACGGGTGAGTACCCCGTGCATACTCACCCGTGGAGACCCGAATTTCTGTGTCATTATCATGTGCATAATGGTAGCATTACACATTCTTATCATAAGAGTTCTAATTCATCTCTTTACTCTCCCACAGGTCCATC
Source organism: Somniosus microcephalus (assembly GCF_052327205.1). NCBI lineage: Eukaryota > Metazoa > Chordata > Chondrichthyes > Squaliformes > Somniosidae > Somniosus > Somniosus microcephalus. Next base: position 287,174,450 of record NC_140991.1, read on the forward strand.
AAATGCCACCCCCCCCACTGTCCAACTGGAGGAGGAGGACGACTCCTCAGAGCAAGCTGCGGTCTCTGAGGGTGCACCATCACAAGACCCATGCGTGCCCAGCACCAGCGCAGATACGCACACGTCGGTGGGTCCAGTGAGAGAGAGAGTAGTGTTGTCACCTGATATCTCAAACATCACAAGTGAGCAAGGGCAGATGGTGGAGACAGGGACAGCAGTGGAGGGTCCTTGCTGGAGGGCGCAGGATGCTCCAGGCTCTGCTCAGCTGGATGCAGATGCTGAACCTCGGGGGGCCATTGACAAAGAGGCTGATCTGGGAGGAGCAGCAACAAATGTGTGAGGCTTGTACGGATAACCGTAGCTGTCATAAAGACAGCGGGGTTTGATTGACAGCCGGTTGACGGCTGACGTCATATCCGGGGGCGGGATCCGACGCCATCTTGGCCATGCTTGAGGTACTGTACTAGGAGACACAGAGTCAGGACTGAATAAATGGCACTCCACTACAACTGCTTGGGAGACTCGTAATTACGTTATTAAGATAAAATTACATGGTACCAGGATTTATAGAACTCACGATAAGGACATACTACAACAATGGAAGGAATAAAACCTCCAGCTAGCCTGCAACTAGAAGGAAATGTGGATGAAAATTGGCGTGTCTTCAAGCAACGCTTTCTTCTCTACCTCACAGCGATTGACGCTTCGACTAGCTCTGGAACACGTAAAGTAGCTTTGTTGCTAACAGTGGCTGGCTCGCAGGCAATCGAGCTGTTTAATACATTTATGTTTGCAGCCAAAGATGATAAAAATGATCTGGACATGGTGATAGAACGGTTCGACGAATACTGCACTCCAAAAAAGAATGAAACGTATGAGAGATTCGTGTTTCACTCCCGCGTGCAAAAGCATGGAGAATCCTTTGATGTTTTTTTGACGGACTTGAAAATAAAAGTACAAACATGCAACTTTAGGGACCTGAAGGAATCGAGGATACACGATCAAGTTGTTTTTGGAATACTTGACAAGAAGGTGAGGGAGAGAATGCTTAGAGACAATGACCTAATTTTGGGTGCAGCAGTGAAAATATGTCATGCTAGTGAACTCTCAGCCATGCACACGAAAATTTTCGAAGGGAGCAGCACAGCAGCGGGCGGGAGCGCCCTGGGGCTGAAAAACCTACCGGTGGATGTGGTACACAAAAGGGACACAAGAGGGCCCACGGAGTTCAAGACGATGACGCCTTACGAATGCAGACGGTGTGGTAATAAACACGTAGCCAGACAGTGTCCTGCTTATGGGAGGAACTGTGCAAAATATAAAGGCAGGAATCACTTTGCCAAGATGTGTTTTTGGGAAGAGAAAACTGAAGGTAAAAAGACAGTGCATGCTATTGAGACCGAAGAGACAGGAGCAGAGACTTTGTTTGTTGGAATGGTGCAAAATGAGTCAAAACAGGGCAAAAATGCTAATGAAGTGCACTCTGTAGGACCAAAGACTGAAGTTTGGATAGCTCCCTTGCTGGTAAATGGCACCATTGTTCCCTTTAAGCTAGATACAGGTGCTAAGGCAAACCTCATAAGTTGGAGTGATGCACGGAATCTCAAAGTGCGACCTAAAATACTGAACAAGACAGTGTCTTTGAAGGCATACAATGGACAAAGCATTGAAACAAAAGGAACGTGTAGGCTGAATGTTAAGGTAAAAAATCACATTCACCCTTTGACCTTTGTTATAGTGCCTGAAGGACATGATGTAAGAAGTCACACAACACCAGGTTATAGTCCAACAGCTTTATTTGAAATCACAAGCTTTCGGAGCGCTGCTCCTTCTTCAGGTGAAGTGGAGAAATGCATAAAGACACAGCTTATATAGTCAGAGAATCATGTCAGATGTTTACAGGTAACCTTTCCAACTGCCATTTATCACACCTCGGCAGAGAGATAATCACAGCAGTCAAAGGTGTGAATGGTGTCCAAACAGGTCAGTCAGGGAAACATTACATCAAAGAACAATGAGGTGGGGTCACAAGGGGTCATATATTGCAGATGCTGGGGTCTGTATGAAAAACAAAAAAACAGACAAAAAACATTTTTTTTGGCTGGAAATCACAGCAGGTCCGGCCGCATCTGTGTAGAGAGAACAAGCCAATGTCAACTCGAATCTGGATGACCCTGCGTCAGGTGGGGTTACATGTAGCGTGACATGAACCCAAGATCTCGGTTGAGGCCGTCCTCATGGGTGCGGAACTTGGCTATCAGTTTCTGCTCGACGATTTTGCGTTGTCGTGTGTTTCGAAGGCTGCCTTGGAGAATGCTTACCCGAAGATCGGAGGCTGAATGTCCTTGACTGCTGAAGTGTTCCCCGACTGGGAGGGAACACTCCTGCCTGGTGATTGTTGCGCGGTGTCCGTTCATCCGTTGTCGCAGTGTCTGCATGGTCTCGCCGATGTACCATGCTCCGGGGCATCCTTTCCTGCAACGTATGAGGTAGACAACGTTGGCCGAGTCACATGAGTATGTACCATGTACCTGGTGGGTGGTGTCCTCACGTGTGATGATGGTATCTGTGTTGATGATCTGGCATGTCTTGCAGAGGTTGCTGTGGCAGGGTTGTGTGGTGTCGTGGTCGCTGTTCTCCTGAAAGCTGGGTAATTTGCTGCGAACGATGGTCTGTTTGAGGTTAGGCGGCTGTTTGAAAGCGAGTAGTGGAGGCGTGGGGATGGCTTTAGCGAGGTGTTCGTCGTCATCTGACTGTTTCCCTGACTGACCTGTTTGGACACCATTCACACCTTTGACTGCTGTGATTATCTCTCTGCCGAGGTGTGATAAATGGCAGTTGGAAAGGTTACCTGTAAACATCTGACATGATTCTCTGACTATATAAGCTGTGTCTTTATGCATTTCTCCACTTCACCTGAAGAAGGAGCAGCGCTCCGAAAGCTTGTGATTTCAAATAAAGCTGTTGGACTATAACCTGGTGTTGTGTGACTTCTTACATTTGTCCACCCCAGTCCAACTCCAGCATCTCCACACCATGAAGGACATGAGTCACTGTTGGGGGATAAGGCCTGCGTGGATTTGGGCTTGGTAAAACGAGTCTATACTATCAATGAACTGAACTGTTTGCAGAGTGCCCCCCAAGATAGTACAAATCTGACTCATGAGACTATAGCACACAAATATGCAGATATATTTCAGGGTTTCGGAGCACTGCCCTTTACATACTCCATCAAACTGAGAGAGGATGCACAACCTGTGATTCATGCACCCAGGAGAGTTCCAGTGGTTCTCCGTGAAAAACTGAGGAAAGAGCTAGACCGCATGGAGGGACTAGCTGTCATAAAGAAGATTGAGGAACCGACTGACTGGGTAAATTCCATGGCCTGCGTCAATTCAAAGAAAACTGATAAATTGCATGTCTGCATGGATCCCAAGGACCTTAACGCCAATATCAAAAGAGAGCACTACCAAATTCCAAAGAGAGAGGCAATAGTCAGCGAAATGACAGAAGCAAAAGTCTTCTCCAAGATGGACACCTCGCATGGTTTCTGGCAGTTGAAACTTGATGATGAAAGTGCTAAGCTGTGCACTTTTAACACCCCATTTGGTCGATACTCTTACCAGCGTCTGCCCTTTGGTATTAGCCCCGCCCCAGAAATCTTTCACAGAGCAATGGAGCAAATCATCGAGGGCCTGGAGGGAGTGCGGGTGTATGTGGATGATCTGGTAGTATGGGGCTCCGCTCAGGGGGAGCACGACACCAGACTGGAGAAAACACTTCAGAGAATACAGCAGTATGGACTCAAACTAAATAAAGACAAATGTCAGTTCAGTGTCAATGAAATCACATTCCTCAGAGACAAGATCTCTACAGAGGGGATTCAGCCAGACAAGTCAAAGGCAAAGGCTATACATGACATGGAGAAACCAAAGGACAAGAAAGGGGTTCAGTGGGCCCTTGGCATGGTTAACTACCTAGGAAAATTCATTCCAAATCTAGCAGTGAAAACTGTTCATCTGAGAAAACTGCTGCACCAAGAGACTGAGTTCCAATGGGGACATGAACATGAGAGAGAATGGAAGGGGCTGCTACACATTCTAGCAAGTGAACCCCTACTGAAGTTCTTCTGCCCTAAAAAGAGGACGAAAGTGTCCACAGATGCCTCTAAGAATGGATTAGGGGCTGTCCTTCTACAGGAAGATGAAGGAGAATGGCGACCAATGGCATATGCGTCACGCTCCATGACGGCTACAGAGTGCCGGTACGCGCAAATCGAGAAGGAGTGCCTTGGCTTGGCATTTGGGTGTGAAAAATGTCATACCTACATCTATGGTCTTCCCAAGGTTATCCTAGAAACGGACCATAAGCCACTGCTAGGGATCGCAAAGAAGAATCTGTGTGACATGTCACCACGGATACAACGCCTAATGATGAGACTTCAATGTTATGATTTTGAGCTAACATATGTGCCAGGGACACAGATGTTCATTGCAGACACACTATCCAGGGCTGCGCCTTACGCCACACAAAACAGTGAATCAGAAGAGGATGTGGCTCTTCATGTGGATATGGTCTACGCAGCATTGCCCGCCACACAGGAACAACTATCAGTGATAGTCACAGAGACATCAAAGGACCCAGCCCTGAGTAAAGTAATGAGAAATCTTCAAGAGGGCTGGAAGAAAGGGTCATGTAAACAATATTATCACATTCAGTCTGAGCTCTCTGTGGTCAATGGACAATGGACTACTGCTTAAGTGTGACAGGATAGTAGTGCCCACCTCTATGCGACGAGAAATGCTCAACAGGATACATGAAGGGCACCTGGGTGCAGAAAAGTCAAAAAGGAGAGCACGTGAGGCACTCTACTGGCCAAACATGAACTCTGATATTGACCAGTTGATCAGCAAGTGTGCTACATGTCAGGAGTATCACTACAAGCAAACAAAAGAGCCCCTCATTACCACAGAGCTCCCATCACAACCTTGGGAACAGGTTGGAACTGATATATTTCACTGTGAAGGAAAAGACTATTTGTTAGTTATTGATTATTATTCCAATTATCCAGAGATGGCTCTCTTGTCCAGTACCACATCAAGAGCTGTGATAACTCACCTGAAGTCAATCTTTTCCAGGCAGGGCATCCCTCTTAACCTGGTCTCTGATAATGGCCCTCCCTATGCCAGTCATGAGTTTCAGTCATTTGCTTCAGAGTATGAGTTTAATCATGTAACCTCCAGTCCGCTCTACCCTCAGGCTAATGGAAAAGCGGAGAAGGGGGTACAGATTGTGAAAAGCCTATTAAAGAAAGCAGCACACAGCAACACTGACCCATATCTGGCCCTGATGTCGTACAGGGCGGGCCCGCTAGCAAGTGGCAAGTCTCCAGCTGAGCTCTTACTGGGTCAGAAAGTCCGTACACAACTTCCCAGTTATGTCACATCTGACCACAGAGATGAGGTGTGGGCAGACAAGGCTCGGAAACTACAACAGAAACAAAAAACACTTCATGACCACTCAGCCACTACACTAGTGCCTCTACAGGAGAAGGATATAGTTCGCATTGAAGGGCCTGAGTCATGGCCTAAAAGAGCCACTGTTCTACAACAGGTCGCCCCCAGGTCATACAGTGCCATGGCAGAGAACGGCAATGTGTTTCACAGAAACAGGAGGCACCTACTGAAAACCACAGAGACCTTTCTGCCTCAGGAGGACAGAGAGGATGACGAGATGAGGGAAATGCCACAAAGAGACGAGATGAGGGAAATGCCACAAAGTGACGAAGGACACAGTAGTGATAATGTGACAAGGGACCTGTGTGGTACAGACATGAACTTAAGGGATACAACTGGGGTGGTTCAGCAAACACCCAATCAGCCACGCAGGTCACAGTGCACCAGAAAGCCTGTAGTTAAACTTGACCTGTAGACAGGGTTTGATAAGACTGTAAACAGTTAATGGACTCCTGGGTGTGGGTAAGGTTTATACCTACCTGCAATTAGTTCAACGGTGTAGTTACACTGACTGTTTCTATATGATGTTAACAAGTGTTCTATGTGTTATGTTATGTTGTTACTGTGTTATGTCTTCATTGAAGGGGGAAGATGTACGGATAACCGTAGCTGTCGTAAAGACAGCGGGGTTTGATTGACAGCTGGTTGACGGCTGACGTCATATGCGGGGGTGGGATCCGACGCCATCTTGGCCATGCTTGAGGTACTGTACTAGGAGACACAGAGTCAGGACTGAATAAATGGCACTCCACTACAACTGCTTGGGAGACTCGTAATTACGTTATTAAGATAACATTACAAGGCTCTGGCAGCTTTTCCAGCCGCGATGTGTGTGATTGTACAGAGAATGGAGGAGTCCATCTCCAACATGAGCAGCACCATGTTGCAGGCGATGGCGACGGTGTGCTCTTCCATGGAAAGGATGGCCCCCTGTATAGAGCACCAAATGTGCCAGTCAAATGAGTCCAAGCTTGCTGTGAGCAACAGCTTGCAGACTCTTATTGAGCTCATCTCTAGAAGGGATACCAACATAGGCTTGTGCGTTCATCGCCCCACTGATGTGCAGCAAAGTGCTCTCCAGCTCCTTGCTAGCAGGGAAGTGAGGGTGGCCCATGAGAGGGATGATGGTGAGAGGGCACAATGAAGTGGGGACTCTGCTCAAAGCACTCACACTTCTCCCACATTGCCTTCCCCTCAGTCAGAGCCCCACATGCTGCCTCAGATCTCAATGGCCGAGTCTGCCCCTGCACAGTTGCAGGAGGGGCAGTCTTTGGCGGGGCCCTCACAGGCTCTAAAACCTCGTAGAAGCACTCGTAAAAGAAAAATCACACAAGGGTATGCACGTGGGTGTTTGCCAAAATGTTACTGTTAAATTTCAGTTCTAGTTATGACGCACACAAATCTATTTCTTTGCACCATTTCCCGTTTTGTCCATTTTTGACTGCTTAGGGAAGTGGCCTTGTCGCTTGGAGTGAATGGTGAGGCATTACTTAACCTCGAGCAATGGTATTTGACAGGAATGGTTTGGTCATTTTAGGACTGCTTGTATACACAGCCTGTACACACTCGCAGGGATCGGAATATCCGGCCAATTGTCTTTGGCATCAAATAGGCTATTCTCATCGAGTCTACATGTCCCTGTGGCTTGAGACTATACTGAGACTAAGAAGAAGAGAGGGACTTTCTCTGCAGCCTCCCAATCAAATTCAATCCGTGAGCTCTTTGTCTTCTAGTTTTTTCAACCATTTTCATCACTTATTCCAGCTTTGATTAGATGTGATTATCAAGAAGCTGAAGAGAATTTGCTACCCTAATTTAGTAGGGTGGGTGGGAAACATCACAGTCAATCTTTATTGACGGTCGTATTGACTGGTCCTTCTCAGTGCTGATGATAATGCAGCATTTGTCCACCCACCATTCAGTCTTGTCTGTATCTGCCTTTGGCAATTTGATTGCTGCTTGTCCTTTTGAAGAGGGCATTATCATCAACAAAGAAAACATCAATTTTGTTGGCATTGATCTAGCCATTGATGAACATGCTTCTCTTCAGGACAGAGTAAAGCATTATTAGCTCTTGAAGAAAACGGTTTGCAGATTGAGTTACATTGGGTATTTGAAAGAGATTTACTAGTCAGGGCTAGAAATTCGGTTCCTTTGCGCCTGCCATTAGTGCCACTGGGGGCCAGGAATGGGGCGCAAAGGGCTTATCACCCGGGGGGGTGCGAAAAAAGAGTCTCCCGAGAAATTCGGTGGGGTGTTGCTGAGGCGCTACCCAATAGCGACGCGTCCCCGCGGGTAGCGCCCTGGGCCTCTGCGCCACCGGCGCTGACGTCATCGCCGTGCGTCACAACCCCTTAGCGCCCCGCCGCATCCCCTTACCACCTTGCGGCAGAAATTCAGCTGCGCCCTGCGAGGCTGTCATGGGCGGTGTCAGCGCCAGCCTCGCGGGTCGTGAACTGGGCCGACCTTCCCTCCTGGGGCGGTATTTAAAGGGGAGGTGCGGCCGTGACTTGTGCTGCCATTTTCTTTTTTTGGCTAACCTCTAGGTCAGCCCTCCGTGTTGGGCCGTGGCGTGGCCCTGGCCGCCATCACGCAGCCCAACACCGGGATGCGGTGCCGGGCTGTGGCCACAGCACCACGCCGCCCTGGTGGCCTAGTGTGGGCCATCGGAAGCCCTGCAGTGTGTGCAATGGCCTTCCCCTTTAACTGAAGGGGAGGGGCATTGAGACACGGCAGCGGTCCGCGGAGCCTCCACAGAGCACTGCCGATCGCGCCCTGACATTGCACTCCACTTCCTGTGTGGGGCGGTAAGCCGAATTTAGCGGCCGGGGCGGTACTTCCGTGCCGGGTGCTAAATGTCGGGCCTTAACTCGGTTACCGCCCCCAAATGGGGTGTAACCAAATTCGTGCCCCTCTTTCACTCTCTCTATCTCTCCCTGTGACTTTCTCTCTCTCTTTTCTCTCTCTCTATCTCTCTTTCTCTCTCTCTCTCTTATCACCCACAAACTGCATTGGTGTATTGTGGGTATTGTAGTCGCAGAATGAAATCTACTCCCATCATGCATCGCTCTCTCTAATAAACAAACACACACTAACTCACACACACACTCACTCACACACTCACCCACACACACTAACTCACACACACACACACTCACACACACACACTCACACACTCACTCACACACACACACTCACCCACACACACACACTCACCCACACACACTAACTCACACACACACTCACTCACTCACTCACTTACTCACCCACCCACACACACTCACTCACTCTCTCACACACACACACTCACTCACTCACTTACTCACTCACTTACTCACTTACTCACCCACACATACTCACTCACTCACTCACCCACCCACACACACTCACTCTCACACACTCACACACACCCACTCACTCACTCACCCACACACTCACTCACACACTCACTCACACACACTCACACACACTCACCCACACACACTAACTCACTCACACACTCTCACTCTCACACACTCACACACACTCACACACACACACTCACCCACACACACTCACTCACACACTCACTCACACACTCACACACACTCACCCACACACACTAAGTCACACACACACACACACACACACTCACTCACTCACACACACACTCACTCAGTTACTCACTCACTTACTCACTCACCCACACACACTCACTCACACACTCACACACACACTCACTCACACACACTCACACACTCACTCTCACACACTCACACACACCCACTCACTCACTCACCCACACACTCACTCACACACACTCACACACACTCACCCACACACACTAACTCACTCACACACTCTCACTCTCACACACTCACTCACACTCACCCACACACACTAAGTCACACACACACACACACACACACACTCACTCACTCACTTACTCACTCACCCACCCACACACACTCACTCACTCACACACACACTCACTCAGTTACTCACTCACTTACTCACTCACCCACACACACTCACTCACACACTCACACACACTCACCCACACACACTAACTCACACACACACTCACTCACCCACACACACACACTCACCCACTCACACACACTCACCCACACACACTAACTCACACACACACACTAACTCACACACACACACTCACCCACACACACTCACCCACACACACTCACTCACACACTCACACACACTCACCCACACACACTAACTCACACACACACTCACTTACTCACTCACTCACCCACCCACACACACTCACTCTCACACACTCACACACACCCACTCACTCACTCACCCACACACTCACTCACACACACTCACACACACTCACTCTCACACACACTCACACACACTCACCCACACACACTAACTCACTCACACACTCTCACTCTCACACACTCACACACACTCACACACACTCACACACACTCACACACACTCACTCACACTCACTCACCCACACACACTAACTCACACACACAACACACTCACTCACTTACTCACTCACTCACCCACCCACACACACTCACACACACTCACTCACTTACACACACACACATTCACTCACTCTCACACACACTCACTCTCAGACACTCACTCACTCATTCACACTCACTCACACACACACTCACTAACTCACTCACACACTAACTCACACTCACTCACACACATACTCTCACTCACACACTCACTCACACACACACTCACTCACTAACTCACACACTCACACACACTCACTCTCACACACACACTCACTAACTCACACACACACTCACTAACTCACTCACACACTCACTCTCTCACACACACACTCACTCACTCACTAACTCACACACTCACACACACTCACTCACTCACACACACTCACACATACACTCACTCTCACTCACACACTCAACTCACACACTCAACTCACTCACACACTAACTCACTCACACACTCACAGACACACTCACTCACACACTAACTCACTCACACCCACACTCACACACTCACTCACACACATACACACTCACTCTCCCACACACTCAAACACACCCACTCACGTTGACACACACATTCACACACTCACTCATTCACACTCACTCACACACTCACACGTGCACACACCACACACAGAGAATTCCAGCACCCAGACAAGATTAACTTTCCAATTTTCAATTTCCAGACAGAAGGGTATGCCTATCTAAGGAGAATTTCTTGCATTCATTGCTAACATTAATTAGTTAATTTTGATGGATAGTTTAAACAATTTTTTTTCAGATTTTTCTGTTTTTACGTGCTATGTTAGAAATTTTTATTTCTATGTAAACTTTTACCTGAGAAATTGCAGCCAAAATTGTCTGAAGAAATAATTTACGCAATTTAATTGGCCAATTTAGTGATATTTGGTGCCTCAGGAATGATGACTGATTAAAAGTTTGATTGATTTGATTGCTTAGTTACTTGTTCCTCATTGATAGTTACTGACTGAATCAAAGTGTCTTTGATTAGTTATGCTTAGCCAATTGGACAATTTAATAAATAAATCTTCATTTCAGCCAATACCTAATTCTGCCCTACGGATGTGTGACACTCTGAAGTGTGACATGTTTTAAGTGCGACTCCTTAAATGTGTGAAGTCACGTGCATGCAGATGCAAGACTTTTAATTATACAGATATATAAAGATAGTATGGGGAGTTCCTGAGTCCGTTTTATTAAGTCAGTTTGTTTTTGGATGGCAGTGGATGTCAGAATGGAATCGATGATCATTGTGTTCGATGTTGTTGATAGATGGTAATGTTCCATTCTGAAGGATTATTGACTAAATGATAATCAATGCCGGATGACCAGAAAATTCAAGAAAGTAAAAATCTTTACAAGCAGGAAAAGAACATTAACACCAATACACCTAATCTTTGTTGATAGATTAACCCCAATCTACCTGTCTTCCCACCAAATCCCAATTCCCTGCAGAAACGCATCTGATTGTCTCTTAAACCTATTTGTATTGCTTGCTTTAATGATCTGCCTTATGCCACAATCAATATGTTTTAAACTTTTCACCTTTGGATTGTTGCTTCAGACAGATGTTTGTAAGGTATGGAGCTGATGTAAAATTTAGCACCAATTTATTTAACAAAGTTTTTTTTTTAAATGTAGCTCTCTCCCCTTGTAATGATAAATTCAACATCAACATAGAATCTTCAATCAACTCCAACTGTAGCCCAATAATTGAGCTAACCCTATCCATCAGCCAATCATATTAAGCTCTTTAGGAATAGGAAAGCGTGAGAGAGTAGAATTGGAGGAATAGATAAAGAAAAGTTTGCAGTTATATAGGATCTTATCATATTTCTCAGAAACATCTGAAAGTGCTTCACAAACTGAATGAGTTTGACATGCAGTGACTTTGTTATGTCGGTAAGATCCCACAAAAAGAATGGAGAAAGTGGCCGGTTCATTTAGGTTTGTTGGTGTTGGTTGGAGGATGAATGTTGGTCAAATCCACCAGCAGAGAGTGACCACTGACAGACTGTACAGAATGGTGCAGGCAATTTGCCTGCTTCCCTGCGAAGTCTCACAACACTTCCATTTTAAGGCATCATTTTTCTCATGCTTAATTGAATGGGAAAGGAGAGGGGAAACAATGAAACTTCGGAGACCAAAGACTCTTCTGTGCAGCCATGGTTAACACTACTCTCTTGGCAATCACAGACATACACAAAGTCCAAGTACAAGGCTTCTACAACAATCAGAATGATCATGAAAGAAAGAATGTCTTGCATTTGTATAGTGCCTTTCACGACCTCAGGACGTCGCAAAGCGCTTTACAGCCAATGAAGTGCTTTATTGAAGTGTAGTCACTGTTGTACTGTAGGAAATACATCAGCCAATTTGTGCACAGCAAGCTCCCACAAACAACAACGTGACAATGACCAGATAATCTACCTTTTAGATGTTGGCTGCGGGATGAACCTTAACCAGGACACCGAGGGAACTCCCCTGCCCTTCTTCGAATATTGCCATGGGATCTTTTACTTCCACCTGAGAGGGCAGACGGGACCTCGGTTTAAGCTTTCCGTGCAAGCGCAGGAGATGCAGCACCTGCCCTTTTACCTCCCCACTTCCCACTGTCCAGGGCCCCAAACACCCCTTCCAGGTGAAACAGTGATTTACTTGTACTTCTTGCAATCTAGTATACTGTATTCGCTGCTCACGATGTGGTCTCCTCTGCATTGGGGAGACCAAACACAGATTGGGTGACCGCTTTGCGGAACACCTCTGTTCAGTCCGTAAGGGTGACCCCGAGTTTCCAGTCGCCTGTCATTTTAATTCACCGCCCCACCTCACCGTACTCAGGCTCTTGCATTGTTCCACGGAAACCCAGCGTAAGCTCGAGGAACAGCACCTCATCTTCCGATTAGGCACTTTGCAGCCTTCCGGACTCAATATCGAGTTCAACAATTTCAGATCATAACCTCGGCCCCTATTATATTTTGATATATATTTTTTATCCACACCTTTGTTTTGGCCCTTCCCCCCCCCTTTTTTTCTCTCCCACATGGCAGCTGTCTCTCATTCTGCCAGCGCATTTCACACCTAATCTAGAGCCGTCTTTTGTCTCTTTACTGGTCCTATCACCATCTCGTCTCGTTCTGAATACCTCTAAATGTCTCTTCACTTCTCTTTTGTTCTTTCATCCCCATTTCCCAGCCCCCAAACTGGCCTTTTAATCTGTTTCATTTCCTGTGTTTTTTCAGTCCTGACGAAGGGTTTCGACCTGAAATGTTGATTCTATTTCTCTCTCCACGGATGTTGCCTGGCCTGCTGAGTTTTTCCAGCATTTTCTGTTGTTATTTCGGACCTCGGTCTAATGTCTCATTCACAAGACGGCACCTCTAACAGTGCAGCACTCCCTCAGTACTGCACTGGAGTGTCAGCCTAGAAGTCCTGGAGTGGGGCTTGAACACACAATTTTCTGACTCAGAGGTGAGGGTGCATCCAACTGAGCCACAGCATAGAACAAATGAATGGAATTATAAAGCTGTACTTCAGGTGCTTTGACAGATCAGAGTGCACCTGACAGTTGGGGTCTCGCAAATAATTGTTGTCTACTGCATTTCACCCTGTAAAGTTGTCTCGCTGGCATCAACAACAAACACCAGGCAAGGCAAGGTAAACCACCCAGGCTTTCCAATAAACACAGTGAGCAGGGACGGCGTTTGGGCCGCACAACTCGTGCCATTTCACAGGCACATGAGCCAATCAGGCAGACCGAGCTCTCAGCCTAACCTACACCATCTCTGCATGACTGCTCTGCGCGGCTCTTCCCTGCTATCGGCACAGTCAAGGGCGGCACTTAAGGTCCATGCAACCTGTGCAACCATACAGCCAGAGGACCCTGAGCGATATCCAGTTTCCTCCCAAACCCAACCTTCGCATGGGCCCACCACAAGGCAAAACGATGTCCCTGACAGTGAGCTAGAAAGGAGTAAACTGAATCAGACGCACAGGATGAGTGAGAGTGAACAACTAATGGTGAAGAAAGAAGAGGAGGAAGGAAGAAGTTTCCGACTGATGAGCCAGTTGGAGTTGTACTTTGGGCTGAAGAGCCTGGAGATATTAATCTCACAAGTGCTGTTTTAAAAGAAGGCTGCTTTCTAAGCAGCAACCCTTGGTGTGTAGATTAGGGCTATGACAAGCATGTCCTCCATGTGGTTCTTGGGGGTGGGGGAGAGGGAAGGAGTCCACTATCGTGTGCTGTACTATGATGGATGGCTTCATGCATTTTGGACGAGACATTCGACCCAGGCCCTGTCTGCCCTCTGAAGTGGACGTAAATAATCCCAAGGCACTATTCAAAGACGAGCAGGGGAGTTCTCCCTCAACCAGCATCACTAAAACAAACTATCTTGTCATTATCACATTGATGTTTGTGAGATCTTACTGTGCACAATTTGGCTGCCATGTTTCCTACATTACAACAGTGACTACACTTCAATCGGACTTAATTAGCTGTAAAGCGCTTTGGGATGTCCTGGTGTCATGAAAGATGCTATATAAATGTAAGTCAGTCTTTCTTTGTTTCACAGCACCGCAATCCACCAGGGACTTTGGGGCAACTCCAAGGACGTCCAAAGTGGTTCTCACCCCCAGAGGCACCATGGGCAGTCAGGCCTTCTCCTACACATGGTCAGACTGCTGCTATAGAGACGTGGGGTGCAGTGTGGCATAGGCCACCTCTTCTTTCTTTGACAAGCTTGAGGATCAATTAGATTGGTAGGGCTTCACCGATATCCTTGGTGCCCTCAGACCTACTGTCACACTGATCAGTTACTAAAGAAAAAAAGAAAGACTTGCATTTATATAGTGCCTTTCATGACCCCGGGATGTCCCAAAGCACTTCACAACCAATTAAGTGCTTTTGAAATGTAGTTACTTTTGTAATGTAGGAAATGCAGCAGCCAATTTGCGTGAAGCAAACCCCCACAAACCGCAATGTGATAATTAACAAATATTTTTTTTTAATGATGTTGGTTGAGGGAAAGATGTTGGCCAGGGCACTGGGGAGAATTCCCCTGCTCTTCTTCGAATAGTGCCATGGGATCTTTACGGCTGCCTGAAAGGGCAGACGGGGCCTCGGTTTAACATCTTATTTGAAAGACAGCACCTCCGACAGTGCAGCACTCCCTCGGTACTGCACTGGAGTATCAGTCTAAATCATGTGCTCAAGTCTCTGGAGTGGGACTTGAACCCACAACCTACTGACTCAGAGGCAAGAGTGTTTAAAGATCCTTCTGTGCTGCTGCCCTCATGTAAAATTTCTTTGAAGTTGATTTTGCGGTGGTATTGGAAGCGATTAATCAAATTTGTCTAGTTGCAGAAACAACCTTTTCTCCATGTTCTGGTCCAAAAAACAAGTCAAAATTTTTAATTAAAGTCTCCGAAACTAAAAATTCAACAAAAGATACGCTTCCAAAAACCTTGTTCTTGTCCACTTCACCTTTCTGTTATTGGAGCCTCTGACAGTTCACCAGTAAGAACCATATGATGTCACGGAGCATGCAACAAGCAATAAGCAACAAGCCCAGATGTACTTCCGACTGCGGATGTGATCTGGCCACATTGAATCCTAAACATCAAAATTCCAAATAATACCTCCCATATTAACTTTCTAGGTGTCTATGCCCTCTAATTATCTTGTGCATGGTTTGTAGGATTTAGCTTTGAAGCTATGAACCATAGCTTTAGATCAGAACCTTATCTATCAAATAGAGAATGGCTGTAATTAAAAGAAGCACTGAGAGAGAGAACCTAGACATCGTCCAATTCTCCTTGTGTGAACGACCTGCTTAGTACAAAGATTTTCAAGGGTAAAAGAATCATGGATGTTCCCCAGATAATTTCCTGCACATCTGTCAGGATATTACTGGTAGTGCATGCCACCTGCTCATTAATAGGTGAAAGCTACTCCTATTACAGTGGGCAGGTGCATTCCCACACAGGTACCGTTGATAGATTGCAAAGGTATTGGAGAAGTCATGGTAAAGAATTGGCTCTGTGTCTTTCCTTTGCTGTTAAGAAGCTGATAGAGTGAGGTGTCCTCCAGAAAAAAAGGCAGTTGTGGCTTGAAAAATGATTCTGGGCCTCATGAATAGATTGGTCCCAGACAATTGCTCTGGAAGGAGCCTACCAAGTTTTGATACTGTACCACGAAAGAAAAGGGCAATCGTTGTTATGTGAAGCTGACACATCAAATCCTCTGGCTCATCACACAGGTCATTCAACATTTGCATGTAAACAAAAACAGTGCTTAACTAAACCAAGCAATAAAATGATAAACTCGAAGGGATGCTTCTGCTTCTGTGACTCAGATGTGCCTTTACCTTCAGTAACTGTCAGCCATTTTGAAATCAGCAAAGTAACAGGGCAGAAGCCATTTTATACTGTTTGCTGTAATATATCCTGCTACAAAATTTAATTTGATATGGAAATTGGACACTTTAAAAATCCATTTTAGGATTGAATCACATTCTGTGCAGAAAGACATTTGAGAAAAGCATATCAAAGCACTCAAATGAATGTGGAATATGATGTATAATGTAAAATGTGTTGCAGAACATAGTTTTTATAGACCAAACTAATGGCTCTAAATGTGCATTGCCTCCAGTGCATGTACAGCCGTGAAAGCAATGTACCCTTGAACCCCCTACAAGCACCGTGCAATCAAAGTATATCTTCAACTTGTTTTTTCCCTATAAAATACCACTCACAATTAAAGAAAGATACTATTAACCATCAGAGATCTGTCTTCAATGTGAGAACCTTTAATGTAAACATTTATTCATATTTTCTAATAATTTTAATTGCCGTTGGATAACTTGTGCAGCTACGGAGAAAACATTTCATCTCATTTAGAATATGCTAATCCAGAGGGCACTATGCATATTCATTGACCTTCAACCCAAAGAAATGAGCCAGGGTGGTAGGGCGGGGTGGGGGGGGGTGGTGGCGGAGGAGCAGGCGGAAGCCTCAGCCTGTTAAAATGCTCGATAAATTCTAACCCCCTCCCTGTTGGATAACCATGTGAGGGGCGATGGTGAGAAGGACATTCTCCTAATTGTATTCTATTCATACCCTGCACTCAATCGATATGAACAAGGGTCTGAGAGACCACAACGACCTTGAGTTTTAGATACTCTTTGAAGGAGGACATAGCACTGGATTCTCATGCAGTGGCTTTACAGAACAACTGAGGTTAGATAAGTACATGAGGGAGAAATAGATAAGTACATGGGGTAGAAAGGAATAGAAGGCTCTGCCAGTAGGGTTAGATGAAGTAAGGTGGGAGGAGGCCCGTGTTGAGCATAAACACTGGCATACATCAGTTGGGCCAAATGACCTGTTCCTGTGCTGCAAATTCCATGAAATTCCATGAAATTCTTTTGGGAAAGGTGCAGGGTAATAGAGTTATCTTTAATCATTCCTCATTAGTGACCTCAGCACTTTTATTCATTATTGAAAACATGACTATTGCCACATTATTGGCATTTTTAACTGAGAGCAACTAGCAGCGTTCCAGCAAGCAGAGTCAACCAGGGCAAGGCGCATGAAATACAAGCAGACTTATCCAGGAATACTTATAGAAACACAAACATGAATCATTGTTTAGTAAGCAAGTTTGGGTGATTGAGATTCTGCATTGTAGACCAATATTCACTATTTTAGTAAGCTGTTGAGCAAACGGTGCAGTTAATGACCTATTCCGAAGGTCAACTGTTTACTGGCTAAGAGGAGCCGAAGGACACCTCAAAGCCCATTCCCATGATGCATTGGAAGATGGCTTGGCCAGCGCAACTCCACTTAAGTTGCCACATAAATATCATCACCACTACAGTGTTCAGTCAACTGACTAATCAAAATTACAGCTGGAGCAAGTTCAAGAAATGGTGTTTATTAAATCCAACCAGTTCCCTATCAGAATTGTGATATAACAGCAGCAGGTCCAAGTCCATAGCACCCAAAGCTGCCAAAAGGAGTTACTGGGGGACAATCCAGCCGTGTAGGATAAGTGATACTTAGCACTGACTTTGCAATGTTTTAAACAGTTGGGATTGAATTTTCTGCTGGGTTACACTGGGAAACTGCTGTAACCAGGGCAGGGAAGGGTGGAAAATCAAGCAGGTGGCCCAGTGGCAGTTTCACCGCATTCACCAGCAGTGGCATCAGGCGTAGCCAAAGTAGAGGCAAATGGGGACTATGCGACATATATCCCATAATTTGCTCCTGAGCAGCGTTGAGTGCAAGGGATGCTGGATGTGGTCCAGCATTGCTGTGGGCTTGGTGGTCGGGGAGTTAAAGTCTAAAAGGCCATTTTAACTAAGGCCACAATCGATCGCAGAGTGACCAATTGCCTTCGCAAAAGCCACCATTTCAAAAATGTTAAAGTTGAAAGCATTTTTCCCATCTTCCACACCACATCGCAACAAGATGCCACAGCAATTCCCCTCTCCCCCCCCACCCACCTCTCCATGGGAGGAATGCATCCACAGTGGATGCTGAGAGGATGTTTCCCCTAGTGGGGGTATCTAGAACTAAGGGGCATAGTTTCAGAATAAGGGGCTGCCCATTTAAGACAGAGATGAGGAGGAATTTCTTCTGTCAGAGGGTCGTGAATCTTTGGAATTCTCTACCCCAGAGAGCTGTGGAGGCGGAGTCATTGAATATATTCAAGGCTGAGATAGACAGATATTTGAGCTACAAGGGAGTCAATGGGTACGGGGAGAGAGCGGGAAAGTGGTGTTGAGGCCAAGATTGGATCAGCCATGATCTTATTGAATGGCGGAGCAGGCTTGAGGGGCCGATTGGTCGACTCCTGCTCCCGTTTCTTATGTTCTTATGTCCACGAAGCACCATAAATGCCTGCCCTCCATGTGCAAATTAACCTAGCCCCAGTAAATGAGTCAGGCACAAGGGGCAGGCAGAAGTCAGAAGTCCTCACCTGCTGAAGATCCATCACAATTACGACTGAAGATGAAAATCAGCCCTTTGGTATATCTGCATACATATTTGACCTTCCCACACCACCCCCCCCCCACCTCCTGCCCCTAGTTCCAGCCAAAGTAAGTCTGCTGCTCCAGTTCTTGAGCCCAACTAATGAGCTCTTAATAAATCTGGATATTCCCTCTTTTCAACTTGTAGCAAGCCTCACCTTTCACTCTTCAGTCTCACACTTGAGTTGTAACCTGTTATGGACCTGAGTTAGTTTCAGCTCACCTCAATGTACCTGAGTTTCCAGAAAGTGTGCAGAGTAAAGCTGTGATTCCCTGGCAGTGGATTAAAAAGATGGGGTAAAACAAAATGGACTCTTATTTAACTCTCCAAGGCTTTAATCCAAATTGAGCCAAATTAAGCTATTAGGTGAATTAATCCAAAAATGGTCCAATTCAGATCATTTTGCATTTGAAATTTGGCTCAACATAGATTCTGGCCTGGAAATTCGTCTCAGGCGGTGTCGAAAAGCGGGCGGTATCGGATCAGCCGCCTGTTATATGCAGCGCCTGATATTCCATTGTATTGACTGTAATAGAACTGACTATCAGCCGCTGAGTATAGCGGACGGCTGATCCGATACCGCCCGCTTTTCGACACCGCCCGAGATGAACTTCTAGCAACAACTGTTGGTCCTTAAGGCAGGTCTTCTCTCTTCAAACAGAACACAGCATGTGAGGATTACAAGATCCCACTTTATTATGCTGTAGCAACCGTTTGTTTACCTCAAATTATGTAGCTTTTTGCCAAGGAGGTCATAACCCTCATACATCACCTTCATTTACTGTTAAAAGACTCAGTTTCTTCAAATGAAGCATTAAAATGCCTTAGAATGCTGTCATGTCATCAATACTTTGGAGAAGCTATTTAATTTCTCCCTATTGATTATTTCTCAGTGCTGACATTTACTCAATTTATTTGGTCATTTCTATTGCTACCACATCTGTCATATCGATGACCCACCAAATTAATTGTGGTCTGCGGTACAGAAGTATTACAAATTAATATTGAGGAGGAGCACAGGAAAGTCTCTGGCGTGCATCAGGCTTAGTGAGTGAAGTAATCATTCATGTTGTACTTGACATGGCTTTGACTACTTATCTTAGCTTATGTTTTAAAAATACTTGCAGATCTCCTGTGTGTTGCACATAGTAAAAAGAAAGACATGCATTTATAAATGACCAGATTTATTTTAGTGATGTTTGTAGAGGGAAAAAATATTGGGGAGAATTTCCCTGCTCTTCTTTGAAATAGTGCCATGTGATCTTTTACATCCACCTGAGAGAGCAGATGGGGGTTTGGCTAATGTCTCATCTGAAAGATGGCACTCTCTCGATACTGCACTGGAGCGTCAGCCTAGATTTTTGTGTCTCCAGTCCCTGGAGTGGGGCTTGAACCTACAACCTTCTGACTCAGAGGCAAGAATGCGACCAAGTGAGCCACGGTGGTACGCTGGAAGCGGAATTTCATCAGTCCCTCTTCCGTTCTGGTGCAGTAACCTTGACGTAACTTTGGTGGAAACTCCCTTTATGCGCGTAAATGGATTCCGCTGGTGACACCAGCCCTGGAGAATCCAGTCCAATCAGCCATATTGTGGCACACATTTTCCATCCATTAATGTTATTTGTCCATGCCAGTGTCTATACCTTTGTTGCACTTTCGAGTGGGGGTTACCAGATAACAATCAGAAATAGCAACCCTGGCCACTTCTTCCACTCCCTACAACAACAACAATAACAACAACAACTTGGATTAATATAGCACCTTCAATGTAGTAAAACATCCCCAAGGCGCTTCACGGAAGTCACATAAGAAGATATTAGGACGGGGGACCAAAAGCTTTGTCAAAGAGGTAGGTGTTAAGGAAGGGCCTAAAGGAAGAAGGAGTGGTACAGAAGCGGAGAGGGTTAGGGAGGGAATTCCAGAGTTTAGGGCCTAGGCAGCTAAAGGCACAGCTGCCATGGAGCGATTAAAATCGAGGATGTGCAACAGGCCAGAATTGAAGGAGCACAGAGATCTCTGAGGGCTGGAAGATGTTGCAGAGGTGGGAGGCGCGAAGCCACGGAGGGATTTGAAAACAAAGATGAGAATTTTAAAACCGTAGCATTTCCATTGCTGCCTTGGCTGAAACCAGGTAACTCAACATAGATCAAGGATTATACCTGTGCCTTCCCTTGTCTTTATGGTTTAAGTATCAACAATGCTGTGAGTTTAGCCACTGAGCCTTATTATGGCACAGTTTTGATCAAACTATTGTGTTGGGGTTGAAATTATTGATGCAATCCTCTTTCTAGAACATTTCCACGCATTTAAGTGCAGCTTCAGCTCTGCACAAAACAAAACTTCACTGTTGCGTTTGCAAAGATAATCCAGAGACCATCAGCAGAGTTCAGTTCATGCTGCTTTTAATATGGCTGCCACACACACACGCTTCCAGGCACAAGCAATCGAATACCTATACACAATACAATGATAACAGCACTATCAAACTCCATGTGCTCAGGCCAAGGCAATTGAGTACCTATCACCAAATGTCAGACATAACATTTCCTCCCGCCTCACAGAATTTCAAACATGAAATGTAGTGACAAAGTCCTGCAGGTGGCCAGGGCGAGAACGTGTACGAACAGGCCGAGGTGTGGACTGGTGAGGAGCAGGCTGAGGCACAACATCTGCTTGAGGGTTGGCTGGCTGAGCCACATGTGCATCCCGCCACTCTGGGGGTAAGGCTTGGGGGTTAGGTCCGTATAATCCCGCATCAGGGGGTGCTGGCACCTTCCGAAGGCGGCTGGCATGCCACCGAGAGCCGTCAGTGAGGCAGAAAGTGGCTGGTCCAAGTTGGCGGCTGATTTGGAGAGGGGAGGGCCAGAATGACGCCATCTTATTATTGCGGTGAGGCCTGCGGACTCTGACCCAATCGGAGACTGAGATGTTGGGCGCCTTGGCCCTCTTCGACTGGTCGAAGCGGAGTTTCATCTTCTCCTGCTGTCTAGCGACTGTGGCTTGAGCCGGTGGAGCAGGGCTCTGAGCTAGCGAGGGGCGGAGCCTGCCAAGGGGCAGCATGAGCTCACGGCCTAGCATGAGGGATGCGGGTGAGACCCCTGTAGTGGAATGCTGGGAGGCTCTGTAGTGCAGCAGTGTGTGGAGGAGGGCCTTGTCAAACGCACACCCCTGGGATAGGTGTGCTCTGAGGCCATTTTTCAGTGTCTGGTTAAAACGCTCCACCCCCCCCGATTTGACTCGGGGTGGTAGTACGCTGTGCGAATGTGACGGATGCCCTTGCTCTCAAGGTAAGAGGAGAGTTCCGAAGAGACCATTTGGGGGCCATTGTCTGTGGTGATGGCCTTTGGATGCCCCCAGCGGGAGAAGAGGGACTCAAGGATATCAATGATGACCCGAGAGGTGACGGAGCCCACGGCAGTGACCTCTGGCCATTTTGAGTGCAGGTCATAGGTCACCACTAGGAACCGTTGATGGTGGGGGCCACCATGGATCTCCCCGCAGACGTCCAGCTGCAGGTGCTCCCAGGGCTGAGAGGGCCAGGCAAGGGGTTGCAGGGGTGGGGGAGCTTGGTGGCCAGTCTTGCCACTTACAAGGCAGGCTGCACAGTCCTTGACCAGGGCCTCAATTTCCCTGTCGATACCCGGCCACCACACTAGGTCTCGGCATCGTTGTTTGAGCTTCACTATGCCCAAGTGGCCCTCACGCGCCATGGATAAAACACGCGCACGAAGGGCACTTGGGACCACAGTGCAGAGCCCATGTGCAACCCAGGAGTCATTCCAGCAGGAGAGCTCCTCTTTAACTCTGGAGTAGGCAGACAGTTCCTCAGGCACCTTGCGAGGCCAACCATCTCTGATGAAGGTGCACAGCTGGGAGAGGGCCGGATCCTGTTCAGAGGCCTCTTTGAGCTCCTGGAGGGAGACTGTGGTTTGGAGAGGCGTGTGCAGCATCTGGATGATATCCTGTTCCACTTGTTCAGACCCGACAAGTGGGACTGGGGCAGAGACAGTGCGGGAGAGCAGATCTGCAACAACATTGTCATGTCCTGGTGTGAACTGGAGACTGAAATTGTATTGGCGGAGGCGGTCAGACCAGCGGTCTAGATGCAGTGGTCTGTGGCCCGTGCCGGATGTCGACAGCAGGGCAGTGAGAGCCTGGTGATCGGTTCGCAGGGTGAAGGCACGGCCATACGTGTACAGGTGCCACCGCTCACATGCCCAGACGCACGCCAGCGCCTCACGCTCGCCTACTGAGTACTTCTGTTCAGTGGGGCTAAGGGCTCGGGAGGCAAAGGCGATTGGTTTCTCCACTCCATTCTGTATCTGCGATAACACTGCCCCCACAGCTGCAGCGGACGCGTCGCAGGTGACGAGGGTGGGGCTGGTGATGTCAAAGTGAGCCAACACTGGAGGCGACGTGAGCTGCAATTTGAGGAAGCGAACAGCTTCCGTACAGGCTTGTGACCACACCCAGGGCTCATACTTTCGCAGGAGCTGGTGCGGTGGGGCTGTGGTGGCTGAGTACTGGGGCAAAAACTTCAGGTAGTACCCAGTCATGCCAAGGAAGGAGGCAGCTTGTGCTGCAGAGCTGGGTTCTGGGATGCTGTGAATGGTGTAGTGTCCGAGGAGCAATAATACTCAGACTGCAGGAGAACAATAAAACAGGTATTTACTGAACAGAGAGTAATTCAAGACTGAAACACAGAAGCCTGCTATGGCTTTATATACAGGGGTGGTCACTGCCGGTACTGCAGTATAGAATCAGTTCTTCTCTTAAAGGCACATACACAACAATTCCTCCCCTTTTAGATAAACAGTACATAACATTCATTTAACAACTAAATAATAACTAATTACAATTACAATTTTCTTTGTACTGTATACATCAACTGAAATAATCATTTATAAGTTCAGTCTTTGAGGAGACTTCCTGATCCTGACTGGATAGCGCCTTTCTCGAGTATCCTGTTCTTGTGGCGGAGTTGATTCTGGCTCATTGTCATTGGTTGGTTCGTCAGCTTCCAATACCACTGCTTCTGAGGTAGACGCAATCTGTACTTCGGGTTGATTACCAGGTGCACCTGCTCGTGGTATGGGTTTGGCTTGTTCCTGTGACTCTAGAATCTGCTCAGCATGGTGTCTCACGATGCTCTCTCCAACGTCCACTGTACATTAGTGGTCCCTGCTGTGTGCATATTGTTCCTGGCTGCCATTTTTCTGTTCGGTAGTCACGGGCCAAGACTGGTTGCCCTATCTTGAAGCTCCTGTTGGCTTCTCATTTATGTGCTGGAATTGCTTATCCTCAACATCTCATCTTATGTTTGGTTTGAGCAAATCCAGGCGACATCTTAGCCTTCGGTTGAAGAACATTATGGCTGGAGCTTGGTTGGTGACTGCATGTGTCGCATTCCGGTAAGCAAACAAGAAATTATCCACCTTGTGTTGTAGTGGTATGTCGTCATTATGCATTGCCTTTATGGCCTTTTTAAAGGTCTGAACAAACCTCTCAGCCAATCCATTTGTGGCTGGATGATATGGGGCAGATGTGTAATGCTTCACCCCATTACTCCTCAGAAACCTCCGGAAATCCTCTGACACAAACTGTAGCCCATTGTCGGAGCAAATCTGTTCTGGCAAGCCATTCCTGGCGAAGATGGTCCGTAGGACTGCAATAGTTTTCTCCGTGGTGGTGGAGGACATTTTGATGACCTCTGGCCATTTCGAATGGGCGTCCACAGCGATTAGGAACATTGAGCCCATAAATGGACCAGCAAAATCAATGTGTACCCGTTGCCATGGAGATGAGGGCCACTCCCATGGATGTAGCGGGGCCTGTGGTGGAGCATTTTGGACCTTCTGGCATCCTGTGCATCTCTTGGTCATATCCTTGATTTTTATCATTGCCGTTACTCCTTTTAGAGTCCCAAGTCCTTGTTGGAACACCTCTTTCGCATCAGTTAGAATTTTTGACAGTCGTCCAGGTGTGACGTCATCATCCTTTTTATCAGTCACAGTTAGCGCCTGAATGGAATGCCAATCCAATTGTATTTTTCGGATCCATTCACGTCCCAATAATGGTGGTCCTCCATCTGGTAGTATATATAGATACAGTTTCTGTGTTTCCTTGCCGTTGTATTCAACTGGCACCCTTATTTTTCCTCTGGGGTAGACTTTTTGCCCCGTGTATGTCTTCAATACAATGGACGTGTCCTTCAAGGGTATGTGTGAGAATAGCTGCTCATAGTCTCGTCGATTCATGACAGTTAGGGCTGATCCTGTGTCCAATTCCATCTTTACTGGGGACCCTGCTATCATGAGGGTGACCCAAATGGTTCGGTGATCCTCCTTTGCGATCTCGTTGTGTAACTTTAGACAACTTAGTCTCCTGCTCCCGGAGTCCTTACCACTGTCCTGATCTTCCGAACTACTGTCTGTCAATTTCTTTACTTTCTTGTAATTTTTCTCAGTAGTTCTTGTAGTGTTGGTTTTCTTTCCCGACCTGCAGACTCTTGCTATATGTCTCATTTTCCCACATTGCCTGCATACTTTGTCCTTAACCCAGCAGTCCTTCTGATCATGGGTTGTTCTGCCGCAGCGATAGCACTTTTCTGCTCCATACACCATTTCGTTAGCGCTGTATTCCTATGGTTTCTGTTGTATTTCCGCAGCTCCCCGTGCTGCTGCTTCGTAGGATACTGCCACGCTGAAAGCCTGTTCTAGCTTCAGGTCCTTTTCCGAAAGTAGTCGTTTCTGGGTTCCTTCACTCTGGAGCCCGCAGACAAACTTATCCCGCAAGGTGTCTGCCAGTCCTGCTCCGAACTGGCAGTGCTTCGATAACTTGCGTAGTTCCGTAAGATAGTCAGCATTGTTCTCATCTTTGTGCTGGTTTCTTTTATGGAACTTGAATCTTTCTGCTATCAGCAGCGGTGTAGGGTTTAGGTGTTCCTGTAAGATATTAACAATCTCTTCAAAACTTTTCTCCATTGGTTTAGCTGGGGTAATTAAATTCCTCAATAGGCCGTACGTTCTCGCGCCCATCAAATTTAATAATACCGACGCCTTCTTTCCATTGGCCACCTCATTGGCATTGCAGTACACTTCAATTCTTTCCACATACGTGGTCCAGTCTTCTACCTCGTTGTCGAAAGCAGTGATACTGCCACTCTTCGGCATCTTGGGTGATTTTAAATGGCGCCTCCCGTGCTTTTTCTTCTTCCCCAATGTAATAAAATGGCACCTCCCATGCTTTTCCTTCTTCCCCAATGGAATAAAATGGCGCCTCCCACGCTTTTCCTTCTTCCCCAATGGAATAAAATAGCGCCTCCCACGCTTTTCCTTCTTGCCCTTGCTGCCACGCTGCTCCTAGCGTTCTACAGGGTAATGGCGGTGACCCGCGGCTTCGGCGCGTCTCACTTTTCCTTCCCCACTTTCTACCCTCTCCACGCTGCCCTGTTCTTGAGCACTGACCGCGCACTGTGCGCTCCACCCTCTCTATCTCTCTTCCTCCCGACGACGCTGCATGGCCCCTTTGCAGAGCCGCTCGATCGAGCCCGAGCCCGCCGCAGTCCGGAAGGGTCAGCGCACTACCTGCTACCAGCACAACTTGTTGGAACACCTCGACTGGGGAGCCAGGCCCAGCTCTCCACAGCCTCCCCTGCAACTCTCCGATGGATCCCTGGGCGGTTGCCCGCGGTCGACGCCCGCCGTTCTGACTTCGACCTCCAAGAAGCTTCTCTTCAGGGAAAAGATCCCCGTGAGGTGATGCAGTACTGCAGGTGAGTTCAAACCTGCCCGTCGTCAGTGCAGTGTCCGAGGATCAATAATACTCAGACTGCAGGAGAACAACAAAACAGGTATTTACTGAACAGAGAGTAATTCAAGACTGAAATACAGAAGCCTGCTATGGCTTTATATACAGGGGTGGTCACTGCCGGTACTGCAGTATAGAATTAGTTCTTTTCTTAAAGGCATATACACAACAAATGGCATCCACGTTTGACTGGAGTGGGGATATACCATCAGCCGACAACCGAAACCCCACAAATTCGATCTCTGAAACAGCAAAGACACACTTTTCGCCATTCAGTGTGAGCTTGTGTTTTGCTAGAGCTGTGAAAACTCTGTGAAGGCGTTCGTCGTGAGTGGAGGTCGAGGGCCCATGCACGACAATGTCATCCAGGTAGTTGGCCACCCCAGGAATGCCCGCGAGCACAGAGGCCATCACCTTTTGGAAGCAGCTGGGTATATCCCCACTCCAGTCAAACGTGGATGCCATTGTTGTGTATATGCCTTTAAGAGAAATACATCTTTTGGTTCTGTCTTCACAAAGGAGGACACAAATAACCTCCCAGAGATGCCGGGGAACATAGGGTCTGATGAAAGGGTGGAACTGAAAGAAATCAGTATTTGTAGGGAAATGGTGTTAGGAAAATTGATGGGACTGAAGGCCGATAAATCCCCAGGGCCTGATAATCTACATCCCAGGGTACTTAAGGAAGTGGCCTTAGAAATAGTAGATGCATTGCTGGTCATCTTCCAGAACTCGATAGACTCTGGAACGGTACCCATGGATTGGCGGGTAGCTAATGTTACCCCACTGTTCAAAAAAGGTGGTAGAGAAAAGGCGGGGAATTATAGACCGGTAAGCTTGACATCAGTAGTGGGGAAAATGCTAGAGTCCATTATAAAAGATGTAATAGCAGAGCACTTGGAAAGCAGTGACTGGATCGGACAAAGTCAACATGGATTTACAAAAGGTAAATCATGCTTGACTAATCTACTGGAATTTTTTGAGGATGTAACTAGTAAAATAGATAAGGGAGAACCAGTGGATGTGGTGTATTTGGACTTTCAGAAGGCTTTCGATAAGGTCCCGCATAAGAGATTAGCGTGCAAAATTAAGGCACATGGGATTGGGGGCAAGGTATTGACTTGGATAGAGAACTGGTTGGCGGACAGAAAGCAAAGAGTTGGAATAAACGGGTCATTTTCTGAGTGGCAGGCAGTGACTAGTGGGGTACCGCAAGGATCGGTCCTAGGACCCCAGCTGTTCACAATATATATTAATGATCTGGACGAGGGAATTGGATGTAATATCTCCAAATTTGCAGACGACACAAAGCTGGGGGGTGTTTTGATTTCTTTTTGGGTTCAATAAAGACTCATTTCTGAAAGAGAATGTTGTTTAATCTAAAGTCTTGTTCAAGACTTTCTACAGCTTTTTACAGAACACACTATGCTGTGATGCATCTAGAATGAAACTGAAAGTAAAACTCCTCTGGACTGCTTGTCTCTCACATGACCTCTGCTGGTCAGGCACAAGTAATCAAAAACACAGACAAATATGCTGTAAGGCATAAGTAATCAAACACAGACAAATATCATCACTATTTGCTGATATCATTACATCTCCCTTCCTTAAAACAAAAGTATTTTACTTTTAACTAACAACATTTAATGAACTTACATTATCATTATCATGATCAAGGTTTTTTACCCTTGCTTTGTGTGTTCACATGAAATATGTCAATACACTAGAACTTGAAGAAAGAATAAGATAACATTACTTCCTTCTTTAACAATAGTCCTTAAATTTGCTCAATGAGTCTCTCAGGAGGCTTCACGTGTCTTGAGGATTTTCTGATTGATTTTCCTTGAATCTGAGTTGTTGCCTCAGATGATTGGTTCTCAGCTGTGTGATCAGGTTGTTCACCAGTATCAGTCTCTTGACCTGCTGTGGCTGGTCCCATGAGAAGATCTCGACGATTTCTTCTCAGAACAGCACCCTCATCTGTCTGAATGGTGTATGATCTTGGTTGAACTTCACTCAGGACAGTTCCCTTCTGAGTCCATGTGTTTGTTTTGTCTTTCAACCTTACTTGGTCACCAGTGTGGAGTTCAGGTAGGTTTTGTGTTCCTCTGTCATAGTAGTACTTTTGCTTTTCTTTCTGTTGATCTTTGAACTTCCTCACTTTCTCCCCCTCTTTTGTTTTCAGGAGGTTCTCCGGGATGGGTAGGTTTGACCTTAGCCGACGTCCCATCAGGAGTTGGGCTGGTGACATACCACACTCGAGCGGCGTTGTGCGGTGTACAAGCATGCTTTGGTAGAAGTCAGTTCCACTGTATTTTGCCTTGTACATCAGTCTTTTCACTGTCTGGACCGATTTTTCCACTAGTCCATTGGACTGTGGATAGTGAGGACTTGACGTTGTGTGGACAAAGTCCCACTCTTTGGCAAAGTGTCGGAAATTTGCATTGTTAAACTGGGGTCCATTGTCTGTGAAGACCTCGCTTGCCACGCCATGTCTGGAGAATATGGCTTTCATACTTCTTATCACAGCTTCTGCAGTGGTGGTGTACAGTCTACAAACCTCTGGATACAGGGAGTAATAGTCTGTGACGACAAGATAGTCCTTCCCTTGACATACGAATAGGTCAGCACCTACCTTCTGGTAAGGTCTGTCTGGTGCTGGGTGTGGCTTTAGTGGTTCTACCGGATTGCTTGCTCGATATTTCAGGCATATTGTGCAGTTTGACACCTCATTTGTCACATCTTGGTTGATTCGTGGCCAGTACATCACCTCTCGTGCTCTTTTCTTACACTTTTCGATTCCCAGATGTCCTCCATGGATCTTTTTTAGCATCTCTCCTTCGCTTTCCACAACGAGG
Source organism: Somniosus microcephalus (assembly GCF_052327205.1). Lineage (NCBI taxonomy): Eukaryota > Metazoa > Chordata > Chondrichthyes > Squaliformes > Somniosidae > Somniosus > Somniosus microcephalus. The sequence continues at coordinate 287,204,183 of NC_140991.1, forward strand.
ACTCTCTTTACCAGGTTCAGTCTCTCACAGGCTTTTAACCCTAGTATGGCTTGCACATCCTTTGGCACCATGATTAATGCTAGCGTGTGCTCTCTGTCCTTGTGTGTCACTTTGACAATGCATTTTCCTTTCACTGGTATATCAGTACCTGAGTATCCGGTCATTTTCAGTTGTATTCCATGTAACTTTGGTCTGGGTCTAATTCTCTTAAAATCGGTCTCTGATATCACATTAACTTGTGCTCCAGTATCCAATTTAAATGGAATGTGTATGTCATTCACTTTTAGTGTCAACATCCAGTCTCTTTCTTTTTTGTTTTCAGACACAACATCTACATTGAATTCCTCTATCTCGCTTTCATCTACTGTATGGACCTTGCTTTGTTGCGCTTGGTTCTTACAGCAACGGGCATAATGGTTGTTTTTGTTGCATCTATTGCATGTTTTACCATATGCTGGACACTTTCTTGGTGGATGCTGTGTACCGCATCGACTACATGACTTCCGATTGTCTCTTTCATTTTCGGTTGCTGGCCACGTCTCTTTTTTCACATTGGCGCTCTCTTTGTTAAACGGTTTGTATCCGTTCTTTCTCACTGCATCCACGTTGCAGCTACTGTCACTGAACAGCTCCTTTGCCTGCAACTTTACAGTCTCTGTAACCCTACACAGTGCTATGGCTTTTCCCAGGTCTAGATCTTGCTCTCTTAGCAGTCTTTCCCTTAGACCATTATCTCGAATACCACACACCAGTCTGTCTTTTATCAGCGAGTCTGTGAGTCCCCCAAATTCACACGATTTGCTCCGGTTTCTCAGTTCAGTCACATACTGATCAATAGTCTCACCGATTTTCTGTACACATGTGAAAAATTTGTGCCTCTCAAAGGTCACGTTGCGTTTAGGTATGCAGTAGGCCTCAAACTGTTCCATTATTTTATCTAGCTTCATTTTGTCTCCATCAACAGCGAATGTGAAGTTATTATACACCTCCAGCGCTTCATCACCCACGACATGCAAGAACAGTGACGATTTCTGTTTATTACTTTTGTTGTCAGCTCCGATTGCCGCTAAATACAACTCTAAACGTTGTTTGAACCTTCTCCAATTTTCAGCCACATTACCTGTTAATTGAAGCGTCGCCGGTGGGAGTAAACCTTCCATTTTTTCACTTTGTTAGCTATTCTCTAATGGTAAGCAACGATGTTCTCTTCTGGCTTGCTAATATGTGGAGAGCTGATTTCGCTTACTTGCCACAACTGCTGTCACTGTCCCATCGAGTTGCTAACTTCAGATTTTTTCTCTTTCAGCCACTTCTGACATCATGTTTTGATTTCTTTTTGGGTTCAATAAAGACTCATTTCTGAAAGAGAATGTTGTTTAATCTAAAGTCTTGTTCAAGACTTTCTACAGCTTTTTACAGAACACACTATGCTGTGATGCATCTAGAATGAAACTGAAAGTAAAACTCCTCTGGACTGCTTGTCTCTCACATGACCTCTGCTGGTCAGGCACAAGTAATCAGAAACACAGACAAATATGCTGTAAGGCATAAGTAAGCAAACACAGACAAATATCATCACTATTTGCTGATATCATTACAGGGGGGAAGATATGCTGTGAGGAGGATGTCGTGAAACTCCAGCACGATTTGGACAGGTTGGGTGATTGGGCAGAAACATGGCAAATGCACTATAATGTGGATAAATGTGAGGTTATCCACTTTGGTGGCAAAAACAGGAAGGCAGATTATTATTTGAATGGTAATAGATTGGGAGAAGGGGAAGTGCAAAGAGACCTGGGTGTTCTTGTACACCAGTCGCTGAAGGTAAGCATGCAGGCGCAGCAGGCGGTTAAGAAGGCAAATGGTATGTTGGCCTTCGTAGCAAGAGGGTTCGAGTACAAGAACAAGGATGTCTTGCTACAGTTGTACAGGGCCTTGGTGAGACCACACCTTGAGTATTGTGTGCAGTTTTGGTCGCCTTACCTGAGGAAGGATGTTCTTGCCATGGAAGGAGTGCAGCGAAGATTCACCAGGCTGATACCTGGGATGGCAGGAATGACGTATGAGGAGAGATTGTGTCGATTGGGCTTATACTCACTGGAGTTTAGAAGATTGAGAGGGGATCTCATCGAAACCTGTAAAATTCTGTCAGGCCTGGACAGACTAGATGCAGGAAGGATGTTTCTGATGGCCGGGGAGTCCAGAACCAGGGGTCATAGCCTAAGGATAAAGGGGTAAGCCATTTAGGACTGAAATGAGGAGGAATTTCTTCACCCAGAGAGTGGTGAACCTGTGGAATTCTCTGCCACAGAGGGAGGTGGAGGCCAGTTCATTAAGTATATTCAAGAAAGAGTTGGATATATTTCTTACGGCTAAAGGGATCAAGGGATATGGGGAGAAGGCAGGGACCGGGTACTGAATTTGGATGATCAGCCATGATCTCATTGAATGGCGGAGCAGGCTCGAAGGGCCGAATGGCCTACTCCTGCTCCTATCTTCTAGGTATCTATGTATCTATGCATCCTGGTGTACCGAAAGACGCCAGCATGTGTCACAAAAGCAGTGAGGTCCCTGCTGCTGGGGTGGAGGGGAACCTGTAGATAGCCCTGTCGAAGGTCCAGTTTCGAGAACAGGATGGAACCATAGAACTGCACTGTGAGTTCCTCTGACGTGGGCAGTGGATACTTGTCAGGGATTACGGCCTTATTCACTGCTCGAAGATCGACACAGACGCGTAGACCACCTGACTTTTTCATTGCGACCACCAGGTTGGAGACCCATGGGGAGGCATCAACTGGTTCGATGATGCCGGCTTCCAGTAGCTGCTTTAGTTCAGCTGTGACCCCGTCATGGAGAGCAAGCGGGATGCGACGCAGTGGCTGAATGACAGGGGTAACGGTGGAGTCAACCATGGGCTGGTGGGTGAAGGCAGTCAGGCAGCCCAGACCCTCGAAGAGTGCTGGCCATGTTTGGCGCCACGGTGAGGCGATGTGCAGAATCGCAGACCCACCGGTGTCCAAGAGAGAAAAACCCAGGTCAGTGAAAAGATCCAGTCCCATCAGGTTAGCTCCTTGGCGTGCCACATGAAAACAAAAATCTGGCAAAACTTTTGTTCCATAGCATACTGTGAGGTTGACTGAGCCCACTAGTCCAATTTTTGAATTACCATACCCGCAAAGGGTAGTGGAGGGCGCAGAGAGTGGCAGGGAGCTGAAAAAGTGTTTGAATGTGTCCACATTCAGCAGTGAGACGCTGGCACTGGTATCCAACAACAGCGGGATGCACACATCATTCAGGTTAATTGTGCATGATTTGAAAGCCACTACTGGCCCAGAGCTCACGTTGTGAATTATAGTGCTTGAGAACTGAGAGTGTTCATTTGTAGCAACCGGGGCAGAGTGGCAGACATTGGCAAAGTGATTTTGTTTTCCACAATTGCGACAGGCTTGGCCGCGCGCGGGGCAATTCTGCACTCTGGTAGCATGTGAACGAGATCCGCAGTTTCCACACTGTTGCTGCGGTAGCGCGCGTTGCTGCCGTCGCGCGAGCATTACCGTGTCAGAGCTGTCGGGGCCGAGGGTGCTGTCACTGGGTGTGTGTGCTAGTTTCGCTGCACATTCGGCTGCAGACTCCACTTGAAAGGCAATGTTGACTGCCTGTGACAATGACAGATCGTCGGACTCGAGTAACAGTCTTTCACGCACTCTCACGTTGTTTGTGTGCTCTATTAGTTGATCATGCACCATTTCATCTTGTAGCGCACCGAACTTGCACGAGCTAGCTAACCCCCTCAAATTAGCCACGTATTGATGCACTGACTCGCCGAGGAGTTGGTGACGCTGTCTAAAAATGACTCGCCGCAGGAGGGCACTTTGTGGGGCAGAGAAGTGTGTGCTTAACAGAGCCACAGCCTCATCATATGTTTGGATTGAGTCTGCTTTGCATAATGTCCCAAGAACACGCTGGCCCTCCGCTTCCAAGCAATGGGATAACAGTGCCTTTTTCCGAGCCGTACTCACAGTTTCTAGTCCAAGAGCAATGAGGTAGGTTTCAAAGGACTGTAACCAGTGAACCCATGGGATCGGGGGCTCACCGGGTAGTGCAAGGAAGGGAGGAGGTGGTGGAAGAGAGATTTCAGCCATCCTTGTTGCCAAATGTTGCGTTTGCAAAGATAATCCAGAGACCGTCAGCAGAGTTCAGTTCATGCTGCTTTTAATATGGCTGCCACACACACACGCTTCCAGGCACAAGCAATCAAATACCTATACACAATACAATGATAACAGCACTATCAAACTCCATGTGCTCAGGCCAAGGCAATCGAGTACCGATCACCAAATGTCATGCAATCCTCTTTCTCGAACATTTCCACGCATTTAAGTGCAGCTTCAGCTCTGCACAAAACAAAACTTCACGTCTCCACTTTATTTAAGTAACTGTTGTAAATGTTGATGCTAAAATAAGGTGCACTTTTAATCTGCAGTCTCTTCCCCGTCACCCATAAAATGTATTGATCCCTAATTTAATACATTAATGTGTTCTCACTCTATTTTCCTTCGGACATAATGCACTTAGAGTAAATCCACTTACAACAGAAGCTCATCTTAAATGGAGCACTTTATTCATGTGAGACACGTTATTGAATGTCATGTTGTGAACTTTACTGCAGCAGGCTACACATCTCCCTTGTGTCGATCTTCTTATTCGGAACATGAATGAACTTATAAAGTAATGTTCACACAGAGGCAGATTACCTATCTCGGTAGACCCGTCCTTAATCTTCAGATGATGCAACTGTCCATATGCCAATTGGCTCAAGTCAACAGTGGTTGTGAGGTGGAAAGCGGGGAAACGTTCTGTATTTAGCTTTCCCTTTCAAACAACCTCTTTCGTTCTTTCACATGAAGATGTAGGCACACAATAAGCAAGTATGCTTGTTAATATTTTAAAACACTTAATTAATCACGAACAGAAAACAGAAGGCCCGGTACAAGGGAGGTCTAAACATTTCTTGTGGGTCCTAGCAGACCACCCCTGATCCTCCTGGGCCAACAAAGAAAGTAAAAAAAAATCAAAAAGACTTACCTATTTGGGCCCCTTCTAGCGCCAGATCCTCTCCCCACTAGGTTGACCTAGCGGGAACCTAGTGGGAAAAGAAAATAGGGCAGAGTGTAAAATGGTCTGCCGATTCGCTATCGCCCATGTTGCACTACTACCCAAGATGAATTTCCTCCTGTAAGGTCCTAGTTCACTATGAGTCCATATTTTGTACACTACTGTAGCTAGGACACAATGATTTATTCCATAATTGGTTGTAGAACATTCAAAGTGGACATAACTTCTGTAGTTGATGGTGATGATGACGAGACTAAATTATGCAGTGTAAGATTTGCAAAATTTCTACATTTCCCCGAAGGTTGTTATTAATAAACGGGACCCTGCGTGGACATTTTAAATCAAAAAGGGTACCCAAGATGGCGTCCGTGCCTCATGGCAGAAAGCCTGTGAGATTTTAAAATGGACTCTGCAAAGCAGACAGCTTGTGGATCGAAACCAAAGCTGCAGTGTCTGTGAAGAGAGACTTTGGGGGAGAAATTCGGTGGGTTGCGCCATCCATTAGCGCCTAAAGAGGTCAAGAAGTGGGGCGCTAACCAACTAGCGCCCGGGCGCAGTGAACCCTGCGCCTCTTCCCAAATTGAGCGGATATTTAGCGCCGGCGCTAAACCGTAGCGCCCGCTCACTGGCGCACGCAGATCATGATGTCATTCCAGAATGCAACGCCCTTGGGGTGCCCCGGTCCAGAAATTCAGTGGCGCCCCCTGCCTTACCGCCTGGCGCTAGCAACGACTGGTTGAGGGGACCGTTATGCTGTCTGAAAGGGACTAGGGGAGCGCTATTTAAAGGGGAACACCTCCTGCCTTTTTTTGAAGGTGACATTTTTGCACCACACATTGTGAGAGAGAGAGACAGACTTCTGGAGAGATTCCACGCTGTGTGAAGGAGTTTTGCAGGTTGGTTTTGATTTGCCCTTCCTTGTATCGAATTAGTAGAGACTATGGGGGCTGCACTCTGAGATCTTTCCCTGGTTCTCTCCATTGTTCTTTCCAGCAGATTAGATGTACAGGTCTCTCCAGGCTGAGATTCAGGCCGAGATTCAAGGCTGCAATGAGCAGGATGTGGATGGAAACATAGAAACATAGAAGATAGGAGCAGGAGTAGGCCATTCGGCCCTTCGAGCCTGCTCCGCCATTCAATGAGATCATGGCTGATCATCCAAATTCAGTACCCTGTCCCTGCCGTCTCCCCATATCCCTTGATCCCTTTAGCCTTAAGAAATATATCCAACTCTTTCTTGAATATACTTAATGAACTGGCCTCCACCGCCCTCTGTGGCAGAGAATTCCACAGGTTCACCACTCTCTGGGTGAAGAAATTCCTCCTCATTTCAGTCCTAAATGGCTTACCCCTTATCCTTAGACTATGACCCCTGGTTCTGGACTCCCCGGCCATCAGAAACATCCTTCCTGCATCTAGTCTGTCCAGGCCTGACAGAATTTTATAGGTTTCGATGAGATCCCCTCTCAATCTTCTAAACTCCAGTGAGTATAAGCCCAATCGACACAATCTCTCCTCATATGTCATTCCTGCCACCCCAGGTATCAGCCTGGTGAATCTTCGCTGCACTCCTTCCATGGCAAGAACGTCCTTCCTCAGGTAAGGCGACCAAAACTGCACACAATACTCAAGGTGTGGTCTCACCAAGGCCCTGTACAACTGCAGCAAGACATCCTTGTTCTTGTACTCGAACCCTCTTGCTACGAAGGCCAACACACCATTTGCCTTCTTAACCGCCTGCTGCACCTTCATGCTTACCTTCAGCGACTGGTGCACAAGAACACCCAGGTCTCTTTGCACTTCCCCTTCTCCCAATCTATTGCCATTCAAATAATAATCTGCCTTCCTGTTTTTGCCACCAAAGTGGATAACCTCACATTTATCCACATTATAGTGCATTTGCCATGTTTCTGCCCAATCACCCAACCTGTCCAAATCGTGCTGGAGTTTCACGACATCCTCCTCACAGCATACCCTCCCACCTCCCACTTGGAGAGCAAGGCAAGATCAACCCTCCCCTTTAAGAAAAAAACTGAAAATGCAGGAGGAACTCAGCAGGTCAAGCAGCATCTGTGAAGAGAGAAACAGATTTAACGTTTCAGGTCGATGACCATTCATCAGAACTCCCCTTTAAGAATTGGATGGTGCCAGTGTGTCTGTGTTCCACTGCTGACTGAAATCACATGAGCTTCACCAGCACTGTGAGGTAGCGCCTCGTTCCGCTGGGTTAGCACCTTAAGACTATCGTGCAGCACCTGGTTTAGCGCCGCAATCACCCTCAGGGGCGCAGGTGCCCAATTTCGCAGGAGGTGGCGATAATTTGCGCCTGGCACTAAACTTTGCGCACCGCCAATACTAGCGCCCCAAACGGGGCAATACCGAATTTCGCCCCCTTTGTATTTTGAAACCAGACAGGACTCTGAATTATGCATTAGACCAAATTGGAGACAAATCTAAATTCAGTTTAGGCCTATAGTTAAGGCCATCAAGCAGTCTACATATATAATCGGAAACAGATTAAGACAGCCATCGAGGCTGGACAGGCCCATCAAGGAACTTTCATGACAATACAAGTCGATTATCGGGCCGGTAGGTGCGATTACCGGCCATCTAAAAACAGTTAGTATGGATTGCTACCATTATTTAAAATAGCCCGCCAAGATTAAGACAAAGAACTAACCTGATTTGGCGCACAGGTAAGGGTTTTCAAAAAGAGTATAATTGAAGGCCCCCGGGTAGCAAACGCTCTTCTCTTCTCTCTCCGCTCTTTGGCCCCTCGCCCTCGTGGCTGTCGCTCTTTCCCCATCCCACACTTACCCCCTGGCCTTTGCCCGTGCCTTTCCCCACTCCATCTGGAATCGCCCCGGCACTGTATCAGGTGGACACGGACAATTCAGGCCAGGCGAGGCGGGACGCCACGAGGGGAGGAGGGAAGACCAGCTGAAGAAGACCAACAGAGGAGACGAACTGAGGAGACAGGCTGAGGGTAGGCTTCGAATTATCGGGCCTTCAGCCTTGGCCGACCTGCGAATATCTGCACACCAACTCAAACTGTCGGCTGGCGATGAAGAATCATCCCTGCAAGGTAAAGTACCCAAACAGGGACTTCAAATTTGGGGTACTCAAATCTGGACAACGCCCTTGCAGCGCCCGGAGACCACGTGACGACGGCAGGCTCCAGAGAGCACCAAGAGCGAACCCCGAACCCCACCGCTGTTTTGAGTCCAACAAACCCTTTTGATTGGTGAGCATGAAGTTCTGACCCCTCATAGCTTAACCTAGTTAGGTATAGGGGGTGGGATAAGGATAAGGGGATTGTTAAGATAGTTGTTTTCCCTCGATGTGCCATGTGTTCCCCATTCCCTGTATAAGTATAGTTATTCTTTGGTAATTTTGCCTGTAGAAGTGTACGCTAGTAATTTTCCATAAGATTGTATTGTAGCGGTTCGTGTAGATCACCACTAAATAAGAGAGTTTGACTTCGACGAACTATTAACAAGTTGTTTATTTACAGGAACAGACTAATTACATCAGGCTGACTGTAGGAGCACCGTGGTATAGGTCTTGTCCCAGCGGGGACTCCACGAGGACTGACTAGAAGTTTCCCAGCTCAACTGCCAGCAGGTTCCGAGCTCAACTGCCAGCAGGTTCCGAGCTCTACTGTTGGAAGGTTCCGAGCTCTGATGTCATGACGTCAGAGTACAGGAGAGAAGCCTGAGTATAGTAACAGACACATACAGTAAGGTAAGTTAAAGGGAATTATGTAATTATGTATCTCAATGTAAGGGACAACCGGTGTTACCGTCACATAGGCCCCCCCAGAATTCACTTTAATGAAAGTCCAAGGATGAGATGGTCTGACGAGCTGGTGGTCTCGGCGGTTGTGCTGTCTCGGCTTGGCGAGCGAGTTCTGAAGATGCTGCTTGTGAGGGGATCCGTACGCGCGTCGTGGCGAATAAAGTGTATCCGTCAGGCGAAGGACTGTGGAGACATGCAAAACAGCAGGCCTTGTCAGAGTGACGGGCAGGTTGGGCGGACACGGGCGATGACTCTGTTGATGTTGGAACAAGTCCTTGTTATAATGAACTCTGCAGGAACGCCAAACAAACGTTCCAGAAGGACTTGACAGGCGAGGTCGATGAACTCGCCGACAGGTGAGCGAAACCTTCAGGAGGCTGGAACACGCAGAACGGTGTGTGCCATAGTGCTACGACGTTAACACAACAGAGGGTGAAGAGTTACTGCGTTAACCTGTGATCGGTGAGGCTAGCAACTTTCACGTGGCTGATCGCGGCCGCAGGATGCCCGTTGGACCCGTCCTCGATGTGTGTAGCTTCAGTAGACGTTTGCGTTTGTTACAGGGAACACTGGAGAAAGGGCGGCAACGGTCCAGGTTGTTGTTGCTTTCAGGAGGGGTTAACTCTGCCTGGAGGGCGGCAACACTTGTAACTGTTCTTGCTTTAGGAGAAAACAGCCGCGAGGGTGACACGCTTTTTGTTCACGCCGAATCGTGTAGTAGGTAACACAACCAGCAGGCTGAAGGGCTGGTGCATTGTCGGCGAGGAAGGAGTCGTCGGTGTTCACGAGGGATGGGTTCTCGTGGTTCACGAGGGATGGGTCCTCGTGCGCGAGGAGTGCGTCCTCGTGTTCTGCGGGGGTGAGTCCTCGTGGTATCCCCGCAGGGCGCGCTCCGATCTTGTGGGCCCGAACATGCAGTACCCCGCGCTTGGAGAGATTTATACTTGCTGTTGCTTTGGACGTAGAGGCGGACGATCCGTGCGGCGGTAGAAAAGTCGAATACGGAGACCGTGAGCACGTGCATGGTCGGTGCCGCATCAATGTTCTCGGTGAACGGGGCTTCTACCTTCATAAAGCACGAGGGAGACTGTGGCTCCCTGGATTGCGGCAGCGACAGCGGAACGGCTGATGCTTCCATAGCGTGCTTCGTTTGTGAAAGACGTTCAGAAACCCACCAATTGTAGCGCTGGTGGTTGACGGTTGCCGTTGGTCGTGCTCTACCTCTGTGAAATCGTTCGTGAAAAACAGGCTCACCTCCAAGCTGCGCTTCCTTTGCGAAGACGTTCGCAAAGACGGGGTCGCTTTTGGTGGAATCGGTGTTAGGCGGTTGCTGTTCCGTGGTTGTTCGTCGGTTGTGCGTTGGTCGTCTTGTGGGAAGACGAGGGTCAGGCTGCGTGTTGCTACCATGAAAATCGTTCACGGATACGGGCTCACCAATTGTAGTGTAGGAATTGATGAGCTCCCGTACTCACGTCGTTGGGTCACCAATGCAACGGTTCATGTAGATCGCCACTAAATAAGAGAGTTTGACTTCGACAAACTATTAACAAGTTGTTTATTTACAGGAACAGATTAATTAAATCAGGTAAGATGGCAGGTAAGATGGCTGACTGTAGGAGCACCGTGGTATAGGTCTTGTCCCAGCGGGGACTCCATGAGGACTGACTAGAAGTTTCCCAGCTCAACTGCCAGCAGGTTCCGAGCTCAACTGCCAGCAGGTTCCGAGCTCTACTGTTGGAAGGTTCCGAGCTCTGATGTCATGACGTCAGAGTACAGGAGAGAAGCCTGAGTATAGTAACAGACACATACAGTAAGGTAAGTTAAAGGGAATTATGTAATTATGTATCTCAATGTAAGGGACAACCGGTGGTACCACCACAGTATCAATTTTTCCTCTTCAATAAAATCTTGGATTTTGTTTACATCCAATCACCTGTCTACTCGAGTCTTCTCTGTACCACCGCCTTGTACCTAAGTCCGGTGTCTAGAACCCAGGGGCGTGGGAGCGATTCGAACCGCTCATAAACAGTCAGAGGCATAACCGACTGGACCCCACAGGCCAACCCCTAAAGAAATGGCGACCGCGGCAGGACACCGGCAACAAGGTTGCGATACAGTAGACAATGGTTCGGATGAGCGAACCGTGATGGAGGAAAGGATTTCTGATTATGTGTTTAGCAAGGTGAATATCACTAAGAGTGGATCACCACTCTGTTAAGGGCTGGGCGTCCGATAGATGCAGCAGCTAAGTGGACAGAGGGAAAGGAACACAAGAAGTCCTTAGAGAAGGCAGTTTGGCTGATGTGCTTTAAAAAGCAGGTCCAGCTTTTGGACAGGCTCGTTGCAGCACAGGCAGTCGAGTTAAGGGAGTCAGCCCTGGAGATCCAGGATAAGGCTCTCGCAGGGGGAAATTATTAGTGGCTTTGCAGGCTTTGAACCAAGAAAGAGTACATTTAGTGGGAGAACACAAGGCCCAGTTGGAATACCTACAGTGCCAAGTCACCGAGGCCAAGGGAAATGAGTTACGGTTGCGGGAGAAAAACGCCCGCTTGGCAAGGCAGATTAGGGAACAGGAAGAGAGAGTGCAGGAGATAAAAGTCGCTTACAAGCTAGGAAGTGAACAGGGGTTTGAGGAGGCAGACCATGGCCCCTGTAGAGAGAGGGTAGAAAATCTGAGCCGGGCCCTCCGGAAGGCAAAAGGCATGGTATGCCTCATAAGCCCAAAGGCAGTCCAGGCAGATTTTATGGGGAACGAGGGGAGGACAGTTCCAACGTCACCGGTGGTGTCCAGGGACGACCCGGTTGAGAGAGAGGAGACCTCACGGCCACCACCCGTAGCGCCAAGTTTCAGTGAGGTTTGGCAGCAAGGGGGGGTTGGAACCGGGGGTGGAACCCAAAATGGAGCCCGAAGTGGAGCCAGAGGTGGAGGCGGAGGTAGAGCAGACCCCGCCCGAGAGGCCGGAGCCGGGACCGATGTGCCCAGCGCGGCATCGGAGGTTCGGCTCACCCGCCAAAGGCGATAATGAGGGACCCCTCCAAAACCAGTTCGTGTTACCCTTTAACACCCAACAGCTTAGGGCGATGGTCAGCCATGTCCCGAAGCTTTGCGCAAAGGGAGACCCCTCGATCCACTTCAGGGAAATAGAGCAGACCGCCAGCGTCAATGACTGCAATGACGCAGAGAAGGCCAAAATGCTGCTATTCTCCCTGGAGAGTAATCTCCTCCAATCCCTCTCTGACAAGTGTAAAAGGGGAAAGCAGCCAGTTAGGGAAAGGTCTGAGGAAAAAGATCCTCAGCCCGCAGCAGGAGCGAGTCCACAGACCGCACAGGCAGGCGCTGTGGCTTGCTTGAAGGGAGGGGCCATCCCGCCCATCGATTGGGACACTCCCCCACTCTTCTGGGATCCAGACGAGGGGGAGGGACCTGAGGGCGAAAACACCGCCCCTAACCCAGGTGTAGAGAGGGAGGGACCTGAGGTCGAAAACCCCGCCCCGGACCCAGCCATGGGACCTGGGGGCGGAGACTATCAGCTCGCAGCAGCAGGCTGCGAAAAGTTACCTGCCCCCAGCCCGGGTTCGGGAGGGGTCAAACCTGGGGGAGCAGCGGTTCGGGTAAAAGGCCCAGCGGCCAAGAAAGCCCCACCCGTCAAAGCCCCTAGAAGGTCCCCACGGACGCCCCAGCCGAGAAAGCCATGGTCACCAGCCCTCCAGTTACCAAGGGCCGCCCCTCGAGCCAGGGAGAGGTCCAAAGACAGAGGTCCTCAGCCAGCAGCCACGGGCTGCGAGGGACCAACAGCGAAGGACGGTGCGGTCACGCTGGGGGTAGTGGCGAGCCGCAGTCCGACCAGGGATTAGCCTGGCCGCCCGGAGACGGGCAGCGCATGTATATAGTTTTAGTTTAAGTTTAAGTTTTAAGTAAAGTGTAGCTATTTAGCTTAAGTTTGGGTGTTATAATTTAAGTTAAATAAGGTGATGGGTGGTTTTAAGTTAAGTAGTCTGTTAAGAGTTGTAGGAATTACAAGGGGGTTATAAATTGTCTCTCTGGCCAGTCAGAAGTATCTGAGCTGCTCCAGAGCCCCGTGCGGTTTCGAATCGCTCCCCTTTACCTGGTTCTGACCGCCAGACTTATTTGGTAGCGATGTAGACAAAACGAGACTCGTGGTTGGGTGCAAAACAGACCAGTATTTATTGAAATAAATTGAAAATAATCAATACAGCACGCCTATGCTGAAATACAGCACTATTACTTCTCACAGTACACTTATTGTCTACTACAGCACTCTGTGCTTAGTACAACACTCTATTACTTAGATACAGCACTTTTAACTAGTGCAGCAAACTTTTAATACAGTACACTTTGCTCACTACAGCACCTTTGCTTAGTGCAACACTCCTTTACTTAAATACAGCACTTTTAACTAGTGCAGCACACTTTTAATACAGTACACTTTGCTTACTACAGCACCTTTTGCTTAGTAGCTTTTACTTGGTACAGTACACTTTTACCTGATAGGGGAGGAGAAAATGGACACAACAAGGGAAAATTGACTAAAATCACAATTTTAACAACATTCCCTTAATTCCCACCCCTAATACCTATCTAAGTTGCCTTGTAATGGGTCAGAAAATCTATGCTCACCAGTGAAACGCCTGCTCCGTGCCCTTGTGGTCTTAGATTCTTCACCACCCAGAAGTAGAGATACCCCAGTATTTAAAAGTAACTGCTGGTATTCCACTCCTTTAGGCAGGCTGTCGAGTTGTTCTTCCTTGCAATCAGAGCACGGAGGCGAGGCAGCAGAGAGAGAGAGAGATGGCTTCCTGAGAAGCTATCTTTATACCCCATTGGAGCCGGAATCTTCGCGCCCAAATCTGGATGGATCTGGGCTATACAAAAGGGAATCTAACTGTCCCCATTGTCTGTGATGGGTTTGGATGAATTACCCATTCGTTTAAACTGGTATTCGCTCAGTTTAAATGTACCTCAAGTGCTGGACAAATGAATAGTCAATAGCACTAAATGGTTTGTAAACAAACCCGATTGTCCTGTGGTCAATGCAACCGCAATTGATTGACAGTCTTAAGTACTTAATCTGTTGAGTCAACATTGTAGAGCGTTTGTGTAAACAAGGGTCTTTGTTCATGTTGACAGTCTCAAGTACTTCAGCCTCTTGAGTCAACATTATGGCTTTGTTTGTGTAAACAGAGTTCTTTGATTGACAGTTTGAATACCTCATTACTTCAGAGGCTGTTCTTTTTTAAAAATCCTTTGTCAGCCATCTTTGATTTTCCTTCCACACACACACGTAGGCTGTGTTGTGTCTCTTGCCACGAGGTCGGACAGCCATCTTTGATTTTCCTTTTTCACATACACATAGGCTGCCTTTTCTTCTGTCATGAGGTCTGACGGCCATTTTGATCCCTGGATTTTTAAAGGTATATTCTACCCAGGTTTTCTTTAATCAAAAATATAAAGTTCGGAGCTGTAGAAAATTTCAAAATTCTTGCGAAACCCTACAGTGTGTATATTAGGATCGAGGTCGTGGGACCCGACCATGCCTCACCAAGCCAAAGAATCTCTTTGGGACTTGGCTGCATGTTTTTACATCTTTTTGCAGAAAGTTTTTCGGGATGGAATGGATCGTGATCCTATTCGCCCTGATTGGGATGAGTGTGGATAGGGGGGGCGATGTCCAGGACTCCCACATCTACAGGTGTTTGGGAGATAAGGCGCCCCAGCGATCGATGGGAACGGTGAACGGGATGCGGAGGAAACCGCCGTCTACTTCCACAAGGGAAGGTGGCCAGGATGGCTGTGGTCCCATTCATCTCAGTACTCCAGCCAAACCGGATTCACGTACGGGGAAGCCTCCCTCCTGTGCCCCAGGGTACGAGTCATTACCACGAGGGTCAGCGTCACCATTGGAAAGCGAATATGTTTAACGTGTAAAGGACACATTCCACTGGATAGCTGGTGGTGGCTCAGGAAGTTGAGTAAGAACATGAGGAACCCTGAAGTCGAGTGGGAACGGTTGGGAAACAACACTCATCGGACGATTACCGGGACTCATGGAGGACTAAGCGTGTGTTGGGACAAGTGGTGGGAACCGGATCAAGGGATTTACATCTGTATGTGGGGGTCAGAGAAGGTCTGCCCCGCAGGCATATCCATTATGTTCCACCGGCAGTGGCACGACACCAGGAAGGGGATAAGGTGGGATGCCAGCCGGAAGGTGTGTGCGGTCCCTTATTCCCAGATCCCAGTCAACGCCACTGAGCTGGTAAGCCACCCCCGTAAGCCCCTGCCCATGGCACAGGCGGCAAGGTTATCCAGGGAAGATTGCCCCACTGCCACCAAGGGACCGGGGAATGGGTTGGTACGAGTCCCCACCGATCAAATGCTGTACCAGGGGGTACACTACGCGGTAGCCTCCGTGATTTTAAATCTCACCGAGGTACATTTGCCGGAGTGGTGCCCCAAGGAAACAGAGCAGCTATACCAGGCTCTATTAAAGGACATGTTCAAAAGGTTTTACGAGTTCGATTTTGCCCACGTGGACAAGACCAAACTCTACACTACACACCAAGAGTTTTTGGGTAATGCAGGGAGGCAAAGAAGGGGAGTATGGAATGATGTTTTTATTGCGTTTAATACTGGCTCCTCTGTCATCAACAGCATGGATGACATAGAGCTGCAGACCCAGATAAACAGTTTAAAAACACAGTTAAAGAGAATATTACTGGATGAGAACAAGGTAGTGGGCTTGGAGTTGCATGAGGACCAGGCCATTACGGTCCATTTAAAGGAGATCATAGCCGAGTTGGAAAAGCACGCAAAGACAGTAAATGCTCTCATAAGGGAGGACAGAAATGCTTTTGACCAGGCTGCGCAGAATGAGGTGTGTGTGTTATACGGGGCATGGTTAC
Organism: Somniosus microcephalus; assembly: GCF_052327205.1. Lineage (NCBI taxonomy): Eukaryota > Metazoa > Chordata > Chondrichthyes > Squaliformes > Somniosidae > Somniosus > Somniosus microcephalus. The sequence continues at coordinate 287,220,020 of NC_140991.1, forward strand.
TGGGCGAGGGCCGCAGTAATCTGGAGGATTTAAAATAGGGTTTGGTCCCCTCCTGGATTAGCAACAAGTACCTCGCAGCCCTCCACCCTTTTGAGAATGCATTGAGCCCATGCCAACTCCGGCTAGCCTCCGAAGCCTATCCAGTCCCCTTGGATTGTGGGCGGTCCAACCACACAATCATGGGAGTAGTAGTTAGGATGCCGGTCATGGGTAGGAAAGCCCGACCCGCGCCGGTATACAGGGTGGAGAACATTGGAGTCATTCAAGGGGGTGCACACATTCGTTTCACAGTGGTCCCGCCTTACGTCATTAAGTGGGAGCACGCTATGACAGGTACTGACCTCTCAGGGTGCCGGAGCCGGGGAGCACACATAATCCTGTGTCCCCAGCACTTGAATGCCTATTCAAAGCCGCAGTGTGGGTTCAGAGCTGCTGGCGCGAAGCCCATAAATTGCAGCATGGAGGCAATGGCACAAGGCCATGTTCCCCCACAGGTAGCATATATAGGAGGTGGGACATATTGCGTCACCACCGGCGCGTCCCACTACCAGCATGGACAGCATAGCTGGTGTCCAGTCAGTGACAGCAGTTTCTGTTTTAAACACGAGGCAGAAGTTCAAGTGGCCCAGGAGCGAATTGTCTCCATTCCTGAACCCTCCACTGTTCACCTCACTGTGAAGGAGAATTTTACGAATTTGCAAAAGTACATAGCGCACTTTGGCTATGAAATTCCCCCTCTCCCTGAACACCTTACCAAAATACTCAAAGCCGTTATAGTTTCACAGAAACATTTTTACACTCTCGAACAGAAAACAGTAGAGAGGGACTAAGATATTGGATATAGTGACTCCACCCTGGTGAAACATTTTCAATAATATAGAGGTCCCTTTGTGGATCAGACTGGCTTCCCACATTCTCGTGGTTTGCCAGTTAGGGATAGTGTTGTATTTGGTTTGTATCCAGTGTAAGGGAAAAGGTCGGTGGTCAGAATTCCGAAACCAGAGATTTTGGAAGGAACATTATGTAAAGGTGGAGGGAGATACGCTGGTTTAAGTCTTTTTCCCTGCATTTTTGATTAAAGGATCTTTTTTTTGTGTTTGTTATTTTTAATAAAGGTTCTTCTTTTGTTTTTTTGCGACACGGTTTAATAAAGATATGTGTACCAAGTGGTGCAGGGATGTTGGACCCCCTCCATGCTTGGATGTGCGTGTAAAGTCTGTAATTTTACTCTCTGTATGCTGATGCACACTACATTTTCACGGATTGGGATGTGCATGTGTCGTGGGTATATTAGATAGGTAATTACAGGGGAAGGTTGACTATAGAGGGTCAGAAAAATTTTGCTCACCTTAAAAGTATGATACTTCAAGCAAGTTTTAGTATCACAGGGCGGAGTGTAAGATTTGCAAAATTTCTACATTTCCCCGAAGGCTGTTATTAATAAACGGGACCCTGCGTGAACATTTTAAATCAAAAAGGGTACCCAAGATGGTGTCCTTGCCTCGTGGCAGAAAGCCTGTGAGATTTTAAAATGGACTCTGCAACGCAGACAGCTTGTGGATCGAAACCAAAGCTGCAGTGTCTGTGAAGAGAGACTTTGTATTTTGAAACCAGACAGGACTCTGAATTATGCATTAGACCGAATTGGAGACAAATCTAAATTCAGTTTTAGGCCTATAGTTAAGGCCATCAAGCAGGCTACATATATAATTGGAAACAGATTAAGACAGCCATCGAGGCTGGACAGGCCCATCAAGGAACTTTCATGACAATACAAGTCGATTATCGGGCTGGTAGATGCGATTACCGGCCATCTAAAAACAGTTAGTATGGATTGCTGCCATTATTTAAAATAGCCTGCCAATATTAAGACAAAGAATTAACCTGATTTGGCGTGCAGATAAGGGTTTTCAAAAAGAGTATAATTGAAGGCCCCGGGTAGCAATCGCTCTTCACTTCTCTCTCCGCTCTTCGGCCCCTCGCCCTCGTGGCTGTCGCTCTTTCCCCATCCCGCGCTTACCCCCTGGCCTTTGCCCGTGCCTTTCCCCACTCCATCTGGAATCGCCCTGGCACTGTATCGGGCGGACACGGACAATTCAGGCCAGGTGAGGTGGGACGCGATGAGGGGAGAAGGGAAGACCACCCGAGGAAGACCAACTGAGGAGACGAACTGAGGAGATGGGCTGAGGATAGGCTTCGAATTATCGGGCCTTCAGCCTTGGCCGACCTGCGAATATCTGCACACCAACTCAAACTGTCGGCTGGCGACGAAGAATCATCCCTGCAAGGTAAAGTACCCAAACAGGGACTTCAACTTTGGGGTACTCGAACCTGGACAACACCCTTGCAGCGCCCGGAGACCACGTGACAACGGCAGGCTCCAGAGAGCACCAAGAGCGAACCCCGAACCCCACCGCTGTTTTGAGTCCAACAAGCCCTTTTGATTGGTGAGCATGAAGTTCTGACCCCTCACAGCTTAACCTAGTTAGGTATAGGGGGTGGGATAAGGATAAGGGGATTGTTAAGATAGTTGTTTTCCCTCGATGTGCCATGTGTTCCCCATTCCCTGTGTAAGTATATAGTTATTCTTTGGTATTTTTGCCTGTAGAAGTGTATGCTATTAATTTTCCATATGATTGTATCAATCTTTCCTCTTCAATAAAATCTTGGTTTTTGTTTACATCCAATCACCTGTCTACTTGAGTCTTCTCTGTACCGCCGCCTTGTACCTAAGTCCGGTGTCTAGAACCCAGGGGCGTGGGAGCGATTCGAACCGCTCATAAACAGTCAGAGGCATAACTGAATGGACTCCACAGGCCACCCCCTACAGCGCACTCAAATTGCAAGGTCTGATCCAGACCAATATTTCTTTTTCCCAGTGGTAGCAAGGACTGACTCCTTGCCATCCTTCAAGAAGGCATTAAGACACATTTTTGGGAAACTTGCAAGATCCAGCAGAAGGGAAGTAAGGTTTTGGGGTAATAACTAATGGATTTGGGGCCCCCTGGGACTTGCCTGATTGTCTTTGAATGGTGGGTGAGGAATTTTTGACATGGGTTCCTGAATTTATGGTGGGTCTGTGTGTCTTTTTGTTTCATCCAGGAGATGGGAGGGGAGGATGTAAGGATGCGTACATGGAGATAAGACCAGTAAGAAGTACAGTGAGCATCTGATGGCCCTTTCTTGTCCTGACCAGATAACATAACTTTATTATGCATAAGATCCCCTTTCTGAAATGTTGGTCTAAGAACCTGGTACGACTCAATGGCGCTGACATCTCACCAAATGATTTTGAAGTGCTTGGACCATGTGGTCTTTCACCAGCATGCCATGTGCAATATAATAGAAGACAACGGACTACATTTTTAACAAACCATCCAGGTGTCAAACTGTTATTGCAGATTGGCCACCCGATATTGAAACTGGCCAATTGACTTCAATGGAATTGAAAATCCGGTGGTTTCTATAATGACCGGTTGATCAGCTACTCCAGCTTTACACACAAACGGCAAGTTGAATATCTACTCCGGTATTTTTGTGTAATGGGCAATGATACCAAGTCATTTTGGGGCTGAAATTGGTCTTGGACTGTAGCGCAAAATGGCCGATAGGGAATCGCAGCCTGTTTTACACACGGCACGATTTTCTTTTCAATTGAAACGGAAATCGGGCGGAGTATAAAGTGGGTAGCCGGTTCAGGGTCCATGAAGCAGCTATGTTACCCTAAGGTTAACACGTTGCTTGTAAGTCGCTGAGTTAAAAACAATTAAACTTAACAGGAGAGAAGACCGTGTACTTGGGATCAAATCATTGCAACACGCAGCAGCTGCGGGATCTATTGACCTGTGACGGGCAGGCAAAGGTACTTATTTCATCATTGTTGGGAGCAGAGTACTTGCTTATGGGACTTGGTGGAGAAGGGGCAGGTTCAGGCACAAGGAAGGGAGAAGGGGGTGTTGTCCAGGAGACTACGCTACAACAAAACAGAAAGAATAGGAACCAAACTAACTGAAAGATGGTACTCCAACAAAACAGAAGAAGCTCCAATGTACAGACATAGGGAACTGAACAATAGTAATTACTGGCGTTAATGACTGTAATGTATTATCACGTGGTTTTGTATGAGCATGCTCAGTTCGCTCTGGCTTAATAAAACTAGCGCATGGACTAGCAACTCATCACGTCTCTGTCCTTCATTTGTTCTACCCAAGTATATTACAATGACAAATTAAATTTGTACTACATTCCCTTTGATTTTTTTCTGCAGAACCTGTAGGGATAGTACTGTGTTATGGAATAGAGCTTAGTACTAATCAATTTTTTATTAATCATCCATAAAAAATGTAAATTATTTCAAGTGCAGTTGACTAATTGGCTAGTTATTACACTTGTAGTGAAGCAAGGGTGCAGCATATTGAAAACTGGCAGTTCACATCACTTTAACATAATTACCAACAGACCTTGGGATTATAATGTAAAAAGATTGGGTGACACACTAAAAAAAATCAGAAAAATTACCACAACACAATTTTAAATAGATGGCGCACAGAAAAATGCATTAAAATTAGACATGCATGAATACTGATAAGATGATTTTATCACTACGCTGTGGTTCTTCTGAGAGCTTGTGAGCTATTGAGAGCTATGTTTTATCAGAGGCAATACAATTCTTTTGATTACATGAGACCTGCAGTCTGGAAGTGGCTTTTTCTCAGTCTTGCTCTTGTAGGTTTAGTTGATGTATAATCATAGTGATTATCATAGTCTAACAATGCACAAAGTAGTGGTTTATATTTAGAATATGCTACCTAAGGTCATGTGATCTGCAGATGCAAGATGGTTTCAGACTTGTAAAGACACAAACTATCTTCGTAATCTAATGCCATCTCATCCTTAAGCAAAAATTCTGGAAGCTAGGTGGGGCGGCAGGGCCTTAGTTCAAATCCATTTGAGACTCGTGGGATGAAAATCTCTTCTTTCTGACATCTGTAAGGATGGTGTGTGAGTTGATGGCTAGTCAGTCAATCCCAGTCCCTGTGAGTGTGAGCTCACTGCACAGTTCAGCCCATTTCTAAATTGACAACCCTTCTCAGAGCGGCCTTCAGGATAGTAGGACACTCGCACTAGTGCAATAGAGGGTTTGCTCTTCTGTTGTTGGGGCTGAGGTACATTATTGAGGAAAAGCATAATCCACATCACCAAATTTGGAGTACTTAATGAGGTGCCTCACCCAATGGGAGCACATATTGGAATTTCGTGCACTGTGGTGATTTTCCTCTCTCCATGCCTCTGAATTTCCTACATGTGATCTTGGCGGGTGAGGCTCACTGCCAGGAGTACGAAGTTAGTAAATTACCCCTAATATATTCAAACTCAAACACGAGTCCCTCAGGTTGCTATATGATGGCACCTTTGTAAACACAGTGGGAAGATTTCTTATGTTTGCTATTTTTATCAAATCTCAAAGGAGGCGTTATCCATTTTGTTAGAAATAGTGAAGGGAGAAACTCTTCCAGCTGTGTTCATAGGAACATTAGGAACAGGAGTAGATCACTTAGCGCCTCGAGCCTGCTTCGCCATTCAATCAGATCATGGCTGATCTGCATCTCAGCTCCATTTACTCACCTTTGCTCCATATCCCTTGATACCCTTACCCAATAAAAATTTAGCTATCTCAGCCTTGAAAGCTCCAATTGTTTCAGATTTCCACTCCCCTTTGTGTGAAAAAGTGCTTCCTGATTTCACTCTTGAATGGTCTCGCTCCAATTGTAAGACTGTGTTCCCTTGTTCTTGTTCCCCCCACCAAAGGAAATAATTTCTCCGTATCTACACTATCGAATCCTTTTAACATTTTAAACACCTCGATCAGATCACCCCTTAATCTTCTATACCCAAGGGAATACAAGCCAAGTTTATGCAACCTGTCTTCATACTTTAACCTCATGATAACACATAGCAACCAGTAGAAATTGTCCCCCACCCCCAATGTTCAATAGTACTTTAGGTCACGTACTCACCTCCAAACATATTCAGGTTACTTGGACTAACAGACAAAATACCTTGAATGTTGTTGTCTAGGAAGAAATGGGAAATACATTTAAAAATATTTGGTTGATAACCTTCTCTGATCTAACTCATTGTCAATGAAAGTCAATAGAGCAAAACTGACTGCAATACATTCCTCTGAACAGGTACAGCTACTGAATTTCCCAGGCTATTTCTACCAAAAGATCCCAAGAGAAAGACTTGAATAGTTTAAATTTAATGTAGCAATATATGTCTTGAGATCATTAAGATTAAATCTTATGGGGTAGTTGTTCAATTACCACTTTAATTGTCAGTGGTTGACTTATAAAGAGTTTTTGGGACAAAGCATTGTAACTGAAGATTAAGCTCACTTTAATGAGAGTTGCCCTCCAGGGAAAGATAGATTCACCTTAAAATCAACGTCATAGTGATATATCCATATATAATACTCAGAGTATAATGGACTTTGGAAAGACTGCATAACTTTTAAAGGAGAAAAGATATAGAGTAGGTGATGCAAAGAATATAGAAGTTGCAAACCATATAAATCATATACTAGCCTGCTTAAGGAGCTGTGCGTAATGATGACAGTAGAGGTATTTCACAAGTGATTGGATGAAGCACTTAAAAGCGATGGAAAAGCTCAGACAGTTTGGACTACATAGCTCTGCATTAATTATGGGAAGAAATGTTTCGAGCCTGGAGGTAGAGGTGGAGGTGGGAGGTAGGTGGGTATGGACGGCATCACTAATGGGGGATAGTTGCTTGTTTCTGTTGTTTCAAATGGAATTATCACTGTTGGGGAAGTTTGATTAATTTTGTGCTGTAAAATAATATAAAGTTCCAGTTCATGTTATATTGTTTATGCTATTGATTTGGATGATCAAATGTTGCTTTGCAACGCATTTCTAAAATTTGCAATAAAGCTGTTAACCTATTCCAATTTGTAGTGGGCTGTTTATCCTAGGTGTATGTGCCTTGTAGGAGTATTTTTAATCTAGTTTGTCGTGACACTTAAGGCGAAGTGGGTTTATGTGGAATGTTAGTGGGATTCACATTCTAGTGAAGAAGGTTTACAACCATTCATCTTTTGAGTTGATTGGGCACAGGACTTGTCTTCCTTCAGGAGATGCACCAAGATTAGCAGGAGTCATCTAAATTCTGACTGATTTATTGGTGTCCTCTAGAGTTTATCCATATTGCTTTGTGTTCTTGCTAATAAACTCTGGAGGCTGCTGGTCCCAACCCGTTGCTTTGTGTCAATAAAACACAGGGTTTGAGATTTTGGGGAAGATGGGAAGAAACAATACAAACCAAACACCCAAGCAATTTCCTTAGTCCACTCTCACTAAAATTTCAGAAACAGCCACATAAAACAGTACAATCATTACCATTATTGACGGCTGCTATTAATCTGTTGTTCTTCAGCAGTTTTACTAATGATCCCATGATCTTAACAATGACATAGTTGATCAGTTCGAGGAGATAAAGAGATACAAGGGTAAATAGTGCCCTTGTACTCTCAGCAGAATGTTGTGCTCGAAGGAAGTGCATATCAGAGTATTGACACTGCAGTGTTGTAGCCTTATTTCTCCCTTTGAGTACAGCTCCCTGTTGGGACACTGAATGTACCCTTAATTAAAACAACAGTAAAAGAAAATGTTGAGTGTGTAATCAATTGTTGAACGTAGCAAACTCATCCAATGAGTGAACAGCAGACCTACCCTTGTAGTACATCTTACTCATGTTGCAACAAAGGAAACTGCTAAGGCATAATTAAGAGTATAAGAACATAAGAATTAAGAGCAATTAGGGATGGGCAATAAATGCTGGCCTTGCCAGCGACGCCCACATCCCATAAAAACTAATTTAAAAAAAGGAGTAGGCCATACGGCCCCTCGAGCCTGCTCTGCCATTCAGTAAGATCATGGCTGATCATCGACCTCAACTCCACTTTCCCGCCCCATCTCCATATCCCTTGATTCCCCTAGAGTCCAAAAATCTTTCTATCTCAGCCTTGAATATACTCAATGACTCAGCATTCACAGCCCTCTGGGGCAGAGAATCCCAAAGATTCACAACCCTCTGAGTGAAGAAATTCCTCCTCATCTCAATCTACCCTTTATCCTGAGACTATGCCCCCTAGTTCTAGACGCTCCAGCCAGGGGAAACAACCTCTCAGCATCTACCTTGTCAATCCCCTTCAGAATCTTGTATGTTTCAATGAGATCACCTCTCATTCTTCTAAACTCCAGAGAGTATAGGCCCATTCTACACAATCTCTCCTCATAGGACAGCCCTCTCATCCCAGGAATCAATCTAGTGAACCTTCGTTACACCGCCTCCAAGGCAAATATATCCTTCCTTAGATAAGGAGACCAGAACTGTGCACAGTACTCCAGGTGTTGTCTCACCAAGGCCCTGTGATAAGTCATGTATAAGTCATGTATGCAAGGAACTCAGAAGTTATTCTTGTGAGAAAATGCTAAAGAAAAACTTAACTTTTTTTAAATTCATTGATGGGATGTGGGCGTCGCTGGCTAGGCCTGCATTTAGTGCCAATCCCTAATTGCCCTTGAGAAGATGGTGGTGAGCCGCCTTCTTGAACCGCTGCAGCCCATATGGTGTAGGTACACCCACAATGCTGTTAGGAAGGGAGTTCCAGGATTTTGGCCCAGCGACAGTGAAGGAACGGCGATACAGGTCCAAGTCAGGATGGTGTGTGGCTTGGAGGGGAACTTGTTAGACTGTTGATGGATGCTCTGGGACCTAGCATTAACGAAGACCTTGGTTGTTTGTCTCTGTTTGATCGTTCCATCTTACATCCATATGCACTCTCGGAACCGATTGCAGAGCCAGTGCAAGTAAGTGCTAAACTGGAGTGAGGTTTTATGCTGTGTCTACTGAGAGCTGGACTCAATTCAGTTAGGGCTCTTAACAGATCTTCTAAAGAGGACAGATTCTCCCATCTGTCTGGGCTGCTACCGAGCTGAAGTATCAGAGGTAAAAGGACACTTTTTTCTGAAACTCAACCACTCTGACCTAAAATCTGTGTGAAAGAAATTAAAAGGTGGAGGTGATAATGCAATCTTTTTTTTTTAAAAAAAGCCCGATGGCAAAAAATCTCGAGTACTTACTATTTTTAAAATGTTCAAGCACCAAGTTGTAAATGTGCAGTAATTGAGCCTGGGGTTCATATATCTCAAAATCACTCATCAAAATGAAATCTTTCCCTTGACATTGCCATAAGGAGCTGTCAGTTTAAGGGCCTCATTATGCAATGTGTTATTTCTTGATAACATGTCTCACAAATGTCGTACACCTGCATTCATACTGTTTACAAGGAAAACCTGCAGCCATATTAGTACAGAGTACTCATTGGGAACATTCAAACAGCTCTTGGGAAAGATAGTGCAATGCACTATTGTGAACATTGATTACCCTTGAAATGGTTCCTGCAGTATAGTTATGATTCCAGGGTTTGTAAAAGATGAATAAACAAAAGGATATTGTTTTTGGATGGGTGCGAGGTTTGAGACAGTGAGGGAAATTGGATGCAGAGAAACTGCTTGTAGATAAGTGGTTAGCTGATAATTTGTCTCTGATAAATTATTCAGGCTCTTAGCTGCTTCACATTTGCCCTGAAGGAGGCTCTTTTCTTTGACTGCATTCATCCTGCTAATAATTTTGTTCAGGAAAGTGCCACGTAAAAAAGTTCCTTAGTCCATATTGCACTTTAGTTTGTCTTTAGAATCTGCAAGCCTTGAAAATAAATAATATTCCCCCCCGGTTACTTCATATTTTAAGACATTAAGGATATTTATTTAAAAGCTACAAAAGCTTTGATGATATGTCAACAAGTCTAGTAATGCAGTTGGAATAATTAATCTAGTTTGAACTTGTCATATGCGGGCAGAATCAAAATCAGTGAGGATTCAAGGCAAACTCTCAGAGGACTGGAGATTGAAGATTACGGACACTCAGAATTGGATGAGATTTTCAAGTTGGTGGCTCACGTTTGAAACGAGAAGAGAGGATAATTGTGAACACTGCTGGAACTGCACAGGTGTGGCCAAAGTGGGAGACCCCAGTGGTGAAATCGCCTATTAGCACTCTCCAGACGGGCTGAATTTTGCCAGCGCTCAGAGTGCAGGTTTGGAGACGGGTCCACTGTCAAAATCAAAATGATTGACAGTGGGTTGGGAGCCCGCTCCAAATCCGCCTCCATGTAAGTTTCCAAAGTGTCGGGTCTACGATTTCAGAACAGACCTGACACCAAGCGGCGGGGGAGGCATTTAAGATCGTTAAATGCTTGTTAACTACAATTTAGCCAGCCGATTTCCATATTACCACTTTTTTACGAGGTTCCTTTTGTTCGGAGATCACGTCAGGTAAGTAGGTCAGGTTCTCGATGTCTCCCCATTGCTGTGAATAGGTGACTGCTGCAAAAGTGGTATGAAAGCTACCATTTCACAGCTAGTCACTTTCCAATGTCAGAAGCTTGAGCATTCAGGACTTGGATAGACAATTTTGAGCTGTATGCAGCTTGGAAGTGTTTGGAGTAAACTCTCTATCCACTGTCACCTCCTTGGAGCAAGCTCTCTCACCAGTGACAGATCGCTTCTGTCATCTCAACTTCAGCTGCCATCCAGTCCAGCAACATCAGTGCCCTTCAAAAAATCTCACCTTGGTCCTCTGAATCCCTCCACGATCAGCCCCAACACCAACATCACCAGGCACACCAACATCACCAACAACAATACCAACCTTCTCCACAATCACCTGATGCTGCACAGGACACAGGGCATCAGCCCCCAACAACATTGCTGCCCGGGAGGCCAGCGATGGCATCACCATGGCCAGATTTACTTCACTTGACGCTGTACACCCTGGCTGCCACATGATGCGCCAGGTTGACACCACCCCACTCCAGCACCATAAAGCATTCCTACAATGTCCAAGCCATTCCTTTCACGCTCATCACATTTGTGGGGGAGTGGGGGTGGGGGGTGAAATTATGTCTCAACTTTCACTGGAACGCACTAAGACACTTCCAAAGGTGAACACAGATCTGCCCAATAAGGCAAAGTGTTGAAAATAAAGATTTCAATGTTTGACAACACATTAACAGAAAATTTACATGATCATTGCATAAAACACCCAAGTGCCTACCCTTATGTGTTGTTAGTAGGTATAATTGGACTAGGGTGAGGGTGAGTGTGAGGGGTGGCTAGTGAGATGGGGAAGTGATAATGTAGATAGAGAGGGATGGATGGAGATGCAAGGTGAGTTGGTGTGAGTAAAGATGTGCAGGAGTAGGGTAGGGAAGGCAGAGTGATGGGGATGTGATGAGTAGCACAGCAGAATAAGGTTGAGTGTGGCTTTGCAGTAACGTTTCGTGATCCACTGAGATCATTGAAAGGTTTGCGCCACTGCAGCCGGGTCCCCCTGACGACATCCCTGCTTTTGCCCTCCTGTGCATTGTGCAACCAGACTGCATGGGTCTCCTGGGGAGGTCTCTTCTGCCCTTGGAAGGGAAGAGAACCTCCCTACATGCTGTGACACCCTCCATAAGCATATGAAGGGAGTCATGGGAGAGCCTGGTGCAACCGTCCATCTTTGTGCAGTGCTTGTCAGTGTTTGCAGCACCTCAATGCTGCAGAACACTGACAGAACAACTGTCAAAATGAATATGGACATGGCCCCTTTAAGGATACCGGCCGATGACACATCATCAAATGACGTCATCAGACCCGCTTCCTGTTAATTGGCCAGGAAACCCACGGGGTGGGCTTAACAAGCCCTATTAACAGAAAAATCACTCGGAGAGTGTGGGCTGCAGTAGGCAGCGGGCTGGGGCTGCGACACCGACCCCCGCTGCCCTGGACCCACCTCGGTCGGCGAAATCGCAGCCGAAGATTGTCCATTTGGATCACACACTGGAAGGCTGCTGCCATTTGCTTAATTGTATCCCAGCATGAGTCAAGGGGGTAGAAATTTGCCATGGGCGGTATCGCAAAACAGGCAATTGCGGAACAGCAGCCTGTTTTTACACCCTGCCAAATTTTCATTTCCAGTGACTTCAGGAAGGACATATTGGCCTTGGAGGGGGTGCAGCGCAGATTCAGCAGAATGATACCGGGGCTAAAAGGGTTAAACCATGAGGACAAGTTGCATGCACTACACTGCATTCCCTCAAGTGTAGAGGGTTAAGGGTTGATCTAATTGAGGTATTTAAGATGATTGAAGGAGTTGATAGGGTAGATAGAAAGGAACTATTTCCTCTGGTGAGGAGTCCAGAACAAGGAAGCATAACCTTTAATTTAGAGCTAGGCCTTCAAGGGTAAATGGAGTTAAGATACAGATCAGCCATGATCTAACTGAATGGCGGAACAGGCTTGAGAGGCTGAATGTCCTACTCCTGTTCCTATGTTCCTAATGGAAAAGAAAATTGGTGGAATGTGAAATGGGCGTATTCACTATCATCTCGGGCTTCCCAGTTGGGGCCACCTGGTTGTGGTGCCAATTCTAGGCCCGAGAATGGGCCCAGATGAATTTCTACTCCCCTCTGTTTAAAAAAGGCAACTTATGTTTTATGTGAGATGTTATAATATTTCACGATTTGGGGCACGTGCACTGTAATTAGTCCTGTGATGAACAACTTTAGCTTTAGTTGTGACCTTATTCTGAAAACTTGTTTGGTTTAATATTTCTGGGCACATTATGTAAAGATATCGGATACTTCAGTTCTCAACATTTATAGGGTAATAAATTTCCCATAATTCAATGTCAAAAGTAACCTGGTAAAAACTGCATGCTGTACTTCATAAATCAGGTTCCACATCATAAAATTGATCTACTTTCAGTTCCCGCATTATGTGGCCAGCTTAAAGTGGCGCCAAAAATGGAAAGTGAAACAAAAATCCAGTGTTGTACATGTGTTGTCCACAGTAACCGTTAGTCATTGGTTCATCCTACACTCAGCGGAAAGTGTTGTAAGTATACAATCTGCTAAACTGTACAGGAAACTCTTTGGTATCCGGCACCGACGGGACCGGGATATTGCCGGTTGATTAAAAATTCCGGATGACAGAGAGGGTTATCTACTGAGGCTATTTTTAACAAAGAAAAATAAAAAAAATTAAGAAATGTGCAGTATACAGTAATTGGGTACTTACCTACAGAATGTTGTGTTAAATGGATGGTGGAAGATGCTTGATTAAGTACAGTACTGCCAGTTGAGGGTAATGCAATGCAATGAGACCCTGTAAAATGGCAGAGCAGAAGAGACTACCGGCAGCGTGGGAGAGTCAGACTCCTGTTATTGAGGCGTTCTGACTTCCGATAGCGCCAAGAAGCCGAGTAGTGGCAGTTTGGAGAACTACCCCCACTGACTAACTCGGCCACCACATTGCCGGTTATTGAGGTTTTGTATTTGGAGTGAGCATTTTGCCGGTTAATGGAGTATTCCGGATATTTAGGTGCCGTTTAAACGAGAGTTTCCTGTACTAGCTTGAAGCATGGATCTGGGGAACCCATGGGCCTGTGGTGCAGGCTTTACATCCATTCATTTAATGAACGGGCCATTTGAATCCAGTAAAGGTGGTTCAGTGGATAACATTCAGTAGGTTCATTGCACCAGTTGATGTGGCAATGAGACACATGGAGCAGAAAGGTCTGTCTCACTTGGAGCGGGGGGGGGGATAGGAGGACGCCAATTGGCCTCAACCCCCCAGCCCGTGCGCCCCCCGGCCTGCCCTCAGGGCTCGAGAAAGGAAAAATTTATCGGCCTTCCCATTTCTGATTGGTATTTGCCGACCTCTGCTGGAAGACTTGTGTGTGAACACCAGGATCTGGCTTAGCAGGTGCCCTCGGTGGTCGGGTAGGTTAAGGACATTTGGCCGTCAACTTTCAACTTGCCGCCCATTTCGACTTCCCATTATAGAAACCTTTTATTTCCATTGTTATTAATAGAGGGGGTAATCAGGAGGGTTCTATAATGGGTAGCTGATCTGCAGTGGCAGTTTTACACATGGATGGCAAGTTGAAAATCTCCCTCTTACTATCTGGGTTCATGTGCGATGAATGGCCATTTTATTTTATTATTATTTGTTCTTGGGATGTGGGTGACACTGGCAAGACCACCATTGTTGCTCATCCCCAGTAGCCCTGAGGGCATTAAGAGTCAACCACATTGATGTGGGACTGGAATCACCTGACCAGGTAAGGACAGCGGGTTTCTTTCCCTGAAGGGGATTCGTGAACTACAATAGTTGGATTTTTACAACTATGCGACAGCTTCACGGTCATTTGATTTGGTGCCAGCCCACAAATCACCAGATGTAATGAGTTCAGTTTCCCAATTTTGCCATGGCAGGATTTGAACTCACAGCCTCGAGGTTGCCTCTCCAGTACCATAGCCACAAGGCTACTGTATCCATTTGCGTGAGGTACCTTGGCACCATATGGTAGTTGGCACAAGCTTTTGGAAGAGGAGGGTAGAAATTTAGAATTAAAAAAAAATGGAAGCCTGCAAATGTGGAAGCCTGCAAATGGAAGCCTGCATAGTGGTTAGCACTGTTGCCTCACAGCGCCAGGGACCCGAGTTCGAATCCGGCCTCGGGTGACTGTCTGTGTGGAGTTTGCACATTCTCCCCGTGTTTGCGTGGGTTTCCTCCGGGTGCTCCGGTTTCCTCCCACAGTCCAAAGATGTGCGGGTTAGGTTGATTGGCTATGATAAATTGACCCTTAGTGTTAGGGGGATTAAATACGTGGGGTTACGGGGATAGGGTGGGATATGTGGGGGTTACAGGGATCAGGTGGGACATGTGTCGGTGCAGGCTCGATGGGCCGAAATGGCCTCTATCTGCACTGTGGGGTTTCTGTGATTCTGTGATTCTGTGAAATGATTGCTCCCCAAAAATACTATAACTGATGTGTCCATTCAGATCGCTGCTCCCATTCAATGCAACACTGATAGGCTCATTGTGTACATTGGTCCATGTGTATCACCAACTGTCATTGATACTGCTTCACAATGAATCATAATTCATTGCAATTTTAACCCTGCCCGCTTGTCGGTTAGACTTGCCCGTGGGACTTACCGGCTGACATCCCCCATCGATCCCACAGGCTGTGATTTTAGCCCGCTCTTCTGAGCAGGCAAGAAGGACATCCGCCTCAAACTGGCGGGGTCCTTCTTTAAATGCACAGATCAGCCTCTCATGATGTCATCGGGGCCCGACTGATATTTTAACTGTGAGCCTTGAGAAGGGATGCAGCCTACCTGTCAGGCCAACCTAGTGGGAAGCAAAGTCGAGGCCTTAAGAGACCCAAAAAGGTAAGTTTTTTTTTTACTATCCTTGTGGGGTCAGGAAGAGTATGAGTGCACCTCCAGGCCCCACATGGAGAGTTTGGTCTCCTCTCCTGCCGCGGGCTCCCCTTCGGGCTCGCCCTCCCCACCCAATCAACTTATCTGAATACTGGGGTCCATTCCTGTGATTTCCGGTGTTGGCCTCTTGCATTGCCCACTGACCAGCTGTCACTTCCCACCGGTTTTGGGCGGGTGATTATGCAGATGCGGCCCGGGAATTCAAATCAATTCTCAACCCGAGTTAAAATCAGGGCGTAAGATTTAAGCACTTCTTTCACAATCCATATTCCGTCATAGCATAAAATCAGTTGGCAATAACGACTTAAATTCACAGTCATAACAAAATCGGTTTAATGAGATTCATATGCTAATTCCTGGTTAAATCTGTGTTTTTAGTTCATTAGTGGTAAGTGTTTGCTGCAGTGTTAAACCCATTTCAGAACCTGCAGTGGCACCAATACAACCACAAAATATCAACCACAAAATATTCTAGCTGCATAATGTGTTACTTTCCACCTGAGAGTATTTGGCTGGTAGAGTTACTAACAGACATTTTTACTTGCAATGCATATAAAATATAAATGATTAGACTGCCTCACTGGCTGCGCCTTACTGCACTGTATGGGGAAACGTGCGTGCAAAGAAACTGGAGTACATTAGTGCTTCATTCAAGTGAGCTTCACTAAATTCTCGCTCACTGCTCGTCATTAGGTGAAAATAAAGACCACGGGTGGAATGTTTAAAAGGTGAATGCATTGAAGTGTCAAGCCAGAACTTCACATTCAGCATGTTAAAATGATAAACTAAATTAAAATATATTATATTAAAGAGCTGGCTGAATTTTGTTTTATTATTCTGTCTCATTACATTATGTCAAGGCTATACTATAATGAAGTGTAAATGAGACTAAAGGAATTGGATGGTGTCCTGGGACATACAGGAAACCAAACTCTTTGACAATGAAAGGAGCTGAAGGTGTTTTAAACCACTCTTGCCCCGATACTAGGGTTGACAACTCTGGTCTGGTTGGACGTATTCGTGGAGGTTTCATCACGTGACCTCATGTGTCCAACTGCCCCGCCCCCGACTTGAGCACAAAAATCTAGGCTGACTCTCCAGTGCAGTACTGAGGGAGTGCTGCACTGTCGGAGGTGCTATCTTTCGTAAAAGATCCCATGGCACTATTTCGAAGAAGAGCAGGGGAGTTCTCCCCGGTGTCCTGGCCAATATTTATCCCTCAATCAATATCACTGAAACAAATTATCTGGTCATTATCACATTGCTGTTTGTGGGAGCTTGCTGTGCGCAAATTGGCTGCCGCGTTACCTACATTACAACAGTGACTACACTTTAAAAAGTACTTCATTGGCGGTAAGGCACTTTGGGACGTCCAGTGGTCATGAAAGGCGCTATATAAATGCAAGACTTTCTTTTCTTTCATTGTTCACCTAACACATCCATCTTCATGGCGCCCCGCCTTCCCACGCCAATTGGAAAGCAAGCAGACTCTTTGTTACCCTGTTGGATGATTCTTGACCCTCAGTCGCCGGGTCAAAATCCTGGAACTCCCTAACAGCACTGTGGGAGTACTTTCACCACACGGACTGTAGCAGTTCAAGAAGGTGGCTCACACTACCTTCTCAAGGGCAACTAGGGATGGGCAATAAATGCTGGGCTTGCCAGTGACGCCCACAT
Source organism: Somniosus microcephalus (assembly GCF_052327205.1). Classification (NCBI taxonomy): domain Eukaryota; kingdom Metazoa; phylum Chordata; class Chondrichthyes; order Squaliformes; family Somniosidae; genus Somniosus; species Somniosus microcephalus. Next base: position 287,237,115 of record NC_140991.1, read on the forward strand.
CCCATAAGCGAATTTAAAAAAAAGTCAAACAGCCTTTTTTTCCATCTCCAATATTTTTATTACTAATAAGTGAAAGTGTTCAAAGAAAATGAAAAAAATCAGACTTTTTTAATGCCCCGATGATTTTTCTCCCTGGTTGCTCGCAGCAGTGTCCTGGAGATTCCTGGAGCCTCCAGGCCAATCCTGGCGGGTTGGCAGATGGTAACCCTACCCTACGTTCTGCAAAGTGGTTCACATGGCCGGGGTGGAGAGAATAAAGACTCACCGAATCTCAGCTAACTCATGGCTTTGAATCCTGAGCCAACTTCAAACAGTAATCCCAGGAACAAAAAAGCTAGGTGAGTAAAATTCCTATCAATTATTTTGCTGCCAAACTTGGCAGGATTGTAAAAGAGGGAACATACTCACACACAACCTTCATTTATTGGCAAGGCTATCGACGGGAGGAATTTCAACCCCTGTATGACATATATGTGGTATTGCCAAGGCCTTTTTGATGAGCTGCATCACTTGAGTGCTCATGATCCGCTCTACAAATCATCCTCGCTTTAAAATGCAAAGTATGTGCTACTGTGATATGCCAAATGAATGATGAGATAGGCAAACTGCTTAGGGTTTGGACAGTCTTCGGAAGAGCTCAGGGGAGGGTTACTGTGCTTGCTGTGTGTTAGTGACATTGCAAACATATCTGGAAGATTTGTTCGCTGTTTCAAGTGATTTCTAAAAGGGTGTGTTTATGACTTAACTCCAAATAGCGATCAATGGAAATTTTCTATTATGCTTTCAGTGTTGCTGACACGTAGAAATCTTCCTCCCATATTGAAAAACAACTATGGTTAAAAACAAATACTTTTTTGCCCTATCTTCCTAGTGTTGGGATAGCTGAATTATTGCTGCAGAGAAAGACTTGTCTTTGCTGTACAATTAGGCAGTGTTAATGCAAAGTTGCATTTTCAATCTGAGTTTAATTTAGCAGCAAATATTTACCATCAGTAATTAAAATTAGATTTACCAGAATGATGCCAGGGTTGATTGACTTCAGTTATGTGGAGAGACTAGAGAAGCTGGGATTGTTCTCCTTAGAGTGGTGAAGGTTAAGGGGAGAATTAATAGAGGTATTCAAAATCATGAGGGGTTTTGAGAGAGTAACTAGGGAGAAACTGTTTCCACAGGCAAGAGGGCCAGTAACCAGAGGAGACAGATTTAAGATAATTGGCAAAAGAACTAGTGAGGAGATGAGAATTTTTTTACGCAGCGAGTTGTGGTGGAAGCAGATTCAATAGTAGCTTTCAGAAGCGAATTGGATATATTCTTGAAAAGGAAAGAATTACAGGGTTATGGGAAAAGAGCATGGTGTGGTGGAACTAATTGGATAGCTCCTACAAAGACCCAGCTCAGGCACGATGGGCCAAATGACCTCCTCCTGTGCTGTAAGATCCTATGAAAAACAGCAATTAGACTAATTATTGTGGGTAGTTACAAATAATTTTACAAGCTCTGCACATTCAGATATTGCATCAGAAATATGATATGTCACACCTGCATCAACAATAGACTTCAGACAATGGCCCTGAATTTCCGATCGGAGGCTTCCTGTGGGCGGATGCCTCCGATCGGAAAAAATCTATGCACTTACCCGCTGGCTCCGTAGGTCCCGAGGCTTGCGATCCTGGGCCTCTCCACTATGAAATGCGCAGAGGCCCAGGTATCCCAGGGGTGCATGCAGTTCGCAAGCGCCCCTGGGATCACGTGGGCCATGGGGAACACAGATCTGTCAAAAGTATGAATGGGGATCACTTAAAAAACAGTTAAACATTAAATACATCACTGATTTCAAATTAGTTAAAATTACATAAAATTAAATATTTTAAACAAACATTAAATTTTTTGAAAAAAATAGTTAAAGTTTTTTACGGGGCTAAAAATAAACTGACATTTTTTAAAAGTATTTTAAAATTATAAATGAGTGAAATTTTTTTATTTTTTAAAACTCTTATGCTGATAAAAGCAGGCCTCATGCTGGCTTTTACCAGGCGTAAGATTTTTAAAGGTTTTCAGCGGGCGGAAGTTGTGCAGAAAGATCGCAAGTGCCGGGTTTTAGCGCATGCGCTTCGCAAGCCTGAAACCAGCACTTGCGAGGCCCCTACAGGTGCGTACACACCTCGTACACACCCGTGGGGGTCAGAAAATCCGGCCCACTGTGTTAATGTTTTTTTTGTCCATGACTGTTCAAAGTTAATGTTTAAACTGATACAATAAGATGCAATAATAGTAATGAATGTCCCAACATTGCTGCACAGTTCAATATGTTCAACTAACCCAATAAATGTTTTCAGTCCCCCAGTGATATACATTTAAGGGTAGATTTTCCAAGTGCTCACGCGCTGTAAGGCACCTCGTGGATCCATGGCCGTCAATCTTGAGATCTGCGCTCAGCCCCTGCGAGGTACCATGCTGCGTGTGAGGACTCAGAAAGCTTACCCTTTACTGCTGTCTCGAACCTGTGTGGTGTAAGGTTAATACTACTCAGAGGGCCAGGGGTGGGCCAGACAATTTAGCACGGGTGAGGTCTTGGCTAATGTACATCAAAGTATCCTTAAGGTGTGGACTGCAATATACAGTAAACTCTTTCTTATCCGGCACCTACGGGACCAGGATGGTGCCGGTTGATTAAACATTCTGCTTACCAGAGAGGTATACCTACCAAGGCAATTTTTAACACAAACAAAAATAAAAACCACCGACTAACTTGGCCACCGGGGGAGACTCGGACTCGGCAAAATGAGTGCTGGATGGATTCGGCAAGATTACCGGTTATCTATTTTGCCGGTTATTAAAGTATTCCGGACAATTAAGTGCCGGTTAAACAAGAGTTTACTGTACCAGCTGATGGGAACTGGGCTGTAAAGGTATTCTGAACGCGCCTCCTTAAATCGCTGCTACCTTAAGGGAAGTTCTGGGCATGTGCAGAGTGATGTTAGTGTTCACTTGCCAAGTGAGGAATGGCAGCAAGGGTACTTTTGATGGGAATACACCACATTCAGGAACAGTAATCACTCATCAGTTTGCAAGAGTAAAATACCGAACAGTGTTTCACTTTTGCACACTGATCAGTGATTACTGTTCCTGAAGTAAAAACACCAATTAAAAACCCACTGGGGAGGGGGAGTCATTTAAATTTAATTGAAAATTCAATTTGGCGGAGCACAATGTTTTGGAATAGAATTAAAAGTGTTTTTGTTAGGTTATCTGTAGCGCACAAGTTATAACCTGATTTTGCCCAGTTTAAATCTTATCAGCATTCGGTGCATCATTAGGAGTACACAACGGATCAATTGGCTCACAGCTGTGATAATGCAACACAGCCACTGCTTAACTAGAAAGCGAGCTTCTTATCTGGGTAAATAGAGGAACATTAGTTAGCCCAACTCCTTTGTGAGAAACTTTGCGTGGAATTGCAGTGTAACACAATCGGACAAAGGAATTTAAATCTTGATGACTCCACTCTCAAAGTACTGCCGGAAGGTATAATGCAGGGAAAGCACATCGTTTATAGCACTGGTGAGCATCCTCCGTAGAGGAGCTGAAGCAAAGGGTGCGGAAAGCTTGGCAAGAAATAACCGAGTCAGGCAGCAGAGTGTCCCATTGCCACCAGGTTATTGGAACTGCAATGTGGCAAGTCCACGTTCTAAATTTGCAAAAGAAGCACAAATCCAAAAAAGGCGAATTTGCAGCAGGATTGAATGGTGCTGGCATCGCACATGCTTGTGGAACAGCCCGCTGGAAACTGTTGTTTTCTGGCTCATTCTGTTGCTGTATTTCTATGACGAGAGCAGAGGGCAGATTTTCAGCATGTAGCTTTACTGAACTGTCATTGTATGCTGTGCTCTGTTATGCAGCTTGTTGAGTGCATGCCTGCATGCATCAATGTAATTTGGTAGGACAGCATTACAGAATGTCAACATCATAGCATTAATCATGAGCTCAGGCCCATCCCCTAGGTTGGCAGAGAGTGACACCATTAAGGAAAGCCAACCGGATCGTTAGATATACAGTTAAAGGGATAGAGCACAAATCTCAGGAAGGGATAATGGTTCTGAGTAAGGCACTGAAGTACTGGGTATAACTCTGGTCACCAAAAAGAGATCCGGGTATTGGAGGCAGTGAAGTGATTGGCAACCAAACTGGTCACACGGGAAGGCTAGATGTTAAGTGGCAGCTGGTTAAACTGGTAGCTTTTTTTTTTAACAAGGACTCAGATGGGTGTATTTTCCTCCATTATCTGCACTCCAGCCAGGATCACCACTGGCTCAGGGGAGCAAGGCTCAGGTTCGTGGCCCATATCCTTCTCATCCGCTCCTCTTCTCACCACTCCCCGATAGGCCTGTGGTAGCAGGCCCACAAATGCAGCAAATGGAGGGAGCGGGCCTATTAGAGGCTTCTTCTCTCTCCAATCACTAACCTGCTCTAGGCCCTGGTCTCTGCTGAGGCCTTCAGTCACTGAACTGTACCAGCCTTTGGGGATCAGGAAATTGCAGCCCAGCAAAGTTTTAAAATGAATAGTATCATTCTGCTGAGAAATATATAATTGGAAAGCAATGGGAAAAGCCTTCCTGCCCCTTGTTTCTGTATCTTCACACTCTTCCCTTGCAGAACAGTCTGAGGTAGTGGAAGGATTCATGGGCTGATTAACAGTCTGACAGGCCACAACATGAATGCTCCTTCCATGGCTGTAACCTTCTTCACACCAGCCGATAGGGTGGTTAGTCCTATATGGCGGGAGGGTTTTATGGGCTCCCACAACCCAAATGATGAGCGGGGCCTCCCACACCCACCGGACACAAGTATTCCACTGGAATTCAGAGCCAGAGGTCTGTTCTCCAATCGCTGGGACTGTCTGGAGCAGGATTCGAACCCTGCACTTACTGACTCAGGCGGGAATGCTACCATTGAGCCAAAGGCTTGCTCCCTGCCTCTTGTGTTGTTCAGAGATTTAAAGTGGCAGTGAGAGGGGCGTGGGGAATGTTTAGGGTAACAAGCAAGGGCTACACTGGATCCTGCAGGCTACATTTTTCTCTGTTTATTATTGTTCCTCTCTTTGTACTCTATTTTCTTGCTAAAATTAGCAATCTATAGCCCTACCTTATATAGGAATTTGTAGATGTGCATTTGCTGCATTTGGGTTTGATTATCTTTACAGTTGATAATGTAATATATTTCACAAACTGCAAAAAAAATACTATTAGGGCAAAATTAAATATCAGCTTCACTAAAAATCAGCAAAAATGCTTACTTGAAAAATTGCTGCTTTTGTTTACTTATTGCTTTGCTAAATCCTAAATCCTCATTGGAAAGTTTAGCATCATTCTGTGTGTGGATCAGCAAGCTCAGCCTTGAAATGTGCAATGAACTGCACAGTGTTTAAATGTGAACAAACTGGGCCTTACGAGAGGTTCTGACCCCTGGCAAACTGCGCAAAATAATTGAAATGCTCTTTTGCAGAAACCTGTAAAAGTTTCTCAGTGTTGGAGTGGTTTCTGGCCCAATTTGTTGGATGTGCAAATCTCTTGGTAGGACAATGAATGCTCCTCATTATGCCTTTTTTAAAACAAAAAGCAAAGGTAGAAAACATCAATAACTTGGATTTATACAGCACTTTTAACGTAGTATAACGGCCCAAGGCACTTCACAGGAGCATTATCAGAAAAATGTGACACGGAGCCACATAAGGAGATATTAGGACAGGTGACCAAAAGCTTGGTCAAAGAGGTAGGTTTTAAGGAACGACTTAAAGGAGGAGAGAGAGGTGCAGAGGTTTAGGGAGGGAATTCCAGAGCTTAGTGTTAGATCCGTGGTTCAGTGGATAAATAATTACACGGATGCTGTACATAAACAAATAACAGGTCTTTACTGGAGGAGGGTAATCTCTAGACTGGGGTACAGAGGCATGCGCACAGCTTATATACCGGTGTGGTCACTGCAGGTACTACAGTATACAGGAGCTGTAAAAGGTAGTTCTGACTTAAAGCACATACACTACAATTCCTCCCTTTTTAGATTAATAATACCCCCTTAATATTCAAATAACAATTACATTTTTACATGTACATTCAATAACAAAAGTCCATTTATAGATTCAGTCTTTGGGGCGGCTTCCTGACCCTTTCGGGATAGCGCCTTTCTGGAGGTTCCTGTTCTTGGTGCAGAGGCGATTCTGACCCCCTTTCATCGGGTAGTTCATCGGGTTCCACTGCTACTGGGTCTGAAGTAGATATTACCGGTATGTCGGGTTCATCCCCAGGTACTCGAGACATGGGGTTGACGCATTCCTGTGACGCTAAGATCTGATCGACGTGGCGTCTCACAATGTTCTCCCTGACATCCACTGTGTACATTAATGGCCCCTGCCTTGTACATATCGTTCCGGGTTGCCACTTCTCTGTTCGATAGTCCCGGGCCAAGACTGGTTGCCCTACATTGAAGCTCCTTGTCGGCTTCTCGTTGATGTGCCGGAATTGTTTGTCCTCAACATTTCTTCGCACATTTGGTCTGAGCAAGTCCAGACGAGATCTCAACCTTTGGTTAAAGAACATCATGGCCGGGGTCTGGTTGGTAACTGCATGTGTCGCGTTTTGGTAGGCTAATAAGAAATTGTCCATCTTATGCTGTAGTGGAATTTCCTCGTCGCACATGGCATTTATCGCCTTCTTAAAGGTTTGTACGAACCTCTCAGCCAATCCATTGGTGGCTGGATGATACGGGGCGGATGTGTAATGCCTTACCCCATTCCTTTTCATGAATTTTTGGAACTCGTCGGACACAAACTGTGGTCTATTATCAGAACAGATCTGCTCTGGCAACCCGTTTCTGGCAAATATGGTCCGTAGGACTGCAATCGTTTTCTCTGTAGTGGTTGAAGACATCTTTATCACCTCAGGCCACTTTGAATGAGCATCCACTGCTATTAAGAACATTGAGTCCATGAATGGACCAGCGAAATCAATGTGCACCCGTTGCCATGGAGAGGAGGGCCACTCCCATGGGTGTAGAGGGGCATGTGGTGGTGCATTTTGGACCTTCTGGCATTCTAAGCAGCTCTTAGTTAGGTCTTCGATTTGTTGATCGATTCCCAGCCACCACACATAAGCCCTAGCAAGGCTTTTCATTTTCACTCCCCCCAGATGACCTTCATGTAGCTCATTTAGCACTCTCTCCCTTAACTTGGGTGGAATCACCACTCTGGATCCACACATCACTGTCCCCTGGCATACTGACAGCTGTTCTCTTCTGGATGAGAATGCTGGCAACAGTGAGTCGCCATGTGTTGGCCATCCCCTCACCGTCAATTCATATACCCGTGACAGCGTCGGATCATTGCGGGTCTCCTTCCCTATATCCGCGTTTGTTACTGGCAATCGTTCAATTATCGACAAATAAAATATCTCGATAGGGTCCACTGCTGGTGCTTCCTCCACAGTAGGCAGTGGCAGGCGCAATAGCCCATCAGCGTTCCCATGCTGTCTCGTGCCTTTATATTCTATTTCATATTGATTCGCCCCTAGAAACAGGGACCATCTTTGTAACTGCTGTGCAGTCATTACTGGCACGCCCTTCTTAGGATTAAAGATGGAGACAAGTGGTTGGTGGTCAGTCAGCAAAGTGAACTTCTGTCCATGCAGATAGTGGTTGAATTTTTTTACTCCCCATACTAGGCTGAGGGCCTCCCTGTCAATCTGGGCGTAGTTGCGCTCAGCTGAGGTTAGTGACCGAGACGCAAAGGCTACTGGCCTCTCCAACCCGTCTGGGAATTTGTGCGACAGCACCGCTCCAATGCCGTAGGGTGATGCATCACATGCCAAACGAATTGGTAGTGCTGGGTTGAAATGGGCCAACACCTCTTTTGATGTGATCAATACTTTACACTTCTGGAAAGCTCGTCTACATTCGTCATCCCATTTCCATGGTACCCCTGTTTGCAGTAGGGTGTTCAGCGGGTGTAATACCGTAGACAAATTTGGTAAGAACTTGTGGTAATAGTTTACCAGCCCGAGGAACGACCTCAGTTGTGACACATTTTCCGGTGCTGGAGCCTTGACTACTGCCTCTATCTTGTCAAGGGACTTATTTAACCCCTCTTCATCGATGACATGGCTGCAATACGAGATCTGTTTCTGGAAAAACTCGCATTTGTGGCGATTAGCTCGTAGTCCATATTCCTTTAATCTGGCGAGCACCTTCTCCAAGTTAGCGAGGTGATCACCATCATTTTCGCCCGTGACCAAGATGTTGTCCAAATAACACTGGGTCCCTGGAATCCCTTGCAGGACCTGATCCATCGCCCTTTGCCAGATAGCCAGAGCCGAGGCTACTCCAAACACCAGCCGGTTGTATTGATAGAGACCTTTATGGGTGTTGATCGTAAGGTAATGCTTCGAAGCTTCTTCTACCTCCATTTGCAAGTACGCCTGGGCTAGATCAATTTTGATGAAGCGTTTACCACCAGATAGCGAGGCGAAAATATCCTCAATTCGTGGAAGCGGATATTGCATCGTGTGAAGGTCTGGGTTCACTGTCACCTTAAAATCCCCACAGATGCGGACCTTCTTTGGTTCCCCAGGCGTATTACTCAACGACCTCTTCATTACAGGAACGATGGGTGTGGCCCACTCGCTCCAGTCCACGTTGGACAGTACTCCTGAACGTTCCAACCCTTCCAGCTCTGCTTCAACCGCTGGTCTGATCGCATAAGGCACTGGTCTGGCCTTCAGAAACTTTGGGCTTGCATTATCCTCTTTTTTAATTGTTGCTGTTATTCCTTTTAGTGTTCCTAGTCCCTCCTGGAACACTTCTTTTGCATCAGTTAGCATTTTTGACAGTCGTCCAGGTGTGACGTCGTCATCCTTTTTGGCCTCCACCTTCAGTGCCTGTATGGAATGCCAATCTAAATGTATCTTCCGGATCCATTCACGTCCTAGCAGTGGTGGTCCTCTATTTGGCAACACATATATATCCATTTTAGGTATTTCCTGACCTTTATATGTCACTTTCACCCTTATTTTTCCTTTGGGGTAGACTTTTTGCCCCGTATACGTCTTCAAGACAATCTCTGTAGCTTTCAAGGGTATGTGTGAAAATAGCCGCTTGTAGTCTCTTTGATTTATGACTGTTAGAGCTGACCCTGTGTCCAACTCCATCTCCACTTGGACTCCGTCTATCTTGAGTGTAACCCAGATAGTCTGGTGATCCTCCATTTCGGTTACATTATGTAGTTTCAGACAACCCAGCTCCTTGCTTCCGGAGTCTGTGTCACTTTTCTGTTCGTCTGAACCACTGTCCATCACCTGGTGTACCTTTTTGTACTTCTCCTGTGGAGATTTCTTACTGTTGGTTTTCTTCCCAGAACTGCAGACTCTTGCTATGTGTCCTGCTTTCCCACACTGTCTGCACACTTGGCCCTTGAACCAACAATCTTTCTGGTCATGTGTTGTTCTGCCGCAGCGATAGCACTTCCCTGTTCCGTAGGTCATTTCGTTGGTGCCATATTCTTGCGGTCTCCGTTGTATCTCTGCAGCGCCCCTTGCGGCTGCTTCGTGTGATACTGCCATACTGAAAGCTTTGTCCAGTGTAAGGTCCTTTTCTGATAGAAGCCGTTTCTGGGTTCCTTCACTTTGTAGCCCACACACAAACTTGTCCCTTAATGTGTCTGCTAGTCCCGCTCCAAACTGGCAGTATTTCGATAGCTTGCGCAGTTCCGTTAGGTACTCAACATTGCTTTCGTCTTTGTGTTGGTTCCTTTTATAGAACTTAAATCGTTCTGCTATCAGCAGCGGTGTGGGGTTTAAGTGGTCCTGTAGGATTTCTACTATGCTTTCAAAATTCTTGTTTACCGGCTTCTCTGGGGTTATTAGATTTTGCAGTAACCCATAAGTTTTTGCACCCATGGAATTTAACAGAACCAGTGCTTTATTAGCATCTGGCACTTCATTCGCCCTGCAGTACACCTCAATACGTTCCACATATGTCGCCCAATCTTCGACTTCATTGTCGAACGTAGAGATACTGCCACTCTTTGGCATCCTTGGTTGTGCATTAACTATCACCAATGGCGCCTCCTGCGCTTCCCCTTCTTCTCCGCTGGCACAAAATGGCGTCTCCCACACTTTCCTTCCTTCCCGCGCTCGCCCGTCTTCTCCGCTGCGGCTTCACAAAATGTCGTCTCCCGCGCTCTTCCTTCTTCTCCGCGGCTCAATGGCGCCTCCTGCGCTCTCCCTGCTTCTCCGCGGCTCAGTGGCGCCTCCCGCGCTCTCCCTGCTTCTCCGCGGCTCAATGGCATCTCCCCTTGCTTCGCCCCGCGGACCCTGATCAGCCCGTGATCCCTGGCTGTGCTCTGCGCGTTCTTCTCTTGATATTTGTCGACGCCGCTCAGTCTAGAACCCGGCTGTTTCTTACCCTCTCTCTCTCCGATTTGCAGTATTTTTCCTCGACGCCGCTCGGTGATCAACCCCCGGCTGCGCCCTGCTCTCTTCACCCTCTTTCTTACCCCGTCGACGCTGCCCGGCTCTCTCTCTCTGCCGTCGGTCGGCTCCAGCCGCCGCTGCTCGGGAAGGGTCTGCTCTGGACCTGTCGTCGGTCTCTTACTGCTCGTTGTGGCTGGGGAACCAAGCCCGGCTCTCCACAGCCTCCCCAGCGAAGTTGGATCTCTGTCTGACTGCTGGGCGGTTGCTCGCGGTCGACGCCCGTGTTCCTGGACTCGACTATTTTTTTATTTTTTATGTTGCAGGTAGATTCGCATCAACACTCGTCGCCACTGTTAGATCCGTGGTTCAGTGGATAAATAATTACATGGATGCTGTACATAAACAAATAACAGGTCTTTACTGGAGGAGGGTAATCTCTAGACTGGGGTACAGAGGCATGCGCACAGCTTATATACCGGTGTGGTTACTGCCGGTACTACAGTATACAGGAGCTGTAATAAGTAGTTCTGACTTAAAGCACATACACTACACTTAGGGCCTAGAAAGTTGAAGGAGAATAAAATCAGCATAGACACTCCAAACAAGTCTACAAAAGCAAAATACTGCGGATGCTGGAAACCTGAAATAAAAGCAGAAAATGCTAGAAATATTCAGCAGGTCAGGCAGCATCTGTAGAGAGAGAAACAGAGTTAACGTTTCAGGTCGATGATCCTTCGCCAGAACTGGAAAAAGTTGGAGATGTAACAGGTTTTTAAGCAAGTGTAGGGGCAGGGAGAGGGGGGAGGGGAGGAAAGAACAAAGGGAAGGTCTGTGTTAGGATGGAAGGCAGGAGAGATTAAGAGACAAAAGGGATGATGGTGCAAGGCAAAAGGAGATGGTAATGGGACAAGTTAAGAAACAAAAGATGACTCTGTTATCTGTTACATCTCCAACTTTTTCCAATTCTGACGAAGGGTCATCGACCTGAAACGTTAACTCTGTTTCTCTCTCTAGCGATGCTGCCTGACCTGCTAAATATTTCCACCAAACAAGTCTAGTTGTTTTCCGATTTATTCACAAGTTTTAATTTAAGAAGGGGCTACTTGACTTCCTTTTGATCTTTTCATTTCCCAATGGGTACGGTAGCGTAGTGGTACTGTCACTGATCTAGTAATCCAAAAGCCTGGACTTAATGATCCAGTAAACGTGAGTTCAAATCCTGCCACGGCAGCAGGGGAATTTAAATTCAGTTAATTAGATAAAAATCTAGAATAAAAAGCTAGTATCAGCCCAACCATCTTCAGCTGCTTCATCAATGACCTTCCCTCCAACATAAGGTCAGAAATGGGGATGTTCGCTGATGACTGCACAGTGTTCAGCGCCATTTGCAACTCCACAGATAATGAAGCAGTCTATGCCCACATGCAACAAGACGACGACGTTCAGACTTGGGCTGATAAGTGGCAGGTAAGTAGTAAGCAATGACTATCTCCAACAAGCGAGAGTCTAACCATCTCCCCTTGACATTCAATGGCATTATCCTTGCTGAATCTCCCACTATCAACATTCTGGGGGTCACCATTAACCAGAAACTTAACTGGACCAGCCACATAAATACTGTGGCAACAAGAGCAGGTCAGAGGCTACAAACTAGTCAAGCAACAGCCTGATATAGTCATACTCACAGAATCATACCTTTCAGCCAATGTCCCAAAATCCTCCATCACCATCCCTGGGTATGTCCTGTCCCAGGAATGGTGATGGAGGCGGGGTGGTGGCACAATGGTATACAGTCAGGAAGGAGTGGCACTGGGAGTCCTCAACATTGACTCCGGACCCCATGAAGTCTCATGGCTTCTAGTCAGGCATGGGCAACGAAACCTCCTGCTGATTACCACCTACCGCGATGACTCAGTAGTCCTCCATGTTGAACACCACTTGGAAGAAGCACTGAGAGTAGCAAGGGCACAGAATGTACTTTGGGTGGGGGACTTCAATATCCATCGCCAAGAGTGGATGGGTAGCACCACTACTGACCGAGTCCTGAAGGACATAAAAATGCTAGTACTAGGCCTGCGACAGGTGATGAGAGAACCACCATGATGGAAAAACCTACTTGACCTCGTCCTCACCAATCTACCTGTCGCAGATGCATCTGTCCATGACAGTATTGGTAGCAGTGACCACCACACAGTCATTGCGGAGATGAAGTCCCGTCTTCACACTGAGCACACCCTCCATCGTGTTGCATGGCACTACCACCGTGCTAAATGGGATCGATTCAGAACAGATCTCGCAGCTCAAAACTGGGTATCCATGAGGTGCTGTGGGCCATCAGCAGCAGTAGAATTGTACTCCACCACAATCCGTAACCTCGCGGCCCGGCTTATCCCTCGCTCTACCATTACCATCAAGCCAGGGGACCAACCCTGGTTCAATAAGGAGTGTAGAAGAGCATGCCAGGGGCAGCACCAGGCATACCTAAAAATGGGGTGCCAACCTAAGGAAGCTGCAACACAGGACTACTTGCATGCTAAAAAGCGGAAGCAGCATGCTATTGACAGAGCTAAGCAATCCCACAATCAACGGATCAGATCAAAGCTCTGCAGTCCTGCCACATCCAGTTGTGAATGGTGGTGGACAATTAAACAACTAACGGGAAGAGGAGGCTCCATGAATATCCCCATCCTCAATGATGGTGGAGCTCAGCACGTGAGTGCAAAAGACAAGGCTGAAACGTTTGCAACCATCTTCAGCCAGAAGTGCCGAGTGAATGATCCATATCAGCCTATTCCTGAGGTCCCCACCATTACAGAAGCCAGTCTTCAGCCAATTGGATTCACTCCACGTGATATCAAGAAACGGCTGAGTGCACTGGATACAGCAAAGGCTATGGGCCCCGACAACATCCCGGCTATCGTGCTGAAGACTTGTGCTCCAGAACTAGCCGTAAACATAGAAACATAGACGATAGGAGCAGGAGTAGGCCATTCGGCCCTTCGAGCCTGCTCCGCCATTCAATGAGATCATGGCTGATCATTCAAATTCAGTACCCTGTCCCTGCCTTCTCCCCATATCCCTTGATCCCTTTAGCCTCAAGAAATATATCCAACTCTTTCTTGAATATATTTAATGAACTGGCCTCCACCGCCCTCTGTGGCAGAGAATTCCACAGGTTCACCACTCTCTGGGTGAAGAAATTCCTCCTCATTTCAGTCCTAAATGGCTTACCCCTTATCCTTAGACTATAACCCCTGGTTCTGGACTCCCCGGCCATCAGAAACATCCTTCCTGCATCTAGTCTGTCCAGACCTGACAGAATTTTATAGGTTTCGATGAGATCCCCTCTCAATCTTTTAAACTCCAGTGAGTATAAGCCCAATCGACACAATCTCTCCTCATACATCATTCCTGCCAACCCAGGTATCAGCCTGGTGAATCTTCGCTGCACTCCCTCCATGGCAAGAACGTCCTTCCTCAGGTAAGGTGACCAAAACTGCACACAATACTCAAGGTGCGGTCTCACCAAGGCCCTGTACAACTGTAGCAAGACATCCTTGTTCCTGTACTCGAACCCTCTTGCTACGAAGGCCAACATACCATTTGCCTTCTTAACCGCCTGCTGCACCTGCATGCTTACCTTCAGCGACTGGTGCACAAGGACACCCAGGTCTTTTTGCACTTCCCCTTCTTCCAATCTATTGCCATTCAAATAATAATCTGCCCTCCTGTTTTTGCCACCAAAGTGGATAACCTCACATTTATCCACATTATAGTGAATTTGCCATGTTTCTGCCCAATCACCCAACCTGTCCAAATCGTACTGGAGTTTCACGACATCCTCCTCACAGCTTACCCTCCCACCCAGCTTTGTGTCATCTGCAAATTTGGAGATATTACATCCAATTCCCTCGTCCAGATCATTAATATATATTGTGAACAGCTGGGGTCCTAGGACCGATCCTTGCGGTACCCCACTAGTCACTGCCTGCCACTCGGAAAACGACCCGTTTATTCCAACTCTTTGCTTTCTGTCCGCCAACCAGTTCTCTATCCAAGTCAATACCTTGCCCCCAATCCCATGTGCCTTAATGTTGCACGCTAATCTCTTATGTGGGACCTTATCAAAAGCCTCTAGCCTCTAGCCAAGCTGTTCCAGTACAGCTGTAACACTGGCATCTATCCGACAATGTGGAAAACTGCCCAGGTATGTCCTGTCCACAAAAAGCAGGACAAATCCAACCGGCTAATTACCGCCCCATCAGTCTACTCTCAATCATCAGCAAAGTGATGGAAGGTGTCATCGACAGTGCTATCAAGCGGCACTTACTCACCAATAACCTGCTCACTAATGCCCAGTTTGGGTTCCGCCAAGGCCACTTGGCTCCCCACCTCATTACAGCCTTGGTCCAAATATGAACAAAGGAGCTGAATTCCAGAGGTGAGGTGAGAGTGACTTCCCTTGACATCAAGGCAGCATTTGACCGAGTGTGGCATCAAAGAGCCCTAGTAAAACTGAAGTCAATGGGAACCGGGGGGAAAAGGCTCCACTGGCTGGAGTCATACCTAGCACAAATGAAGATGGTTGTGGTGGTTGAAGGTCAATCATCACAACCCCTGGACATCGCTGCAGGAGTTCCTCAGGGCAATGTCATAAGCCCAACCATCTTCAGCTGCTTCATCAAAGACCTTCCCTCCAATATAAGGTCAGAAATGGGGATGTTCGCTGATGACCTCACAGTGTTCAGCGCCAGTCGCAACTCCTCAGATAATGAAGCAGTCCATGCCCGCATGCAACAAGACCTTGATGACGTTCAGGCTTGGGCTGATAAGTGGCAGGTAACATTCGTGCCACAGAAGTGCCAGGCAATGACTATCTCCAACATTCAACGGCATTACTATCGCCAAATTCCCACCATCAACATCCTGGAGGTCACCATTGACCAGAAACTTAACTGGACCAGCCACATAAATACTGTGGCAATAAGAGCAGGTCAGAGGCTAGGTATTCTGCGGCAAGTGTCTCACCTCCTGACTCCCCAAAGCCTTTCCGCCATTTACAAGTCACAAGTAAGGAGTGTGATGGAATACTCTCCACTTGCCTGGCTGAATGCAGCTCCAACAACACTCAAGAAGCTCAACACCATCCAGGACAAAGCAGCCCACTTGATTGGCACCCCATCCACCACCTTAAACATTCACCCCCTCCACCACCAGCGTACCGTGGCTGCAGTGTGTACCATCTACAAGATGCACTGCAGCAACTCGCCAAGGCTTCTTCAGCAGCA
Source organism: Somniosus microcephalus (assembly GCF_052327205.1). Classification (NCBI taxonomy): domain Eukaryota; kingdom Metazoa; phylum Chordata; class Chondrichthyes; order Squaliformes; family Somniosidae; genus Somniosus; species Somniosus microcephalus. The sequence goes on from NC_140991.1 coordinate 287,252,860, forward strand.
CCTCCCAAACCCATGTAAGGGGTTTTCTCCAATACTGGTCCCCCCGTTACACACAGTTCTTGGACGTCAGGATTTATAAGAACAAAATACACACAGCACAGGGTTTTGGCTCAACCTTTGATTCGTTCGTTTATTGAACACACACACACAGTTACTTCCCCAGTATAAATCCCTACGATTTATATCAGGCTAACAACCTCAAAATACAAACCCCTATGCAAGGGTCATTTGCATCGACACAATATGACACAGTTAAACCCGTCCGCGATTTGACTGTTACATATAAAGTTACCCAGACTCGATCACAAAACCCTTATTGTGATCTGACTGAAACTCACAAACTTACTCGGACTCAATCATAAAAGCCTCCTCTCTGATTTGGCTGAAACGTACAATCACCACTCCCGATCGGCTGTCTCTTGGAGTTGATTGTAGGCCTGAATCTTTCTGTTCGCTGTTCTGCCGTCAGCTTTCCACACACACTGTCTTCGAAGTGATCTTACTTTAAACCAAAACGAACTTGAGTCTTGATAAAGGGTTTTGACCCGAAACGTCGACTCTAATTTCTCTCCACGGATGTTGCCTGGCCTGCTGAGTTTTTCCAGCATTTTCTGTTGTTATTGCAGTATTTCCTGGCCCTTTCCTGAGCATATGATTCGTTTCAAAATGTGTGAATTGTTCCTGGTATTGTCCATTGATTTGAGATATCTTTCTGACAATGCAACCTTCCCAAAGTGACTGCATATGTGAGGTTGTTGGTTTCTGTTAGCATTCGTATTCAAAATGTTCGAGGCCCGGCCCATTGTCTAGGCCTGCACTGAAACTTATTATTCGGGGGCCATGGTCTAAGGTGGACAATGTAACCCCTTAAGGTACATGAATATGCGAATGGTCTTGTATCTTCCCGAGACAGAAAACCTTTGTATGGCAATTCAGCCGCATTGTCTGAATTAACCCTTTATTGGCCAGCTCTTTTTGCGGGCTGTGCACTTCTGGGTTTTTATATTACATAGTCCAATAGTTTTACCGTTGTGGGGGAGGAATCGATCCTACACCCACGACCTCTTCCCCCTAGAAGGACAAGGACAGCAGGCGCATGGGAACACCACCGCCTCCAAGTTCCCCTCCAAGCCACACACCATCCTGACTTAGAAGTATATCGCTGATCCTTCATCGTCGCTGGGTCAAAATCCTGGAACTCCCTGCCTAACAGCACTGTGGGAGTACCTTCACCACACGGATTGCAGCGGTTCAAGAAGGCGGCTCACCACCACCTTCTCAGGGCAATTAGGGATGGGCAATAAATGCTGGCCTTGCCAGCGACGCTCACATCCCATAAATGGATAAATAAAAAACTATAGCCAATTTCGCCTCACAGTAAACTGTCTGGGAGGCAGGTGGGAATCTTCCTGTCAGTGCAATATTGGTGGGGGAGTTGGGGGGAACATCAGTAGATCGGAACTTCTACCCAATTCCTGTTTGCGCCCCTGACCCAGCCCATTTTCATAATTCAGTGTTACTTAAATATGTCAGATGGCAATCATCGCCATTAATGGTGCCACAGTCACACCCGTCTCGGGTGGGTGGGGGGTGGGGGAGCGGATTTGCCTCAGGGCCTTGTGAAAGAGTAGTGTAGCCAGTGGTGTAGCTAAACAAAACACATTTTTCATAATTTAAATCCGTAGCCTTGACTGAGCTAGTCGAGCACCTTTGCAACCAATTGCCTTCAGTGCAGTACTGAGGGCACGCTGCATTGTCGGAGATGCCATCCTTCAGATGAGATGTAAAACCCATCTACTCTCTCAGGTGGATGTTAAAGATCTCATGGCACTATCTGAGGAAAAGAAGGGGTGTTCCCCCCGGTGTTCTGGCCAACATTTGTCTCTCAGCACCAAAGACAGATTATCTGGTCATTTATGTCACTGCTGTTTTGTGGGACCTTGCTGTGCACAAATCGGTTATCGCAGTTCCCTATATTACAACAGAAAGTGCATATTGGGCTGGTGACAGCTGAAATGTTCATTTTTTGTTTGATTCATGTTTGGAGGTGTTTGCCCGCATGATATATCACTACTGTGATCTAGATATGAGTGTTATTTGGATAAAGAAGAGGATGTCGGGTAGGTTTGTTCTAGCAAGTGGAAATGAGAGTCTCTGAACACTGGGTTGACATCCAGCGGGATACTCGCGTCTGATGGGAGTGGAGTGGCTCCACCCATCGTATCTATCCGGTTCTCCTAGTAGGGGGTTGTGAGTCAGGCTAACGACCTGTGCACATACAAAGGGTCATTGTTAAAGAAACAATCACTGGCTGTAAAAACCGTGGAAGAAATGGGTTGTCTCATGTGCCGCTAGGCGTGGAAGAGAAAGATGGAAAAGAAGAAGAAGGTGATGATGAAGATGGAGGAGGTGAAGCAGACGGAGAAGAAGAAGATGGAGATGAAGAAGAAGAAGTCAGGTTTGTGCACAGAGGCAGACTGCCATTACTCACCCTAACCCATGCGTTTAGAGCCAAGCACACTAACCTGTGAATTTTTGCTAAAAACTGCTGTTACAAGCTTGACTTCCAGAGGGAGCCAGTGACAGTTGTACTTGCAGCTTGAACCTGTGCTGCAGACAAACCCCACCACAGGAATGGTTTTGCACACAGCACTCAAGGTCACCACAGCGCTGAAATGTTATGCCTCAGGCTCATTCCAAACTAACAGAGGCGACATCAGCAACATCAGTCACTCCGCATCAAGCAGGTTACTGATGTCTTGTTCACCAGGGAAACGACTTCCTAATTTGGCCTCTAGAAATCAAGCAGCAGCATGAGAGGGCTCTGCAATTGATTTCACATTACAGGATTCGCCAACATCCAGAGCGTTATTGATCACACTCAGCTAGCCATTCAGGACCCTGTACACAATCCCATGGCCTTCGTAAACCTCAAGAGGCTTCAATTCATCAATGCGCACATGGCCAGTGACGACTTGAATTGCCTGAAAGTGATCAATGTTTCCTGCCCCAGGCCGGAATTTTCTCCAGGTAGGCGGGTTGGGGGTGGGGGGCCTCCAAGGCGGGCGGGAAACCCGGGCGACTGGGCCTGATTTGCATGTAAGGCCTCAGCTTCCCGCCCACAGCCAGACAGATTGAGATGTTGGCTGGCTGCGGGTGGGTAGGCCTGCAGATGCGAAGAGGGAGCGAGGGGCCGGTCCGGGGGCGGGATCGCGGGAGGGTGGGGGATTCGGGGATCGTCAGTGGCTCAGTTAGAGATTGTGAGGGGGAGGGGTTTGGGATTGGCTGGTGACCGGGAGGGGAGGATCGGGGATTGGGAGGGGGGTCAGGGATCGGCGGTGGGGGTCAGCCGGGGATCGGTAGGGGGGGAAGAGTGAATCGGGGCCGGCCAGCAGAGGATTGTGGCCGGCCTCAGCATCATCGGTGGGGTGGGGATCGGAGGCCTCATGGGAGGGTCTTCGATCGCAAGGGGTGGATTAGGTAGAGACTATGGGCTCGAATTGCCAAGCCCCGTGGAGGTGGGTTTGGTGGCGGAAGTGGTGGCAAAATTGCAGAATCGGGGGGCACAAACCCATCCCGCCCCCAACCCGCCTCCATACCAATGTCCCAGGAGGCGGGTATCCGACCTGTGCTGGGAGCCGCCTCCCCGAGGTGGGAAGGGGATTAGTGCCAATTAACTGCCTGTTAACAAGTAGTCAACAGGCAGTTTTTTGCCTAATCCCTATTTTTAGCCCTGAAGTGTGGGCTTCCCGACGGCTCTGAACCACGCCAAGTTAGCGAGGCGGACCGTGGGTCTGAAGGGGTTGGCGGTGTCGAGATGTCCATTGTGCAGGTGAGTGATGGGTGCATGTGTGCAGAGGTAAGTGTGTGAGGTAAGTGTAAAGTGTTTTAATAAGTTTTACTTACCTTTACTTTCTCCTGCAGGCTTCCTTCCTTCAGTTCTCGGGAGTCCCTGAGCTCACCGGCACAGAAAGCAGAATGGCCGCTGAACTGTCAAGAGCTGCAGCCTCTGCTTTCTGGTCTGGAGAGATCTCTAACTGAGTCTGAGTAGAAGGACTCAAGTTAGAAGACAGATTGTCAGTGTTTGACAGCTTCACAGAGCTGTCAAATGCTGATTTTTCATCTGTCAAAAGTTCTTGACAGATGAAATGTCAATCACTGACGTCACCAGTAACCAGGTGTCCCTTAATTGGCCTGCTGAGCCCGCTGGGCGGGCTTAACAAGGTCAATCAAGGGAAAATAGGGTTGGCCACAAGTCGATGGAGGCGGGACTACAACCCAAAATGTGGGAGTCCCACCTCCATCATGTCCCCATTGATAAATTCGAGCCCCATGGATCCAGGAGGTAGGTATAAAGCCATTTACCTCCTGGATGCAGCAGTTCCCACCTTGGCTTAACTGCTGGGTTTCATGAATTGTGTGAAACCCGTCCACAGGCAGTTAAATTCAAAATGGAGGGGGAAAAAGAGGCTTCCAGCCACGTTACAGTATTTAAATTGACGTACCGCTCCCAGAGAGCGGGTTGGTCGCCTGCCCCCCATTCCGCCTCCATAAAAACTGCAAGTGGGTGGGTTGGAGGCGGGATCAGGTCGGGAATCCCATTTTTAACAATTTAACTGCCCCCAGGCTCCTGCATTCTGCATCCTAATAAGCACTACATCCTAATGTTTTCTATATCCTAATGAGTTCTACATCCTAAATTTGTGCTCCTTTTAAATGCATCCCTTATAGTAGAAGCAAGTGAGGTGACTGGTTCCTGGGTGTGAGCAGGAGCTTCTTGGGATTCAGGCTCCCGTGTACCACCTTCTCCTGTGTCAGAATATCCCTCTGTAATGCCTTGTCCTGGATCAGCATATCCCCCTATACCTCCTTGTCCTGGGTCAGGATTTAGCTCTGCACCTCCTTTTCCTAGGTCAGGATGTGGCCCTGTACCTCCATGTTCTGAGTTAGGATATGACCCTGTACCGCCTTGGCCTGAGTCAGCATATATCTCTGTACCTCCTTATCCTGGGTCAGGATGTGGCCCTGTACTTCCTTGTCCTGGGTCAGTATATGACCCTGCAACCAACTAGCCCTTCTTGCTTTCGAGGACACCTTTTCGTCATATGGAGCCGGTGCTTGGATGGGCCAGAAATGACATTCGTGTGAGAGGAAATAGCATCACCTATCTGCTGTTGCTGCGAACACCCTCAGCATGTCCACCCAACCATATTGGAATGGTCCTCTGGGCAGCAACCTCTGTGGAAGATCGCATTTACGTGGTTTATCTGGGGTTTCCGCTGATCTTCTCCCTAAGTTACACCAGCCGATCTGGCGAGCCCCTGAGTAAATTACCGGCAAATGATCTAAAACAAGGAGGTGGGGGTCGGGGGGGGGGGCAGTTTCCTGCATTTCAGGCTTGCTCTGTACTCTCCACTGAATGCTCCTTCCATGGCCGTAACCATTTTTACACCAGCCAATAGGGTGGTTCGTCCTATATGGCGGGAGGGTTTTATGGGCTCCCACAACCCATACAATAAAGTTGGGGGGGGGGGCGGGGCACCCACCCCGCGGGGCACCCACCCCGACCGGATGCAAGTACCTCGCTGGGTGTCAACCCAGAATTCAGAGCCGGAGCTCTGGTCTCCGCTTGCCAGGATTGTCTAGAGTGGGGTTGGAACCCTGCACCTTCTGACTCCGAGGGGGGAATGCTACCACTGAGCCAAAGGCTGGCTCCTTCCAAATGGTAATGTGGCAATAGTTCCAGTTAGAAGTGGCTGTAACAGAATGTTCCCTGCCACAGTGTGTTTGGCATGTGAAGCCTTGCCTGCAGCTGCAGTCATGGTTTAATTCTGGCTCTTTGCGCCATGCATAATTTGCCCAGCTCCTTGCTTTGGTGAGATGCTTGCCACCACCCGTACCTATCGTAGCCTATTAACAGTTTTTCTTATCTGCTCCCATGCCCTTGCCTAAACAGGGCAATGTTGGGGTCCCAAACAGGGCAGTGCTGGGGTCCCAAACAGGGCAGTGCTGGGGTCCCAAAGAGGGCAACAGTGGGGTCCCAAAGAGGGCAACGCTGAGGTCCCAAAGAGGGCAACCCTGGGGTCCCAATCAGGTCAGCTCTAGTTTCCCAAAGAGGGCAACCCTGGGGTCCCAATCAGGTCAGCTCTAGTTTCCCAAAGAGGGCAACCCTGGGGTCCCAAAGAGGGCAACCCTGGGGTCCCAAACAGAGCAACCCCAGTGTCCCCAAGAGGGCAACACTGGGGTCCCTAACAGGGCAACCCCAGGGTCCTAAACAGGGCAACCCCGGGGTCCTAAACAGCGCAACTCTGGGGTCCTAAACAGCGCAACTCTGGGGTCCTCAACAGGGCAACCTTGGGGTCCTAAACAGCGCAACTCTGGGGTCCTAAACAGGGCAACCCTGGGGTCCTAAACAGCGCAACTCTGGGGTCCTAAACAGGGCAACCTTGGGGTCCTAAACAGCACAACTCTGGGGTCCTAAACAGACCCAAACTTCCATCATGGCAGTTCCTGCCGAAGCAGCACCAACACAGCATCTGAAAAAATAGGCGACTTCCAGTTTTCTGCCCAGCAACAAATAAGATGCCCCTCCACCCCCGCCACCCCACCCCACACCACCCCCCCCCAAACCTTTTGACCTTTCATCTCTAGGATCTAGGTTTGGATCCAGCCTAGGGTGATAGGATGGAAGTCTCTTCAGTCAGGTGGTTGTATGGAGCCTACATGAAATGAGCGAGGGAAGTCTCAACCTTCCTTTACTATTGACGATCACTACTCAAAACTATCGGTTAAAAACAGTAAATCGGCAGTTCTAGAAAGAAAGACTCGCATTTATAGAGTGCCTTTCAACAACAACTTATATTTATATAGCACCTTTAATGCAGTAAAACGTCCTATGGCACTTCACAGAAGTGTGTGGTAAGGTTTAGGGAGGGAATTCCAGATCTTAGGGCCTAAGGACCTCCCAAAGCGCTTTACAGCCAACGGAGTGCTTTTGAAGTGTAGTCACTGTTGTAATGTAGGAAACGTGGCAGCCAATTTGCACACAGCAAGCTCCCATAAACAGCAATGTGATGATGACCAGATAATCTGTTTTAGTGATGTTGGCTGATGGATAAATATTGGCCAGGACACCAGGGAGAACTCCTCTGCTCTTCTTCGAAATAGTGCTGTGGGATCTTTTGCGTCCACCTGAGAGGGCACACGGGGCCTCGGTTTAGCGTCTCATTCGAAAGACGGCACCTTCATCAATGCAGTACTCCCTTACTACTGCATTGGAGTGTCAGCCTAAATTTTGTGCTTGAACCCACAGCCTGCTGACTTAGAGGCAAGAGTGCTACCACTGAGCCACAGCTGACTTCATTACTCAGAGCAGCCACAGGACAGTTATTGTGAGAAGTCCAGGTGTCCCATTGGTGAAGCATGGTGAAGCAAGGGTGTTCTTGTGAATCTGGAGTCACAGCGGATCACTGGGCTAGGTAGATGGAGCTTCACTCTGCATCTAGTTGTGCTGTACTTGACCTGGGAGTGCTTGAAATTGTTTAATTTCTTAGCACTTCCCTATCTTGATGAGTACAATATTAAAACGCTGGTGTAACATACCTTTCTGCTTCCTCGTTAGTATAGAAGTCATTTGGAGCACTCTTTTCTCTCATATATGTTTTTCGCACAGCTCCCAAACACAGTATCATATGAAGAATCTATTATCTTTGCTGCTCATTACCCAGAACATATGCTACAGTAAGCTGTGAAAAATGATGCAGTTAATTTCAATGACAGCATCCAGTTTCACTAAAAGCAGACCAAGCTTCTTAATTACGTTTCTTTTATGTTTTGGCAAATTGGTTTCACGCTCGTCATGATGAAATGTTAGAGCTGAGATTGGAACATTTCTCCACTTCTTATAAGCACGACCACAGTTGGGCCTCTGCTTGTTATGGAATACCGGGGGAGGTTCAGAATAACTCTCTGTAAACTGGTCCTAATCTTAACCCCAATCTCAGAGGATATTCACTCACCGTAGCAGCGTGTTGTTTCCATTGATACTTCCAGATTGTTCGGTGTATTTGCCCACAACAGGAGGCAGATTGAGGCTACAAAAATCCAGTTTTACTTACAATGCGGTTATCCAGCAGCGAAAGGAGACTTTCATCCCATCTATTTGGAATGGATTCAAGCACAGTACTGGGCCGGATTTTCCTCTGCTATCATCAGGCGAAATAGCAAAAGAAAACGGCGCCAAATCAGGCCATGAAGCCTACCACTGCAGAGCCATCCTGACCATTTCCTATTTCTCCCCCCACCCCTATCAGGAAGGTCACCCTTTGCCAGCCCAGCATATGTAAATGCTGGTGGGGAGGTTGGGTCCGTCAAGTTGTCCCATTTCCCTGCTGACCACTGCAATCTCCGGCATCCCCAGGGAACGCCAGGAGCTAGATGGCAGTTGTCCCTGGCGTAGCGGGATCCAAAGTCATTTGACCAGAGGGAGCGGGTCTAGTCGTGGCCTCCTCTCTCTCCATATAGGCCCCAAAAGTCTTACCCTTTTAGCCCTTGGTCTCAGCTAAGACTCTGAAATAAAAAATCTTCAAAATAGCCATTAAAGCCTTCTCTAGTTAATTTGTAACTATTTTCGTGATGTTGTAAGTCTTTAAATTTAATTTAAGATGCTTTACCATAACGATTGGATATTTTGGCTCCATTTTTTAATTCAATATTATCAAATAAGGCATCAAACTGATGGAGGCACATTCTCAAGGTAGCCCTTGGAGTGAGTTATGAAGTAATGCAAATGCTTTCAGTGTCTGTACCACAAACAAATTTCCTTATCGATATGTGGGCAGAATCTACCTTTTTTGATACAGAAACAGATTGCTTAAAATATTCTTAATTTAAAATTATATTTTGGGGCTGAATTTCCTTTGGGGGTTTCTCCCAATTCACTGATATAACGTTGGCGGAAGATTGGCGGAAACCCCTTTTATATGAGGGCCCAGAAATTCAGGTCTCCACGGGTGAGTACGCACGGGGTACTCATGTGGGCCCGATGGAAGTGCCGGTTTCTTGAATGCACTGCGCATGCGCGGGAAACCAGCACTTCCGTTCCTCTGAACGAAGGGGTTCAGAGGTCGAACGCGTGCGGGGGGGAGTCTGCGTGTGCGCTTTGAACTTACGTTTTTTTTTACAGGTTTTTCCCGTGAGGGTAAGTCTTTAGATTTTAGAAATGTAAAAACCAGGCATAAGGCCTGCATTTTAAAAGGTAAGTGGTCAATTAATTAAAATTAAAATATTTTTTCCACAGGTTTATTATTTTTAAATACTTTAAAGCAAGGTAAGTTTATTTTTAGCCCTGTTAGAATATAAAATTATTTATTTCAAAAATTTAAATTATTGTTTAAAATAGTTATTTAATGTAATTTATAGTTTATTTAAAAAGTGTGATGATTTAAAAAAAAATATTTGAAGGTTTACTACTATTTTGGGGCCGTAGTATTTATAAGTTTTGACAGGTCTTCCTGTCACTACTTATGAATGGGCTTTTCCCTGTGCCGAATGGCTGCCCATGGCCCACGTGATCCCAGGGGATGAATCGCACTAACTACGCCCCTGGGACACGCAAGCACAGCGCGCCGGCAGCTGGGCCAGGCCCCGGAGCGGAATTCCACGGGGCCCTACAGCTCAACTGCCGGCGCGCAAGGTAAGTGCAGGTCGGGGGCTTGCACCCGCGGGAAGCCCCCGACCCGAATTTCTGGGCCGAGGTCTCTGCTGATCTCGGCTTGGGAAGTAAAAGACACACCGAAGGAAATTCCAAGAAGTCTTACAGTGAAAAGCAATTAAAATTCAAACCCGCTTGAGATTCTCTTTTACAAGCAAGCCTTCTGCTTCCTAACAGCAGAATATGTTTTTAACTTTTTGTACAGACTTCTTGTGACAGTTTGGAAAAGTTCAGCTCGGGTTCAGAAGGAAAGTGTCTCGTAATTGGCTTCTGGCCCTTCCAAAGTTGACTACCATGGTGGTTTGAGACTACCATGAGCAGTTAAAGCAGAAAACCTTTGGAACAGGGAGGTTGTTTACAGCTTTGACAGATTCACTAATGAAAATATTCCGGCATTTAGCTGCACAGTGGGATTAACTATCCAAGTATCAGAGATAAAGAAAAAACCTCTAGTCATTTTAAGAAGGTCAGAAGAGAAAGTCAATATAACATCCTGAACACTAACTCATTGTAGACTGACTGAAAAATAAGTAAGAAATAATTCACATTAATTCATTTTTACTATCTCAGATGGGCGTAAAGGATCCTATAGCACTATTTTGAAGAAGAGCAGGGGCGTTCTTCCCCGATGTCCTGGACTATATTTATTCCTCAACCAATGCCTAAAGCAGATGATCTAGTCATTTATCTCATTGCTGTTTGTGGGATCTTGCTTTGTGCAAATTGGCTGCCGCATTTTCTACATTACAACAGCGACCACACTTCAAAAGTACTTAATTGTCCATAAAGCCTTTTGTGACATCCTGAGGTTGTGAAAGGCACTATATAATGCAAGTTCTTTTTTTATTCTTTCCTTCTTTATGTCATAATAAGAATCATAGAATCATACAGCACAGAAGAAGGCCATTCAGCCCATTGCCTCTTTGAAAGAGCTATCAAATTAGTCCAACTCCTCTGTTCTTTGCCCATAGCCCTGCAAATTTCTCCTTTTCAAGTACATATACAATTCTCTTTTGAAAGTTACTATTGAATCTGCTTCCACCACCTTCTCAGGTAGTGAATTCCAGATCATAATGGCTCGCAGCGTAACAAAAATTCTCCTTATCTCCCCCCTAGAACTTTTGCCAATTATCTTAAATCTGTGTCCTCTGGTTACCGAACCTCCTGCCAATGGAAACAATTTCTCCCTATCTAATTTATCAAAACCCCATATAATTTTGAACACCTCTATTAAATCACCTCTTAACCTTCTCTGCTCTAAGGAGAACATAAGAACATAAGAAGTAGGAGCAGGAGTAGGCCATACGGCCCCTCGGGCCTGCTCCGCCATTCAATAGGATCATGGCTGATCCGAACCTAGACTCACGTCCACTTCGCTGCCCGCTGCCCGTAACCCCTAATTCCCTTATCAGCTAGGAAACTGTCTATCTCCGTTTTAAATTTATTTAATGCCGCAGCCTCCACAGCTCTCTGAGGTAGCAAATTCCATAGATTTACTACCCTCTAAGTGAAGAAGTTTCTCCTCATCTCAGTTTTGAAAGGGCAGCCCCTTATTCTAAGATTATGCCCCCTAGTTCTAGTCTCACCCATCAGTGGAAACATCCTCCCTGCATCCACCCGATCAAGCCCCTTCACAATCTTATATGTTTCGATAAGATCACCTCTCATTCTTCTGAATTCCAATGAGTAGAGGCCCAACCTACTCAACCTTTCCTCATAAGTCAACCCCCTCATCTCCGGAATCAACCGAGTGAACCTTCTCTGAACTGCCTCGAGAGCAAGTATATCTTTTCTTAAATATGGAAACCAAAACTGTACGCAGTATTCCAGGTGTGGCCTCACCAGTACCCTGTATAACTGAAGCAAGACTTCCCTGCTTTTATACTCCATCCCTTTTGCAATAAAAGCCAAGATTCCATTGGCCTTCCTGATCACCTGCTGTACCTGCATACTAACCTTCTGTGTTTCATGTGCCAGGACCCCCAGATCCCTTTGTACTGTAGCACTTTGCAGTTTCTCTCCATTTAGATAATAACTTGCTCTTTGATTTTTTCTGCCAAAGTGCATAACCTCACACTTTCCAACATTATATTCCATCTGCCAAATTTCTGCCCACTCACTTAGCCTGTCTATGTCCTTTTGCAGGTTTTTTATGCCCTCCTCACTCACTGCTTTCCCTCCCATCTTTGTATCGTCGGCAAACTTGGCTATGTTGCACTCGGTCCCTTCCTCCTGTAGGGGTTGCAAAATCCCCTCAGCCCCCGAAGATCGGGAAATATTAATCCACATCGTGGACGAAGACCTGTGTGATTTAAATTGTCTCTGGGTTGGACAATGTTTTAAAACATACCCAGAACCGCAAAAGGCTGCGTTAAAAAGCTCATAAGCTAGGCAGCACTTGGACACATGAATCAAGAACTTTGAGAAAATCGCACACTTTAAGATTGTACATTTTATTAAAAGATGTACTCTTGAGTTTTGGACTGTTTAAATTGTCCAGGGCATAAAAATGGCTGAACAGACCTCATGGAAACAGAATTATAAAAGGCAGCAGAACAGGACAGACAGGCTGTTAGCATATGAAAAAGCTCAGCGCTGCCCTGTAGTGGGTTTGAATGGAGCCCGAGCTGTCAGTCACCCTGTGGTATTGGGCGGGTCCGGTAACCTACAAGCTGCTTGTTTACACTGGGGAGTAGCCCGTTTGAATCAGCCAATCATCGGACAGCAAGCACAATGGGTTGTTTACACACATCCATTCACTGAAATTGACTCTACTACGTGATGTCTCCATGTATGAATGGAGGAAGTTAAAAGCCCTTCTCTTGTGTATTCGGACTTTTCGGCGCAAAATTGCGCATGGACCTTTTCGGCGCGAAAACAGCAGGGACTCCCAGGGTATAAAGATTAAGCCCAGGAAGTTCTCTCTCTCTCTTCTCTTTTACTCTTTGGACTGCGGGTGAGCAAGGCTTCTGATCCACTAGCAAGACAATCTAGTGAGAAGTAAAGGGGTGGTAATTTAAGGGAACTGTTGCTAAGATTGTAAAATTAACATTGTAGGCATTTATCCCTCGTTTTGCCGTCTGTCTTCCCCTGTTAAGCAATTTTACCATGATTACTTGATCATGTGGTATAGTTTCTTTAGTTTTAATAAAATTTGACTTTCTTGCATCCAGACCATTTGTCCGTTTTTAATATATCATTAATTATAAGTTCCTCCAGTCAGAACTGGAAGGAAGGTTTAGCGATTCGAAACCGCTGATTGGAATTGGTCACAGTGCAGTGGCAAAAGGCTGCCTGACCAGGTAAATTACCGTAAACCAGGTAAAGGATGCCCCCCTACACTCCAAATCATTAATATAGATTATAAAGAGTTGGGGTCCCAGCACTGACCCCTGCGGAACACCACTAGTCACAGATTGCCAACCCGAGAATTAACCATTTATCCCAACTCTCTGTTTTCTGTTAGATAGCCAATCTTCCACCCATGCCAGTAGATTACCCCCAATCCCGTGATTTTTTATCTTGTGCAGTAATCTTTTGTGTGGCACCTTGTCAAATGCCTTTTGAAAGTCCAAATACACCACATCCACTGCTTCCCCTTTATCCACCCTGTTTGTTACGTCCTCAAAGAATTCGAGCAAACTTGTCAAACATGACTTCCCCTTCATAAAACCATGCTGACTCTGTCCGATTAAATTATGCTTATCCAAATGTCCTGTTACTGCTTCCTTAATAATGGACTCCAACATTTTACCAACCACAGATGTTAGGCTAACTGGTCTATAGTTTCCAGCCTTTTGTCTACTTCCCTTTTTAAATAAGGGCATTACATTAGCAGTTTTCCAATCTGCTGGGACCTTACCTGAATCCAGGGAGTTCTGGAAAATTACCACTAATGCATCCGCAATCCCCACCGCCACTTCTCTCAAGACCCTAGGATGTAAGCCATCAGGTCCAGGGAATTTATTCACCTTTAGTCCCATTATCTTATCGAGTACCACCTCCTTAGTGATTTTAATCGTGTTTAGCTCTTTCCCCCCATAGCCCCCTGTTTGTCCAGTGTTGGGATATTTTTAATGTCCTCTACTGTAAAGACTGATACAAAATATTTGTTCAGCATTTTTGCCATCTCCATGTCCCCACCACTAATTTCCCGGTCTCGTCCTCGAAGGGACCAACATTCACTTTAGCCACCCTTTTTCTTTTTATATAACTGTAGAAACTCTTGCTATCTGTTTTTATATTTTTTGCTAGTTTACTTTCATAGTCTATCTTCCGTTTTTAATTAATCTTTTAGTTATTCTTTGATGGCTTTTAAATGCTTCCCAACCTTCTATCCTCCCACTAGATTTGGCTACTTTATATGCCCTTGTTTTCAGTCGGATACTATCCTTTATTACTTTACTTAGCCACGGATGGCTGTCTTTTCTTTTACGCCCCTTTTTCCTCAGTGGAATATATTTCTCTTGAAAGTTGTGAAATATCTCCTTGAATGTACACCACTGCTCATGTACCATCTTACACTTTAATCTATTTTCCCAGTCCACTTTAGTCAACTCTGCTCTCATACCTTCATAGTCGCATTTATTTAAGCTTAGTATGCTGGTTTGAGATCCAACTCTCTCATCCTCCAACTGAATTTGGAATTCAACCATGTTATGGTCACTCATTCCAAGGGGATCCTTTACTAGGACATTTTGTATTAATCCTGTCTCATTACACAGGACCAGATCTAAGATTGCCTGCGCCCTGGTTGGTTCAGTAACATACTGCTCAAGGAACCCATCCCTAATGCACTCTATGAACTCTTCCTCAAGGCTGCCCTGCCCAATTTGATTTGTCCAGTCAATATGAAAGTTAAAATCCCCCATGATTATAGCTGTTCCCTTATTACAAGCCCCAACTATTTCCTGATTTATACTCCGACCAACAGAGTTGCAACTGTTAGGAGGCCTATAGACTATGCCCACTAATGACTTTTTCCCCTTATTATTCCTTATCTCCACCCAAACCGTTTCACTATCCTGATCCTTTGACCCAATATCATTTCTCATATTGCAGTGATTCCATCCTTTATTAACATAGCCACCCCACCTTCCTTTCCTTTCTGTCTGTCCTTCCTAATTGTCAAATACCCCTGGATGTTTAGTTCCCAGTCATGGTCACCTTGCAGCCATGTTTCTGTAATGGCCACCAGATCATACCCACGTGTAGTTATTTGTACCATGAACTCATCTATTTTGTTACAAATGCTGCGTGCATTCAGATAAAGAACTTTTAAATATGTTTTGTGACAATTTATTCCTGCTTTTACCCCCTTTACTACTTTACCTTTATCTTTATACATTCTGTCCCTTCCTGACACGCTCTGGTTTTTAATTCCCCCACTGCTACCTTGCTCTATTGCCTTCTCCGCTGACATTTTTATTTTTTGCTCTCTTGAAACCTCCCCCCCCCACTAATTAGTTTAAAGCCCTCTCTACAGTCCTAGTTATTCGATTCGCCAGGATTCTAGTCCCAGCACTGGCCAAGTGAAGCCCATCCCAACGGAACAGCTCTCCCTGTCCCAGTACTGGTGCCAGTGTCCCAAGAAGCAAAACCCATTTCTCCCACACCAGTCTTTGAGCCACGCATTTAACTCTCTGATTTTATTTACCCTAGCCAAATTTGCTCGTGGCTCAGGTAATAATCCAGAGTTTTACCCTAGTGGTTCTGTTTTTTAATTTGGCCCCTAGCTGCTCATACTCCCTCAGCAGAACCTCTTTCCTTGTCCTATCTATGTCGTTGGTACCAACATGGACCACGACAACTGGATCCTTCCCCTCCCACTCCAAGTTTCTCTCCAGCCCAGAGGAGATGTCCTTAACCCTGGCACCGGGCAGGCAACACAGCCTTCGGGACTCTCGCTCTTGACTGCAAAGAACCCTATCTATCCCCCTAATGATACTATCCCCTACCACTACAACATTTATTTTTACTCCCCCCACTTGAATGGCCCCCTGTTCCACGGTGCTGTGGCCAGGTTGCTCATCATCCCTGCAGTCCCCGTTCCCGTCCCCACAGGGAGTAAGAGCCTCGAACCTGTTGGACAAGAGCAAGGGCTGCGGCTCCTCCAACACTACTTCGTGGATCCCCGTACCTGCCTCACTCACAGTCACGCCCTCCTGTCCCTGACCACGGACTACCTCTGAATTAGTTAATCTAATTGGTGTGATTACTTCCTGGAACACAGAGTCGAGGTAACTCTCCCCCTCCCTGATGTGTCGTAGTGTTTGAAGCTTGGACTCCAGCTCATCAACACGGAGCCGGAGTTCCTCGAGCAGCCAACACTTACTGCAAATGTGATCACCGTGAGCATCAATGGTGTCCACCAGCTCCCACATATTGCAGCAGAAACACATCACCTGCTCTCCCATTCTATGTAATTGATTAAATTTATTAATATTATTTTTAAATGATATATTTAAGGGCCCTGGTTTACAAACTGTCCCGCTACACCACAGAGACCTTAAAAACTATAAACCACAGACTTAAAGTTTTAAAAAAAAGAGCAAAATACTCCCAACCAATCACTTACCTGCTTCGTGGTGACGTCACACCTCGATTACTTTTTACCTCTCTCCCTCTGAGATTGGAGATTGGTACGCCTACCCACGCCTCGGGCTTACCTTTTATAGGTCGCTGCCGCTCGGATTCCCGCCGCCGCCACTCTGAGGCCTACCCGCGCCTCGGGCTTACCTTTTATAGGTCGCTGCCGCTCGGATTCCTGCCGCCGCCGCCGCTCTGAGGCCTACCCGCACCTCGGGCTTACCTTTTATAGGTCGCTGCCTCTCGGACTCCTCCCGCCGCCGCACTGAGGCCTACCCGCGCCTCGGGCTTACCTTTTATAGGTCGCTGCCGCTCGGACTCCTCTCGCCGCCGCACTGAGGCCCACCCGTGCCTCGGGCTTACCTTTTATAGGTCGCTGCCGCTCGGACTCCTCCCACCACCGCACTGAGGCCTACCCGTGCCTCGGGCTTACCTTTTTATAGGTCGCTGCCGCTCGGACTCCTCCCGCCGTCGCACTGAGGCCTACCCGCGCCTCGGGCTTACCTTTTATAGGTCGCTGCCGCTCGGACTCCTCCCGCCACCGCACTGAGGCCTACCCGCGCCTCGGGCTTACCTTTTTATAGGTCGCTGCCGCTCGGACTCCTCCCGCCGTCGCACTGAGGCCTACCCGCGCCTCGGGCTTACCTTTTATAGGTCGCTGCTGCTCGGACTCCTCCCGCCACCGCACTGAGGCCTACCCGTGCCTCGGGCTTACCTTTTATAGGTCGCTGCCGCTCGGACTCCTCCCGCCGCCGCACTGAGGCCTACCCACGCCTCGGGCTTACCTTTTATAGGTCGCTGCCGCTCGGACTCCTCTCGCCGCCGCACTGAGGCCTACCCGCGCCTCGGGCTTACCTTTTATAGGTCGCTGCCACTCGGACTCCTCTCGCCGCCGCACTGAAGCCTACCCGCGCCTCGGGCTTACCTTTTATAGGTCGCTGCCGCTCGGACTCCTCCCACCACCGCACTGAGGCCTACCTGCGCCTCGGGCTTACCTTTTTATAGGTCGCTGCCGCTCGGACTCCTCCCGCTACCGCACTGAGGCCTACCCGCGCCTCGGGCTTACCTTTTTATAGGTCGCTGCCGCTCGGACTCCTCCCGCCGCCGCACTGAGGCCTACCCATGCCTCGGGCTTACCTTTTATAGGTCGCTGCCGCTCGGACTCCTCCCGCCGTCGCACTGAGGCCTACCCGTGCCTCGGGCTTACCTTTTTATAGGTCGCTGCCGCTCGGACTCCTCCCGCCGTCGCACTGAGGCCTACCCGCGCCTCGGGCTTACCTTTTATAGGTCGCTGCCGCTCGGACTCCTCCCGCCGCCGCACTGAGAACAATCCCAGCCTCTCTAGTCTCTCCATGTAAATGAAATCCCTCATCCCCGGTATCATTCTGGTAAACCTCTACACCGCCTCCAAGGCTTTGACATCCTTCCTGAAGTATGGTGCCCAGAATTGGACACAATACTCTAGCTGAGGCCAAACCAAGGTTTCATAAAGGTTTAGCATAACTTCCTTGCTTTTGTATTCTATGGGCTCGATTTTGCCAGGCCCGAGGAGGTGGGATTGGAGGCGTGTGAGTTGTAAAAATCACCAAAAATGGCGGGCGGACCCGATCCTCCGAGCAATTTTCCCAAATGCGTGTTTTCTGACCCCCTTTCCATCCCGCCTCCAAGAGGCGGGATAGGCTCTTAAGACCCTTAACAACCACTTAATTGCCTCTATAATCCCATTTTGAGAGGCCTTTCTGAATTTTAGACATTCCCCCCATCCTACACACCTCCTCTTGAACACGCCAGGTAATGCTGGCGGCCTCACAAGTGGATTGCTTACTCACAGCTTCAGCTCCACCATTGCAAAGGAGTTTTCACCAATGATCATTTGCAGTGGCAGAACTTTTTTGTTTCAGGCTTGGGGGAACTTTTAGCAGACATACTCATTGCTGTGGAAGTTTGGAGCCTGACACCCATCTCCAGTGTGGCATCCTGGGAAACCCCTCTCCCCACCTTGACCAAGTGCTTCCTCAACTGAGGCATATACCAGAAGGATGGCGACCATTTAATTCCTTTCCTCGACATCAGGTTCGAACGCAGACCAGCCGCGGCAGCAGCAGAACCATGAGCAACAGCAGCACCAACAGCAGGAGCATCAACAGGAGCGCCAAGCTGCTAGTCACCCATCTGAAGATGCACAGGCCAGAAGGCACCAGCGCGCGACAACATTGCTGCCCAGGGTGCAAGGGACGCACTCATCCTGGCCAGATTTGCTTAGCCTGCACAATCAAACACTTTAGTCTTGCTCCTTCTTACCAGAGCATCGACAATGGACAAGAACCTGCGGAATCCTATCACTCTGACCACCATTCTGACAATCGCAAGGCACCCTAAGCCCTCAATGTGAAAGTCCCATTTGCGAAATGACACAGGCCACAACTTCAACAGTTTGCCATCAAAACACTTTATAATACAATCACAATGATGGCTGGTCCAAAAACAAAACAACACAGCACCTAAGTGACTACCCTTGTGACTACTTTGTGCTTTATCTTCCTCTTACGCGTGCTCCTTCGTGGTGCTTCCCCTGTGGCAG
This sequence comes from Somniosus microcephalus, assembly GCF_052327205.1. Classification (NCBI taxonomy): domain Eukaryota; kingdom Metazoa; phylum Chordata; class Chondrichthyes; order Squaliformes; family Somniosidae; genus Somniosus; species Somniosus microcephalus. The sequence goes on from NC_140991.1 coordinate 287,271,741, forward strand.
ATGTGGAGGCCCCTTGCTCATTCTCCTGCTGCTCCTATCTCAACGCCTTCGACGGGCGTCCTCTGGAGTGGCAAACCTGTGCGGGCTCACCAACAGTCTACTGCTCCTGCGGCTGTGATGGGGCTGAGACTCCCATCTCAGTTGGGTGAGGACTCTGGTGGGGCTCTGACCAAGGGCTTTGTTGTGGCATGGTTGTGTGAGCGCTTGGAGAGGAGCCCCCACTTCCTTGTTGTCTGCCACCAACATGCCTCTCATGGATCAGCCCCACTTCAGAGCTAGCAAGAGGCTTGACAGCACCTTGCTGCACTGCAGGGGGGGCCACGAGGACCAGTTTCTTCACTGGAAGTCCTACTCCAGAGGACTTGCATGAAGGTCTGGTTTGTTTGCTCAATAGCTGACCATCGCTGCTCAAGAGATGTCATTCTATTCTGAACAATGACCATGTTTTCAATACCCTGGCGACTAAGCTCCTCCATGGACGTAGCCATCCTCTCCTCTACCTTAGCCATGCTCTCCTCTATGGTAGCCAGCCTTACCATGGAGGTAGCCATCCTTTCCACGTGGGTTGCCATCCTTTTCGCGGTGATGCGTTCATACGGCAATGCCTCCACAAAGGCTCTGTTCATGTTCGCGATGGACTCCTCCATTCGCTCCACACTCGCAGCAATCCTGGAGACAAAACCTGCCAGAGACTCCTGCACCTGTTCCTGGAGTTCCAGTACCGCTCTCCTTCTGGGTGGACCCAGAGGCACAGGGTCGACATGCAGCAGAGCCGAGCTGGCAGAGTCCTGCGCCCTCCGACGAAGACTCTCCACTGCTGTCCCTGTCTCCACCATCTGCTGATGCTCACTTGTGAGCTGTGATATACCAGGTGACAACTGTATTCTATCTCGTGAAGGTCCCACCGAGGTGTGAGTGTCTGCGCTGGTGCTGGGTGCGCTGAACTCTGCTGACGCTGCGTCCTCAGAGTTTGCAGCTTCCTCTGAGGAGTCTGGAGGCTGAGGCTGCTCCTCCTGGCTAGTGGGGACGGGGGCTTTTGATGGTCCTGTGGGGGAGTAAAGGAAAGAGTTAGAGATGTGAGGCCAAGGTTACATGCACATTGAATATTGCAGATGATCATAAGTCAATCTGTTAGAGCATCAGAATCATTATCAGCGACTCATGCTATGTCAATGAGAGAGATTCCAAACTATTCTGTCACCAGCTTGCTGTGATGCGCCCGTCTGTCCATCCCCCACTTGGGTATCCTTCTCGATCCCAGCAATTTCCAGGGCCACCTCCTCCCAGGGGATGAGCTGGGCTACAGATGGTGGCCCTCCTCCTGTCCTCACTCTTTCCCTCTTATTGTGGGCTCTCTTTCCCTGCAATGAGGGACACAAGTGGAGTTTGAGTGAGAATGAAGGATTGAATGTAGAGAATCCATAGCATAGATGCTTAGAAGGATACAAAGGACCCTCCCTGTGTGTTGAAAGTTGTTGTTGTCATGGCATCACAGAGATAGGGAGTGTGAGGGCTGCATGGTTGAATAGTTAAGTGAATGTGACCATAGAGAGAGGGAATGGATAAGGGTGCAGGGATGTAAGTGTCAAGTGGCATGTGGAGGAAGAGGTTGGCAAAGCAGAGTGCTGGTGAGGAGAGGCGATGGGGATCAGATTGAGGGTGATGGAAAAGTCATACTCACTTTTCCTGTGCGGAGAAGGTCATGAAATCTCCTCCTGCATTGCAGCCAGGTTCTGCAGCTCAGCGAAATGGAGTTGACCTCCTGGGCCACTTGTAGCCACACAGCTTTTGTCTGCTGGGGTGATTTTTTTTCTCCCTGAGGAAGGGAACAGCACCTCCTTATTACAGCTGGCTCCGTGCACCAGAACTTGGAGGGAGGGCTCATCAAATCGAGGAGCACACTTTTGCTTGATCGTTGACATTTTCCACAATTCAACTCCTTCATATAAATTGCAGAGCCTTTGCAGTCTCCAGAAGAATCAAGGCTGCTTGCAGGCTTTAAATCCAACAGCATTGATGACGTCATCGGAGGCGACTTTCTGTATGAAAAGACTCATTGGGCCAATGGTTCCCACAAGCAGGAAATCAATTGCCTAATTAGGGGAAAATCTCACTTTTTCAACACATCACTTAGGGGTCGGGGTCCTGACACAATTTCCACCTGACACGCCCCAGCCTGCCCACACTGACAAAACCCAGCCCTATGCCTCTATCTATTTATAAAGCCAAGGACCCCATATGCTTTTTAAACAGTTTTATCAACTTGTCCTGCCACCTTCAAAAATTAATGTATGTGAACCCCCAGGTCTCTCTATTCCTGCACCGCCTTTAAAATTTAATTTGTATTGCCTCTCCTCATTTTTCAGAATTAAAGTAAAGTATTGCGGCATCAAGAGCCACTTGGGGATGTCACCCTGGTAGTGGTGTCAGGATTGTGACCACCGGTGCCCGTCTGCATGGGATCAATGGGCACACACACCATTAGGGTTCCACCTGAGAGGCCCACCAGCCCATACAAGCTGCAAGCTCAGGCACCCACTGCTGTCTGGCTGGGGTGTGTCCTGGCCACTACCCTCCTACTACCGGAAAGATGATCTTGTGGCCCCTTAGGCCCATATCATTAGCCGGGAGACCATGGCACTTCCCTGACCTGGACCCCCGCAGGTGGTGCCCACTTGAACTCTTCAGAAGGCCGGTATGCATCATCTCACCCGCTGTACCAACTCCAAATTTACGCCAGGTCTCTCTGCGGCAGAAGAAGCAAGAACACCCAGCGTAAGGCAGTGGTGAAGGCTGCACCCCCAAAACAGGGCGATTGGAAAATCCAAGGCTAGTCCAGGACCCGCTGATTCTGAGTCCCAGTGGAGTTTGTGGCTGTTTCACCAAGACTTATGGCAGGGGTCTGCCAGAATGGACAAGCAAATTCAGGCCCATTTCTTATGTCATGAGTATTTTTTTCAAAAATGTACATGTTTCATTCCGATGAATGTTTCCGCGTATATGTGAATGTTACTTTTAGCTAAAGCCATTTCTTTTTTGTACTGAGTTAGCCAGGTTGTTGGCAACAAACCTTGGGGTAGGAAAGGAGTAAATCTCCGGTGTTCCAATACCCAATAGCTTTGCAGATGGCATCTGTGGGAATGCAGGATGAGGATAGAACTGGACTTGGGTGAGTTTTGCTCTACAGTTAGAAAGACCCACTATCTTCTTTACCCAGAGAGTGGTGAGAATGTGGAACTAGCTACCATATGGAGTAGTTGAGGCAAATAACAGAGATGCATTTAAGGGAAAGCTAGATAAGTGCATGAGGGAGCAAGTTGTAGAAGGATATGCTGATAGGGTGAGATGATGTAGGGTGGGAAGAGGCTTGTATGGAGCATAAACACTGGTATAAACCAGTTGGGTCAAATGGCCTGTTTCTGTGCTGTAAATTCTAAGTCATTCTATATATCTAGGTTTAGTCATGAACAATGGGAACTGCTCTTCATTGAGCCATTCCCCAGTACAGGGGTCAACATGTCCGGAGAGGAAAAAACTGGAGATGCAAAAATGGTACAAAATAGGCCGGGAATATTCCTGCTCCCACTCCACTAATGTTACTTCACTGCAAGTGAAGTGGAAGCCTTGCTTACGCACATAAACGGGGCATCCACTACAGTTCCATCGAAATAACGTTGTTGGAGTGAGAGCAGGTCTGAGGAGGGTCCTGGCCATAGTCGTGAAAATGAACGGGAACACTCACTGGTGAATCGATTGCACACACATGAGGCTACTGCATGACAAATGGCAAACTGTGTTTAATTTAGCACTATCCTGGGGGCAAAACAGAACTTTAACTCCAGAAAGTGGTTTCCAACATGAAAATAATTCTTATTGATTGGGACGTCAGCAATAGTCTAATATATTGTACAAAGATCAGAATTTACGAGAAAGCCTTAATGATACTTTACTGCATAAAAAATAAAAGTGGTCAGTGTGTGGTAGTTTAGCCAGGGTTGGATTGTGCTCACTATTCTCTGAGAGAAAGCCTCTCTCCTCAGTGATCTTGCCTAATATTTGATAATGGGAATACTCTGATATCAGGCAAGATTATTGAGACTTCCTGATAATCAAGTGAATTTTTTCCTGAATGAACTTACTACAATCCAAACTGAACACAAGAGAGGAGATTTCCCTGGGTCTGTGCCTGGGCACTATGGATCATCAGGGGGCAGTGAATATCAGAAAATCATCTGAGTTCCATTACAAGCCTGCACTCCAAGCAACAACTTGCATTTATATAGCGGCTTTAATGCAGTAAAACGTCCCAGGGTATTTCATAGGAGCATTATCGTACAAAAACAAATGGCCTGAGGCAAAGAAGGAGACACTCGGACAGGTGACCAAAAGCTTGGTCAAAGAGGTAGGTTTTAAGGAGCGTTCTAAAGGAGGAGAGGTTTAGGAAGAGAAGCTTTCCAATATTAACTCTGCCCATACAATCCAGTATACCGGGCACAGGCCCAGGTAAACCACCCCTTATTTTTCTTAATTTTAAGATAACAGACAGACTTCAAAACATCTACGAGAGGCAGAAGCTGATTACTTTGGACTGGGGGGGTGGAGATTCAGGAATTTGAGCCAATAATTTATGTGTCCAGTGGCCACAAGCTGTGTTTGGGGAATTACCACATAAATGAAATTAGAATTGGTAACTTACTGTTGGTTTATAACAGCGTGCAAGTCTTTAAGTTGTATCTGTTACTACTTTTATTATTCATCCATCCCCAGGATCCCAGGATGAGCAATTAGCGCTCAAGGTAGATCCAAGCTCAGAACCAAGGCAGGTTTCAGGTGAAGAGATTAGTGAATTGGAAGCAGAGTTCATCACTGAAGACTTCTTGAAGAAAGAAAGCCACAAAAATATTCGGCGCTTTCTAGGAAATCATTCGTATCAACGGAGAAGGGGCAGATCCCTGAAGAAACTATATATAGACTAAGTGGACTTTTTCAGATTAAAGGGATTGCTTCAGCAAAATGAGCTGCAGGACCAAGGAACTGAACACCTCTAGGATATATTGGAATGGAACAGCGGATCTAGCAGATAGAAATAGATGTAGGAGGCACATTCAAGGAGGCTGCCCAACCAATGCAAAAGCTCCATGAATAAGGGAAGTGAAGAAGTAATCTCAAGTGCAGATTCATCATTTAACATCACCATGAAGCAATTCGGATTAGGCTGCTGGGCCAGTTGAGTGAGAATCAGATAATGTTAGAGTGCCCTGACTGAGTACAATGTTACCAACATGCAAGAGTGGCGATTTCCCTAGTTCAGTGCCCTAAGGTACACGTTCAAACCACGGAGCTGATCTTTAGGATCAGGTGAGTGAGTTATGAGGAAAGATTGGAGAAACTAGGACTGATTAATCTAGAAAGGAAAATGGACATTGATGAGATTGTGAAAGGCAGCACTGATGTTAATCCCGGGCATTACTTCAAGGTATGGCGAGCCTCCCAATCTTGTATCAGTCTTGTGATCTTGGTACCTGTTGTTGGTGTGGGAGGTGTTGAGGATTGATTGGCAAGACGGTGTACATTTTTTGTACCATCAAACAGTGTTAGAAGACAATAAGCGGGCTTCTCTGATTTGCCGTTATTTCCAACGAAAGTGTGCTGTAGTGGGGTGGAGCCTCGGTCCACCCGTCTAACTGCCCCGCCACATTTTCGGGAGCCTGCCTAATTTGAAATTTGAATATCCTTTTGTTATTTATTCCTTCATTGGATGTGAGCGTCGCTGGCAAGGCCAACATTTATTGTCCATCCCTAATTGCCCTAGAGAAGGTGGTGGTGAGCTGCCTTCTTGAACCGCTGCAGTCTGTGTGGTGAAGGTACTTCGACAGTGCTGTTAGGTAGGGAGTTTCAGGATTTTGACCCAGAGATGATGAAGGAATGGTGATATATTACCATGTCAGGATGATGTGCGATTTGGAGGGGATCTTGGAGGTGGTGGTGTTCCCATGCGTCTGTTGCCCTTGTCCTTCGAGGCTGCGGGTTTGGTAGGTGCTGTCGTAGAAACCTTGGCAAGTTGCTGCAGTGCATCTTGTAGATGGTACACACTGCAGCCATGGTATGCCGGTGGTGGAGGGAGTTAATGCTTAAGGCGCTGAATGGGGTGCCAAGCAAGCGCGTTCGATGTGAAGGGATATTTACTAGTCCTAGCTCCTTTAGGGCTAGCCTGGATCAGGCGTATTTCTCAGATGTTCACTTTCAACTAAAGTTTGAGGTAGCCGAATCCTAAAGATGCTTAATTGGGTCTAAAGGTCCAGGTTATCTCTCCCTAAAGGAAAGGAACAACCCAAGAATGTCACCATCCTCCAGATAGCACTTTTAATAAGTTTAGCTAGACTGTAACCTTCCGGATATTATGAGGGTCTGGAAAACTCCATCAGAATTCTGCAACTCCTCACCAAAGAGTGTACAGAGATTGAGTTTGCGAGTTTTTGATACAGAAGTCTTATGTGAGACAATTCTAAAAATATATAGATTTATTAAAGAACCGACATGCAATTTACAGTTGGTGAATCAGTCAATCGCAACATTAACTGTTCTAAAAAGAGAAAAAATGCTATCTTATTATTAACAGAGAATCTTACTTTTAAATCTTAACTTCGCTACAGTATTACAGTTCTTAAAGTTCTTATACAGGATATCCACCAATATCAAATACCTTTGATCCCCAAGGTACAAAGAGTGGTAGACTACAGAGCCGCCTCTGAAGCCTAGAATTGCTTTGCCCGATTAAAGCCAGTCTGTTATCCCTTTTGAGAGTTCAATATTTATACCCTTTTCCAGTGGTATTTCCTTTAAGATTTTCTGCTGATGCAACCTAATTATCTCTAGTCATTTTTCTGCTGACCTCTGCAACTCTTACTGTCACCTCAGCCAGACTTGTGTCTCATCTCTAGGTGTTCTAAGTTTACCATATAAAAACGGTGTGATGGCAGGCAGGTGTTCCTTACTTTATGTCATCTTTACGAGGGCAGATGTTCCTTATCTTATGTGCTTCTTTACGAATAATAAATTAGAACATCTTATCCAGGGTGAACCATCGTTTCATCCCCAAAAGTTCAGCTTGTCGGAGCCCTTCACCTTCTGTTTCAATAAGGTTATTTATTCAGGGTCAACAACTGTCTTATCTCAATAGCCAGAGTGCTTTCACAGCTATTTCATAGTTAGGTTTCTAAATTTCCAAACCCAGTTTGTCATGTTTTAATAAGGCCAGAATACTTTCATTTGATGGTGTATTTTTCTGAATAGGTTATATGGCTTATTCCTTCACAGATGGCGTCAAGCTTCTTGAGTGTTGTTGGACCTGTACTCACCCAGGCAAGTGGAGAGTATTCCATCACACTCCTGACATCGCTTGTAGGTTGTGGAAAGGCTTTGGGGAGTCAGGACGTGAGTCACTCATTACTCAACATCTGATCTGCTCTTGTAGCCACAGTATTTATATAGCTGCTCCAGTTAAGTTTCTGGTCAATGGTAACCCCCAGGATGTTGATGGTAGGGATTCAATGATGATAATACCATTGAATGTAAGGAGTGGCTAGACTCTCTCTTGTTGGAGATGGTCATTGCCTGACACTTGTGTGGCGCGAACGTTACTTGCTACTTATCAGCCCAAGCCTGGATTTGTCCAGGTCTTGCTGAATGCTGTAAGGACTGCTTCATTATCTGAGGAATTATGAATGGAACTGAACACTGTGCAATCATTAGTTAACAACCCCACTTCTGATCTTGTCATGGAGGGATAGTCATTGATGAAGCAGCTGCAGATGGTTGAGCCTAGGACACTGCCCTGAGGAACTCCTGCAGTGATGCCCTGGGGCTGAGATGATTGGCTTCCAACAAACAGAACCATCTTCCTTTGTGCTAGGTATGACTCCAGCCAGTGGATTCCCATTGACTTCAGTTTTACTAGGGCTCCTTGGTGCCACACTCGGTCAAAAGCTGCCTTGATGTCAAGGGCAGTCACTCTCACCTCACCTCTGGAATTGAGCGCTTTTGTCCATGTTTGGAACAAGGTTGTAATGAGGTCTGGAGCTGAGTGGTTCTGCCGGAACCAGGTTATTGGTGAATAAGTGCCGCTTGATAGCACCGTCAAAGACCAATGCTTCCTGTAAGCTGCGTTTTGTTCTCTGCGGCTTGTTTCTTTTACTGCGCGGTCCCTTTAAATTTCTGCTCATGTGCGGCAAAGTTCCCTGTAAGCTGCGTGGCCACGTAGCACTTCAGGGAACCCACGCAGCCAGATTTCCAGCTTTTAAGTGTAAAAACCGTGCATGGGCCATGTATTTTGAATGGGCTGTGCAGCCCTTAAAGGGGCCGCACAGGACCAAAAATATTACCGGGAACATTGGTGCGTGGTACTTACCATGGAAAAGCCAGTGAGTGGCCTGCACGGGACCTTTCCCATTGCTGCACGGGCTTAGAGGGAACATTGTCGATGACACCTTCCATCAGTTTGCAGATGAATGAGAGTAGGCTGATGGGGTGGTACTTGGCTGGTTTGTGACTGCGACAAAGGTAACCTAACCCTCCTCGTCCTTCTCATCTTGTCTGCAGCCTTTGACATGGTTGACCATTCCATCCTCCTCCAGCGCCTCCCCACCACCATCTGGCTGGGTGGGACTGCACTCACCTGGTACCATTCTTATCTATATACTCGTAGCTAGACAATCCCCTGCAATGGCTTCTGTTCCCACTCCTGCATCGTTACCTCTGGTGTCCCCCAAGGATCCATCCTTGGCCCCCTCCTATTTCTCATCTACATGCTGCCCCTTGGTGATATCATCTGTAAATGCAACGCCAGTTTCCACATGTATGCTGATGACACCCATCTCTACCTCACTACCTCTTCTCTTAAACCTTCCACGGTCTCTAAATTGTCAGACTCCCGTACTGGACGAGCAGAAATTTTCTCCAATTAAATATTAGGAAGATTGAAGCCATTGGTTTTGGTCCCCACCAAAACTCCGTTCCCTAGCCACTGACTCCATCCCTCTCCCTAACATCTGTCTGAGGCTGAACCAGACAGTTCGCAACCTTGGTGTCATATTTGACCCTGTAATAAACTTCCCAGCACACATCTGCGGCATAACTAAGACTGCCTATTTCCACCCCTGTAACATCGCCCGTCTCCGCCCCACCTCAGCTCATCCACTGCTGAAACAGTCATCCATGCCTTTGTTACCTCTAGACTCGACTATTCCAATGCACTCCTGGCTGGTGAGAAATCAAAACAGCTGGCCTCCCATGTTCTACCTTACATAAACTTGAGATCATCTATAACTCGGCTGCCGATGTCCTAACTCATACCAAGTCCCATCACCCCTGAGCTCGCTGACCTACATTGGCTCCTGGTTAAGCAACGCCTCCATCTCAAAATTCTCATCCTTGTTTTCAAATCCCTCAATGGCCTTGCCCCTCCCTATCTCTGTAATTTCCTTCAGCCCCACAACTCCCCAAGATATCTGCCCTCTTGAGCATCCCTAATTATAATCGCTCCACCACTGGTGGCCGTGCCTTCAGTTGCCTAGGCCCTAAGCTCTGGACTTCCCTCCCTGAACCTCTCTGCCTCTCTCTCCTCCTTAAAATCTACCTCTTTGACCGAGCTTTTGGTCATCTACCCTAATTTCTCGGTGTGGCTCGGTGTCAAATTTTGTTTGATAACGCTCCTGTAAAGCGTCTTGGGACGTTTTACTATGTTAAAGGCGCTATATAAATACAAGTTGTTGTTGTTTGGATTTGACCTGCTTTTTGTGGACAGAACATACCTAGGCAATTTTCCACTTTGTCAGGTAGATGCCAGTGTTGTAGATGTACTGGAACAGCTTGGCTAGAGGCACGGCTAGTTCTGGAGCACGAGTCTTCAGCGCAACAGCCGGGATGTTGTCAGGGCCCATAGCCTTTGCTGTATCCAGTGCGCTCAGCCGTTTCTTCATATCACGTGGAGTGAATAGAATTGGCTGAAGACTGGCATCTGTGATGGTGGGGACATCAGGAGGAGGCCGATATGGATCATCCACTTGGCACTTCTGGCTGCGAACCCTTCAGCCTTGTATTTCACATGCTGGGGTCTGCCATCATTGAGGGTGGCAATGTTCATAGAGCCTCCTCCTCCTGTTAGTTGTTTAATGTCCATCACCATTCACGACTGGATGCAACAGGACGGCAGAGCTTTGATCTGATCCGTTGCTTGTGGGATCGCTTAACCCTGTCTAAAGCATGCTGCTTCTGCTATTTAGCATGCATGTCATCCTGTGTTGTAGCTTAACCAGGTTGGCACCTCATTTTATGTACTTCAGATTTATTTAATTAACTCAATTCAAATTTACACACTGCCATGGTGGGATTTGAACTCACATCTCCGGATTATTAATAGTCATAGGGCCAGAAATTCAGTAGGCTTTGCGCCCAGTTTTCGCCCAAAGAGGGCTTTTGCGCCACTAGAGGAGCTTGCGCTGATATTCAGCGCTGCGTTAATGGCGGCGGTAGCCGGTAGCGCTGCGCCGACACCGATGACGTCATCGGTGTGCACAGTGCCCCGGTTCCGCCCCGCTACTGGCCCGACCCCCATATTTAGTTGCAGCCGCCTCTTCCGCAGTGGCCGCAAACAACGTTCAGCAACCGGGGCCGTCCTGCAGCCTTATTGGGGCAAGTTAAGGCGGAGGTGCGGCCGGCCGCTTTTTTGGCGGCCGCCTGCCCGCACCTCCTTCCCCGGCCTCCTCCACCCACCCCCCGCGGCATTGCCGGCTGCTTTCCGGGAGCCCGGCACTTCTCCGTGGTGCCGGGCTCATTTGCTGGCACTAGCGAGCGGCGATCTCGGAGTTGCAGGCACCTCCCCCTTAAGAGAAGGAGGAAGGCCTGCAGTACTGCAGCCTGCCGCTCCGCAGCGGGTGGCGCTGCAGCACCTAGCGCGCCGAAATTCAGTTTCAGCGCCCCAAGCGGGGGCGGCCACACCCTTGAATTGCGGCCGGCTTCGACTTGAGGCGCTGAAACTGAATTTCCGGCGGGCGCACGTGGCTCCGCGCGCAGCGGTAACTTTTGGGCGCAAGCCAGCTGGCGGGCCCAAAGTGAATTTCTAGCCCATAGAGTCATAGAGTAATACAGCACAGAAAGAGGCCCTTCAGCCCATCGCGTCCGCGCCGGCCATCAAGCCCTGTCTAATCTAATCCCATTTTCCAGTATTTGGTCCGTAGCCTTGTATACTATGGCATTTCAAGTGCTCATCCAAATGCTTCTTGAATGATGTGAGGGTTCCTGCCTCTACCACCCTTTCAGGCAGTGAGTTCCAGATTCCAACCACCCTCTGGGTGAAAAAGTTCTTCCTCAAATCCCCTCTAAACCTCCTGCCCCTTACCTTGAATCTATGCCCCCTTGTTATTGACCCCTCTACTAAGGGAAAAAGTTCCTTTCTATCTACCCTATCTATGCCCCTCATAATTTTGTACACCTCAATCAGGTCCCCCCTCAGCCTTCTCTGCTCCAAGGAAAACAACCCCAGCCTGTCCAGTCTTTCTTCATAGCTGAAGCACTCCAGCCCAGGTAACATCCTGGTGAATCTCCTCTGCACCCTCTCCAAAGCAATCACATCCTTCCTATAGTGTGGCGACCAGAACTGCACACAGTATTCCAGCTGTGGCCTAACCAGCGTTTTGTACAGCTCCATCATAACCTCCCTGCTCTTATATTCTATGCCTCGGCTAATGAAGGCAAGTATCCCATATGCCTTTTTCACCACCTTATCCACCTGTTCTGCTGCCTTCAGGGATCTATGCACTGTAATGGTATCAGCAAATAGTGATGTTATTTGCCTGTTTGATTATCATGTCTTACCAGCATAGTTGCCTGATTGATTGCTTGTGCCTGACCAGCAGAGGGCATGTGACCGAGACAAGCAAGGCAGTTGAGTTTAGTTTCAGCTTCGTTCTAGATGCATCACTAGCATGATGTCTCCTGTAAATGCTGTTAAAAGAGTTGAACAAGCTTTAGATTAAAAGACATTCTCTTTCATAAATGTCTCGTCATTGAACCCACAAAGAAATCAATACATGGTGTCAGAAGTGATTGAAAGAGATGAAGAGAAAAAATCTGAAGTTAAATCAGCTCTCCACAAATTAGCAAGCCAAAAGAGAACATCGTTGCTTACCATTGGAGAATAGCTAACGAAGTGAAAAAATGGAAGGTTTACACCCACCGGTGACGCTTCAGTTGACAGGTAATGTGGCTGAAAATTGGAGGAGGTTCAAACAACGTTTGGGGTTGTATTTATCAGCAATCGGAGCTGACGAGAAAGGTGATAAAATGAAAGCGTCACTGTTCTTACATGTCGTGGGTGATGAAGCGCTGGAGGTGTATAATAACTTCACATTCGCTGCTGATGGAGACAAAATGAAGCTAGATAAAATAATGGAACAGTTTGAGGCCTACTGCATACCTAAACGTAATGTGATGTTTGAGAGGCACAGATTTTTCACATGTGTACAGAAAACGGGTGAGACTATTGATCAGTATGTGACTGAACTGAGAAACAGAAGCAAATCGTGTGAATTTGGGGGACTGACAGACTCGCTGATAAAAGATAGACTGGTGTGTGGTATTCCGGATAATGGTCTAAGGGAAAGACTGCTAAGAGAGCAAGATCTAGACCTGGGAAAAGCCATAGCACTGGTTGGGCTACAGAGACTGTGAAGTCGCAAGCAAAGGAGCTGTTCAGTGACAATAGCTGCAACGTGGATGCAGTGAGAAAGAACGGATACAAACCGTTTAACAAAACGAGCGCCAATGTGAAAAAAGAGGCGTGGCCAGTGAACGAAAATGAAAGGGACAATCAAAAGACATGTAGTCGATGCGGTACACAGCATCCACCAAGAAAGTGTCCAGCATATGGTAAAACATGCAATAGTTGCAACAAAAACAACCATTATGCCCGTTGCTGCAAGAACCAAGCGCGACAAAGCAAGGTCCATGCAGTAGATGAAAGCGAGATAGAGGAGTTCAATGTAGATGTTGTGTCTGAAAACAAAGAAGAAAAAAGAGACTGAATGTTGACACTAAAAGTGAATGACATACACATTCCATTGGATACTGGAGCACAAGTTAATGTGATATCAGAGACTGATTTTAAGAAAATTAGACCCAGACCAAAGATACATGGAATAAAAGTGAAAGTGACAGGATACACAGGTACTGATATACCAGTGAAAGGAAGATGCATTGTCAAAGTAACACACAAGGACAGAGAGCACACGCTAGCATTAATCGTGGTGCCAAAGGATGTGCAAGCCATACTTGTTTTAAAAGCCTGTGAGAGACTGAACCTGGTAAAGAGAGTCCTCGTTGTGGAAAGCGAAGGAGAGACAGTCTATGATGAACTGAATGTTGCGTACACACCGGGTAAGCTGATGTATACAGCAGACACGTTGTCCAGAGCTGTTGACCCAGGAGAGCCCGCAAACACAGTGAAAAGACGGATGTACAAGGCAAAAGACAGTGGAACTGACTTCTACCAAAGCATGCTTGTATACCGCACAACGCCGCTCGAGTGTGGTATGTCACCAGCCCAACTCCTGATGGGACGTCGGCTAAGGTCAAACCTACCCATCCCGGAGAACCTCCTGAAAACAAAAGAGGGGGAGAAAGTGAGGAAGTTCAAAGAACAACAGAAAGAAAAGCAAAGGTACTACTATGACAGAGGAACACAAGACCTACCTGAACTCCACACTGGTGACCAAGTAAGGTTCAAAGACAAAACAAACACATGGACTCAGAAGGGAACTGTCCTGAGTGAAGTTCAACCAAGATCATACACCATTCAGACAGATGAGGGTGCTGTTCTGAGAAGAAATCGTCGAGATCTTCTCATGGGACCAGCCACAGCAGGTCAAGAGACTGGTACTGTTGAACAACCTGATCACACAGCTGAAAACACATCATCTGAGGCAACAACTCAGATTCAAGGACAATCAATCAGAAAATCCTCAAGACACGTGAAGCCTCCTGAGAGACTCATTGAGCAAATTTAAGGACTATTGTTATAGAAGGAAGTAATGTTATCTTATTCTTTCTTCAAGTTCTAGTGTATTGACATATTTCACGGGAACACACAAAGCAAGGTTAAAAAACCTTGATCATGATAATGATAATGTAAGTTCATTAAGTGTTACAGTTAAAATGCAGATTAATACAAAGAAAACATGTTGTTAGTTAAAAGTAAAATACTTTTGTTTTAAGATAAGGAGATGTAATGATATCAGCAAACAGTGATGTTATTTGCCTGTTTGATTATCATGTCTTACCAGCATAGTTGCCTGATTGATTGCTTGTGCCTGACCAGCAGAGGGCATGTGACCGAGACAAGCAAGGCAGTTGAGTTTAGTTTCAGTTTCGTTCTAGATGCATCACTAGCATCGTGTCTCCTGAAAAGCTGTATAAAGAGTTGAACAGACTTTAGATTAAAACTCATTCTCTTTCATAAATGTCTCGTCATTGAACCCACAAAGAAATCAATACATGCACATGCACACCAAGGTCCCTCTGATCCTCTGTCTTTCCTAGGGTCTTACCATTCATTGTGTATTCCCTTGCCTTGTTAGTCCCTCCAAAATGCATCACCTCACACTTTTCAGGGTTAAATTCCATTTGCCACTGTTCCGCCCATCTGACCAACCCATCTATATCGTCCTGCAGACTGAGGCTACCCACCTCGCTATTTACCACCCCACCAATTTTCGTGTCATCTGCGAACTTACTGATCATACCTTTTACATTCACATCCAAATCATTAATGTAGACCACAAACAGCAAGGGACCCAGCACCGATCCTTGCGGTACCCCGCTGGATACAGGCTTCCAGTCACAAAAACAACCTTCGACCATCACCCTCTGCCTTCTGCCACTAAGCCAGTTTTGGATCCAATGTGCCAAGTTATCCAGCCTCTGTTACTAGTCCAGTAACATAACCACTATGCTACTGTACCTGCAGCTTCCAGGCAGCAAGAGACCTCGAGGCTCTCAGAATACTGGCGGCAAAATCTATCGATGGAGAGCGTGCATTGTTCCCCCTGTAATCAATTGCACTCACTGAGGTGGGCCGTGACTCATTTCCAGCGTTGCTAACACGGCAATGATGAAGTTGACACCATACCTCGAGGGTGAAATTGATCAATGGTATTAACGCGAAGCGGAATGACAGCTTCCGGCCCGATTTTCGGTTCCACTTCAGCAGCGTTATATGGGCTGTTGATTTGCTATTAGCCCATTTTGCGCTACTAGCATTGACCAGTTTCATCCTCTCTCCTTTGTTGGACATCCTGGAGTGATGTATGATGAACATCTTGTGGAGTTAAAGGTTAACAGTCAAATTTCTTTGTATCTTGGATTGACAGGCTTTCTGATATAAACAGGATGACTTTGAAGTGTCGTAAAATGAATGCATTGGTTGTTTTCTGAGATGTAAAGTGCTTGTGTAAGGGAATAAGTGTCAGTACAGGAAACTTTGGTTTATCCGGAGGTTAACTGTCCGGAATGCTCGATCCACCGGCAAAATTCAGGAGTCGGTTCAGTAAGTTTTTTTTCTTTTCGTTGCTTTTTTTTCATCAGTCAGGCTCTGCAAGGTCTAGCTAAAGCTGTTGCTTAGCTACAGAGACGCTTACAAGCTACAGCTGACTGTTTAGAATCTGTTGCTAAGCAACAGGGTTTGTTGCTAGATACGGAGCTCAAAAGCTCCGTATGTTTTAACATTAGCGCTGGTTTGTCCGGCAGTTTTGATGGGACGGCAACAGCTCGGTCCCGTCGGTGCCGGATATCACAAAGTTTCCTGTAATGACATCACCCATGAGTGGTTAATGTTTAGTTTTAAGATAATAAAATGTAACTTTAGTTTTAGGATAATAAACATGGGTAGGAGGAATCCATTAGCTACAGGTAGCAGTTAGTATAGCTTTTACTTCAAAGATATTAGCAACCGTTACCGTCAGGAAGTCTTGTTTAAGGGAAGTGGTTCTGAAGTAAACAACTGGAAACTGTTTACATGAATAGTCTGTTTTCAAAGGATTTGGGAATAGATACATCACACAGTCTTATCTATGACATTTTCCTTTGATGTAGTCAAAATACGGTGTTTAACGGATCATGATTTTCAACATTATCTCAGGGAGTGCTCGAAAGATGCAGAAACTGAAAAAAGCCACTCTTTATATGGTTAAGGCTTTTTACTGTGTATCAATAAAGTCTGCTCTGTATACTCCACCATGAAGTCTCGTGGTTACTCAAAACCTGCTGTTGTGAATGAGAGGAGAAAGGAGGTTGACTGCTCACACCATTATTTGGAATATTTTCCATATTACCCATATTTGGATGGGCATATCTACTATCCCATGTCACTTCCTGTGGAATGTCCTGGAATTGGCCGAAATTAGCAGGAAGCAGTGTAATTTCTCCAACTGTTGAGAACTCATTTATCATCACTGAGATCAAACAAAATTATGAATAATCATTTGATGGCCCATATTTGGAGCAAGTGTTCTCAACTCACAAGTACATGAATTCACATTTTTTAAACTGATGTGTAGAATAAATATGAAAATTTTCTGTTGGTCACAAATCCCCTATCGCTGAACACCTGTTACATTCGGTATCATTAAACAGGTAATAAAACTAGATTGTTTAGTCTCGTTTTGAAAGAAATGAGCTGCTTGGATTGATTGCCTTGGATAATTATGGTCTATCAAGGAATTGGATATGTTGTAACAGGGACATGTACTTCAATTATTTATTGTCCATAAGCATTCAATCTCTCTTCTGAAACATTTACTGTATGTCAGAATGTCGTAAAGCATTGATCTAGTTAGGCCTGCTTGGGACTATATAGAAGTCTGTCAATCCATCTGATTGATTCAAACATTTCAAATGCATTTTAAGCATGCAAAATCCCCAGTCCGTTATATTTCAAGTGGCCCAGTGCACCTCATTATATTACGGGCCGTATATTCCGATGCCTACGGGTGTGTACGAGCTGTGTACACACCCGTAGGGACATCGGAAATGCCGGTTTCAGGCATGCCAAGCGCATGCGCTGAAAACCGGCATTTCTGATCTATCAAGAAGGGCCTCTGCGGGAGGATAGTTCCGCTTTCTGGAGAACCTCCGCCCACAGAAAACCCTTAGAAATCTTACACCTGGTAAAAGCAGGTGTAAGGCCTGCTTTTACCAGCATAAGATTTGAAAAAGGTTTAAAATTTTTTTTCACTCATTTATCATTTAAAAATACTTTTAAAAAAGGTGCATTTATTTTTAGCCCTGTAAAACAACCTTCATTATTTTTTCAAAAAATTAAATTTTTGTTTAAAATATTTAATTTATTGTAATTTCAACTAATTTTAAAAATGTGATTTAAAAAAAAAATTATTTAATGTTTTACAGTGTTTTTGGGGTGATGTCCATTCATATATTTGACAGGTCCATCTGTCAAGTGTATGAAGGGTGATTCCCTTCTTTGATTGGCTCCCCATGGGCCATGTGATCCCAGGGACACTTGCAAACCACATCTGGGATACGTGGGCCCTGCGCATTTCAAGTTGGAGAGGCCCAGGAGCGGAAGTGTCCGGACCTCGGGAGTCCTCGGGTAAGTCCGCAGATTTTTTCCAGATCGGAGACCTCCGCACACAAGAAGCCTTCGATCGGAAAATACGGCCCTACATTCCTACCAATGTAATGGTGGAGCTATCAGTCATGTACGCAGTCAATGGGCTGGATTTTGTCAATGGGGATCTTTTGGAGGCGGGACTCCCACTTTTTGGGTTGTAGTCCCGCCTCCATCGATTTGTGGCCAAGCCACACTATTTTCCCTTGATTGGCCTTGTTAAGCCCACCCAGCGAGCTCAGCAGGCCAATTAAGGGACACCTCGTTACTGGTGACGTCAGCGATTGACATTTCATCTGTCAAGAGCTTTTGACAGATGAAAAATCAGCGTTTGACAGCTCTGTGAAGCGGTCAAACACTGACAATCTGTCTTCTAACTTGAGTCCTTCTACTCAGACTCAGTTAGAGATCTCTCCAGACCAGAAAGCAGAGGCTGCAGCTTTTGACAGTTCAGCGGCCATTCTGCTTTCTGTGCCGGTGAGCTCAGGGACTCCCGAGAACTGAAGGAAGGAAGGAAGCCTGCAGGAGAAAGTAAAGGTAAGTAAAACTTATTAAAACACTTTACACTCACCTCACACACTTACCTCTGCACACATGCACTCATCACTCACCTGCACAATGGACATCTCGACCCCTCCCACCCCTGCAGACTAACTTGGCGTGGTTCGGAGCCGTCGGGAAGCCCACACTTCAGGGCTAAAAATAGGGATTAGGCAAAAAACTGCCTGTTAACTACCTGTTAACAGGCAGTTAATTGGCACTAATCCCCTTCCTGCCTCGGGGAGGCGGCTCCCAGCACAGGTCGGGTACCCGCCTCCTGGGACATTGGCACGGAGGCGGGTTGGGGGCAGGATGGGTTTCTGCCCCCCGATTTTGCAATTTTCCCACCACTCCCGCCTCCAAACCCGCCTCCTCGGGGCTTGGAAAATCGAGCCCAATGAGTCCCAGGACCTTAGGAAAGCTAGACGAGCTACACAATAATTAATTTGTGTTTGCTTTTTCTATTCCTTCATGTAATGACCTTCTCTATTGATTAATTCACTAGTAACCTGACTTATAAAATTAGACACAGTGAACTGACTGATACCACTGACATAACTAATAGGACTCTGAAAAGGACACAGCAGCATATAGAATTAAGTGTTAGAGTAACTTGGCAGGATAGTGCGTAGGGGTGATTAACTCTTTGAATTGCATATTAATTCCTGCAGATATCCATGATTGTTTGCTTATCAAAGCTGTAGCATTGATCATGGTGTAGACTGAAAAGTTCATAACAATGGATAGTTCCTCCTGCTCCACCTCCTCCTTTGATTCACAGATGAAAACATGTCAGACACAGTCTTCCAGGTAGTGAATGGAGAGGCCACACAGTATTGACAGCTTTCCAGAATATAAACTAGTGCACTATTCTCTGCCATAGAATCAATGATAATATTATTAAAACATTTTCTGGCAGAACAATGATTGTACCATAGAATCATAGAATGGTTACAGCACAGAAGGAGGCCATTCAGCCCATCGAGCCCATGCCTGCTCTCTGCAAGAGCACTTCAGCTAGTCCCACTCCTCCGCCCTTTCCCTGTAGACCTGCAATTTTTTTCCTTCAGGTACTTATCCAATTCCCTTTTGAAAGCCACGATTGAGTCTGCCTCCACCATCCTTTCAGGCACTGCATTCCAGATCCGAACCACTCGCTGCGTAAAAAAGTTTTTCCTCATGTCGCCTTTGGTTCTCCTGCCAATCATCTTAAATCTGTGTCCTCTGGCTCTCAACCCTTCTGCCAATGGGAACAGTTTCTCTCTATCTACTCTGTCTAGCTTTTGAACACCTCTATCAAATCTCCTCTCAACCTTCTCTGCACTAAGGAGAACAACCTCAGCTTCTCCAGTCTATCCACATAACTGAAGTCTCTCATCCCTGGAACCATTCTGGTAAATCTTTTCTGCACCCTCTCTAAGGCCTTCACATCCTTCCTAAAGTGCGGAGCCTAAAATTGGACACAATACTCCAGTTGAGGCCGAACCAGTGTTTTATAAAGGTTCATCATAAATTCCTTGCTTTTGTACTCTATGGGGGCAATTTTGCCAGCCCTGGGGAGATGGGTATGGAGGCGGGACTGCCGGGAAAATGGCAGAATTTGGGGGCGGGTGGGAAAATGGCAGAATTTGGGGGCGGGTGCCCAACCCGACCCCAACCCACCTCTGTGCCATCTTGCCAGGAGGCGGGAACCCGTCCCGTGCCGGGTCCTGTCTCCTTGGAGGCGGGAAGGGATTACAGACACTTAACTGCCTGTTAACAGGTAGTTAACAGGCAGTTAAGAGGATTATCCCCATTTTGAGCCCTGATGTGCGGGCTTCCCGAAGGCTCCGAAATCCGCCAGGGTCACTGAGATGAGTAGGGGGTCGGAGGGGTCCAAAAGTGTGCTGTGGAGGTGAGTGATGGGTGCAAGTGTGGAGAGATGAGTATCTGAGGTAAGTGCAAAATGTTAGAAAAAGTGTACTTACCTTTGTTTCTTCCTGCAGGCTTCAATCAGTGGGGATGTGGAGAGTCTCACACCTCAGTGGTAGAGATGACAGATGGCCGTTGCATTCTCCAATGCAACAACCATCTCATTTTTACAAAAGAAAGAGGTTTGATGAGGTTTTGAATTCAAGAATTCATCAAACTACAGAGAATGTCAGTGTTTGACAGCTTCACAGAGCTGTCAAACTATGACAATTCAGCTGTCAAAACTTTTTGACAGATGAAACGTCATACGCTGACGTTCTCTGTAACTGGCTTCCCCTTAATTGGCCTGCGAAGCCTGCTGGGCAGGCTTAACAAGGTCAATCAAGGGAAAATAGCGTGGGTTGGCCAGAAGTTGATGGAGGCTGGACTGAATCCCGACAAGTGGGAGTCCCGCCTCCAAAATCTCCGCATTGGCAAAATCTAGGCCTATGACTATTTATGAAGCCCAGGATC
Organism: Somniosus microcephalus; assembly: GCF_052327205.1. Classification (NCBI taxonomy): domain Eukaryota; kingdom Metazoa; phylum Chordata; class Chondrichthyes; order Squaliformes; family Somniosidae; genus Somniosus; species Somniosus microcephalus. The sequence continues at coordinate 287,292,382 of NC_140991.1, forward strand.
CCGTATGCTTTTTTAACTGCTGTCTCAACCTGCCCTACCACCTTCAACGACCTTAGGTCTCTCTCTTCATGTACCATTTACTTTATATTGCCTCTCCTCGTTCTTCCTACCAAAATGTATCACTTCACACTTTTCTGCGCTAAATTTCATCTGCCATATGTCCGGCCATTCCACCAACCTGTCTATGTCCTCTTGAAGTCTATCACTAAACTCCTCACTGTTCACTATACTTCCAAGTTGCATGTCATCTGCAAATTTTGAAATTGTGCCCTGTACACCCAAGTCCAAGTCATTAATATATATCAAGAATAGCAGTGGTCCTAGTACCGACCCCTGGGGAACACCACTGTGTACCTTCCTCCAGTCCAATAAACAACTGTTCACCACTACTCTCTGTTTCCTGTCACTTTCATATCCATGCTGCCACTGTCCCTTTTATTCCATGTGCTTCAACTTTGCTGGCAAGCCTATTATGTGGCACTTTATCAAACGCCTTTTGGAAGTCCATGTACACTACATCAACCACATTGCCCTCATCAAACCTCTCTGTTATCTCATCAAAAAACTCAATCAAGTTAGTTGAATACGATTTGCCTTTAACAAATTTGTGCTGGCTTTTCTTAATTAGTCCACACTTATCCAAGTGATTGTTAATTTTGTCCCTGATTAATGTTTCTAAAAGCTTCCCCACTATCGAGGTTAAACTGACTGGTCTGTAGTTGCTGGGTTTATCCTCACACCCTTTTTTGAACAAGGGTGTAACATTTACAATTCTCCAGTCCTCTGGCACCACCACCGTATCCAAGGAGGATTGGAAGATTATGGCCAGTACCTCTGCAATTTCTACCTTTACTTCCCTGAGCATCCTAGGATGCATCCCATCTGGTCTTGGTGACTTACCTACTTTAAGTACAGCCAGCCTCTTCTTTATCAATTTTTATCCCATCCAGTATCTCAACTACCTCGTCTTTCACAATGTCTTTGGCAGCATCTTCTTCCTTGGCAAAGACAGATGAAAAGTACTCATTTAGTACCTCAGCCATGCCCTGTTCCTCCATGTGTAGGTCTCCATTTTGGTCCCTAATTAGCCCCACCACTCCTCTTACTACCCATTTACTATTTATTTGCCTATAGAAGACTTTTGGAATCACTTTTACGTTAGCTGCCAATCTATTCTCATACCTTCTCTTTGCCCCTCTTATTTCCCTTTTCACTTCCCCTCTGAACTTTCTACATTCAGCCTGGTTCTCACTTGTATTCTCAACCTGACATCTTTTTCTGCTTCATCTTACTCTCTATCTCTTTTGTCAGCCAGGTAGCTCTAGCTTTGATTGCCCTACCTTTTCCCCTCATGGGAATGTACCTCGACTGTACCCGAATTATTTCCTCTTTAAAGGCAACTCATTGTTCGATTACAGTTTTGCCTGCCAATCTTTGATTCCAATTTACCCGGACAAGATCCATTCTCAATCCACTGAAATTGGCCTTCCTCCAATTAAGTATTTTTACTCTAGATTGTTCCCTGTCCTTTTCCATAGCTAATATGAACCTTATTTTTTTTAAATTTGTTCATGGAATGTGGGCATCGCTGGCAAGGCCAGCATTTATTGCCCACCCCTAGTTGCCCTTGAGAAGGTGGTGGTGAGCCACCTTCTTGAACTGCTGCAGTCCGTGTGGTGAAGGTACTCCCACAGTGCTGTTAGGGAGGGAGTTCTAGGATTTTGACCCAGCAACAATGGTACTGTGATCACTGTTCCCTAAATGTTTCCCTACTGACACTTGCTCTACTTGATCCACCTCATTCCCCAGCAGCAGATCCAGCAATGCTTCCTTCCTCATTGGGCCGGAAACATACTGATCAAGAAAGTTCTCCTGATCACACTTCAAAAATTCTTTCCCCTCTCTGCGCTTTACACTATTATGATCCCAGTCTATATTAGGATAGTTGAAGTCCCCCTTATTACTACTCTATAGTTCTTGCACCTCTCTGTAATTTCCCTGCAAATTTGCTCCCCTATATCCTTCCCACTAGTTGGCGGCCTATAGAATACATCTATTCGTGTAATGGCACCTCTATTGTTTCTCAACTCTAACCAAATAGATTCTGTCCTTGACCCCTCCAGGACAGTCTCTTTCTCCAACACTGTAATACTCTCCTTAATCAATGCTACCACCCCATCTCCTTTCTTTCCTTCCCTATCGTTCCTGAACACCTTATATCCAGGAATATTTATTACCTAATTTTTTGAGCCAGGTCTCCGTTATCGCCATGACATCATATTCCCATGTGGCTATTTGCGCCTGCAGCTCACCACCTTATTTACCATGCTTCATGCATTTACACACATGCACTGTAAACCTATCTTAGATCTTCTTGTATTCTCTCTTAGTCTGACCTCACCTAATACTGTACTATTTCTTACTCTAGTGCTATCTGTCTCTCCCAATCCTTTGTGCACCTTGTTTCTCCTTTATAATGCTACATCCTGGTGCCCATCCTCCTGCCAAATTAGTTAAAACCCTCCCCAACAGCACTAGCAACCCTGCCCCCGTGAGGACATTGGTCCCAGCTCTGTTGAAGTAAAACCTGTCTGTCTGTACAGGTCCCACCTCCCCCATGTAAGGAGTGGTGTGTGTGTGGTCAGCTTCATCTCTGATTCCCTGAGCGGTTCAAATCGCTCCCACTCCTTTGGTTCTAGACGTTGGACTTATTTGGGGGTTGTAATGAACTTGCAACAGACACCTGGGTTGGTCAAAAGAATTGAGATCATTATTTTGAGACAGGAAAATATACAATACAATAAAACTTATACTCTAAAAGGGTGGGAAACACTCGGAATATGCGAGGGAGAATTACAATAGACAAAATCCCTTACCCTCCCAACCCCATTATCCGAACTAGGTTGAAATCCAGAGGACCAGGAAATGCTCACCAAACGACTTTCTTGACAGATTGCAGAGGTTCGCAATTTCAGGGTTCTCCTTAGTTGTGGCGGTTGGGGCCTGCTGTACCCCGGACGTGGTAGAAGACTGCACCTGCGTTGGGTCTTCAGTTTGGGTTTGTTCGCTGATGCGGTTAGCTGCGTAGTTTGGCTATATCGGGTAAGTACCCAATTTTCTTTGGTTAGGCTAAGTTCCAGGGTCTTTTGTGTCAAAATCTTACCCAGGGGTAAGTCAGACTAGCCTGTAGAGTGGAAACAAGTCTTTGATTTTCGAATTTTTGGTGGTTGGTTTCTTGTTGGTTGCGGTGGCCCAATATTACCTGCTTGGTGGTAATATTGGTAGTTGTTGGTTTCTTGAAGCCTTTGGTTGCCACGATCTCCGTTTCTTCTTCTTTCTTCAAGTCTCCGATTCTGATGATGAACTGTACTGAGCCGATCTGACCTCCCTGATGAACTTGATCTTACTGTCCTCTGCTCTGGCTGGCTGTTTCACTGAACAAGCAGGCTTCAATTATACTGGTTTGAGGCCTGGCTTATCTGACAGCCTAATCTCTGGTTTCTTTGTTAGCTTTTGGCGGGCTCGTTATTTTTAATGTGTTTTGAAACTTTAACGAGCTTCGGGGATGGCCCAGCTATTCTTAACGAGCTTCGGGGATGGTCCATCTATTCTTAATTGGCCTTCAACTGGTTTCGGGATTGCCTTGAAACCAGTTTAAAAATGTAAAACGTTTTGGAAATCTCTTTGGTTTTGAACTGCTGTTTGATTGTTGTTTCCTACTGGGCCATGTTCTCTTTTGTTTTGCTGTGGGCATGTACTGTTTTATTCATGTACTTTGGCTCTGTGAGTTTCGGCAGGAACAGGCTTTATTGTCTTTATGTAAAGGCTGAGGTGGCCCAGGACATTCCCAGATGGCCCAATACTCAAACTCGGGGGCCCATCCCACCTTCCTTTGTCCCAGCTTTTCGCAGGCCTGAACATGCCTTTTAAACCAGCCAAATCTTCCTGGGGTTTTGATTTTTAAATCCCTTTGGCCCAATATTTCCTTCAAACAGTCCAATATCACTTCTTTTCTTCCTTTGGGGGAACTTGTGTAATTTTGCGAGCCTTACACCCAGAACTGGTCCCAATGTCCCAGGAATCTAAAGCTCTCCCTCTTGAACCATCTCTCTAGCCACGCATTCATCTGCTCTATCCTGCTATTTCTATACTCACTAGCTCGTGGCACCGGGAGTAATCCGGAGATTGATACCTTTGAGGTCCTGCTTTTTAATCTCTTTCCTAGCTCCCTAAAATCTGCCTGCAGGATCTCATCCCTCTTTCTACCTATGTCATTGATACTGATATGGACCACGACCTGTGGCTGTTCATCCTCCCCCCTCAGAATGTTCTGCAGCCGCTCAGTGACATCCTTGACCCTGGCACCAGGGAGGCAACATACCATGCTGGAATTAAGTCTGCGGCCGCAGAAGCGCCTGTCTGTTCCCCTAACTATCAAATCTCCTATCACTATTGCTTTCTCGATCTTCCTCCTCCCCTCCAGTACAACTGAGCCACCCATGGTTCCGTGGACTTGGCTCTGGCTGTACTCCCCAGAGGGACCATCACCCTCACCAGTATTCAGTCCTGAATACTGGTTAGAAAGCGAGATGCACTCAGGGGACTCCTGCACTACCTGCCTGGTCCTCCTTGTCTGTCTGGCGGTCACTCATTCCCTCTCTGCCTGCACACTCTTACACAGCGAAGTGACCACCTCCTCAAATGTGCTATTCATGTAGCTTTCAGCCTCACGGATGCACCGCAGTGACGCCACCTGCTGCTCAAGCTCCAAAACCCGGAGCTTGAGCTTCTCCAGCTGACGACACTTCCTGCACATATGGTTGTCCAGGACACAGGAAGCTTCCTGGAGTTCCCACATGGCACAAGATGTGCATTCCATGGGACCGAGGTGCCTTGCCCTGCCTCTACTTAATAGACTATTAAGTAACTTAACAGAAATAAACTTAAGACTTAAAAAAAACATCACCAGCTACTCACCAATCAGCTCCTTCCCTTGTGCTGATGTCACTTACCTCGCTCCCTGACGCTTGCGCTCCCTCTGGGCTCTTGGGTCTACCTTTATCTGTGGCTGCTCCTCTCGCTCTCCCACAGGTCCGCTCTCGTGTCTATTAACTTAGAGACCTTGGGTTCTGTGGTTCCACTCCTCCTTTTCATTCAGATGTCTCAACTGCTTTCCTCCTCTCCACCGAATTCCTGCGCTCACTAATTCCTCCACTCTGCTTGCAATCCACTCCATTTGCATTCTCCCAGCTCTGTCTCCCGGCTCTGTCTCCTGGCTCTGTCTCCCAGCTCTGTCTCCCAGCTCTGCCTCCCAGCTCTGTCTCCAAGCTCTGTCTCCCAGCTCTGTCTCCCAGCTCTGTGCTCAAGCACAGTAGAAAGGTAAGAAGCTAGAAAATACAATTAGCACTATTAAAGGATAAACACTTAGTCCATATGATATTTAGTCTTTGATTTTAATGGCGGCATTAATTTGTTTACATATTGGCAGAGGAACATCATGCAAACATTTTAAGCTATTGTCAGGCTACAGTAAATTCAGATAAAGACATAATAAAATGCTGTTAATGAAGAGTGGATTGTATAAAATGACCCAGTTGATCTACAAAACTGCCTATATTCTGAAAATTAGTGAGAATGTCAAAGTCATAAATGACATCCTATGTGACTATGCCCATGGTAAACTATCTCTCCTCATCCTTCTCAACCTGTCTGCAGCCTTTGACATAGTTAACCATGCCATCCTCCTCCAACGCCTATCCTCCGTCATCCAGCAGGGTGAGATTGTCCTCACCTGGTTCCATTCCTATCTATCCAATCCAATCCAATGGTTTCTCTTTCCCTTCACACACCATCACCTCTGGAGTCCCCGAAGGATCTATCCTTGGCCCCCTCCTATTTCTCATCTACATGCTGCCCTTTGACGACATCATCCAAAAACACACGGTCAGGTTCCACAAGTACGCTGATGACACACAGCTCTACCTCACTACCATCTCTGTCGGCCCCTCCACTGTCTCCGATTTGTCACTCTGCTTGTCCGACATTGAGTGCTGAATGAGAAGATATTTCCTCCTGCTAAATATTGAGTAGACCGAAGCCATTGTTGGTCCCTGCCACAAACACTGTTCCCTAGCCACTGACTCTGACCCTCTCCCTGGCCACTGCCTGAGGCTGAACCAGATCATTTGCAACCATGGCATCCGATTTAACCCAGATCTGAGCTTTCGACCCCATAACTGCTCCATCACCAAGATCGCCTACTACCACCTCTGTAACATCACCTGACTTCGCCCCATGCCCCAGCTCATCTGCTGATGAAACCCTCATCCATTTGTTTGTTACCTCTAGACTTGACTATTCCAATGCTCTCCTGGCCAGCCTCCCATCGTCCACTCTCCATAAGCTTGTGCTCACCCAAAACTCTGCTTCCCGTATCCTGAGTCAGACCAAGTCCCTTTCACCCATCAGCCCTGAGCTCACTGACCTACATTGGCTCCCGGTCCAGCAACACCTCGAATTTAATATTCTCCTCCTTGTTTTCAAATCCTTCCATGGCCTTGCCCCTCCTTATCTCTGTAACCTACTCAAGCCGTACAATGTTCCCTCTAATTTTTTTTGGCACCGCGCGACCCCTTTAAGGGGCTGCGTGGGCCATTCAAAATACCATGCATGCGCACTTTTTGCACTGAAAAGCTGGCAAGCAGGCTGCGCGGGATCCATGGAGCGCTGCGCAGCCCCGCAGTAGCGCAGCTTAAAGGGAACATTGTCTACAGCCCTCCAAAATCTCCGTGCTCCTCCAATTCTGGCCTCTTGAGCATCCCTGATTTTAATCACTCCACTATTAGTGGCCATGCATTCGGCTGCCTAGGCCCTAAACTCTGGAATTCCCTCCCTAAACCTCTCCGCCTCTTTACCTCCCTCTCTTCCTTTAAGACGCTCCTTAAAACCGGCCCACCTGTCCTAATATCTCCTTAAATAAAAACAGAAAATGCTGGAGAAACTCAGCAGGTCAGGCAGCATCTGTGAAGAGAGAAACAGAGTTAACGTTTCAGGTCGATGACCTTTTGTCTGAACTGGAAAAAGTTAGAGATGAAACATGTTTTAAGCAAGTGCAGAGGCAGGGAAAGTGGGGGAGGAGGAAAGAACAAAAGGGTGGCAGGCAGGTGTAATTAAATGACAAAAGGGAGGCAAAAGGGGTCGGTAATGGGAACATACACCAGGAAAGGAGGTTCAAAGTTGTTGGGGAAGCAAAGAGCAGCAGTGCTCAATTCCTTTTTACATTTCAATTAACACCTCCGTTTCACTACGATTTACAAATGGATTCTCTGCAGGGGTCATGGCCCTGTGAGCAACTGCTGCTTTTGCATGGAACTCAGGGGCCTGATGAACCAGCATGCACTTTGTGCACAGGTTCCCGTCCTTCTTCGTGTTCACCTCTCATTTTGGGATTCACTGAGCACCTCAGGCACATTGTAGGCCTCAAGCCAGATGCTCATCGCACATGTTCAATCCTTCAGTATCTTGTCACCACTCTTTAGTTACAAGCCTAGACAGAAATTGTCTCGAGCTTATCTCAATACAATGTTGTAAGTTTCATCAATTACAGGTTGGAGTGTGAAATAATTCAACCTCAAACTGTGCTGCATGAATGGTTTTATTTACATATATGGCTGACGGCTCATTTTTAAATTTGTTATGATCGGATATTCAAAATCCCAGCAACTCTTTTCCAGGATATAAGGTTATGTTCTGTTCAAATCAGAGTCTGTTTGAAAATTGCAGAGAATGAACTGATTAGTGTGAAACGCTTGAAAGAAAATTTGTTTGAATTTGCAAAGAAACAGTTAAGATTAATTAGGCAGTGGTCAGGAATTCAGGGAAAACATTGTATTATTTGAAAGTTATTTACAAAGGGTTAGCTTTGAGTTAGAGTTGTATTCTTTTATTACTTTGTCTACTCGAGGTGTTAGGTGGAAGGATGTCTACTGTAAACTAAATTATATCAGTGTTATGAATTTCTTCATCTTTTGTAAAATAAATTTGCTTGATATGTGAAATGTCTCATGTGGTGCTGTACTGCTTTCAAAGATTGGAACGAGATCTTATGGAGGTAGAGAATCAGTCCAGCACCTAATAGCAATTACCAGAATGGTTTGCTTTTTGTTTCTTAAGGCATGTTGTTGAAAGCTTACGGAGTCTCAAGTCAAGGACAAGATACTCTCAAAGGTACCAGGAGTTGAAACTAAGGCCCCGATTTTCGGCTTGTGTGGGAAATGGTCGGGTTTCCCCGAATGTGGGATTTCTGACACACATAAAAAAGTGTCAGCCAGCTCCAAGCAATTTTCCCTCAATTGGCCAATTAATTCCCAGCATGTGGGAAGCCTTGCTAATTGTCCAATTCGAGTCAGAAATCCCCACAGTATGATGTCATCATTCGTGGTGCTTTCAAGGTCCATAGCAAGCACTGCATCCTCTGAAGGCTTCCAAATGAACCATACAGGATGGCAGAGGAGCCTGCAGCAGCTGTGGCCAGTGCCAGACCCCGAGCTGCCTTCAAATTTGATGAGGCTTCACTGCAGGCATTATTGGATGGAGTTAGGGCCCACAGGTAGGTCCTCTTCCCTAGGTCAGGGAGGAAGAGGCCTCCCACTGAGACCAATGCTGCATGGATGCAGGTGTCAGCAGATGCCAACTCGCTGGGAGTCACCAGAAGAACCTTGGCATTACATCTCTAACTCCTTCCTTTACTCCCCCACAGTACTATCCAGAGCCCCCGTCCTCACTGTGGAGGAGGAAGAGGCTGTGCAGCCAGACTCCTCAGAGGAAGCTCCAAGCTCTGAGGGCACAGCGTCAGCAGAAGTAAGCGCACCCAGCAACAGCGCAGACACTCACACCTCGGGGGGACCTTCGGGACATAGAGTAGTGTTGTCACCTGGTGTTTCACAGCTCACAAGTGAGCCTCAGCAGATTCTGGAGACAGGGACAGCAGTGGAGAGTCCTCATCGGAGGACGCAGGACACTGCCAGCTCAGCTCAGCTGCGCTGCATGTCGACCCTCTGCCTCTGGGTCCATCCGCAAGAGAAGAGGTGATGGATCTCCATGCACAGATGCAGAAGTCTCTGGCAGGTTTTGTCTCCAGGGTCGCTGCGAGTGTGGAGCGAATGGAGGAGTCCATAGCGACCATGAGCAGAGCCTATGTGGAGTCATTGGCGCATGAACGCATCACCATGGAAAGGTTGGCAACCTCCATGGAGGAGATAACTCGCCAGGGTACGGAAAACATGGTGAGTGCTCATAAGAGAATGACATCTCTTGAGGAGCGTTGGCCATCTGTTGAGCAGAGAAACCAGATCTTCATGGAAGTCCTTCTGAGTAGGACTGCCAGTGCAGAAATGGGTCCCCATGGCCCCCTAAAGCACAGCAAGGTGCTCTCAAGCCACTTCCAAACGCTGGCCCCTTCTGGCCTGTGCAGCTTCAGGTGAGTGAGCAGCAGCCTGGTGCTCCTGGTGCTCATCCTGCTGTTCCTGGTTCTGCTGCTGCCGCCTCTGCTGCTGGAGATCCTCTAATGGCAAGAAGGGAAGGAAAAAAAGGTGTCCCATGCTTCTCGCAGATGCCTCCGCTGAGGAAGCGCTGAGTGAGGGTGGCGAGAGGGGCTTCCCAGGAGATCGCATTGGAGAAGTGTGTAAGGCTCCAACCTTCCACAGCTGTGCCTTAGCCTTGAAGAAGTAGCCTCAAACCTGCAACAACAAGGTCCTTCAACATACAAGTGCTGTCCCTTTAAATCGCAGCTTTCCCTGACCTGCAGCTGACAGCAAGCAAGCCGGCAAGCTTCACGCCAGGTCTCATCAGCGGGGATCCCCGCAGGCGGGTTTCACGTGGGGAAAGCCCCAAAGTCGCAACGGCCCCGGAAAATCTTCTTCAACAAGGTAATTATTGGTCATTAGTGTGCCGACAGACGACTAGTCCCGCCAGCGGCGGCCGGGACTGAAGCGGGTCACGGGGAAACAGCGGTCTGAAAGTCGGACGGGCCGGGGAATCAGGCGGGGAGGTCCCGACCCGCTTTTTCGGCGATTTTTGGCCCTCGGCCGCCTGAAAAGCCGCCCGACGGCAGCCAGAAAATTGACCCCTAAGATACAAGAATGGAAATAATCTCGGATAAAAAGGTGGGAAAAGACCCAAAGATGTAACAGGGGCATAACAGCTATGCTATGTCCTCCCAACTAATGCACACAACCACCTTCTAACAGTGGTTACTGGATAGCTATCAGGTGTAAGAGCCTGACTCATTTTTTTCCTCTCCCCTATTCCGAGATACTGAGGACAATTATAGCACCTGCCAATGCCCCAGCTTCAACTATCCAATTCAGCAAATTGAACCTGGAATCAGCCTGGTTCATATGGCTTCATGTAACATCGCGTGATGCATGAGACTTTGGAAGCTCTGGGCCATTCCTTCCCTTTCATTGGACTATGGAGGCCCATTACAATACCTTTGAGGATGTGGTAATTCCATCGCAGAAGAATTAATCATTTTGCCCAAGAATATGATTGAACAGGCTGTCTCATTCTGAAGTATTGTGTTGCACCATCATTGTGAAGGACACCAAAGGCATTACTGGTGATGATCATATTCCTCATTGGCTTAGCCTCTAGTACTCCAGGAAAATAAATGCAGCATAACTGAATTCTACTTTCCTATATTTAGTCAACTGTGCTTGCTCTTTACACACTCCAGAAGGCCTATTATCTTATTGCTTTCAGCAGGGTTGCTTTTAGAAATATAAATTCAATAGACAGCCACTCAGCAGAGCACATGGATGTGAATCACACAGTACAGATTTGCTCCTTTGTGCTCCCCATAATGTCTTATATTAGATGATATTGAGAGAAGCGGATAGAGGTATACTGAGCAGAAATAAAATGAGTTGACCAGCACAGAACCATTGGGCTGGATTTTAATGCACTGGGAGCGGGGCGGTGGCGGGGGGGCCCGATAGCGCGTGAGAAACCCGGAAATATGTGAAGCGTGTCTGTCAATGGCTTTTTAACGCAGCCACTTCATTAACATCTGATTTCCGGGTTTCCCGTCCAATTAGCATCAGTGGGTGTGATGATGACCCACAAGATGCGATCTGAACTCCAGTATTTAAAGGGACATGCCAAACATGGAAGTTGAAGCAGTTGGAGTTGGGAAGGAGAGAGAAAGAAGAGTTGCCATGGAAGGTAGACAGTCAAAGGCTGCGCCCCGCTTCACCGACACCTTCCTGGATGTGCTGCTGGAAGCTGTGAGGACACAGAGGGATACTGTTTCCGAGCAACAGGGGGAAGTGGCACAAGAGGTCAGCAGCAGAAGTGTAGTGCCACGCCCCAGGATACAATGTAGGAAGCAGTTCAATGACCTAATCAGGGCAGGAAGGGTGAGAGCAACGGCACATTCACCCACACCTTGATGTGCGTATTATCCCAACCCCCCTTCACTCTGCCTTCTCAAGCCTACTCCAGCACATCACCCCTCACACCAACTTATCTTGCAGGTTCACACATCCCTCTCTGTCTATGCACTTCCTCACATCCCCATCTATTCACCCACCACTGACACTCACCCTCATCCTTATGCAATGTCATGCCTCTCTCTCATAGTCACCCTCAACAAATGATCTCCATCCATCGGTTGAACACATGTCATTACTCTCACTCATAGGTCTCTTCTTTCCCTCCTTGCAGGAGAAGAGAGCACAGAACACCAGGGAGAGCCAGAGAACCGGAGGTGGCCCTCCATCTTGCAAATAACAGCTACAGAGGAGGAGGCACGGTAGATCAGCGGAGTCTTGGCATGCCTGGCCATCGGAGATGGGGAGATGGGGACTTCTCAGCTACCTGCTGACAGAATTAACTATCAGACAGCCACATGGCACACAACACCCAGTCATGTTAACTTGATGTCAACAGCGAGTAAAATATGATCTTGTACATCATGATAACTTCAAACCTTCTTACCTTGAAAGTACTCATTCATGTCTTTTATCTCCCACAGGGCCTTCCCGTGTCCAGCAGGAGGTGGTCGAGGTCGCTGACGATGACAACTCCTCAGAGGAGCTCACTCGCTCTGAGGGTGCACCGTCACAGAACTTAAGCAGACCATGCACCAGCTCACACTTCGGTGGGACCAGTTAGAGAAATAGTTGGGTTTTCATATGGTGACTTGCACTTCACGAGTGAGCAAGAGCAGATGGTGGAGTTAGGGACAGCAGTGGAGAGTCCGTGTCGGAGGGCGTAGGACACTCCAAGCTCTGCTCAGCTGGACGTAGGTGCTGTATCCCGGGGACCGTCGATGAAGAGGATAATTATTGAGTAACAGCAAGCACACTGTTCACGATTGTAGAGATTGGAGGAGTCCGCCTCAAACATGATTAGAATGCTGTCGCAGGCCACTGCAATGTTGTCTTCTTCCATGGATAGAGTGGCCAACTGCATGGAGCATCAAATGTGGCAATTGAATGAGAGCATACAGGCCTTTAACCAGGGTTTGCACACTCTAGATGCCACCTTAAATCGAATGAACAATACCCAAGCCTTGGACAATCAGTGCCCCACTGATCTGCAGCTAAGTGTTCTCCAGAACAGTGGTAGCCGGGAAGTGTGGCTGGGCCATGAGAGGAATGATGGCAAAAGGGGACATGGAAGTGGGGACTTTGCTCAAAGCGCTTCCAATTCTCACCTGTTGTTCCCTCCTCAGTCAGTACCCGACATGCTGCCTCATGGCCCGATGGCCGAGTCTGCCCCTGCACAGGTACAGGTGGAGCAGTCTTTGGCAGGGCCTTCATGGGCTTTGAAACCTAGAGGACCTTAGCCAAGAGCAACTCAACAGTCAGACCAGGGATGTGAGCAGCCTACCCCAACCTCTGCTGAAGCCACAGTGGTTGCACCATGTAGAAGCAATAGGAAATGGAAGAGTAAAGATTTGTATCTGCACACTGGTATGGACATGGGTGTGTAACACAGTTTGTACTGTTAAGTCCCATCTGTTCACTTGATGCTCATAAATATTATTATTTTGCACCACTTTCCTGTGTTGCCCACTCTTAGTTGCTGGCTGGCAAGTGGCCTTTTCAGTTGTGGGATGATGAATGCGAAAACCTGAATTAATGGCAACCAATGAGGGGATGAAAGGGATGCTTGGTTATTTGCAGGACTGCTTTATGTTAGTAGCATTGGGGGGGGGGGGGGGGTGGGTGGGAGGGAGGGCAAATGTGGCTTTTGCATGAGATTGTGAAATGGGTGCACTGTTGGAACCTAAATGAAGCTCGCAATAATCAGGGCATCCCGTGCAGCCATGTGGGCCACTGGTGGTGCATTGCCCTCATCACCTTCTGCCTTCTCGCCTTCCTCCTCCTCCTCCTGCGAAGAGGCTCTGTGCTTTGGTCCTCCTGCAGGTCCAATCCTCGCTGCTGTGCAGAGCGCAGCACAGCACGACTATTCTGGAGACCCTGGCTGGCCTGTCCATGCACCTGAATCGCATCTTCATCATGCTGATGGCTTGTTCAATCACACATCTGGTAGTAATATGGCATTCATTGTAGCATTCCTGGGCCTCATTCCTCGGGTTTCTGAGAGGTGTCACCAGCCATGTTTTACGTGTGTATACCTTGGCTCCGAGCAGCCAGCCGGTAACTCTGCTCCCAGGTGTGAAGACGTCTGGAAGGGTGGACAGCTGCAGGACGAAAGCATCATGGCACCTGTCCGGGAATCTGGCGCACATGTACATAAAAATCCTTTTGTGGTCGCACACCAGCTACACATTGATGGAGTCGAAGCCCTTGTGGTTGATGAACACTCCTGGATGATCTATGGGTGCCTTAATTGCCACATGTGTGCAGTAGATGAAGCCCTGCACCTGTGGGAAGCCAGCCAGAGCTGCAAATCCGAGCGACCGCTTGTTCTGACTGACACCATCGCATGCAAAGTTGACATAATTGGCAGCCCTGGCAAACAAGCCATCAGTCACCTGTCTTATGCATTTGTGTGCAGCTGACTGCGAGATCCTGCAAACATCTCCGGCAGAGCCTTGCAAGGATCCAGGGGCAAAAAGGTTGAGGGTGGTGGTGACTTTGACAGCCACTGGTAAAACGTGGCCACCAGGTCCAGCTGGCAGCAAGCAGGTCTTGTTCCAGCAGGCTGCATATGTCTGCCACCGCCTGACGCGACACCCTGAGCCTCCTAAGACACTGGTGTTCAGACATGTCGAGGAAGCTTATCTTTTGCCTGTTGACCCTGTGTGCCGGGTATGGCCTCCTGCGAGCTGCACCTCCCTGCTGATTCCCTCTCTCCTGTGGAGCTACAGGTCTGTGAACAGCAGGCTGCTGCTGCTGCTGTTGCTGCTGCTGTTGCTGCTGCTGTTGCTGGCCATCTTGGTCCTAATCTGTGGTCCAATCTAAGGCAGCATAAGCGGTACCCATGCTGATCTGATACATCAGAGCTCCAAAGTGAAGATCAGATCTCCAAACTTCCAAAGTGTAGATGACACCTCCAAAATGTTGAAGAAACCTCTAAAGTGTGCAAAGTAACCTCTCGGCACAAGTACTGTGAACAAACCATTTCCCACAAGCAGGTAATCAGCAGCTGTCAGTACTTAATTGGCATTTTCCCCTGACGTGGCTTCAGCCCCCTCAATTGCCGCTGTGTAATCGCCTTTCACTGGTGAGTTCCGGGAAGCCCGGAAAACCAGTGGACCATAAGTTAAACTGAAAAATCAATGTCAATATCGCTCTAACTGAACAATTAACATCTGTTAATTGCCAACTTGCCTCTCCCGAGGGGCTTGCTCGCACACAGCCTAACGCGCAGCAGTGAAAGTCGGCGGGCTGGAGCCAGCTTCCCGATGTGCTGCCAATTTCACCGGTTTTAATTCCCCACCCATTCCCAAACCCATGCATTCCTGCACATTAAAATCCAACCCCTTGAAATAAAGCAATGAAAACATATTCATGAAGCATTCAATACAATCATCAATGTTCAACCAGCCAAAAATAAAGGAACCGACTTGGTCACGAACCGCTTGGTGGCAATTTCTATTACCTTAGCTGAATTAACACGCCTAACTCAATTAATGACTCTCCACAGATATAGTGCCATTTCTAATCAAACTTAAAGGGCAGGATTTTCATTGGGCCGTGGAGGCGGGATTGGAGGCGTGCGGGTGGTTAAAATTGCAAAAACTGGCGGGCGGACCCTACCCCACCTCTATCCCGCCTCCAAGCAATTTTCAAAAATTCGTGTCTGATGGTTCCATCTCTGTCCCGCCTCCAAAAGGCGGGATAGGCCATTAAGGCCCTTAACAAGCACTAAATTGCCTCTATAATGCCATTTTAAATGGCCCTTGCGATTTTAACCCTTTTCCCATGTGAAACACGCCTGGTGGGAAACACGAAGGTGAAACCTGGTGGGAGCACAATTGGATTGCTGACTATCAGCTGCAGGTCAACCATTAAAGAGGAGATGTGATCAGCTATCATTTGCAGGTGGCAGGACTTTGTAGTCTCAGGTCTGGGGAAACTTTTAGAAGGCATAACCACAGCTGTGGAAGTTTGGAGCCTGACACCCATCTCCAGTGTGACCTCCTGGGAAACCCCTCTCACCACCTTCACTGAACGCTTCCTCAACTGAGGCATCTACCAGAAGCATGGGAGCCATTTATTTCCTTCCCTTCTGGATATTAGATGAGGCCGAACAACAGCAGCAACAACAACAGCGGCCCCAACAGCAGCAGCAACAACAGCAGCAGCCCCAACAGCAGCAGCAACAACAGGAGCGCCAGGCAGCTGCTCATCCACCTGAAGATGCACAGGCCAGAAGGGGCAGCACTTGAAAGCCCGTCAGCGCAGGAGATACCTCCAAACAGGGTCTATAGACACAGGGTCAGCTATCTCAACATGTCTGAGCAGCAGTGCCAAAGGCAGCTCCGACTTTCGCGAGAGGTAGTGGGTGACATCTGCGCAATGCTGCAACAATACCTGCAGGCCAGAGGGCCAGGTGGACAACCCTTACCAGTGGCCATCAAAGTCACCACCACACTCAACTGTTTTGCCTCAGGCTCATTCCAGGGATCAGCAGCAGACATCAGCGGCATCTCCCAGGCGGCTGCACACACTTGCATCATGCAGGTAACCGATGCCCTCTTTGCCCTCGCGCACAATCACATCCATTTCACCAAGGATCGAGCAAGTGTCACGGCGCGTGCGGTTGGATTAGCTCATCTGGCAGGCTTTCCAAGGGTGCAGGGCGTCGTTGACTGCACACATGTGACCCTTAAGGCACCCCCTCGCAATCCAGGTAATTTTGTCAATCGCAAGGGCTTCCACTCCCTTAACGTTCAGCTGGTGTGTGACCACAAGAAGGAAATTTTGCATGTTTGTGCCAAATACCCTGGCAGTTGCCATGACTCCTTCATACTGCGCCAATCTAGTGTGCCTCCGCTATTCGGTCCACCAGTCCAACTTAACGGATGGCTACTTGAAGACAAGGGCTATCCCCTGAGGACATGGCTAATGACACCGTTGAGGAGACCATCCAACGAAGCTGAGGAGAGCTACAACTCCAGCCACATGTCCACCAGAGCCATAATTGAGCAAACCATCGGTTTGCTGAAGATGCGCTTCAGATGCCTGGATAGATCAGGTGGAGCCCTGCAGTACTCAGCAGCCAGGGTCTCCAGAATCATCATGGTTTGCTGTGCACTTCACAACATGGCACAGTGTCGTGGCTTGCAGATTCCTGAGGAGAAAGTGGCTCCTCACATTTCCTTCTCCTCCTCCTCCTCCTCGGAAGAGGAGGAGGAGGGGGAGAGCGAAGACGAACATCCTGCAGAGGCCCATCAACCAGCAGCAGCAGTAAGCGAGAACATAGCTGCCCGGGTTGCAAGGAACGCTCTCATCTTGGCCAGATTTGCTTAGCCTAGCCACTCAAGCACATTTGCCTCGTATCTTCTTACCTGAGCATTGACAATGGACACGAACCAGCTGATTCCTAGCTATTTGACCACCATACTGACAATTGCAAGTAATCCTAAGCCCTCAATTTGGAAGTCCCATTCGCGAAATGACACACGCCACAACTACAGCAGTAGCCATCAGATTTTTTATGTACATGATTCATATGATGGCTTTTACACATAAAACATCAAATTTCAGCCAAGTGACTACCCTTGTGACTATTTGTGCAGTATCTTTCTCTTACGCGTGCTCCTACATGGTGCTTCCCCTGTGGCTTCAGCAGATGTGGAGGCCCCTTGCTCACTTTCTTGCTGCTCCTGTCTCGACACCTTTGGCGGGCATCCTCTGGGGTGGCGAACCTGTGAGGGCTCGGCAACAGTCTGCTGCTCCTGCGGCTGTGCAGGGGTTGAGACGCCGATCTCAGTTGGGTGTGGACTCTGGTGGGGTTCTGACCAAGGGTTCTGCAGTGGCATGGAAGTGTGAGCACTTGGAGAGGAGCCCCCACTTCCTTGATGTCTGCCACCAACTTCCCTCTCATGGGTCAGGTCTCCCTCATCACTTGCAAGTGGCTTGAGAGCACCTTGCTGCACATCAGGGGGGTCATGGGGACCCGTATCTGCACTGGCAGTCCTACTCAGAGGGACTGCCATGAAGGTCTCGTTTCTCTGTTCAATAGCTGCCCATTGCTCCTCCAGAGATGTCTGTCTATTCCTAACACTCACCATGTTTTCAACACTCTGGCGATTTAGCTCCTCCATGGCCGTAGCCATCCTCTCGCCTACTGTAGCCATCCTTTCCACAGAGTTTGCCATTCATTCCGTGGTGATGCGTTCATGCACCAATGACTCCACAAAGGCTCTGCTCATGTTCACTATGGACTCCTCCATTTGCTCCACACTTGCAGCGACCCTCGAGACAAAACCTGCCAGAGACTCCTGCATCTTTTCCTGGAGTGCCATCACTGCTGATACTGTGGATGGAGCCAGAGGCAAAGGGTCGACATGCAGCTGAGCCGAGCTGGCAGAGTCCTGTGCCCTCCGACTAGGACTCTCCACTGCTGTCCCTGTCTCCACAATCTGCTGATGCTCACTTGTAAGCTGCGATACACCAGGTGACAACACTACTCTATGTCCCAAATGTCCCACCGAGGCGTGAGTGTCTGCGCTGGTGCTGGGTGCGCTGAATTCTGCTGACGCTGCGCCCTCAGAGGTTGCAGCTTCCTCTGAGGATTCTTCAGGCTCATGCTGTTCCTCCTGGCTAGTGGGGACGGGTGCTTGCGATGGTCCTGTGGGGGAGTAAAGGAAAGAGTCAGAGATGTGATGCCAAGGTTACATGCACATTGCATATTGCAGATGATCATTAGTCCATCTTTTAGAGCTTCCGAAACATTATCAGTGACTAATGCAATGTCAATGCGAGAGATGGAAAACTATTCTGTCGCAAGCTTGGTGTGATGCACCTGTCTGTCCGTCCCCCACATGCACGTCATCCTCCAGTCCTATGATCTCCAGGACCGCCTCCTCCCAGAGGGTGAGGTGGGCTACTGATGGTGGCCTCCTCCTGTCCTCACTCGTTCTCTTTTCCTGCAATGAGGGAGACAAGTGGAGGTTGAGTGAGAATGAAGGAGTGAGTGTAGAGAATCCATAGCATAGATGCTTGGAAGGAGAGAAAGATGGAGTGAGGTGGCAAGACCAAGGGCCCTCCCTGTGTGTTGTCAGTTGTTTTCATAGCATCATAGTGATAGGGAGTGTGAGGGCTGCATAGTCGAATAGTTAGGTGAATTTGCACATAGAGAGAGAGGGAATGGGTAAGGGTGCATGGATGTCAGTGTCAAGTGGGATGTGGAGGAAGAGATTGCTAAAGCTGTGTGCTGGTGAGGAGAGGCAATGGAGATCAGATTGAGAGTGATGGGAATTTCATACTCACTTTTCCAGTGTGCTGAAGGTCATGTAATCTCTTCCTGCACTGTATCCAGGTTCTGAGGGTAGCCGACAAGGAGTTGACCTCCTCTGCCACTTGCAGCCACACAGCCTTTGTCTGCTGGGGAGGCTTCTTCCTCCCTGATGAAGGGAAGAGCACCTCCTTGTGAGCTCTTGCTCCCTCCACTAAAGCCTGTAGGGCATCGTCGTCGAAACGGGGTGCAGACCTCAGTCTTTCTGTGGCCATTCTGCCTCCAGCTCAGTGTATCAGCAAATGCCAAAAGGTTGGCAGCCTGCAGAAGAAGCAAGGCTTGTTGCAGACCTTAAATGCAGCAGCAATGATGACGTCATCGGAGGCGACTTTCAGACTGGAGAAACTCATTTGCCATGGGTTCCCACACGCTGGAACTCAATGGGGCAATTTAGTTAAAATTGCATCAATCTCCCACATCGAATTAGATTTGTGTGGATAACATGAAATGTGGATTACACGACACCAACCCGCACCTGAATGAAAATCCAGCCCAAAGAGTATAACAGGAGTTCTGACGAAGGGTCACAGCCCTGAAACGTTAACTCTGCTTCTCTCTCCACGGATGCTGCCTGGCCTGCTGAGTGTTTCCAGCATTTTCTGTTGTTATTGTAAACAGAGTAAGGTTGGCTCTTTCCTCAAGAACACAACCTTGTCAGAAAATTGTTCGATCACACATCTGGTAGTAATTTGGCATTCATCGTAGCATTCCTGGGCCTCATTCCTTGGGTTTCTGATAGTGGAATGGAGAATCATGCTGATTAAATGAGGAGATCTGGAAATTGGTGAGGGGGTAAGTGTGACAAAGCAGAATCTATGACCACTGAAATCGGAGGAGGCTGACCCCTCAGAAATTCTTGGGTCAGCTAATTCAAATAGTGCTGGTGGTACAAGGGCAGGAGTGGGGGGAAAGCATTTTCCCCCCCAATCTCTGTAGTGAGTCCCAAGGTAAGGTCTGGGACTCACTGCTATGGGGAAAGAGGAGGCGAGTGGGACTAATTGAATCGGCACGATGGCCCGAATGGTCTCCTTCTGTACTATATGATTCTTAGGCCAAAAGTGTCCACAAGCAAACTCAGTGAGCAGTGTCCCCCCCAAAAAAAACACCAGTCCTAGTGCGAGCAAGCACTGAGTGCGAGTCATCAAAGAGTGCTCTGAGTTTGGGTAAGTGTGAGTTAGGGTAAGTGGGGTGTTAGGTGCTCTTTTCAAACTTTAACTCTGTGGGTTGTAGTTAATAAGGCCTTTCTGGTGCAGAGTGACTATTGGTAAACCATTTAACTGGTGTAACTAGAGGGATTGATTTAATTTAAATCCAATTAATTAAAGGGGATACTAGCATCTAAAATCGGGCAGAGGGTGTCCATAACTAACAATAAAAATTTAATTAATTACATAGAATGGAGCAGGTGATGTGTTACTGTTGCGAGATGTGGGAGCCGGTGAACCCCATTGAGGCTCACGGTGATTACGTCTGCAACAAGTGTCTGCTGCTACAGGAACTCCAGCTCCATGTTGATGAGCTGGAGTCTGAGCTTCAGACACTGTGACACATCAGGGAGGGGGAGAAGTACCTGGACTCTGTGTATCAGGAGGTGGTCACACCTATGAAGTTAATTAATTCAGATGTAGCCCAATGGTCAGGGACAGGATGGTGTGACTACGAGTGAGGCAGGTACGGGAATCCAAGAGGTAGAGCTGGAGGAGCCGCAGCCCTTGTTCTTGTCCAACAGGTTTGAGGTTCTTACTCCCTGTGGGGACAGGAGCAGGGACTGCAGGGAGGATGAGCAACCTGGCCACAGCACCGTGGAACGGGGGGCCATTCAAGAGGGGGGAGTAAATAGAAATGTTATAGTGGTAGGGGATAGTATTATTAGGGGGATAGATAGAGTTCTCTGCAGCCGAGAGCGAGAGTCCCGAAGGCTGTGTTGCCTATCCGGTGCCAGGGTTAAGGACATCTCCTCTGGGCTAGAAAGAAACTTGCAGTGGGAGGGGGTGGATCCAGTTGTCGTGGTCCATGTTGGAACAAACGACGTAGATAGGACTAGGAAGCCGGTTCTGTTAAAGGAGTATGAGCAGCTAGGGGTCAAATTAAAAAACAGAATCTCAAGGGTAATAATCTCTGGATTATTACCTGAGCCACGAGCGAATTTGGCTAGGACAAATAAAATTAGAGAGTTAAATGCGTGGCTCAAAGACTGGTGTGGGAGAAATGGGTTTTGCTTCCTGGGACACTGGCACCAGTACTGGGGCAGGAGGGAGCTGTTCCGTTGGGACGGGCTTCACTTGGCCAGTGCTGGGACTAGAGTCCTGGCGGATCATATAACTAGGGCTGTAGAGAGGGCTTTAAACTAACTAGTGGGGGGGAGGTTCCTAAAGAGCAAATAATAAAAATGACAACAGAGGAGGTCATAGACTTAGGTAGCAGTGGGGAAATTAAAAACCAGAGCGTGTCAGGAAGGGGCAGAAGGTATGGAGTAAAAGGTAAAGTAATACAAAGGGCAAAAGCAGGAACTAAGTGTCACAAAACATATTTGAAAGTTCTCTATCTGAATGCACGTAGCATTCGTAACAAAATAGATGAGTTAATGGCACAAATAACTACATATGGGTCTGATCTTGTGGCCATTACAGAAACATGGCTGCAGGGTGACAATGCCTGGGAATTAAACATACCAGGTTATTTAACGATCAGGAAGGACAGGCAGGAAGGAAGGGGAGGTGGGGTGGCTATGTTAATAAAGGAAGCAATCACTGTAATACAGAGAAATGATATTGGGTCAAAAGATCAGGATAATGAAACAGTTTGGGTGGAGGTAAGGAATAATAAGGGGAAAAAAACACTAGTGGGCGTAGTCTATAGGCCTCCGAACAGTTGCAACTCTGTTGGACAGAGTATCAATCAGGAAATAGTTGAGGCTTGTAATAAGGGAGCATCTATAATTATGGGGGATTTTAACTATCATATTAATTGGACAAATCAAATTGGGCAGGGCTGCCTTGAGGATGAGTTCATTGAGTGTATTAGGGATGGGTTTCTTGAGCAGTATGTAACTGAACCGAACAGGGGGCAAGCAACCTTAGATCTGGTCCTGTGTAACGAGACAGGATTAATTAAAAATGTCCTAGTAAAGGATCCCCTTGGAATGAGTGACCATAACATGGTTGAATTCCATATTCAATTAGAGGGTGAGAAGGTTGGATCTCAAACAAGCGTGCTAAGCTTGAATAAAGGAGACTATGAAGGTATGAGAGCGGAATTGAGTAGAGTGGATTGGGAAAATAGATTAAAGGGTAAGACGATACATGATCAGTGGTGTACATTTAAGGAGTTATTTTACAACTTCCAAAAAATATATATTCCACTGAGAAGAAAAGGGTGTAAAAGAAAAGACAGCCATCCGTGGCTAAGTAAAGAAATTAAGGATAGTATTCGACTAAAAACAAGGGCATATAAGGTAGCCAAATCTAGTGGGAGGATAGAGGATTGGGAAAACTTTAAAAGACAGCAAAAAATAACAAAAAGATTGATTAAGAAAGGGAAGATAGATTATGAAAGTAAATTAGCAAAAAATATAAAAACAGATAGTAAGAGTTTTTATAGTTATATAAAAAGAAAAAGAGTGGCTAAAGTAAATGTTGGTCCCTTAGAGGATGAGACCGGGAAATTAATGGTGGGAAATATGGAGATGGCAAAAACACTGAATGAATATTTTGTATCAGTCTTTACAGTAGAGGACACTAAGAATATCCCAACACTGGACAAACAGGGGGCTATAGGGGGGGAGGAGCTAAACACGATCAAAATCACTAAGGAAGTGGTACTCGGTAAAATAATGGGACTCAAGGCGGATAAATCACCTGGACCTGATGGCTTACATCCTAGGGTCTTGAGGGAAGTGGCGGTAGGGATTGTGGATGCATTGGTAATAATTTTCCAAAACTCCCTAGACTCAGCAAAGGTCCCGGCAGACTGGAAAACCGCTAATGTAACACCCTTATTTAAAAAGGGCAGTAGACAGAAGTCTGGAAACTATAGACTGGTTAGCCTAACGTCTGTGGTAGGTAAAATTTTGGAGTCCATTATTAAGGAGACAGTAACAGGACATTTGGATAATCATAATTTAATAGGACAAAGTCAGCATGGTTTTATGAAGGGGAAGTCATGTTTGACAAATTTGCTGGAGTTCTTTGAGGAAGTAACATATAGGGTGGATAAAGGGGAACCAGTGGACGTAGTGTATTGAGACTTCCAAAAGGCATTTGACAAGGTGCCACACAAAAGATTATTGCTTAAGATAAAAAATCACGGGATGGGGGTAATATTCTGGCATGGATAGCGGATTGGCTATCTAACAGAAGGCAGAGAGTTGGGATAAATGGTTCATTCTCAGACTGGCAATCAGTAACTAGTGGTGTTCCGCAGGGGTCAGTGCTGGGTCCCCAACTCTTTACAATCTACATTAACGATTTGGAGGAGGGGACTGAGTGTAACATATCAAAGTTTGCAGATGATACTAAGATGGGAGGGAAAGTAGTGAGTGAGGAGGACATAAAACACCTGCAAGAGGACATAGACAGGCTAAGTAAGTGGGCAGAGATTTGGCAGATGGAATACAATACTGGAAAGTGTGAGGTTATGCACTTTGGCAGGAAAAATCGTCGAGCAAGTTATTATCTTAATGGCAAGGAACTGGAAAGTACTGAAGTACAAAGGGATCTGGGGGTCCTGGTGCACGAAACTCAAAAGGTTAGTATGCAGGTGCAGCAAGTGATTAAGAAGGCCAATGGAATGTTGGCTTTCATTGCTAGGGGGATAGAATATAAAAATAGGGAGGTATTGCTTCAGTTGTACAAGGTATTGGTGAGACCGCACCTGGAATACTGCATGCAGTTTTGGTGTCCATACTTAAGAAAAGACATACAGGTAGACTATCCTTTATCCGAAAACCTCGGGACCAGCCGAGTTTCGGATAAAGGAGAATTTCGGATTTCGGAAGGTGGGTCGGCGGGGGTCCACGGGGGGGTCGGCGGGGGTCCGCGGGGGGGTCGGCGGGGGGTCGTGCGCACGACTTACGCTGACGCTCAGCGTAAGTCAGTCGGGGTCGGCGGTTGTCGGGGCTGGCGGGGTCGGCGGTTGTCGGGGTCCGCGGGGGGGTCGGCGGGGGGGATCGGCGGTTGTCGGGGCCGGCGGGGTCCGCGGGGGGGTCGGCGGTTGTCGGGGCTGGCGGGGTCGGCGGTTGTCGGGGCCGGCGGTGTCCGCGGGGGGGTCGGCGGTTGTCGGGGCCGGTGGGGTCCGCGGGGGGGGTCGGTGGTTGTCGGGGCTGGCGGGGCCGGCGGGGTCCGCGGGGGGGTCGGCGGTTGTCGGGGCCGGCGGGGTCCGCGGGGGGGTCGGCGGTTGTCGGGGCTGGCGGGGTCGGCGGTTGTCGGGACCGGCGGGGTCCGCGGGGGGGTCGGCGGTTGTCGGGGCCGGCGGGGTCCGCGGGGGGGTCGGCGGTTGTCGGGGCCGGCGGGGTCCGCGGGGGGGTCGGCGGTTGTCGGGGCCGGCGGGGTCCGCGGGGGGGTCGGCGGGGGGTCGTGCGCACGACTTACCCTTTATCCGAACTTCCGAAACCGGAACCCTCTAAAAACCGAAGGTTTTTTCGTTCGTACGCACGACTTACGCTGAACGAAAAAACCTTCGGTTTTTAGAGGGTTTCGGTTTTCGGAAGTCCGGATAAAGGGTAGTCTACCTGTACTTGCTCTCGAGTCAGTACAAAGAAGGTTCACTCGGTTAATCCCAGGGATGAGGGGATGGACATATGAGGAGAGGTTGAGTAGATTGGGACTCTACTCATTGGAGTTCAGAAGAATGAGAGGCGATCTTATTGAAACATATAAGATTGTGAAGGGGTTGGATCGGGTGGATGCGGGGAGGATGTTCCCGATGATGGGTGAAACTAGAACTAGGGGGCATCGTCTTAGAATAAGGGGCTGCTCTTTCAAAACTGAGGTGAGGAGGAATTACTTCACTCAGAGGGTGGTAGGTCCATGGAATATGCTGCCCCAAAAATCTGTAGAAGCTACATCATTACATAAATTTAAAACAGAAATAGACAGTTTCCTCGAAGTAAAGGGAATTAAGGGCTACGGGGAGCGGGCAGGAATTTGGACATGAGTCTAGGTTCGGATCGGACATGGCCCTGTGGGTAGCGGAGCGGGCCCAGGGGCTGTGTAGCCTGATCTTGCTCCTATTTCGTGTGTCTAATTCTGTTAGATTCAGGAGATGGTTCTGTGATAGTAGATTGACGGTTAGGATCAGATCAGCCATGATCTTATTGAATGGCGGAGCAGGCTCGAGGGGCCGATTGGCCTACTCCTGCTCCTATTTCTTATGTTCTTATGTTCTTATTAACAAAATACACCTGCCTTGATGCATGGGTCTTGGCAATCTGTGCCTTTTAAAAGCTGGCGCACCGTCTCAAGGGCATATAGGAAGACAGGCTTCAGGACTGGTGATGTCATCTTATGATTACTCCATCATTTGCATTTGGCCGGCTTAGTGAGAGTGGGCACTCCTTCATCCCACCCGGGATCTGAACGGAATTTCTTCCAGTGCCCTTCTCCACTGGAACTCTGCCACAAATTGGCTCTGCCAGAAATTCCTGGCCCTGCAAAGTCATAAATCCAGGCCTATGCCCTGCCCGAACCCAGGAATTTTGGGGCTTCTTATTAAGATCGCAGGCTTCTAAGAACTGCTCGACGTGTGGAAGTCATTCTTAAAGCATCAAACGTGCCTCCAATGTAACAAATTGTTCAACTGTAACATGGCATGAAATACCTAAATGGCCTAGAAATTGGGTTGGGGCGCCAAAGTGGCGCAAAAGTCGCCTGAGCGTAGGATTTAGCGCAGCGATCGCAGTAATTCCGATCGCCAGATATTCAGTTTCATTGCTCCTCGAGGGACACGGGGCAAGGCTCAAGGCGCTCCACGTCCCTCTTAGGGCACTGAAACTGATTATCGCAGCGCAACGTGCCGCAGCGCCACATGCTGCGGCACGGCACGCTGCGCTACTGCAGGCCTTCCTCCCACTGTTAAGGGGGAGGTGCCTGCAACAGCGCGATCCCCGATCGCGAGTGCCGGCAAATGAGCCCAGCACCAAGGAGAAGTGCCGGGCTCTCGGGATACAGCCAGCAATGCCGCGGGGGGGGTGGTTAGGAGGCCTGGGACGGAGGTGCTGGCAGGCGGCCGCCGAAAAAGCGGCCGCCCCGCACCTCCACCTTAACTTGCGCTGCTGCCGGCACAGTAAGGCCCCGTGAACCGGGCGCGGGTAGCGAGCGGCGCAACTGCGGCATTCGCTACCAAATTTCGCGAACGGGGCACGAATGGGGCACTGCGCACACCGATGACGTCATCGGTGGCGGCGCAGCGCAAAAGCCTAATGCCACCATTAGCGCCCCTACTGAATATCGCAGGAGACGCAGCCAGTGGCACTACAGCCACTGACTGCCTCTTTAGGCGCTAACAGGTGGCGCTACTCACCCAATTTCTCCCCCTATATTGCTTAAGAAGCCTGTGAAAAAACAATTCTTCTTCAGAAGTATCAGTACTCATTTCACTGAAAGATAATGCATTATATGTTAAAGGCCAGTCTATGAATGAGAATCACTTACTCATCGACATGTCCTTACTAGTAAGATTTTGAACTGATGAAATTAAGTTAAACAGGGTTTTGGAAATGGAAACCATTTTCAAACTATTTGTTGGAAAAAAATTCACATACCTAGGAGTAAATATTTACCATTCATGGTCCTTAGATCTAATGCACTTTCCCTTTTAAGAAACCTTAAGATATTTGTTTTCCTGTCAATACAGGAACTGCTATTCACAGTGTTGAATGATAGATATATTTATATACACCTCTTTACCACAACACAAGCTTTAGTGCAAAAGTGTATTCTCGTACCACACAGTGCCAGTTAGAAAAAGTGATTGTCTTTTTGAAAAATGATGTAATCACAAGCTGTAATTGCCACTAGTTTGAAATCCTTTTTGGTGTCAGAAGAATTTATAGTTGTTCCACTTGAAGTACATGCACTATGGACGATATAATTTCACACAACCAGCTAAAACTGTCAAAACAATGTGTATTGATGTGGCCCTTGCACAGTTCATACTTACAAAGAATACCAAGTGAGGATCTCCAGAGAGAAATATATAGAATTTTCCTATGTAGTCCCCATAATGACCCGGCCTTTTCCCAACAAGTGCTTTGGAGTGAGTCTAATTTTTGAATGGAGCTTCTCAATTTCTTCAATCAGTCTTGTAGCAGCCTATCAGTGGAGGATGAGCTAGTTCTTCATGAGGGGGCTAGGTGGGCATATTTCATATCCTTAAAGTTTTAAAAGTAATTGTTTTTGGAGATCTTAAGTGACACATAGACCATTTATTGCAGCCTTGTTATTTGGAGTAGCTGGAGGATTCTGCTCATTTCCTATTCAGAACAGGCCTTTTTTTATTGATTCATGGGATGTGGGCATCTCTGGCAAGGCCAGCATTTATTGTTCATCCCTAATTGCCCTTGAGAAGGTGGCGGTGAGCTGCCTTCTGGAACCGCTGCAGTCCTTGTGGTGAAGGTACTCTCACAGTGCTGTTGGGCAGGGAGTTTCAGGATTTTGACCCAGCAATGATGAAGGAATAGGGATATATTTCTAAGTCAGGATGGTGCATGACTTGGAGGGGAACTTGTAGGTGATGGTGTTCCCATGCGCCTGCTGCCCTTGTCCTTCTAGATGGTAGAGGTCGTGGGTTTGGGAGGTGCTGTCGCAGAAGCCTTGGCGAGTTGCCGGCATGCATCTTGTAGATGGTTCACACTGCAGTCACAGTGCGCCGGTGGTGGAGTGAGTGAATGTTTTTTAAGGTAGTGGATGGGGTGCCAATCAAACAGACTGCTTTGCCCTTCTTGAGCTTCTTGACTGTTGTTGGAGCTGCACTCGTCCAGGCAAGTGGAGAGTATTCCATCACACTCCGGATTTGTGCCTTGTAGTTGGTGGAAAGGCTTTGGGGAG
Source organism: Somniosus microcephalus (assembly GCF_052327205.1). Taxonomy (NCBI): domain Eukaryota; kingdom Metazoa; phylum Chordata; class Chondrichthyes; order Squaliformes; family Somniosidae; genus Somniosus; species Somniosus microcephalus. The sequence continues at coordinate 287,320,365 of NC_140991.1, forward strand.
TCAGGAGCTGAGTCACTCGCCACAGAATACCCAGCCTCTGACCTGCTCTTGTAGCCACAGTATTTATGTGGCTGGTCCAGTTAGGTTTCTGGTCAATGGGGACCCCCAGGATGTTGATGGTGTGAGATTCGGCGATGATAATCCCATTGAATGTCAAGGGGGGGTGGTTTGACTCTCTTGTTGGAGATAGTCATTGCTTGCCACTTGTGTGGCATGAATGTTACTTGCCACTTATCAGCCCAAGCCTGAATGTTGTCCAGGTCTTGTTGCATGCGGGCAAGGACTGCTTCATTATCTGAGGAGTTGTGAATGGAACTGAACACTGCAATCATTGGTGAACACCCCCACTTCTGATCTTGTGATGGAAGGATGGTCATTGATGAAGCAGCTGAAGATGGTTGGGCCTAGGACTTTGCCCTGAGTAACTCCATGCAGCAATGTCTTGTTTCCACTTGTGAAATTGGCCCTGAGTTTAATTGTTCTGGTAAATAAGTCTGATTCAATTTATCTTAGGCCCAAGTGGGAGAGCTGAAAGGAGGCGGATGCAATTGGTGAATGGGCAGAATGTGTCTTCCAATCCAGATGTTAGTTGTTGCTGCAACGAATACAGGACCAACAGTGAAGAGTAGGATAATGGCATGAAAAACAAGGCTGCTTTTTTGGTAGCGCGTCAATTTAGGATTTGAGCACCCAAACACACTCGCAAACACACTCAATGTTTGGATATCAAAACTTTGGTTGCACTGCAAGTGCTGCTTGTTCAGAAAGTGTTTTTGTCAATGTTTGGGAGCAGTTTTCCATCAGTGGCACGAATGATAGATTTGTGAGTGACATTGAAAGGGGAAGTAATTGTGGGCAAAGGTACAGGTGCGAGGAGTGTGGGAGGAAATATAGCCAGGATTGTTAATGGGGCGCACATGTTTTCAAGTTAAGAGAAGGTCTCCTGCATTAGGGCTTCATGAATTTCTCACACAGTTGAAAATGGCTTCTCATCCCCAATCTCTCAGGCCCCTCCTGATCCTTTAGCTGGTACCCTTTCTGTGCCTACGTGTCTGCCTCTGCTGGGGCCTCAGAGATTGTGGGGGAAAAATTCGGTATCGCCCCATTTGGAGTGCAATTATTGGCGGTGCACAAAGTTTAGCGCCTGGCGCTAATTATCGCCTCCGACAGCAAACTTGGCTTTTATTGCCCCTGGAGGTGATTGGAGCGCTAAATCAGGCGCTACACACCTCTCTTAAGGCGCTAAGCCGGAGAAGTGGGGCGCTACCTCACAGCGCTGGCGAAGCTCATGTGATTTCAGTCAGCAATGGAACACAGACACACTGGCACCGTCCAATTCTTAAAGGAGAGTTCTGACGAATGGTCATCGACCTGAAACGTTAACTCTGTTTCTCTCTTCACAGATGCTGCTTGACCTGCTGAGTTTCTCCTGCATTTTCTGTTTTTATCTTAAAGGGGAGGGTTGATCTTGCTCTCCATCCACATCCTGCTCATTGCAGCCTTGAATCTCGGCCTGAATCTCAGCTTGTACATCAAATCTGCTGGAAAGAACAATGGAGAGAACCAAGGGAAGAGCTCAGAGTGCAGCCCCCACAGTCTCTTCTAAATCGATACAAGGAAGGGCAAATCAAAATCAACCTGCAAAGTGCTGCTCAGTACCCAAAACTCCTTCACACAGCGTTGAATCTCTCCAGAAGTCTCTCTCTCTCTCTCTCAGAATGCGTGGTGCAAAAATGTCACCGACAAAAAAAGGTAGGAAGCAGTCACCTTTAAATAGCGCTCCCCTAAGTCCCTTTCTGACAGCCTAACATTCCTCTCAATCTGTCGTTGCTAGCGGCAGGCGGTAAGGCAGGGGGCGCCACTCAATTTCCGGTCCGGGGCGCTACCGGGGCGTTGCGCACTTGACTGACGTCATGATCTGCCGGCGCAGGAGATTGTGGTGGTAGTGTTTAGCGCTGCCACAAAATGTCTAGTTAATTTCGCGAGCGGCGCAAACATCGCTGCGCCCGGGCGCTAGTTGCTTTGCGCCCCACTTGGCACCCTCTTAAGGCGCTAACGGGAGGCGCAAACAACTGAATTTTTCCCCCTGTGTCTTTTTTGCAGGGTAAGTTGTGCAGCATGCAGCACATCCCCACAAACAGTGGCCGGAATTTCCTTTACCTGGGCAGGTCGGGTGCGGGTAGTCAGCGTGGCGGGACGGGACCCCGTTCCTCATTTCAGGCCGCTCCTCAGAATGACTTTCCCTTAATGAGGCCTATTAAGGCAGGCCTGCGCTTTACCTGGCCCTATTAAATGGTGCGGGTCTGATGGCATCATCGATGACTCATTGCCAGTCGGGATATTTAAAGGCGCCTTGGCCACATTGCATTTGAAGGTTCGTCTCGGAGTGTGCAGGCACTGTATTTTATCATTTGGGCCTTGCTAAGCCTTGAACACATGACTGCACAAAGGCAGAGGGCTGCACCCAGGTTCTCAGATGACTCCCTCCATATGTTTGTGGAGGGAGTCAGAGCACGCAGGGAGGTCCTCTTCCCTTCTGATGGGCACAAGAGACCGCCCCAGCAGACCAAAAGAGCCTGGCTGAAGTTAGCAGAGGAGGTGAACAGCAGGGATGTTGTGAGGAGGACCTGGGTGCAGTGCTGGAAGCGCTTCAATTATCTCATTAGATCAGGAAAGGCGAGTGCAAAGCCACACTCAACCTCACCCTGCTGTGCCTCTCATCACATCCCCATCACTCTGTCTTCCCAGGCCTACTCCTGCACATCCTTACTCACACCAACATACCTTGCACGTCCACCCATCCCTCTCTCTCTATCTACATTTTCACATTTCCATCTCACCAGCCACCCCTCACACTCACCCTTATCCTAGTGCAATCATACCAACTAACAACACACAAGGAGGTCATTTGGCATGGCCACCACACTCCCTCATAGTCACCCTCTACAGATGTAACCCATCCATTCCTTACACTTATTCCATCACTCTCACTCAAACTTCTCTTCTTTCCCTCCTTGCAGGAGAAGAGAGCCCACAATGAGAGGGAGAGAACCGGCTATCATTGGCCACATTAACTCCAGCAGAGGAGGTCGCCCTGGACGTCTCAGGAGTTACCAAGCAGCTGGAGGTGGGAGACAGAGAGAGGGGGACATCTTAGCAATGTGGTGACAGAATTACATATCATACAGCTACATGGCATACAGCAGTCACTCATATGGGGACTGACGTCAGCTGCCAGTGAATGTTCATCATGTGCATAATGGTATCATTACCCATTTTTGAAATGACATTTCTAAATCATCTCTTTACTCTCCCACAGGTCCATCAAGAGCCCCTGACCACTGTCCAGGAGGAAGAGGAAGTCGACTCTTCAGAGGAGCCTCCAGCCTCCGAGGGCGCACCGTCACCAGACATAAGCGCACCCAGCACCAGTGCAGAGACGCACACCTTAGAATCATAGAAAGTTACAGCATGGAAGGAGGTCATTTCAGCCCATTGCGTCCGTGCCGGCCAACAAAGAGCTATCCAGCCTAATCCCACTTCCCAGCTCTTGGTTCGTAGCCCTGCAGGTTAGAGCATCCCAAGTGCACATCCAAGTACTTTTTAAATGTGGTTAGGGTTCCTGCCTCTACCACCCTTTCAGGCAGTGAGTTCCAGACCCCCACAACCCTCTGGGTGATGAAATTGCCCCTCAAATCCCCTCTAAGCCTTCCCCCAATTACTTTAAATCTGTGCCCCCTGGTTTTTGACCCCTCTGCTAAGGGAAATAGGTCCTTTCTATCCACTTTATCTATGTCCCTCATAATTTTATACACCTCAATAAGGTCTCCCCTCAGCCTCCTCTGTTCCAAGGAAAACAGACCCAGCCTATCCAGTCTTTCCTCATAGCTAAGATTCTCTACTCCCGGCAACATCCTTGTAAATCTCCTCTGTACCCTCTCTAGTGCAATCACATCTTTCCTGTAATGTGGTGACCAGAACTGCATGCAGTACTCTAGCTGAGGCCTAACTAGTGTTTTATACAGTTGAAGCATAACCCCCCTGCTCTTGTATTCTACGCCACAGCTAATAAAGGCAAGCATTCCGTATGCCTTCTTAACTACCTTATCTACTTGGCCTGCTACCTTCAGGGATCTGTGGACATGCACTCCAAGGTCCCTTTGTTCCTCTACACTACTCAGTGTCCTACCATTTAATGTGTATTCCCTTTCCTTGTTAGCCCTCCCCAAATGCATTACTTCACACTTCTCCAGATTGAATTCCATTTGCCACTGTTCTGCCCACCTGACCAATTTATTGATATCTTCTTGCAGTCTACAGCTTCCTTCTTCAGTATCAACCACACAGCCGATTTTATTATCATCTGCAAACTTCTTAATCATACCCCCTATATTCAAGTCTAGATCATTGATATATACCACAAAAAGCAAGGGACCTCGTACTGAACCCTGCGGAACCCCACTGGAAACAGCCTTCCAGTCACAAAAACACCCATCAACCATTACCCTCTGCTTCCTGTCTCCGAGCCAGTTTTGAATCTAACTTGACACTTTGCCCTGGACCCCATGGGCTTTTAACTTCATGACCAGTCTGCCATGTGGAACCTTATCAAAAGCCTTGCTAAAGTCCTTATACACTACATCAAACGCACTACCCTCATCTACCCTCCTTGTTACCTCCTCAAAAAATTCAATCAAGTTTGTCAGACACAACCTTCCCTTAACAAATCCGTACTGACTATCCTTGATTAATCCGTGTCTTTCTAAATGAAGATTTATCCTGTCCTTCAGAATTCTTTCCAATAATTTTCCCACCACCGAGGTTAGGCTGACTGGCCTGTAATTACTTGGTCTATCCTTTTCTCCCTTTTTAAACAAGGGTACCACATTAGCAGTCCTCCAGTCCTCTGGCACCACATGTGAAGCCAGAGAGGATTGAAAAATGATGGTCAGGGCCTCTGCTATTTCCTGTTTTGCTTCGCTTAACAACCTGGGATACATTTCATCCGGGCCTGGGAATTTATCCACTTTTAAAGTTGCTAAACCCCTTAATACTTCCTCTCTAACTATGTTTATTTAATCTAATATTTCACACTCCTCCCCCTCAATAGCAATGTCTGCTTCGCCCCTCTCCTTTGTGAAAACAGACGCAATGTATTCATTAAGAACCCTACCGACATCTCCCGCCTCCACACACAGATTACCCTCATGATCTCTAATAGGCCCTACCCTTTCTTTAGTTATCCTCTTACTCTTAATATATTTATAAAACATCTTTGGGTTTTCCTTGATTTTACTTGCCAAGAAATTTTCATGCTCTCTCTTTGCTTTCCTAATATCATTTTTAATTGCACCCCTGCACTTTCTCTACTCCTCTAAAGATTCTGGAGTATTTAGCCCTCGGTATCTGTCATGTGCCTCCCTTTTTTTCTTTATCCTACCTTGTATGTCTCTAGACATCCAGGGGGCTCTAGATTTGTTAGTCCCACCTTTTTTTCTTTAAAGGCACATGTTTGGTCTGAAGCCTCCAGATCTCCTCCTTGAATGCCTTGGTGAGTCCCACACAAGATAGAGTAGAGTTGTCACCTGGTGTGTCACAAGTCACAAGTGAGCAAGCGCAGATGGTGAAGACAGGGGCAGTGGTGGAGAGTCCTCGTCGGAGGGCGCAGGAAGCTTCCAGCTCTGCTCAGCTGCATACCGACGCTGAGCCTTGGGGGCCATCCAGAAAGAGGGCGATCCTGGAGGTGCAGGAAGAAGTGCAGGGGTCTCTGACAGGTTTTGCGATCGCGATGTCTGCAAATGGTCAGAGAATGGCGGAGTCCATCTCCAACATGAGCACCACCATGTCGCAGGTGATGGCGACGGTATGCTCCTCCATGGAAAGGATGGCCACTGTTGGATCCGTGGTTCAGTGGATATGCTATTATTAAATAATCACACGGATACTGTACATTAACAAATAACAGGTCTTTACTGGAGGAGGGTAGTCTCTAGACTGGGGGTACAGAGGCATGTGCAAAGCTTATATACCGGTGTGGTCACTGCCGGTACTACAGTATACAGGAGCTGTAAAAGTAGTTCTGACTTAAAGGCACATACACTACAATTCCTCCCCTTTTAGATTAGTAATACCCCTAATATTCAAATAACAATTAACATTTCAACATGTACATTAAACAACAAAAGTCCATTTATAGATTTAGTCTTTGGGGCGGCTTCCTGACCCTTTCGGGATAGCGCCTTTCCAGAGATTCTTGTTCTTGGTGCAGATGAGATTCTGACCCCTTTTTATCGGGTAGTTCATCGGGTTCCACTGCTACTGGGTCTGAAGTAGATGCTACCGGAATGTCGGGTTCATCCCCAGGTACTCGAGACATGGGGTTCACGCGTTCCTGTGACGCTAAGATCTGATCGACGTGGCGTCTCACAATGTTCTCCCCGACATCCACTGTGTACATTAATGGCCCCTGCCTTGTACCTATCGTTCCGGGTTGCCACTTCTCTGTTCGATAGTCACGGGCCAAGACTGGTTGCCCTACATTGAAGCTCCTTGTCGGCTTCTCATTGATGTGCTGGAATTGTTTGTCCTCAACATTTCTTCGCACATTTGGTCTGAGCAAGTCCAGACGAGATCTCAACCTTCGGTTAAAGAACATCATGGCCGGGATCTGGTTGGTAACTGCATGTGTCGCGTTTCGGTAGGCTAATAAGAAATTGTCCATCTTATACTGTAGTGGAATTTCATCATCGCACATGGCCTTTATCGCCTTCTTAAAGGTTTGTACGAACGTCTCAGCCAATCCATTTGTGCCTGGATGATACGGGGCGGATGTGTAATGCCTTACCCCAATCCTTTTCATGAATTTTTGGAACTCGTCGGACACAAACTGTGGTCCATTATCAGAGCAAATCTGCTCTGGCAAACCGTTTCTGGCAAATATGGTCCGTAGGACTGCAATCGTTTTCTCTGTAGTGGTTGAAGACATTTTTATCACCTCAGGCCACTTTGAATGAGCATCCACTGCTATTAAGAACATTGAGTCCATGAATGGACCAGCGAAATCAATATGCACCCGTTGCCATGGAGAGGAGGGCCACTCCCGTGGGTGTAGAGGGGCATGTGGTGGTGCATTTTGGACCTTCTGGCATCCTAAGCAGCTCTTAATTAGATCTTCGATTTGTTGATCGATTCCCGGCCACCACACATAAGTCCTAGCAAGGCTTTTCATTTTCACTCCCCCCAGATGACCTTCATATAGCTCATTTAGCACTCTCTCCCTTAACTTGGGTGGAATCCCCACTCTGGATCCACACATCACTGTCCCCTAGCATACTGACAGCTGTTCTCTTCTGGATGAGAATGCTGGCAACAGTGAGTCGCCATGTGTTGGCCATCCCCTCACCGTCAATTCATATACCCCTGACAGCGTCGGATCATTGCGGGTCTCCTTCTCTATATCCGCGTTTGTTACTGGCAATCGTTCAATTATTGACGAATAAAATATCTCGATAGGGTCCACTGCTGGTGCTTCCTCCACAGTAGGCAGTGGCAGGCGCGATAGCCCATCAGCGTTCCCATGCTGTTTCATGCCTTTATATTCTATTTCATATTGATTCGCCCCTAGAAACAGGGACCATCTTTGTAACCGCTGTGCAGTCATCACTGGAACGCCCTTCTTAGGATTAAAGATGGAGACAAGTGGTTGGTGGTCAGTCAGCAAGGTGAACTTCTGCCCATGCAGATAGTGGTTGAAGTTTTTTACTCCCCATACTAGGCTGAGGGCCTCCCTGTCAATCTGGGCGTAGTTGCGCTCGGCTGAGGTTAGTGACCGAGACGCAAAGGCTACTGGCCTCTCCAACCCGTCTGGGAATTTGTGCGACAGCACTGCTCCAATACCGTAGGGTGATGCATCACATGCCAAACTAATTGGTAGTACTGGGTTGAAATGGGCCAACACCTCTTTTGATGTGATCAATTCTTTACACTTCTGGAAAGCTCGTCTACGTTCGTCATCCCACTTCCATGGTACCCCTGTTTGCAGTAGGGTGCTCAGCGGGTGTAATACCGTAGACAAATTTGGTAAGAACTTGTGGTAGTAGTTTACCAGCCCGAGGAACGACCTCAGTTGTGACACATTTTCCGGTGCTGGAGCCTTGACTACTGCCTCAATCTTGTCAGGGGACTTATGTAACACCTCTTCATCGATGACGTGGCCACAATACGAGATCTGTTTCTGGAAAAACTCACACTTGTGGCGATTAGCTCGTAGCCCATACTCCTTTAATCTGGTGAGCACCTTCTCCAAGTTGGCGAGGTGATCACCGTCATTTTCGCCCGTGACCAAGATATCGTCCAAATAACACTGGGTCCCTGGAATCCCTTGCAGGACCTGATCCATCGCTCTTTGCCAGATAGCCGGAGCCGAGGCTACTCCAAACACCAGCCGGTTGTATTGATAGAGACCTTTATGAGTGTTGATCGTAAGGTAATGTTTCGAAGCTTCTTCTACCTCCATTTGCAAGTACGCCTGGGCTAGATCAATTTTGGTGAAGCATTTACCTCCAGATAGCGAGGCGAAAATATCCTCAATTCGTGGAAGCGGATATTGCACCGTGTGAAGGACTGGGTTCACTGTCACCTTAAAATCCCCACAGATGCGGACCTTCTTTGGTTCCCCAGGCATATTACTCAACGACCTCTTAATTACAGGAATGATGGTTGTAGCCCACTCGCTCCAGTCCACTTTGGACAGTACTCCTGAACGTTCCAACCCTTCCAGCTCTGCTTTAGCAGCTGGTCTGATCGCATAAGGCACTGGTCTGGCCTTCAGAAACTTTGGGCTTGCATTTTCCTCTATTTTAATCATTGCTGTTATTCCTTTTAGTGTTCCTAGTCCCTCCTGGAACACTTCTTTTGCGTCAGTTAGCATTTTTGACAGTCGTCCAGGTGTGACGTCGTCATCCTTTTTGGCCTCAACCTTCAGTGCCTGTATGGAATGCCAATCTAATTGTATCTTCCGGATCCATTCACGTCCTAGCAGTGGTGGTCCTCCATTTGGCAATACATATATATCCATTTTAGGTATTTCCTGGCCTTTATATGTCACTTTCACCCTTATTTTTCCTTTGGGGTAGACTTTTTGCCCCGTATACGTCTTCAAGACAATCTCTGTAGCTTTCAAGGGTATGTGTGAAAATAGCCGCTTGTAGTCTCTTTGATTTATGACTGTTAGAGCTGACCCTGTGTCCAATTCCATTTCCACTTGGACTCCGTCTATCTTGAGTGTAACCCAGATAGTCTGGTGATCCTCCATTTCGGTTACCTTATGTAGTTTCAGACAACCCAGCTCCTTGCTTCCGGAGTCTGTGTCACTTTTCTGTTCGTCTGAACCACTGTCCATCACCTGGTGTAACTTTTTGTACTTCTCCTGTGGAGATTTCTTACTGTTGGTTTTCTTCCCAGACCTGCAGACTCTTGCTATGTGTCCTGCTTTCCCACACTGTCTGCACACTTGGTCCTTGAACCAACAATCTTCCTGGTCAGGTGTTGTTCTGCCGCAGCGATAGCACTTCCCTGTTCCATAGGACATTTCATTGGTGCCATATTCTTGCGGTCTCCGTTGTATCTCTGCATCACCCCTTGCGGCTGCTTTGTGTGACACTGCCATACTGAAAGCTTTGTCCAGCGTAAGGTCCTTTTCTGATAGAAGCCGTTTCTGGGTTCCTTCACTTTGTAGCCCACACACAAACTTGTCCCTTAACGTGTCTGCTAGTCCCGCTCCAAACTGGCAGTGTTTCGATAGCTTGCGCAGTTCCATTAGGTACTCAGCATTGCTTTCGTCTTTGTGTTGGTTCCTTTTATGGAACTTAAATCGTTCTGCTATCAGCAGCGGTGTGGGGTTTAAGTGGTCCTGTAGGATTTCTATTATGCTTTCAAAATTCTTGTTTACCCGCTTCTCTGGGGTTATTAGATTTCGCAGTAACCCATAAGTTTTTGCACCCATGGAATTTAACAGAACCAGTGCTTTATTAGCATCTGGCACTTCATTCGCCCTGCAGTACACCTCAATACGTTCCACATATGTCGCCCAATCTTCGACTTCATTGTCGAACGTAGAGATACTGCCACTCTTCGGCATCCTTGGGTGTGCGTTAACTATCACAAATGGCGCCTCCCGCGCTTCCCCTTCTTCTCCGCTGGCACAAAATGGCGTCTCCCGCGCTTTCCTTCCTTCCCGCGCTCGCCCTTCTTCTCCGCTGCGGCTTTTAAAAATGGCGTCTCCCGCGCTCTTCCTTCTTCTCCGCGGCTCAATGGCATCTCCCCTTTCTTCGCCCCGCGGACCCTGTTCAGCCCGTGAGCACTGGCTGTGCTCTGCGCGTTCTTCTTTTTATATTTTTCGACGCCGCTCAGTCTAGAACCCGGCTGTTTCTTACCCTCTCTCCGGTTTGTTTTATTTTCCTCGACGCCACTCGGTGTTCAACCCCCGGCTGCGCCCTGCGCTCTTCACCCTCTGTCTTACCCCGTCGACGCTGCTCGGCTCTCTCTCCGCCGTCGGTCGGCTCCAGCCGCCGCTGCTCGGGAAGGGTCTGCGCTGGACCTGTCGTCGGTCTCTTACTGCTCGTTGTGGCTGGGGAACCAAGCTCGGGTCTCCACAGCCTCCCCTGCGAAGTTGGATCTCTGCCTGACTGCTGGGCGGTTGCTTGTGGTCGACGCCCGTGTTCCTGGCCTTGACTATTTTTTTTTATGTTGCAGGTAGATTCGAATCGACACTCGTCGCCACTGTTGGATCCGTGGTTCAGTGGATATGCTATTATTAAATAATCACACGGATGCTGGACATTAACAAATAACAGGTCTTTACTGGAGGAGGGTAGTCTCTAGACTGGGGTACAGAGGCATGCGGAAAGTGTATATACCGGTGTGGTCACTGCCGGTACTACAGTATACAGGAGCTGTAAAAGTAGTTCTGACTTAAAGGCACATACACTACAGCCACCTGCTTGGAGCAGCTAATGAGCCACTCACAGAGCACATGGTCTCTATGGAGAATAGATGGCAGAGGTTCATAGACCTCCTCTCTAGGAGGGATGTCAATGTATACTTGGGTCCTCATGGCCCCACTGGTGTGCAGCAAGGTGCTCTCCAGCTCCTTGCTAGCAGGGAGATGCGGGTGGCCCATGAGAGGGATGATAGTGAGAGGGGACATGGAAGTGGGGGCTCCTCTCAAAGTGCTCACAGTTCTCCATCATTGCCCCCCCAACCTCAGTCCAGAGTCCCCGATGCCTTCTCAGATCACGATGGCCAAGTCTGCCCCTGCACAGTTGCAGGATGAGCAGACTTTGGCGGGGCCATCACAGGCTCCAAAACCCAGAGGACGTCTGCTAAAAGTGTCTACCCAGTCGCAGCAGAGAAGTAAGCAGGCTGCCTCTACCTCTGCTGAAGCCACAGGGGTTGCACCTCATAGAAGCACGCGTAAGAGAAAGACGACACACAAGTAGATGCACAAGGGTAGCCACTTGAGTGTTTAAATAAATGTTTCTGTTAAGGTTCCGTTACTCTTATGTCACATATAAAACTATTTATTTTCACCGCTTTCCGGTCATGGCCAATTTTGTCTGCAACTTTGGAAGTGGCTTAGTGAGTTGGAGTGAATGGTGAGACATAACATGATCAGCAATGGTGGTCAGTGTGAAAGGAATGGTTTGGTCATTGTAAGGATGCTTTATGGTGTTGCTGTGGGGTGGTGGGAACCTGGCACCGCATGTGGCAGCCATATGAGTGTAATGTCTGAAGTTAAGTAAGTTTGGCCATGCTGAGGCCATCCCTGGCCTCCCGGGCAGCAATATGCTCGCGTGCTGGTGGCATCTGGACCTCAGGTTCCTCCTGCTCCTCCTCCTCCTCTTCCAGCTGATGCTCCTCCTCCTCCTCTGAAGAGGCTGTGCACTCAGTGCCTTGCTCCTCATGCAGCGCTAATCCTCGCTGCTGCGTTATGTTGTGCAGGGCACAGCAGACCACGATGATTCTGGAGACCCTGGCTGGTACGTACCGAAGAGCTCCTTCAGATCTGTCAAGGCATCTGAAGCACATTTTCAGCATGCCTACTGTCTGCTATATGACACATCTGGTGGAAATGTGGCTTTCATTATATCTCTCCTTGGCCTCGGTACTTGACCTCCTTAACAGTGTCATGAGCCACGTCTTCAGTAGATAGACCTTCACTCCAAGCAGCCAGCCGGAAAGTCTGTTTGGAGGAGAGCTGATTGAGGGTGGACTGGCGCAAGACGAAAGTGTCATGACACCTGCCAGAGAATTTGGCGCACACATGCATGATGAGCGTCCTATGGTTGCAGACCAGCTGCACATTGAGGGAGTGGAATCCCTTGAGGTTGACAAACACTTCTGGGTGATGATGAGGTGCCCTGATGACCACATGTGTGCAGTTGGTGACACCCAGCATCCATGGGAAGCCATCAGTGGCAAAGTTAATATAATTGGCTGACTTGCCAAACAGGGCATCGATGACCTGTGTGATGCATCTGTGGGCGGCCCACTGCAAGATGCTGCAAATGTTTGCTGCAGATCCCTGGAAGGAGCCTGAAGCAAAGAAGTTGAGGGCACTGGTGACTTTGACAGCCATTGGTAAGGAGTGTCCACCAGGTCCTCTGGGCTGCAGGTCTTGCTCCAGCAAGCTGCAAATGTCTGCGATGACCTGGCGCGATAGCCTGAGCCTCCTTTGACACTGCTGCTCAGTCATGTTAAGGAAGCTCATCCTCTGCCTGTAAACCCTGGGTTGGGGGTATCGCCTCCGGCGCGGTGCAGCCCTGTGCTGATGTCCTCTGTCCTGTGCAGCATTAAGTCGTTGAGGAAAAGGTTGGTGGTGGTGTTGTTGCTGCTGGTGTGGGGGCTAATCGTGGTCCAATTCTGAGGACTAAGGTGAGACAGTATAAACGTCACCTATGCTGATGTAATAGTTGGCAGGTCAAGTAGAGATGAGAGAAGCAATCTGTCAATGGTGTGATAGGTTGTAGCAATGAGGTGACAGTGGTTCCTGATTTTGCTGATAACGCTTGCAACCTCTAGAAACCTAAATTTGTGCTGACAATGCACTCTGCAACAGCATTTCCCTTAGGAAAGTAAGCAGGTGTCAGGTGACATTATTTATTGTGCTTTTCATGCTGTGTATTAATGAGCTGCATTAATGGCCACTGAACTTCCACCTCAGCTTGACAGACGAGGTTCCCGAGCTGCGTGATTCCTATGGTCATGCGGTGAAATTGCAAAGGTCTGGTTAAAAAGATGTTTAAGGGTGTTACAACAAGCTAATAATTATCTAAATTGGGTCGCCCACCTCTGTCGCTCAGGTTGCTGCCGAGCTGGCAAAAGTGCCCGAGTTAAAGGCGCGTGGAGGCAGAATTGACGGCGGGCTCCCGACCTGCACCGATTTATTTACACTTTCACTCCCGACCCGCCTCCAATCTCACACGCACGGCAGCGGGAAAATTCCGGCCACTGAAACTGTTGCCAGACTGTATTGAAGAATGCAAACCCAGATTGCTCTAAAACCTATGTTGTGCAGTTAGGTTTAATTTTCATTAACGGTGTGTTTCTATTAAGACAGTACACCATCCCATAACTCATTACGTCCAGCAAGATTCTAATATCAGCTAACTGTTTGTTGTCTCCCAGCAGAGGACTGAGGTTTATACCATGACTACCTGTCATGACATCAACAGAGTACACCCCATTATGGGTAGCAAGCAGCAGATTCTTAATGTCACAGTCAATGGATTTGAAAGGAGCAAAAGTGCAAGGTCAAAGGTCAACAAAATGGTAGATCGCAGAGTGATATGCCAGTTATATTGTGAAAATGAATTTATTCTCCAAAGAATTTCATAGACAGGAGTAATTATCTTGGAGACGGTTGTGCAAAACTACATACCCATCTTGAGTAAAAGAATGGATAGCAGAATGGTGTTTAGTTTAGAACTCTCAACCAGTCTCGGTTAAAGGTTAAAATTCATGTTTCAGGTTCTATATCTCATCCAGAGGCAGTCAAAGTGGTCAATCATTTGTTCAATTATCTTTATTATTACTATAAAGAGGCCTGATTTATATATTTAATGTGTATATATATTTATACACAAATAAACTTGTGATAAATCCATTAAGTGGAACAAGGACTCAAAGAGGCGAAATCGTAGAATTAACACGAGTACTTTATTAACAACTGGGAAACACGTTTACAGACAGCCTGCATCAGCATCCTGGCATTCCACCTTGTGCTGACCTATACAGGAAGCAAACCTCTGACCTTAACAGGAAGCAAACCTCTGACCTTAGTAGCAGCATTGGCTACAGCACCACCTGGTGGATAACCTTAATCATAACATCCCAGATTACTATATCCCTCCCCCCTTAAGATTTCAGTATGAATTTCTTAACAAACAACCATTCCTGAGGGTCACATAAGGAGTCTCCATTCATCATGTTCCATACTTGACGAATCTAACAGTTCAGTATCAATCTCTCTGGTGGCTTGCGAGTCCTTTGTGAACGTCTAACAGTAAAGTCCCTGCTTGTTTGTGGTGAAGCCACCAGCTGCTCCTGAGCAGTGCTCAGAGTATCTGACTCTGCAACGATGGTTTCCTCTTGATGGATAGGTTCCTGTGGAATTATCTCTGTCCCTGGTGGTGGCCCCACAGATGCACTTGGATAACTGGGGGCAACCCTGTCTTCAGTCATTGCATCTGGAACCTTCATTTCAATTTCCCCTTGTCTGGGAAGTATCTGATCTACATGTCTGCGTACTACCCTACCATCTCCCAACATGACCTTGTATGATACTGGACCTGTCATTGAGTCTATGAAGCCAGGAATCCACTTTGGTCCATAACTGAAATTCCTGGTAAGGACCGCATCTCCTTCTCCAAAACTTCGGCTCTTTGTTCTTTTGTCATGGTTCTCTTTTTGTTTGTTTTGTCTGTTTTCCATTTTCCTTTTTAGGTCTGGGTGGACAAGGTCAAGAGTGGAGTGTAGTCTATGACCTAATAACATCTCAGCAGGAGAGAGTCCTGTGGTGGATTGAGGTGTTATTCTGTAGCTGAACAGAACCTGTGACACTTTGGCTGCAAACTCCCTTCTGCACTTTTTTTCATCATCTCCTTAAATGTTTGTACGGCTCTCTCCGCAAGTCCATTCGAGGACGGATGATATGGAGCTGAGGTCACCTGCACTATGCCATTTTTTCTCAAGAACTCTTTTGTCTCTGTACTCACAAAACAAGTGGCATTGTCACTCACCACGATCTCCGGTAGCCCTTGATTACTGAAGCTCCGACGCAGGCAGTCTATAGTAGTAGTGGCGGAAGCAGAATTTACAGGATAAACATCCATCAATTTGGAATGTGCATCAATGATTATGAGGAACATCTTCCCCATGAATGGACCCGCATAATCTAAGTGCAATCTTCTCCATGGTTTATCCGGCCACTCCCAGGGGTGGAGAGGAGCCACTGCTGGTGCCTTCCGGTATTCCTGACAAGTGCTGCATGTCTTGACTAGATTTCCTATCTCCTCATCTAGCTTTGGCCACCACAAGTAACTCCTAGCCAAGGCTTTCAGATGCGAGACCCCAGGATGACACTGATGTAGTTGCTCTAGGATAGACTGTCGTGCTGGCCGTGGAATAATCACTCGTGCTCCCCACAACACGCAACCATCCTGCACACTCAGCTCTGTTTTCCTGACACTGTAGGGTGTGAAGTCAGCCCCTTCCGGATGCTGTGGCCATCCACTCACCACATATTCTCGAACTCTAGACAGTACTGGATCTTTACCTGTCCATGTTCTTACTTGCTCTGCAGTCACAAGTGCCGGGTCAGTGTCCTCCAACATCAAAACTCTGTCCTCTGGAGCTGCACAGATAGGTGTGCCTGGCAGTGGAAGACGGCTCAAGGCATCTGCATTCCCATGGTACTTGCCCGCCTTGTAGACGATGACATACTCATATGCCCTCAACGTCACTGCCCACCTCTGGATCCGGGGTGATACCATCTGTGGAACTGCTTTCATTTCGTTGAAAAGAGAGAGAAGAGGTTTATGATCGGTGCATATGGTGAACTTCCTGCCATATATGTACTTGTGGAACCTCTGTAACCCAAACATTACTGCTAACCCCTCTTTGTCTAACTGGGAATAGTTTATTTCCGCTGGTGTTAGAGTTCGGGACATAAACCCTATTCGTCTTTCAGTTCCATCTTCCATGCAGTGTGAAAGAACTGCCCCCACCCTGTAAGGTGAAGTGTCACAAGAGAGAATGATGTCTTTCTCGGCATTGTAGTGAACCAGCACATCCGACGACATCATCAGTTTCTTGGACTGTTCAAATGAAACCCCCTGCTTCTCTCCCCACTGCTATTGTGTCTCCTTGCGCAGTAGTTTGTGAAGAGGTGCTAACACAGTTGACAAGTTTGGTAAAAACCTGTTATAATAGTTCAGCAGTCCCAGGTAAGCTTTTAACTCAGCCACATTTGTAGGAGCAGGGGCATCCTGCAGTGCTTGTACCTTCTCCTTGAGTGGATGGAGCCCGGTGGCGTCCACTCTGTGTCCCAGGAACACTGTCTCATTCCCCAGGAAAGTGCACTTACTCCTCTTGAGCTGGAACCCTGCCCTCTCCAATCTCTGTAGTACCTCTCTCAGAGTGCTCAGATGCTCCTGGTCGGTTCTTCCCGTCACCAGAATGTCATCCAGATAGATGGAAACATGTGGAATCCTTTGCAGTACATCTTCGATTGTCCTCTGGAAGATAGCTGGACTAGATGAGACACCAAACGGTAAGTGGTTATATGTAAACAAGCCCTTGTGTGTATTTATGGTGTCATACTTCTTTGATTCGTCATCCAGTGTAATCTGCAAGTAGGCATGACTCATATCCAACTTTGTGAATTTCTTTCCTCCAGCCAGGTTTGCAAAGAGATCCTCTGTTTTGGGAATTGGATACTGCTCTAGTTCGGACACCCGATTGACTGTCAATTTATAGTCTCCACAGAGTCTTACCGAATTGTCTGGTTTTAAAACAGGTACTATGGGAGCTGTCCATTCTGAACATTTCACTGGCTCCAGTATGTTCTCTCTCAATAGACGGTCAAGCTCAGCCTCTACCTTTGACTTCATGGCATAAGGCACAGGTCGTTGTTTAAAAAACCTTGACGGTGCCTCCTTGTCTACATAAATCTTAGCTGGGGGGCCATTAAATGTGCCAAGTTCCTCCTTGAACACACTCTCATGTTCACTCAACACTTCTTGCAAAGTCAACTGTTTGCCCGCATCTATTTGATGTACTGCTCCCCAGTCTAATTTAAGTTCTTTTATCCAGCCCCGACCTAACAGGTTTGGTCCGGTACCCGATACTATAACTACAGGTAACTGTTCCACTGTGTCCCTGTGTTGCACAGTTACCTTAGCTGTACCTAATGTCGCTATTCATTCACCTGTATATGTTTTAAGATGCAGGGAGCAAGGCTTTAACTCTGGAACTTTTGCATGGTTCCACAATTTTGAGCACTCTGCCTTGTTCATTATGGTCACGCCGCACCCTGTATCCACTTCAAAGTTCACCTTAGAGTCATTTACTGTCAGTTGCAATGTGATAGGAGCCACTTTTGGAATGTTCTCTAACATGCTATACATTATGAGCATGTCCTCTTCTTCCTCAGCTTCCCCGCTGATGTGGTGTGCTCCATGTTTTTTCACTTCTCTCCCTTGGTTTTGCTGTCCTCCCCCTTTTGGTTTGGATTCTTCCACAGGTGATTTCGCCCTGCAAGCTCGTTTTATGTGTCCTTGTTTCCCACACTTGTAGCACTTTTCCTCCAGAAACCGGCATTCACTCGCCAGGTGATCGCCCTTGCATCTATAACATGCCTTCACATGTTCACGTTGTGGTTTCTGACGCATGTTCAACTTGTGCACAACAACCTGACCTGCAACTTGTGTAGCATTAGCCCTGTCTGAACCCTGTATTTCTTTTACATCTCGGTTCACTGCCTCTATGGCTTGAGCAAGTTCCAATGCTTTTTCATAAGTAAGCCCAGTCTCGGATAATAATCTACGCTGCATTCGGTTGTCCATAATTCCGCAAACTAGCCTATCTTGCAGCATTTCCTTTAGGTTGTTCCCATAATTGCAATCTTGTGCTAATTTACGCAACACCGCTACATAGTCCATAATGCTCTCCTCCTCTTTCCTGTTCCTTGAATTAAACTTGAACCTCTGTACAATCTCACTAGGTTTAGGGTTGAAATGTTCTTTTAGCAAAGCCACTAATTCAACAAATGATTTGTCTCCAGGCTTTTCAGGACTGAGCAGATTTTTCATCAAACTGTAGGTTTGGCTTCCCACTGAACTAAGCAGAATGGCTTTCCTTTTTCTGGCATCATTTATTTCATTTGCTTCGAAAAAATAACCCAACACTTCACAGTATTCTTCCCAGGTTTGTGCTTGAATATCAAAAGCGGAAACCGTTCCTATCGTGGCAGCCATGCTCTCTTCCAGCTTGTAGCTAACTTTAGCTCGTGATTTTGTTGTTTAAACATCCTGGCACACTTTTCTTCTTTATGCAGGGTCCTTGAGTTGCCTCGTCGCCAAATGTGATAAATCCATTAAGTGGAACAAGGACTCAAAGAGGCGATATCGTAGAATTAACACGAGTACTTTATTAACAACTGGGAAACACGTTTACAGACAGCCTGCATCAGCATCCTGGCATTCCACCTTGTGCTGACCTATACAGGAAGCAAACCTCTGACCTTAACAGGAAGCAAACCTCTGACCTTAGTAGCAGCATTGGCTACAGCACCACCTGGTGGATAACCTTAATCATAACATCCCAGATTACTATAAAACTTTTTCTAGATATCTAAATTATTATGATTAGCAACTCCTTCTTGACATTTAGATCTAGTCTAATAACTAACATCTTACACAATGCCATTCTCCTGCTAATCTAACTAGTTTACTGCAGACTGAACCCTCTCTGAAGGTGGCACTGAACTGACAGTGTTGGACCTGGAGCAACTGCTCGGGTATTAATTTCCTGTTCCTAAAAAACAGTGCAAACTTGCAAATAGCAGGAGTATTGGTTTAATTACATTCCTCGCTCTATCAGTATCAGAGCTGGCTTATGATGGAATTAAGCCCAGCGTTTCATAAATGTAATAATAATAGCGGAGAGTTCTGAAATGAGATGTCACGATGTATGTAGATCACAGGGTGATAGGATAATGCAGCTAAATACACTGGGAGATAGTCTGAGAAGATGAGGGTCTGAGAAGTTCTTTGATTTTCACTTTATTCAACAGCTACTGCCAAATGTTACTGTTCCAAGGAGATGCCTTGTGGCACCCTTGGAATGGAGAGAAAGCGATAACTTTTAAAAAAATGTTCTAATACATGAAACACTCTGAACATCAGTGACTCTTCAAGGCAAGCAGCCATGCTCGCAGCAATATTTAGGATGCTTACTTGCATTTCTGATAACCTTAGCAAGAAAGAGTTATACATTTGCTAAACTTAGTTCATGATTTCAAAGATAATCTCATTCTTTTGTAGCTTCTGAAGTAGATTCCACTTCTTTTAGATGATTCCGTCTGGTTAAGATGGTATTTCCGTCATACTCTTTTAATGCAAACAAAATAAAAAAAATAGTAGTTCCGAGCCTTTCCTCTCTTCTGCTGAGACCTGTCTCTCTCCTGCTCCCTGTCATGTTTCTCTGTGCTTGGGGGGGATTGAGGGGTGGGAAGGAAGTGGGTCACTGAAGCAGGACAGAAAGCTAATGGCCACTGGGTCATTTCTCTCTCTTTGTACATTTCTGCGGGCCAGGCTGTGGATGATGGGGAGAGAGGGAGATGATTGAATGCCTCACGTCACATGTCACCAAAAAGCTGCAAAAATAGAATCATAGAACGTTCAGCACGGAAGGAGACCATTGGCCCATTGTGCCTACGCGATACATAGTGGCAGTGATATAAAAGCTTTGTATAACATTGAAGTAATGATGTGATGGCTCTGAATCCATGTTATCTGTTGAATTATATGCATCAGGCTTGGGCACAAATGACCATGGACTCCTGGCAGGCATTGCAATTATATGCATCCATTCCATAATTTCTGTTAGATTTATTCCATTTTCTTTTTTAGCTCAGTGGCTAAATATGCAGATGATAGAAAGCTAATGAAAGTGGTAGCTTGCAAAGTTGAACAGGATAAGCTACAGGAGGATTGGAATATACTTGGGAATGGGCAGGCAGGTGGCAGATTTAATTCAATGTAGAAAAATGCAAATCGATTCACGTAGGGGCAAAAAACGCAGGCAGGGATTATTACATAAATGGAACGAAATAATACATGTGGAAAATGAAGGAGCTCTGAGGGTCCTGATTGACAGTGAATTGGAGCTCTTACAGCAATGCTCGGTGGCAGTGAGTAAAGCAAATTAGATGCTGGGATGTATTAAAACAACAACAGTTTGTATTTATATAGCACCTTTAACGTAGTAAAACGTCCCAAGGCGCTGCACAGGAGTATTTTAAGACAAAAAATTTGACACCGAGCCACATAAGGATAAATTAAGGCAGGTGACCAAAAGCTTGGTCAAAGAGGTAGGTTTTAAGGAGCGTCTTAAAGGAGGAAAGAGAGGTAGCGAGGCAGACAAGTTTAGGCAGGGAATTCCAGAGCTTGGAGCCGAGGCAACAGAAGGCACAGCCACCAAAGGTTGAGCAATTATAATCAAGGATCCTCAAGAGGGCAGAATGAGAGGAGCGCAGATATCTCGGGGGTTTGTGGGGCTGAAGGAGATTACAGAGATAGGAAGGGGCGAGGCCATGGAGTACTTTGAAAACAAGGATAAGAATTTTGAAATCGAGGCACTGCTTAACTGGGAGCCAATGTAGGTCAGCGAGCACAGGGGAAATAGGCGAACGGGACTTGGTGCGAGTTAAGACACGGGCAGCCGAGTTTTGGCCAATATTGAGCCAAAATAGTGAGGTAATCCTGCCACTTTATAAATAATTGGTGCGACCGCACGTAGAATGCTGTCTACAGTTCTGGCTACCTCAGTACCAAAAGGACATTACAGCTATTGAAAGGATACAGAAGAGAGCAACCAGAATGTTGGAGGGGATGGAAGGATTGGATCATGAGGGGCCATGACGTAAAGTGGCCATGCTCTCACTGGAAAGCAGAAGATTGAGAGGTGATATGATTGCTGTTTATAAGACTCTAAAGGGATTAGATAATGTCGAGCATCACAAACTGTTTCACCTTGTCCAGAACAGTAGAAGCAGAGGGCACGGCCTACGCTTCAAAAGGAATAAATTTTAAAAATAAGCTGCAAAAACGTCGGCCCCAATATTTACGGGGACACGGGGAGGGTGCGGGGGAAGGTGCAGGGGAGGGTGCAGGGGAGGGTGCTGGGGAGGGTGCGGGAGAGGGTGCGGGGGAGGGTGCAGGGGAGGGTGAGGGGCAGGGTGCGGGGGGAGGGCGCGGGTGTGAGTGCGGGGGGAGGGCGCGGGGGGAGGGCGCGGGGAGGGTGCGGGGGTAGGGTGCGGGGAGGGCGCGGGGGGAGGGCACGGGGGAGGGTGCGGGGGAGGCCAAAAACATCCGAAGAACCCGGGAAGGCTGTCGACACAGAAGTCTTGATGAATTTAACGGTGCGGCCACATTCACATTTTTTTCCCCCGTTTCCCACCTGGCAACCGGCCAAATTGACAGGCAGACCGGCTACCGGGCGGGAAAACCAGTGGCAGGAGGCCACAGCCGGGGACCCTTGGGGATGGACCCAGCTATCAGGAGCAGGGAAGGCTGGCCTTTGGAGCTTGGTGGGGCGGTGGCAGGTCGGCCGCAATCGGGTCTTGGTGGGGAGGTCGTCCGACGGCGGCCCCTCTCTCGCCCCACCGCGATTGGCAGAGGGGACCCTGTAGTGTATGTGCCTTTAAGGGGAGAACTACCTTTTACAGCTCCTGTATACTGTAGTACCGGCAGTGACCACACCTGCGTATAAACCCTGAGTAGGGATCTGTACTGTTAGTTTTAGAGTAACCCTCATCCAGTAAACACCTGTTGATTGTTCCTCTGCAGTCTCTGTCTATTTATTGAAGGACACCATACATCAAGATTCACGGATTTAACATTGGCGACGAGTCGATTCGAACCTACCTGCAACTCTGCAGAAGAAGGCCGATTCCAGGGGCACGGGCGTCGACCTTCCGGCGGAGACTCCAGCGAGACGGGCTGGCAGCAGGTACGGCGCAGACCCTTCCCGGATGGCGGCAGCTGGAGCCGACCGACGGCACAGGGGAAGGCCGAGCAGCGTCGACGGGGTAAGAGAGAGGGTAAAGCGCACGGGGCGCAGCCGGGGTTCAGGACCGAGCGGCGTCAACGAGAGAGGCACGCAGGAAAATGAGCAGAGCGCGGCCGGTGTTCAAGGGCTGAGCAGCGTCCGCGGGGAAGAAAGGAAAGCGCGGGAGACGCCATTTTTGAGCCGCAGCGGAGAAGAAGGGAGAGAGCGGGAGACGCCATTTTTGAGCCACAGCGGAGAAGGGAGAGCGCGGGAAGAAAGGAAAGTGCGGGAGGCGCCATTTTGAGCCAGCGGAGAAGAAGGGAGAGTGCGGGAGACGCCATTTTTAGCCAGTCTAACCACACCTAGGGATGCCGAAGAGTGGCAGTGTCACAGCGTTCGACAATGAAGTCGAAGATTGGGCGACATATGTAGAACACATAGAAGTGTACTGCAAGGCGAATGAAGTGCCAGATGCCAGGAAAGCACTGGTATTGTTGAATTCCATGGGTGCAAAAACGTATGGCTTACTGCGAAACCTAGTAACTAACGCGGATATAGAGAAGGAGACCCGAAATGACCCGACACTGTCTCGGGTATATGACTTGACGGTGAAGGGATGGCCAACACATGGCAACTCACTGTTGCCAGCATTCTCATCCAGAAGAGAACAGCTGTCAGTATGCTAGGGGACCTTGATGTGTGGATCCCGAGTGGTAATTCCACCAAAGTTAAGGGAGAGAGTGCTCAATGAGCTTCACGAAGGCCATCTGGGAGGGGTGAAAATGAAAAGCCTTGCTAGTGCTTATGTGTGGTGGCCGGGGATCGATCAGCAAATCGAGGACCTGGCAAAGAGCTGCTCAGGATGCCAGAAGGTCCAAAATGCACCACCACACGCCCCTCTACACCCATGGGAGTGGCCCTCCTCTCCATGGCAACGGGTGCATATTGATTTTGCTGGTCCATTCATGGACTCAATGTTTTTAATAGCCGTGGATGTGCACTCGAAATGGCCTGATGTGATCAAAATGTCCTCCACCACCACGGAGAAAACGATTGCAGTCCTACGGATCATATTTGCCAGAAACGGCTTGCCAGAGCAGATTTGCTCTGATAATGGACCACAGTTTGTGTCCGAAGAGTTTCGGAAATTTATGAAAAGGAATGGGATAAAGCATTACACATCCGCCCCGTATCATCCAGCCACAAATGGATTGGCTGAGAGGTTCGTACAAACCTTTAAAAAGGCAGTAAGGGCCAATTGTGATGACGACATTCCACTGCAGCATAAGGTGGACAATTTCCTGTTAGCCTACAGAAATGCGACACATGCAGTCACCAACCAGACCTCGGCCATGATGTTCTTTAACCGAAGGTTGAGATCTCGTCTGGATTTGCTCAGACCAAATGTATGAAGAGATGTTGAGAATAAGCAATTCCAGCACATCAATGAGAAGCCGACAAGAAGCTTCAATGTAGGGCAACCAGTCTTGGCCCGCGACTACCGAACAGAGAAATGGCAACCAGGAACGATATGCACACGGCAGGGGCCACTAACGTACACAGTGGATGTTGGGGAGAACATTGTGAGACGCCATGTCGACCAGATCCTAGAGTCACAGGAACGAGTCAACCCCATGTCTCGCGTACCTGGTGATGAACCCGACATACAGGTAGCATCTACCCCAGAAACAGTAGCATCGGAAGCTGATGAACCAACCGACGACAGGGGGCCAGAATCGCCTCCACGTCAAGAGCAAGACACTCAGGAAAGGCGCTATCCAGAAAGGATCAGGAAGCCGCCCCAAAGACTGAATTTATAAATGGACTATTTTCAGTTAATGTTGCATGTTAAAAGTGTTAATTGTTAAATGAATGTTATGGTACTGTTAATCTAAAAGGGGAGAAATTGTAGTGTATGTACCTTTAAGGGGAGAACTACTTTTTACAGCTCCTGTATACTGTAGTACCGGCAGTGACCACACCTGTATATAAACCCTGAGTAGGGATCTGTACTGTTAGTTTTAGAGTAACCCTCATCCAGTAAACACCTGTTGATTGTTCCTCTGCAGTCTCTGTCTGTTTATTGAAGGACACCATACATCAAGATTCACGGATTTAACAGACCCCAAAGGCTTCCTTGTGGGACCTGGGCAGGGGGGAGCACTCCTGCTCCTCCTGGTCCACAAGGAGTGCTGTAAAAGGCACTTACTTTCCTGAGCCGCCAGCTCCTGCCTGCTTTTCACTGCCGGGTTTTTCGACCCCTGGGAAACCCACGCAGCAACTGTTAAATTTAAATCGGGCTTTCAATTGCACTGCGGGAGCCCAGTTTAAATGCTAATGAAGTGTCCTGCCTTTCCACGGCGGGATAGTTGGACGCCTCGAAACCTGACGTGTATAAATAGCAATAGGCGCGTACATGGCGGGTTGGTGTCACATTCCCTCTCCCGCCCATGATGGGGTAGTCACTCTCGAGGCCATTGTTTAAGCAGGGAACGTAAATCTGTGGAATAGGCTCCCCAGGGTAATGGTGGAAGCAGCTAGTGCTGGTTCATTCAAATGCAAATTAGATAGATTTCTTTTGGAAAATACCATTTTTGGATACAGTAATGAGTAATTTAAGATCAGGAAAATCCCCCTGGAAATTCACAGCCAATATCTTTCAGCCTTTTTAGAACTGAAATGTCCTTTGATCTTTTTTCATTACAAGACCCAGGCATCTCCCATTCATCTACATATTACAGCAGACATCTATTGAAGAATTTGGCTCGAGATTTTGGGTGCTGAACATTCTGTGGGGTGGGATGGGGTGTGATGTAGCATAATGCCACTTTCGCCTGTCTCCCATTGGGGGAGAGAGTAACAAAACAAAAATACAATCTTTTTTTATCATGAGCTGTGACAGGGTTCTAAAGCGGCCCCTGATTGACAGTTTTAAATGATAATATAATTTGGCAGCTTCCAGCATCCGATACTGCCCAGTAAAATTCTCAGCTGACATGCGTCCGCAATTCCAAAAACCGACTGAGCTGGTGGAAAACCAAACCGCAAACAACCTCACAACCTGACAGTGAGCTTAGAATAGTTGATTTCAACAGCGGGCTTTAAAAATAAAACTTCACTTACAGTGATTCAAATCCGATAGAATCACTGGTGTCTTTGTGAAGTTTCCGATCAAACTCATGGCCTCTTATATGATGCTGCCACAGATATATTACTGCATTAGATCTGACAGGTCTTTGGGATAAATTCATAATTCTCTTGCGGATTAGCTTTACAAGTAGTTAGTAAGTCATTTGCATACACGGTCTAATTTACTGAACTGGGTGCACAAACTTCTAAAATCTACGATGGAAGCTACGTGATTTGACTATCTCCCCTGTTCTAAATCTATTACAATTCAGCAGGGACAAGAACAAAAACAATGGAATGGAGAAAAAGAACGAAAAGAACCAATTTTATTATGGCGTATTAGCATAGGAACTTTTTTGAATTATATATGCATCATAATATACAGGTGATGTTAGCTGTAAAGGTGTAAGCTTTCCAAAATGTATTTTAAAGATAATGTAATATAACCTTTTGAAATCAGATTGCTTTTAGTTGTTTGCATAAAAAATTAAAGAAATAAGAAAGACTTGCATTTCTATCGCGCATTTCACGACCTCAGGACGTCCCAAAGTGCTTCACAGCCAATGAAGTACTTTGAAGAGTAGTCAGTGTTGAAATGTAGGAAGTGCTGCAGCCAATTGGCACACAGCGAGCTCCCACTTACTGCAATGTGATAATGACCAAACAATTTGTTTTTGGTGGTGTTGGTCAAGGGCTAAATGTTGGCCAGGACACTGGGCAGAACTCCTCCACTCTTCTTCGAAATACTGCCGTGGGATCTTTTACGCCCATCTGAGAGGGTAGACATGGGCCTCGGTTTAATGTCTAATCTGCAAGACGGCACCTCTGACATAGAAACATAGAAGATAGGAGCAGGAGTAGGCCATTCGGCCCCTTGAGCCTGTTCCACCATTTAATGAGATCATGGCTGATCATCCAAATTCAGTACCCGGTCCCTGCTTTCTCCCCATATCCCTTGATCCCTTTAGCCTTAAGAAATATATCTAACTCCTTCTTGAATATATTTAATGAATTGGTCTCAACTGCCTTGTGTGGCAGAGAATGCCACAGGTTCACCACTCTCTGGGTGAAGAAATTCCTTCTCACAGTCCTAAATGGTTTACCCCTTATCCTTAGAAGTGTGGTGTTCCCTCAGTACTGCACTGGAGTTTCAGCCGAGATTTCATGCTCAAGTTTTTGGATTGGGACTTGAGCCCATGACCTTCTGGGGGTAATATTAACACACCCCAGGATTGGGTGTTAAAATTTCGAAAATGGCAAACCTGATCCCAACCCACCTCCACTTTCGGTTTTAACGGAGGCGGGTTGGGGTGCCGGTAACTGACTTGCTCTTCGGTGGTGGGTCCCTCATTTAAATATTTTAATGAGGCTGCGGTCCTAAGATTTTATCTCTGTTTCAGGTTAAACACCTGTGGGTTGGGTTTCCTGGGCCTCAGGCAACTTGAAAGCTGATGGGAGGCGAGAATGGCTGGATCGAACTGTTAAGTGCCTTTCCAGCACTGCTTGTGGGCCAGGAGGAGCAGGAATACATCGCCCTGGCCCACCAAGCTAACCTGTTACCCTCCCAGAAATCTGACCCCTCCTCCCCGCGATTGGAACGCCCCCGCCCACCCCACAAACTCTCCGAGCCCTGACCTACCTCTCCAGACCCGCTGATGTCTCCGACCCCCGACCCATCTCTCCAGGTCCCTCCGATATCTCCGACCCCCGACCTACCTCTCCAGACCCTCTGATGTCTCCGACCCCCGACCCATCTCTCCAGGTCCCTCCGATATCTCCGACCCCCGACCCATCTCTCCAGACCCTTTGATGTCTCCGACCCCCGACCAATCTCTCCAGGCCCCTCCGACCGCCAACCCATCGCTCCAGCCCCTCCAATATCTCCGACCTCTGACCCCCGACCCATCGCTCTAGGCCCCTCCGATATCTCCGACCTCCGACCCATCGCTCCAGGCCCCTCCGATATCTCCGACCTCCGACCCCCGACCCATTGCTCCAGGCCCCTCCGATATCTCTGACCCTGACCCATCTCTCCAGGCCCCTCCGATACCTCCGACCTCCGACCCCCGGCCAATTGCTCCAGGCCCCTCCGATATCTCTGACCCCGACCCCCAGCC
Organism: Somniosus microcephalus; assembly: GCF_052327205.1. Classification (NCBI taxonomy): domain Eukaryota; kingdom Metazoa; phylum Chordata; class Chondrichthyes; order Squaliformes; family Somniosidae; genus Somniosus; species Somniosus microcephalus. The sequence goes on from NC_140991.1 coordinate 287,347,943, forward strand.
GGTCTCTCCGGCCGCCCCTCCCCCCCGCCCCCGAAGTCCACCCTGACACATGATCCTCTCGATCTGGCTGCCTGCGGCCAGGAAACGGAGTCCAAAAATGGTAAAGTAACAAATTTAACGCCAGAACGTCAAGGAAACCCATACTTCCCTATTTCCCAGCCGCTAAACCTCCACCCCACCCTCCCCCCACAACCGCTCCCTGCTCCCTCCCTGCCTCCCCGTAAATATCAGGGCCTCTGACTCAGAGGCGAGAGTGGTAGTACTGAGCCAGGGATGACACACAAAAAATGTAGAAAGTATGGCATTAAAAACACAAAGGCATTAGATTTTGTAAGCCACAGTGACCTGTAGGGAAATTGTTTGTATCTTGAAAAAGCCAAAATATGTGGTGATGCTCAGATACTAAACCAATGTTAATGTCTTGATGGCACTCTGTGTTCAGCATATGGCACTGGCAGATTCTCACAATACCCATTAGTTACAATTATTAAGAAGCTGATCTGAGTAAAGGGAATTTGTAGATGTGAGCACTGTTTTATAAATAATTCTCACTACTTAAAAAAAAAATTGGTTGTTTTTGATCTTCTTTTCAAATAGCAACTCCAAGCTAAAGATTTTACAATGCATTCTGCATCTTACTGATCAAAATGTTGAGGCGCAGAGTCTCTGTTCTAACATTTAAGAGCAAATTTACATTGACAGCAGGATATGGTCCAATACTTCATATCTCCTTTTCTGTACATTTCTTTGATGAGAAAAATTAGCTGAAAACATGATTCCTCTCACCATTGTCCTCAGAATGAAAGAAATAACTTATATTCATATAGCACCTTTCACATACTTAGGATGTTCTAAAATGGTTCACAGCCAATGCATTTCTTTGAAGTGCAGTGACTGTTCTTTTCTAGGGGAACATGGCAATGAATTTGCACACAGCCAGGTCCCACAAATAGCAATGAGATAAACGACCAGTCAATCCTTTTTTGGTGGTGTTGGTTGATGGGTAAATGTTGGCCACGACACTGGGAGAACGCAAAAATGAAGTTGATCATGATTTTTTATGCCAATTTAACTGCCTGTTCCAATGTAAAGAATTAACTGCAAACTTGGGAGTCATTTTCAAATTCACCAATTGGATGTTAACTGGTGGAGCAAATCGCCCACCTGTTGTAGAACCTGTCTGATTTTCATCCCATTGATTTCAGTGGAACGTGAATTGGACAGGTTCTGCATAGAAACATAGAAAAGTAGTAGCCAGAGTAGGCCATTCGGTCCTTTGAGTCTGCGCCGCCATTCAATATGATCATGGCTGATCCTCTATCTCAATACCATATTGCCGCTCTCTCCCCATACCCCTTGACGCCTTTTGTATCTAGGAATCTATCTATCTCCTTCTTAAATATATTCAGTGACTTGACCTCCACAGCCTTCTGTGGTAGAGAATTCCACAGGTTTACCACCCTCTGAGTGTTTCTCCTCATCTCAGTCCTAAATGTCCTACCCCGAACCCTGAGACTGTGATCCCTTGTTCTAGACCCCCAGCCAGGAGAAACGTCCTCTCTGCATCTAGTCTGTCTAGCCCTGTCAGAATTTTATACGTTTCAATGAGATCCCCTCTCATTCTTCTAAACTCTAGTGAATACAGGCCTAATCGACCCAATCTCTCCTCATACAACAGTCCTGCCATCCCAGGAAACAGTCTGGTGAACCTTCGCTGCACTCCCTCTATGGTAAGTATATCCTTTCTTAGGTAAGGAGACCAAAACTGCACACAGTACTCCAGGTGTGGTCTCACCAAGGCCCTGTATAACTGCAGTAAGACATCCTTGCTCCTGTACTCAAATCCTCTTGCAATGAAGGCCAACATACCATTTGCCTTCCTAACTGCTCACTGCACCTGCATGTTTGCTTTCAGTGACTGGTGTACAAGGACACACCGGTCTCTTTGTACATCAACATTTCCCAATCTATCACCATTTAAATAATACTCTGCCTTTCTGTTTTTCCTACCGAAGTGGATAACTTCACATTTACCCACATAATACTGCATCTGCCATGTACTTACCCACTCAGTCAATTTGTCTAAATCGCCTTGAAGCCTCTTTGCATCCTCCTCACAACTACACAATCCCACCTAGTTTCATGTCGTCAGCAAACTTGGAAATATTACATTTGGTTCCCTCATTCAAATCATTGATATATATTGTGAATAGCTGGGGCCCAAGCACTGATCCCTGCGGTACCCCACTAGTCACCGCCTGCCACCCCGAAAAAGACCCATTTATTCCTACTCTTTGCTTCCTGTCTGTTAACCAATTTTCAATCCACGCCAGTATATTACTCACATCCAAGACAAAAATACTAGATGCGAAGTTAGTAACACAAACACCTGTTTACTGTTGGTGCTTCCCAGAGATCAGAAGCATTGAGCCAAACCCACTCTCAAGGGGAGTCTCTGTGCACCTTATGGAGCTGGCGTGGCCTTGCTTACTTTTCAGGGTAACGCCCAATGAGGTTCTTACTATCAGAGGCAATTGTATAAAGTAAATGGGGTGATTTAAACCAGATTGAGAAGAGCACTCCCCCCCTCTACCAGCCTAACCTTGTTCATGCCAATTACGTTTGCAGCCTTTCTGTGTGGGAGTGCTAATTGGTGTCAAATTATGATCAGTTTGTAACTGGGCAAAACATACTCACTGAGAATTCAATTGGCACCACGCAGAACCAGTTTACTAACATTTTCAAAGCTAGTGTACAAAGAGGATTTTCATCCCAATCAGTATGGGCTGGACTCAAGGTGCAGGATTTTCATTGGGCTGTGGAGGCGGGATTGGAGGCGTGTGCAGGGTTAAAATCCCAAAATGTCGGGGGCACAAACCCATCCCACACCCAACCCGCCTCCATGCCAGTTTCAAAGGAGGTGGGTACCCGACCCGCACTGGGACCCGCCTCAATGAGGCGGGAAGGGGATTCGTGCCAATTAACTGCCTGTTAACAGGTAGTTAACAGGCAGTTTTTAGCCTAATCCCTATTTTTAATGTTGAAGTGTGGGATTCCCGACGGCTCCAAACCGCGCCAAGTTAGAGGAGGCGGACCGTCGGGATGAAGGGCGTGGAGGGGTCGAGATGTCCGGTGTTCAGGTGAGTGATGGGTGCATGAGTGCAAAGGTAAGTGTGTTTGGTGTGTGTAAAGTGTTTAAAGAAGTTTTACATACCTTTACTTACCTTTACAGCCTTCCTTCCTTCAGGTCTCGGGAGTCCCTCATCTCACTGGCACAGAAAGCAGAATGGATGCGAGCTGTCAAAAATGGCAGCATTTAGCTTTCTGTTCCAGGGAGATCTCTAAATCATCCTGAGAGGAATGAATTAACCTGGAGAACAGATTGTCAGTGTTTGACAGCTTCAAACAGCTGTGAAACACTGATATTTCATCTGTCAAAAGGTCTTGACAGATGAAATATCAATCTGTGACGTCACCTGTTGCCGGGTGGCCCTTAATTGGCCTGCTGAGCCCGCTGGGTGGGCTCAACAAGGTCAATCAAGTAAAAATCTCGTGGGTTGGCTAGAACTCGATGGAGGCAAGACTACAACCCCGAACGTTGTAGTCCCGCCTCCTACCCGACTCCTCAATGAAAAGCCAGCCCAAGTTGTTGGAATAATATGGGGAATTTTCCGACCCCAGTGCTGCAGTAGCAGAATCTCGGAGCAGCAAGCAAGTTACTCTCTGGAAGCGTGTTGGTCAAATCTTGCAGAATTCCCGATGGTTTTGTTATTAAATATACATAGCAAACTTGCGATTGGATTAGGCCTGATGCTGGGAATCGCCACCATGGGAGTGAGGCTTTTAACGTTTAATACAGAGAATGGACAATGGTGAGCGTGAACAGACTGCCCAGAGTGCAATCTGACCTGCCTTGGGCTGTCCCTTCATCCTCTTCTTCATTCTCCAAGTAACACAAAACTAAAAGGGGGAGAAATTCAGTCTCGGCCCGTTTGGGGGCGCTAACTTTTGAAAGCTGGGAAACTTAGCGCCAGGCACTAATGATTCCCAGCTTTTTCAAAATTCGGTGTTTGCACTCCAGGAAGGAGGAGGAGCACTAAATCAAGCTCACCACTTCCTTCCTGGAGCGCTAAAGGATGCAGGCGGGGCGATAGTGCTGCAGCGCTGCACAATGTCCCGTACAGCATTGCCGTGATCCGAGGCTCTTTCCCTCCCTTAAAGGGAAGGGCCATCGCTGCAGGCTCTGCAGTGGGACCAGTTAGCTGGTCCCTGACAGCAGCCGCGATCCGGCCTGATCAGCCCCACGCGCTCCAGCAGCGTGCCGGGCTGATCGATCGCGGCCCAGGAGCAGTCAAAAAAAATCACTTGAACGGTTGTTAAAATTTTTCTCCTACCTGCGCCAGCATCCCCTTTTATTTGCGCCCCCGAAGCTCCCGACCTCCTGAACAACGCCTCCTGCAGCTGTCGGTGTTGTCGCCCGGCGATGCTGCAGGGGGCGGAACCGACGTTCAGGTCCGGGGCGCTACCGGGGTGATGCGCACAGCAATGACCCCGCGATCTCCGGGCGTAGGAGATCATGGCTCTAGTGGTTACCACTGCCGCAAACCTCCACGTCAATTTCACGGGCGTCGGTACTATCGCCGCGCCCGGTCGCAAAGCTGGTAGCACCCTGTTGCAGCATCTAAAATTCACTCAGCTAAAACTTTCTAAGAAGAAACTGCCTAAGATTAGCACAAATAAAAAAACCTAATGCTACTGTAGAGACAGATTGCCCTTTCAGTTATTCATAGAATCATAGAATCGTACGGTGCAGAAAGAGGCCATCGCGCCTGTGCCGGCTCTTTGAAAGACCTATCCAATTAGTCCCACTCCCTTGGCTCTTTCCTGATAGCTCTGCAAATGTTTTCCTTTTCAAGTATAAAACCAATTTCCTTTACTATTGAATCTGCTTCCACCACCCTTTCAGGCAGTGCATTCCAGATCATAACAATCCGCTGCGTACAAAAAGTTCTCCTCATTTCACCTTTGGTTCTTTTGCCAATTATTATTATTCTGAAAGAGGAAATCCCCCTTCAAATGCAGAATTCCTGACGGTTCAGGTTCAGAATAGGGTTGCCAACTCTGGTTGAATCTATTCCTGGACGTTTAATCGCGCTCCCGCCATTGCTCCCAACAGGTCCACCCTCGCGACACACTACCTTCCCAGGCCAATTGGAAAGCGAAAAGACTCTTTGTTATCTGATTGGATGACAGCCCTTTTTTCCCCATCTCCAATATTTTCATACAAATAAACAGAAGTGTTCAAGGAAAATGAAAAAAAAAACCATAATCTTTTTTAATGCCCCTATCATTTTCTCCAGGGATGCTCGGAGCAATATCCTGGAAATTAATCTTCAATTTCTGGAGACTCCATTCCAATCCTGGAGGGTTGGCAAACCTAGTTCAGATACAGGCCTGCCTCCAAGGCCCAATTTAAGCTGATTTAAGATGATGGTAGGTGCGAGATAAGTGAAAATCCAGCTATGTTCGACAACAGTAAGCCAAGGTTACTGGAAAGTTCCCCATAGTGTGTTAACTCATTGGGTTACCCAACTGTCCTGCCCCGTAATCTCAGGTGTTAACGATATTTCAAATAGATGAGCTTTGTTAAATTTGATTCATCTTAGAATTTTTTCAAAATGATTTAAAGCGAGACTTTCGAGGCAGTACAGCTCGAACAGCCACTTTTCTCACTCCACTGCTGTGTGTAAAGAACCCAATGGTATTTTTGCAATTGTTGATGAGTCATTGCTTGGCTGATAGCCTTTCCTAACATACTTCAAAGATGATAGCGTCTCCTTAATATGTTAAATAGAATTATATAGAATTTTCCAGCACAGAAACAGACCATTCAACCCCAACTGGTCTATGTCGGAGCTTAAACTCCACACGAGCCTCCTCCCACCTCTCTTCATCTCACCCTACCAGCATAACCTTCTATTCCTTCCTCCCTCGTGTACTTATCTAGCTTCCCCTTACATGCACCTATGCTATTCGCCTCAACTACTCCACATTCTTATATTATTTCTTATTTATTATTTTATTTTACAATGTTTCAGCGTTTCATAATTTTACAGCAGAAATGTAAATACTAAATTTGGATTCTCCTTTTTTTTAGGTTGTTATTAGGCAACTGCTCTCATACCCTGCCATGAAGATGAGACAATAATAGATTTTAATAATTAATAGCAAGAATTGTAGCTTCTTTTTTCAAATATTTGCTTTAAATTCAGCTTTTTTTTACCAACAAGAAATAAATCCCATATATTGTTCCATATTGACTATGGAAATGACTGACTCCTTTCATCTGGGGAAGCTGTGTTCAGCTTTTGTCACCTTGAATTGTGGCTGACATATTATCAATGGGACACATTCAATTGATATTAACCCCCTTCCTCCCTGTTGAGTGATCAGACTGGTTCCACTGCAGCTTCAGGTTAAACTTCTCTTGCCCTTTGTGTCGCTGAAGTGAAGCAATAACTAAGAATCAGTGAGCAGGGCAGGGGAATGAATATCCAATATTTGATTTCCACAGGGGGATACGTCATTATGACAAATACAGTAACTATTTTTTGCATTCCTACGCTGCTACAGAAAGTGCATTAATTATTAAGTGCACGGCATTGTAGAAAAATATAAACAGCAGTTTAACATTTTAAATTGATTTCATTAATAGGAGTTTCCCTAAGGTCCTAAATTCAGCGAAGACATGTTTATTACTTTGAAGACTCACACTTCGATACCTGTCAGTGTAAATTACAGCAGTGGAAATTCTCTTCACTCCAGAGGCTGCCCTTCAGGCGATGTGTTTGTCTCTCTCTCTCAACTGTTTTTTTTATTATATGAACTCATTAAAATTATTTACTTTGCATTGATTGAAACACAGAATTATAGCCCTGTCTCTGGAGTGGAAAGAATGGAGAATGGCAGAAGTTGGATGGCAATCAAGTTCTCACAATGATTAAGCCTGAGCAAGAGAACTTAAATCCAGCAATCTTTGGCTTCATACCTTACTAAAATGGATCCCTCAAGAGTAATGGTGCTTCAAATCTTGGCATAGCGATGGACAAACCAATCGAAAGCAGTCACATTGGAAATTTTCCTAAAACCAATACCTTTAATAACGGATGGAGCTTCTAGCATAGTAATGAAAGTGAGCATTGTTTTATTCATGCTTTGTTTTACACGCACCAAAAATAAACTAGGAATAGTGTATTCTTTTGTCTTAGAAGAGTGATGGAATTAAAATAAATTGTGTTCTTCTGTTGTACAGGTGACCTGCTATGTTAGAGGGTATCTGACTGGAGACTGATTTATGACAGTTCTTTCATGACTGTGAGAGACCCATAACTCACTCTTGCCATCGGCACAAAATGAGTTATGAGATTCTTTCACGTAAGTGAACAAATCCCTGGAGACCATCATTGACAGTGAGGTATTCTAATTTATTAAAGGGGCACACATAGTCTGCTACTAAATGCTGCATCTAGCCAATCAGCGGTCATTCGCAGTCTTACCTTGATTTTTGCACATCTTTCAATGATCATTCATAGACAGTAAAATTATCCAGGACACTCAGAAATAAGCTCATACAATCCACAGAATGCCTAGTTTTTTTCATTCATTTTCAGGATGTGGGCTTCACTGGCAAGGCCGGCATTTATTGCCCATTCCTAGTTGCCCTTGAGAAGGTGGGGATGGTGGGTCTTCTTCTTGAACCGCTGCAGTCCATGTGGTGAAGGTGCTCCCACAGTGCTGTTAGGTAGGGAGTTCCAGGATTTTGACCCAGCGACGATGAAGCAGTAGTCAAACGTAATTTGTAACAACATGGTCGGGATAGATTTTACTCTGTACTACCTGGGCAACAAGTATCACCCAGGCATAGCAGTAAGGAAAATCAATAGGGGAGCATCGCACTCTCATAATGGACCCCACCCATTTAAATTATTGGGAGGAAAGCCAGGTGAGCTTGCTTACCTGCGTGGGAGCCTCCTTGCCCCACTTTCCTTTTGGTGTGCTGCGCTCTCCCAATACCTTATGCCCAGATGACACAGGGGAGTATTTATCTCCCACTGTGTCATCAAATTCAGTTGAGAGAATGGCTATTACATTGTTATTTCTACTAACAGAATACAATTTTAGCCAAGAATTACTGAGGCCAACTAGAATTCCCCAAAATACTGTCCCAGCTGAGGTCAGCGAGTGGAGTACAGACTGGGGACATCCTTGGTCGGTATGTCCCAGTAACACACCGCACATTGGGATCTTTCACTTTCCGTAGCAGCAGCAGCAGAAATTGGGCCAGTGTTGTTTATACATCCGGCCTGATTTCCCTTTCAATTGACCTCAGGGGAGAGGAAATTCGGACGGGCAGCTGATCCGCTACCGCCCATTTTTTCCCTCTGCCAAAATAATGAAAAATCTACCCCCATTGAATTTACCACCCCTCCGGCACACCGCGCCCCCCCCCCCCCCCACCGCCTCCCCCTCCCAAAGCACCATGGGAACCTTTGCAGCTGAGAATCACCATTGCCAACTTTCTTGCACATTAATGGCCCAGAAATTCGGGTCGGGGGCTTCCCGCGGGTGCAAGCCTCCGACCTGCACTTACCTAGCGCGCCGGCCGTTGTGCTGTGGGCCCGCACTGGATTCCAATCCTGGGCCTGCTCCAACTGCCGGCATGCAGCGCTTGCGTATCCCAGGGGCGCAGTTAGTTCGATGCGTCCCCTGGGATCACGTGGGCCATAGAGAGCCAATGGTAGCAGGGAATGCTTCATTCATAAGTTTGACAGGAAGAGCTGTCAAACCTATAAATACTATAAGCCCCAAAACATCACTAAAACTTCAAAAACATTTTTTTTAAAAACATCACATTTTTAAAATAACTATAAATTACATGAAATAACTATTTTAAACAATAATTTAAATTTTGGAAAAAATTAATTACATTTTCTAATGGGGCTAAAAATAAACTTACCTTTCTTTAAAGTATTTAAAAATAATAAACCTGTGGAAAAAATGTTTTAATTTAAATTAATTCACCACTTACCTTGTTAAAAGCAGGCCTTGCGCCTGCTTTTTAAAAGTGTAACTGCTGGAGACTTACCCTCCCGGAGAAACCTGCAAAAAAAAGTAAGTTCGATGTGCACGCTGCCTCTCCGGCGCACGCGTTCCACCTGTCAACCCCTTCTTTCAGGGGAACGGAAGTGCCGGTTTCCCACACATGCACAGTGCATGCACGAAACCGGCACTTTAGTTGGGCCTACGCATGAGTACCCAGCGCGTACTCACCCGTGGAGACCCGAATTTCTGGGCCATTTTTAATTACAATGAAAACTTTTCCAAGATCTAAGCTGCTGTTCCTAATGATTTCAACTGTAAATATCTTTTAAGGCAAAGTATTTTTTTAGTCTCTTGGATGCCCTCTCTATTGTTTTGAGAAATCTAAGGTAAACTGAAGATAGGATCAATCATAGAACTTATTGGGTGATGCCAAGTTTAAAGTTCAATAAAGCCTGTAGACTGTACAGGCCCTCATAACACACGAAGCATGGAATTTGTATAATCTACCAAATTACAGCAACTTAAAAGCAGTGACAGCGTGAGGCAGTTTATATTTTGGAATGGTTCTCATTGTAATTAGCAAGAATTGTTTTAACAATAAATGGAAAAGAAAATCGGGCAGGGTGATAAACGGGCACCTTATTTGCTTTCGTCCAAAACCAATCGCACTCTGCCAATGTGCGATGTGTTACTGACATGCACACACCCAGGATTTTCCAGGTTCGATCCCCAGTCTGCACTGAATTAGCTGAACTTAGCTTGGGCAGGAGGTGGGGTGGGGGGGAGGGGGGGACTACAGTTCACCTCAGTACCGCTGGGTGAAGGGGAAGCAAGTCAGAGTTCCTTCTTCTGGTCACTTTCCAGTGATTCTTGCTGGTTAATGCACATTGACGTCAGGACTAGATCAGCCTTGACTATGATCTCCGAGAAGGTAGGATCCTCCACCAGTATTGGATAAATACATGGGGCAGGATTTTCATTGGGCCATGGAGGCGGGATTGGAGGCATGTGGGGGGTTAAAATTGCATAAACTGGCAGGCGGGCCCAAGCCCGCCTCCGTCCTGCCTCCAAGCAATTTTCAAAAATTCGTGTCTAGTGGTCCCGTCTCTGTCCCACCTCCAAGAGGCGGGATAGGCCGTTAAGGCCCTTAACAAACACTAAATTGGCTCTATAATGCCATTTTGAAAGGCCTTTGTGATTTTAACCCTTTTCCCACGTGAAACACGCCTGTTCTGAAAAACGACGGTGAAACCTATCGGGAGCAAAATTGGATTGCTGACTATCAGCTGCATCTCAACCATTAAATAGGAGATTTGATCAGCCATCATTTGCAGGTGGCAGGACTTTGTTGTCTCAGGTCTGGGGGAACTTTTAGAAGGCATAACCACAGCTGTGGAAGTTTGGAGCCTGACACCCATCTCCAGTGTGGCCTTCTGGGAAACCCCTCTCACCACCTTCACTGAACGCTTCCTCAACTGAGGCATATACCAGAAGCATGGGAACCATTTATTTCCTTCCCTTCTGGGCATTAGATGAGGGTGAAGACTGGCTGTGGCACCAGCAGAACCAGGAACAACAGCAGCACCAATAGCAGCAGCACCAGCAGGAGCGGCAAGCTGCTGCTCACCCACCTGAAGCTGCACAGGCCAGAAGGGGCCAGTGCATGGAAGCCCGTTGGCGCAGGAGATACCTCCCAAACAGGGTCTACAGACACAGGGTCAGCTACCTCAACATGTCTGAGCAGCAGTGCCAAACGTGGCTCCGACTTTCGCGAGAGGTAGTGGGTGACATCTGTGCAATGCTGCAACAATACCTGCAGCACAGAGGACCAGGTGGGCAACCCTTACCAGTGGCCGTCAAAGTCACCACCGTACTCAACTTTTTTGCCTCAGGTTCCTTCCAGGGATCATCAGCAGACATCAGCGGCATCTCCCAGGCGGCCGCAAACAAATGCATTACGCAGGTAACCAATGCCCTCTTTGCCATTGCGCACAATCACATCCATTTCACCAAGGATCAAGCAAGTGTCACGGTGCGTATGGTTGGATTAGCTAATCTGGCAGGCTTTCCAAGGGTGCAGGGCGCTGTTGACTGCACACATGTGGCCCTTAAGGCACCCCATTGCAATCCAGGTATTTTTATCAACCGCAAGGGCTTCCACTCCCTCAACGTGCAGCTGGTGTGTGACCACAAGAAGGAAATTTTGCATGTTTGCGCCAAGTACCCTGACAGTTGCCATGACTCGTTCATCCTGCGGCAGTCTAGTGTGCCTCCGCTCTTCAGTCCTCCAGACCAACTTAACGGATGGCTACTTGGAGACCAGGGCTATCCCCTGAGGACATGACTAATGACGCCGTTGAGGAGGCCATCCAATGAAGCTGAGAAGCGCTACAACTCCAGCCACATTTCGACCAGATCCATTATCGAGCAAACCATCGGTTTGCTGAAGATGCGCTTCAGATACCTGGATAGATCAGGTGGAGCCCTGCAGTACTCAGCAGCCAGGGTCTCCAGAATTGTCGTGGTTTGCTGTGCACTTCACAACATGGCACAGCGTCGTGGCTTGCAGTTTCCTGAGGACCAAGTGGCTCCTCACATATCCTCCTCAGATGAGGAGGAGGAGGAGGAGAGTGAAAACAAACATCTTGCAGAGGCCCATCAACCAGCAGCAGCAGTACGCGAGAACATAGCTCCCCGGGATGCAAGGAACGCACTCACCTTGGCCAGATTTGTTTAGCCTAGCCACTCAACACTTTTGCCTCACATCTTCTTACCTGAGCATCGACAATGGCCAAGAACCAGTTGACTCCTAGCAATTTGACCACCATACTGACAATTGCAAGTAATCGTAAGCCCTCACTGTGAAAGACCCATTCGCAAAATGACACATGCCACAACTACAGCAGTAGCCATCGGATTTTTTATTTACATTATTCATCTGATGGCTTTGCCCCATAAAACATCAAATTTCACCCAAATGACTACCCTTGTGACTATTTGTGCAGTATCTTTCTCTTACATGTACTCCTACGTGGTGCTTCCCCTGTGGCTTCAGCAGATGTGGAGGCCCCTTGCTCACTTCCCTGCTGCTCCTGTCACGACAAATTTGGCGGCCGTCCTCTGGGGTTGCGAACCTGTGAGGGCTCATCAACAGTCTGCTGCTCCTGTGGCTGTGCAGGGGTTGAGACGCCAATCTCAGTTGGGTGAGGACTCTGGTAGGGCTCTGACCGAGGGCTCTGCAGTGGCATGGAAGTGTGAGTGCTTGGAGAGGAGCCCACACTTCCTTGATGTCTGCCACCAACTTCCCTCTCATGGGTCTGGTCCCCCTCAGCGCTTGCAAGTGGCTTGAGAGCACCTTGCTGCACATCAGGGGGGCCATGGGGACCCGTATCTGCACTGGCAGTCCTATTCAGAAGGAGTTCCATGAAGGTCTGGTTTCTCTGTTCAATAGATGACCATCGCTCCTCCAGAGATGTCATTCTATTCTGAACACTCACCATGTTTTCTGCACTCTGGCGATTTATCACCTCCATGGAGATTGCCATCCTTTCCATGGTGATGCATTCATGTGCCAATGACTCCACAAAGGCTCTACTCATGTTCGCTATGGACCCCTACATTCACTCCACACTCGCAGCGACCCTGGAGACAAAATCTGCCAGAGACTTCTGCATCTGTTCCTGGAGTTCCAGCACCGCTGATCTTATGGATGGATCCAGAGGCAGAGGGTCGACATGCAGCTGAGCTGAGCTGAGCTGAGCTGGCAGAGTCCTGCGCCCTCCGACTAGGACTCTCCACTGCTGTCCCTGTCTCCACAATCTGCTGATGCTCACTTGTGAGCTGTGATACACTAGGTGACAACACTACTCTAAGTCCCAAAGGTCCCACCGAGGTGTAAGTGTCTGCGCTGGTACTGGGTGCACTGAATTCTGCTGACGCTGCGCCCTCAGAAGTTGCAGCTTCCTCTGAGGAGTCTTGATGTTCAGGCTCTTCCTCTGGCTAGTGGGGACAGGTGCTTGCGATGGTCCTGTGGGGGAGTAAAGGAAAGAGTCAGAGATGTGATGCCAAGGTTACATGCACATTGCATATTGCAGATGATCATAAGTCCATCTGTTAGAGCTTCAGAATCATTATCAGCGACTCATGCAATGTCAATGAGAGAGATGGAAAACTATTCTGTCACCAGTTTGCTGTGATGCACCCATCTGTCCGTCCCCCACTTGCGCATCTTCCTCCACTCCGACGATCTCCAGGACAGCCTCCTCCCAGGGGGTGAAGGTGGGCTACTGAGGGTGGCCCTCCTCCTGTCCTTGCTCTTTCTTGCTTATTGTGAGCTCTCTTTTCCTGCAATGAGGGAGACAAGTGGAGGCTGAGTGAGAATGAAGGAGTGAGTGTAGAGAATCCATAGCATAGATACTTAGAAGGAGACAAAGATGGAGTGAGGTGGCAAGACCAAGGGCCCTCCCTGTGTGTTGTCAGTTGTTTTCATAGCATCACAGTGATAGGGTGTGTGAGGGCTGCATAATCGAATAATTAAATGAATGTGACTATAGAGAGAGAGGGAATGGGTAAGGGTGCATGGATGTCAGTGTCAAGTGGGATGTGGAGGAAGAGATTGCTAAAGCTGAGTGCTGGTGAGGAAAGGCAATGGGGATCAGATTGAGGGTGATGGGAAATTCATACTTTTCCAGTGGGCAGAAAGTCATGAAATCTCTTCCTGCACTGAATCCAGGTTCTGCGGGTTACCGATAATGAGTTGATCTCCTCTGCCACCTGGATCCACGCAGCCTTGGTCTGCTGGGGAGGCTCCTTCCTCCCTGAAGAAGGGAAGAGCACCTCTTTATGAGCTCTTGCTCCCTCAACTAAAGCCTGCAAGGCAACGTCGTCAAATCTTGGAGCAGACCTAGGTCTTTCACTGGCCATTCTGCCTCCAGGTCCCTCTAGCATTAAAGGCCAGAAGGTTGGCAGTCTGCAGAAGAAGCAAGGCTTGTTGCAGACCTTAAATGCAGCAGCAATGATGAAGTCATCAGATCCGACTTTCAGACTGGAAAAACTCATTTGCCATGGGTTCCCACACATTGACAATTAAGTTAAAATCGCATCAATCTCCCACATCGATTTAGATTCGTGTGAATAACACGAAATGCGGATTACACGACCCCAACCCGCCCCTGAATTAAAATCCAGCCCATGGAGTTTAAAGAAATTGCAGGGATATGGGGAAAGAGCGGGGAGGGGGACCAACTGGATTGCTCTTCGAAAGTGCTGGCGCAGACTCGATGGGCCGAATGGCCTCCTTCTGTGCTGTACTATTCTATGATGCTATGATTCTACATGCTGCTCAGACCCGCACACTGTGAATTGTTATTTGAGTAAGACACTGGAAGGCTGCAAGAGGCATGAGCTGCATAGGGGGAACATTGGAAACAAAAATCAAAGCAAAAATTGAATGATCGCAATCTTTCTCATTTCTAACAAACTTTGCGGAAAACAAGTCTTTGATTTGATTTGAATTGAGTAAGATGTCATGGTCTGTTGGGTATTTCTCTGCACTTAAAACTGACTCTTGATCACGTAGCCTTAGATTAAATGGCATAACCTTCAGAACCTCTGTTGCATTGCAACACCAAAGTGCAGGGAACACAGTTGCTTGGCAACCAGTGCTGGGTTGAGTGCACTCAAGAGTTGTACGTGTAAATTAGTACTGCTCGTCAGAGTTAGACCAGTTCCTAGTTGTCGACGGCTATTTATGTGGTAGCTCTGGGGTGACCACCGATTTTCTGCCGAAGTCACGGAAGTCGGGAACTCCTGCGGAATCAACCCGTATGGGTGGATCCCAGCTCTCCTCCAATTCTGGCCTCTTGAGCAACCTCGATTTTAATGGCTCCACCATTGGCAGCTGTGCCTCAGCTGCCTGGGCCCTAAGCTCTGGAATTCCCTCCCTAAACCTCTCCGCCTCTCTACCTTTATCTCCTCCTTTAAGATGCTCCTTAATACGTACCTCTTTGACCAAGCTTTTGGTCATCAGTCGTAATAGCTCCTTATGTGGCTTGGTGTCTAATTTTGTTTGATAACGTTCCCGTGAAGTGCCTTGGGACGTTTAACACATTAAAGATGCTATATGAATGCAAGTTGTTCCTGTTGTTGTTGATTTCGCGAGGTCCTGTGTCTTGCATAGGCAGAAACTGAAACAGGAAAAGCCTGTGATGAGATCTCTACAACGGTGGTCGGATCAATCAGACGCTATGTTACAAGACTGTTTTGATTCCACTGACTGGGATATGTTCCGGAATGCCTCGGACAATGACATCAACACATATACAGATTCAGTCATTAGTTTCATAAACAAGTGCATAGATGACGTTGTTCCAAGGATTGTTGTACGAACATTTCCCAACCAGAAACCATGGGTAAATGGCGATATCCGTGCTATGCTAAAAGCACGGTCCATCGCATTCAACTCTGGGGACATAGATGAGTACAAGAAATCAAAGTACGAGCTAAGAAAAACCATCAAAAATGCAAAAAAACAATACACGGACAAAGTGGAGTCACACTATCATAGCTCAGATTCGCGAAGGATGTGGAGTGGACTACAACCTATTACGGACTACAAAGGAAAACCCAGCTGTGTCATGCCCTGCAATGCCTCTCTCCCGGATGAGCTTAACACTTTTTACGCCTGGTTTGAGGCCAACAACAACTGGCCTGTTACAAGGGCGCCCGCGGCTCAGGACGACCGGGTCTTCTCAATCTCCGTGGCTGACGTGAGCAAGACCTTTAAGAGAGTGAACACCCACAAAGCACCCGGTCCAGATGGAATCCCTGGGCGTGTCCTTAGAGCATGCGCTGACCAGCTGGCAGCCGTGTTTATGGATATATTCAACCATTCACTGTACCAGTCTGTAGTCCCCACCTGCTTCAAGATGACATCGGTTATTCCAGTCCCCAAAAAACAAAAGTAACCTGTTTAAATGACTACCGCCCCATAGCACTCACTTCTGTCATCATGAAGTGCTTTGAGAGGCTGGTCAAAACCCACATCAACTCCTTACTAACTGACACACTAGACCCACTCCAATTTGCTTACCGGCCAAAAAGATCTAGGGATGATGCCATCGCCACTGTACTGCACACTGCCTTATCACACCTGGATAAGAGGAACACCTATGTGAGAATGTTGTTCATTGATTATAGTTCACCATTCTATACCATTATCCCCTCCAAGCTTGTCAACAAGCTCAGTGAGCTAGGACTTAACACCTCCCTATGCAACTGGATCCTGGATCCTGACGGGCAGACCCCAGGTGGTGAAAATAGGCAGTAACACCTCCTCAACACTGATCCTGAACACGGGAGCTCCCCAGGGTTGTGTGCTCAGCCCCCTTCTGTACTCCCTGTTTACTCACGATTGCGTGGCCATGCACAACTCCAACTCCATCATCAAGTTTGCTGATGACACTACCGTTGTAGGCCTGATCACAGATGGCGACGAGACAGGATACAGGGAGGAGGTAAGAGCTCTAGCAGAACCTCTCCCTTAACATCAGCAAAACAATGGAGATGATCGTGGACTACGGAAGCGGCAGGGGGAGGGACACACCCCAATCTACATCGAAGGGGCTGAGGCGGAGAGTGTCAGCAGCTTCAAATTCCTGGGTGTATTCATTACGGAGGACTTAACGTGGTCACATCACATCGACGTCGTAACAAAGAAGGCATGCCAACGCCTGCTCTTCCTCAGGAGACTGAAGAAATTTGGAATGGCCCCCCAGATTCTCACCAACTTCTACCGGTGCACCATCGAGAGTATCCTGTCCGGCTGCATCACTACCTGGTATGGCAACTGCACCGCCACAGACCGCAAGGCTCTACAGATGGTGGTGAAAGCTGCACAACATACTATAGGAATTAAACTACCTGCTGTCCAGGGTATCTACCCCGAGAGGTGCCAGGGGAAGGCCCTGAGAATCATTAAAGACATAAACCACCCCAGCCACAACCTCTTCGCCCTGCTCCCGTCTGGTAAGAGATACCGAAGCATACAGTCTCGTACCAGCAGGTTTCGAAACAGCTTCTACCCCCAGGCCATAAGACTCATGAATGTATAATTTATTATTATTTATTACTGTTGTTTTATTTATTATTACTGTATTTCTATTAGTATTTTATCATTGTTATGCCATATTTATTCCAATGTTGGGAGGACTCGTAAAAATCAACATTTCATTGTGCAGTACACACGTCTGCTGCATATATGACAAATAAAAATTGAATTGAATTGCATGCAGCGGGCAGCTGTCACCGTCAATGGGTGGAAATCACACGCCGTATACTTGTGATGCAGAATTAGTCAGCTGCTGTGCGCTGGGTAGGGTTGTCAAACCCGCTTGGACATGGTCCTGGAGGTTTCATCACATGACCTCCCGCCTCCCACCTCTCCACCGACTCAAACAGCCTTTTTTTCCCCCTATCTCCTATATTTTTATAACTATGAAGCAAAAATGTTCAAAGAAAATGAGGAAGAAAACACAGGGAGTGAAGTTCAATAAGGCCCGAAAATGGGCACGGGCACTGCCATGCGAGATGTGCGCGCGCCCGCTCAGAAAGCGCAGGCAGCACGTCAATTTGATGCTGCCTCCGAATTATCAAGATTGTAGTGCACAGCCTAGTGCTGAACACGCTGTTGACAGGCTGTGCGCTCAGCGGGGAGCCCAAGTTCGAGGCTGACTTTACTTAAAGTAAACCTGCTCCTTTTCAAGGCAGTCTCTAGCTCTTAAAGCTGACTGCCTTCTGCAAAAAAAAAAAATCCATCAGCACTAGGCAGTCTGCAGCTGTGAAAGCTGAACTGTCTTCTGCACATAAAAAACGGTAGAACTGCTTCAGCACTAACACAAATGGCTCAACAGGCCAGGGAAACGTCACCCAGGGTCTCGAATGTTGCACTCCAGCTTTGTGCAGGGGGTCAACAAGAGAGGTCCTCTACTCACAGGGGCCACGAGGCCCTCCAGAAAGAAGGATGTGGTACCAGGATGCCGAGGCCATCACTGCCAGCAGTGTCATCCTCAGGACCTGGCCCCAGTGCCCAAAGAAGTTTCATGACCTCAGACGAGTGATCAAGGTCAGTGAATGCATCTTCAAAAGCCGTCTCCTACCAGCTGCACCACTAGCCTCAATCACTGCTCAAGGCATGCCCCCTCCCATCACTCACCTACCAACAATTTCTACCAAACATGAGGCACACCTCACATTCCGAGCTTCACCTCACCCCATTGGAGGAGGCAGTGCTGGCCATTCTTGGCAGGGGCATGGTTGAGCCTTTGGCCAGTGGCAGGGCTGAAAGAATACAAGATGCCAGTATCCTTATACATTATCCTCTTTCTCATATCCCACTTCCCCCTCATCCTACAATATCTTCTGGTTTACAAGCTGCACAGGGTGTAAACATGCAACTCTTGCTTTACCCGCTCCCCTCAACACAACCCTACCCTTGTGCCTTCCTCATTTCAGACACCCAAGAAGTCCAAAATAACAACAGAAAACACTGGAGAAACTCAGCAGGCCGGGCAACATCCGCGGAGAGGGAAACAGAGTCAACGCTTCAGGTCAAAGACCCTTCGTCAGGACTGAGAAAAAAAAGCAGGAAATGAAACAGATTAAGAAGCAAGTTTGGGGGCTGGGCAATGGGGGAGGGGATGAAAGAACAAAAGGGAAGGTCTGGGAGGGGTGAGGAGACATTAAGAGATATTCAAGGCAAGAGACGAGATGGTAATAGGACAAGTAAATAGACAAAGGATGGCTCTAGATGAAGTGTGAAATGCGCTGGCAGAATGAAAGACAGCTGCCATGTGGGAGAGAGATAAAAAAAAAAGGAAAAGGCACAAACCAAAAGTGTGGATAAAAAATATATACAAATATGATAGGGGCCGAGGTTATGATCTGAAATTGTTGAGCTCGATATTGAGTTCGGAAGGCTATAAAGTGCCTAATTGGAAGATAAAGTGCTGTTCCTCGAGCTTACGCTGAGCTTCTGTGGAACAATGCAAGAGGCCAAGGATGGTGAGGCCTGAGTGGGAAGGGAGCGGTGAATTGAAATGACAGGCGACCGGAAGCTCGGGATCACCCTTATGGACTGAATGGAGGCGTCCCGCAAAGCGGTCACCCAATCTGCATTTGGTCTCCCCAGTATAGAGGAGACCACATCGTGAGCAGCGAATACAGTATACTAGATCGCAAGAAGTACAAGTAAATCACTGTTTCACCTGGAAGGGGTGTTTGGGGCCCTGGACAGTGGGAAGGGGGGAGGTATAAGGGCAGGTGTTGCATCTTCTGTGCTTGCACGGGAAGGTGCCGGGCGAAGGGGAAGGGGTACTGGGGGTGATAGAGGAGTGGACTAGGGTGTCTCGGAGGGAACGGTCCCCACCGAATGCTGAAAGGGGAGGGGAAGGGAAGATGCGTTTGGTGGTGGGATCATGTTGGAGGTGGCGGAAATGGCGGAGGATGATCCGTTGAATGTGGTGGCTGGTGGGGTGAAAGGTGAGGACAAGGGGAACCCTGTCGTGGTTCCGGGAGGGAGGGGCAGGGGTGAGGGCAGAAGTGCGGGAGATAGAACGGACACGGTCGAGGGCCGTATCAACCACAGTAGAGGGGAATCCTCGGTTGAGGAAAAAGGAAGACATGTCGGAAGCACTGGTGTGGAAGGTGGCATCGTCGGAGCAGATGCGGCAGAGACGGAGAAACTGGGAGAATGGAATAGAGTCCTTACAGGAGGCGGGGTGGGAGGAAGTGTAGTCCAGGTAGCTGTGGGAGTCAGTGGGCTTCTAGTGAATGTTGGTCAATAACCTATCCCCAGAGATGGAGACGGAGAAGTCGAGGAAGGGAAGGGAAGAGTCGGAGATGGACCAAGTGAAGGTGAGGGAAGGGTGGAAATTAGAGGCAAAGTGAATGAAATTGTCTCGTTCAGGGTGAGAGCAGGAAACGGCATCGATACAGTCATCAATGTATCGGAAAAAGAGGTGAGGGAGGGGACCTGAGTAGGACTGGAACAAAGAGTGTTCCACATATCCCATGAAAAGGCAGGCATAGCTAGGACCCATGCGGGTTCCCAAAGCAACACCTTTAATTTGGAGGAAATGAGTGGAGTCAAAGGAGAAGTTGTTCAATGTGAGAACAAGTTCAGCCAGGCAGAGGAGGGTGGTGGTGGATGAGGACTGGTTGGGCCTCTGTTCAAGGAAGAAGCGGAGCGCCCAAGAAATCCAGCCTGCCCAGCCAATGGTTGAACAAGAAGAGGGAGAGGAGAGTGAAGAAGAAGAAACACCATCACTCGATTTCACACTCGCAGCCACCAGCTTAGAAACAGACACTCTCTGGAGCTCTTGTGCATCCAGCACGCTGGCTATTAAATAGGAAAAAATGCGTATGTGCGGTATTTTGAATGGGTTGTGCGGCAGGGGCCGCGCACCCAAAAATAAATTAAAGGGAACGTTGGTCAGGGGTATCAATTTGAGGTCAGCCAACATGACTTTGGAGGACTACTTCCATTTTGCTTCCAGGAGCCTCTGTCACCCGTCTTCGGTCTTCGGGTTCGGCCTATGTGTCTATGCTGTTTCCGGCTCAGCCTTTGGACTGGGTATGTCAGCATTCCCCAGTTCCCAGCTTGGTCCCCTTCCTGACAAGTCGGTCAAATGTTGAAATCACAACCTCAGTCGGCCAAACCCATCTCCCCAACTGGTCAGAAGCTTACTTGGGATCGAGCAATCTGGGTCAGGTTGAGACAAAGACTGAGGAGGGAGATGTAATCGGTGTCAAGTTTACAGAGTTGTGGTGGGGGCCGAAGATGATGGCTTCTTTATTCCCAGTGTTTAACTGGAAGAAATTGAGGCACATCCAAGACAAGATATGGGCCAAGCAGTCTTACAGAGGCAGTGAAGACATCGAGGCAGGTGGTGCAGAAGTAGAGCTGTATGTCGTCAACGCACATGTGGAAAGTGACCCCATGTCTGGGGGTGATGTCATCAAGGGGCAGCATGTAAATAAGGAAGAGAAGGGGACCAAGGATAAATCCTTGAAGGACTCCAGAGGACTAGACAGACTAGATGCAGGAAGGATGTTCCCAATGGCAGGGGAGTCCAGAACCAGGGGTCACAGTCTAAGAATAAGGGGTGAGCTATTTAGGGCAGAGATGAGGAGGAATTTCTTCACCCAGAGAGTGGTGAACCTGTGGAATTCTCTACCACACAAGGCAGTTGAGGCCAATTCATTAAATATATTCAAGAAGGAGTTAGATATATTTCTTAAGGCTAAAGGGATCAAGGGATATGGGGAGAAAGCAGGGACAGGGTACTGAATTTGGATGATCAGCCATGATCTCATTAAATGGTGGAGCAGGCTCGAGGGGCCGAATGCCCTACTCCTGCTCCTATCTTCTATGTTTCTATGTAACAGTACAGGGGTGGGAAGAGAAGCCATTGTTGAAGATGCACTAGCTACGATTGGATAGGTAAGAGTGGAACCAAGAACTTTTAATTAGGTTATGTGATGAAAATCAGAATTTGCTTTATTACTTTGGAATCTCCCAGAGTTTATGACGTTGCTTTCTTACTGTGTGAGTGGCTTTATACGAGGCAGCTGGTCGATGAGGTAAGTTGATAGTTGACAATGTCAATGATAGTGATAGAGAATTTGTGACATGTATGACAAGTTTCTAAAGCTGCCCATTTTAGTTTTTAACAAGTCCTAAAGGCAACAGGCGCAAAAAAAATCTGTTGGCAGTTTAATTTTTCTGAAATGCACGTCACATTAAAAAAAGAAACTCGTGTTATCAGCAGTTGCTCTCGCTGACTCCTTTTTGTCACTGATGAATATTCAATGGTGAAATGGTGTCAACTGGAAGTGTATGTAGTGAGAGTGAATTCTTTTACATATTCATCATGATACAAATACCCGTCTATGGTATTTTGTGGCACAAATGGATTTTTGTGTCAGGCAAATCTCTTAAGCAATTTAAGTACTTACTCGGGGGAGTGATTTTCATTGCTGGGGAATGGAGCACTTTTGCAATTTTTACCGCTAGTGTCACTCGCAGGTCAAGAAGTGCACAGTTTAAATGCAGAGTAAAACTACTTCTACTCTGCCCCGTCAATGCACCTTAATTCCAAGCTCAGAAGAGCAGTCCGAGTAAATTTCCCGTTTATGTTGTGCATACTGGCATAGGGGTACATTAACTGAACCTGCTCCCAGCAGGAAACCCTGCTCTAAGGGAAAAGAAAGAAAGACGTGCATTTATATAGCACCTTTCAAGACCTCAGGACGCCACAAAACCCTTTACAGCCAATGAAGTACTTTTGAAGTGTAGTCACTGTTGTAATGTAAAAAACACGGCAGCCAATTTACGCACACCAAGGTCCCACAAACAGCAATGTGATAATGACCAGATAATCTATTTTAAAGATAGTGGTTGAGAGATAAATATTGGCCAGGGTAACGGGAAGGACTCCCATGCTTTTCTTGTCATGGTATCTTTTACCTCCACCTGAAAAGGCAGACTGGGCTTAGAGTTAACATCTCATCCGAAAGACGGCACTTCTGACAAAGCAGCGCTCCTTCAGTACTGCACTGGGATTATCAGCCTAGATTATTTGCTCAGGTTTCTGGAGTGGGACACAACCTTCTGACTCAGAGATGTAAAAGGGAGCGCAGGTCAGGGATAGAGCTATGTCACTGTCGCATCAAGTTCCCTATCCAAGATCCCTTCCTGCTGGGAGTGCAGTTTTTGTTCTATAATCTGATTTTTTAGTTCCTATTTCATTTGCGAGATGCCATTACGGAGGGCATTGGTGTTATGGAAAAAAATATTTTTGCTGTGACATTATCAAAGCCATTCCATAATTTGTGCATCAGTAATATTTATAATTCAAATTCAATTCCAATGTTATAATTGTACAGAATACAGACTCTATCCTACTTGTGGCACTCTCTATAACTTACTCCTTCAATGATTGTGAAGTATCAGGTCAGCCTCTACTGTTGTGTCCTATTACTGATCCTCTCTGGTATTCTTCATTTCCCACACCAAATGTTCTTCAAGGAATGAAACCTGGCATCCTCTGGCCTATAGAGTCATAGGGGGAGAAATTGAGTATAGCCCCGTTTGGGGCGCCAGCCTCGCCAGGGCGCTAAAAGTAGCGCCCCGGAAACATTCGCGCCCCCGCACCGGAAATTGAGTGGTTGCGCCCCAAAGGGAAGTGCGGCGCTACTGGAGGTGGCCCGCATCCCTCTTGGGGCACTGCGAGTGAATATCGTGGCGCAATGTGCCGCAGCACGTGAATATCGTGGCGCAACGTGCCACAGCGCCACACACTGCGGCACGTCGCGCTGTGGTATTGCAGGCCTTCTGCCCCTTCTTCAAGGGGAGGGGCCTTGTGCAGCGCGATCGGGGGCCCAGCTGGGCCCCCGAGGATCGGCAGTGCAGGCAAAAGAGCCCGGCACCAAGGAGAAGTGCCGGGCTCTTGGAGCGCAGCCGGCACTCCGCGGGGGGGTGGGGTTCAGTAGGCCGGGAGTGCAGGCAGGTGCTGGCAGGCGGCCAACAGCAAAAATGGCCGCCCCGCACCTCGCCTTTAATTTGCGCCTCCCTGGCCGCAGGTAGGCCCCCCTGACCCCGGCGGACATAGCGTCCGGCGGTAAATCAGGGGGCGCTGCCGAATATCGCGGCCGGGGCGTCAGCGGGGCGCTGCGCACACTGATGATGTCATCGGCAGTGGCACAGTGCTAACGGTTAGCGCCACCACTAACGTCCCGCGGAATTTAGCAGGAGGCGCAGGTCTCGCCGTGCCTGGGCGCTAGCTGGCTCGCGCCCCACTTATCGCCCTCTTAAATCGCTAACGGGTGGCGCAAACAACTGAATTTCTCCCCCATAGAGTTTTACAGCACAGAAGGAGGCCCTTCGGCCCACCGTGCCCACGCCGGCCATCAAGCCATGTCTATTCTAATCCCATTTTCCAGCACTTGGCCCATAGCCTTGTATGCTATGGCGTTTCAAGTGCTCATCTAAATGCTTCTTGAATGTTGTGAGGGTTCCTGCCTCTACCACCCTTTCAGGCAGTGAGTTCCAGATTCAACCACACTTTGGGTGAGAGTTTTTCCTCAAATCCCCTCTAAACCTCCTGCCCCATACCTTGAAACTATGCCCCCTGGTTATTGACCCCTCTACTAAGGGGAAAAGTTCCTTTCTATCTACCCTATCTATGTCCCTCATAATTTTGTACACCTCAATCAGGTCCCCCCTCAGCCTTCTCTGCTCTAAGGAAAACAACCCCAGCCTGTCCAGTCTCTCTTCATAGCTGAAGCGCTCCAGCCCAGGTACCATCCTGGTGAACCTCCTCTGCACCCTCTCCAATGCAATCACATCCTTCCTATAGTGACCAGAACTGCACACAGTATTCCAGCTGTGGCCTAACTAGCGTTTTGTACAGCTCCATCATAACCTCCCTGCTCTTATATTCTATGCCTCGGTTAATGAAGGCAAGTAACCCATATGCCTTTTTAATCATCTTATCTACCTGTTCTGCTGCCTTCAGGGATCTATGTACATGCACACCAAGGCCTCTCTGATCCTCTGTCCTTCCTAGGGTCGTACCATTCATTGTGTATTCCCTTGCCTTGTTAGTCCTTCCAAAATACATCACCTCACACTTTTCAGGGTTAAATTCCATTTGCCACTGTTCTGCCCATCTGACCAACCCATCTATATCGTCCTGTAGCCTGAGGCTTCCCTCCTCGCTATTTACCACTCCACCAATTTTCATGTCATCTGTGAACTCACTGATCATACCTCTTACATTCATATCTAAATCATTAATGTACACTACAAACAGCAAAGGACCCAGCACTGATCCCTGCAGTACACCACTGGACACAGGCTTCCAGTCACAAAAACAACCTTCGACCATCACCCTCTGCCTCCTGCCACTAAGCCAATTTTGGATCCAATGTGCCAAATATATATGACTCCAGTCCCACACCGACGTGGTTGAATGTTAACTGCCTTTGAAGTGGTCTAGCAAGGCACTCGGTTGTATCAATGGAGCTCAATGGAGTGCTGTCACTACACGGACTGCAGCGGTTCAAGAAGAAGGTCCACCACCACCATCACCTTCTCATGGCAACTAGGAATGGGCAATAAATACTGGACTTCCCTGCGATGCCCACATCCCAAGAATGAATAATAATTTAAAAATTTGAAAAACAAACATTGTTGTGTACTCTTTGAATTTGACTTAATCTTTAAGGATAATTGGCCAATGAATATTGGTAGCAAATATTAAAGACCTTTTACAAAAGTACCCAAAACTTCTTCACTCAGATGAGTCAGATGTTGAAAGCTTTTTCTAATAGCAAATCAAATCTTCACTTCCTCCGCTGAGGAGAAACCAGCTCCATCATTCCTTCCGGACGCGCCAACTGATCCTCTCCTTATTTGAGGACTCAACCAATCTGATTATAAGAATGACATGTATATTTGGAAAGCGAGCCAGAAGTAGGTCCAAAGATGTGCGGGTTAGGTTGATTGGCTATGATAAATTGACCCTTAGTGTTAGGGGGATTAAATACGTGGGGTTACGGGGATAGGGTGGGATATGTGTTGGTGTAGGCTCGATGGGCCGAAATGACCTCTATCTGCACTGTGGGGTTTCTGTGATTCTGTGATAAGTCATCGACTCCTGAGTCGCACTGCAGGGTTAGAACTGTCGCTTTTGAGATCTGGAGTTAAAGCCAACCCTGACTGATGGAGCAAAAGTCTTTTCTCTCCTTTGCTAGTTAATGATACCACCTGGCATTGAGTTTGCCCAGGTCTCAACCCAGTTTCCAGTGAATGCGAATCTAAGATAAAAGCTGCTTGTAGATTGTACTGAATTGGAAATCTCACTGGAATCTCAATCTAATTTTCCTACATTACAACAGTGACTACGCTTCAAACATAAAAACATAGAAACATAGAAGATAGGAGCAGGAGTAGGCCATTTGGCCCATCGAGCCTGCTCCGCCATTCAATGAGATCATGGCTGATCATCCAAACTCAGTACCCTGTCTCTGCTTTCTCCCCATATCCCTTGATCCCTTTAGCCTTAAGAAACATCTCTAACTCCTTCTTGAATATACTTAATGAATTGGCCTTAACTGCCTTGTGTGGTAGAGAATTCCACAAGTTCACCACTCTCTGGGTGAAGAAATTCCTCCTCATCTCTGTCCTAAATGGCTTACCCCTTATCCTTAGACTGTGACCCCTGGTTCTGGACTCCCTGACCATCGGGAACATCCTTCCTGCATCTAGTCTGTCCAGTCCTTTTAGAATTTTATAAGTTTCAATGAGATCCCCTCTCATTCTTCTAAACTCCAGCGAGTATAAGCCCAATCGACCCAATCTCTCCTCATACGTCATTCCTGCCATCCCAGGTATCAGTCTGGTGAATCTTCACTGCACTCCCTCCATGGCAAGAACACCCTTCCTCAGATAAGGTGACCAAAACTGCATAAAATACTCAAGATGTGGTCTCACCAAGGCCCTGTACAACTGCAGCAAGACATCCTTGTTCCTGTACTCGAATCCTCTCGCTACGAAGGCCAACATACCATTTGCCTTCTTAACCGCCTGCTGCACCTGCATGCTTACCTTCAGCGACTAGTGCACAAGGACACCCAGGTCTCATTGCACTTCCCCTTCTCCCAATCTATTGCCATTCAGATAATAATCTGCCTTCCTGTTTTTGCCACCAAAGTGGAAAACCTCGCATTTATCCACATTATATTGCATCTGCCATACATCTGCCCAATCACCCAACCTGTCCAAATCATACTGGAGTTTCTCAGCATCCTCCTCACAGCACACATGCCCACCCCACTTTGTGTTGTCTGCAAACTTGGAGATATTACATCTAGTTCCCTCGTCTAGATCATTAATATATATTGTGAATAGCTGGGGTCCTAGCACCGATCCCTGCGGTACCCCACTAGTCACTGCCTGCCACTCGGAAAAAGACCTGTTTATTCCAACTCTTTGCTTCCTGTCTGCCAGCCAGTTCTCTATCCAAGTCAGTACCTTGCCCCCAATCCCATGTGCTTTAACTTTACACGCTAATCTCTTATGCGGGACCTTATCGAAAGCCTTCTGAAAGTCCAAATACACCACATCCACTGGTTCTCCCTTATCTATGCTACCAGTTACATGCTCAAAAAATTCCAGTAGATTAGTCAAGCACGATTTACCTTTTGTAAATCCATGTTGACTTTGTCCGATCCTGTCACTGTTTTCCAAGTGCTCTGCTATTACATCTTTTATAATGGACTCCAGCATTTTCACCACTACCGATGTCAGGCTTACTGGACTATAATTCCCCGTTTTCTCTCTACCACCTTTTTTGAATAGTGGGGTAACATTAGCTACGCTCCAATCCATGGGAACTGTTCCAGAATCTATAGAATTTTGGAAGATGACCAGCAATGCATCTACTATTTCTAGGGCACTTCCTTAAGTACCCTAGGATGTAGATTATCAGGCCCTGGGGATTTATCGGCCTTCAATCCTGTCAATTTCCTTAACACCATTCCCCTACAAATACTGATTTCATTCAGTTCCTCCCTCTCATTAGACCCTATGTTCCCCGACATCTCTGGGAGGTTATTTGTGTCCTCCTTTTTGAAGAGAGATCCAAAGTATGTATTTAATTGGTCAGCCATTTCTTTGTTCCCCATTATAAATTCCCCTGATTCTGACTGCAGTACTGAAAAGTACTTCATTGGCTGTAAAGTGCTTTGGGACATCCTGAGCTCATGAAAGATGCTGTATAAATGAAAGTCTTTCTTCCATTTTCATTGTCAATATTTGTCTGATTATGCTCCTTGGGAATTTTACTACGTTAAAGGCGCTATATAAATGCAAGTTATTGTTGAATGGTTAGTAGGAAAAATACTGATGCGGCAGGGTGTGTTTTTGGGCTGGAACCTGCGGTGTAGGTGTGGTAACAGAGGGAAACGTTGCTGTCTCCACTTCCATGATCTAATTAGAATGACTGATGCTCTCATTGAGAGCAAAGTGAGGAGGCATTTTCCTTCCCTTTGTTCTGCTATCTCTTAGCTCGAAGATCAGAAGCACAGAACTAACCAAGTTAAAATAAGACTATTTCAAATTGAAACTTATACGCCTTGAGGAAGAGAATTTCTAAGAGAAAGGTTAATTAGGTTAGTGGAGAGATTTAGAGATTCTGTGAGCGAGGAAGAGGGGGAAGTGAAGGCCTTTATAGAAGATGTATGCCTTATGGGCATGTCTTGGGAGTTCTGTTATGAAAACTGCCACCTGTGGTCTATCTAAGGACAAAAGCTGATTAGGAGACAGTTATCCTGAAAGAGTCATTATTCTTAATAAATCATCCTCCTGTTCCTCGCACACACAGCAATTCACTGCTTAGGGTAGATTTGGACTTTGTGTGATAGTGTAAACCGGGTGATAGCGAATCAGCAGCCTGTTTTACATCTTTCCCGATTTTTATTTCCATTGCAGTCAATCGAAAGGGTTGTAAAACTGACTGCTGGCTCACTATCACCCATTTTACACTATCACACAAAGTTAAGATCTACCCCCATGTGTTATCCTTTCCTAAATGTCACGCTCACTTGAAGAGTAAAATCAAAACAAATTGAGAAACCTATTACCGGCATAATCAGTTCTTAATCACAGGTATTAACTTGTCCATGATTTCCAAATCTACATTTTTTCCTTAATGAGGCAGACATATTTTATTTGTAAAAACGAAAAAGTAACTTTAGTTGATCGTTTGATGAATGATAAGTATAGTATCATCGCCCCGTTTGGGGCGCAGTTATCGGCCGGGCGCAAAGTTTAGTGCCTGACGCTAATTATTGCCTCCGACTGCAAACTTGGCTTCTATCACCCCTGGAGGTGATTGGAGCGCTAAATCAGGCGCTACACACCTCTCTTAAGGTGCTAACACCGAGGAGTGAGGCGCTACCTCAGAGCGTCGGCGAAGCTCAGGTGATGTCAGTCAGCAATGGGACACAAACACACTGGTGCCGGCCAGTTCTTAAAGGGGGGGTCGATTTTGCTCTCCATCCACATCCTGCTCATTGCAGCCTTGAATCTCAGCCTGGAGAGACCTGTACATCAATTCTGCTGGAAAGAACATTGAAGAGACCCAGGGAAAGAGCTCAGAGTGCAGCCCCCATTGTCTCTTCTAAATCGATGCAAGGAAGGTCAAATCAAAATGAACCTGCAAAGTGCTGCTCAGTACCCAAAACTCCTTCACACAGTGTTCAATCTCTCCAGAAGTCTTTCTCTCTCAGAATGCGTGGTGCAAAAATGCAAAAAAGGCAGGAAGTGGCCGCCTTTAAATAGCGCTCCCCCAGTCCCTTCCCGACTGCAAAATGTTCTCCTCAACCCGTCGTTGCTAGCGGCAGGCGTAAGGCAGGTGGCGCCACTCAATATCCGGTCCGGGGCACTACCGGGGCATTGCACGCTCGACTGACGTCACAATCTGCGGGCGCAGGAGATCGTGGCGGAAGTGTTTAGCACCGCCGCAAATTGTCTGGTCAATTTCGCGAACGCTGCAAACATCGCCGCGCCCGGGCGATGGTTGCTTTGCACCCCATTAGCGCCCTCTTAGGACGTTAACAGGAGGCGCAAAGCAACCGAATTTTCCCCCTTAGATTTTTAGGAGAAGACCAATATAAGTGTGTTATTTTTGACAGTTTAATATCTAGCCCAATCTGGCCGTGCAGTTTTGGTTTCCATATTTAAGAAAAGATATACTTGCTCTCGAGGCGGTTCAGAGAAGGTTCACTCGGTTGATTCCAGAGATGAGGGGGTTGACGTATGAGGAAAGGTTGAGTAGGTTGGGCCTCTACTCATTGGAGTTCAGAAGAATGAGAGGCGATCTTATCGAAACATATAAGATTGTGAGGGGGCTTGATCGGGTGGATGCGGTGAGGATGTTTCCACTGATGGGTGAGACTAGAACTAGGGGCCATAATCTTAGAATAAGGGGCTCAGTTTCAAAACTGAGATGAGGAGAAACTTCTTCACTCAGAGGGTAGTAAATCTATGGAATTTGCTACATCACAGAGCTGTGGAAGCTGCAACATTAAATAAATTTAAAATGGAGATAGACAGTTTCCTAGCAGATAAGGGAATTAGGGGTTACGGGGAGAGGGCAGGGAAGTGGACGTGAGTCTAGATTCAGATCAGCCATGATCCTATTGAATAGCGAAGCAGGCCCGAGGGGCCGTATGGCCTACTCCTGCTCCTACTTTTTATGTTCTTATGTTCAAAGAGAAACAATCCATGGTTAAAGACAAATTAACATACAAGGACATTTTCAAGTTCTTGTGGTGAAATAAAAGACAGAAGTTTAATGTTCCAAATTGCTAATAGGTGCAATTAATTTCAAACCTACTATTAATCATAACTGTAGGTTAACAGGACCTGCTCAATGAGATTTAAATTAATACAGCGACTCAATAGAGCTTAGCGCTTAGTCTGTGTGTGGGGTCCAAGGATAGCAGGTTTTTTGTTGCAACAATTAATCATGCCAAGTTATGGCAAAAGTTTCTTAAAGGAGATGACCTGCAAAGAACAACATTTTAGCCACAGAATCACTGAAGCTATACCTTACACTGGGATATGGGTCATAGGAACATAGGAATTGCTAGACGAGAAAAGACCAAGGTCCATCTAATTCACCTTCTACCATCCTGGTAGTCGCATGATACATCGATAATGGAGTTGTTGACTAATCATAGTGATGAATCTCTATCAATTAGTTGGTAGAGAGCTTTGGGAACTTTTAGATCCAAACTCACCTATTCCTCCCAGGCATGCTACACATGTCATGTCTCAAATTATTCATATACTGTATGTTAAAATATTATTTTCTGAAAGAAATCTATCTACTTTTTATTAGAATGAATTAACATTACCTGCTTACACCATCTCACCAGGGAGTATGTTCGATTGATTGACCGCTCGCTCACTGATATGCATGGTCCTTGGATATCAGTGATCCACTGGTGCCCACCTGAAATGGCTGTCCTTCATTTGTCAGCCTAGACAGCGAGTACCAGTAGGCAAAATTGAGCCAACCTTGACTTGTCCAGCACTGACACACATGCTGTGCGGCAGGGACACTGGTTGTTGATCAGAATTGTATTGCTGGTCAAGTATTAGCTTGGTTCAGTGGTAGGACATTCAACTTTGAGTCAGAAGGTCGTGGGGTTTGATAGAGATTAATCACTATGATTAGTCAACAACTCCACTATCGATGTATCATGCGACTACCAGGATGGTAGAAGGTGAATTAGATGGACCGTGGTCTTTTTTCATCTAGCAATTCCTATGTTGCTATGACCCATGTCCCAGTGTAAGGTACAGGGTGCGAGTACGTGACCTAGGCTGACATTTCAGAGCAGTGCTGCAGTGTCGGAAGTGACTATCGTCCAAATGGGATGTCAAATCATGCCTGCTGTTCAGGTAGATGTAAAAGATCCCATGGCACTATTCAAAGAAGGCCTGGGGAGGCCACCTGGTATCTTGGACAACATTCCTCCCTTAACCAGCACCTCTAAAAAACAGAATAATCAGTCATTTATTTTACTGCCATTTGAAAAACCTTGGTGTGCATAATTTGTCTGCCGCATTTGCTGAGATAAGAACAGTGACTAATTCATTCGTTATAAAGTGCTTTGGGATGTCACTACAAAATGCAAACTCTTTCTTACCTACATTCAGCCAATTGTAGCATTTGTGTTCAGATCAGCTAATTTAGCACAGACTAGGGATTGAAACTGCAATCTTTCTCATCAATACCACATCACACAGTGTATTTATCCTCTGCAATTACCTAGTTTAAAAATAAAGTTGAAAATCAAGGGGGTTCTACTTGTTCTCATTTCAAGTGCGCTTTTTAAAAACTGACAGGGGGGGGTCGGGGGTGGGGGGCTACATCTAGCCGTTTGTCTACCAATTGCCAGATATCTCTGTGAACCAGAGAAAAAACAAGGCTGTTAATACATGCCATGGGATACCTGTGCATGAATGCTTAAATTTTGTTGTTCCTTACTTTAACAGAGGGGACAATCTGTTTAAAATAAATGGATTAATGCTTTTAATAAAATAACAGAGGGGTATTTCTGACCAATGTATTAAAGGTTCATTGCTAGTATTCAAAGGTACAATTTCAGGGCTGAAGGTTTTAAGTAGCAGTGGATAGAAAGGACGTAAAATTTCATCATGTAATCAGCAGATCCTGAGGTAAAATAATTTTAAAAATAAATAAAAACTGCAGTCTTTTTGGAATATTTTCCCCTCTTTCCTTGCCAATGCCCCCTCAGTGTGTTGATTTATTGTTGGAATACAGTTCAAAGGGCACCAGCTACCTCCTGCTGTATTGTCTACAAAAACTTGCATTTATATAGAGCCTTTAACGTCGTAAAACTTCCCAAGGTGCTTCACAGAAGTGTAATAAGACAAATATTGACACCAAGCCAAAGAAGGAGACATTAGGACAGGTGGCCGAAAGCTTGCTCAGAGGTAGGTTTTAAGGAGCATCTTGCAGGAGGAGAGAGAGGTGGGGAGACGGAGAGGTTGAGGAAGGGAATTCTAGAGCTTAGGGCCTAGGCAGCTGAAGGCACAGCGCCAATGCTGAGGTTAAGGGAGTGGGGGATGCCCAAGAGGCCACCATGTAGCTATTGCTCACATGTGAGCCTTGATAATGAGCAGCCAATTTGAAAACAGGGCTTATTTCAGCTGTGCTCCATTCTGTCCCCACCTGATGCCCAAGTGTTGCTAGACAATGATCGGGAGTGTGTACTTTGGCTGATTTCCTTTTCCCTAGGTCAGGGGCACTGCTGCCACTTGCAATATCCCAACTGCTTTGGTTAAGATCTGTGAAATGAGCAGAAACTGGGGATCAAACCAAAGACCTTCCCGAACTGTATAATTCAGCTACTCATGAACCATCAGGAGAGTTGACTTTCGGAATGTTTTACAAAACACAGTCATATTCTTCCCCACCTGCCAACCTTTAATGAAAAGAATCTGAAGTTTTCTATTCTTCCTTTCCTCTGTGTAATTATTAAAAGATGTATATCTTTTGTGCCTTTTAATCTCCTGTAATTAATGTTTTAAATCTCTTAATGAACTAGAATGTGTCTTGTGTGCAAGTCTTTAATATTTGATGTATTGTAGTTATACTGCATGTAATTATGGATTATGTCATTTGTTAAATACATTATGCATGTGCTTCTTAGGAAAAGAAATGCTTGAATAATAGAAAAGGAAAAATAAATTATATTCTTGTCTCTAATAATGGGGGCTATACATTGGGGTCCCACTGAATAGAATATTAATCAGATATATAATTGAAGCTGACTATAATATGGGTGTTAACCACTGGGCAAATAACATATCCAAGGGGACCCTGAACTTTTTCTTTTCCTAGTATTATACCGGGTTCACATGTTTAAAAAATAATAATAGAATGTAAGCATTTTGCAAATGTTGTGGGGCTGACTGTCGAGGAAGTTGGAATAACCCATGTCACTAAAGTAGGCAGCATAAGTACCGCATGAATGGTGTCCAAATCATTAAGGATAATGCTGAAAGACCGCCAGGGGTTTTAAGAGATTCAGGGGGAAAAATTCAGTGTCGCCCCATTTGGGGCGCCATTATCGGCCGTGTGCAAAGTTTAGCGCCTAGCGCTAATTATCGCCTCTGATGGCAAACTTGGCTTTTATCGCCCCTGGAGGTGATTGGAGCACTAAATCAAGCGCTTTGCACCTGTCTTAAGGCGCAAAGGCCGAGGAGTGAGGCACTACCTCAGAGCGCGGGCGAAGCAAGGAAGAGCAAATCAAAATGAACCTGCAAAGTGCTGCTCAGTACCCAAAACTCATTCACACAGCGTTGAATCTCTCCAGAAGTCTCTCTCTCTCTCTCTCAGAATGCGTGGTGCAAAAATGTCACCAACAAAAAAAGGCAGGAAGCAGTCGCCTTTAAATAGCGCTCCCCCAGTCCCTTTCTGACTGCAAAACGCTCCCCTCAACCTGTCGTTGCTAGCGGTAGGCGGTAAGGCAGGGGGCGCCACTCAATATCCGGTCTGGGGCGTTGCGCACTCGACTGACGTCACGATCTGCCGGCGCAGGAGATTGTGGTGGCAGTGTTTAGCGCCGTCGCAAAATGTCTAGTTAAGATGAACAAGAGTCTCGATTCTGAATCTTCCCAAAGCCTTCGCCTACCTGAACAAGCCTTGAGGTGTATCCCATAAACTGAGATCCAGGATATTAATATTCCAGGTGGATATCTTCATTGAAGCTGATATTGTCAGCAGGAGATTTTAAAAAGAGGAAGGAAGACCTAAGTCAGGCATGCGAATAACTATAGAAAGACAAAAGGTGAGCCTGTAATTCAAAACTTACCTGCCTGGGCCTCTCCTGGCCCACGATTCATCTCCCGACAGATCTGGTGACAAAAGGTCATTAACCTGAAACATTAACTCTGTTTCTCTCTCCACAGATGCTGCCTGACCTGTTAAATCTGTGAATCTTTAGGTAGTGTGTCCTTCAAATAATCGACAGAGACTGCAGAGGAACATTCAACAGGTGTTTACTGGATGAGGGTTGCTCTAAAAACTAAGCAGTACAGATCCCTACTCAGGGTTATATACAGGTGTGGTCACTGCCGGTACTACAGTATACAGGAGCTGTAAAAAGTAGTTCTCCCCTTAAAGGTACATACACTACAATTCCTCCCCTTTTAGATTAACAGTACCATAACATTCATTTAACAATTAACACTTTTAACATGCAACATTAACTGAAAATAGCCCATTTATAAATTCAGTCTTTGGGGCGGCTTCCTGATCCTTTCTGGATAGCGTCTTTCCTGAGTGTCTTTCTCTTGGTGCGGAGGCGATTCTGGCCCCCTGTCGTCGGTTGGTTCATCAGCTTCCGATACTACTGTTTCTGGGATAGATGCTACCTGTATGTCGGGTTCATTACCAGGTACGCGAGACATGGGGTTGACTCGTTCCTGTGACGCTAGGATCTGGTCGACATGGCGTCTCACAATGTTCTCCCCAACATCCACTGTGTACATTAGTGGCCCCTGCCGTGTGCATATCGTTCCTGGTTGCCATTTCTCTGTTCGGTAGTCGCGGGCCAAGACTGGTTGCCCTACATTGAAGCTCCTTGTCGGCTTCTCATTGATGTGCTGGAATTGCTTATTCTCAACATTTCTTTGTACATTTGGTCTGAGCAAATCCAGACGAGATCTCAACCTTCGGTTAAAGAACATCATGGCCGAGGTCTGGTTGGTAACTGCATGTGTCGCATTTCTGTAGGCTAACAGGAAATTGTCCACCTTATGCTGCAGTGGAATGTCGTCATCGCAATTGGCCCTTACTGCCTTTTTAAAGGTTTGTACGAACCTCTCAGCCAATCCATTTGTGGCTGGATGATACGGGGCGGATGTGTAATGCCTTACCCCATTCCTTTTCATAAATTTCTGAAACTCTTCGGACACAAACTGTGGTCCGTTATCAGAGCAAATCTGCTCTGGCAAGCCATTCCTGGCAAATATGGTCCGTAGGACTGCAATCGTTTTCTCCGTGGTGGTGGAGGACATTTTGATCACCTCAGGCCATTTCGAGTGCGCATCCACGGCTATTAAAAACATTGAGTCCATGAATGGACCAGCAAAATCAATATGCACCCGTTGCCATGGAGAGGAGGGCCACTCCCATGGGTGTAGAGGGGCATGTGGTGGTGCATTTTGGACCTTCTGGCATACTGAGCAGCTCTTTGTCAGGTCCTCGATTTGCTGATCGATCCCCGGCCAACACACATAAGCCCTAGCAAGGCTTTTCATTTTCATCCCTCCCAGATGGCCTTCGTGAAGCTCATTGAGCACTCTCTCCCTTCACTTGGGTGGAATTACTACTCGGGATCCACACATCAAGGTCCCCTGGAATATTGACAGCTGTTCTCTTCTGGATGAGAATGTTGGCAACAGTGAGTCGCCATGTGTTGGCCATCCCTTCGCCGTCAAATCATATACCCGAGACAGTGTCGGGTCATTTCGGGTCTCCTTCTCTATATCCGTGTTAGTTACTGGCAAGCGTTCAATTATGGACAAATAAAATATTTCGACAGGATCCACTGCTGGTGCTTCCTCCACAGTAGGCAGTGGCAGGCGTGATAGCCCATCAGCGTTTCCATGCTGTTTTGTGCCCTTATACTCTATTTCATATTGGTTCGCCCCCAGAAAAAGGGACCATCTTTGTAGCCGTTGCGCAGTCATCACCGGAACGCCCTTCTTTGGATTAAAGATGGAGACCAGTGGTTGGTGGTCAGTCAGCAAGGTGAACTTCTGCCCATGCAGATAGTGGTTGAACTTTTTCACTCCCCACACTAGGCTGAGGGCCTCCCTGTCAATACGGGTGTAGTTACGCTCGGCTGAGGTTAGTGACCGAGACGCAAAGGCTACTGGCCTCTCCGAGCCGTCCGGGAATTTGTGCGCCAGCACCGCTCCAATACCATAGGGTGATGCATCATACGCCAACCTAATTGGTAGTGCTGGGTTGAAATGAGCCAACACCTCTTTTGATGTGATCAATTCTTTGCAATTCTGGAAAGCTCATTTGCATTCGTCATTCGACTTCCATGGTACCCCCGTTTGCAGTAGGGTGTTCAGTAGGTGTAGTACTGTAGGCAAATTCGGCAAGAACTTATGGTAGTAGTTCACCAGCCCGAGGAACGACCTCAGTTGTGACACATTTTCCGGTGCTGGAGCCTTGACTACTGCCTCAATCTTTTCAGGGGACTTATGTAACCCCTCTTCATCAATAACGTGACCACAATACGAGATTTGCTTCTGGAAAAACTCGCATTTGTGGCGATTAGCTCGGAGCCCATATTCCTTCAATCTAGTGAGCACCTGCTCCAGGTTGGTGAGGTGATCACTTCATTTTCGCCCGTGACTAGGATGTCATCCAAATAACACTGGGTCCCTGGAATCCCTTGCAGGACTTGATCCATTGCCCTTTGCCAAATAGCTGGAGCTGATGCTACCCCGAACACCAGCCGGTTGTATTGGTAGAGACCTTTATGAGTGTTGATCGTGAGGTACTGTTTCGAGGCTTCTTCTACCTCCATTTGCAGGTACGCCTGGGCCAGATCAATCTTAGTGAAGCGTTTTCCTCCAGATAGCGAGGCGAAAATATCTTCAATCCGTGGAAGCGGATATTGTACCGTGTGAAGGACTGGGTTCACTGTCACCTTAAAGTCCCCACAGATGCGAATCTTCTTTGGTTCCCCAGGCGTAGTACTCAACGACCTCTTCATTACAGGAACGATGGGTGTAGCCCACTTGCTCCAGTCCACTTTGGACAGTACTCCAGAACGTTCCAAACCTTCCAGCTCTGCTTCGACGGCTGGCCTTAAAAAACTTTGGGCTTGCATTTTCCTGTATTTTGATCGTCGCTGTTATGCCTTTTAGTGTTCCGAGTCCCTCCTGGAACACTTCTTGTGCATCAGTTAGCATTTTTGACAGTCGTCCAGGTCTGACGTCGTCATCCTTTTTGGCATCTACCGTCAGTACTTGTATGGCATGCCAAT
Source organism: Somniosus microcephalus (assembly GCF_052327205.1). Taxonomy (NCBI): domain Eukaryota; kingdom Metazoa; phylum Chordata; class Chondrichthyes; order Squaliformes; family Somniosidae; genus Somniosus; species Somniosus microcephalus. Next base: position 287,385,719 of record NC_140991.1, read on the forward strand.
CTAACTGTATCTTCCGGATCCATTCACGTCCTAGTAGTGGTGGTCCTCCATCTGGCAATACATATAGGTCCATTTTTGGTGTTTCCTTGCCGTTGTATATCACGTTGACCCTTATTTTTCCTTTGGGGTAGACTTTTTGCCCCGTGTACGTCTTCAAGACAATCTCTGTATCTCTCAAGGGTATATGTGAGAATAGCCGCTTGTAGTCCCTTTGGTTTATGACTGTTAGGGCTGATCCTGTGTCCAATTCCATTTTCACTTGTCTCCGTCTATCTTGAGCATGACCCAGATAGTTTGGTGATCCTCCATTTTGATTACGTGATGTAGTTTCAGACAACCCAGCTCCTTGCTTCCGGAGTCTGTATCACTTTTCTGTTCGTCTGAACTACTCTCCGTCACCTTATGTACCTTTTTGTACTTCTCCTGTGGAGATTTCTTGCTGCTGGTTTTCTTTCCCGACCTGCAGACTCTTGCTATGTGTCCTACTTCTCCACACTGTCTGCACACTTGGTCCTTAAACCAACAATCCTTATGGTCGTGTGTTGTTCTGCCGCAGCAATAACACTTCACTGTTCCATATGACATTTCATTTGTGCCATATTCTTGCGGTCTCCGTTGTATCTCTGCAGCGCCCCGTGCGGCTGCTTCGTGTGATACTGCCATGCTGAAAGCCTTGTCCAGCGTAAGATCCTTTTCTGATAGAAGCCGTTTCTGGGTTCCTTCGCTTTGAAGCCCACACACAAACTTGTCCCTTAAAGTATCTGCTAGTCCAATTCCAAACTGGCAGTGTTTCGATAGCGTGCGCAGTTCTGTTAAATACTCAGCATTACTTTCATCTTTATGCTGGTTCCTTTTGTGGAACTTAAATCTTTCTGTTATCAGCAGCAGTGTGGGGTTTAAGTGGTCCTGTAGGATTGCCACTATGCTTTCAAAATCCTTTTCCACTGGCTTCTCTGGGGTTACTAGGTTTCGCAGTAAGCCGTACATTTTTTCACCCATGGAATTCAACAATACCAGTGCTTTCCTGGCATCTGGCACCTCATTCGCCTTGCAGTACACCTCTATGCACTCTATGTATGTCGCCCAATCTTCGACTTCATTGTCGAACGCTGTGACACTGCCACTCTTCGGCATCCCTGGGTGTGGTTAGACTGGCTAAAAATGGCATCTCCCGCGCTCTCCCTTCTTCTCCGCTGGCTCAAAATGGCGTCTCCCGTGCTTCCCTTTCTTCCCGCGCTCTCCCTTCTTCTCCACTGGCTCAAAATGGCGTCTTCCCGCGCTCTCCCTTCTTTTCTTCCCCCGCGGACGCTGCTCAGCCCTTGAACACCGGCCGCGCTCTGCGCGTTTTCCCCTCTCTCTTCGGCGCCGCTCGGTCTTCAACCCCAGCTGCGCCCTGTGCGCTTTACCCTCTCTCTTACCCGTCGACGCTGCTCGGCCTTTCTCTGTGCCGTCGGTCGGCTCCCGCCGCCGCCGCTGTCCGGGAAGGGTCTGCGCCGTACCTGCTGCCAGCCCGCTGCGCTGGATCGTCGCGGCTGGAGAACCAAGCCCAGCTCTCTACAGCCTCCTCGGCGATGCTCAAGTTCTCCTGGATGGTCGACGCCCGCACTGGTGGAATCGGCCTTCTTCTTCAGAGTTGCAGGTAGGTTCGAAATGACTCGTCGCCAATGTTAAATCTGTGAATCTTTAGGCAGTGTGTCCTTCAAATAATTGACAGAGACTGCAGAGGAACAATCAACAGGTGTTTACTGGATGAAGGTTGCTCTAAAAACTAAGCAGTACAGATCCCTACTCAGGGCTATAGACAGGTGTGGTCACTGCCAGTACTACAGTATACAGGAGCTGTAAAAAGTAGTTCTCCCCTTAAAGGTACATACACTACATGACCTGCTTTGTATTTCCAGCATTTTCTGTTTTAATTTCAGATTTCCAGCATCTGCAGTATTTTGCTTCTGTTTCCCAGCAGGTCTGGCCTGACGGGGAAGCCATCACTATTGCCCCGCTCAGGCCTCAGACTTAAATAGCAGATCGTGTCCCAGTGACATCATTGGGCCCAGGTCTCCATATTTAAAGAGGGCCCACCAGCTTGGGGCGGGTGTCACGCTCGCCTGCTCAACAGAGCAAGTTAATATTTAGACCGATCGGAAAGGCAGCAGGTTCAGAGGGGATAAGTTGTCCCCTTCATTTTAACTGTTCCCCCACTCAGTCTCCACCAGGTGGGGGGAGCTAAAATTGGTGCCAGTCTTATATTGAATGGTTACACCCTCTTCCTCTCTCTTGCTCTCTCTCTCTTTCGCTTGCTCTCTTTCTCTCTCTCTCATATAGATATATATATATATATATATATTACGGGGGTGTATGTGAAATATTTTTATTTCTAAGTAATAGTTTTTAGAATTCAAAATGATGCGGAGACCTTGGAACAATTCTCGGGAGCTTTGGAAAAGAGAACAAGGAAAGATGACTTCTATCATGATAATACTTAATGAATTCCCTCTGATAAACAAACTCACTTTGTGGCTTTGCTGTGATTCACTTGGCGCACTTTACTTTATTGACATGATGCCATCAATTTTATTTATCTTGGGTGGATGGTTAATGCAGTTTGAAGTAGGAATCACTCTCCTATGCCATCTTAGATTGTTGCAAATTTAGACTGAAGTGGAACTTGATGGTTGTATAAGATTGCAACTGAACAACACTCAGCAGTGCTGTACTAAATTGTATTGCAGTGCAATATCAGCAGAGTGTTAAACGGGACAAAGACCATGAATTCCATGATTGCAGTAACAACTACTGGAACCAATTCACTAACAATGCTACTCACTCTCATTGTTCTGACTCATGGTACAAAGCATTGTGAAGGAGCGTCGGATGCACAAGTTTAACATAAATTAGAACAAAATATCAGAATACCTCTAAACTCATTAAATATAATCTCTGGTCTCCGCACCTAAGCTCTTGTTACCTCTAGAGTTGACTATTCCAATGCACTCCTGGCTGGCCTCCCACATTCTACCCTATGTAAACTTGAGCTCATCCAAAACGCGGCTGCCCGTGTCCTAACTCGCACCAAGTCCCGTTCACCCATCAGCCCTGTGCTCACTGGCCCGTGTCCTAACTCGTACCAGGTCCCGTTCACCCATCAGCCCTGTGCTCGCTGACCTACATTGACTCCCGATTAAGCAACGCCTCGATTTCAAAATTCTCATCCTTGTTTTCAAATCCCTCCATGGCCTTGCCCCTCCCTACCTCTGTAATCTCCTTCAGCCCCACAACTCCCCGAGATATCTGCGCTCCTCTAATTCTTCCCTCTTGAGCATCCCTGATTATAATCATGCAACCATTGGTGGCCGTTCCTTCTGTTGCCTAGGCCCTAAGCTCGGGAATTCCCTGCCTAAACTTCTCCGCCTCTCTACTTCTCTTTCCTCCTTTAAGACTCTTCTTAAAACCTACCTCTTTGACCAAGCTTTTGGTCACCTGCCCTAATTTCTCCTTATATGGCTCGGTGTCAAATTTTTTTGTCTTATAATATTCCTGTGAAGCACCTTGGGACGTTTTACTACATTAAAGGCGCTATATGAATACAAGTTGTTGTTGTTGTTGAGCTCATCTGCCACTCAAATATTCATCCATGCCTTTGTTGCTTCCAGACTCAATGGGTGGGGGTGGCGGGGTGAGAAATCGGTCTTTGACAATGGATTGAAATGGGCTCATAGCGAATCAGCAGTCCGTTTTACACCGCACCCAATTTTCTTTACAATTGGAATGGTTACAGGAGAGTATTGGAGTAATTAAGTGTGAAATTGTTCTATGCCAGTTGAAAAAAATGGGCTCATAGCAAATCACCCCCAATTACTCCAATGTTGCCATGCCATCCTTCACCCTCTGTAAACCTCAGCTCCTCCAAAACTCTGCTGCCCATATCCTATCCTGCTCACGCATCACCCCTGTCCTTGTTGACCTACATTAGCTCCTGTTCTCCCGTTACTCCATATTTAAAACTCTCACCCTCATGTTTAAATTTCTTCATGACCTCGCCCATCTCCATCTCCATAGCCTCTTCCAGTGCTACAACCTCCCGAACTCACTCTTCCTCTGACTCAAACCTCTTGTGCATTGCCCGTCCCTTTGCCCCACCCTTGGCAGCCATGCCTTCAGCCTAGCCCCCATGCTCTGAGAATCTCTCCCTAAACCCCTCTGCCTCTCCCCTTCTCTCTCCTTTAAGACACTCCTTAAAAACCACTTCTTTGACCAAGCTTTAGGTTACCCCTCATACTATCTCTTCCTTTGACTCACTGTCAATTATTTTTCCTTATGGGCTTCTGTGATGCACCTTGGGATATTTTTCCTATGTTAAAGACTCCATATAACTGCAAGCTGTTGTTAAGATTCTTTATTCCACAATAACAAGGTTTGATATCCTACATAATTTTGCAGTGCATTTAACTTGTGACATGGATGTTCAAAAAATTCAGAATTATTTGGAAAGCCTCAAAATTAAGAGTTCCCCAGATAATCTTTTACCCCTTATGGGTTTCATTTGCTTTGTGGATTGGAGCTACAGCATGCAATACTTGTAGTAATTTTGTGATTTGGCATTAATTGGGCAGGTGCTAACATTTGCCCACACCCAGAAACTTGCTGCTGGTGTTAGGGGATAGTTTTATTTATGATTAGATGATCTATCTATTTCTCAAAATCATTAAGGTTCTTGAAACATTAAGGATAAGCATTCATAGTTTTATTAAGCACTAGCAGGGGGGGCCCGGCGTTGCCAGGGCAGTTTAGAGGGCCGTGCGGTTGACGGCTGGCCGCTGCCGCTCCCCCGCTCTGTGTCTCGGGCCGCGCGGTTGACGGCCGCCCGCTGCCGCTCCCCTGCTCTGTGTCTCGGGCTGAGTGGTTGCGAGGCCCGGCTCAAGTGACCCCAACTCACCTCCCGCTCGGCGGGCTGACACAGCTGCCCTGCTCACTGTTGAGGAAAAGCAGGGGAAAAAATGGCGGCGAAGTTTCGGGAGGCTGCAGGATTAGGTCCCGCCCATGAGGCACCAATTGGTCAACCATCAGGTCACTGAACTGTAGGATTGGTCAACCATCACGTCACTCAACGCTAATGAGCGGTAGGATTGGTCAACCGCTAATGAGCGGATTTTTGAACGTTTTTTGTATACTGTCCGAACAAATTTTGTCTGACCAAAAAGTAAATACACCTATGACACTCCCCTGATCATCAGCTTTCTTTTGATATAACATATGTGTGTTTATAGTGAGTTTTTACTAAATTTTACTAACCGCGGGGGTTTTCAGGAACGTATCCCCCATGGTTGGGGAGGGATTCCTGTACTTACAACCACACTCAATGTTTGGGGACTCAATTGCGTTACAGTTCTGAGCTGTGTATTCAGGTTGATCAAACACTTTGTCTAAATTCTCATTATAATTTATCACTTTTATACTTTTCTCTCACCCTTACTACACAATAATTCACACATTTCTACTTTACATAGTTACATCAAAAGGTAAGAACAACTCCATAAAAGGAGAAACTAATTGGACCTATACCTTATCAATAACTTCAGTTAATAAGCTGATTTCCTTACTAATGAGCTCTTTTTACGTTGGGCTAATGAGATCAGTATAATTCCCCATTTTGTTTACTTATCACAAATTTATCTCTTGTTACATAAAATTGCTATTCTACCAAGTGAAACTTTGCATTATAAGTCTGTCTTTGATTCTGTCCCATTCAACACCAGCTGATTCCTCCACTCTATAGAAACCTTAATTAAAAGATGTTGTTTTGCCCAGATGTTTTCCTTTTGCACGACTAACTGCCGTCCTTGCACTCATACCAGTGATTACAATCTCCCTGAAACTTGGGAACCAGTACACAATGCCACATCTCCAATTACCTTCTCTCATTAAACAGGTGGTTACTTCATATTAAACCATGCTGGTGCTGTAAGGGTCAGTCTCAGTTCAAAAATTCAGTGGTCACTATCATAGTATACTTATAACTATTTTAAGATGGAATCATACTTCCTTACCTAACAAACAAAAGCCAAAAGCTAATATTATTACAATATAAAGACAATCAATAGCAGTATTATATTTATCATATTTCAAGCCAGTCTAATTAACCCTCTCCTTACACTGGGACAAATATTTATATTGCACGTTAACAGAGAGAAACATTGAATACTTCCTGTGCTTGTTAACTGCTTGGTAAACAACATTTAACATGGGATGTGCAAATGTACTCAGAATTTACTTAGTTCCAACATTGTTATTTTCTCTCATTTGCAGCTACCATTTAAGCCCTGAAATAGAATAGGAGGCATTGCCTCAAGGGGAAGGTTTTGGTGAATACCGCCTTAGGGATGTAACATTAAATCTGTCAATACTGTGTACTTGGGAGGAGGAGAAGCAGCATTGACAGCTGAAGACCATAGCCTGAGAGTTTCAGGGCTATAGGAATCTTGAGGACACAGTATCAGCTGATGCAACATTAATAGCATTAAATTAGTTCATAATCAGAGTGCAAAGAGTAAATTAACCCCACACATGTTTCCCTTGAAAGGTCGAACGTATAACATGATCTTAAAAAATCTTAATGGATTTATTTACAAAAAACTAGAAAAGACACTTTTAATGTTGACATAATAAAACTCACTACGCACTTGGTTTGAGCATAAAGCAAGACTTTAATCAACTTGTTTCAGAACATGGAAGTCTAGTTGTACTTCACTAGTTCCTTGTCTTACAAAATGTCCCTGAAAAGCTGGGCCCACACCCGAGTATTTATACTCCTTGGACGGCGCCACCAGCTGGCTGTCCAGCGTTATTTCACGAGTAGTTTCTTGATGAATGATGAGATTTATAACAAATGTTATTTTTGCTGGAATCTTTAAGACAATTGGATATAAGCAGATAAAATATTGTGGATTGCAGAATCACATAAAAGTTGAATATAGTAAAAGAAGGGTGATAAAAAGTCAGATGAGTATTAACACTGAGACAGAGCAAAAGATATATGTTAGCTGTGCAAAAGTTACACAGAGTGTTAAAAAGTCACACAGGTCTTTTAAGGGCGAGTTGGGTAGAAATATTTTGGAGCATGTGGAAATAACAGATGTGTTAAATTAATTCTTCAGAACTTGGGGACAAATCTCAGATCTGGTCAAATAGTGTCACAAATATAACAGCCATGGAGTGAATCACTTGCGATGAGGAAGCTCAAAGGATAAAACATCAGCAGGGCATCTGGATCAGATCAAATACACTCAGGCATCATAAAAGAAAAGACCTGAGCGAGACTGCACAATAGTTTTAAGAGTTCCATGAATATTTCTCTGTCTGGGGACTGAAGGATAGTTAATGCTATTGTGAAATTCTACAAAGCAAGGCATGAATTATAGACTCGGTAACTTAACATAGGCCGTGAGGAAAATATTCCGCAGCATTTTATCAGAACTGCCATCGCCCACCTAAAAATTGTCGACGTTACGATGAGTCATTTGAGCAACACATCATGAGCTGACAGGAACCCTTGGAGGGCTCAGTTAAATTGAAGGATCAGGGTATCTGGTGGGTGTAATTTACTTGAATTTTCAGAAGATTTTTTTTGTTGAAGCTTTTTTAAAGAAACATAGAAACATAGAAGAAGGTAAAGGTTCATGGAAATAATGGCAAATTAAATGGCCCAGAAATTTGGGTCTCCACGGGTGAGTATGCACGGAGTACTCACCCGTAGGCCCAATGGAAGTGCCGGTTTCCTGCATGCACTGCGCATGCACGGGAAACCGGCACTTCCATTCCCCTGAACGAAGGGGTTCACAGGTCGAACGCGTGCGCGGGGGAGGCTGCACGTGCGCATCGAACTTCGTTTTTTTTTACAGGTTTTCCCGGGAGGGTAAGTCTGCAGAAGTTAGACATGTAAAAAGCAAGTGTAAGGCCTGCTTTTTACAAGGTAAGTGGTGAATTAATTAAAATTTATTTGAAGATTTAGTGATGTTTTGTAAGAAGAAGGGGCCCGTAGTATTTCTAAGTTTGACAGCACTTCCTGTCAGACTTATGAATGGAGCATTCCCTGCTCCAATTGGCTTTCCATGGCCCACGTGATCCCAGGGGACGCATCAAACTAACTGCGCCCCTGGGATACGCAAGCACTGTGCGCCGGCAGCTGGAGCAGGCCCCGGAAAGGAATTCCACGGGGGCCCACAGCTGAACGGCCGGCGCGCAAGGTAAGTGCAGGTCAGGGGCTTACACCCGCGGGAAGCCCCCGACCCGAATTTCTGGGCCATTAATAGCTATGCTAAAAATGACATAGAAGCTACGGCACAGAAACAGGCCATTCGGCACAACTGGTCTATGCCGGTACTCATGCTCTATCCAAGCCTCCTCCCACCCTACTTCATCTAACCCTGTCAGCATATCCATCGATTCCTTTCTCCCTTGTACTTATCTAGCTTCCCCTTAAATGCATCTGTGCTACTCGCCTCAACTACTCCATGCGGCAGCAAGTTCCACATTCCAACTATGCTCTCGGTAAAGATGTTTCTTCGAAATTCCCTATTGGATTTATTAGTGACTATCTTCAATTTATGACCCTAGTTTTGGACTCCTCCACAAGTGAAAACATCTTCTCTACATCTACCCAATCAAATCCCTTCATAATTTTAAAGACCTCTATTAGGTCACCCCAGTCTTCTCTTTTCTAGAGAAAAGAGCCCCAGCCTGTTCCGTCTTTCCCCACCTTGATAATGGAAACCGGGGGGTGTGAGTGAATGGACGAGCACCTCAGGGAGAGGGCGGCAGTAGCTAGGTGAATTATTTTAAGCCTGTAGAACTCAATCCCAGACCCATTAGTAAGTCTTGCAAACTCTTTTGTATCAGTATTTATCATAATGTACAAAAGCAAAATACTGCAGATGCTGGAAATCTGAAATAAAAACAGAAAATGCTGGAAATACTCAGCAGGTCAGGCAGCATCTGTGGAGAGAGAAACAGAGTTAACGTTTCAGGTCGAAGACCCTTCGTCAGAACTGAAAAAAGCTGGAGATGGAACAGGTTTTTAAGCAAGTGTAGGGGCATCGCCATTTACACTTCATCTAGAGCCATCTTTTGTTTCTTAACTTGTCCCATTACCATCTCCTTTTGCCTTGCACCATCATCCCTTTTGTCTCTTAATCTCTCCTGCCTGCCATCCTATCACAGACCTTCCCTTTTGTTCTTTCCTCCCCTCCCCCCTTTCCCTGCCCCTACACTTGCTTAAAAACCTGTTCCATCTCCAGCTTTTTCCAGTTCTGACGAAGGGTCATCGACCTGAAACGTTAACTCTGTTTCTCTCTCCACAGATGCTGCCTGACCTGCTGAGTATTTCCAGCATTGTCTGTTTTCATTTGCCATAATGTAGGTGGTTTATCAGCAATCTGTTAAGCTTGAACTCCACTTCTGTGTCATCCTGATTGTCCCTTATAATTAATACAGAGCATGAGTTGCTGCAGTCCTTTTCTGATTTTTGTCTGTTTGGCTAACTCCCATTACCAACTCTCCCTGCTGCTTCTTGTTGGCAGTAAAGGTTCTATATAAGCCTCATGCATTTTCCATCAATTCCAACCCAATGCAAGAGATCTATTAATCTTTTATCTTTCACTTTGTCAAATTGTTTTTCTATAATCTACGAGGCATAGATACACTGCTCCTCTCATTTCTATTGCACACTCACAAATCATTTTTAAAGCAAATAGACTGTGATCACAGAACTGGAAAACAACTGAAAATTAACAAGCCTGTAGCAAGATTAGAGATGAGAAGGATTGCCTTGTCCCTCAGAGTGTAGATATGTGGAATAGATTCCCAAGAACATAGAATTAACTCCTTTACAAATACTGGATAAATATTTCACTAAGAACAGGACTGAAGGTTATAACTGTAATTGCAGATGATCAAAAAAATTGGAAAGCAATTGGGATAAAATTTAAAGGAAGGCATTCACCCACTGAAAATGAATGGCAGTCGCTTTATTAAAATGGCAAATAGAGGAACTGAACACATGAACAATTTTGTTTGCTGATTTGTTTGATGGTACAAGGACTAGGGGACACAGATTTAAGGATTTGGGCAAGAGATACAGGGGGGATGTGAGGAAGAACTTTTTTATGCAGTGAGTGGTGAGGACGTAGAATTCGCTACCAAAGGAAGTGGTGGAAGTGGAGACACTCAGGCCTAGAAATTGGGTTGGTAGCACCGGCGCTGAGCGCCTAAAGAGACCTAGAATTGGGGCGAAGCGCTATGTTGGGGCGGACGCTATGAAGATAGCGCCAACTCAGATATTGACTATACATTTAGCGCCTGCGCTAAGTGTTTGCGTGCGAGCGCAAGCAGCTCATGACGTCATTTCAGTGTGCAACGCCCTTTAGGAGCACCTGAGCGCATATTGGGTGGTGCCCGGAGCCTTAGCGCCCAGCGCTATTAGTGACAGTTCGAGGGAGGGCTAACAGGCCCTTCTCGGAGTAGGGGGGCGCTATTTAAAGGGGACAGCTCTACTGCAGAATCTTCTGCCACTTGGCCTGCTCATTGCGATCGCTGCTAAAGAGAGTTGGCGAGCTAATGTGGGGCGGAGTTCTGGGAATTTAGCTTTACAGTACTTGGGACCTTCAACCCTGTCCGAAGCACTTGCAGCACTACACCTAAAAGCCTTTTGACCAACTGGCATCGGAATGGGAGCTTGTTTGGAGGGCGACGGCCTCATCGCCCAACACTGTGAAGGGGCAGAGAGACGGCGGGAGAGAGGGCCGGGATTGGCCAGAAGGAGGAGGGGCAATGGAGGTCGGCCAATGCGACGGGATGCTGCGAGGGTCTTTAGGCAGCAGGTGACAAGCCTTGACATGCCGGAGGAGCAGTGTTTGGAAAGGATCCGAATCTGGAGGGACATTGTTACTGATCTGTGCCACCTGCTTGGTCAGGATCTGCAGCCGCGTGAACGCTACAGAACCTCTCTGTCCGTGATGGCTAAACTGACTGATGGCCTCCATTTTTATGCCAACGGATCCTTTCAGTCAGCCATTGGGGACAATGCGACTGTCACTCAGGCTGCAGTCCACTGTTGCATCCGGCAAGTGACAGATGCCCTTTATAGGCGAACGCGTCATTTCATTACCTTCCCTCGGACCCTGCACAAGCAGGCGGAGGAGGAGGAGTATGAGGAGGAGGAGGAGGAGGAGGAGGAAGAGCAGGCGGAGGAGGAGGAGGAGGAGGAGGAGGAAGATGGAAGGGCTGCTGAAAGTGGAAGGTCCATACGTCAGAGGCTCCTCTGGACTCCTGTCGACACCCCTGTGGCGGAATGATGAGAGTCTTAACTCATGCGCACTTTGGATGTTTGAGGGCCTCTGAATGTCAGCATCACTGAAAGTAGTCACATGCACCATGCCACATTGAAACTTCTGTTTATTGGCACAAAAGTCTTTCATTACAGCTAAACAACGTAATGTCAGCAGAAACCAGAACTTTCAAAATAACTGTGAACTGTTCGGCAAAGCCGCAAAACTCAACAAACCTTCTGCAAATATAACAGCATGTGAGGGTGTCCTTGAATTTGGACAAACGTCTCAGCACCTCCCTCTACAACTGGCCCCTTGAGGGAGAACGACTTCTCTTTCGCGCCTGGCCCCTTCCCTCCCTGCTGCTCCTACGTAATTGGACACCAGTGGCAGGCTCAAGGCTGGGGGATGCCTCCTGACTGTCTGGAAGCGCAGAAGCCCCTGAGGGACGGGCTGGCCGACCTCTGGGCTTGGAGGGTGCGGACGCAGGATGCTTGCTGTGACCATGGCTGGAAGCAGTGTGGCCTGCAGGCGGTGGCAGCTGCAATGCAGGTGTCCCAGCGCTGGCATGTGCAATGGTCTCCTGCCGAGAGAGGACACCTGCACCATGGTTGGACGGCACACTGGCTATCTGAGGGGAGCGGCTCAGCTCATCCGCCACAATCGCATGCTCCACTGATTCCTGGCCTGGTACGGGAGTGGAAGGGCGCGGGGTGATCCTGTCTGATGCAGAGAGGGTGGCTGCAGTGAGAGATCGCGTTGCGTCAATCTGGCTGTGGAGGAGCCCAGCAAGTGACTGTGTGGCAACAGTGAGGACCTGTGTGCCAGGTGCCAGTGCTTCGGAGAAGGCCTGGACAGTTCTTCCCATTGCTTCGGACAAGGCAGGTGCCGACTGCTCCACTGCCTCGGACAAGCCCTGCACAGACCTTTCCAGGGATTGTCCGAAGCCCTGAACAGTCCTTTCCATAGCCGACTCAAAGCCGTGGACAGTCCTCTCCATTGTTGGGCTGAAGCCCTGGATAGTCCTGTCCATTGTTTCCCCGAACACCTGGAGAGACCTCTCCATTGTTGCCCCAAAGCCCTGCAGAGTCCTCTCCATTGTTGCCCCGAAGTCCAACATACTCCTAGCCAATGAATCTATTGACTCAGGCATCTTCTCCACTGCAGCCATCAGCTCCGTGTGTCTGAGCCGGGCCTGTTTGCTCATCTCAGCCAGGCGACGGACCTCATCTGCACTCTGTGCAGCAGTCATGACGGCCTGCCTTGCCCTGCGGGGAGACGGTGGCCGCACTTGTCTATCCCCCGTGCGTGGCTGCATGCCGCTTGGTCCGGCAACTGGTTCATCCTCACAGCCCCCCCCCCTCCCCTCCAGGGGACTACTACCCCCAGTCTGTAGATGTGTCAGCTCCCTGGATTCTGCAACGGCTGGTCCGGATTCCTCCTGGTCCTTGCCTCCGGTGGCACTGGCACTGGCAGCTTCAGCGCGTTGAGCCCGAGTTGGTGCTGCTTCATCTGAAAGTGGGAGGTGGAAGAGTGGCTTTAGCAAAAGGACAGCTTTGCTGAAAGGCATGCCAGATTGCGGCAAGGCTCTGACATGGCTGCACACTGAGGATGCATGCTGGCGGGGGGACCAAGTGGAAGGCAACAGGTGAAAAAGGTGAGAGTCTTATCCTCGCTGTCGGTAATGGGGTCGGCAGATGCAGTGGTCACAGGACCAGACAGACGTCCTCCAAGTATCTGGTGCACTCTCTCCTCCAGATCCGTGAGAGTGACCACTTGTGGAGGTCCGCCACCGGTTCGACGCTGCTCCTTTCGAATCATCGCCAGCTTGGACTGCAGGGGAAAGAAGGGGAAGTTCTGTAACATGATGCCTTGAAATCTCATCGCATGCCCCCCATGGTGCAAGAGCCCTTACATGATGCCTTGAGACCTCATCGCATGCCCCCCATGGTGCAAGAGCCCTTACATGATGCCTTGAGACCTCATCGCATGCCCCCCATGGTGCAAGAGCCCTTACATGATGCCTTGAGACATCTGTCCATGTGTGTGGCCAGAAAGGGCCATGGGTGCTTGCTGACAGATGGCCATTGGGGCACCATGGCAACAGGGTGCCCGAAGTCAGCTGCAGATGGAGGGAAGCACAAGTTTGGTAAACCATCACTCACCCTAACGATCCGTGTGAGGTCGTTGAATTTCTTCCTGCACTGAACAGGGGTTCTGGTCGCCATGCTGCTGGAGTTGACCCTCACAGCAACCTCCCTCCAAGATCGTCGGTAAGCCTTCTGATTCGGCCTCTTGCCATTATCCGGATACAGGACCTCTCGACGGTGTTCAACTGCAGCCACCAAGTGGTCCAGAGCCTCAGTGCTGAAGCGCTCTGCTCTCTGTCTAACCTTCTCCATGATGAACAAGTTTGTACCGCCAGACAAGGGCGAGCGCCGAATCTGAGGCCTACAGGGCGTTGGGTGTTGAAGCTCAGGCTGACTGACCCACCCCTTTAAGAGCCGGCCGGCGCCTGGAGGTCTCGTGCTTTCCTGTAATTGAGTTCACCTGCGCTGCGCCCGTCCGCGTCGATATTGAGTAGCGCCTGACCTTTTGCGCCTTAAGAGCACCGTGCAACGGCTGATTTAGCGCCTCAATCCCCTTTGGGGGCGATGCAACCCAATATCGCGCCAGGCGGCGATAAGTTTCGTCTGGCTATAAACTTTGCGCATCGCCAGTTCTAACGCCTCAAGCGGGGCTATACCCAATTTCTAGGCCTCAATGTTTTCAAGGGGAGACTGGATAGGCACTTGAGGGAAATAAACTTGCAGGGCTACAGGGGTAGAGCGGGGGATTGGGACTGACTGGATTGCTCTACAGAGAGCCAGCACAGACTCAATGGGCCGAATGGTCTCCTTCTGTGCCGTTATGACTCTATGGGGGAAAAGTTCAGTTGCTTTGCAGCTCTCGTTAGTGCCCTAAGAGGGCGCTAATGGGGCACAAAGCAACTAGCACCCGGGCACGGCGATGTTTGCGCCGCTCGCGAAATTGACCAGACATTTTGCGGTGGTGCTAAACACTACCGCTATGATCTCCTGCGCCCACAGATCATGACGTCAGTTAAGCGTGCAACGCCCCTGTAGCGCCCCAGACTGGATATTGAGTGGCGTCCCCTGCCTTACTGACCGCTGCTTGCAACGACAGATTGAGGGGAGCATTTTGCAGTCGTGAAGGGACTGGGGGAGCGCTATTTAAAGGCGACCGCTTCTTGCCATTTATTGTCAGCGAAATTTTTGCACCACACATTCTGAGAGAGAGAGAGACTTCTGGAGAGATTCAACGCTGTGTGAAGGAGTTTTGCATACTGAGCAGCACTTTGCAGGTTCATTTTGATTTGACCTTCCTTGCATCGATTTAGAAGAGACTATGGGGGCTGCACTCTGAGCTCTTTCCCTGGGCCTCTCCATTGTTCTTTCCAGCAGATTTGATGTACAAGTCTCTCCTGGCCGAGATTCAAGGCTGCAATGAGCAGGGTGTGGATGGAGAGCAAGATCGACCCTCCCCTTTAAGTACTGGCCGGTGCCATTGTGTCTGTGTTCCATTGCTGACTGACATCACATGAGCTTCGCCAGTGCTCTGAGGTAGCGCCTCGCTCCTCGGCATTAACGCCTAAAGAGAGGTGTGAAACACCTGATTTAGTGCTCCAATCACCTCCAGGGGCGATAGAAGCCAAGTTTGCAGTCGGAGGTGATAAATAGCGCCAGGTGCTAAACTTTGCGCCCGGCCGATAATTGCGTCCCAAACGGGGCGATACCGAATTTCTCCCCCATGACTATTTCACACAGCACAATTCCACTCCAAGTAGATTTAGGAGTTTTGTAATGTTGAGAGTGTTATCTTTGCTCCATTCACTTCAGTGGGAGTTGGAACTTCACATCAATCTAGTTGGTGTTCCATAATTGCCTGACCCCAGAGAGTTCTGACCCAGCTGATAGAGTGTTTCTTTGGGGTCAGTCAGCTCTGGACTGTCTCTCTAGCTAGCCCCTACTGAAGTAGGGTGGAACCTTAGGCCTACTTTATAGCCCTGTTGAAACCTAGACAACTCGCCATAACTACAATCACTGGAGCAACTCAGAAGAGAATGGAAAAAGGATTCAAAATGATGGGGGTGAAATTAGTCTTCAGCGAAAGTGAATCTGCAGCTTGTTTAACACCGTGCCCGATTTTTGTTTCCATTGAAGGCATCGGGTGGCGTGTAAGATGGGCTGCCGATTCGCTATCGCCCATTTCGCGGTTTCACCAAGACCAATTTCACCCCTGATGGGTCTCGGTCAGACAGGAAATGCACTGGGGGGATTATCAACCACCGGTATCTGTTTCTTGCCCGAAAAACGGGTGACCGGCAGAAGAAGACCCGGTGGTCACCTTGGATTCAATTTTTAGGCAGGCCTTTAAATAGGCACTCTGGTCCAAAACAGGCAGGAGGCTGGTGAGGTATGCAAGCTGGGGACCTACGACCATTGTAGAACACTGATTTAATCTACAAATGGGAACAACTGCTATTTCTAGTTCTACCGGCATTGAGTGGACTAACAAGAGGTCCTTAAAGGGACCGCTGGAGGACGTCCAGACAAAGGTTTTTTTATTTAAAGCTTTTATTTTTCACTTGACTAGACCAGTGCCATAGGCTGTGTAATATTTTGACAGTGATGACTAAAGTTACATTTGAATCCTGTAAACAAGACCATCTGTCTTCCCATTGGAGCAGCGGTGATCTAATGGAGATGGCAGCAAGCACACAAACTATACTCATGGTACTTGCAAATTTAATGATTGTCAGGGTCGGTGGAAAAAGATGGCAACAATTACAACTCACTGATATCCCCGTTTTATGAACCCACTGAAACTGTTCATGGGGTGGAAATATAGGCTGTAAATGATCATTGCGATGACTTGTCACATTCCAGCTGTCATAATATTTCCGTTATTTATTACAGCTAGCGAGCTATGCAACCTTGAGCCTAATCGTGCTCTAAGATTTTACAAGATCGGCAGCTTGATGAGAAAAGTCATTATTCATATGACAGGTGCTGATTTGTATTCTTGATGGTGCTGCTCCTTCTTCAATCATGGCACAGACTACACGATACAAAAAAAAGAGAAACATATGTGGTTATCTAAGCACTCGATGACACATAACCTAACTGTGACAAATATAGCCTTGTTCTCTTTCCATAAGCACAAAATCTTGTATGAGTAATGAGGGCTGGGGAAAGAATGGTGCACTAAATACAGAGCAGTTCGACCATTATCTTCCCTCCCGGATTGTCTGTTATTAAGGATGGCTCTTTCTAGTGTGCTCTGCTCTGTCTCTATCTTCCCCAAGCTCTGGCCTACCGGGCTATGTTTCAGCTCCTTGGATTTGCCCACAAAGAAAAGACAAAAGAATGCATTAGCCTACAACCTGTGCTTCTTAGATGGGACAGAAAGGCTCCCTGCTTGCTTAGCAAAGGAGGGACCTGCTACTAAGGAATGTCTGCTAACACCGGTCAGACTCTGGCAATTTGACATTCGTTTGGATGAAGTGGATGGACATGAAGATATGCTTCAAGCACCCCTTCTGCCATGTTCTAGGTGGTAGGTACACCCTCCTCTTAGAGATCAGTGATCTGCATGATGATATGTACAGTACTTCCATGTTGTTAACTAAACACGAGATGGTCCCTAGATGGGAGTAAGCGCATTGTAGCAATTGCACTGCAAGGTCTCTCTTGTATTTTTTTGTTTTTCTTTGACAGAATATTCTAGAGGATCTGGATGTACAAGCAGCTAGTTATTACCTCACCAATTTGAGTGCTTATTCTGACATAACACATGAGAGCAGCTCGCAAGGTTTCACCATCAGGGCTCTCTCCAGCTAATGCCCAGTCTGCCAATCCCAGTAGTGACAGACTCATGCAAGCCGGTACTTGTGAAGGGATAATTACTAGCCCTAACCTCTTTTTGGGCTACCCCAGATCAGGCGTATTCCCCAGACGTTCACCTTCAACTAAAGTTAATGATAGCCAAATTCTATAAGATGCTTAATTGGGTCTAAAGGTTCAGACTATCTTTCCCTGAAGGAAAGGAATGACATGAAGATATTACCGTCCTCCAGATAGCACTTTTAATAAGTTTAACTAGACTGTAACCTTCCGGATATTATGAGAGTCCGGAATACCCCCTAGAATTCTGCAACTCCTTACAAAAGAGTGTACAGAAATTGAGTTCGCGAGTTTATACAGAAATACTACTTGAGACAATTCTAAAAATATATAAATGTATTTAAGAGCCGACATACAGTTAACAGCTGTTGATTCAATCGCAAATTTTACAGTTCAAAATACAATTAGCTTACACAATCTTATTCTCAGAGATCCTTATTCTCAAATCTTAACTTTATTACATTTCCATACTTCTACTTATTCTTAATCCAGAATATCCACCGAAATCAAATTCCTTGATTACCCGAGACTCAAAGTTAAAAACTTACAGAGCGTGCCCGTGAAGTTGAGAAATGCTTGCTCTTCCAGCGACTTCTGACTTTCCATTTGAAAATCCTATCCTTTATACTCTTTTTTAGTGGTATATTCTTTGAAGTTTTCTGCTGATGTAAGCTAATTATCTCTAAGTCATCCTCTGTTGACTTTTTCTATTCTTACTGTCAATTTAGCCGTTAACTTTTAGAATCCTGTCTCTGTGTTTAGGTGTTTCAAAACTTATCAAAAAATTGTTATTACAGATTTATCTCTTTGATGCCATTCTTATCGAAGGTTTTCCATTCAATTCTAAAATGACCTAGCTGTTTGAAAACAGATGTCGTGTCTACTAACTATTCCATTTTCAATACAAAAACCGTGTGATTGCTTGGTGTCATCTATTGAAGTCATATCTTCAAAGTGTTCTATTGGTACCATATTTACAACATATAAATTAAAACCACTTCAACTAGGATGTTTGCTTGTTTTCTAGCTATTGCAATTGGTTGCATATTTAATCGTGTTTCCTGTCTTATTTGATATTACTTTTACAAAGGCACATGGTTTTTCAATATTCTGTTTCTGTTTCCCTGAGTGTTAGTTTTTAACACTTTACTTGGGTCACTCCATTGTGTTTCTCCCAAACTCCAGACCTTCTGGAAGTGCCAAGCTGCTATTTCAATAGGGCTATTGATTAAGCATTAACAATCAATTCCCATTTCAAATGCCTGTGTGGTTTTTACAGCTTATGTTATCAAACCAACCCATCTCAGAAGCCTGTTTTGACACAGCTTGTGTTGCTGAGGCTTTAGATTTTTAAACCTAGTATATCATGTATTAATAATATCAGAAATCTGTTCATAGGATGGTGTATCTCTTGGAATATGGCTTATTTCGTCACACTTGAGGCCTTACTCATGCCAGTCACAGCATTCATTGTACCCTTTGTCCTTTGAGTGGTCCCATGCAGATGTCATTCACTGTATGGTACTCTGCAGCTGACTAAATCCCTCTTGCTCATGACTGCCATGACGTTGGAGAAGCACGGTTGCACATTCTCTTCCAGAGATTCCTTTGAAGATGCTAATGGGAAATTTAAAGGATGTCATGAAGACCTTTTTGCCCCTGCACGAACTTCCACCTGAAGACAGTCCCAGTAGGGTACAACTGGGAAATACCTTGGACCTTTCCTGCTATCTCCACTTGCTCATTTTTCACTTGTGAGTGGGGACTCAGCTTCCTCAAACACACTGCTGTAACATGCCAGGGTCCATGCTGCCACTTGCTGTGCCCCCAGGAAGCTACAGGAAGAAGAATTATCAGATCCTGCATACAGTGCCTTCAAAGTTTTCCCTTTCCAAGATGATTGAGAAACATCAGTGTAGCACAGATCTTCATAAACAGAGAATGCTCTCTGGCTGATGGCGCCACACATTCATACTCACCCTCACGATACTTTTCACACATTTATAACCAAAAACAGCTAGGGTCATCTCCTCAAATGCTGAACATGGTTGGTCCACCAGTCTGGTTGTCTTTCTGTGGTTGCATGTTGCTTAACCTGGAAGCATACAAAATTTATGGAGATGTAAGAGGCTGCTCAAGCACTCTAAATGCCACACCTCTGCACAATCTACCTCCTTCCCAGTACAAGGGCACTTCAAAGTAGCATTCATGCTATTTGTGGTGTACTTATTCTGAGCTGAACTTTGAATTGTTATTTTCACGGTATTAGTGTCCCCGGCTAGAACTATGTCTTCAATAAAACATATTGGAGAAAAGGGCAAAAGTTATCCCCATGCTTTCAATGTTATCTTCCTGAGGGAGCAGTAGATCAACATTTAGATTTGTGCCATCATTTCTAAGGTGGGTGTACCTCCCTTAGCAATTCTCCTTGGTCTCATTATATTTATACCACCTGTCTGTCTGTGGAAGCTTCACCAGATTCAGCAGCCATGAGTGGAGGCGTTATCCCTAGTCACCAATTCAGCAACCTGTATATGGCCTCGACTGATGAGGGCTGGCATGGTGGGTGTTGCATGTTAAAAGAGTCATGGCAGCTCCCCAGGTATCTGACACATGGGCTGAATTTTGTCAATGGGGGTACGTTGGGGGCGGGACTGCTGGTTTTTGGGTTTCAGTCCTGCCCCCAATGACATCTGGCCAACCCACGCTATTTTCCCTTGATTGACCTTGTTAAGCCCGCCCTGCGGGCTTACCGGCCAATTAAGGGAAAGGCGGTGACAGAGGACATCAGCATATGACATTTCATCTGTCGAAAACTTTTTGACAGATGAATTGTCAGTGTTTGACAGCTTTGAGAAGCTGTCAAACCCTGACAATCTCTGTTCTAAGGTGAGCCCTTGCACAGAAGGCTCACCAAAACCTCTTTCCTCAGCAGAAATCAGATGGCTGCTGCATCTGAGAATACAGCAGCCATTCTGTCATCTCTGCCATTGAGATTAGGCACCTCCGGATCCTCAAGGGTTGAAGCCTGCAGAAAGAAACAAAGGTAAGGAAACTTTTTCCAACACTTTACACTCACCTCTCATACTTACCTCTCCACACTTGCACCCATCACTCACCTCCACAGTGCACTTTCAGGAGATGGTTTTATTCCTGTTCCTGGCTGGGGTGCAGATCGCCTTTACAGAAGGTAACTACTGTAGAAAATATAGGGACAGAGTGATCTCCTGGAAGAACTTCGATCGCCTAGATGGGTCGGAGAGGAATTTCCCAGATTTTTTTCTCCCAAATTGGCCATTGTGTCTTTATCTGGTTTTTCGCCTCTCCCGGGAGATCACATGGGTTCGGGTGGATGCAGAGTGATAGAAGATTTGAGGTTAGGATCAGATCAGCCATGATCTTATTGAATGGTGGAGCAGGCTCGAGGGGCCAATTGGCCTACTCCTGCTCCTATTTCTTATGTTCTTATGTTCTTATGTTCTCTCACCCCTGCAGACCCACTGCTCGCCTCGCTGACCCTGGCAAGGTTTGCAGCTGTCGGGAAGCCCGCACTTGCAGGTAAAATGGGGATAAGCCTCAAAACTGCCTGTTAACAGGCAGTTAATTGGCTCTAATCCCCTTCCCGCCTCCCGGGAAGATGGCACGGAGGCGGGTTGGGAGCAGGTTCGGTACCCGTTCCCAGTTTCTGCCATTTTCCTGGCAGTCCCACCTCCATACCCACCTCCCCAGGACTGGGAAAGCTACCCCTGTAGAAGCAGGCAATTAGTATTGCATGTTACCTGCACATAGATAGAATGGAAGCCCTTTCTGTTCATAAAATAGAGGGAGGTTACGCAGGAGACGTATTCCTTCAATTTCTCCCTGCACCTGTGGTACGACAGCCAGACAAAAGAACCAGATAGCTCTCGCTCTTTGATTTTCTGGTTCCATTGCGAAGGAAATGAATTGTACAGCCCTCCTGAACAGAGCATCAGTGACTTTCTTGATACAGCAGTGAGCTGCTGGCTGTCTACTGTGTCAACACCTTCACTGAAGCGTACGAGAGCATGGGCCTTACACTAAACATCCGTAAGACAAAGGTCCTCTACCAACCTGCCCCACCAACAGTACTGCCCCCCCGATTATGAAAATCCATGACAAGGCCTTGGACAACATGGACCACTTTCCATACCTCAGGAGCCTACTGTCAACAAGGGCAGACGTCGACGACGAAGTCCAACACCGCCTTCAGTGTGCCAGTGCAGCCTTCGGTCACCTGAGGAAGAGAGTGTTTGAAGACCAGGACCACAAACCCGGCACTAAGCTCATGGTCTACAGAGCAGCAGTGATACCCGCCCTGCTGTATGCCTCAGAGACATGGACCATGTACAGCAGGCACCTCAAAGCACTGGAGGGATACCACCAATGATGTCTCTGCAAGATCCTGCAAATCCATTGGCAGGATAGGCGCACCAACATCAGTGTTCTCGCTCAGGTCAACATCCCCAGCATCGAAGCTTTGACCATGCTCGATCAGCTCCAATGGACGGGTCACATTGTCCGCATGCCCGATACGAGACTCCCAAAACAAGTGCTCTACTCGGAGCTCCGGCACAGCAAGAGAGCCCCAGGTGGGCAGAGGAAACGCTTCAAGGACACCCTCAAAGCCTCCTTGAAAAAGTGTAACATCCCCACCGACACCTGGGAATCCCTGGTCCAAGACCGCACAAAGTGGAGGAGAAGCATCTGGGAAGGCGCCGAACACCTCGAGTCTCTTCGCCGGGAGCAAGCGGAAGCCAAACGCAGGCAGTGCAAGGAGCGCACGTCAACCCAAGCACCCCACCCACCCGCCCCTTCAACCACCGTCTGCCCCACCTGTGACAGAGACTGTAGGTCCCTCATTGGACTAATCAGTCACCTGCGAACTCATTTTTAATGTGGAAGCAAGACATCCTCGGTTCCGAGGGACGGCCTAAGAAGAAGACTGTGGCACAGGTCATCTGGTGTTGCCGGGAAGGCTCCAGATTGGAAAGAGGTTTAAAGCAGTAGAGACCTAGATTAGTACAAACAGTGCTGCTCTCCTGGTGGAAATGGGCTGCTGGTCTTCAGCCACCAGTTGACCTATTTCCCCAAGAGCCTTGGTGGGGGGAGGGGAAGTGGAAGCTTCTGAGGCACTTATGGTCTTGATCTGTAGACCTTGGCAACTGAGTGTCCGTGTGTCAGGTAGAGATGTCTTCGATGATGTCTGACATTAAGAGGCTCTAACCTGGCCTCTTGTTGGTCCTCATCCTCCTCCCTTTCATAACACAATAAAGCTATTCCCATAGGCAAATCCATGTCTAGACTGCTAAGTAGTACTTTGAGCAGAGTTGAATAAAAGTGGCAACGAAAATCCTGATTCAACTCCCAAAGTATTTTAAAGTATGTTATGCAGACTTGATAGAGGTCTTTAAGATTCTGAAAGGATTTGATAGGGTAGACAGGAAAGATGATTCCACTCGTGGGGGGAGACCAAAACTGGGGGCCATAAATGTTAGGTAGTCACTAATAAATCCAGTAGGGAATTCAGGAGAAACTTCTTTACCCAGAGAGTGGTTAGAATGGGGAACTCGCTACCACAAAGAATAGTTGAGGCAAATAGCATAGATGCATTTAAGGGGAAACCAGACAAACACATGAGGGGGAAAGGAATAGAAGGTTATGCTGATAGGATTAGATGAAGAGGGGTGGGAGGGGACTTGTGTGGAGCATAAACATCGGCATGGATCATTTGGACCAAATGGCCCTTTTCTTGTGTGCGGTGCAGTCTATGTAATTCTATGTAGTTATAGATAATACAAGGAAACACCAACCTTCAGTATGAACACGGAAAAAGGCCGCCCCCCCAAGCTGTATCCACCTCAGGGATACCTGCTGCGACCTGTACCTCAATATTTATGGTGATGTTAATTATTTGGGGCAAAACTATAGGGGAATGGGTCACAGAGGCTGGCCACACTATCTGGACTCCATTTACAAACACGTTTAGCTGGTCTTAAAGGGAACTGCTGTTTTTTTGCAAGGAGATTTTCAGGTGCAATTATTTTTAGGGCAGATTCGAGAACCCATTTTTCTCTTTCTGCTGCCCCAGATCTACCCCAATATAGACAGAAACTCAGAGGAGATTCCCTCCCCTTTATCATGAACATATTGCCCCTTTTAAACTGGGACATTGAAGAGCATGTGGAATATATAACAACAACAACAGCAACTTCCCTTTATATAGTGTCTTTAATGTAGAAAAACATCCCATTATTAGCTTAGTGTTTTATTCTCCATAGGAATGCAACCAGGGATCACTAAACAAGCAATTTTCAATGCACGAATGCATTGGAGATGTGGCCCTTGTGAGTTAATTAAGTTGGGAATCGCAATGAGGTATGACGATTGCCTTTTATTATCTATTAGCAACTGAGCGTAGCAATGTAATAGTTTTTGGGGATTGCTTTCACTCTTATATACAACACAGACTTACATTCTGGAACTCTGCTTCTGAACATATTGATCAATCTTGTGCCATTGCCTAGTACATCTCCAAACTGGGTAGCAATAGATACTTCTAAACATGCTTTCTCTCAAATCACTCCCTCCACACTGGAGTTTTTAAAAATTCGTTTATGGGATGTGGGCGTCGCTGGCAAGGCCAACATTTATTGCCCATCCCTAATTGCCCTTGAGAAGGTGGTGGTGAACCGCCTCCTTGAACCGCTGCAGTCCGTGTGGTGAAGGTGCTCCCATAGTGCTGTTAGGTAGGGAGTTACAGGATTTTGACCCACACCCTCTGACTGTTTAGGCAAAACACAAAGGGCTTTCAAGAGCTCTGTCCTCGCTGTTGCTTCTTCATATCACCGATCTTCCCACTTGATGTTAAATCCTCCACTCTTTGCTGATAAGTCATTTAACTTTTTGCGGCACTACACTGCAGTCCTGGGGATGAGGGAGTTGGCACTCAGTAGTTGGCACCAGGGCTACCTCCCTCCAAGTGGCATGAGTTACATTCCTGGCAGGCGTGGTGGCGCTCACACACAGGAGTTTGTGCCTACAGCCTTCGGTCTCCTTGAGGAGAGCTTGGACATCTCCATCTGTAAAGTTTTTCCCTCTTCTCCTGGATGCTGTTGGCCTCTGGGTACAGATAATGCTTGACTGGTCATTATTCTGTAAAAGTAGAGGAAAAGTATTGACAAGACATGGACCAAGGTTATTAGAGAGTGAAGTGAGAGAGCCGAGCGCAGTTACTCTCTTACCTGGTTGTCCCCCAGTCTGCTGCTGAAGAACAATGGCTGAGCTGTTAGTGCAGTACTGAGGGTGGTTGAGAAGGTCACTGAGGGGTTGTAGATACACTAAACCAAGGCTCAAACTGTCAATGTAAAGGAATTTGAAAGCACACAATATATGAAAGTTATGGCTACTCGAGGCTGCGTAGAGTCAAGGCTTATCTGAATAACAACATCCCAGAGGTGCATTCCGCCGTAGCAAGAATGATGGGTATAAAATCCACGATTATTGTGCTCCTCTTATTTTTGGCAAATAATCTTACCCACTCTGTGCCAAATCTGAGGTGCAGTTATAGGCAACAGGTGTGCAGGAGCCTGAATCACTCTGGAATTTGAATATGTCCTGTTTTAATTGAATTCTACTCCCACTTGAGTTTAATTAGTGTTTTGCAATGAATTTGCCAGCCTATTTCTGACGCTAGTGTGGCGTCTTCCTCAATATCCACCTGGCTGGCTTCCCATCTTCCACCCTTCATAAACTTGAGCTCACCCAGAACTCTGCTGCCCATATCCTAACTCACACCAGGTTCCGTTCACCCATCACCCCCGTGCTCACTGACCTACATTGGCTCCCGGTCAAATTTAAAATTCTCATTCTTGTGTTCTCATCCATGTCCTCTCCCTGTGACCTCCAACCCTACAGCCCTTTGAGAGCTCTTCGTTCCTCACACTCTGGCCTCTCGTCCTTAACCCCTCCATTTTCTGTCGTGCCTTCAGCCAGCTAGGCCTTAAGCTTTGGAATTTCCTCCCTAAACCTCTCCACATCTCCACCTCCCTCTCCTCCTTTAAGACGCTACTTAAAACCTACCTCTTTGACCAAGCTTTTGGTCACCTGTCCTAATGTCTCCTTCTTTGGTTCGGTGTCAGTGTTTGTCTGATTACACTTCTGTGAAGCACCTTGTGACATTTTACTACATTAAAGCCCTACATAAATGCAAGTTATTATTTATGTTCCACCAAATTCATGCCATTGCTGCTAGTGAATTTCCAAAGGTTTCTTCTCATATCAGTCACTGCATCGAGGTCAGAGATGGAATTCTCATTTATGTACGGACCCGATTGGATCTTTACAACACCAGCGCAGCTCCTGTTACAGCCTATAGCCAGTCATCAGGATACCATTTACACCAGCAACAGTGCAGGGAGGCTTCCAGTTAACAAATAACAATTCATTTTCTTCAACAAACAGTTATCATCATGTTACGTGCAGCAGGAACAGAATAACAGAGTTCACTCCAGCCCGATGTACCATCGCTTCTCTTCATTACACAAATTAGTAATGACAGGAGAGAAAAAGTAGTCGAAGGTTTTCAAAAGTAGACTTAGATATGTTGCCTGGAAATTGAAAAATATGGACTTCAAAGTTTTTTGGTTTCTGGCTTATTACCAGTGTTTGTTAGAATTGTGGGTGGTATGAAAATAAAGAAATTACAAAACTAACTGATGCAGCAAACGATCCTGGCTTTATAAATAACGAGTCTGTTTCTAGGCAAACCGTGTTGGTATAGAAGGATGGAAGCATAGAAACGGTACATAATTGGAGAGTCTAGCTTCGAAGAAGGAAAATACGAACATAAAAAATAGGAGCAGGAGTAGGCCATATGGCCCCTTGAGCCTGCTCCGCCATTCACAGAATCACAGAAATCACAGAAACCCCACAGTGCAGAGAGAGGCCATTTCGGCCCATCGAGCCTGCACCGACACATATTCCACCCGATCCCCGTAACCCCTACACCAACACATATCCCACCCTATCCCCGTAACCCCACGTATTTAATCCCCCTAACACTAAGG
Organism: Somniosus microcephalus; assembly: GCF_052327205.1. Lineage (NCBI taxonomy): Eukaryota > Metazoa > Chordata > Chondrichthyes > Squaliformes > Somniosidae > Somniosus > Somniosus microcephalus. The sequence goes on from NC_140991.1 coordinate 287,412,089, forward strand.
GTCAATTTATCATAGCCAATCAACCTAACCCGCACATCTTTAGACTGTGGGAGGAAACTGGAGCACCCGGAGGAAACCCACGCAAACACGGGGAGAATGTGCAAACTCCACACAGACAGATCAATAAGATCATGGCTGATCTTCTACCTCAACTCCACTTTCCCGCCCTATCCCCATATATTTTGATTCTCTGGAGCTGAGATTTATTTAAACTAGGTATACAGGATCCTAGGGACTAATCAGTAATCTTGTTGTACGGGGACCCTTGGGTCAGAGCGATCATAACATGATCGATTTCTCACTCGAAATGGAGAGCGAAGAAATTGACTCAGAGACTAAGGTCCTGAATTTAAACAAGGGGAATTATGATGCCATGAGACGGGAACTGAGTAGGTCTGATTGGACAACGTTCCTGGGAGGACTGGAGGTAGATAAACAATGGCAAACATTTAAAGATAGAATGACAAAATTGCAAAAATTGTTTATACCAATCTGGCATAAAAGGAAATCTAAAAAGGTGACTCAACCGTGGATAACAGGGGAAATTAGAGACAGCATAAAATCCAAAGATAGGGCGTATAAAATAGCCAAAAAAAGCGCCAGAGCGGAAGATTGGGAACAGTTTAAGATAGAGCAAAGGAGGGCAAAGGGCATAATCAAGAGGGGCAAAATAGCTTACGAAAACAAGCTGGCGGAAAATATAAAAACTAACTCCAAAAGCTTTTATAAGTATATCAAAAGGAAAAGACTGGTGAAAACCAAAGTTGGTCCATTGCAGTCAGATACGGGGGAATATATAATGGGAAATAAGGAAATGGCAGATCAACTAAATGCATACTTTGGGTCAGTCTTTACGAAGGAAGACACAAAAAACCTCCCTGGGATATCGGGAAAAATAGGGACATTGGCAAAGGAGGAACTGACGCAAATCAATATCTCTAAGGATATGGTGTTAAGGAAGCTAAAGGGATTGAAGGTGGACAAATCCCCAGGGCCTGATAACATGCATCCTAGGGTACTGAAGGAGGTGGCCCTAGAGATAGCGGATGCACTAAGGATGATTTTTCAGAATTCATTAGACTCGGGAACAGTGCCGATGGATTGGAGGGTAGCTAACGTTACCCCACTATTCAAAAAGGGGGGTAGGGAAAAAGCAGGTAATTACAGACCTGTAAGCCTTACATCAGTTGTGGGCAAAATGCTGGAGTCCATCATTAAGGATGAAATAGCGGAGCACTTAGCAAATGGGGACAGGATAGGACAGAGTCAACATGGATTTACAAAGGGTAAATCGTGCTTGACTAATCTATTGGAATTTTTTGAGGGAGTAACTGGTAGAATAGATGGGGGAGAGCCAGTAGATGTGGTGTACCTGGACTTCCAAAAGGCCTTCGATAAGGTCCCACATAAAAGATTAGCATGGAAAATTGAGGCTCATGGGATAAAGGGGAAAGTTTTGGCGTGGATAGGGAACTGGCTGTCAGATAGAAAACAGAGAGTTGGAATAAACGGCTCATTTTCTGAATGGCAGGCAGTAACAAGTGGGGTACCACAGGGATCTGTCCTGGGCCCCCAGCTGTTCACAATTTACATTAATGACCTGGATCAGGGAGTCGGATGCAGCATTTCCAAATTTGCAGACGACACTAAACTAGGAGGGGGGGTGGGCTCAGAGGAAGAGACCAGGAAGCTCCAGAGCGATTTGGACAGACTGGGCGATTGGGCGGATAAATGGCAGATGCACTATAATGTGGACAAGTGCGAAGTTATCCACCTTGGGTGCAGGAACGGGAGGGCAAATTATTATTTAAATGGCAATAGATTGGGAGAGGGGGAAGTACAGAGAGACCTGGGTGTTCTTGTACACCAGTCACTGAAGGCGAGCATGCAGGTGCAACAGGCGGTCAAGAAGGCAAACGGTATGCTGGCCTTCATAGCAAAAGGGTTAGAATACAGGAACAGGGATACCTTGCTGCAGCTGTACAGGGCACTGGTGAGACCACACCTCGAGTACTGTGTACAGTTTTGGTCGCCTCATCTGAGGAAGGATGTTCTTGCCATGGAGGGGGTGCAGCGGCGATTCACCAGGCTGATACCAGGAATGGCGGGAATGACCTATGAGGAGAGACTATGTAGTTTAGGGATGTACACACTGGAGTTTAGAAGATTGAGAGGGGACCTCATAGAAGTGTATAAAATTCTGACAGGTCTAGACAGACTGGATGCAGAAGGAATGTTTCCCTTGGCGGGTGAGAACAGAACTAGAGGACATAATTTAAGGATAAGGGCTAAACCATTTAGGACAGAGATGAGGGGGAATTTCTTCACTCAGAGAGTGGTGAACCTGTGGAACTCATTGCCACAGAGGGCAGTGTACGCCAGCTCATTAAATATATTTAAGAGGGAATTAGATATATTTCTACGGGCAAAAGGGGTTAAGGGTTACGGAGAGAAGGCGGGGACGGGATACTGAATTAAAGGATCAGCCATGATCTCATCGAATGGCGGAGCAGGCACGAAGGGCCGAATGGCCTACTCCTGCTCCTATCTTCTATGTATCTATGTATCTATGTAGACCTTTATCTAGTGATTACATAGGATTGTATAGAATTTACAGCACGGAAACAGGCCATTTAGCCCAGCTGGTCTATGCTGGCGTTTATGCTCCCAACCCATCTCATCTCATCCTATCAGCATAACCTTCTATTCCTTTCTCCCTCATGTGTTTATCTAGCTTCCCCTTAAATGCATCTATGTTATTTGCCTCAACTATTCCTTGTGGTAGTGAGTTCCATATTCTAACCACTCTCTAGGTAAAGAGGTTTCTCCTGAGTTTCCTATTGGATTTTTTGGTGACTATTTTATATTTATGGCCCTGAGTTTGGACTCCCCCACAAGTGGAAACATTTTCTCTATGTCTAACATATCAAATCCTTTCATAATTTTAAAGACCTCTATTAGGTCACCCCTCAGACTTCTCATTTCTAGAGAAAAGAGCCCCAGCCTGTTCAATCTTTCCCGCTAGGTATAATCTCCCAGTTCTGGCATCATCCTTGGAAATCTTTTTTGAAACGTCTCCGGGGCTTCTTTATCCTTTTTATAATATGGAGACCAGATCTGTGCACAGTACTCTGAGTGTGGTCTAACCAAGGTTCTATACAAGTTTAGCTGAGTTTGAGGTCATGAGGAGGGAATGAATGACATAAAACAGAAAGTAAAGCAAAGTAAACAAAGCAGCCCATGTACTTTTAATATAATGATCACAATAAAGTGCTCATATCGGAATGTGAAGAGAATTTAAAATGAAATAATAGAGTTAAAATTATATCTAACAGCAGCAGACTGTGACATATTTGGAATTAGTGAGACATGGCTCAGCACAGCAGACAGAAGTAAATTCAATTTTAAGGGTTATAATGTGTTCAGGAAAGATAGAAGTGACAGGAGAGGAGAAGGGTAGCTTAATATGTATAAAATTAAAGAAACTTAATTGATGCTTAATCAAGGGAAGATACAAAAGGTGATAGTCTGACACACAGCACTTTGAGAGAATGCAGTCCACATTGTCACAACTCTGCACAAAGAATATTTTCCTGAATTTTCTTTTATCAAAGATTTAGCTTGAATTCTAAGATTATATCCCCTTGTTCTTAATATATCTACTAGCACAATCATTTCCCACGTATCCTGTCCATTCCATTCATTATTTTGAACATCTCAATCACATCACCCCTTAATTGCCTCAAATCAAGGGAGTACAGCCAAAGCTTGCTCTGTCCCTCACCACAAGCCGCTCCTTTCATCCCAGATATCATACTGGTGAATCATCACAGGACTTTCTCCTGTAAAGGCATAGCCATATTTCAGAAAGATACACCATCCTATGAACAGAATTCCGATTTTATTAAAACATGACAAACTGGGGTTAAAAATCTAAGGCCTAGAAATTCAGTATAGCCACTTTTGGGGCGGTAAAGTCGGGCGGCCGCTAAAGTTTGCGCCCGCCGCAAAGTCGCGCCCCCTTCGCCGATATTCAGTCGCATCGCCCCAAGAGGTTGCTGCTGCGCTAAAACAGGCGATGCACGACTATCTTTAGGCGCTAAGCCGGCGGTGCTGAGCGATACCCCTGAGGCCTGCCACGCCCTGCACACTGCAGCCCTCAACCTAGGCCTGACTACTTCAGCTTCACCTGCACAACGCCCAGGGCTATGGAGAAGGCCAGGGAGAGAGCGCAGCGCTTCAGCGATGGTGACCTGAGGCTGCTGGTTGGCGGAGTGGAGCGCAGGCGCCATGTTCTGTTCCCAGAAGGTGGCAAGAGGCCGCTGCCCAGCGCCTACCGGAAAGCCTGGAGGGAGGTCTCAAACAGGGTGTCTTCCAACAGCGTGGTTGCCAGGACTCCTGTGCAATGCCGGAAGAAGTTCAACGACCTCACTCGGGTTGTCAGGGTGAGTACCCTTTCCAGTGTCCTCCTCATCCCTGCATGTGCACCTCACTTTATGGGCAAAGGGACCTGAAATCACTAATGGCCAGCCCTCATCCAGCAGCTATGGGACTGGCATGAAAATCACTTGCACATTCAGCACTTTACACACTGTACAAGCTGTTCGACCATGGGAGGCATTGCAGACAAGATCAGGGCTTCACACTGTCAGGGCCAGTCCACCATGGGAGGCAGTGCAGACAAGATCAGGGCTTCACACTGTACTTAGAGGCCGTCCTTTCTCTTGCAGGCCAAGGTGGCGCACAACCGTCGGAAACGAATTGACACCGGGGGAGGCCGTCCTGACGTCAAAGAGCTCTCCGACCTCGACCAGCGTGTGGAGCGCATTATGGCAGGCCGGCTGATTGGACCCGTCGCCAGTGGAGATGCCGACCCTGTTCTGGGCACCAATGGTAAGGGCATCACCTTTTTGACCTCGCTCGTTCCACTTGCGCCTCAGATCAGCATCCTTTGCCACTGTCCGACCAATACAGTGAATGGCACCACTCATGCCTCCCTCGCTGCCGCCCTGTCCTCACTCTAAAGCTACTCTTGTGCCTTCCTGCTTTCAGATGGTGAATCGCCAGGTGAGGAGGCGGGCCCTCAAGCTGCCACTGTCAGCGCTTCGGAATACGAGGAGGAGGAAGAGGAAGCCGGCCCATCAGTGCCACCCTCAGCCACGCCAGCCCATGGCGATGTAGGGGACACGTCTTCCCTGGAGGGGAGCCGGGGGGAAGGGTCGGAGGAGAGTGAAGCTCTGGGGCCCAGCGGCCTGCAGCAACGCGGGAGGGGTGGGGAAGCTCGGCGGACTTCTCCCCAGAGGGTGAGTGCGGCCTCCAGTCCTGCGACGGTGAGCACAGAGGAGGTGCGGCTCCTGGAGGAAATGGCCGTCCAGGCTGAGCGCAGGCACAATGAGCTCATGGCTGCAGTGGCAAGGATGCCTGACTCCATTGAGTCTTTGTCAAGGAGTGTGCAGCAATTTGGAGCAGCACAGGCCAGGAGTCTACAGGACTTTGCGGCAGCACAGGCGGCGTCGAGCCAAGTGCTCAGTCGTGCCGTCCATTCACTGGCTGTTGTCATGCGGACACAGACCAGGGCCACACGGGCACTAACTGCTGCCACCCTCGCTGGATCAGCCAGGCATCGCCAGGGCACTCGCCGCACAGCAGCAGCCCAGCAGTCTGTTCTTCAGCTGTTTGCTGCGCATGCTGCAGTGCTGGCCCGTGCGAGTGCCAATGTGTCAGGCGACCAGCGAGCACCTGCGATCTGCCAGGTTGGCACCATTCCTGCAGCCAACACTGCCACTCCGCCATTGCAGCTGCCACGAGCCGCTGGACAGACTGCTGCCGCCCAGCCAGAGTTGGAGCAGTCAGCAGCCGGCCACTCCAAGGCCAGAGCTGGTGCAGGCCGACCCCCAAGGGCATCTGCCGTCTCGCCATCTGCCCCTCAGCAGCCTTCCCCCAGCCTTGCTGCAGCCACTGGGCTCCCATTGAGGAGGAGCTGCAGGGCGGGCAGGGGCCAGGCAAGGATGCGAAAGGCATCGCCCTCGCAGGGCAAAAAGTAGAAGGTATGCACAAATGCCTGGTGCTTTTTGTAAGGCCGAGACTGGTGCAGTTGTGTTTTTGTAAGGCCGAGACTGGTGTCTTTCTTTCTTTTTGTAAGGCCGAGACTGGTGCAGTTGTGTTTTTGTAAGGCCGAGACTGGTGTCTTTCTTTCTTTTTGTAAGGCCGAGACTGGTGCAGTTGTGTTTTTGTAAGGCCGAGACTGGTGTCTTTCTGTCTTTTTGTAAGGCCGAGACTGGTAGTTTTGTGTTTTTGGAGGGGGCTTCTCCACATGAGGATGTAATGTGGGAAGGGCAGAGGTTTGCAATAAATTATTGTTGTTAAATTGCACTGTGCATGGTTTTTTTGTTAAGTCCTGGTTGCCCTGCTTGGCTGAGGGCTTGTGGAGCGGCTACATTCATCTGCTGACATTGGCACAAGCCATTCCCTGAGAGGGGGCCTAGAACCGACGTTCAATAAGCCGGCGACGGGCGGCCCTTGCACTTTCTGCCTCCCTCCTGTGCTGGTCCTCCTCCTCCTCCTCCTCCTCCTCCTCAGGTGGTCCTCCAATCTCTGGTGGCAGTGGCTGAGTCCTGCGGATAGCCAGGTTGTGCAGCATGCAGCAAATGACCACGAAATGGGAGACTCGCTCCGGCGAATATTGTAGGGCTCCACCGGAACGATCCAGACAGCGGAACCGTTGCTTCAGGCCGCCGATTGTTTGTTCGATGATGTTCCTGGTCGCTTGATGGCTATCGTTGTATCCCTCTTCAGCAGGGGTGCTGGGCGCACGGAGCGGGGTCATCAGCCAGGTACACAAAGGATAGCCTTTGTCCCCGATAAGCCATCCTCGTGGGTGAGGCTGTGCCTGGAACATGTCTGCCACAGAAGTCTGTCGCAGGATGAAGGCATCGTGGCTGCTGCCTGGAAAGCGGGCATTGACAGCTAGGATGAGCTGCCTGTGGTCACACACCAGCTGGACGTTGAGCGAATGGTAGCCCTTCCGGTTGCGGTAATCCTCGGCATTCTCCAGAGGTGCCCGCAAAGCCACATGCGTGCAGTCAATGGCGCCCTGCACCATGGGGAAGCCCGCGAATGCTGCAAAGCCCATTGCACGCTGTTGCTGCTTGGCAAGGGCCATGGAGAAGGAGATGAACTGACGTCTCCTTTTGAAAAGGGCATTGGTCACCTGGCGGATGCAGCAATGCACGGCGAACTGGGAGATGTTGGAAATGTCCCCAGTAGCGGATTGGAAGGAGCTGGTGGCATAGAAGTTGAGAGCCACCATCACCTTCACTGCCACCGACAGAGACGTCCTGCTCCTCAGCTGTGGCTGCAGATCACCGCCAAGCAGGTGGCAGATCTCTGCGACCACCTCCCTTCGGAATCACAGCCTCCGAACACACTGCTCGTCAGACATGTTGAGATAGGAGAACTGCTGGCGGTATACCCTGGGTGGGTAAGGCCTCCTTTCCCGAAGCCTGTTGCCCCCTCTCCATCTAGCCAGGGCTGCCACTCTCTCACGGCGTCTGTGAGCCCTTTGGATGTAATTGAGAAAGCCAGCGTTTACACCCATTGCAGCCCCCATAATATGCTGGCAAACAATGAGATGTCAATGAAGGCAAAGACAAGTGGAAAGCTGTGGCCTGAAGCCACAAGTACCTGTCCGAGTGTTGGGCCAAAGCAGAAAGCTCTCTACCTTGGTCTCTCTGCAAAGATCTGTCTCTCAAGAAGGAGTGCTGCGAAATGGCAGCCTTTTATAGTGCAGGAAGAGTGCCCTTTAATTTGCGCCCCCCGCGCCCCGCATTGACTGAGCACCGTTCCACTCTAACAGTCGCTAGGGGCGCCAGGCGCACAATGGGGCGTCGCGACTGAATTTCTGGCTGGGGGCGCACAAAGGGCGTTGCACGAGGAAATGACGTCATGATCTGCGCGCGCAGCTGAGCGCGCGCAAAGACATTGCGCCGCCACTAAATCTTGAGTGAAGTTGGGGCGAGGCGCAGGTCACGCTGCGCCCGGCCGCTAGCCGCCTAGCGCCCGACATCTACTCCTCCTAAGGCGCTACTGGCTGGTGCAACCAACTGAATTTCTAGGCCAAAAAGCCTCAATGACACAGGCTGTAAACAGAAATACAGGCTTCTGAGATAAGATGGCTTGTTGACACAAAGCTGTAAACATCATACAAGCTTTTGAAATGGGAGTTGGCTCTTAATACTAAAACAGTGGCCCTATTGAAGAAGCAAAGAGTTGCTTCCAGAATGTCTGCAGTTTGGGAGAAACACAATACCATACCCAGTTTAAAGTGTTATAAAATAACACTTCGAACAGAAACACAGAACATTAAAGGAACATGTGCCTTTGTAAAAGTAATATCAAATGAAAAACAGGAGACATAATCCTTAATACAACCAATCGAAGTAGCTAAGAAATGCATAGAACACCCTAGTTGAAGTGTTTTTGATTTACATATTGTAAAAGGTACAAACAGAAGACTTTGTAAATATTATATCAATAGATGCACCAAGCAATCACATTCTGTTTGTGTTGAAAATAGAACAGTTAGGAGACACGACGTCTGCTTTCAACCAGCTAAGGTGATTTAGAAATTGAATGAAAGAACTTCATAAGAATGGCATCAAACAGATACATCTGTCATAACCATTTTTTATGATAAAATTTGAATGCCTAAAGGTAGAAACAGGATTCTGCAAGTTAACAGATGAACTGACAGTAAGATTAGAAAGAAGACAACAGAAAGAATGACTAGAGATAATTAGCTTACATCAACAGAAAACTTCAAAGGATATACCACTGCAAAAAGAGTATAAAATGTGGAACTTTCAGATAGGAAGTCAGAAGTCGCTGGAAGGGGCAAGCGATTCTCAACTTCAGAGGCAGGCTCTGTAAGTTTTTAACTCTTTGGCCTACAAATTCAGTAGCACCCCGTTTGGGGTGCCAGCCTCGCCAGGGCACCAAAAGTAGCGCCCCAGAAGTAGTCGCGGCCGCCCACCGGAAATTCACTTTGCGTGCCCCAGAGGGAAGCGCGGCGCTACTCGAGGTGCCCCGCATCCCTCTTGGGGCGCTGCAGCTGAAGATCACTGCACAACATGCCGCAGCACCACACGCTGCGGCACGGCGCGCTGCGTTACTGCAGGCCTTCCTCCCCTTCTTAAAGGGGAAGGGCCTTGTGCAGCGTGATCGAGGATCGCGAGTGCCGGCTAAAGAGCCCAGCACCGAGGAGAAGTGCCGGGCTCTTGGAATGCAGTTGGCACTCCGCGGGGGGGGGGGGGCTCAGGAGGCCGGGGACGGCAGCGCGGAGAGGAGCTGGCAGGCGGCCAGCAAAAAACAGGCCACCCCACACCTCAGCGCCTCTACCGCCGCAGGTAGGCCCCCCTGAACCGGTCGCAAATAGCGTCTGGCATTAAAACAGGGGGCGCAACTAAAATTCACGATCGGGGCGGTAGCGGGGCACTGCGCACACCGATGACGTCATCGGTAGCGACGCAGCGCTAATGGCTAGCGCCACCATTAGCGTCCTGCTAAATTTAGCGGGAGGCATGGCCATGTGGCTTCCGACCCACTTAGCGCCCTCTTAAGGCACTAATGGGTGGCGCAGCCCACTGAATTTCTAGGCCTTTCAGTCTTGGGGATCAAAAGGTACTCTTATTTGATTTTGGTGGATATCCTGGATTAGAAATAATAAGAAATGTAAAAATGTAATGAAGTTAAGATTTGAGAATAAGGATCTCTGAGAATAAGAAATGTAAGCTATTTGTATTTTGAACTGTTAAAGTTGCGATTGAATCACCAGCTTTTAGCTGCATGTTGGTTCTTTAATAAATCTATATATTTTTAGGATTGTCTCACATAGTATTTCTGTATCAAACTCGCAAACTCAATCTCTGTACACTCTTTTGAGAGGATTTGCAGAATTTTGGGGGGGTTTTCCGGACCCTCATAATATCCGGAAGGTTACAGTCTAGTTAAACTTATTAAAAGTGCTATCTGGAGGATGGTAACACTTCAAGTCATTCCTTTCCTTTAGAGAGAGATAGCCTGGACCGTTAGACCCAATTAAGCATCTTATAGAATTCGGCTATCTCTAACTTTAGTTGAAGGTGAACGTCTGGGGAATACGCCTGATCTGGGGTAGCCCAAAAAGGGCTAGGACTAGTAATTATCCCTTCAGTTGGTGCCCAACTTGTGTGTTAACGAGTTGATACAGAACCTATACTTATATTTATATCTATATCCATCTTGTAGATTGTTAAGTATAGAAGGAGTGTTTTACTGACAGTGGTACTAAGACCCAGATTTAAGTCTCTAGTGACGACAAGTCCCTGATCAGGCCTTGTAGAACTTAAATCAGAACTCCCTCAACATACCATTGAGGTCTAGAAATTTCTGATAAAGTTCATATTAAACCCTAACCGAGGTTAGGTCCTGACGAAATGGCAAACCCTGTCGGAATTGGCCAAGTCTTTTTATTAGGAAATTAAAACGATTGCTTTTTTAGGGGAAATAATCCTATCCCTGTACCTCCACAAAACCAAGTGATAATTTTTGAAATAGAAGGCTTTGATGCCGACGTAGCTGTTAGAACTCATGGTACGATTGATGTTAATCCCCAAAACCAGGGGATACAGAATATCCTGTGGGATAATCAAACAAATACTCCAAATCCACTAAATTCCTTAATGATAAGGTGCACACCTGCACAATTGGGAGGCCTAATGAATGGTGCCCAACAAGTAGGTGGCAACCATGGCCGAATAGCAGGACCCGGAGCAGCCTATGCTCCTGGGGGCCATGAATTCCAGTTAAGGTGGCAAGCTCATGATGAAATAAATGACAACAATCTTTGAGAAAACCGAAATTGGGATCAAAAAGATTCCCGGCAGAACCAACATCCACCTCAACAGGAGGATTGTCAAGATAATAAATGGTCCGACAAACCCCCTCAGGGATCTGGAAAATATGAAACCCCCAAGAGGGAGGAACAAAAATCAGTTAAACTAATTAAAGACAATGCAGCAAATGAAAATCAGGATCCTGAGGATGAACAATCCCAGGGATTGGAGGCCTGGCACCCAGCCAGGGCCTCTTGAATTCCCCTATGCCCTCACAACCTTGCCCACAAACACACAAGTGAAGGCCTTGTTTGATACGAGAGCTGATTACACTGTGATAGATCCTGCAATTATAAAAACTAAGTGGACAGGTTTGGGAAGCCCAATTTGTAAAAAATCATTAGGTAGATTCACACAAGACAAACCAAAATAATTAATTTTTACAAAATACCTATTATTATATATGGAATCACGGTGACCCTAGATGTAGGACTGGTACCACAATTGGCCTGTTCCCTCATTATAGGACAACCAGACATGAAACATTACCTTAAAATTTCAACCAGACCTGTAGAATCATCCACAGACCAGGATGACAGGGAAAAACATGTTCAAACACAGCTTGATCGAACTTGCCTAGAGGGGGGAAGCAAAGACCTCCTCGAGAAACTCATAAATAGATACTACCCTTATCTACAACACCATCCAAATCAATGTGGAAAGATAGAGCATCTGCCCATCATGGAGGATGATGATATGGAGGAGGGAATCAGACAAATACCTATGAGACCGCTTACAGAATACCATCAAGTTATTTACTGTGATGGATCATCAATGACGATTAAAAAAGGGACATCCCAACAATCCTCAGCTGGGATGGGGATAGTAGTAGGGACTTTTTGAGATTCCTATTCTTTTAACCCAGAACAATTACTGTCTATACCCCTTGGCCATAAGACGGCGCAATATGCTGAAGCCGCAGCATTACGGTATGCTTTAGAGAAGGCAGACCCTATTAAACCCACACTAATCTGCACGGATAGTGACTATTGTAAAAGAGGATATAACCAAGATCTAGTTTACTGGGAACAAACAAATTTTACCAATCATAAGGGTAAACCCATAAAACATAAGTCATTGTGGGAAGATATTCTCCGTTTGAGAATGGAGAAACAGAATTGTCGGGTGATTCATGTAAACGGGCATACTACTGGGACAGTACACTCAAAAGGAAACAGCCTTGCAGACGAACAAGCGAAACGTTCGGTCTGCATGACACCCCCTCAAGAGGGGTCTGCCAATGTTAGTGCAATCACTAGGGCAGAACGGGCAGCTAATCAGGATGAGGAACTGATTCAGCTATTAGACCCAATAAAAGAGAATCCGCCAGGATATCCACCAAAGTACTTTTACTCGGAAAACCCTATGGGTATTGTACTAGTTAAGCTGCCCAAGGGAAACCGAGAAGTACCCCCGAGACACAAACGAGAACAACATGTAAAAGAAGCTCACGAGGGCATAAGTCAAGCACATTGTGGTGCCAGAACAACATTCTGCAAATTGACCCCCTTATATTGGTGGCTAGGCATGCTTAAAGCACGTAAAACACACATGGCAAATTGTGAGCCATGCTATTTAACCAATAAATCATCACTAATTAAGCCACCACCATTGGCTCCTGTGAAAGCTGATGAGCCAATGGGAAAATTCTTTATTGACTTTATTGGACCACTTCCCCCGTCTTTGGGATATAGACATGTTCTCGTTTGTGTAGATGGATGCACTTCCTTCTTTCTGCTGGCTAGTCCCCACAAAAACTGTTTCAGAAAACGCACTTGCCAGGGCTATTTCTGATATAATTACTGTAGCTGGTGCACCCAAAATCTTACACTCTGATCAAGGCGGAGCCTTTGTATCTAAGGTCTTCAAAGACTACTGCAAACAAAGGGGGATTGGGTCAGAGCACAGCACGCCACGTCATCCGCAATCAGCGGGGCTGGTGAAATGTAAAAACCAGGAAGTAAAAAAGCTATTGGTCAAATTGTTGAGAATCAGGGGTAATAAGTGGACCACAATCATCCCGGAAGTGCAGCTATCACTCAATAATGTGCCCACATCTGCATCAGGGACAGTGTCCCCTAAAACTCCATATTATCTGATGTATGAGGTTGAGATGAATACACCGCTTACCCAGAGTTCTTTTATTGCCTCTACACACTCTGAGTCCTTGACCCAACAGCGAGAGTTAGATTTAAAAAAAAGAAGTAACAGAGGAGAGTCATTGAATTGATCAGAGGATAAGGGAAGCAAATAGGCAGAAAAAATTGACAAATAAAGCATGGCAACCCATAGTAGGAGAATGGGTACAGAAAAATAAGTTCGAGCAAAAACCTGGTTTAAGACTGAAGTGGAAAAAACCTGTTCAAATACATTCTGTTATTAATGAAAGAACATTCAAATACATATTAACCAGCCAAATGGCAAGCAAATTCTTAAAACTGTCTCCATAGACAATATCAAAAGATGTCCTGCGGGATATCAAAAAGGAGGATCAATACAAGGTGCAGTCGTACACTGTCTTTCAAGACCCAGCTTGCAGCACGACACAGGAAATGAATGTAATCAAATTACTGACAACGGTCAGTCAGAAGGTGTCGCCGATTCTTCCACACGTTGCTTGGCAATGCATCAGGAATTGGATTCGCGAAAAGCAACAACCGAAACAAGGAAAGATCATCGAGTTACTTCAGCGAAGGAGGAAGACACGCGGATGAAGAAGGAATCAACTGAGTGCCTGGCAAGGCCTTTACAAAAACACGTATCTGTACACACGCTGGATCGAAGGAACAGCGTGTCAAACTTCAACTAGTTTCAAATGAAGTCTCTTTGACTCGTATGAATAACTCTCCTCTATGGAACGTACACCTGCCGATTGGATATTCTAAGTACATGTTATTTCGCTAATTGCATGACTCTGTACTTATCATCCTTTTAAAATGTGTTCAATTTAAAATAAGGCAAAACATTGTCCTCGGATGACTTAAAAGGAATTTTCATGTAGCATATGATTGTGCATCTCGTGAAATTAATATGCTATTGTAGCCTTATGAGGAATATTGACCAAACTCTGTCTAGATGTTCCAGCTCATTTTTTGGTCAAGAGGGGGGTGTAAAGGAATAGCCATATTTCAGAAAGATACACCACCTATGAACATAATTCTGATTTTATTAAAACATGACAAACTGGGGTTAAAAATCTAAAAGCCTCAATGACACAGGCTGTAAACAGAAATACAAGCTTCTGAGATAAGATGGTTTGTTGACGCAAAGCTGTAAACTCCATACAAGCTTTTGAAATGGGAATTGGTTGTTAATACTAAAACAATGGCCCTATTGAAGAAGCAAAGAGTTGCTTCCAGAATGTCTGCAGTTTGGGAGAAACACAATACCATACCCAACTTAAAGTGTTATAAAATAACATTTCGAACAGAAATGCAGAACATCAAAGGAATATGTGCCTTTGTAAAAGTAATATCAAATGAAAGACAGGAGACATAATCCTTAATACAACCAATTGAATTAGCTAAGAAATGCATAGAACACCCTAGCTGAAGTGTTTTTGATTTACATATTGTAAAAGGTACAAACAGAAGACTTTGTAAATATTACATTAATAGATGCACCAAGCAATCACATTGTGTTTGTGTTAAAAATAGAACAGTTAGGAGACACAACGTCTGCTTTCAACCAGCTAAGGTGATTTAGAAATTGAATGAAAGAACTTCATAAGAATGGCATCAAATAGATACATCTGTCATAACCATTTTTTATGATAAAATTTGAACACCTAAAGGTAGAGACAGGATTCTGCAAGTTAACAGATGAACTGACAGTAAGATTAGAAAGAAGTCAACAGAAAGAATGACTAAAGATAATTAGCTTACAGCAGCAGAAAACTTCAAAGGATATACCACTGCAAAAAGGGTACAAAATATGGAACTTTCAGATAGGAAGTCAGAAGTCGCTGGAAGGGGCAAGCGATTCTCAACTTCAGAGGCAGGCTCTGTAAGTTTCTAACTCTTTGAGTCTTGGGGATCAAAAGGTACTCTTATTTGATTTTGGTGGATATCCTGGATTAGAAATAATAAGAAATGTAAAAATGTAATGAAGTTAAGATTTGAGAATAAGGATCTCTGAGAATAAGAAATGTAAGCTATTTGTATTTTGAACTGTTAAAGTTGCGATTGAATCACCAGCTGTTAGCTGCATGTCGGTTCTTTAATAAATCTATATATTTTTAGAATTGTCTCACATAGTATTTCTGTATCAAACTCGCAAACTCAATCTCTGTACACTCTTTTGAGAGGAGTTGCAGAATTCTGGGGGCGGGGGGGGGTTTCTGGACCCTCATAATATCCGGAAGGTTACAGTCTAGTTAAACTTATTAAAAGTGCTATCTGGAGGACAGTAACATCTTCAAGTCATTCCTTTCCTTTCCTTTAGAGAGAGATAGCCTGGACCGTTAGACCCAATTAAGCGTCTTATAGAATTCAGCTATCTCTAACTTTAGTTGAAGCTGAACGTCTGGGAAATACGCCTGATCTGGGGTAGCCTGAAAAGGGCTAGGACTAGTAATTATCCCTTCACTCCAAGGCTAGCATATTATTCCAAGCAGACTCAAAACTGAACACAACAGGCAAATTCTGTGATGCTCTGCTTCCAACATGGACCGTCAATCTATAGGACACAGATCAGAGGATCATAATTGCATAATTTACCCTTATGCACTTCACCACTAACTGGTTGGGACCCTCTGATACATACCTAGCAAATGCATGGACCACTCAATGCTGGACTCCCAAGTACAACTACAGAGAAAGATACAGTTAAAAGGCCACCTATGATACTACCCAGAGATGACAGCTGTTGCTCTCCCCACGTGGCAGAATATAGAGAAATATAGACACACGTGCCTCTTCTGCACAGGCACTGCAACAGTGGCCCTGTGACTATGCATACCAATGTCTACTAGGCTTTCCTTTTTGAAAGAGCAGGCATGTCAGAATGAGACTTGCTCTGAATCAGGCCAAATTTGTTTATTTACAAACAAAGATGAAATGCAACAATTTAAGTCACTTTGCACTTGATTGAGTTTGGCGCTCAGCCCCACTGCTTGCACCTGTGCTGTAGTAATGCGGAGCTCTGAATGATGTTGGTTTAAATGTAAATCCATTGCCATTTGGCTAAAGATGGTCATTAAATTATGATTAAAAAATCTTGTGTTTGGTTTACGTTAGACTATCATATTATGCTTTACATTATTAATAAAAACAAAACAAGAAAGAAAATCAATGTTGAGTGATGGGGCTCTTTGTTAAGTGATTACCACAGGGTCAGCCTAACATCTGACTGAGAGCATTGAAAAACTTGTAATAACTGCTCGATTTTCTGTCCAATAAAATGAATGAGCAGAAAATTGGGTGAGTTCATAGAATCATAGAATGTTTACAGCACAGGAGGCCATTCAGCCCATCGAATCCGTGCCAGCTCTCTGCAACAGCATTTCACCTAGTCCCACTCCCCCTCCCTTTTCATGTAGCCCTGTAAATTTTTCTCCTTCAGGTACTTATCCAATTCCCTTTTGAAAGCCACGATTGAGTCTGCCTCCATCACCCTTTCAGGCGGTGCATTCCAGATCCTAACCACTCGCTGTGTAAAAATGTTTTCCTCATGTCGCCTTTGATTCTTCTGCCAATCACCTTAAATCTGTGTCCTCTGGTTCTTGACCCTTCCGCCAATGGGAACAGTTTCTCTCTATCTACTCTGTCTAGACCCCTCATGATTTTGAACACGTCTATCAAATCTCCTCTAAGGAGAACAACCCCAGCTTCTCTAGTCTATCCACATAACTGAAGTCCCTCATCCCTGGAACCATTCTTGTAAATCTTTTCTGCACCCTCTCTAAGGCCTTCACATCCTTCCTAAAGTGTGGTGCCCAGAATTGGACACAAAACTCCAGTTGAGGCCAAACCAGTGTTTTATAAAAGGTTCATCATAACTTCCTGCTTCTGTACTCTATGCCTCTGTTTATGAAGCCCAGGATCCCGTATGCTTTTTAATCGCTTTCTCAACCTGCCCTGCCACCTTCAACTATTTGTGCACATATACCCCTAGGTCTCTCTGATCATGAACCCCCTTTAGAATTGTACCCTTTAGTTTATATTTCCTTTCCTTGCTCTTCCTACCAAAATGTATCAATTCGCACTTTTCTGCGTTAAATTTAATTTGCCATTTGTCCGCCCATTCCACCAGCCTGTCTATGTCCCCTTGAAGTCTATCACTGTCCTCCTCGCTGTACACTATACTTCCAAGTTTTGTGTCATCTGCAAATTTTGAAATTGTGCTCTGTACACCCAATTCCAAGTCATTAATATACATCAAGAAAACCAGTGGTCCTAGTACCGACCCCTGGGGAATACCACTGTATACCTTCCTCCATTCCTAAAAACAACCGTTCACCACTACTCTCTGTTTCATATCCGTGCTGTCACTATGATAGTTCTATGAGGGTCATGCAATCCTACCCACCTGATTACTCTCGATTTCCTCCACCTGATCCTTTATGCCCAAGGAACGTCTTCCCAGGTGGGTTTCTGATCTTGGCAGTGCAGCCTAGAAAGGCAGTAAAGATAATCTGAGAGCAAATCAACCTGGACTGCTCTTGTACATCCACAGGGCGCTGTTGTAAAGGGACACCCAGGGAGGTCTAAATGCAAGGCACCCTATTGAGCAGAATTACAAAGAAAAAGGGAGTGAAACCTACTCTTACACCAAATCGACTTTATGAAATAAAATTAGAGCAGCAGCGAGGGGCATATTTAATAGCTGGAATCCCTATCTGATGCGTGCACTGCACATTCTGCCAGTTGGACTTCGAATCTGGCCGAAAGTATTCTTGCACGCTTTGCGCGAGAGCTCAAGTTAAGCATAAAAATGCATTTAAATAGACGTAAATAAGGCACAGCATGATTTCCCATCTGGAGTTGGCAAAAAGGGAAGCTCCATGTGCCTTGGAGCTCTTAAAGGGGCAGACATTTTTTTGAGGAAAAAATAAACTTTGCAAAACCAACTGTCACAGCGCAAGTCTTTAAGCCAAACAGAAAACAATAAATATTTAGTGTGTCCAAAATATACTTTGTGAAGAATATTCCAGATTATTGATTCTGAGGACAACTATAGATGTGGCCCAGTAATGACTTGAAATTGTTCAAGGAAGAAGTTCTTCTAAGTTATTGGCTCAACGTAAGATATTTTCATTTACTTTCTTCGAAGAAATACAATGATAGATTTCCATTTTTGATGGAAGTTGTAGTGATTGGCTGCTCATTACACACCCCACCTGATTTCCCTTCCCATTGAAATCAGTCCCACAGTGTTTTACAAATCCTTGCATTTTAAAGTAAATCTGTGGCCCACTATTCATTTTTAACCCAAGGGTTCTCCCTTTGAATCTCTTCTCCCGCAGTTAGTGACTCAAGTTGGGGTAAGTGCCAAGTGTGCGCAAGCTCTTGGATAGTCTTTATGTGTTAGTTCTGGCAGTCAGTATCGATGGCTCCTTCAATGGCTAGGATGTTGCAGCTGATCCCAAGCCTGACCCTGGCCGATTTCCAGTAGAGACCATTTGATAGCCACCAGAAGCAGGAACCCTGGCCGATTTCCAGTAGAGACCATTTGATAGCCACCAGAAGCAGGAACCCTGGCCGATTTCCAGTAGAGACCATTTAATAGCCATCGGAAGCAGGAACCCTGGCTGATTTCCAGTAGAGACCATTAGATAGCCATCAGAAGCAGAAACACTGGCCGATTTCCAGTAGAGACCATTTGATTGCCACCAGAAGCAGGAACCCTGGCCGATTTCCAGTAGAGACCATTTGATAGCCATCAGAAGCAGGAACCCTGGCCGATTTCCAGTAGAGACCATTAGATAGCCATCAGAAGCAGAAACACTGGCCACTTTCCAGTAGAGACCATTTGATAGCCACCAGAAGCAGGAACCGTGGCTGATTTCCAGTAGACACTGGAATAAATGGGTCTTTTTCCGAGTGGCAGGGTGACTAGTGGGGTACCGCAGGGATCGGTCCTTGGACCCCAGCTATTCACAATATCTATTAATGATCTAGACGAGGGAACTAGATGTAATATCTCCAAGTTTGCAGACAACACAAAGCTGGGTGGGCGTGTGTGCTGTGAGGAGGATGCCGAGAAACTCCAGTATGATTTGGACAGGTTGGGTGATTGGGCAGAAGCATGGCACATGCAATATAACGTGGATAAATGCGAGGTTATCCACTTTGGTGTCAAAAACAGGAAGGCAGATTATTATCTGAATGGCAATAGATTGGGAGAAGGGGAAGTGCAACGAGACCTGGGTGTCCTTGTGCACCAGTCCCTGAAGGTAAGCATGCAGGTGCAGCAGGCGGTTAAGAAGGCAAATGGTCTGTTGGCCTTCGTAGCGAGAGGGTTTGAGTACAGGAACAAGGATGTCTTGCTGCAGTTGTGCAGGGCCTTGGTGAGACCACATCTTGAGTACTGTGTGCAGTTTTGGTCGCCTTATCTGAGGAAGGATGTTCTTGCCATGGAGGGAGTGCAGCGAAGATTCACTAGGCTGATACCTGGGATGGCAGGAATTATGTATGAGGAGAGATTGGGTCAATTTGGCTTATACTCACTGGGGTTTAGAAGAATGAGAGGGGATCTCATTGAAACTTATAAAATTCTAAAAGGACTAGACAGACTAGATGCAGGAAGGATGTTCCCGATGGTCGGGTAGTTCAGAGCCAGAGGTCACAGTCTAAGGACAAGGGGTAAGCCATTTTGGACAGAGATGAGGAGGAATTTCTTCACCCAGAGAGTGGTGAACCTGTGGAATTCTCTACCATAGAAGGCAGTAGAGGCCAATTCATTAAATATATTCAAGAAGGAGTTGGATATATTTCTTAAGGCTAAAGGGATATGGAGAGAAGGCAGGAACAGGGTACTGAATTTGGATGATCAGCCATGATCTCATTGAATGGCGAAGCAGGCTCGAGGGGCCGAATGGCCTACTCCTGCTCCTATCTTCTATGTTTCTATGTTTCTATGAGACCATTAGATAGCCATCAGAAGCAGGAACCCTGGCTGATTTTTTCTTGCTCCCTAATCCAGAGACATGGTGGGGGGTAATTTCGACTTTGGGCGATAGTGTAAAACGGGCGATATTGATTCAACCGCCCGTTATACATCTCTCCCGGTTTTCATTTCCATTGAAGTGACCCAAGGTCAAAGTTACCCCACTCGGTCGAACTGGAGCACCCCACCAATGTCTCAGTTGAGATCAAACAACTCAGCACAGACCTGGGACCTACCTGTGCAGAATGGCTCAGTAACACACTGTGTAGTGGCACTCACCCACTGAGCCATTTAATTAGTGCTTAAGATTTTTTTTGCATGAGCAACGTTCCACAGTACATTAAACCTATTGTGCCATCCCTGTACGTACTGAGGGAAATAGGGAAAAGTTTTGGCAATCACAGGGTTTATTATTCCTCAACCCTCTCCTCAGTGTCAGCTGTGGCTCAGTTGGTAACACCCTCAGCTCTGAGTTAGAAGGTTGTGGGTTCAAGTCCCACCCCAGGGACTTGAGCACATAAAACATAATAAGAACATAAGAAGCAGGAGTAGGCCAATCGGCCCCTCGAGCCTGCTCCGCCATTCAATAAGATCATGGCTGATCTGATCCTAACTGCCAATCCACTATCACAGAACCATCTCCTGAATCTAACAGAATTAGACACACGAAATAGGAGCAGGATCAGGCTATACGGCCCCTGGGCCCGCTCCGCTACCCACAGGGCCATGACCGATCCGAACCTAGACTCATGTCCAAATTCCTACCCGCTCCCCATAACCCTTAATTCCCTTTACTTCTAGGAAACTGTCTATTTCTGTTTTAAATTTATGTAATGATATAGCTTCTACAGCTTTTTGGGGCAGCATATTCCATGGAGCTACCACCCTCTGAGTGAAGTAGTTCCTCCTCATCTCAGTTTTGAAAGAGCAGCCCCTTATTCTAAGACTATGCCCCCTAGTTCTAGTTTCACCCATCATCGGGAACATCTTCCCCGCATCCACCCGATCCAACCCCTTCACAATCTTATATGTTTCAATAAGATCGCCTCTCATTCTTCTGAACTCCAATGAGTAGAGTCCCAATCTACTCAACCTCTCCTCATATGTCCATCCCCTCATCCCCGGGATTAACCGAGTGAACCTTCTTTGTACTGACTCGAGAGCAAGTATGTCCTTTCTTAAGTATGGACACCAAAACTGTACGCAGTATCCCAGGTGCGGTCTCACCAATACCTTGTACAACTGAAGCAATACCTCCCTATTTTTATATTCCATCCCCCTAGCAATGAAAGCCAACATTTCATTGGCCTTCTTAATCACTTGCCGCACCTGCATACTAACCTTTTGTGTTTCGTGCACCAGGACCCCCAGATCCCTTTGTACTTCAGTACTTTCCAGTTTCTTGCCATTAAGATAATAACTTGCTCTACGATTTTTCCTGCCAAAGTGCATAACCTCACACTTTCCAGTATTGTATTCCATCTGCCAAATCTCTGCCCACTTACTTAGCCTGTCTATGTCCCCTTGCAGGTTTTTTATGTCCTCCTCACTCACTACTTTCCCTCCCATCTTAGTGTCATCTGCAAACTTTGATATGTTACACTCGGTCCCCTCCTCCAAATCGTTAATATAGATTGTAAAGAGTTGGGGACCCAGCACTGACCCCTGCAGAACACCACTAGTTACTGATTGCCAGTCTGAGAATGAACCATTTATCCCAACTCTCTGCCTTCTGTTAGATAGCCAATCCTCTATCCATGCCAGAATATTACCCCCAATCCCGTGATTTTTTATCTTAAGCAATAATCTTTTGTGTGGCACCTTGTCAAATGCCTTTTTGGAAGTCTAAATACACTACGTCCACTGGTTCCCCTTTATCCACCCTTGCTGCACCTGCATACTAACCTTTTGTGTTACTAGGCTGACACTCCAGTGTAGTGCTGAGGGAGTGCTGCACTGTCGAAGCTGCTGTCTTTCGGATGAGATGTTAAACCAAGGTCCTGTCAGCTCTCTCAGGTGGACGTAAAAGATCCCATGGCACTATTTTGAAGGAGAGTAGGGAAGTTATCCCGGGTGTCCTGGCCAGTATTTATCCCTCAATCAACATAACAAAAACAGATTATCTGGTCATTTCCACATTGCTGTTTGTGGGAGCTTGCTGTGCACAAATTGGCTGCCGCGTTTCCCACATTACAACAGTGACTCCACTTCAAAAGTACTTCATTGGATGTAAAGCGCTTTGAGACGTCCGGTGCGCGTGAAAGGCCGCTCTATAAATGCAAGTCTTTCTTTCTCAATATTAGCTCAATGAACTCGATATTAAAGAGACTCAAGTGGGTAATATGTTTTTGCAGTTGGACATAATCGCAGCTAGCAGCTAGGTTGTAATGCAAGTGGTTTTGTTTATTAAAAGATGTTAAATTGGATAAGTTGTTTTATTTTCCCACTTTGTGCATTATTTTGGCACACAATCTCTGCTCTGAGGACTAAGTATCCTCGGGATTGCTGTGCAAGCGCATATCAGAAATGAATAGCCTGCTCCTTCCTGGGCCAATTCCCAGTTGTTAAGTATTTCACAGCTGTTCATTTTTATTTTATGGGAAACCTTCTGTTGTTTAATTCCCACATTGTCTCTTTTCATTCTGGTGCAGTAGGATTCATGTGCCAACTGTACTTTACTTACTAGGTATATTCTGCCTGTCATTTCAATTAAACAAGGCTTGAGCAGAATTTCACTAAAAAAGTCGCGGTACTTTTCAGCATAAAGATGCTAATTGGCAATTTATTTCAATTAAAGATATGCCTCTGCCGTGGTGAACTGTTCTGTTACTAATGAACCCGCAATCCCTCTGGTTTCCTCCCCTGAAGGTACGGACTCCTGCTGGGGCGAGGTTTCACGGCACTACCTGCTCACAACTCAGCCGTGAGTCTATTCTTTGCATCTGGAGCTGAGAAGCAAGTGTCAGCAGATTATTCAGCTCTGGAGAATGAGCTAATTATCGAGTGAATACATCACGCTCACTGAATCTGTAAGATGTGAGGGACTGTGGATTGTGTAGAGTTGCATAATTGGAACCTATGAGGTGAGCTCTGTTATTCTGAGAGGGTAAAGTCAGGACTTAGTGAACAAGATGAGGAAGGTATGGACTCTTCAAAGGAAATGATGGCTATTTATATTATAGTTGAAGCAGTTGGATGAGCTCATCTGTGGCGAGGGGAAACACTGGTGTTGTCTGAAGGCAGCGTTTCCTTCATCCCCTTTCTACATTTGCTCCTGCAGCCGAGGTCTTAAATATGCTTTAGAAAGAAAGAACTTACATTTCTACAGTGCTATTCACGTTCTTGTGACGTCCCAAAGCACTTCACACCCAATAAATTATTTTGAAATGTAGTCACTGTTGTAATGTGGGCAAATGCTGCAGGCAAGGAATGTAGCAGGCAAGGTCCCACAAGCATCAATGAGATCAATGACCATGGCCCGGAATTTCCTTGGACTTTCTGCTGCTGCACCACCGTAACTTTGCAGGAAATGCGGCAAAAAGTCCAAGGACATTGAGGACCCAGATAATCTGTTTTAGCGATGTTGGGTGAGGGATAAATATTGGCCAGGACACTGAGGAGAACTCCCCTTGGTCTTCTTCAAATAGTGCCATGGGATCTTTTACAGCCAACTGAGAGGGCAAATTGGTGGCTGCAACTCCTACATTACAAGTGACTACACTTCAAAAAGTACTTCATTGGCTGTGAAGTGCTTTGAATCGTCCTGACGTCATGAAAGGTACTGTACAAATGCAAGTTCATTCTTTTTCTTTCTGTTCAAAAAATGGCATCTTGGACAGTGTAGCGTTTCTTCAGTACTGCCGTGAAGTGTAAGCCTAGGTTATGTGCTCCTGTCTCTGGAGTGGGAATTAGAACCCACAACCTCCTGACTCAGAGGTGAGAGGGCTGCCACTGAGCCTCGGTCGACATCTAACCCCAATTTAGAAGCAAATGCTTGTCAGCTGTGGCTCAGTGGGTAGCACTTCTCACCTCTGAGTCAGAAGGTTGTGGGTGCCAAGTCCTACTCCAGAAACTTCAGCCCAAAATTCTAGGCTGACACTCCAGTGCAGTGCTGAGAGGGTACTGCACTGGGGGAGGTGCCGTCTTTCGGATGAGATGTTAAACCGAGGCACCGTCTGCTCTCTTAGGTGGACGTAAAAGATCCTGTGGCACTATTTCGAAGAAGAACAGAGGCATTTTCCCCGGTGTCCTGGCCAATATTTATCCCTCAATCAACATAACAAAAACAGATTATCTGATCATTATCACATTGCTGTTTATGTGAGCAAATTGGCTGCTGCGTTTCCTACATTACAACAGTGGCTACACTTCAAAAAGTACATCATTGGCTGTAAAGCGCTTTGGGACGTCCGGTGGTCGTGAAAGGCGTTATATAAATGCAAGTCCTTCTTTCTTCTGCTGTATCTTATTGTTTGAGTAGTTGTTTTGTCAGTTGTCAAATTAATAGGCTTTCTCCACTCAAGGATGTTCTTGGATTAGCCCAATTTAATTGAAAACAGATTGATTATCCTCTTGTTGATTTTGCAGTGGGGAATCTGTTTTAATTGCAACCTCTCCCAGAGTTCCTACCTGGAATTAATGAATTGTTTTGTCATTGGGTAGTAGTTTAGATGACAGCTTGACAGAGTACAGATCAACAGAGGCCTGTGATTTGACGGCAGAGAGTTTACATTCTGAAAGAAAACATTTAGGGATTCAAGTCTGCAGAAATGGCGGTAGGCAGGATGGTAATGCATTAAAACATTAATGATAATCCAATTAAAACGAGGCTTCACGCCTCCTATAACTAATCAAATTTGTTATATAGACTAAGCTGTGTTACTGTATTTAAAAAAAAAAAATCATTTGTTGTGGGCGTTGTTGGCCAGGCCAGCATTTACTGCCCGTCTCTAGTTGCCCTTGAGATGATGATGGTGGGTCTTCTTCTTGAACCGCTGGAGTCCATGTAGTGAAGGTACTCCCACAGTGCTGTTATGTTGGGAGTTCAAGGATTTTGACCCAGCGACAATGAAGGAACAGCCAATATATGTCCAAGTCAGGATGGTGTAGGACTCGGAGGGGAACTTGAAGGTGATGGCATTCCCATGCACCTGCTGTGCCCTTGTCCTTCTAGGTGGCAGAGGTCGCAGGTTTGGGAGGTGCTGCCGAAGAAGCCTTGGCTAGTTGCTGTAGTGCATCCTGTGGATAGTACACACTGAAGCCACAGTACGCTGATGGTGGAGGGAGCGGATGTTTAAGCCAGTGGATGGGGTGTGGCTTTTGTCTATTACAGATTAACTGTATTTTCTTACACAATCATTATTTCTCAGCCTCATGCTGTTATGATTAGCATTTTAAACTTCTGAAAGGAGAGATGATTTATCTCTGAATCTGTACATAAAGTTAGGATGTTTGTTGAATGAAGCCCCAAATGATATACTATGATCAAAATTTCCCCACTAGCCTCAGTTCCATGCATTGAACAGAAGTGGAAGTTCTATAGGGTATCTCTTTCTCAGCTGAAGCACATGCTCAGAGTATGCAGTAGTGGGCTGCGATCAGGAGAACTGCTATTAAAAGACAATGGCCCAGAAATTCGGGTCGGGGGCTTCCCGCGGGTGTAAGCCCCCGACCTGCACTTACCTAGCGCGCCGGCCGTTGAGCTGTGGGCCCCCGTGGAATTCCAATTCTGGGCCTGCTCCAACTGCCGGCGCGCAGTGCTTGCGTATCCCAGGGGCGCAGTTAGTTCGATGCGTCCCCTGGGATCACGTGGGCCATGGGGAGCCAATCGGAGCAGGGAATGCTTCATTCATAAGTTTGACAGGAAGGGCTGTCAAACTTATAAATACTATAAGCCCCAAAACATCACTAAATCACATTTTTTAAATAAACTATAAATTACATGAAATAACTATTTTAAACAATAAGTTATATTTTTGAAAAAAATAATTTTATTTTCTAATGGGGCTAAAAATAAACTTACCTTTCTTTAAAGTATTTAAAAATAATAAACCTGTGGAAAAAATGTTTTAATTATAATTAATTCACTACTTACCTTGTAAAAAGCAGGCCTTGCGACTTATATGTGTAACTTCTGGAGACTTACCCTCCCGGGAAAACCTGCAAAAATACCGTAAGTTCGATGCGCACGCGCAGCCTCTCCTGCGCACGTGTTCGACCTCTGAACCCCTTCGTTCAGGGGAACGGAAGTGCCGGTTTCCCGCGCATGCGCAGTGCATGCAGAAAACTGGCACTTCCATTGGGCCTACGGGTGAGTACCCCATGCGTACTCACCCGTTAGAGACCCGAATTTCTCGGCCAATACCCCATACAGCCGGTAGCGTTTGTGGGCACTTAGTTTAGCTCCTGTAATGGCTGTAGATATTTGAAATATCCAACATAATAAAAACAATAACAACAACTTGGATTTATACAGCACCCAACCAGCTCATCAGGGATTTTTTTCCCCTTTATCTTTCTTTCAAATATAATTAAAGGCACTGACTAGGGCTTGCTGCCATTCTTGTTTTTAAATTCCTAAATGCAGTCCAATTGAATTAGTGATGTTTCAGCTGTGTTAGAAAAGGGGAAAAAATCATCTTTCTTATCAGCTCTGCTGTGAGCTCGTGTTACTGGTTCAGACAGAAAATGCTTTCTGTTCATGCCTTTGAATTTCTAACCATTATCATTTAATCCCTGAATCAGTTAATCACAAAATCGTTTGCACCTGTGTCCAAGCATTGCTTCCTGTCAATAAATTCTCCGTAAACAGATTATTTCTAGGGCTGCAAGTGGTGAGAGCTTACTCTGTAATTTGCCTCTTAAACCCACCCTTTTATCGCAGAAGAATAGCCCGACACAAAAACTATCCGGAACAAGGGGGCATAATCTTAAAATTAGAGCTCGGCCTGTTAGGAGTGAAATCAGAAAGCATTTATTTCACAAAAAGTATAGTGGAGGTCAGGAAATCTCTCTCCCAAAAAGGCTGTGGCTGCTGGGGGTCAATTGAAATTTTCAAGACTGAAATCAATAGATTTTTCTTGCGTAAGGATATTCAGGGATTATGGCACTAAGGCGGGTAAATGGAGTGCCGGTACAGATCAGTCATGGTCTGATTGAATGGCGGAACAGGCTGGAGGGGTAGAATGGCCTACTCCTGTTCCTATGTTTTAGTATCGCAGCAAATATTTTACTGGCCGCAATAAGACATGAATAAGCTGAAGAAAATCTCAAGTATTTTCATATCGACTGGATGGAATATGAGTCTGCAAATAATCTGGCCTTAAATATTTAAATGTCTCTTTCCTTTGATTCGATCTATCACTGGTTTTACTGTGGACTCCCAGGCAATGCGACTGAAAAGTGGTGTGAGCCAAGCTGACAGGAAAAAGAAAAAGAAAGACTTGCATTTATATAGTGCCTTTCACGACCACCGGACGTCTCAAAGCGCTTTACAGTCAATGAAGTACTTTTGAAATGGAGTCACTGTTGTAATGTGGGAAACCACAGTTATGGCACTCCAATGCACTTTAGCAACAATGCCATTCCGGTATCACGTCATCTCACTGCAACTTACATGGGCCTCTTAAAAAAATTACCAGTCCCTCTCTCTAAAAAAGCACTTGTGATAATTAAGACTGTTGGACGATATAAATGAAAGGGAGGTGGCGCTGTGGAACTACATTTCTTCCAGCTCTACCTCTTAATGAAGCTGATTTTGAAGCACATGCCCAATAGCTTCTCATTAGATGCATTGGTGTAATAAATAAAAAGGAGGGCTTTTGGCAGATACAAAAGGCTAAAGACGGAGGAAGCCCTAGAGGAGTACAAAAAGTGCAGGGGGATACTTAAAAAAGAAATTAGGAGATCAAGGAGGGGCCATGAAATAACACTGGCGAGCAAAATAAAGGAAAATCCTAAGATGTTTTATAAGTATATTAAGGGTAAGAGGATAACTAGGGAAAAAATAGGGCCCATTAGGGACAAAAGTGGCAATCTGTGTGTGGAGCCGGAAGATGTAGGAGGGGTTCTAAATGAATTTTTTGCATCTGTTTTCACTATGGAGAAGGACGATGTAGACATAGAAATAGGGCGGGGGGACTGTGATATGCTCGAACATATTCACATCGAGAGGGAGGAGGTATTGGCGGTTTTAGCTGGCCTAAAAATGGATAAATCCCCAGGCCCAGATGAAATGTATCCCAGGCTGCTGTGTGAGGCAAAGGAAGAGATTGCGGGGGCTCTAACACATATATTCAGGACCTCTCTGGCCACAGGGGATGTGCCAGAGGACTGGAGAACCGCTAATGTAGTACCATTATTCAAGAAGGGAAGTAGGGAAAAACCGGGGAACTACAGGCCAGTGAGCCTAACATCAGTGGTAGGAAAATTATTGGAAAAAATTCTGAGGGACAAAATTTGTCTCCACTTGGAGAGGCAAGGATTAATCAGGGATAGTCAACATGGCTTTGTCAAGGGACGATCATTTCTGACTAATTTGATTGAATTTTTTGAGGGGGTGACTAGGTGTG
The DNA here is from genome assembly GCF_052327205.1 of Somniosus microcephalus. NCBI lineage: Eukaryota > Metazoa > Chordata > Chondrichthyes > Squaliformes > Somniosidae > Somniosus > Somniosus microcephalus. The sequence continues at coordinate 287,440,698 of NC_140991.1, forward strand.
TGGATGAGGGTAACGCAGTGGATGTGGTATATATGGATTTCAGTAAGGCCTTCGATAAAGTCCCGCACAGGAGACTGGTCAAGAAGGTAAGAGCCCATGGAATCCAGGGTGCCTTGGCACATTGGATACAAAACTGGCTTAGTGACAGAAGGCAGAGGGTGATGGTCGAAGGTTGTTTTTGTGACTGGAAGCCTGTGGCCAGTGGGGTACCACAGGGATCGGTGCTGGGTCCCTTGCTGTTTGTGGTCTACATTAATGACTTGGATATGAATGTAAAAGGTATGATCAGTAAGTTCGCGGATGATACAAAAATTGGTAGGGTGGTAAATAGCGAGGAGGGTAGCCTCAGTCTGCAGGACGATATAGATGGGTTGGTCAGATGGGCGGAACAGTGGCAAATGGAATTTAACCCGGAAAAGTGCGAGGTGATGCACTTTGGGGGGACTAACAAGGCAAGGGAATACACAATGAATGGTAAGACCCTAGGCAAGACGAAGGGTCAGAGGGATCTGGGTGTGCAAGTACACAGATCCCTGAAGGCGGCGGAACAGGTGGATAAGGTGGTAAAAAAGGCATATGGGATACTTGCCTTCATTAGCCGAGGCATTGAATATAAGAGCAAGGAGGTTATGATGGAACTGTATAAAACACTGGTTAGGCCACAGCTGGAATACTGTGTGCAGTTCTGGTCACCACACTACAGGAAGGATGTGATCGCGTTGGAGAGGGTGCAGAGGAGGTTCACCAGGATGTTACCGGGGCTGGAGCGCTTCAGCTATGAAGAGAGACTGGGCAGATTGGGTTTGTTTTCCTTGGAGCAGAGGAGGCTGAGGGGGGACATGATTGAGGTGTACAAAATTATGAGGGGCATAGATAGGATGGATGCTGAGGAGCTTTTTCCCTTAGTAGAGGGGTCAATAACTAGGGGGCATAGATTTAAAGTAAAGGGCGGGAGGTTTAGAGGGGATTTGAGAAAGAACTTTTTCACCCAGAGGGTGGTTGGAGTCTGGAACTCACTGCCTGAAAGGGTTGTGGAGGCAGGAACCCTCACAACATTTAAGAAGCATTTGGATGAGCACTTGAAATGCCATAGCATACAAGGCTACGGACCAAATGCTGGAATATGGGATTAGATCAGACAGGGCTTGATGGCCGGCGCGGACACGATGGGCCGAAGGGCCTCTATCCGTGCTGTATAACTCTATGACTCTATGGCCTAGAAATTCAGTGCCCTTAGCGCCGATTTTGCGGCGCTAGAGGGCCTAGTGCTGCAATTGGCGCCGAAATTGCCTGGGGCCCTTCCGCCGTGGTGGACCGGTAGCGCTGCGCCGGCACCGATGATGTCATCGGTGTGCGCAGCGTCCCGGTTGCCATGCCGACGGGCCCCAGCGCCGAAATTCAGTTGCGGCCGCCTCGCCCGTGGCAGCCGCAACTAAGACTCTGGCAACAGAGTCTTACATGACTTTGCGCCGGCGCATTAAAGGCCCCGCGGCGGCCGGCCGCTTTCCCGCCGGCCGCAGCTCCCTCCCCGGACTTCCCCCCCCCCCCCCCCGGAACAGAAGCAAGCCCGGCACTTGTCCGAGGTGCCGGGCTCATTTTTAAAAAGATTTTCGCGGGCCGCGGCCGGGTGCAGGCAGCTCCTCCTTAAGGGAAGGAGGAGGCCTGCACTTCCCGAACCTGCCGCACCGCAGCGGGCGCCGCAGCGCCGGAATAGCGCCGAAATTCAGTGCGTTGCGCCAGTTTTCAGGCGCAAACAGCTCTCAGCAGCGCCGGCAGCCGTTTGGGCGCAGAACTATTGAATTTTGGGCCCGACCAGCGCGACTTAGCTCCGGCACTAACTTCCGGCGCTAAAGCCCTGGCTGCGCCAAAACTCAATTTCTAGGCCAAAGACTTTAGTTCACATTGCTCCCTGCACATATGCATTTATTTTTACAAGTACTTTTACCATCTACAGTGAGTGGGCTGATTCGCGGACTCATAGGTGGAGAAATTCACTATAGCCCTGTTTGGGGCGCTAAAACTTCGGAGGCGGGAAAATGATCGCCAGGCACTAATGATGAGAGGCTCCTGCGGAATTCGGTTGCAGCGCTCCAAGAGGGAAATGGAGCACTAAATCAAACGCTACCACTTCCCTTAAAGCACTAAAGGGAGTGAGAGGGGCGGTATTGGCAGAGCGCTGATCAATGTTCCGGATTTGCAGGCTCCTTCCCTCCCTTAAAGGGAAGGGCCAATGCTCACAGCAGGCCTACCTGACTACCAATCCCTTTAATTACTGCTCCCCAAGTGGCTGGCTGAGGTCACAATGCCTCCTGCTGACGCCCGGCGAAGCTGCAGGGGGCGGAAGCAAATTTAGGATCCGGGGCGGTAACGGGACGATCTCCGGAGTGCAGAAGATCGAGGCGGAAAGTTTTGCCGCAGGCGCTACCCCTCCATTGAATTTCACGGGAGTTGTTTTGCTTGCCGCGCCCAGTCGGTAAGTCGTTAGCGCCCTGTTATCGCCCCCTGGATGTGATAACAGAAGGCGCAAAGGAGGCCAATTTCCAGCCTATATTATTTTACAAAAAAGTCCACACACTCTGAAAATATTTGTCAATTCACGCAGAAGAAAATCAGACACTAGAAATATCAGCATGTCCAAAAAGTCCAGTGTCCTACGTGGACAGATTTTTGTGTAAAAGTTGCTGGAAAATACTCAGCAGGTCAGGCAACATCTGTGGAGAGAGAAACAGAGTTAACGTTTCAGGTCGACAGCCTTTCATCAGAACTGGAAGATGTTTGAGACAAACAGCTTTTAAGCAAGTACAGAACCAGGGAAAGAGGGCAGAAAAAGCAAAGGGGAAGGTCTGTGATAGGGTGGAGGGCAGGAGTGATTAAATGACAAAAGGGATGATGATGCAAGGCAAAAGGGCGTGGTAATGGGACAAGTATAGAAACAAACAGATGGGTCCAGAGGAGGTGTAAATGGTTACAGCAGAATAGAAGAGGGGAAGGGGATAGCATGTTTTAAATCTCAAAAGTTGTTATGCACATACACATCAGATAAGCAATTTGCTTCCACCTTGGGCTGTGTGGTTTGTGCATGACTCCTGTACATGTACAAGGATTCCTTGTAATGGCATCATACCTGCTTGTGAAGATTTTGTCTGGGGTTTCCTCCAAGTTCCCCATCAAATCAAACACCATCCTGACTTGGAAATATATCACCGTTCCTTCATCGTCACTGGGTCAAAATCCTGGAACACCCTCCCTTTTAGCACTGTGGGAGTACCTTCACCACATGGACTGCAGCGGTTCAAGAAGGTGGCTCATCACCACCTTCTCAAGGGCAATTATTGCCCATCCCTAATTGCCCTTGAGAAGGTGGTGTCGCCCACATCCCATGAACAAATTTAAAAAAAATTACTAACGAAATCAGAAATGTACTCTAAAGGTGTCAGCCTTGGCTCAGTGGGTAGCACTCTCGACTCTGAGGCAGGACGTTGTGGGTCCACCCCCTTCGAAGCTCACTGCTACCACAATCATTCCTCCGCAGAGTGCGTCTACACTCACCCAAACAAGATTATTGATGCCATTTTGAGTGCCACTCTTCCCAATGGGCCAGTCCTCTTAGTGGCTCCTCTGGGCAGAGTGGGGATCTCCTGCAAAACAGACTTGAATGCTTTCCTGCAAAGATAAGTAAGAACTTACTGTAACCATACTATGTAAAATATCAATATCTTTATTTCCCATTTGTATTGAGTCTTGTAAAAGTACAAAATTAGATTTTACTTGCTTCTGCAATCAGGCTCTTTCCTTTAATACCAAAAACAGTTTTCTGTTTCAACATAAAATACAAATTTGGGGGGGAAAATTTGTGTTCGCCAGCAACTGCAGTTAACAGACGCTGGGAATGGCCGCAAGGCTAACCAAGTGAAATTAGTCTGGGGGGCATGGAGATAGGTGGCGCAGTGCTCACCTTCCGTGCAACGCCGTCCTGGTGGCGTTGCTGGAGAGATCTGGGATGAAGTTCCTGTCCAGGTGCGGCGTTGCAGCTTCCCACAGCTTCTGTGAGCAAAGCTGTGGAGCTCACAAGGAATTGTGGGCAATGAAGAGGTCTGAGAATTAAAGGGGCCATGCACACTGAAGCAATACAAAATAAAATGCAGCGAATCAATACATTTTTCAGGCCTTTCTGCCTTTAAAAAAATTTCAACATTTAAATGAAGTTCCAAATGTTAAAGCTGAACTACCTTCCTAACCTCAAGAAATGGCAAACTGCCTCAGCACTGACACAAATGGCTCAGCAAGCCAGGGAAGGGGCACCGAGGGTCTGACATGCAGCACTCCAGCTTTGTGCAGGGGGTCAACACTGCAAGAGAGGTGCTCAACCCACCGGGGCCAGGAGACCCTCCAGAAAGAACAATGTGGGACTACATCACTAAGGCCATCACTGCCAGCAGTGTCGCCCCCACCACCTGGCTCCAGTGCCCAAAGAAGCTTCATGACCTTAGACCACTGGTCAAGGTCAGTGAACGCATCTTCAAAAGCCGTCTCCTACCGACTGCGCCACTAGCCTCACACACTGCTCAATGCACGACCCTCAATCACTCACCTACCAACAATCTTCACCAATGATGAGGCACATCTCCCATTCCTAGCCTCACCTCACCCCCTTGGAGGAGATGGTGCAGGCCATTCTTGGCAGGGGCATGGTTGAGCCCTTGGCCAGCGGCGGGGCTGAAAGGATACAAAATGCTGGTATCCTCATCTGTTATCGTCCTTCTGGCATGCACCTCTTGCTTTCCCGTCCTCCCGTCAGCACAACTCCACCCTTGTGCCTTCCTCATTTCACACACCCAAGAAATGCAGCCTGCCCAGCCAGTGAGACTGCAGGTGGATGATTCCATCCCGGAAATCCCAGCCACAATGGGGCTGTCTGGGATGCATCCCTCCATCTGATACCTCCTCTTCTGCGTCTTCCTCTTCTGCATCTTCCCCTTCCCTCTGCAAGCGGATGCTGTAAATGTGAAATGACAGAATAAAATGCTGGAATACTCAATTGGTCAAACAGAATGTCAACCTGAGAATTATTTTTTTTATTTGTTCATGGGATGTGGGCATCGCTGGCAAGGCCAGCATTTATTGCCCATCACTAATTGCCCTTGAGAAGGTGGTGGTGAGTCGCCTTCTTGAACCGCTGCAGTCCATGTGGTGAAGGCACTCCCACAGTGCTGTTAGGGAGGGAGTTCCAGGATTTTGACCTAGCGACGATGACAGAATGGTGATATACTTCCAAGCCAGGATGGCGTGTGACTTGGAGGTGGTGGTGTTCCCATGCATCTGCTGCCCTTGTCCTTCTAGGTGGAAGAGGTCGTGGGTGTTGTATCCGTGTGTTAATAGAGACACGGAAGGCAGGAGTAGGTTTCACAGGTGTTTACTGAACAAAGTCTGGAGGTGAACTAACAGATACAAGACAATATACAGGCTTATATAGCCCGAGTGGCCATTACCGGCATTACAGTACACAGGGGGCTCTTAAAGGCACATACACCACAATTCCTCCCCTTTTAGACAACCAGTACATAATATTTTAAGTAATCATTAATTAACATGTTACAAGAACAATAATCTACACATTGCTGCAATTAATCAATTATAAGTCAGTCTCTCTGGAGGCTTCCTGACTCGGTCCGGATAACGCCTCGGTGGTGTAGTAGTTTCTGGTGGTGTAGTAGGTTCTTTTGGCAAGGCTGATTCGGCTTGAATGCCAGTGTCGGGTTCATCTGGTTCCAGAATCACTGGATCGGAGGTAGATACTATGGGTATCTCTACTTCATCATTAGGCGTATAGAGTTGTGGTGTAGGTTGTCCCTTTTCGGATGACTCTATGATCTGGTCAGCATGGCGCCTTATTATGCTTTCTCCAATGTCCACGGTATACATCAGCGGTCCTAGTCGTGTGCAAATAGTTCCAGGCTGCCATTTCTCGGTACGGTAGTCCCGGGCCAAAACTTGTTGACCTATCTGGAAGGTTCTAGTTGGCCTTTCATTCATGCCTTGAAATTGCCGGTTCTCCACGTCCCTTCTGATGTTTGGCTTGATCAAATCCAGCCGGCATCTTAGGTTTCTATTGAAGAACATCATGGCGGGAGTTTGGTTTGTAACCACATGTGTTGCATTCCTGTATGCAAACAAGAAGTTATCTACCTTATGCTGAAGTTTTATGTCTTCATTACCCATGGCCTTTATGGCCTTCTTGAAGGTCTGGACAAACCTTTCAGCCAATCCATTGGTGGCGGGATGGTATGGGGCGGATGTGTAGTGCTTAATCCCCATTGTTTTTTTAAGAACTTCCTGAATTCTTCGGACACAGATTGCGGTCCATTATCAGAACAGATCTGTTCAGGCAGCCCATTCCTGGCAAATATGGTCCTTAATACTGTGATGGTTTTTTCTGTGGTGGTGGAGGACATCTTTATTACCTTCGGCCACTTGGAGTGTGCATCAACCGCGATTAAAAACATTGAGTCCATAAATGGACCAGCAAAGTCGATGTGTACCCTTTGCCATGGAGATGAGGGCCACTCCCATGGATGTAGAGGGGCTTGTGGTGGGGCGTTTTGGACCTTCTGGCATCCTAGGCAGCTCTTGGTCATTTCTTCGATGTCTCCATCGATACCTGGACACCACACAAACGCTCTGGCTAGGTTCTTCATTTTCACTCCACCCAGAGGCCCCTCGTGAAGCTCCTTTAGCACTTTATCCTGGAGTTTGGGTGGAATCACCACTCTGGATCCACACATCAAGGTTCCTCGGCACACTGACAGCTGTTCTCTTCTTTGCGAGAATGCTGGCAACAGTGGTTCGCCATGTGCTGGCCATCCCTTCACCGTTAAATCGTAGACTCGTGAGAGAGTCGGGTCATTTCTCGTTTCCTTTTCAATGGCAGAATTTGTTACTGGTAGACATTCCACTATGGTTGAGTGGAACATCTCCACTGGGTCTACTGTAGGTGCCTCTTCTACCATTGGCAACGGTAGGCGCGATAAACCGTCAGCATTCCCATGCTGTTTTGATCCTTTGTATTCTATGTCATATTGGTGTGCCCCTAGGAAAAGGGACCACCTCTGTAGCCTTTGCGCTGTCATAATGGGAACACCCTTTTTAGGGTTGAATATGGAGACGAGGGGTTGATGGTCAGTCAACAAGGTAAATTTTTGCCCGTGTAGGTAATGGTTGAATTTCTTCACTCCCCATACCAGGCTGAGTGCTTCCCTGTTGATCTGGGCATAGTTACGCTCAGCTGAGTTCAATGAGCGTGACGCAAAAGCTATCGGCCGTTCTGAGCCATCAGGGAATCTATGTGATAATACCGCTCCTACACCGTAAGGGGATGCATCGCACGCCAGTCTGATTGGCAGTGATGGGTTGTAATGAGCCAAAACTTCCTTGGACGTGATCAAGCCTTTACATTTATGGAAGGCACGTTTGCAGTCCTCGCTCCATTCCCAAATTACTCCCGTTTGTACAGTTCGTTAAGAGGGTGCAGAACAGTTGACAAGTTCGGTAAAAATTTATGGTAGTAATTTATCAATCCCAGGAACGACCTTAATTGTGAGACATTTTCAGGTGCTGGTGCTTTTATGACCGCTTCAATTTTCTCAGGGGACTTATGCAACCCTTCTTCATTAATTATGTGGCCACAATATGATATTTGTTTCTGGAAAAATTCGCACGTGGGGCGGTTTGCTCGTAGGCCCCGTTCTCTCAGCCTAGTGAGTACCTTCTCCAAATTGGCAAGGTGTTCATTGTCGTTTTCTCCTGTTACAAGGATGTCATCTAGGTAGCATTGAGTCCCAGGAATCCCTTGCAGGACTTGTTCCATAGCTCTTTGCCAGATAGCTGGAGCTGATGCTATTCCGAAAACCAGTCGATTGTACTGGTACAGGCCTTTGTGTGTGTTTATTGTGAGATACTTTTTAGAGGCCTCCTCAACCTCCATCTGTAGATATGCCTGTGCCAAGTCAATTTTTGTGAAACGTTTCCCTCCGGATAGTGAGGCAAAAATATCTTCTATCCTCGGAAGAGGATACTGTACCATGTGAAGGACTGGGTTTACAGTCACCTTGAAGTCCCCACAGATGCGAACTTTTCTCTGTTCTTCAGATTTATCATTATTTAACGTTTTCTTCATGACCAGGACGATGGGTGTTGCCCACTCGCTCCAATCTATCTTGGATAACACGCCTGTCTTTTCCAAATTCTCCAGCTCTGCCTCGACTGCTGGACGAATTGTATGGCACCGGCCTTGCCTTAAAAAACTTGGGAATTGCCGCATCTTCCACCTTTATTGAGGCGGTGATGCCTTTCAAGGTTCCTAGTTCCTGTTGGAACACTTCTTTGGCGTTGGCCAAGATGTCTTTTAATTGTTCAGGTATGATGTCATCATCATTTTTTTTCTTACTGGTCACTGTCAGTGCCTGAATGGAGTGCCAGTCCAAACGTATCTTCCTGATCCATTCACGCCCCAACAGCGGTGGACCACCATCTTGCAGAACGTATAAATACAACTTCTGTATTTCCTTGCCGTTGTATACAACAGGCACCTTTATTTTCCCTTTGGGGTATACTTTCTGCCCCGTATATGTTTTCAAGATAATGGATGTGTCTTTCAAAGGTATATGCGGAAATAGCCGCTCGTAATCCCGTCGACTTATGACGGTCAGAGCTGATCCTGTATCTAGCTCCATTTTAACTGGGGACCCCGCTATCGTGAGGGTAACCCAAATGGTCTGGTAATCTTCTTTGGCAATTACATTATGTAATTTGAGAGAGCTTAATCTCTTGTTTCCGGAGTCGCTATCGCTCTTCTGGTCTTCGGAGCTACTGTCCGTCATCATTTGTACCTTTCTGTACTTTTCTTTATTGATTTTTTTTCTGTCAGTGGATTTTTTGTTTCCAGATCGGCATACACGTGTAATGTGTCCCATCTTTCCGCATTGCCTCCATGCTTTGTCCTTGAACCAGCAGTCCCTCTGGTCATGGGTGGATCTGCCGCAGCGATAACATCTCTCGAAACCCCGTGTCATTTCATGGGTGCCGAAGTCCTGTGGCTTTTGCTGTATCTTTGCAGCTCCTCTTGCTGCTGCTTCGTATGATACAGCCACACTGAAAGCCTTGTCCAGTGTCAAATCTTTCTCAGAAAGTAGCTTTTTTTGTGTTCCTTCACTTAGGAGACCGCAAATGAATTTGTCTCGTAGAGAATCTGCCAGTCCTGTCCTGAATTGGCAGTGTAGGCTATCAACAATCTCCTTAAAATTCTTGTCCATCGGTTTGGCTGGAGTGATTAAGTTTCGTAACAGCCCGTATGTCCTTGCGCCCATTAGATTTAGAAGTGCCGATGCCTTTTTATCATCTTTTATTTCATTCGCTGTGCAATATTTCTCCACTCTTTCCACATATGTGGTCCAATCCTCTATATCGTTATCAAAAGCATCAATATTGCCAGCCTTCGGCATCCTGGAAAAAAAATGGCGCTTCCCGCGCTTTTCTTTCTTTCCTGCAGAAAAGATATGGCGCTTCCCGCGCTTTCCCGCCGCTGCTGCTGCTGACAACGCTGTTTTCCGCTGTTTTTTTATTTTAATTTTAATTTTTTTATTTACAGGTGGAGACTCGTTCCCGCCGGACTCTCTGGGACTTTTCCCCCCTCTGCTAGGTCCGAACGCCGACCTGCTTGGCCTCGCCGCAGAGCCAGCCGATGGAGCCCCAGCCCGCCGCCCAGGAAGGATTATTGCAGTACCTGCCACCAGCTCGGCTAGCTGGTGAAACCAAAGCTTTTTTTCAACTTTGGACGTCTGAGGAATCGATGTCCTTGAGGTGCTGCCGAATTGCAGGTAAATCCGTTTCCAATTCGTCGCCACTGTTGTATCCGTGTGTTAATAGAGACACGGAAGGCAGGAGTAGGTTTCACAGGTGTTTACTGAACAAAGTCTGGAGGTGAACTAACAGATACAAGACAATATACAGGCTTATATAGCCTGAGTGGCCATTACCGGCATTACAGTACACAGGGGGCTCTTAAGGGCACATACACCACAGTGGGTTTGGGAGGTGCTGCCGAAGGAGCCTTGGTGAGTTGCTGCAGTGCATCTTGTAGATGGTACACAATACTGTCGCAGTACGCCGGTGGTGGAGGGAGTGAATGTTTAAGGTGGTGGATGGGGTGCCAATCAAACAGCTGCTTTGTCCTGGATTGTGTCTAGCTTCTTGAGTGTTGTTGGAGCTGCACTCATCCAGGCAAGTGGAGGGTATTCCATCACACTCCTTACTTGTGCCTTGTAGATGGTGGAAAGGCATTGGGGAGTTAGGAGGTGAGATATTCGCTGCAGAATACCCAGCCTCTGACCTGCTCTTGTTGCCACAGTATTTACGTGGTTGGTCCAGTTAAGTTTTTTTCAATGGTGACCCCCAGGATGTTGGTGGTAAAGTCTGGGAGCAGTGGAAATGGGATACTAGGATCTTGGAGCTATGGGGAATGGGATACAAGGATCTGGGTGCAGTGGGGAATAGGATATTAGGATCTGGGAGCAGTGGGGAATGGGAAACCAGGATCTGGGAGCAGTGGCAATGGGATACTAGGATCTGGGGACAGTGGGGAATGGGATATTAGGATCTGGAAGCAGTGGAAATGGGATACTAGGATCTGGGAGCAAAGGGGCATGGGATACTAGGATCTGGGAGCAGTGGGGAATGGGAAACTAGGATCTGGGAGCAGTGGGGAATGGGATACTAGGGTCTGGGAGCAGAGCAAATGGGATACTTGGATCTGGGAGCAGTGGAAATGGGGTACTAGGATCTGGGAGCAGTGAGGAATGGGATAATAGGATCTGGGTGCAGTGGGGAATGGGATAATAGGGTCGGGGAGCAATGGAAATGGGATACTAGGAACTGGCAGCAGTGGGGAATGGGATAATAGGATCTGGGAGCAGTGGGGAATGGGATACTCGAATCTGGGAGCAGTGGGGACTGGGATACTAGGATCTGGGAGCAATGGAAATGGGATACTAGGATCTGGGAGCAATGGGGAATGGGATACTAGGATCTGGGAACAGTGGGGAAAGGGATACTAGGATCTGGGTGCAGTGGGGAATGGGATACTAGGATCTGGGAGCAGTGGAAATGGTATTCTAGGATCTGGGGACAGTGGGGAATGGGATATTATGATCTGGGAGCATTGGAAATGGGATACTAGGAGCTGGGGACAGTGGGGAATGGGACACTAGGATCTGGGGACAGTGGGGAAAGGGATACTCGGATCTTGGAGCAGTGGAAATGGGATACTAGGACCTTGGAGCAGTGGGGAATGGGATACTAGGAACTGGGAGCAGTGGGGAATGGGATACTGGGATCTGGGAGCAGTGGGGAATGGGATACAAGGATTTGGGAGCAGTGGGGAATGGGATACTAGTATCTGGGAGCAGTGGGGAATGGGATACTAGGATCTGGGAGCAGTGAGGAATGGGTTCCTAGGATCTGGGAGCAGTGAGGAATGGGCTACTAGGATCTGGGAGCAGGATGGAATGGGATACTAGGATCTGGGAGCAGTGGGCATTGGGATACTATGATCTGGGAGCAGTGGGGAATGGGATGCTATGATCTGGAAGCAGTGGGGAATGGGATACTAGGATCTGGGAGCAGTGGGGAATGGGATACTAGGATCTGGGAGCAGTGGGGAATGGGATACTAGGATCTGGGAGTAGTGGGGAATGCAATACTATGATCTAGGAGCATTGGGGAATGGGATACTTAGATCTGAGAGTATTGGGAAATGGGAACCTATGATGTGGGAGCAGTGGGTTATGGGATACTAAGATCTGGGAGCAGTGGGGAATGGGATACAAGGATCTGGGAGCAGTGGGGAATGGGATACTAGGGTCAGGGAGCAGTGTGGAATGGGATTCTTGGATCTGGGAGCAGTGGGGAATGGGATACTCAGATCTGGGAGTAGTGGGGAATGGGATACTAGGCTCTGGGGACAGTTGGGAATGGGATACTCTGATCTGGGAGCAGTTGGGAATGGGATACTAGGATCTGGGAGCAGTGGGGAATGGGATACTAGGATCTGGGAGCAGTTGGGAATGGGATACTAGGATCTGGGAGCAGTGGGGAATGGGATACTAGGATCTGGGAGCAGTGGGGAAAGGGATACTGGGATCTGGGAGTAGTGGGGAATGGGATACTATGATCTGGGAGCAGTGGGGAATGGGATACTATGATCTGGGAGCATTGGGGAATGGGATACTAGGATCTGGGAGCAATGGGGAATGGGATACTAGGATCTGGGAACAGTGAGGAAAGGGATACTAGGGTCTGGGTGCAGTGGGGAATGGGATACTAGGATCTGGGAGCAGTGGAAATGGGATTCTAGGATCTGGGGACAGTGGGGAATGGGATATTATGATCTGGGAGCAGTGGAAATGGGATACTAGGTTCTGGGGACAGTGGGGAATGGGACACTAGGATCTGGGCACAGTGGGGAAAGGGATACTCGGATCTTGGAGCAGTGGAAATGGGATACTAGGACCTTGGAGCAGTGGGGAATGGGATACTAGGAACTGGGAGCAGTGGGGAATGGGATACTGGGATCTGGGAGCAGTGGGGAATGGGATACAAGGATCTGGGAGCAGTGGGGAATGGGATACTAGTATCTGGGAGCAGTGGGGAATGGGATACTAGGATCTGGGAGCAGTGAGGAATGGGTTCCTAGGATCTGGGAGCAGTGAGGAATGGGCTACTAGGATCTGGGAGCAGGATGGAATGGGATACTAGGATCTGGGAGCAGTGGGGAATGGGATACTATGATCTGGGAGCAGTGGGGAATGGGATGCTATGATCGGGAGGCAGTGGGGAATGGGATACTAGGATCTGGGAGCAGTGGGGAATGGGATACTAGGATCTGGGAGTAGTGGGGAATGCAATACTATGATCTAGGAGCATTGGGGAATGGGATACTTAGATCTGAGGGTATTGGGAAATGGGAAACTATGATGTGGGAGCAGTGGGTTATGGGATACTATGATCTGGGAGCAGTGGGGAATGGGATACAAGGATCTGGGAGCAGTGGGGAATGGGATACTAGGATCAGGGAGCAGTGTGGAATGGGATACTTGGATCTGGGAGCAGTGGGGAATGGGATACTCAGATCTGGGAGTAGTGGGGAATGGGATACTAGGATCTGGGGACAGTTGGGAATGGGATACTCTGATCTGGGAGCAGTTGGGAATGGGATACTAGGATCTGGGAGCAGTGGGGAATGGGATACTAGGATCTGGGAGCAGTTGGGAATGGGATACTAGGATCTGGGAGCAGTGGGGAATGATATACTAGGATCTGGGAGCAGTGGGGAATGGGATACTGGGATCTGGGAGTAGTGGGGAATGGGATACTATGATCTGGGAGCAGTGGGGAATGGGATACTTTGATCTGGGAGCATTGGGGAATGGGATATTAGGATCTGGGAGCAATGGGGAATGGGATATTAGGATCTGGGAACAGTGGGGAAAGGGATACTAGGATCTGGGTGCAGTGGGGAATGGGATACTAGGATCTGGGAGCAGTGGAAATGGGATTCTAGGATCTGGGGACAGTGGGGAATGGGATATTATGATCTGGGAGCAGTGGAAATGGGATACCAGGATCTGGGGACAGTGGGGAATGGGACACTAGAATCTGGGGACAGTGGGGAAAGGGATACTCGGATCTTGGAGCAGTGGAAATGGGATACTAGGACCTTGGAGCATTGGGGAATGGGATACTAGGATCTGGGAGCAATGGGGAATGGGATACTAGGATCTGGGAACAGTGAGGAAAGGGATACTAGGGTCTGGGTGCAGTGGGGAATGGGATACTAGGATCTGGGAGCAGTGGAAATGGGATTCTAGGATCTGGGGACAGTGGGGAATGGGATATTATGATCTGGGAGCAGTGGAAATGGGATACTAGGTTCTGGGGACAGTGGGGAATGGGACACTAGGATCTGGGCACAGTGGGGAAAGGGATACTCGGATCTTGGAGCAGTGGAAATGGGATACTAGGACCTTGGAGCAGTGGGGAATGGGATACTAGGAACTGGGAGCAGTGGGGAATGGGATACTGGGATCTGGGAGCAGTGGGGAATGGGATACAAGGATCTGGGAGCAGTGGGGAATGGGATACTAGTATCTGGGAGCAGTGGGGAATGGGATACTAGGATCTGGGAGCAGTGAGGAATGGGTTCCTAGGATCTGGGAGCAGTGAGGAATGGGCTACTAGGATCTGGGAGCAGGATGGAATGGGATACTAGGATCTGGGAGCAGTGGGGAATGGGATACTATGATCTGGGAGCAGTGGGGAATGGGATGCTATGATCGGGAGGCAGTGGGGAATGGGATACTAGGATCTGGGAGCAGTGGGGAATGGGATACTAGGATCTGGGAGTAGTGGGGAATGCAATACTATGATCTAGGAGCATTGGGGAATGGGATACTTAGATCTGAGGGTATTGGGAAATGGGAAACTATGATGTGGGAGCAGTGGGTTATGGGATACTATGATCTGGGAGCAGTGGGGAATGGGATACAAGGATCTGGGAGCAGTGGGGAATGGGATACTAGGATCAGGGAGCAGTGTGGAATGGGATACTTGGATCTGGGAGCAGTGGGGAATGGGATACTCAGATCTGGGAGTAGTGGGGAATGGGATACTAGGATCTGGGGACAGTTGGGAATGGGATACTCTGATCTGGGAGCAGTTGGGAATGGGATACTAGGATCTGGGAGCAGTGGGGAATGGGATACTAGGATCTGGGAGCAGTTGGGAATGGGATACTAGGATCTGGGAGCAGTGGGGAATGATATACTAGGATCTGGGAGCAGTGGGGAATGGGATACTGGGATCTGGGAGTAGTGGGGAATGGGATACTATGATCTGGGAGCAGTGGGGAATGGGATACTTTGATCTGGGAGCATTGGGGAATGGGATATTAGGATCTGGGAGCAATGGGGAATGGGATATTAGGATCTGGGAACAGTGGGGAAAGGGATACTAGGATCTGGGTGCAGTGGGGAATGGGATACTAGGATCTGGGAGCAGTGGAAATGGGATTCTAGGATCTGGGGACAGTGGGGAATGGGATATTATGATCTGGGAGCAGTGGAAATGGGATACCAGGATCTGGGGACAGTGGGGAATGGGACACTAGAATCTGGGGACAGTGGGGAAAGGGATACTCGGATCTTGGAGCAGTGGAAATGGGATACTAGGACCTTGGAGCAGTGGGGAATGGGATACTAGGAACTGGGAGCAGTGGGGAATGGGATACCGGGATCTGGGAGCAGTGGGGAATGGGATACAAGGATCTGGGAGCAGTGGGGAATGGGATACTAGTATCTGGGAGCAGTGGGGAATGGGATACTAGGATCTGGGAGCAGTGAGGAATGGGTTCCTAGGATCTGGGAGCAGTGAGGAATGGGCTACTAGGATCTGGGAGCAGGATGGAATGGGATACTAGGATCTGGGAGCAGTGGGGAATGGGATACTATGATCTGGGAGCAGTGGGGAATGGGATGCTATGATCTGGAAGCAGTGGGGAATGGGATACTAGGATCTGAGAGCAGTGGGGAATGGGATACTAGGATCTGGGAGCAGTGGGGAATGGGATACTAGGATCTGGGAGCAGTGGGGAATGGGATACTAGGATCTGGGAGCAGTTGGGAATGGGATACTAGGATCTGGGAGCAGTGGGGAATGATATACTAGGATCTGGGAGTAGTGGGGAATGGGATACTGGGATCTGGGAGTAGTGGGGAATGGGATACTATGATCTGGGAGCAGTGGGGAATGGGATACTTTGATCTGGGAGCATTGGGGAATGGGATACTAGGATCTGGGAGCAATGGGGAATGGGATACTAGGATCTGGGAACAGTGGGGAAAGGGATACTAGGATCTGGGTGCAGTGGGGAATGGGATACTAGGATCTGGGAGCAGTGGAAATGGGATTCTAGGATCTGGGGACAGTGGGGAATGGGATATTATGATCTGGGAGCAGTGGAAATGGGATACCAGGATCTGGGGACAGTGGGGAATGGGACACTAGGATCTGGGGACAGTGGGGAAAGGGATACTCGGATCTTGGAGCAGTGGAAATGGGATACTAGGACCTTGGAGCAGTGGGGAATGGGATACTAGGAACTGGGAGGAGTGGGGAATGGGATACTGGGATCTGGGAGCAGTGGGGAATGGGATACAAGGATCTGGGAGCAGTGGGGAATGGGATACTAGTATCTGGGAGCAGTGGGGAATGGGATACTAGGATCTGTGAGCAGTGAGGAATGGGTTCCTAGCATCTGGGAGCAGTGAGGAATGGGCTACTAGGATCTGGGAGCAGGATGGAATGGGATACTAGGATCTGGGAGCAGTGGGGAATGGGATACTATGATCTGGGAGCAGTGGGGAATGGGATGCTATGATCTGGAAGCAGTGGGGAATGGGATACTAGGATCTGGGAGCAGTGGGGAATGGGATACTAGGATCCGGGAGCAGTGGGGAATGGGATACTAGGATCTGGGAGTAGTGGGGAATGCAATACTATGATCTCGGAGCATTGGGGAATGGGATACTTAGATCTGAGAGTATTGGGAAATGGGAAACTATGATGTGGGAGCAGTGGGGAATGGGATACTAGGGTCAGGGAGCAGTGTGGAATGGGATACTTGGATCTGGGAACAGTGGGGAATGGGATACTCAGATCTGGGAGTAGTGGGGAATGGGATACTAGGATCTGGGGACAGTTGGGAATGGGATACTCTGATCTGGGAGCAGTTGGGAATGGGATACTAGTATCTGGGAGCAGTGGGGAATGGGATACTAGGATCTGGGAGCAGTGGGGAATGGGATACTAGGATCTGGGAGTAGTGGGGAATGGGATACTATGATCTGGGAGCAGTGGGGAATGGGATACTATGATCTGGGAGCATTGGGGACTGGGATACTAGGATCTGGGAGCAGTGGGGAATGGGATACTCGGACCTGGGAGTAGTGGGGAATGGGATACTAGGATCTGGCAGCAGTTGGGAATGAGATACTGGGATCTGGGAGCAGTGGGGATTGGGATGCTTGGATCTGGGAGCAGTGGAGAATGGGATTCTATGATCTGGGAGCAGTGGGGAATGGGATACTTTCATCTGGGAGCAGGTGGGAATGGGATACTTGGATCTGGGAGCTGTGGGGAATGGGTTACTTGGATCTGGGAGCAGTGGGGAATGGGATACTTGGATCTGGGAGCTGTGGGGAATGGGATACTTGGATCTGGGAGCAGTGGAGAATGGGATACTAGGATCTCGGAGCAGCGGGGAATGGGATACTAGGATCTGGAAGAAGTGGGGAATGGGATGCTAGGATCTGGGAGCAGTGGGAAATGGGATACTTGGATCTGGGAGCAGTGGAGAATTGGATACTAGGATCTGGGAGTAGTGGGGAATGCGATACTATGATCTGGGAGCAGTGGGGAATGGGATACTTGGATCTGGGAGCAGTGGGGAATGGGATACTTGGATCTGGGAGTAGTGGGGAATGGGATACTAGGATCTGGGAGCAGTGGGGAATGGGATACTTGGATCTGGGAGCAGTGGGAAATGGGATACTTGGATTTGGGAGCAGTGGGGAATGGGATACTAGGATCTGGGAGCAGTGGGGAATGGGACACATGGATCTGGGAGCAGTGGGGAATGGGATACTTGGATTTGGGAGCAGTGGGAAATGGGGTACTATGATCTGGGAGCAGTGGTGAATGGGGTACTTGGATCTGGGAACTGTGCGGAATGGCATACTTGGATCTGGGAGCAGTGGGGAATGGGATACTAGGACCTGGGAGCAGTGGGGAATGGGATGCTAGGATGTGGGAGCAGTTTGGAATGGGATACTTGGATCTGGGAGCTGTGGGGAATGGCATACTTGGATCTGGGAGCAGTGGGGAATGGGATACTTGGATTTGGGGGCAGTGGGGAATGGGATGCTAGGATCTGGGAGCAGTGGTGAATGGGATACTCAGATCTAGGAGTAGTGGAGAATGGGATACTAGGATCTGGGAGCAGTGGGGAATGTGATACTAGGATCTGGGAGCAGTGGAGAATGGGATACTCGGATCTGGGAGCAGTGGGGAATGGGATACTAGGATCTGGGAGCAGTGGGGAATGGGATACTAGGACCTGGGAGCAGTGGGGAATTGGATGCTAGGACCTGGGAGCAGTGGGGAATGGGATACTAGGATCTGGGAGCAGTGGGGAATGGGATACTAGGATCTGGGAGCAGTGGGGAATGGGGTACTAGGATCTGGGAGCAGTGGGGAATGGGAAACTAGGACCTGGGAACAGTGGGGAATGGGATACTAGGATCTGGGAGCAGTGGGGAATGGGATACTAGGGTCTGGGGGCAGTGGGGAATGGGATACTTGGATCTGGGAGTAGTGGGGAATGGGATACTAGGATCTGGGAGTAGTGGGGAATGGGATACTAGGATCTGGGAGTAGTGGGGAATGGGATACTGGGGTGCTTGGCACCATGGGTTGTGCATATCGGGTGCGGGTTTGCAGGTAGGGTGCAGCCAAGCTCTGGTAGCATTGATGGGGAGACCATGGTCTGGCACAATTGAAGAGTGGGAAGGGGGTGTGCAGAATGCCCAGGAGATTCTGGGTTGCCCACCTCAAATTAATCCAGTCTGTCAGGCACCTCTGCACTGTGTTCGCACACTAGCAGGAGGCTGAAGCCAGTTTAAAGTGCTTTAATGCTGTACTTGCTGCCTGTACATTTAATCCTATAACTAACAGAGACCTAATGAATTGTTTACGCAAGTGATGTAATTATCTTCTCAAAGAAACAGGCTAAATATAACCAAACACATGTGACTCAGGTAGTTTGCTCTGCTTAACTGTTAAATTAAACTGTCTTTAAGAAAAATCCCCTCAGAATTAAGTGTAATAAACAGAAGGAATACATATTTCACACTTACATGATTAAATCTGTTGGTACCCCCCCCCCACCCAATAAATAACACAGTTGCTCCCTTCTGTGTCTCTGTCTGGCTGTCGCACTGCCTATGGGGAGATTTTCAGGCCTCCTGCCCGGTAGAAATGGGGCAATAGCACCCTGAAAAGGTTGGGGTACGTCCTCACCGCCCCGTTTCCTCTGGCAGTATGGCTGATATTCCCAAGGGCAGCTTGAGCGCCCCACTGAGTCAGGTAGAGGCCCTTTAAATATGCAAATCAGGGTCCTATGATGCACACAGAACCCCGATTGCCATTTAAGGACTCAACTGACTTACCCTGAGGAAATGGTAAGGGTTGGGGTTCTTTGGAGTTCAGGAAGTCTGGTCTGAAATATTAGAAGTGGAAATGCTCAGTTGAACAGCAAATAACAAAGAAGAATCTTCAACAGAAACATGAAATTCTGTAGCTCAGTTGTTCCTCAAGATTATATTAGCGGGTGATGTTTCGGTCAATTGAAAAATTAGATTGATAGATTTTTGTTAGACATAGGTATTAAAGGTTATGGAGCCAAGGCGGGTAGATGGAGTTAAGATACAGATCAGCCATGATCTACTTGAATCACGGAACAGGCTCGAGGGCCTGAATGGCCTTCTGCTGTCTCTATGTTTTCATTCAACCACTGATGACTTGGTGGTTGAGTAAAGTAATGAGACTCGTTCTTCTCATTCTTCTTTTTTGCCGATCTTCCCCAACAACCTTATTGGATCAGCATTGGTGATTATATATATCATCTTGTAGGCTCACTATCTACAATGTCCTGTCTGATTTTTGTATCGATCAGTACTACATAAACTGGCGCAGTCCACTCTCGGCCTCTCGCTGACAGAAGTCAGATACAAGTAATGACAATAGTTTAACCGTGAAGGTGTGGAAAATTCACAACGCTGTCAGTGGTTATTGATTAGATGTTTAAAGACTCAACTGGGAAGTTCAACTTCAATTGCACGCTACTAGATGGTAGCTGAAATCAAATGCATTGACGGAATAATGGCTGAACTGACAAATGATTTCTGTGAGATAATGGGCTGCAACGCTTTAAGACGCAGCCTTGCAGAATATCCGCAAAGACAAGTGCACTGTTCACTGGTACCAGGCTCGAGTCACAAGTGGTCTTTTTCTGAGTTGGAATTGCTGAGGTTTCCTCCCGGCCCCTCGAGCAGTTAAAATCCCTCCCCAACTGTTTTACCAGTACTTCAATTCCTTAGACACAAGTGCAATTATTATCATTTCTCAGTCAGTCTAGCAGGTGGGAGGGGCGGGGCCACTCATCATAAGACTTGAAATGGCTGCCTTGCTCTGCAAGAAATATGGCCGCTGAGTTGTTGATAGTGGTGGGCGACATGTGGAATATTTGGCGGTGAGAGTAAACTCTCAGTTTTTCCAAGTGCTGGTGGGGTTGGGAGCTGGTCCTTGTCCAATTTTTAGAATGTTGACCTCTCCCCTTCATTGGAATGGGCTCCCTGGACACCCATGGTAAGGGAGGCCGGCAAGCTGGTTGGCTGTCAGGGAAATCTCTCCCTGACTTCCCTAGGCAATCGAGCATGCTCCAGGACATCATGGTTACGCGTATAACATCAGTTGTACAAGGTATTGGTGAGACCGCACCTGGAATACTGCGTACAGTTTTGGTGTCCATACTTAAGAAAGGACATACTTGCTCTCGAGTCAGTACAAAGAAGGTTCACTCGGTTAATCCCGGGGATGAGGGGATGGACATATGAGGAGAGGTTGAGTAGATTGGGACTCTACTCATTGGAGTTCAGAAGAATGAGAGGCGATCTTATTGAAACATATAAGATTGTGAAGGGGTTGGATCGGGTGGATGCAGGGAAGATGTTCCCGATGATGGGTGTAACTAGAACTAGGGGGCATAGTCTTAGAATAAGGGGCTGCTCTTTCAAAACTGAGATGAGGAGGAACTACTTCACTCAGAGGGTGGTAGGTCCATGGAATATGCTGCCCCAAAAAGCTGTAGAAGCTACATCATTACATAAATTTAAAACAGAAATAGACAGTTTCCTAGAAGTAAAGGGAATTAAGGGTTACGGGGAGCGGGCAGGAATTTGGACATGAGTCTAGGTTCGGATCAGTCATGGCCCTGTGGGTAGCGGAGCGGGCCCAGGGGCCGTGTAGCCTGATCCTGCTCCTATTTCGTGTGTCTAATTCTGTTAGATTCAGGAGATGGTTCTGTGATAGTGGATTGGTGGTTAGGATCAGATCAGCCATGATCTTATTGAATGGCGGAGCAGGCTCGAGGGGCCGATTGGCCTACTCCTGCTCCTATTTCTTATGTTCTTATGTTCTTATCAGGGAGGCCTAAGCTTTCTTCTTGTCAGCTTACTTTGTTAATCTTCAAATAACTTATATATATGTTCTCCCTGATATATTATTTTCATTTAAATCAACAAATGAAGATGATTCTTGCTCCAAAAAAATCAGCACGATGGCATAAAAGAAAACTTAAATTGTGTTGATCTTTGGAAGCTTCTTAAACCCTCTGGCAAGTTGAGAGCTTCCTTGCAAATTCATCTCCGATTGTTAGTTTGCCAATGTGCCTTTAAATATTTATTAGTAAAATAAGTAGATAGAGAAATAGACTGACAGATAAGAGATGACAGATTTTCATATACAGATAACCACAGCAGATAATTCACTGGACGAACAGAATGACTTGGATTTAATCATTGATTTCCCCTAGCCCGATACACATTCCAACAATCCTTGTTCAGTGAGTGATGACTTAAGGCTAAAGGGATCAAGGGATATGGGGAGAAAGCAGGGACAGGGTACTGAGTTTGGATGATCAGCCATGATCTCATTGAATGGCGAAGCAGGCTCAAGGGGCCGAATGGCCTACTCCTGCTCCTATCGTCTATGTTTCTATGACCAGCTCTACAATTTCAAGATCTGTACACAAGGCACTAAATTCCAGATGCAAACATTGTCTGGGAAAGAAATTTACAGGCAGGGGATGTATGAAGCTTTAGTATTGTGTGCAAGACTTTTTGAATTGCAGGTTTCCTCACTGTAAATGCTTAAGGCATCAGTCTGGTCCTTGTAATATCTGCATAGCATCATTACTGAATGCCTGGTTAGTTTGTCTGTCTGAGTAATGTTTCAAAATGAAACTGAAGGGTTAGTCTACTCATTTAAGATGAACAATTATAAATTATTTAAGTGCTGTTTCTAAACGCAGCTAGTTATTACCTAATTAATTTACCACATCGTATTAATATAAATGCATGTGCCTTGTCGTCTTCCCACCATCCTTAGGAAACTCATCTCAACAGCTTGTTATAAAAATGCCCTTTTCATCCAACGCTAAGCACGATCTCTATTGACGGTTATTTGTCTTGGAATGTTAGGGACCTTTACATTTAGGCACTGTTTAAATTATTAATAGTCATTAGATGACCTCGTACTAAATTCTCCACTAAATAATTTATGTAAATTATGTAAATATTAAAATCAATTTCAAAAAGTGCAATGTTAACAACATGAAGATTAGAAGTGTAGAAGTCAATTAAACTAACATATGCAAATTGGAATTAGCAGTGACAATGACCAGATTCAGATGTTTTAAAAATGACTTTCTTATTCCTTAAGATCCAGCATTATTATAGTCACTGGCCTAGAAATTAGTGGGGGTTAACTTGGATAACCCCTGAAAACTGGCGTGGGGATCGAGGTACGCGTTGGCAGCAGCACGCTAAATTGCTGTCGTCTGCCATCCAAGACAAAGCACCTTAAACATTTAGGGGGAAAAATTCGGTTGGTTAGCGCCTCCCATTAGTGCCTCCGTGGGGCTAGGAACTTAGCACCTGAGCGCGGCGATGTTAGCGCCACTCGCGAAATTGACCAGTCGTTTTGCAGTGGCGCTAAACACTACCGCCACGATCTCCTGCGCCCACAGATCGTGACATTAGTCGAGCGTGCCATGGACCAGATATTGAGTCGCGCCCCCGCCTTAGCGCCTGCTGCTAGGAACGACAGGTAGAGGGGAACGTTTTCAAGTCGGGAAGGGGCTGGGGGAGCGCTATTTAAAGGTGGGCACTTCCTGCCTTTTCTTGTCGGCAAAATTTTTGGTACACGCAAGTTGAGAGGGAGAGAGGCGTCTGGAGAGATTTAACGCTGTCCTAAAGAGTTTTGGCCCTCAGCACCACTTTTGAGGTTCCTAAGCACCGAGCCCTTTCCCTATGGTTCCAACACAATTGCTTTAGAGTTCTCTCCAGGTCAAGATTCAAGGCTGCAATGAGCAGGATGTGGCTGGCCAGCAAAATGACCCCTCCCCTTTAAGAACTGGACGGCGCCAGTCTGTCTGGCTTCCATGGTTACTGACATCGCCTGAGCTTGGGTAGCGTTCTGAGGTAGCGCCTCACTCCCCGACGTTAGTGCCTTAAGACAGGTGTGTAGTGCTTGATTTAGTGCTCACATCACTTCCAGGGGCGATAGAGGCGAATTTTGCAGTTGGAGGCGATAATTAGCGCTGGGCACTAAACTTTGCGCCCAGCCAATATTAGCGCCCCAAAATGGGCGATACCTAATCTTTCTCCCTTACTCCCTCCACCACTGGCACACTGTGGCTGCAGTGTGTACCATCTACAAGATGCACTGCAGCAACTCGCCAAGGCTTCTTTGACAGCACCTCCCAAACCCGCATCCTCTATCACCTAGAAGGACTAGGGCAGCGGGCACATTGGAACACCATCACCTCCAGGTTCACCTCCAAGTCACACACCATCCTGAGTTGGAAATATATCGCCGTTCCTTCATCGTTGTTGGGTCAAAATCCTGGCACTCCCTACCTAACAGCACTGTGGGAGTCCCTTCACCACACAGACTGCAGCGGTTCAAGAACGCAGCTCACCACCATCTTCTATTTATTCGTTCATGGGATGTGGGTGTCGCTGGCATGGCCAGCATTTATTGCCCATCCCTAATTGCCCTTGAGATGGTGGCCTGCTGCCCTTGTCCTTCTAGGTGGTAGAGGTCACGGGTTTGGGAGGTGCTGCCGAAGAAGCCTTGGCAAGTTGCTGCAATGCATCTTGTAGATGGTACACACTGCAGCCACGGTATGCCGGTGGTGGAGGGAGTGAATGTTTAAGGTGGTGGATGGGGTGCCAATCAAGCAGGCTGCTTTGTCTTGGATGGTGTCAAGCTTCTTGAGTGTTGTTGGAGCTGCACTCATCCAGGCAAGTAGAGAGTATTCCATCACACTCCTGACTTGTGCCTTGTCGATGGTGGAAAGGCTTTAGGGAATTAGTCTCAAGGGCAATAAATGCTGGCTTTTCCAGCAATGCCCACATCCCATGAAGGAATAAATAAAAAAAAAGTGGAATCTCAGACTGCTGCCTTGCAAGCTCAGAGTGCTGTAATCGTGGCTCTGGATACTACTGTTCAAAGGGGCTTCCAGGGTGTCGCAGCAGTCCATCAATCTGTTCTCCAACAGATCAGTAGGATTGCTGAGCCACCCCAAGAGAGTGGCAGTGGCTCCATGGAGCAGAAACCCGCTCTCCTCTCTCAGGATGACAGCATTCCTGCTCACACCCCTGCCACTCCAACAGTACCCTTGCTGTTGCCTGTCAGCCAGCCAGCCCAGGTCGAGAAGGTGTTATCTGAAGCTGGGCATTCCAGGCGTTCTGTGTATTGTCCTTGATTGTTGCACAGTATTAAGGAGGAACTGCAGAAGCTTTTGTGTTCCACCATAAAAGTGGAGGACTGGCCCAAGTCCTAGTGCCTCTTGTGGTGCTGCTGCAATATTCCTGTAGAAGGCTCAACTGTCTCTCCTTGGCCTAGTGCTCACTGGCATTATTGACTGCCTCCTTCCCATAGGAATTGTTGCTCCTTCTAAACTGCTGTCCTTATGCCCTGCTTAAAAAAAAGCCACCCTTTTCCACCCCATCACTGACTCCCCTTCTACACCCAATAGTTTTCTAAATTTGCCTAACAAGACTCACTGCGCTTCAAAGTAACTCATTGCTTGCAAATTGTTTTGGGATGTTTTGGAGAGATTATATGAATCTACATAACTACAAGTATTTATTTTTCTCCTATTCCTGGGCTGAGCTTCAAGTCCCATATCCAGTCCATCATCAAGATCGTTTATTTCGACCCCTGTGATATCGTCCACCTTCTCGATCACATCTTCGTTCTCCTCACCTACATCCTCTCCTAACTACTGCTTAGTACGGTTTCCCTGTGTATTGGGCAGTGGGTATTTTACTGTTAAAGGTACTAAGTCAAAGTTATTGTTAACCCACAGGCTGTCTGATCTTCTAAAGGTTGGATTCTGCAATGGAGGAGGATTATCTTAATGGCAAGAAACTGGAAAGTACTGAAGTACAAAGGGATCTGGGGGTCCTGGTGCACGAAACTCAAAAGGTTAGTATGCAGGTGCAGCAAGTGATTAAGAAGGCCAATGGAATGTTGGCTTTCATTGCTAGGGGGATAGAATATTAAAATAGGGAGGTATTGCTTCAGTTGTACAAGGTATTGGTGAGACCGCACCTGGAATACTGCGTACAGTTTTGGTGTCCATACTTGCGAGCAAGTATGTCCTTTCTTGAGTCAGTACAAAGAAGGTTCACTCGGTTAATCCCGGGGATGAGGGGATGGACATATGAGGAGAGGTTGAGTAGATTGGGACTCTACTCATTGGAGTTCAGAAGAATGAGAGGCGATCTTATTCGATTGTGAAGGGGTTGGATCGGGTGGATGCGGGGAGGATGTTCCCGATGATGGGTGAAACTAGAACTAGGGGGCATAGTCTTAGAATAAGGGGCTGCTCTTTCAAAACTGAGATGAGGAGGAACTACTTCACTCAGAGGGTGGTAGGTCCATGGAATATGCTGCCCCAAAAAACTGTAGAAGCTACATCATTACATAAATTTAAAACAGAAATAGACAGTTTCCTAGAAGTAAAGGGAATTAAGGGTTACAGGGAGCGGGCAGGAATTTGGACATGAGTCTAGGTTCGGATCGGTCATGGCCCTGTGGGTAGCGGAGCGGGCCCAGGGGCCGTGTAGCCTGATCCTGCTCCTATTTCGTGTGTCTAATTCTGTTAGATGCAGGAGATGGTTCTGTGATAGTGGATTGGCGGTTAGGATCAGATCAGCCATGATCTTATTGAATGGCGGAGCAGGCTCGAGGGGCCGATTGGCCTACTCCTGCTCCTATTTCTTATGTTCTTATCCTTATCAAGTTAATTAGTCTTAAAGAGGAGCAAGAGGCTGAGGGAAGTACTTTCAGTGTTACATACATCACCATGTGTAGTATTCAGGGGAAATTTTGAAAAATGTGTCTCCTATCTGAGCCATCTTTCATTTAACAAGTCACTTCCTCCTCTTGAACACCCAACATTTTGGACCTCCACTTGTAACCAAAGCCATTCTGATGGCACATCTTACAGTGTGGCCTGTGGTACCTTAGAACAATTCCATTTATTTGTAAGGAACATGGCATTTTAAACTGAGCTGAAGGGCATGGCAGAAGTAATGGAACCAGGAAGAATTAACACCAACTGAAGAAGGCTTGATTAGAAGAGTGAAGAATGCAGGGTAAGCTATCAGAGCTGACACAAGGGAGAGCTTGATTCCTATGTCTTGTAACATTTTTCGTTATGATTGACTGACTGAAACACAAGCCCCAATATTATGGGGAAGCGGGGAGGGTACGGGGGAGCGGGACAGCGCGGAGCAAACCCAGCAGGGCTGGGATGTGGAGAACGGCACTACCTCATTATAATGTTTTTCTTCCATTTCCCGACCAGTAGCCAGCTGAATTGACAGGCTGGCTCATTACCGGGCAGGAAAACCAGCGGCAGGAGGCCGCAAACGGGGACTCTTGGAGACGGTTCTCGGCAATTAGAAGGGAAGGAGCAAGAGATCGAAGCTTGGTGTTGGTGGGGGAAGAGCGTGGCAATCGGGAGGGAGGGAGCCAATGATCGGGGCTTGGTGGGTGTGGTGGGAGCCAGCGATTGGGGCTTGGTGAATGGGGAGGTCACTGATCGCAGCTTGGGGTGATAGAGAGGTCACGATCGGCACGGGGAGGCCGAAACCTTCGTTGAGTCGCCGGGGGGAGCACTCCTGCTGCTCCTGGCCCACAAGGAGTGCTGTAAAAGGCACTTACCTTCCTGAGCCAACAGCTCCCACCTCCATTTCACTTCAGGTTTCCCGCGCCCTGGGAAACCCACACGGCAACTGCTAAAATTTAAATCAGGCTCCCAATTGCACTGTGGGCGCCTGATTTAAATATGTTAATGAAGTGTCCCGCCTTGGAGAGGCAGGGATTAGCATGGCACACGACTTGCCACTGCAAAAATGGTGGCAGGCGTGCATGCGGTGGGTTGGGGATGTAATCCCTGTTTTAAAATTTTTAACCCCCCATTGACCCTCTCCTGCCTGTCATGGGGGAGTTAATATTGAGGACACAGTTTTGTGTCACATGTGCAAATTTGGTCTCACTCTGAACATCTGTGGATCCAGCCAGGAAACATTCACAATCTGGAAGGAAAAGGAAGAGGACATAGTGAGCATGTTTGCTCCTAATTCAGTCAACCAAACCTCGACCCCAGCTGCTGCCCATTGCTGAGCCCAGGTTACACTAACTGTAGGACGGAGACAATTTGGGCTGGATTTTCATTCAGGGGCCGTGATAGAGGCGGGACTACAATTTTCGGGGTTGTTGTCCCACCTCCATCGAGATGTGGCCAATCCACGCGATTTTAACTTGATTGACCTTGTTGAGCCCGCTCAGCGGGCTCAGCAGGCCAATTAAGGGCCACCCGGCAACAGGTGACGTCACAGACTGAAATTTCATCTGTCAAGAGGTTTTGACAGATGAAATATCAATATTTGAAAGCTCTTTGAAGCTGTCAAACACTGACAGTCTTACTTCTAACATGAGTCCTTCTCCACAGACTCAGTTAGAAATCTCTCCTGCACAGAAAGCTGAAGGCTGTCACTTTTGACAGCTCACTGCCATTCTGCTTTCTGTGCCGATGAGGTGTGGGACTCCTGAGACCTAAAGGAAGGAAGGCTGTAAAGGTAAGTAAAGGTAATTTAAACTTCTTTAGACACACCAAACACACTTACCTTTGCATTCATGCACACGTCACTCACCTGAACACCGACATCTCGACCCCTCCAAGTCCTTCAAACCGACGGCCCGCCTCGCAAACCTGGCGTGGTTTGGAGCCATCGGGAATCCCACACTTCAGCATTAAAAATAGGGATTAGGCTAAAAACTGCCTGTTAACTATCTGTTAACAGGCAGTTAATTGGCACTCTTCCCTTCCCGCCTCGAGGAGGCGGGTCCCATCACAGGACGGGTACCTGCTGTTGTGTCCGTGTATAATAAGACACAGACTGCAGGAAAATGGTACAACAGGTGTTTACTCAACGTGGTTCACACTGGAACTGATCTGTACAGATTACTACTCAGTGCTATATACAGGTGTGGTCACTGCCGGTACTGCAGTATACATGAGCTGTAAAAGATAGTTCCCCCCTTAAAGGTATATACATTACAATTCCTCCCCTTTTAGATTAACAGTACCATAACACTCAATTAACAATTAAATATCAAACTAATTACAATTAACACTTTTAACATGCAACATTAGCTGAAAATAGTCTATTTATATATTCAGTCTTTGGGGAGGCTTCCTGATCCTTTCTGGATAGCGCCTTTCCCGAGTGTCTTGCTCTTGGTGCAGAGACGATTCTGGCCCCCTGTCGTCGGTTGGTTCATCAGCTTCCGATGCTACTGTTTCTGGGGTAGATGTGATCTGTACGTCGGGTTCATCACCAGGTACGTATGGGCGAGGCATGGGGTTGACTTGTTCCTGTGACTCTAGGATCTGGTCAGCATGGCGTCTCACGATGCTCTCCCCAACGTCCACTGTGTACATTAGTGGGCCCTGCCGTGTGCATATCATTCCTGGCTGCCATTTTTCTGTTCGGTAGTCGCGGGCCAAGACTGGTTGCCCTACATTGAAGCTCCTTGTTGGCTTCTCATGGATGTGCTGGAATTACTTACTCTCAACATCTCTTCGTACGTTTGGTCTGAGCAAATCCAGGCGAGATCTTAACCTTCGGTTAAAGAACATCATGGCTGGGGCCTGGTTGGTGACTGCATGTGTCGCATTCCGGTAGGCGAACAGGAAATTGTCCACCTTGTGCTGCAGCGGAATGTTATCATTGTACATAGCCTTTATTGCCTTCATAAAGGTTTGTACGAACCTCTCAGCCAATCCATTTGTGGCTGGATGATACGGGGCGGATGTGTAATGTCTTACCCCATTCTTTTTCAAGAACCTCCGGAACTCTTCGGACACAAACTGTGGTCCGTTGTCGGAGCAAATCTGTTCTGGCAAGCCATTCCTGGCAAAAATGGTCCGTAGGACTGCAATAGTTTTCTCCGTGGTGGTGGAGGACATTTTGATCACCTCAGGCCATTTCGAGTGCGCATCCACGGCTATTAAAAACATTGAGTCCATGAATGGACCAGCAAAATCAATATGCACTCGTTGCCATGGAGATGAGGGCCACTCCCATGGGTGTAGAGGGGCCTGTGGTGGTGCATTTTGGACTTTCTGGCATCCTGAGCAGCTCTTGGTCATATCCTCGATTTGTTTAGCGATTCCCGGCCACCACACATAAGCCCTGGCTAGGCTTTTCATTTTTACCCCTCCCAGATGACCCTCATGAAGCTCATTGAGCACTCTATCCCTTAACTTGGGTGGAATTACCATTCGGTATCCACACATCAAGGTCCCCTGGCACACTGACAGCTGTTCTCTCCTTGTCGAGAATGCTGGCAACAGTGAGTCGCCATGTGCTGGCCATCCCTTCACCGTCAAATCATGTACCCGAGACAGTGTCGGGTCATTTCGGGTTTCCTTTTCGATACAAGCGTTAGTTACCGGTAGGTATTCAACTATCGTCAAATGGAATATTTCGACAGTATCCACTGCTGGTGCTTCCTCCGCAGTAGGCAGTGGCAGGCGTGATAGCCCATCAGCATTTCCATGCTGTTTCGTGCACTTATATTCAATCTCATAGTGGTGCACCCCTAGAAAAAGTGATCATCTTTGTAGTTGTTGCGCAGTCATCACCGGAACGCCCTTCTTCAGATTAAAAATGGAGACAAGAGGCTGGTGATCAGTCAGCAAGGTGAATTTCTGCCCGTGCAGATAGTGATTGAACTTTTTCACTCCCCACACTAGGCTGAGGGCCTCCCTGTCAATCTGGGCGCAGTTACGCTCGCCTGAGGTTAGTGATCGTGACGCAAAGGCTATTGGCCTCTCTGAGCCGTCCGAGAATTTGTGCGACAGCACCGCTCCAATGCCATAGGGTGACGCATCACATGCCAACCGAATTGGTAATGCTGGGTTGTAATGGGCCAATACCTCTTTCGATGTGATTAGTGTTTTGCTCTTCTGGAAAGCTAGTCTACATTTGTCACTCCACTTCCATGGCACCCCAGTTTGCAGTAGGGTGTTCAGTGGGTGTAGTATTGTAGACAAATTTGGCAAGAACTTATGGTAGTAGTTTACCAGCCCGAGGAACGACCTCAGTTGTGACACATTTTCCGGTGCTGGAGCCTTGACTACTGCCTCAATCTTCTCTGGGGACTTATGTAACCCCTCTTTATCGATAACGTGGCCACAATACGAGATCTGTTTTCTAAAAAACTCGCATTTGGGGCGGTTAGCTCGGAGCCCATATTCCTGCAATCTAGTGAGCACCTGCTCCAGGTTGGCAAGGTGATCACTCTCATTTTCGCCCGTGACCAGGATGTCGTCCAAATAACACTGGGCCCCTGGGATCCCTTGCAGGGCTTGTTCCATTGCCCTCTGCCAAATAGCTGGAGCTGATGCTACCCCGAACACCAGCCGGTTGTATTGGTAGAGACCTTTATGGGTCTTGATTGTGAGGTATTTTTTTGATGCTTCTTCTACTTCCATTTGCAGATATGCCTGGGCCAGATCAATTTTAGTGAAGCGTTTCCCTCCAGATAGCGAAGCGAAAATATCTTCAACCCGCGGAAGTGGATATTGTACGGTGTGAAGGACCGGGTTCACTGTTACCTTAAAGTCCCCACAGATGCGAACCTTCCTTCGTTCCCCAGGCGTGCTGCTCAATGACTTTTTCATCACAGGGACGATGGGTGTAGCCCACTCGCTCCAGTCTACCTTGGACAGTAAACCTGAACGTTCCAGACTCTCCAGCTCTACTTCGATGGCTGGGCGGGCCTTAAAAAATGTTGGGCTTGCATTTTCTTCAATTTTAATCGTCGCTGTCATGCCTTTTAGTGTTCCGAGTCCTTGCTGGAACACTTCTTTCACGTCAGTTAGTATCTTTGACAGTCGCCCAGGTGTGACGTCGTCATCCTTTTTGTCAGCCACAGTCAGTGCCTGTATGGAATGCCAATCCAGTTGTATTTTCCGGATCCATTCACGTCCCAGTAATGGTGGTCCTCCATCTTGCAATACATACAGGTCTAGTTTTGGTGTTTCCTTACCGTTATATATAACGGTCACCCTTATTTTTCCTTTGAGGTAGACTTTTTGCCCCGTGTACGTCTTCAAAATAATTTTTGTGTCTCTCAAGGGTATGTGTGAGAATAGCCGCTCATAGTCCCGTCGGTTTATGACTGTTAGGGCTGATCCTGTCATCTTTACCTGGACTCCTGCTATCTTGAGAGTGACCCAAATGGTTCGGTGATCCTCCGTTGTGATCACATTATGTAGTTTCAGACAACTCAGTTCCCTGCTTTCGGAGTCGTTATCACTCTTTTTTGTTCGTCTGAACTATTCTCCGTCATCTTATGTGCCTTCTTGTACTTTTCTTTGGTAGGTTTCTTATTGCTGGTTTTCTTTCTCGACCTGCAGACTCGTGCTATGTGTCCTACTTTTCCACACTGTCTGCACACTTTGTCTTTGAACCAGCAATCATTCTGGTCGTGTGTTGTTCTGCTGCAGCGATAGCACTTCTCTGTTCCATATGACATTTCGTTTGTGCCATATTCTTGCAGTCTCTGTTGTATCTCTGCAGCGCCCCGTGCTGCTGCTTCATATGATACTGCAATGCTGAAAGCCTTTTCCAGCGTAAGGTCCTTTTCAGATAAATGCCGTTTCTGGGTTCCTTCACTTTGAAGCCCACACACAAACTTGTCCCTTAAGGTATCTGCCAGTCCCGCTCCAAACTGGCAGTGTTTCGATAGTTTGCGCAGTTCTGTTAAATAATCAGCATTGCTTTCATCCTTATGCTGGTTCCGTTTGTGAAACTTGAATCTTTCTGCTATCAGCAGCGGTGTGGGGTTTAAATGTTCCTGTAGTATCGTTACTATGTCTTCAAAACTCTTTTCCATTGGCTTTGTTGGGGTTACTAGATTTCGTAATAAACCATATGTCTTTGCACCCATTAAATTTAACAATACCGACGCTTACTTGTCATCTGACACCTCATTTGCCTTGCAGTATACCTCTATTCGTTCGACATATGTAGTCCAATCTTCGACTTCATTGTCAAATGCGGTGATACTGCCACTCTTCGGCATTTTGGCTGTGGTTTAAAATGGCGTCTCCCAATGGCTTAAAATGGCATCTCCCGCGCTTTCCTTCCTCCCCCGCTGCTGCCAACGCCGCTCCCGGCGGTTCTCGTGGCAATGGCGGCGCCCTGTAGGTTTTGCGCGCTTCTCCTGCGCTGCTGCCAACGCCGCTCTCAGCGGTCCTCATGGCAATGGCGGCGCCTCGCGGGTTTCTGTGCGTCTCTCTCTCCCTCTCTTCGACGCTGCTCGGCCCCTGAATACCGGCTGCGCCCTGTGCGCTCTGCCCTCTCTCTCTCCCCCGTTAACGCTGCTCGGCCCTTTGCTGTGCCGCTCGGTCGGGCTCTAGCCCGCCGCTGTCCGGGAAGGGTCTGCATACTACCTGTTGCCAGCCCGTTTCGCTGGACCACCTCGACTGGAAAGCCAAGCCTGGCTCTCGACAGCCTCCCCCGCAATTCTCGAGTCTCTGCTGGATGACTGGGCGGTTGCCCGTGGTCGACGCCCGAGTCTCTGGCCTTGACCTCCAATCCACTGTGAAGTGCCTCAATAATTCCGAGACTTGAAGTTAGCAGAACAAAAACAAGGCTTTTATTAACTTAGAAAGTAACACGTAAGAGAGAGAGATGTCTTCCTTCTGGAGACTGAGGCCAGACTGAAGCTAGCTTACAAACGGGGCCAGGTATGGGCAGAGCCCGACACACAGCACATTCCAGCACATTCCAGTATACAATACAGCACATTCCAGTACACAATACAATGAGGTCTGGGGGAAGGGAAATGACACTGAAACCAATCTCAGTCACAGGCAGTGGTGAATGGAATATTTCATCACATTCACCCCTTCTATAGATTTAGTCTGTTCGGGGGTTTGGTAGTCCTCTGCGACCGACGTGGCTGTTGCGGTGCCGCGGGTGTCGGCTGGGTGTCCCCGGTAGCCTCCTGGGTCTCTGCCGGGGGTGCCGCCAGGGTTGTTGGAGGGGTAGTTGGTGGGGGTGCCGTTGGTCGGTGTTCTTCCGGGGGTGATGAAAGAGTAGTGGGTGGGTAAGAGTTGCTGTGATCGTCGTTGCCGCTATTGCCGTGGTTGTTGTCGATGCCGGCTGGGGCGACGTCTTTTATGGACACGGTGTCCTCCCTTCCGTCGGCGTGCCGGACATATGCGTATTGGGGGTTGGTGTGGAGTAGGTGTACTGGCTCCACGAGAGGGTCCGTCTTGTGGCCCCTCACATGCCTTCGCACGAGTACCGGACCTGGGGTGGAGAGCCATGACGGCATGGATACGCCTGAGGTGGATTTCCAGGGAAAGACAAACATTTGTTCATGAGGCGTGGTATTAGTGGCCGTACACAATAGCGACTGTATCGAATGGAGCACATCCGAGAGGACTTCCTGCCAGCGGGAGATAGGGAGGCCCTTGGTCCTTAGAGCTAGAGTGACTGCTTTCCATACTGTCCCGTTCTCTCGCTCCACTTGGCCGTTACCCCGGGGGTTGTAGCTGGTGGTACAGCTCGTGGCAATCCCCTTGGACAGCATGTACTGGCGTAGCTCTTCACTCATGAAGGACGCCCCCCTATCCGTATGGATGTAGCTCGGCATACCGAACAGGCAGAACAGGCTGTTGAGGCATTTAATGACCGTGGCGCTGGTCATGTCTGGGCAGGGGAAGGCGAATGGGAACCGGGAGTATTCGTCCACAATGTTCAGGAAGTAAACATTGCGGTCGACGGACGGGAGGGGGCCCTTGAAATCTAAGCTGAGCCGCTCAAAGGGCCGTGTAGCTTTGATTAAGTGGGCTCTATCTGGGCGGTACAACCGAGGCTTGCACTCAGCGCAAGTGCGGCAGTTCCTGGTCAGGGACCGAACTTCCTCAATCGAGTAGGGTAAGTTACGGAACTTTATGAAGTGGAACAGCCGCGTGACCCCTGGGTGGCAGAGGTCGTTGTGGAGGGTCTGTAGCCGATCCCCGGTGGCGCTGGCACACATCCCTCGTGAGAGGGCGTCAGGGGATTCGTTAAGGGCCCCTGGCCGGTAAATGATGTCGTACTCAAAGGTGGAGAGCTCGATCCGCCACCTAAGAATCTTATCATTTTTAATCTTCCCCCTCTGTTTATTATTGAACATAAACGCTACCGACCGCTGGTCGGTAAGTAGGGTGAAGCGTTTGCCGGCTAGCTGGTGGCGCCAGTGGCGCACTGCCTCCACTATGGCTTGGGCCTCCTTTTCCACGGAGGAGTGTCTGATCTCGGGCCCTTGGAGGGTCCTCGAGAAGAAAGCTACGGGCCGCCCCGCCTGGTTGAGGGTGGCCGCCAAGGCGAAGTCAGACGCATCACTTTCCACTTGAAATGGAGTGTTCTCGTCCACTGCCTGTAGCGTGGCCCGCTCAATATCCTGCTTAATGCTTTTGAAGGCGGCGTGGGCCTCAGCAGAGAACGGGAAAGAGGATGCTTTCAAGAGGGGGCGGGCTTTGTCGGAGTAGTTGGGGACCCATTGGGAATAATAAGAAAATAACCTCAGGCACCTTTTCAGGGCTTTGGGAGTGTTGGGCAGGGGCAGCTCCTGTAGGGGGCGCAATCGGTCGGGGTCTGGCCCGATTTCCCCATTCTCCACCACGCTGCCTAGTATGCAGAGGCGCGTGGTGTTGTAAACGCACTTGTCCTCGTTGTAGGTGAGGTTGAGTTTTTGTGCGGTTTTCAGGAACCTCTCGAGGTTCGAGTCGTGATCCTGCTGGTTGTGACCGCAGATGGTGACGTTGTCGAGGTAGGGGAAGGTTGCCTGCAAGTGGTGGTCATCGACCATGCGGTCCATCTCCCTCTGGAAGACCGAGACCCCATTCGTCACCCCAAAGGGGACTCTGAGGAATTGGTAGAGGCGTCCGTTCGCCTCGAAGGCGGTGTACGGGCGGTCCTCTGGTCTGATAGGGAGCTGGTGGTACGCTGACTTGAGGTCGATGGTGGAGAACACCCGGTATTGGGCGATTTGGTTCACCATTTCTGATATGCGGGGTAGCGGGTAGGCGTCTAGTAGGGTGTACCTGTTGATCGTTTGACTATAGTCGATCACCATCCATTTCTTCTCGCTACCCCTTACCACTACCACTTGGGCGCGCCACGGGCTGTTGCTGCGTTCAATAATGCGCTCTTTCAGGAGCCTGTCTACCTCGGTCGCGATAAACCGCCTGTCCTCCCAGCTGTACCTCCTGCTTTTGGCCGCTATTGGCCGGCAGTTAGGGGTAAGGTTCGCGAATAGCGAAGGTGGCTTTACCTTCAGGGTAGCCAGACCGCACACTGTGAGGGGCGGCTGGGACCCACCGTACTTGAGCGTGATGCTTTGGTGGTTGCACTGGAAATCCAGGCCCAAGATCACGCTCGCACATAGGTTCTTCATGATTAATACTTTAAAATTATCATATACAGTTCCGTTAACGCACAATTGTACCGTGCAGTAACCCAGAATGGTTGATGTCTGGGTTTTATCAGCCATAGAGATGGTACCCTGAGTAGGGACCACCTTTAGGGAGAGTTGTTGTGCCAGTTCTGGGTGGATAAAGCTCTCCGTGCTTCCACTGTCAATTAAGCATTTAACCCGGCACCCGTTTACCTCGATGTCCACCATTGATCTGGATAGCGGGTGCGGCCTGGTCTGGTCCACTGTGACCGATGCCACTGTAGGGCCCTGATCGATACAAGATGGCGTCCACGCTGTCTGCTCACAAGATGGCGGACCCCACGAGGTCGGGCAAGATGGCGTCCAAGATGGCCGCTCCCACGGCGCACACGCGGCGGTGGCGGGTTTTCCGGCGGTTGGTTTTCCGGCGGGGTTCCCTCTGCACACCTTCCCGAAGTGCCCCTTCTTACCGCACTTAAAGCAGGTGGTGCCTTTCGCCGGGCACAGGTTTCTGGTGTGCTTTGGCTGCCCGCAGAAGTAGCAGTTGGGTCCCTGACGCGTCGCGGCTGTCGTAGGGCTTCTGGGGGGAGAGCGGGGCCCAGCCGGTGTCGGGCTGTCGGGTGGGGAAGATGCCTTCCAAGATGGCGGCGCCCTCGGTGCACACGTGGCGGCGTGGACGGCGCGGGCTGAAGAGTAGGCGTCCGAGTTTCTCTGGGCCACATCCAGGGATCGCGCGGTGTCCGCAGCCTGTTTCAGGTCCAACCCCGTTTTTTCCAGCAGTCTTTGCCGGATGTAAGTGGAGCTGAGGCCTGTGATGAAGGCATCGCGAACAAGCTCGTCAGTGTACACTGCGGCTTTTACATCTCGGCACTTGCAGTCTTTGCCAAGCATTTTCAGGGTGCTTAGGAACTCCTCCACCGATTCCCCAGGTCGCTGTGCGCGGGTAGCGAGCAGGTGCCTAGCATACACCTCATTCGTAGGCTGCTGGTAATGCGCCTTTAAGATGTCGCAGGCGGCCAGGTACGTCTTGGCGTCTTGGATGAGGGGGTAAACCCGGTGGCTTACCCAATTCCGCAGAATTCCGAGTCTCATCCTTGCAGCGTCCGTAGCGTCTTTGACGGCTGCGGAATTGTCCAGGAAGAATTCCATACACTCAAACCAGTGTCCGAAGCGTGCTGATGCGTCCGGAGCATGTTGATCCAAATCCAAACGTTCGGGTTTCAGGAGTTGATCCATAGTGTTGAAAAATAAGTTAATAAAATTGATGTGCCTCAATAATTCCGAGACTTGAAGTTAGCAGAACAAAAACAAGGCTTTTATTAACTTAGAAAGTAACACGTAAGAGAGAGAGATGTCTTCCTTCTGGAGACTGAGGCCAGACTGAAGCTAGCTTACAAACGGGGCCAGGTATGGGCGGAGCCCTACACACAGCACATTCCAGCACATTCCAGTATACAATACAGCACATTCCAGTACACAATACAATGAGGTCTGGGGGAAGGGAAATGACACTGAAACCGATCTCAGTCACAGGCAGTGGTGAATGGAATATTTCATCACACACTGATCTCCAGGAACGAATCCCCGGGAGGTGATGCAGAGTTGCAGGTAGGTTCGAACTTGCCTTGTCGCCAATGTTGTGTCCGTGTATAATAAGACACAGACTGCAGGAGAACGGTACAACAGGTGTTTACTCAACGTGGCTCACACTGGAACTGATCTGTACAGATTACTACTCAGTGCTATATACAGGTGTGGTCACTGCCGGTACTGCAGTATACATGAGCTGTAAAAGATAGTTCCCCCCTTAAAAGTATATACATTACACCCACCTCCTTTGAAATTGGCATGGAGGCGGGTTGGGGATGGAATGGGTTTGTGCCCCCCGAATTCGCGACTTTAACCCCCCCGCACGCCTCCAATCCCGCCTCCAAGGCCCAATGAAAATCCTGCCCAAACACTTCCCGACTAAAAAAGCAATACAGAGCGAAATTGGGCTTGGTGTTTATTTGATAATTCCTATTAAATGGAAATGAATCTGGCTTTCAGCCAGGCAAGCTTTCGTACAGCTGGTTGAGATTGTTACATAGAAAATCGATTAGTGAAATGCGTGCAATCTGTGATGGTTCATTATAATAAGTATTCAAATTAATATGACTCGTATGAGAATGAAATACAAATTGACATTAAGTGTAAACTGAGGGACTTCGCTGTTGAGCATAGTGCTGAGGTATCAGAGTAAAGAAATTGATTCAATGGAAATGGGCAACACAATGGAGGTAATTTTAACCTAATTTGCTCAGCGGAAATCCAACGGGATCAGGTGGAACGCTAGTTTTAAGACATAAGAAAACATAAGAAATAGGAGCAGGAATAGGCCACTTGGCCGCTTGAGCCTGCTCCGCCATTCAATAAGATCATGGCTGATCTAGGGCTCAAAGCAACTTCCCAGCCCGCTCCCCATAACCCTTCACCCCCTTATCTTGCAAAAATTTGTCTATCTCCACTTTAAATGCATTTAATGCCCCAGCCTCCACAGCTCTCTGGAGCAGAGAATTCCACAAATTTACGACCCTCTGAGAGAAGATGTTCCTCTTCATCTCAGTTCTAAAAGGGCGACCTTTTATTCTGAGACTGTGCCCCTGAGTTCTAGAGTTCCCCATGAGGGGAAACATCCTCTCTGCATCTACCCTGTGGAACCCCCTCAGTATTTTATATGTTTCGATAAGATCACCTCTCATTCTTCTAAATTCCAATGAGTATAGGCCCAGACTGCTCAACCTTTCCTCATAAGTCAAACACCTCATCTCTGGAATTAACCTAGTGAATCGTCTCTGAACTGCCTCCAATGCAAGTATATCCTTCCTTAAATAAGGAGACCAAAACTGTACGCAGTACTCAAGGTGTGGTCTCACCAATACCTTGTACAGTTGTAGCAGGACTTCCCTGCTTTTATACTCCAACCCCCTTGAAATAAAGGCCAACATTCCATTTGCCTTTTTGATTACTTGCTGTACCTACATGCTAACTTTTTGTGTTTCATGCACAAGGACCCCCAGGTCACTCTAAACTGTAGCATTTTGTAATCTCTTTCCATTTAAATAATAGTTTGCTTTTTTATTTTTCCTGCCAAAATGGATAACTTCGCACTTTCCCACATTATTCTCCATCTGCCAAATGTTTGCCCACTCACCTAGCCTGTCTATATCCCTTTGCAGATTATTTGAGTCCTCTGCACAACTTGCTTTCCCACCCATCTTTGTATCATCTGCAAACTTGGTTACAGTACACGCGATCCCTTCATCCAAGTCATTAATGTAGAATGTAAATAGTTGGGGCCCCAGCACCGATCCTTGTGGCACCCCACTAGTTACCATTTGCAAACCAGAAAATGACCCATTTATCTCGACTCTCTGCTTTCTGTTAGTTAGCCAATTCTCTATCCATGTTAATATATTACCCCCAACTCCGTGAGCTCTTATCTTATGCAGTAACCTTTTATGTGGCACCTTATCGAATGCCTTCTGGAAATCCAAATACACCACATCCACTGACTCACCCTTGTCCACCCTGCTTGTTACATCCGCAAAGAACTCCAGCAAATTTGTTAAACATGATTTCCCTTTCCTAAAACCATGCTGACTCTGTTTGACTGCAGTATATTTTTCTAAATGCCCTGCTACTGTTTCCTTAATGAAGGACTCCAGCATTTTCCCAATGACAGATGTTAGGCTAACTGGTCTATAGTTTCCTGCTTTCTGTCTCCTTCCTTTCTTAAATAGGGGTGTTACATTAGCGGTTTTCCAACCCGCTGGGACCTCTCCAGAGTCCAGGGAGTTTTGGTATATTGCAACCAATGCATCCACTATCTCTGCAGCCACTTCTTTTAAGACCCTGGGATGCAGGCCATCTGGTCCAGGGGACTTGTCATCTTTTAGTCCCATTATTTTACTGCATACTATTCCCTTAGTGATAGTGATTGTCTTTAGTTTCCCATTCTCTGTGGCCCCTTGATTATCCATTATTGGGATGTTGTTAGTGTCTTCTACAGTGAAGACAGATGCAAAATATTTGTCAGAGTCTCTGCCATTTCCCTGTTCCCTATTATTAATTCCCCAGTCTCATCCTCTAAGGGACCAACGCTTACTTTAGCTGCCCTCTTCCTTTTTATATACCTGTAGAAGCTCTTACTATCTGTTTTAATGTTTCTTGCCAGCTTACTCTCATAATTCATCTTCTCTCTCTTTATTATTTTTTTAGTCATCCTTTGCTGGTTTTTAAAAATTTCCCAATCCTCTGGTCTCCCACCAATCTTGGCAACATTGTATGCCTTCGTTTTCAATTTGATATCATCCTTTACTTCCTTAGTTAGCCACAGATGGTGCTCCCTTTTCTTAAAATCTTTCTTTCTCATTGGAATATATTTTTGTTGAGAGTTATGAATTATCTCCTTAAATGTCCGCCACTGCATTTCAATTTTCTTACCCTTTAATTTGTTTTTCCAATCCAGTTTAGCCAGTTCTGCTCTCATGCCATTATAATTGCCTTTGTTTAAGATCAGGACACTTTCTCACCCTCCAACTGAATTTGAAATTCAACCATGCTATGATCACTCTTTCCTAGAGGATCCTTTACGATGAGATCATTTATTAATTCTGTCTCATTACATAGTACCAGATCCAAGATAGCCTGCTCCCTGGTTGGTTCCATTATATACTGTTTTAGGAAAACACCCCGGATGCACTCTATGAACTCCTCCTCCAGGCGACCATGGCCAATTTGATTTGTCCAATCAATATGGAGATTAAAATCACCCATGATTATTACCATACCTGTTTTACAGGCCTCCATTATTTGTTGATTTATACTCTGTCCAACAGCATTGCTACTGTTCGGGGGCCTGTAGACTATGCCCACCAGAGACTTTTTCCCCTTATTACTTTTTATCTCCACCCAAACCAATTCTATATCTTAATCTTCTGAGCCAATATCACACCCGCCCGATATTATACACCCCGCCCGATATTGCTCTCCATTGACTACAATAGAGTCATTCGGGCAGGGTGTTAAACCAGCGTAACACTCGAACCAGTCAGTTTCCCTAGGGGCGGTTTAGGTTAAAATTGCCCCCAATGAATCAGCAAACTGTCTGGGAGCTCGATTTTAACTGCCAGCAGATTTCCCGTGAGAAACCTCAGGAGTTAGTTTGCTTCTGCCCTGCCTGACGGCAGCACGAGGCCATAGCAACTTTAACCACTAGACTCATTACTGTGCCGCCATTCCACTTCCTGCCCGGAAAGGCTGGTAGGTTGAGGAAGGGGATTCCGGAACAAAATGTGGGGAGGGACATTCTGCGGCAGGGCGGCCCTAAATTTTCCTGTGGGTCACTCCTGCTCCTCCAGGCCCCACAAAGCAAAGTAAATATACTTACCTTTCAGGGACTCGTCACGCCCAGAACCTCTTCTGACTTGTCTCAGCTTGGCGGGAAAATGTACATGGGACCCAATTGATGTCATTGGATAACAAATTTGGGTGTCAGCTGTGGCTCAGTGGTAGCACTCTCGTCTAGGTGTCAGAAGGTTGTGGATACAAGTTCCACTCCAGAGACTTGAGCAATCAATCCAGGCTGACACTCCAGTGCAGTGTTGAGCGAATGCTGCCTGTCAGAGGTGCCGTCTTTTGGATGAGATGTTAAACCGTTGCTGTGGTGTATGTAACCTGTTCCACCTTAAGAGAACTTAAGCCTGTTCCACCTTAAGAGATGTACTACTTTCTCTGGCTGCTGTATACGTAATACCGGTGGTGACCACCGGTATATAAGTACTGTGTAGTGATATTGTATTTAGTATAGTCCTGACCTCCAACTAGTAAAGACCTGTTGAACTTTATTCTTGTAGTCTGTGTCAGTAATTAATCTTAATACAACTGGAACACACAGACTTAACAGTGGCGACGAGTCCGATTCTTACCCTGCGGCAGTTTATATCCACGGCGGCTTCGTCCACAGAACGGGCGTCGAAGAGAGGCATCCACCCTCATCACCCTGCTGGAAGACACGTCGCGCGGCAGACATCGAGAACCCGGAGTGCAGAAGACATCCTGAACTCGAAGCCTCCATCAGCGGCAGTCAGCTATCTTCTTTCTACCTCGGTGGTGGGTAAGCCGGTCAGCGACGCGAGCAGAAAGTCGGCCGCGTTGGCTGTGCAGACGGGGGGAGGAAGACGGAGGAATAAGGGCGGTGAGATCGATCGCAACCGGAGATAAGGGCCGGGCAGCAGTCGGGCCAAAAGGCGCAGCGCGGGGACATCGATCATGGCTGGTGATAAGGGCCAGGCCGCTTTCGGGCCAAAAAGGCGCAGCGTCTGGGGCGACTGAAGGCGCGAGAGCCGCGGTGAAGGCGAATGCAGCCGGTGCTAATAATCGGGCTGCAAGAAGGGCTGCGAGGCGCGACATCGGGGAAGCGCGAATGCCCGAGGGAGCCGCGCTGAAGCGGAGACAGCGTCGGGGGAGTTACTAACCGCTGGGAAAGGGGAGCAGCAGCGGCACGCCAAACGCCATTGCAGCCAGTGGGTGAAGACCGCCAAGCGCGGGAAAACCGCCATTTTGTAGGTAGAGGACGAAGACAAGAGCGGGAAGCCGCCATCTTGGGATAAAATAAA
This sequence comes from Somniosus microcephalus, assembly GCF_052327205.1. NCBI lineage: Eukaryota > Metazoa > Chordata > Chondrichthyes > Squaliformes > Somniosidae > Somniosus > Somniosus microcephalus. The sequence continues at coordinate 287,483,348 of NC_140991.1, forward strand.
TTGCAAAGATGCCTAAACATGGGAACATTAATACCTTTGATAGCGACATCGAAGATTGGGCCATGTATGTAGAACGCATACAGAATTATTGTAAAGCAAATAAAATCCCAGATGCAGAGAAAGCACTAACTTTATTAAATTAATGGGTGCGAAGACATACGGGCAATTGAAACACCTTTTATCACCAGATGAACCGGCGGATCAGACGTTCGAGGAGATTGTTACTGTCCTGAAAAATCATCTAAACCCCACGCCGCTGATGCTAGCGGAACGATTTAAATTTTACAGCAGAAGGCAGCTGAAGAATGAAAGCAATGCTGAATATTTAATGGAATTGCGTAAGCTAGCAAAGTACTGTCAGTTTGGAACGGGACTAACAGACGCGCTAAGAGATAAATTTGTGTGTGGATTATTAAAAGAAGAAACACAAAAGCGACTGCTCGAGGACAATGAGCTGACGCTTGAGAAAGCGGTCACTATGGCAGCAGCACACGAAGCCGCAGCGAGAGGCACGGCAGTAATGCAGCTACGGTCACCGGAACTCAGTACAAATAAATTGGGTTTGAGTACTGTAAAATGTTATCGTTGTGGAAAGACAACACACGATCAGAACCAGTGTTGGTTTAAAAACCAAGAATGCAGAACGTGTGGCAGGCTTGGCCACATAGCTAAAGTATGCCGGTCAGGAAAGAAGACCAGCAACAAAAAGTCACCGCAAGGAAAATACATAAAGGTGCACAAGGTGACAAAGACCAGTTCGAACGAACAGAAGTCAGATTCAGACGCTAGCAGTAATGAACTGGATAGCTTAAGAGTACACAACGTTGGTAAGGATGCAGATCTCCAGACAATTTGGGTCACCCTTCAGATAGCAGGAGTCCAAGTAAAGATGGAATTGGACACTGGATCGGCATTGACGGTCATGAATAAGAAAGATTACAAAAGGTTATTCCAACATATTCCCCTACGGGATACGGAGATTATATTGAAAACATACACGGGGCAAAGAGTGCACCCCATCGGAAAGATAGAGGTAAAAGTGGTCCACAAGGGCGAAGAAAGCCAAGTAATGGACTTATATGTGCTACCTGAAGGAAGTCCACCACTACTGGGATGGGAGTGGATTAGGAAAATGAATATGGACTGGCACTCCTTAAAAGCACTAACGGTAGATTCCGGGGAAACAGATGTCAAACCTAAACGATTGTCCAAAATATTGGATGATGCTAAAGAGGTGTTCCAGCAAGGACTGGGAACACTGAAAGGAATTACGGCAAACATCAAGATTGATGAACATGCACAACCAAAATTTTTCAAAGCCAGACCGGTACCCTATGCAATACGACCTACTGTAGAAGCGGAACTGGAAGCGCTAGAACGTTCAGGTGTACTGTCTAAGGTAGATTGGAGTGAGTGGGCTACGCCCATTGTTCCTGTTATGAAACGTCCTTCGAGCAACAAGCCAGGAGAACCAGGGAAGGTTCGCATCTGTGGAGATTTCAAGATCACCGTTAATCCGGTGCTTCACACGGTGCAGTATCCGCTTCCGCGGATTGAGGATATTTTTGCTTCGTTGTCTGGCGGGAAACACTTCACCAAGATAGACCTGGCGCAGGCGTACTTGCAGATGGAGGTTGAAGAAGAGTCACGCCAGTACCTCACGATCAACACGCATAGAGGTTTGTACCGGTATAATAGGCTGGTTTTTGGAGTGGCATCGGCTCCGGCAATTTGGCAGCGGGCCATGGAGCAGGTATTACAGGGAATTCCAGGCACACAATGTTACCTGGACGATATTCTGATTACAGGTGATGGTGATGAAGAACACCTCGCAAACTTGGAACTGGTGCTCAACAGACTGAAAGAGTATGGACTTAGAGTTAATCGGCAGAAATGTGAGTTCTTTCAGAAGCGGATCTCGTACTGTGGTCATGTCATTGACCGGGAGGGGCTTCATAAGTCTCCTGACAAGATAGAGGCAGTTGTAAAGGCTCCCGCTCCGGATAATGTCTCTCAGTTGAGGTCGTTTCTGGGATTGATTAACTATTACCATAAGTTTCTACCGAATCTATCCACGGTACTGCACCCGCTGAACGCTCTTTTACAGAAGGGGGTACCATGGGAATGGAGCGAAAACTGTAAGAAGGCATTTCACAAAAGCAAAGAATTGATCACCTCAGAGGAAGTGTTGGCTCACTTCAACCTGACACTGCCTATTCGGTTGGCTTGTGATGCTTCTCCATATGGTATTGGGGCAGTACTCTCACACAAGTTGCCAAATGGCACGGAAAGGCCAGTCGCGTTTGCATCCAGATCATTGACCTCCGCTGAGCGCAACTATGCGCAGATCGATAGGGAGGCTCTCAGCCTTGTATGGGGAGTGAAGAAGTTTAATCATTACCTGCAGGGCCAAAAATTCACACTTCTGACAGACCATCAGCCGTTGGTATCCATTTTTAACCCTAAGAAGGGTGTTTCGGTGATGACAGCACAGCGACTCCAGAGATGGTCCCTTTTCCTAGGGGCACATCAATATCAAATAGAATTCAAAGGTACAAAGCAGCATGGCAATGCTGATGGGCTGTCGCGCCTGCCACTACCTGAAGCAGAAGAGACGACGAAAGTTGACCCTGTTGACTTATTTCATTCGACCATCATCGAGTGTTTACCAGTCACCAATGCAAATATTGAAAGAGAAACCAGGAACGACCCGACACTGTCCCGAGTTTACGATGTGACAGTGAAGGGATGGCCAACACATGGTGATCCTCTGTTACCGGCATTCTCGGCAAGGCGAGACCAGCTGTCCGTCTGCCATGGTACTTTGATGTACGGGACAAGAGTGATTATTCCTCCCAAGTTACGGGAAAGAGTTCTAAAGGAACTGCATGAAGGTCATCTGGGGGGAGTTAAGATGAAAGGTCTTGCTAGGGCTTATGTATGGTGGCCGGGCATTGACCAACAGATAGAGGAGTTGACAAAAAGCTGCGCTGGGTGCCAAAAAGTGCAAAATGCACCTCCGATCGCACCGCTACACCCATGGGAATGGCCTTCAGCCCCATGGCAACGCGTACATATTGACTTTGCTGGTCCATTCATGGTCTCCATGTTCCTAATTGCGGTGGACGCACATTCCAAATGGCCAGAAGTGATCAAGATGAATACCATTACTTCAGAAAAGACAATTGCGGTGTTAAGAACAATATTCGCAAGGAACGGATTGCCAGAACAGATATGTTCGCACAACGGACCACAGTTCGTGTCGGAAGAATTCCAAAAATTCTTAAAGAAGAATGGGGTGAAACATTATACCTCTGCCCCATATCATCCGGCGACAAACGGGTTGGCCGAGAGATTTGTCCAAACATTCAAAAAGGCAATAAAGGCCATGAACGATGATCAGATTCCGTTACAACACAAGGTGGACAATTTCCTAATGGCATATCGAAACGCCGCTCATGCAGTGACTAACCAAAGTCCTGCCATGATGTTTTATAACAGGAGGTTGCGGTCCAGGTTGGACTTGTTAAAACCAAATGTGCGGAGGGAAGTGGAAAACAAACAGTTCCGGCATATTAATAACAAGTCCACTCGAAGTTTCGACGTAGGACAACCAGTGTTGGCAAGGGGCTATGGAAATGAAAAATGGCAGTCCAGAACAATTCGGGCCAGACAAGGACCTCTGATGTACACAGTAGATATTGGTAACAATGTGATAAGGCGTCATGCGGATCAACTGGTAGAATCAAGAGCAAGGGTCGAACCCATGGTTGCGACAGAGACAACTGTGGAAGACGTTAATGAACCTGAAGCATCTACCTCGGCAGGGACTGTACCTGATGATGACGTCCAATACATAGGAAACCAACAAGAAGAGTCACCTCAGCAACAAGAATCAGAGACCACTGAAAGGCGTTATCCAAACCGAATCAGAAGGCCTCCTGAGAGACTGAACCTTTGAACTGTTTATACCTGAAGTTATATATGTATATATGTTATTATGTTATGTTAAATGGGGATATGACTGTTAAGCTAAAAAGGGAGGATTGTGGTGTATGTAACCTGTTCCACCTTAAGAGAACTTAAGCCTGTTCCACCTTAAGAGATGTACTACTTTCTCTGGCTGCTGTATACGTAATACCGGTGGTGACCACCGGTATATAAGTACTGTGTAGTGACATTGTATTTAGTATAGTCCTGACCTCCAACTAGTAAAGACCTGTTGAACTTTATTCTTGTAGTCTGTGTCAGTAATTAATCTTAATACAACTGGAACACACAGACTTAACAGTTGCGCTATCTGATATGGATGTAAAGGTTCCTATGGAAAGGTTTGAAGAAGAGATGGGAGTTCTCTCCAGTGTCCTGGCTAATATTTATCGCTCAAACAACAGCTAAAAAGCAAGTAACTGGTTATTATCTCATTGTTGTTTGTGGGACCTTGCTGTGTGTAAACTAGCCGCATTACAACAGTGACTACGCTTCAAAAGTATTTCATTGGCTGTGAAGCGCTTTGAGACGTCCTGACATCATGAAAGGTGCTATAGAAATACAAATCCTTTCTTTCTATAAAGAAGGACCCCGCTGGCTTCAGGTGGGCACCTTGTCTGCCTGCTCTGAAGAGTAGGTTAAAGTCGGATACGGTGGGATCCAGGTGGCTCGCCGGTGGGTAAGTAGCCCGGGACATTTTAACCTGGTTTCGGTCGGGCATGTAGGGTTAAAATCACCACCCACACCGCTCCAGTATTGAGTCCCTCCAGAAGCAATGGGATGAAAGCCTTCTTGCTCTGCTGGAGTAACTATAGGGCTCTTGGGGTCATTCATCCCCAGCACAAGCTGCTCTTAAACCGGTAATCTCGTCCAGACAAGCCATTAGGAACTTGTGTGAGAAGTGGAACAAAGTAATCACTGGCACATTGACATGTCCTTTAGAGATGTGTGTGAGGCATATTATTGATGCTGAAAAAATGACATGAGAATCCTTCTGCATGAAATAAATTGTTTATTAACGTACTCTACCTGACCCATTCTAAACCTGACCTGGGAGTGTCTGATGCTCACATCTGGGGGAGGGACAATTTTAATGGCGAGCGGGATTAAAATCCCCCTCCCCCGCACCCGCCCCCCCCCCCGCCCACTTCACTGCCCGCCTCTGGAGTCCAAAATGGAAAAGAGTTCAATTTCCCAGTACCAATATCCTTCATGTTGATGAGCAGGAACAAATAAAACACGAAAAGGTATATAAAACTAAAAAATATAGGGCGATTCGATTTTGCAAATCCACTTTTATCCAGCTATGTTTACCAAGGACCACTTTCATTTTGTTAGTCTACCCTATGAAGGTCCATCTAATTCTGAGCTGCAGATATAGTGAACAAATTAGACCAGAGTGCTCCTGCATAAGATTAAAGTGTTTATTGATGACTCTGCAACAGAACTTTCACTGGGATATTCATTTCCACGGTAACTACCCTTTCATACAGATGCACAGCATTTCTCTCTCTCTCCATGAATTGCGGCTGGATACACAGCTCTGCATCACCTCACTGCTGTGCCTAAGGACTCTTATTATTCCTGTGACACATTACCCATTTGGAGAGTCAGCTGCTGCCTCCTTGATGTATCTTCTGCAATATTCTAAAAGGCAAAGGAAAGTCTCCCACTGGATTCTGCCAATGGGGAGCTTTTGGAGGCGGGACTCCCACTTGTCGGGTTTCAGTCCTGCCTCCAGCGCACTTTTGGACCCCTCCGACCCCCGCAGACCCACTACTCGCCTCGGTGACCCTGGCGGGGTTCAGAACCTTCGGGAAGCCCGCACTTGTAATAATAATAATAATAATAATAATTCAACTTTATTGTCATTGCACAAGTACATGAACAACGAAAATGTGATCTTGCAAGCTCCCATGACTGGGAGAAGCAAAGCCGCTGCGTCGGTGCGCGCCGCCATTCCATTTCCACCATTCCTCCTGTCCGATAATCCTCTTAGCTGCCTGTTAAGAGGTTGTTAACAGGCAGATAAGTGGCACTAATACCCTTCCCGCCTCCAAGGAGACGGGACCCGGCGTGGGTCGGCTACCCGCCTCCTGGCTAGATGGCACGGAGGCGGGATGGGCACCCATTTTCCCAGATTTTCCCGGCAGTCCCGCCTCCATACCCGCCTCCCCAGGGTTGGCAAGATCGTGCCCTGTGTGATTAGTACATTTCCTTTAAATGTGCCGGGGTGAATTTCCGCTGGGGGTTTCTCTCACTCATTTGTACTGGTTTCCGAGGAGTTCCCTGGCTTTTCTTTCAAAGCATGTGGTAGGTGGGCAGGAGTACTGCCGTGGAATTCCACCCGCCCCTCTCCCCCACCCCCCACCACCTCCCCCCGCCCCCCCCCGCTTCCAGTATGTTTAGAACATGGTCCCAATTTCAACAGAGGTAAGTTGGCATCAGCACGTTTACAATTAATGTTGTTAGATACAGAGACCAGAAGATGTCGGTAGCCCACCCATTTCTGGTTGATTTGTCGCTCCTGCTTCCAAAGCTTCTACTCCACAGCTATGTTGGGGAAAAGTGCAATTATTTAAGGGATTGAAAGGAGCGCGTTTGTGTGGTCTGAGCTGACTGTATCTAGGTACTTACCCTGCACGCAAGGCGCTATTGCCACGAAGATCCGGAGGGGACGATTACATTGGGATCAGAGTTTGCGGGATCGGTAGGAGGGACAGACAAGAGGTGCCACCTGTGGGCATCTCTGGTGCCACTTGCCACACGAAGCCGGAGAATCAGGCACCTGGCCACCTTCGGAAGGGGGAAGTTTGCACAGGCTTCCTCCAACGCCCCCCCACTTCCCCTCCAGACCCCAGCCAGTTCTCCCTCAAACCCTCACGGAAAGGGGGCCAATCAGATTTTTGCTTTTTAAAATAATTTTGCTTTCTTCAGCAGCTCAGCTTGCTTCTATGGCCTGGACTCTAAACTCCTTGCACACCCCCCCTCCCCACCCCAACAACCCGCCAACCCGGGTGGGCCCCCACGTTTGTCATTTGGAGGCCAGCACATGTCATCTCACTCTGCATACCGGCCTCCGGCGCTACGCTGCGTCCCGAGGGAACCAAGGAAGCAGGATCTCCTGACCTAGGGAAGCGCTGACCCTGGCTCCTTGCCCTGACAGCATTTGCTTTGTAGGGGGCAGGCACTGGTTCCGACTAGGGCATGCCAGAAAATCCCACAAACTGTGGCGGCCCCATGCAAACGGGGTCCCTGTCTTTCTCCGGTTCCGCCAGTCTTCCACCAGGAGATTGGCAGAACCGCCGCAGATTTTCAGGGTCCCTCCGTTTAAAGGTGTTCCACTTGTTTCTCTGCTGCTGAATACTCTCAACAACAAACAAAAATTTGCATTTATATGGCATCTTCAATGTACAAAACAGCCCGAAAGTGCTTCACAGAGGCGTAATCAAAAAGACATATGGATTTGGAGGGTGAAGCGGATGGAATTGGATTTAAGATTCTGCCCTACTGACACCAGAGAATCATTATACTGTAAGACTCCCAATCAATTCTGACAAAAGGTCATCGACCTGAAACGTTAACTCCATTTCTCTCTCCACAGATGCTGTCTGACTTGCTGAGTGGTGTACCATGGGGATTGGTACTGGGACTTCAGCATTTCACTATATTTATAAATGACTTGAATGAAGGAATAGAGAGCCTTATGTCTAATTTTGCTGATGACACTGAGTTAGGTGGCACAGTAAATAGTGTAGATAGGAGCAGAAAATTGCAAATGGACATCGATAGATTAAGTGAATGGGCAAAACTGTGGCAGATGGAGTTCAATGTAAGAAATTGTGGGGTCATCCACTTTGGATCTAGGAAAGATCGATCAGAGTATTTTCTAAATGGCGAGAAGCCAGGAACTGTGGATAAGCAGAGAGATTCATGCACAGAAATTATTAAAAAGTAGTGGGCAGGTACAAAAAATAATCGAATAAGCTAATGGAATGTTGGCCTTTATATGAAGAGAACTGGTATATAAAGAGGTGGAAGTTATGTTACAGTTGTACAGAGCTCTGGTTAGACCCCATTTAGAGTTTTGCATTCAGTTCTGGGCACCGCACCTCAGGCAGGATATATTGACCTTGGAGGTGATGTAGCGCAGATTCACTAGAATGATACCAGGGTTAAATTATGAGGACCGGTTGGATAGACTAGGCTTGTATTCCCTTGAATATGGAAGATTAAGGAGTGATCTAATTGAGCTGTTTAAGATGATCAAAGGAGTTGATAGGGTAGATAGAAAGAGACTATTTCCTCTGGTGGGGGGAGTCTAGAACAAGGGGGCATAATCTTAAAATTAGAGCTAGGCCGTTCAGGGATGATGTCAGGAAGCAGTTCTTCACACAAATTGATAGTGGGAATCTGGAACTCTCCCCCAAATAACTGTTGAGGCTAGGGGTCAATTAAACATTTTAAAACTGAAATTAATAGACTTTTGTTAGTTAAGGGTATTAAAGGATATGGAACCAAGGAGGGTAGATGGAGTTAAGATACAGGTCAGCCATGATCTAATTGAATGGAACAAGCTCGAGGGGCTGAATGGTCTAATCCTGTTTCTATGTTCCTACGAGTGTTTCCAGCATTTCCTGGTTTTATTATCCCCAATCAATTTGTTTTTTTCTCTCACTTCTTTGAGTTTAGACCTTTTAAAATTATACAGCAGCATTCTTGGTATTTCCAAACCCCAGATCATGTTGAACTCAATCATTCAGCAGGAGTGCCATGACTTCCATCGTCTGTATGTTTTATGGGTCAGCTATGAATATTCAAGATGAAGCACTGCCTCTCGTGTCTTCCCTGAGGAATTAGACATTATTGACAGGTGTGAGAAGTGAGAAGCATCATATCATATGCCTTTACTGGTGGCAGGCAGTTTTCTGAGCGGGCAGTGAATGTGCTAAGTTGATGATCTCTGATAATGACAATTCTTTTACAAGACTCTTCCTTTTCGTTTACAGTTAAAATTCTGCTTATTAGTTCTGTCAGTGCTTCTTCAACCTTTGCAAGCCAAGCTTCACCGAAATATCTATAGCCTCTCAAACCCCTGTCATTACGAATATGAACAAAACAAGACTCTCATCTCATTCACTTCTGCTCCAGGCCCTAGTTCACTTCTGTTTCTCTTTTCCTCCCTTCCTCCTTCTCCTTCATTTCTTTTCCACTATGTGCTTTTTCACTATTTTTCCTTCTTAATTCTTTTTAACTTGCCTTTTGTTACGTCCTGATTTTTTCCTCTCCTATTTTTTTCTTCTCGCTGACCCTTCCTTTTATTTCTCTCATTCCTCTTAATTCTTCAGCTCTGAGTCTGGGCCTTAAAACATGGTGGGAGCTAAATTGAGCCACGTAGAGACTAGTGCCCTTTTTTTAGGCGCAATGTGGACAAAGTCTCACAAATGGGATCTGACATGTGCTGCACACCACTGACAGGCTGTGCGCCAGGCGCCTTCTTCATAAAGGGGTTTGAGCACATGCCTAACGACTGCCGGCAACATGCAGAGCAGTGAGATGAAGACGCGAATCAATGTGCAACGCTGATTTGAAGCTACCACTTCCATTTTTCAACTTCACACTCCAGCCAATGCCCTATCTTAACCTCACACACCTGAGGACACCTCTGCCCCACCCCCCCATCAGCACTATTTAAAGGGATCATGAACTACTTACAGGTTAGTTGTTGGATTATTTCTTCTGGCTGCTGGTGCAATTGTACGCATTTTTGGAAGTTACCTATACTTGGCTAATTTTGAATAATCTACAGGGAGTGGTCTGGCTTATCTAGTAGTACTTTTCTTGTCATCTAAAATATTGTGCTGAAAGAAGTTGCTTCCAGAAATGAGTGGCCTGGTAGGGCTTCCTCTGGGAATGGAACATGACTGGGAGAATGAAGAGAGGCTACACAGAGCAGGACAAGCTGCTGGAAGAGAGAAGGGGAGGAGAACATAAAAACATGAGAAATAGAAGCAGGAGTAGGCCATTCGGTCCTTTGAGCCTGCTCCGCCATTCAATAAGATCATGACTGATCTTCTACCTCATCTCCACCTTCCCGCACTATCCCCATATCCCTTGAGTCCCTTAGTAGCCAAAAATCTATCAATCTCTGTCTTGAATATACTCAACGACTGAGCATCCACAGCCCTCTGAGGTAGAGAATTCCAAAGATTCACAATAATTTGAGTGAAGAGATTTCTCCTCATCTCAGTCCTAAACGTCTACCCTGTCAAGCCCCTTAAGGTAGCTGCTAAGAGGATGTTTCCCCTGGCTGAGGAGTCTAGAACTAGGGGTCATAGTCACAGGATAAAGGAGGAGTGAGACTGGTGAGGGATTGGAAAGGACCAACCGAACAACAAAAATGATATTCAGATAAAATCAGGTCAGGATTGAACTTATACACTGAGAGCAGAATAAGATTAAAGTTAGTAGTCACAAATGTTTAGCAAACCCGGTGTTAAAGGTAATTTAGGAATATATATTAGTGTTTCATACAAGTCATCAATTTGTGGAATAGAGACTGAGTTGGGGAAAGAGAGAGACACTGGAGCTGGGGCACAGGGAGCCTGAAGCATAGACTAGAGTGGATGAGGAAGGGAAGGAATTGGGTGGGGAGGGAGACAGGGATAGACAGACGTAGAGAATGGGATCCAGAGGGGAGAAAAGGGGAGAGAGAGAGACGGGAGCAGGAAGAGAGAAAGAAATATTGAGGCTGGAATATAGAGAGAGAAAAAAAGAGAGCGACTGGAGAGAAGAGGGGAGAAACAGGGAGAGTAAAACTGGAGCAAGGAGAGAAAGAGAAAGAAAGATTGAGCCTGGAGCATAGAGAGAGAGAGACTGGAATCCAGTGCAGTTAGCAGACAGCAACCTGGTAAATCAACATTTTGTCATTTTATGGCACTTGGGTTTGAAATGGATTTGCCATCACTGATCAATGGCTAAGGGGGATTAGACCTACTTTATACATTGACAATCACTTGGTGAACTAGATTTAATCTAGAAGTTAAGTGCGTTACAACACTTACTTAATATGCCTACCCCCACCCCCAAAAAACGATTAATTTTAGATTACGCATTAATGTGCTTGTAATATTAGCAATCATATACTAATATTTCTTCAAGTTTCATTCGCTCTACGAGAAGCAAAACAAAACAGCTTTCAGTTAAACAGTGACTTGTTACTTTTATTCAAAAACATTTGCTCCAAAGAAAAATGACGATTTAGTTCATTCCCATTTATTTCTGAGCGAGGAGCGTATTACTGATGATAACAGTGAAACTTACCCAAAGGGCACATAATTGCACTGGTTTTCATTGAGCTGAATAATGACGGATGCGAAAGGGAACAAAAGCTATATTTCATGCTGAAGTCCGGTGATGGGTTTGATACAGACCAATTTCCTTTCTTTATGATGAGACCCAGAAAGCCCCAGAGCATCATGATCTGCCTCCACTAATGTCACATTAACCGCGATGAAGGATTAATTTCCTCTTAAAATGATTGCACTCGGGGACTGACCTTTAGCCCGCTGACAGTCTGAATAAAACAGTACACAGACTGGTTAAGTAATAGGTTAATGAAACCGGCACCAGCCTGCAGCAGAATGATTGATCTGGCCCTCTGCTGGCTCAGATGATTATCACTTTCTGGTTATATTTAGATCTAAAATGAAAAGGGAGTTATTGCTCCTTGAAAAGGCTGTGGAAGGATGAACAGTAATGATGACTGCTGGTCGGTTAAACAAGCAGTCTTATTCTCAAATTATGTCTTTCCACTTGTATTAATCGCTTTATTTTTGTCACAGTTTCAAGTCCGACCAAGATATCCATTCTTCAACATTTGGTTTATTCAGAGGGCATTATTAAGACAAGAAATGACGAAAATTAATTCATGACCTTGTACCATGGAGTCCTAGGTGCAGAGCTCTGAAACAGGGAACAATGGTTGTCGATAAATGGGAACAACTTGCTCAAGATAAGAAAGCCTGGCAAAAAATAACATCCACGAAGGCACCTCCTACTATGAGGCCCAGCGCATTGCTGATGGTGAGGAAGTCTCGCTTGAAGAATCAAGAGCCCCTACCTGGTGCATTCACTCTTCAATTTGTGGCCGGTCATTACCATCAAAAATAGGTCTCGTCAGTCACCGAAGAGCTCATCTGTAGAAAATGAGATGATATTCTGGCCGCCTTATTCGATGTCGAAGGACGAACCAGCGATCGAACGAGATGCAGAGAAGGTCATAAAAGCTGAATATGCAAATGAATGTATTGCGCTCTCGCACCGTGAGCTAAGGATGGGGTGGAAATGTGAGCCTACAGGGATATATCCTGTATGCTCAACAGATGGGATATGTAAGAAAAGTTTACAGGCTTTCTGCTGAATATTGTTAACCATCAGCTACAGGTTGATTAAATCTTGTTATAACAGCGCCTCCTCAATGTGTGCAAGTAATAAGACACTCTGTCTCCATTTTTATCGCATGTTTGTAGGATTGTGGCATGGGAAACCATTAGTGGTCTGTTTCTGCCTTCTTGCGGAAATGTCTAGGAGTAATCATAGCCTGAGACAGAGAGAATGGATGATTATAACATATATAACTCGAGTGATAAATTGTATATGTTACGACGTTCTCGGAGTGAGACTGGACCGCTCAAGTGGTATCACAAGGCCCTTTGAGAGTGCACCTCGGAACCTTGTTGGTGTTAAGCTTTGCCAGGTTGTATCTCAAGGTCTTGTTTAGTAAGTTATAATTGTAATCTTGTATTTTAACATCTTCACTAATTATTTTATAACTTCTTAATAAAAACCTTTCTATTTTGGAACAAAACATCCTCTAGCCTCTTTGTGCAAGAGACCAGATCTTACACAGATTACTCCCAAGTATTTTTAACATGCTCTGCCCAGCAGACTTGGGCATAGTGCTTCAGGGTTTGTTACACCCAGAATCATACAGCACAGAAGCCATTCGGCCCATCTTTGAAAGATCTATCCAATTAGTCCCACTGCCCCATTCTTTCCCCATAGACCCGCATTTGTTGTCCCATCTCAAACTCCTCTTCTCAATTTTTGGAGCATATTTGGAATTGTCAAAGCAATCCCCACTGTCACCTCTCTGTTTAGGGGCGACATCTAAACCTGCAGCAACCGAGAATAACGAAGGACAGTGTTTAAGCGGAGAAAAGGAAAACACAAGATGGAGGCCGGCCGATGAAACCAACTAATGCGTGGGGCAATATGTAGCATCGGGATGCTGAAATCACAACCCTCAAATACGCCCCACCCCCCACCACCATAAAAAAAGTTACTTCAACTTTAACTTCAAGCTTTAGCAGGCCAGTTTCCCGGGAGTCACATTTCATGGGAACCTGCATTGTAAAATTCTAGTATTGCTTCTTTTGTTAAGCACGCAAAGGAGATCTGTACAATCCGACATTGATGTCACCGGGGGATGGGGAGAGAGTCGGTTGTGAAAAGGCCAACGTTTGATTTTCTGACCTGTGCCTGCTACGTGCTACACTCTGATTATTTTTTTGCTGTTGAAAATTGATTAAAATACTGCAGAACCTCAATAATTGTCAGAAGTAACAGGCAGACAGAGAGAGGGGGAAAAATTCTGTTGGTTTGCACCTCCCGTTAGCGCCTTAAGAGGGCGCTAATGGGACGCAAAACAACTAGCACCCGTGCGTGGTGATGTTTGCGTCGCTCACGAAATTAACTAGACATTTTGTGGCAGCGCTAAACACTACCGCCACGATCTCCTGCGCTGGCAGATCGTGACCTCAGTCAAGTGTGCAATGCCCTGATAGCGCCCCGGACCAGATATTGAGTGGCGCCCCCTGCCTTACCGCCTGCCGCTAGAAACGACAGGTTGAGGGGAGCGTTTTGCAGTCAGGAAGGGACTTGGGGAGCGCTATTTAAAGGCGACTGCTTCCTGCCTTTTTTTGTTGGTGACATTTTTGCACCACGCATTCTGAGAGAGAGAGAGAGAAAGAGAGAGAGAGACTTCTGGAGAGATTCAACGCTGTGTGAAGGAGTTTTGGGTACTGAGCAGCACTTTGCAGGTTCATTTTGATTTGCCCTTCCTTGTATCGATTTAGAAGAGCCTGTGGGGGCTGCACTCTGAGCTCTTTCCCTGGGCCTCTCCATTGTTCTTTCCAGCAGATTTGATGTACAGGTCTCTCCAGGCCGAGATTCAAGGCTGCAAGGAGCAGGATGTGGATGGAGAGCAAGATCAACCCTCCCCTTTAAGAACTGGCCGGTGCCATTGTGTCTGTGTTCCATTGCTGACTGACATCACATGAGCTTCGCCAGCGCTGTGAGGTAGCATCTCGCTCCTTGGCCATTGCGCCTTAAGACAGGTGTGAAGCGCCTGATTTAGCGCTCCAATCAACTCCAGGGGTGATAAAAGCCAAGTTTGCAGTTGGTGGCGATAATTAGCGCCAGGCGCTAAACTTTGCGCACGGCCGATAATTGCGCCCCAAACGGGGCGATACTGAATTTTTCCCCCTCTAGAGAGTCCTATTTTAAGAAGCAGACGTTTAGGAGTTTTAGACAGAGTACTTCAAACGCTAGACTATCTGATTAAAAGGCTGCTAACCTAACCGTTGGTTCACAATGGGTCACTGGACCCAGTTCTCTGATTGCAAATGGTCCTGGCCTACATTGTGCAATGAACCACTGGAGTGATGTTACTGCACTGACTCACCTCCTGGATTACACACACCGATGATTGCACTACACAGCGACAACCCTCTGAGATCTCTGCGCTCCTCCAATTCTGGCCTCTTGTGCACTCCAATTTCCATCGTCCCACCATTGGCGGCTGCGCCTTCATTCCTAAACTCAGGAATTCCATCCCTAAGCCTCTCAACCTCTCTCTCCTCCTTTAAGACGCTCCTTAAAACCTACCTCTTTGACCAAGCTTTTGGTCACCTGTCCTAATTTCTCCTTATGTGGTTCGGTGTCAAATTTTGTCTGATTATGATCCTGTGAGGTGCCTTGGGATGTTTTACTATGTTAAAAGCGCTATATACATGCAAGTTGTTGCTGATTCACAAAAATATTGAAAGTGATCGGTAGCAGATGTGTTATCGAGTGTATAAATGCAAAACATACATTGTCACAATCCCCAGTAATTATTCCTGCCCCAAAGAGCTGGTATATTTCAAATGGTGTTTTCATTCATTTGTACTACCAGCTGCCTAATCGGAGAGATTTTCGGCAAATTGCAACCAATTTCAGTTGCTAGGTTCAATCAGGTGACCCATGAAGCAACCCCATGTTATGTTTCATCCGTTGATGACATATTAGTTCTCATTTTGGGTTTCAGTATTAACTTCTTAGCTGAGAAACTCAGATTTATTGCATAGGCTTATTTATTTTACTGTGCACATTCCTTGTGAAATTGTAATCATTGAGAGGGATTATTCGCTCTGTACTGCTGGCTGGTGTCAAATGCTTGATCACTCACACACACATGTGCATGCGCACACACAGACAAGCGCACACACACACACAGACGCGTACATATACAGACACCCGCCCACACAGACACAAGCGCGCAGACACGCGCACGCACACAGACACACACACACAGACACGCCAATGCACACACACATAAGAAAAGGACAGACAGAAAAAGACCAGCTGGTCCATCGAGTCTGTTCAATTCAGTTGTGTTGCGACTAAGCAATACAACTCTCAATACTCCCTACTGAACCGCAGCCATGGCATCTCCTGGGAGAGACAAAAAGAAAGATTTAAAAACCCTAGTCCAATTCAGGGTAAAAACAATTCTGGAAAATTTTTCTCTGATTCTGGATGTTGATCAAAAACAAGTTCCAGAAGATAACAGTGACCACAAGGTACATCACCCAACATCCTACTGGACTTCTGTACACAGTGATTTCAGCCTTCTTCAGAAACTTGCCCGGCTCCCTTTTGAACATTAGCAGTGAATCTGCACTCACTGCACGAGTCGGTAAGTTGTTCCAGAGGTCAATGACCCTCTGGAAAAAGTAAAACCCTCTGACATCTAACCTATTTCTCTGCTTACGTAACTTATACACATGTCCCCCAGGTCCTCCCTAACTTACCGAATTCAAATAATCTGACCACACTTCTGGAGTAAAAAGACCCAGCTCCCTGAGCCTGTCATATACACGCACATACACACCTTTCCCTTTATAAAAGAAACCAATTAACTCATAAGGATTAATGTCCTCTGATAGTACATTGGTTGTTATGTTCACATTAAATTCCTTTTGCAATATGTTAACACAGCCATTAACTCCTTTAAAAAACAGTTTAAGGACAGTGTTAAAACAATGCAGAAAGGAATTTTATTTAAAATGCCGACCAGCGCACGACCCAATAAAATTAAGCCAAACCTCAGAAAACCACCTGTACCAGTGTGACATTTCCATTCAACTTACCAGGCAATTAGCATCAATTATTGAAATAGCTTTGTGCGGAAATCCTGCACCTTGCCAGAAATTCATTTCACTTTGGATTTCTGCAGCCGTCACAAGAGAGATAAAGGGCAGGATTTTCATTGGGCCGTGGAGTCGGGATTGGAGACGTGCGGGGGGTTAAAATCCCGAAATCAGGGGTCCCGACCCCATCCCGCACCCAAACCCGCCTCCATGCCAGTTTCAAAGGAGGCGGGTACCCGCCCCGCACTGTGACCCACCTCCCCGAGGCGGGAAGGGGTTAGTGCCAATTACCTGCCTGTTAACAGGTAGTTAACAGGCAGTTTTTAGCCTAATCCCTATTTTTAATGTTGAAGTGTGGGATTTCCGACGGCTCCAAGTTAGAGGAGGCGGGTCGTCGGGTTGAAGGACTTGGAGGGGTCGAGATGTCAGTGTTCAGGTGAGTGATGTGTGCATGAGTGCAAAGGTAAGTGTGTTTGGTGTGTCTAAAGTGATTAAATAAGTTTTACATACATTTTCTTACCTTTTCAGCCTTCCTTCCTTTAGATCTCGGGAGTTCCTCATCTCACGGGCACAGAAAGCAGAATGGCTGCGAACTGTCAAAAGTGACAGCCTGCAGCTTTTTGTGCAGGAGAGATTTCTAACTGAGTCTGTGGAGAAGGACTCATGTTAGAAGTAAGACTGTCAGTGTTTGACATCTTCAAATAGCTGTGAAACGCAGATATTTCATCTGTCAAAACCTCTTGACAGATGAAATTTCAGTCTGTGATGTCACCTGTTGCCAGGTGGCCCTTAATTGGCCTGCTGAGCCCGCTGGGTGGGCTCAACAAGGTCAATCAAGTTAAAATCGTGTGGATTGGCCGAATCTCGATGGAGGCGGGACTACAACCCCGAAAGTTGTAGTCCCGCCTCCAACCCGACTCCTGAATGAAAATCACACCTCTGTGTCTGATCCAGGTGGCTGGTTTTCATGTCTTGCCCGCACAGCAAGTTGGCTAGCTGTTCCACCACGAGGGAGGCGGGGGTGGGAGGAGGGGGGGGCGGCAGTTATCACAGATGATCCTAATCCAACCCTCACTTGACAGATATAATTGCACATTTCCAGCTGGATTCATTGATAACAGGACATGGAGACCCTACTGCCAACTGGGCTCAGATCAATCAACACAATCATCAAGGCTAATGGAATGCTGGCCTTTATCTCAAGGGGGGCTGGAATATAAAAGGGATGAAGTTATGCTTCACTTGTCTAAAGTCCTGGTCAGACCCTATCTGCAGTTCTGGGCACCATACCTCAGGAAGGAGATATTGGCCTTGGAGGGGGTGCAGCGCAGATTCACCAGAATAATTCTGGGGCTAAAAGGGTGACATTTTGAGGAGAGGTTGCAATAACTTGGTTTGAATTCCCTTAAGTCTAAAAGGTTGAGGGTTGATCTAATTGATGTATTTAAAATGATAAAGGGATCGATAGGGTCGATACAGATAAATAATTTCCTCTGGTGGGGAATCCAGAACAAGAGGGCACCATTTGAAAATTAGAGCGAGGCCATTGAGGAGAGATATTCAGGAAACATTTTTTCACGTAAAGGGTAGTGGAAAACTGGAACTCTCTCCCCCAAAAGGCTGTGGATGCTGGGGATCACTTGGAGCTTTCAAGACATAGATTAATAGATTTTAGTTAAGTAAGGGTATCAAGCGATATGGAACAAAGGCGAGTAAAAGGAGTTGAGGCACAAATCAGTCATGATCTGATAGAATGGCGGAACAGGTTCAAAGGGCTGAATGGCCTACTCCTGCTCCTATCTTCCTATGTGTTAGATCCGTGATTCTGAGAGTATGATGTTTTTAAATAACTACACGGATGCTGTAACTTAACAATCAACAGGTGTTTACTGGAGTAGGGTAGTCTCAAGACTGGGGGTACAGAGGCATGCTCAAGGCTTATATACAGGTGTGGTCACTGCCGGTACTACAGTATACAGGAGCTGTAAAAGTAGTTCTCTCTTAAAGGTACATACACTACAATTCCTCCCCTTTTAGATTAGCAGTACCCATAATATTCAAATAACAATTAACACTTTAACATGCACATTAAACAAAAATAGTCCATTTATAGATTCAGTCTTTGGGGAGGCTTCCCGATCCTTTCAGGATAGCGCCTTTCCTGAGGTTCTTGTTCTTGGTGCGGAGGCGATTCTGGCCCCCTTCCATCGGTTCCCACTGCTACTGGTTCTGAGGTAGATGCTACCGGTATGTCGGGTTCATCTCCAGGTACTCGAGACATGGGGTTGACTCGTTCCTGTGATGCTAAGATCTGATCGACGTGGCGTCTCACAATGTTCCCCCGACATCCACTGTGTACATTAATGGCCCCTACCTTATGCATATCGTTCCGGGTTGCCATTTCTCTGTTCGGTAGTCACGGGCCAAGACTGGTTGTCCTACATTGAAGCTCCTTGTCGGCTTCTCATTGATGTGCTGGAATTGTTTATCCTCAACATTTCTTCGTACATTTGGTCTGAGCAAATCCAGACGAGATCTCAACTTTCGGTTAAAGAACATCATGGCCGGGGTCTGGTTGGTAACTGCATGTGTCGCATTTCTGTAGGCTAATAGGAAATTGTCCACCTTATGCTGTAGTGGAATTTTATCGTCGCACATGGCCTTTATCACCTTTTTAAAGGTTTGTACGAACCTCTCAGCCAATCCATTTGTGGCTGGATGATATGGGGCGGATGTGTAATGCCTTACCCCATTCCTTCTCAATAATTTCCGAAACTCTTCGGACACAAACTGTGGTCCATTATCAGAGCAAATCTGCTCTGGCAAGCCGTTCCTGGCAAATATGGTCCGTAGGACTGCAATCGTTTTCTCTGTAGTGGTTGAGGACATTTTTATCAACTCAGGCCACTTCGAGTGAGCATCCACTGCTATTAAGAACATTGAGTCCATGAATGGACCAGCAAAGTCAATATGCACCCGTTGCCATGGAGAGGAGGGCCACTCCCATGGGTGTAGAGGGGCATGTGGTGGTGCATTTTCGAACTTCTGGCATCCTGAGCAGCTCTTGGGTAGGTCCTCGATTTGTTGATCGATCCCCGGCCACCACACATAAGCCCTAGCAAGGCTTTTCATTTTCACCCCTCCCAGATGACCTTCATGAAGCTCATTTAGCACTCTCTCCCTTAACTTGGGTGGAATCACCACACGGGATCTACACATCACTGTCCCCTGGTATACTGACAGCTGTTCTCTTCTGGATGAGAATGCTGGCAACAGTGAGTCACCATGTGTTGGCCATCCCCTCACCGTCAAATCATATACCCGAGACAGTGTCGGATCATTGCGGGTCTCCTTCTCTATATCCGTGTTAGTTACTGGCAATCGTTCAATTATTGACGAATAAAATATCTCGATAGGGTCCACAGCTGGTGCTTCCTCCACAGTAGGCAGTGGCAAGCATGATAGCCCATCAGCGTTTCCATGCTGTTTCGTGCCTTTATATTCTATTTCATATTGGTTTGCCCCTAGAAAAAAGGGACCATCTTTGTAACCGTTGTGCAGTCATCACCGGACCGCCCTTCTTTGGATTAAAGATGGAGACAAGCGGTTGGTGGTCAGTCAGCAAGGTGAACTTCTGCCCATGCAGATAGTGGTTGAATTTTTTTACTCCCCATACTAGGCTGAGGGCCTCCCTGTCAATCTGGGCATAGTTGCGCTCGGCTGAGGTTAGTGAACGAGACGCAAAGGCTACTGGCCTCTCCAACCCGTCTGGGAATTTGTGCGACAGCACCGCTCCAATACCTTAGTGTGATGCATCACATGCCAAACGAATTCGTAGTGCTGGGTTGAAATGGGCCAACACCTCTTTTGATGTGATCAATTCTTTGCACTTCTGGAAAGCTCGTTTATGTTCGTCATTCCACTTCCATGGTACCCCTGTTTGCAGCAGGGTGTTCAGTGGGTGTAATATCGTAGACAAATTTGGCAAGAACTTATGGTAGTAGTTTACCAGCCCGAGGAACGACCTCAGTTGTGACACATTTTCCGGTGCTGGAGCCTTGACTACTGCCTCAATCTTTTCAGGGGACTTATGTAACCCCTCTTCATCGATAACGTGGCCACAATACGAGATCTGCTTCTGGAAAAACTCGCACTTGTGCCGAATAGTTCGTAGCCCATATTCCTTTAATCTAGTGAGCACCTTCTCCAGGTTGGCGAGGTGATCACTGTCATTTTCGCCCGTGACCAGGATGTCGTCCAAATAACACTAGGTCCCTGGAATACCTTGCAGGACTTGATCCATCGCCCTTGGCCAAATAGCCGGAGCCGATGCTACCCCGAACACCAGCCGGTTGTATTGGTAGAGACCTTTATGAGTGTTGATCGTGAGGTATTGTTTTGAGGCTTCTTCTACCTCCATTTGCAAGTACGCCTGGGCTAGATCAATTTTGGTGAAGCGTTTACCTCCAGATAGCGAGGCGAAAATATCCTCAATTCGTGGAAGCGGATATTGTACCGTGTGAAGGACTGGGTTCACTGTCACCTTAAAATCCCCACAGATGTGGACCTTCTTTGGTTCCCCAGGCGTATTACTCAACGACCTCTTCATTACAGGAACGATGGGTGTAGCCCACTCGCTCCAGTCTACTTTGGACAGTACTCCTGAACGTTCCAACTCTTCCAGCTCTGCTTCGACGGCTGGTCTGATCGCATAAGGCACTGGTCTGGCCTTAAGAAACTGTGGGCTTGCATTTTCCTCTATTTTAATCATTGCTGTTATGCCTTTTACTGTTCCGAGTCCCTCCTGGAACACTTCTTTTGCGTCAGTTAGCATTTTTGACAGTCGTCCAGGTGTGACGTCGTCATCCTTTTTGGCCTCAACCTTCAATGCCTGTATGGAACGCCAATCTAATTGTATCTTCCGGATCCATTCACGTCCTAGTAGTGGTGGTCCTCCATCTGGCAATACATATAGGTCCATTTTAGGTATTTCCTGGCCTTTGTATATCACTTTCACCCTTATTTTTCCTTTGGGGTAGACTTTTTGCCCGTGTACATCTTCAAGACAATCTCTGTAGCTTTCAAGGGTATGTGTGAAAATAGCCGCTTGTAGTCCCTTTGGTTTATGACTGTTAGGGCTGATCCTGTGTCCAATTCCATTTTCACTTGGACTCCGTCTATCTTGAGTGTGACCCAGATAGTCTGGTGATCCTCCATTTTGGTTACCTTATGTAGTTTCATACAACCCAGCTCCTTGCTTCCGGAGTCTGTATCACTTTTCTGTTCGTCTGAACTACTGTCCATCACCTTATGTACCTTTTTGTACTTCTCCTGTGGAGATTTCTTGCTGTTGGTTTTCTTCCCTGACCTGCAGACTCTTGCTATGTGTCCTGCTTTTCCACACTGTCTGCACACTTGGTCCTTGAACCAACAATCCTTCTGGTCGTGTGTTGTTCTGCCACAGCGATAACACTTCCCTGTTCCATTTGACATTTCATTGGTGCCATATTCTTGTGGTCTCCGTTGTATCTCTGCAGCGCCCCTTGCGGCTGCTTCGTGTGATACTGCCATGCTGAAAGCCTTGTCCAGCGTAAGATCCTTTTCTGATAGAAGCCATTTCTGGGTTCCTTCACTTTGAAGCCCACACACAAACCTGTCTCTTAACGTATCTGCTAGTCCCACTCCAAAATGGCAGTGTTTCAATAGCTTGCGCAGTTCCGTTAAGTACTCAGCATTACTTTCGCCTTTATGCTGGTTCCTTTTGTGGAACTTAAATCTTTCTGGTATCAGCAGCGGTGTGGGGTTTAAGTGGTCCTGTAGGATTTCTACTATGCTTTCGAAATTCTTATCCACGGGCTTCTCTGGGGTTATTAGGTTTCGCAGTAACCCATAAGTTTTTGCACCCATGGAATTTAACAAAACCAGTGCTTTTCTAGCATCTGGCACTTCATTCGCCCTGCAGTACACCTCAATACGTTCCACATATGTCGCCCAATCTTCGACTTCATTGTCGAACGTAGAGATACTGCCACTCTTCGGCATCCCTGGGTGTGATTTAACTGTCAACAATGGCGTCTCCCGCGCTCTCCCTTCTTCTCCGCTGGCACAAAATGGCGTCTCCCGCACTTCCCTTTCTTCCCGCGCTCGCCCTTCTTCTCCGCTGCGGCTTCTAAAAATGGCGTCTCCCGCGCTCTTCCTTCTTCTCCGCGGCTCAATGGCATCTCCCGCACTTTCCCTTCTTCTCCCCGCGGGCACTGTTCAGCCCTTGAGCCCTGGCTGTGCTCTGCGCTTTTTTTTTCGTGCGCCTTCCCCGTTTCCGACGCTCAGTCCTGAACCCGGCTGCTGCTTTACCCTCTTTATCTCCGTTTTGTTTTTCCTCGACGCCGCTCGGTTTTCAACCCCCGGCTGCGCCCTGTGCACTTCACCCTCTCTCTTACCGGTGCTCGGCTTTTTCTCGGCCGTCGGTCGGCTCCAGCCGCCGCTGTCCGGGAAGGGTCTGCGCTGTACCTGTTGTCAGTCTGTTGCTGGATCGTCGTGGCTGGGGAACCAAGCCCGGCTCTCAACAGCCTCCCCTGCGATGTTCACTCTCTGCCGGACGACTGGGCGGTTGCTCGTGGTCGACGCCCGTGCTTCTGGCCTCGACTTTCTTCCACCACCCTCCCGGAGCGAATCCTCGAAGGGAAATGCAGAGTTGCAGGTAGATTCGAATCGACACTCGTCGCCACTGTTAGATCCGTGATTCTGAGAGTATGATGTTTTTAAATAACTACACGGATGCTGTAACTTAACAATCAACAGGTGTTTACTGGAGTAGGGTAGTCTCAAGACTGGGGGTACAGAGGCATGCTCAAGGCTTATATACAGGTGTGGTCACTGCCGGTACTACAGTATACAGGAGCTGTAAAAGTAGTTCTCTCTTAAAGGTACATACACTACACTATGTTCAGCTGGAGATTGAATCTGAGGCTTTCTCAGCCTGCTTGCTACTCACTGTGTTAATCATTTAGGCAGACTAGGGGTGGGTCATAACCGAGGTGCAAGAGGTGGAGCAACAATATGCTACCCCTCTCCACCACCTGGGGGTGGTGGGGGGGGGGCGGGCGCCATTTTGCATGCCAGAAACCTGGGCCTAGAAATTCCAGTGTGCTGGAAACCTGCCAGTGCCACCGCAGGCCGAAGTTAACAGCCATCCGAATTCATAGCACAGGCTGCACTGGTATTTTGGTGCTGCCTGCTAATTTAAATTAGCGCAGCGCTAAACTTACTGTGCAACCCTCTTAGCAGGAACCCCAATGTAGCGTGGCTGTAGCGTCCCTAAAGAAAGAATACCGTTGTCTTAAAGCAAGTCAGTCATTTTCAAAAGCAGTGTCAGTCCTTTAAAGGAGAACTGCCTTTTAAAATGAAAAAATAAAAATAATTTAAAAATAGGCAGTTTTTAGCCCTTAGAGCTCAACTGACTTCTTAAAAAAAAGTAAACATTAAAATAATTCCCAAATGGCAGTCTTCAGTTCTGGGAAAACTGTTTCAGCACTAACACAAATGGCTCAACAAGTCAGGGAAGAGGCACCCAGGGACTCGCACACAGCACTCCAGCTTTGTGCACGGGGTCAACACTGCAAGAGAGGTCCTCTACCCACAGGAGCCAGGAGGCCCTCCAGAAAGAAGGATGTGGGACCAGATCTCCGTGGCCATCACTGCCAGCAGTGTTGCCGCCATGACCTGGCTCCAGTGCCCAAAGAAGCTGCATGACCTCAGACCAGTGGTCAAGGTCAGTGAATGCATCTTCAAAAGCTGTATCCTACCAACTGCATCACTCGCCTCACACACTGCTCATTGCACGACCCCCCGCCCCCCACTGATCACCTACGTACCAACAATCTTTACCAAACACGAGGCACACCTCCCATTCCTAGCTTCACCTCTCCCCCTTGGTGGACTGAAAGTCAACAGCCTTCCACCAGCCATGCTGCAGCCACTTGGGTAGCAATGTTGAAAGTGAAATTGGGGTTGTGGTCACTGGTACTGCAGGTGGATGATTCCATCCTGGATATTCCAACCAGAAGGGGGCAGTCTGGATTTCATCCTTCCTCCCGCTTCCTTCTCTTCTGCGACTTCCTCTTCTATGCCTTCCTCTCCTGCATCTTCCTCTCCTGCGTCTTCCTCTCCTGCATCTTCCTCTCCTGTGTCTTCCTCTTTTGCGTCTTCCTCTTCCCTCTGTGAGCGGATGCTGTAAATCTGAAATAGAAGCAGAATATCCTAGAAATGCTCAGCACGTCAGGCAGCATCTCGACCTGAGACATGAACTCTGTTTCTCTCTCCACAGATGCTGCCTGACCTGCTGAGTATTTCCGGCATTTTCTGTCTTCTCAGAGGCCTTCCTTTACCATCTGAAGCCTTGCAATCATCCAGCAGCACTCCCTGCACACTTGAAAAGCTTAAAATCTATTGCACCAAGCCACTACTTCAATAAAATAGAAAAGTCCAAAAGCTTAATCAAAACGTACCTGAAAGATGTGTGTATCCTTTTAAGAAGCACTGACAGCATCTCTGTAGATCTGCTGCATGCACGCTTTTCTGAGCCTGTTTAGGACCCAGTGTTAAAGTAAGTGAAAATGTCGAAGTTTGCAGACGTGGTGGTGTCAAGTCAGCATTATGGCCCTCACCAAAATGGAGCATGGAAGTTTCATCTTGGCTGTTCCATGCTGCCCATTATTTATCAAGTTTAGTAAACTTGGGAGGAACAGGTGATCTGGGACCAATGGTTCTTAAAGCTTTCCACCACTGGGGTTTTCCCTGCCTCATGTCTGGGTCTGTTGTAGACTAATTGATAGAGATTAATCGCTATGATTAGTCAACAACTCCATTATCGGTGTATGGTGCGACTACCAGGATGGTAGAAGGTGAACTAGACAGACCTTGATATTTCACTTCTAGAAATTCCTATGTTCCTTACTGTTTTCAACAATTACAGAGCAGTGATTATTAACAAGTAGGAAAAGAGATTGTAACCTCCTCTCAGAAACTTTGGTGTAACAATACAATTTCTTCAAACCTGTATACAAACAGATTATAACCGTGCACAGTATTGCAACAGTAAATGTTTAAAAGAGATTGTTTTAATTAATAATCTTCATGATAGGTTGGGCCGGATTAATTTTCATAGACAGCTGATGTGATCAGGCAGAAAATAATGGTTAAGAAATATTTACGCCCCGATTTTAACTCGGGGTGGCGGGGGGAGGGGGGGGGCGGTTGGGGGGTGAGTGCAGCGTGGGGGATGGGCGCCTAAAACGGGCATCAAGCCCATACATATGCAAATGAGGGGCCTGTTTTACGCCTCCTTTGGGAAATTGGACATCGCGGGAGTCGGGTCTACTCCACTCCGGAGTACTCTGTGTTACTGTGGAGTGCTCTGCCGACTGCACAGTAACACTCCCCCGTTCCAACTCCACCCCTTCGCCCCAGGGAATTACCTCTGGGCCACTGCCAGCAAGGCAAGCGGCCTGAAATTCATCTTTTTAAAATGGGTGAGCTGCCCGTGGAGATGCGACAGGGGCTGGCAACTCACTCAGTTAATATTAATCAGGCTCGAGGCTCCATTTCAGCCTCGGGCCTCCCACGAGAGTGGGTGGGAGGTGGGGGTGGATGCGCTCCATGCATGGTCTCTTACCCCAAACTCCATCTATTTAACCTCATTTGCCTTCTGCATTGGGGCCTTGGCCCCACTCTTCAGTGTTTCAATAAAAGAGAAACTGCAAATACAGGGACTCTGTCCAAATTTGCTGCACATCTGTATTAGTGCTACTTCTGCCTTAATTAGGTAACAGCTTTCGTCTTCTGACACAAAAATTTCTTGAAAGATGCAGAAGTTTGTCTAAAACAGGTCTAAAGCAATGTCACCCCCCTAAATAGCTACTGATGGGATTTATGAAGATTTAGCCCAAGACCATCTTTCAAAACAAAAGGTTACTGGAATTGTAACTGCAGGATTGGAGACACACTGGCCCAGAAATTCGGGTCTCCACGGGTGAGTACGCACGGGGTACTCACCCGTAGGCCCAATGGAAGTGCCGGTTTCCTGCATGCATTGCGCATGCGCGGGAAACCGGCACTTCCGTTCCTCTGAACGAAGAGGTTCAGAGGTCGAACGCGTGCGCGGGGGAGGCTGCGCGTGCGCATCAAACTTACGTTTTTTTTGCAGGTTTCTCTGGGAACGTAAGCCTGCAGAATTTAGAAATGTAAAAAGCCTGCTTTTTACAAGGTAAGTGGTGAATTAATTAAAATTAAAACATTTTTTCCACAGGTTTATTATTTTTAAATACTTTAAAGCAAGGTAAGTTTATTTTTAGCCTCGTTAGAATATAAAATTATTTTTTTCAAAAATTTAAATTATTGTTTAAAATAGTTATTTCATGTAATTTATAGTTTATTTAAAAAATGTGATTTAAAAAAAAATTATTTGAAGGTTTAGTGCTATTTTGGGGCCGTAGTAGCTATAAGTCTTGACAGCACTTCCTGTCAGACTTATGAATGGCGCATTCCCTGCTCCGATTGGCTGCCCATGGCCCACGTGATCCCAGGGGACGCATCGAACTAACTGCGCCCCTGGCATACGCAAGCACTGCGCGCCGACAGCTGGACCAGGCTCCGGATCGGAATCCCATGGGGGCCCACAGCTCAACGGCCGGCGCGCAAGGTAAATGCAGATCGGGGGCTTGCACCCGCGGGAAGCCCCCGACCCGAATTTCTGGGCCCATATCATTAGTCCTCAATAGCTCACTAATGTCTCAGTGAAGGGAATTAATTAGCCCATCGGAATCCCATAATCACGATATCCTGATTGGGATGAATAGTATGGTTTGCATTAGTGACCTTCACAGCCTCCAACAGGGCACGTGTGTCCAGAGAAGGCTGGCTTTAAGGAGCAATAGATCTAGGAATTTATGCTCGCTACATCATTGGCATTCAGGAATGCCTTTACCTTGAAGCCTTACATCAATAAATGGAAGCATTCATGCACTGGTAGAAAGATCATAACTTTAACCTGCAAGAGTATGATTCACCAGCAGTTTTGACATATTTTCAAATACCCCAGTTCAATGCGTGATTTGCTGCATATTGATACTGTCCTGTTCTTTGATGGTTCAATGAAAATCTTATTTCTTTCCATTTTTCAAAGACTCAGTTTCTTCATGTGTCTCGCAAGTCTAACCAACAGCTATCACCCACTTACTTTTGGTGCCTTTCCAAATGCAAATGTAAGAAATCACACAACACCAGGTTATAGTCCAACAGCTTTATTTGAAATCACAAGCTTTCGGAGCGCTGCTCCTTCATCAGGTGAAGTGGAGAGATGCATAAAAACACAACTTATATGGTTAGAGAATAATGTCAGATGTTTACAGGTAATCTTTCTAACTGCCATTTATCATACCTTGGCAGAGAGATAATCACAGCAATCAAAGGTGTAAATGGTGTCCAAACAGGTCAGTCAGGAAAACATTACATCAGAGAACAATGAGGTGGGGTCACAAGGGGTCAAATGTTGCAGATGCTGGGGTCTGTATGAAAAACAAAAAAACAGACAAAAAACATTTTCTTTGCTGGAAATCACAGCAGGTCCGGCCGCATCTGTGTGGAGAGAACAAGCCAACGACGACTCGAGTCTGGATGACCATACGTTAGGTGGGGTTACATGTAGCGTGACATGAACCCAAGATCTCGGTTGAGGCCGTCCTCATGGGTGCGGAACTTGGCTATCAGTTTCTGCTCGTTGATTTTGCGTTGTCGTGTGTCTCGAAGGCCGCCTTGGAGAATGCTTACCCGAAGATCGGAGGCTGAATGTCCTTGACTGCTGAAGTGTTCCCCGACTGGGAGGGAACACTCCTGCCTGGCGATTGTTGCGCGGTGTCCGTTCATCCGTTGTCGCAGTGTCTTCATGGTCTCGCCGATGTACCATGCTCCGGGGCATCCTTTCCTGCAACGTATGAGGTAGACAACGTTGGCCGAGTCACATGAGTATGTACCATGTACCTGGTGGGTGGTGTCCTCACGTGTGATGATGGTATCTGTGTTGATGATCTGGCATGTCTTGCAGAGGTTGCTGTGGCAGGGTTGTGTGGTGTCGTGGTCGCTGTTCTCCTGAAAGCTGGGTAATTTGCTGCGAACGATGGTCTGTTTGAGGTTAGGCGGCTGTTTGAAGGCGAGTAGTGGAGGTGTGGGGATGGCTTTAGTGAGGTGTTCATCATCATCGATGACATATTGAAGGCTGCGAAGAACATGGCATAGTTTCTCCGCTCCGGGGAAGTACTGGACGACGAAGGGTACTCTGTTGGTTGTGTCCCATGTTTGTCTTCTGAGGAGGTCTATGCGATTTTTTGCTGTGGCCCGTCGGAACTGTCAATCGACGAGTCGAGCATCATATCCCGTTCTTACGAGGGCATCTTTCAACGTCTGTAGGTGTCCATCGCGTTCCTCCTCGTCTGACCTATCGCATAGACCTCCTCAGAAGACAAACATGGGACACAACCAACAGAGTACCCTTCGTTGTCCAGTACCTCCCCGGAGCGGAGAAACTACACCATGTTCTTCGCAGCCTTCAACATGTCATCGATGACGATGAACACCTCGCTAAGGCCATCCCCACGCCTCCACTACTCGCCTTCAAACAGCCGCCTAACCTCAAACAGACCATCGTTCGCAGCAAATTACCCAGCTTTCAGGAGAACAGCGACCACGACACCACACAACCCTGCCACAGCAACCTCTGCAAGACATGCCAGATCATCAACACAGATACCATCATCACACGTGAGGACACCACCCACCAGGTACATGGTACATACTCATGTGACTCGGCCAACGTTGTCTACCTCATACGTTGCAGGAAAGGATGCCCCGGACATGGTACATCGGCGAGACCATGCAGACACTGCGACAACGGATGAACGGACACCGCGCAACAATCGCCAGGCAGGAGTGTTCCCTCCCAGTCGGGGAACACTTCAGCAGTCAAGGACATTCAGCCTCCGATCTTCGGGTAAGCATTCTCCAAGGCGGCCTTCGAGACACACGACAACGCAAAATCATCGAGCAGAAACTGATAGCCAAGTTCCGCACCCATGAGGACGGCCTCAACCGAGATCTTGGGTTCATGTCACGCTACATGTAACCCCACCTGACGTAGGGTCATCCAGACTTGAGTCGTCGTTGGCTTGTTCTCTCCACACAGATGTGACCGGACCTGCCGCGATTTCCAGCAAAGAAAATGTTTTTTGTCTGTTTTTTTGTTTTTCATACAGACCCCAGCATCTGCAACATTTGACCCCTTGTGACCCCACCTCATTGTTCTCTGATGTAATGTTTTCCTGACTGACCTGTTTGGACACCATTTACACCTTTGATTGCTGTGATTATCTCTCTGCTGAGGTGTGATAAATGGCAGTTAGAAAGATTACCTGTAAACATCTGACATTATTCTCTGACTATATAAGCTGTGTTTTTATGCATCTCTCCACTTCACCTGACGAAGGAGCAGCGCTCCGAAAGCTTGTGATTTCAAATAAAGCTGTTGGACTATAACCTGGTGTTGTGTGATTTCTTACATTTATCCACCCCAGTCCAACACCGGCATCTCCACACCATTTCCAAATGCAGGTGGAGTTCATGCATTGGTTCTTCAGACTGACATGTCTCATAAGTGCTTATCGGGAGAAATTGAATGATGCTGTTTGGGACTCCATCCTTAGTATGTTACCGTTGACCTCAAATGGAACTCTCACATTGCCTCTGTCGATTCAAGAAGTTTGGTTTCCTTTTTCATACCAAACAATTACCTTCCCACACTCCTATCCCTCAACAATGCTTCACTTTCCATGGAGTCTAAGTCTATCCAAGATTTGAACATTGCTTGTGCATCTGGGCAGACCGGGAATTTCTTCTTCTAGCTCTTCCACACTCCTGGACAGAATATAAGAAAATAGTTTATCATCTAATGGGTGGCTTGTCTCTTACCTCCAGACTAGCCTCCAAGAATCTAGCCTCAAACTTTCTCTCTACTGCAACCTTTTTCATCTCCCTCTCGTGATTAATAAAAATATGGTCATTGTTCCTCTGAACCATTGTCTCTTGTTCCAACTAAGCTTCAAATTTGTCATTTTAGATGCTTACCGTCCTCTCTACAGCCTCGCTGCATTGAAATCAACACTTCTTGGATGGTCTCTTACCCCAAACTCCATCTATTCAACCTCATTTGCCTTCTGCATTAGGGCCTTGGCCCCATGTCTCAGTGTTTCAATAAAAGACAAACTGCAAAAGCAGGGACTCTGTCCAAATTTGCTGCACGTCTGTGTTAGTGCTATTTCTACCTTAATTAGGGAACAGCTTTCGTCTTCTGACTCACAAAAGCTTCCTGAAAGGTGCAGAAGTTTGTCCCTGAGCTCGTTGTTGCATTTTAATTCTAATTGAACTGATGTCAGAATCCTTTGAGTTTAATTTCCTTCCACTCAGAAAGATTACTTTGCGAGCCCTTATTTTGGCACAAGGTTTTAGCAAACTGCAGCTGATATTGGCTGGCCTCTCCATCTTGTTTTGCACATGAAGAAGGCAACTCTCAACCGCCATCTATCTTCGCTTGCCAGAAACTTTGGGCTGGATTTTGCCAGCCCTGGGGAGGTGGGTTTGGAGACGGGACTGCCGGTAAAATGGCAGAATTTGGGGGCGGGTGCCCAACCAGCCCCCAACCTGCCTCCATGCCATCTTGCCAGGAGGTGGGTAGCCGTCCCGTGCTGGGTTCCATCTCCTTGGAGGCGGGAAGCGATTACAGCCACTTAACTGCCTGTTAACAGATAATTAACAGGCAGATAAGAGGATTATCCTCATTTTGCCCACACAAGTGCGAGCTTCGCCTGGGTCATCGAGGCGAGCAGTGGGTCTGCGGGGGTCTGCGGGATGCAAAAGTGCACTATGAAGGTGAGTGATGGGTGCAAGTGTGGAGAGGTGAGTATGTGAGGTAAGTGGAAAGTGTTAGAAAAAGTGCACTTACCCTTGTTTCTTCCTGCAGGCTTCAATCGGTGGGTATGCGGAGAGTTTCACACCTCTGCGGTAGAGATGACAGATGGCCATTGCACTCTCCAATGCAACAACCATCTAATTTCTGCAAAAGAAAGAGGTTTGTTGAGGTCTTGAATTCAAGGGCTTATCAAACTACAGAGAATGTCAGTGTTTGACAGCTTCACAGAGCTGCCAAACAATGACAATTCATCTGTCAAAAATTTTTGACAGATGAAACGTCATACATTGACATTCTCTGTAACTGGCTTTCCCTTAATTGGCCTGCTAAGCCTAACAAGGTCAATCAAGGGAAAATAGCGTGGGTTGGCCAGGAGTTGATGGAGGCGGGACTGAAACCCAACAAGTGGGAGTCCCGTCTCCAAAAGCTCCCCATTGGCCAAATCCAGCCCTTTATCTGAGTTTCATTTGTCTCATGAAATCATGGTGTCAAAGTTTTCTCCCTCTCCTCACATTTCTTCTTTGTACTGAGGAGAATATGGATGCTTCATCAGATGTTAGCCTTGGCTCACTGGTAGAACTCTCACCTCTGTGTCAGATGGCTATGGGTTCAAGTCCCCAGCCAGAAATTTAAGCACAAGATCTAGGCTGACTTTTCAGTGCAGTACTGAGGGAGTGCTGCACTGTCAGAAATGTTGTCTTTCAGATGAGACCCTGAGGTATGTCTGCCTTCTCGGGTGGATGTAAAAGCTGCCATGACACTAAAGTGAAGAAGAGCAGGGCAGATCTGCCTGGCGTTCTGGCCAATATTTATCCCTCAACCAACACCTAAAACAGATGATTTAGTCATTATCACATTGCTGCTTGTGGGAGCTTGCTGTACACAGATTGGCTGCTGTGTTTCCTACATTACAATAGTGACTTCACTTCAAAAGTACTTTATTGACTGTGAAGCGCTTTCCTGAGGTTGTGAAAGGCACTATATAAATGCAAGTTCTTTCTTTCATTCTGATTAAGGACGAAGTAGTAGGACAGCTGATCATAATGTTAATGACTATTCCCCAAGCAGAGCGTTGTCACGGTAACCTTCCAAGCACTTGCCCCCCCCCCCCCCCCCACAGGCAATGATTATAAAAGGACACCTCATCTGCATTCTCCCTCCATGAATTGACAAGCTGCCAGCCAGTGGAGGGCTCCATAGAGAGCAGCTAAGGTTACCTGTGAAACATGCAATGACCAGGATGTGAGCATCGCTGGCAAGGCCAGCACTTATTTCCCATCCCTTGTTGCCCTGAAAAGGTAGTGGTGAGCATGCGTGCTAGGCCACTTCAGAGGGCAATTAGGAGTCAACCACATTGGTGTGTAATCTACAACTATAGACACAACTGCTCTAGAACAGCACAATCTGAGAAACGTAGGAAGACACGTATGTCAGTCCGATTATCTCTTCCCCCACCACCAGAAAGCTTTATTTAATGGTGCCTTGGAGAGGCTGCAGAGGAAAAACACAGTGAGATATTGTGATCTGGAATACATTGCCTGAAAGTGTGGTGGAAGCAGCTTCAATAGTGACTTTCAAAAGGGAATTGGATAAATGCTTGCAAAGAAACATTTGCAAGGCTATCGGGGAAAAGCAGGTAAGTGGGACTAATTCAATAGCTCCTTCAAAGAGCATGTACAATGTGCCAAATGGCTTCCTTGTGTGCTGTACCTTTCTATGATTTATCCTTCATAGTGTAATCATATTTGTTTTCTGCATCACATTACTTTTGTCAACATTAATTTCCATCTGCCATTCATGTGCTCAGTTGGTTGCAGTCTCCAGATCCCTTTAAACAATTTTCATTTACTTCGGATATCCTGCTTTCCCACATAATCTTATATCATCCATAAACAATGGAATTCTACTTAGATTATCTTTGTCAAGGTCACTAATACATATTATGTGGAGCAGGAATCCCAGGACTGATATCTAGGGGACTTAACCGGTCACAGCTGTCCAATTAGAACTATTAGTGCCGATTACTACCCTCTGTTTCCTATTATCTTGTCAATTAATAATCCAATTTATAGCTTCATTTTAGAGCCATTAGTTTTCATTTTAGTCACAAGATGCTGATGAAGGACCTTATAAAATACTTTGAAAGTCAAGGTATAAAGCATTCACAGTATCGCTCTCCTTCCCTGACTCTGATACACATTCAACAAAAAAAAATGCCAATATATTTTTAGGTACCCTTACTTTTCAGAAACCCTGGTAGATTTTCTAGAATTGTTTCTGGTATAATAGAATCCATGTTTGCTCCATTTTAGATGTCAGTGGAGCAGGTCCTTTATTCAAGGGATCTTGCTTTTAGTCCTACTTTTTGAACCCATTCATTGAAGGGTGCTGATAGGAATATTCATTCAGCAGCATCTTGGGGTCCTGACATGTAAACCATGTCAAGGATTGCATTGGCTTCATTGATATTGCACTCATGTCAATCTTCAATGTCTTGGCCATTCAATTGTCTGAAAAAACAAACTTTAACGATACTTTTTAGCCAATGAAATCCTGCTTTTGATGGCGAAACAGATTAATTATTTTGGGGATTAGAAGAGTTAGTATTGATTAAAATTGGCAGAAAAAGTAAAACCTTTGTAATATTCCTTACCAGTTACATAGTGACTGCTGAGTCTGTCAACCTTCTTCCTCATTGGTTGACTGTTTTTCTTCTTTCTGATTGATGTGTCAATAATCATATTGCACAACTTTTCCTCTTTTTTAAATGCTGTACCCTCCCTCAGTACTACACTGAAGTGTCAGCCTGGATTATGTGCTCAAGTCTCTGGGGTGGGGCTTGAACCCACAACCTTCTGACTCAGCTGAGCATGCTACTACTGAGTCATGGCTGACACCTATTGGAGAGAAAATAAAGAAATTATGGCACACTATGGGAAATTGGCACTGATAAATTTGATCTTATATTGGTACTTTCTGGACGCACTAAGGAAAACCTTTTGAAGTTCTAAAAACTATTCATGGCCACTTGGAAGGGAGGTGGAGTCCAAAACGGTGCTTGAAATGCAGAGAAATCCAACAATGTCAAATAATTCCTGTTTAGATCTCTTTACTGTTCTGAATTACAAAGGAAACCAGATATAAGTGTTGAATGAGGCATTTTACAGCCTTCCAGACCCTATCGAGTTCAACAACTTCAGATCATAGCCTCGGCCCCTATTATATTTTTATATTTTTTATCCACACTTTTGGTTTGTGACTTTTCCCTTTTTTCCTCTCTCTCCCACATGGCAGCTGTCTCTCACTCTGCCAGCGCATTTCACACTTCATCCAGAGCCATTGTCCGTTTCTTTACCTGTCCTATTACTATCTCGTCTCACCTTGAATATCTCTTAATGTCTCTTCTTTCATCCCCTCCCCCATTTCCCAGCCCCCAAACTGCCTTTTGTTTCATTTCCTGCCTTTTCTCTCAGTTCTGTAGAAGGGTTTCGACCTGAAATGTTGACTCTATTTCTCTCTCCATGGATGTTGCCTGGCCTGCTGCGTTTTTCCAGTGTTTTCTGTGGCTATTTCGGATTTCCAGCATCTGCAGTATTTTGCTATCATATAAGTGTTGAATGTGCTGTGCAGGTAATAGGTATCCGAGAA
Source organism: Somniosus microcephalus (assembly GCF_052327205.1). Classification (NCBI taxonomy): domain Eukaryota; kingdom Metazoa; phylum Chordata; class Chondrichthyes; order Squaliformes; family Somniosidae; genus Somniosus; species Somniosus microcephalus. The sequence continues at coordinate 287,518,472 of NC_140991.1, forward strand.
CTACCAGTGTGATTTCCCCATGAATATTACCCGTGCCTACACAGTGCTAGTACTTGTCAAGTAATGATGACACCTTCACTGGAACTTCCATAATATAATTAGAGTGTGATACTTCGTTTAGTACAGACCATGTAGCATCTGCTTGTTAAATTTAAAACCACAGAAATACTGAGTGGCAGACCAGTCAATTAAACAAATTCTCTGTCTGTAGATCCCGAGGCATGATACTCTTTTGAACTTCCTGGGTCTCACCATCGGGAAGCCTTCTGCTGTGTTGAGACTTCTGTTGATCCAGGCACTAGACACAGTTTTAAACTGATGTGCAATTTGTTAATGTCATGAAAAGATATTCTTAAAGGAGAAGGTTGCAAGCACTAAGATTGATAAGTACTTACCCATGGTTCACATTCACGTGCTTGCTTTATTTAGTACCCATATTTATAGAACTCCATTGGAAACAGTGGCTCTGATGTTTTCAGATACTGTTAGGATATATTGTTATGGTTCCTAATATCCTGGCATTAAATGATAAAGGAAAATCAACAATACCATAGAATCATAGAATTATACACCACAGAGACCATTCGGCCCATTGTGCCTGTGCCGGCTCTTTGAAAGGGCTATCCATTTAGTCTCACTCCCCCTACATTTGTTTCCTTTTCAGATTTATATCCAATTCCCTTATAAAGGTTACTATTGAATCTGCTTCCACCACCCTTTCAGGCAGTGCATTCCAGATCATAACAACTCATTACACAATGTCCCTTTTCTCCTCATCTCCCCTGAGATTCTTTTGCTGATTATCTTTAATCTATGTCCTCTTGTTACCGACCCTCCTGCCAGTGGAAACAGTATATTGATTATGATTTCAAACACCTTTACATGCAGCAGCATTCAGTAGTTCAACCTCTCTCTGCAAACTCCATCTTGCAGACTGCCACTCACTCCAGTCTGGATTTAACCTATTGCCTAGTTGATTTAGCACTTACTGGGATTAAGGAACATCTCTGAATTCTCATACTCTGATATATCATTGCAAACATGAGTTACAAGAGGGTCTCCTTGGAACGTGTCTGCTATTTATCATTTGTGTCAGTGGAATTGTTCTATTTGGAATCACATTTCTTATTGTTTCTTTAATACTTCAAGACTCTATTTTTTTTGGAACAAATATTGCAGTATGAAATGAATTACAAATAGAAAGAACGATTATGCATTTATATAGCGCCTTTCACAATCTCAGAACGTCCCACAATGCTTTACAACGAATGAAGTACTTTTGAAGTGTAGTCACTGTTGTAATGTAGGAAATGTTCTTATGTTCTTATGTAGGAGATGCAGCAGACAATTTGTGCACACCGAGGTTCCACAGTGAGATAAATGACCCAATAATCTGTTTCAGTGACATTGAAGGATAAATATTGGCCAGGATATCAGGCAGAACGCCCCTGCTCTTCTTCGAATAGAGCCATTGGATCTTTTACATCCACCTCAGAGGGCGGACAGGGCATCGGTTTAACATCTCATCTGAAACACGGCCCCTCCAACTGTGCAGCACTCCCTCAGTAATGCACTGGAGTGCCAGCCTGGATTTTGTGCTGGTCTCTGGAGTGGACTTGAAGCTACAACCTTCTGACTCAGGTGAGAGTGCGTGCCGAAACTCGGTATAGCTCTGACGATTGACACATGGGCCTGTGAAGCTTCGTAGGGATATAGAATCATGCAGCATAGAAGGAGGCCATTCGGCCCATCCTGCCTGTGCAAGCTCTTTGAAAGAGCTATCCAATTAGTCTCACTCCCCTGCTATTTCTCCATAGCCCTGCATTTTTTTTTCCTTTTCAAGTTTATATCCAATTCTTATTTCAAAGTTACTGTTGAATCTGTTTCCACCGTGCTTTCAGGCAGTGCATTCCAGATCATAACAACTCACTGCATTTTTAGAAAAAGTCTCCTCATCTCCCCCTGGTTCTTTTGCCAATTATCTTAAAACTGTGCCCTCTGGTTACCGACCCTCCTTCCAGTAGAAACAGTTTCTCGTTATTTACTCTATCAAAACTCTTCATAATTTTGACCACCTCTATTAAATCTCCCCTTAACCACCTCTGCTCCAAAGAGAACAATCCCAGCAACCTAAAGGAATATGGTGTTGGAGTAGCAGTGCTGGTACTGTACAGACAGACCATAATGTGCCATTATATTAAACGCCATTAGCTTTATCATAAACACAGAGAATGCTGCCCCACTGTCCTTAAATTCCAGTGAGTCTGTTGTGCTGAAATTTGTTACCTGGTTTCTGCCACAGTCAACGTGACAATCAAACTGCTACAAGGAATTATCATTAAGAACATAAGAAATAGGAACAGGAATAGGCCACTTGGCCCCTCGAGCCTGCTCTGCCATTCAATAAGATCATGGCTGATCTTGGGCTCAAAGCCACTCCCCTGCCTGCTCCCCATAACCCTTCATTTCCTTATCTTGCAAAAATCTGTCTATCTCCACCTTAAATGTATTTAATGACCCAGCCTCTACAGCTTCTTAGTTTCAGTCTCTCGCATGATTGACTTTTTAAATAACTTTTTTGCTTTTTTGACATAATTGAAGGTTGTTGCTTAAAGTAGTTATTGAATTTGACAGGGTGAGTGAATGGAATTAAGGTGCACGCAGTTGAAGCTAAGGCAATGCTCAAATAATAGCTCATAACTGTACTGTTGGCACGGTAACGTCTTGAGGCAATTTGTTGATCATGCCATCAGCACTTGTACATCACAAATAGTGCACGAGAAAGAAATAAAAGGATGTTAAAGTTAATCAGAAGTCCTGGTGACTAATTTTTAACAGCAGCTCTTTGAGATTAAACTACAAATCCCAGCTGTGTGTCAGGGACTCTAAGCAGTTCGATAAAAGTAGTGGCTCTCTCAGATTTCTTTGTCTACAGGGTAAAAGTCATCTAATGACAGAGTGCAGAGCATTACTAGCCGACATGGAACAAATATATTTTCTAGAGGTTTTTTGAGACATCCTCCTCCCGTTAATGCATTAGTTACAGACAGACACGCGCACATACTTCTTCTTCTTAGGCAGTCCCTCGGAACCGAGGATGACTTGCTTCCACATTAAAAGTGAGTTCTCCGGTGACTGATGAGTCCAATGCGGGATCTACAGTCTCTGTCACAGGTGAAGCAGACGATGGTTGAAGGGGCGGGAGGGTGGAGTGCTTGGGTTGACGTGCGCTGCCTGCGCTTGGCTTCCGCTTGCTCCCGGCGAAGAGACTCGGGGTATTTGGTGCCTTCCCGGATGCTTCTCCTCCACTTTGTACGGTCTTGGGCCAGGGATTCCCAGGTGTCGGTGGGAATGTTGCACTTTTTCAAGGAGGCTTTGAGGGTGTCCTTGAAGCGTTTCCTCTGCCCTCCTGGGGCTCTCTTGCCGTGTCGGAGCTCTGAGTAGAGCGCTTGTTTTGGAAGTCTCGTATCGGGCATGCAGATGATGTGACCCGTCCATCGGAGCTGATCGAGCGTGGTCAAAGCTTCGATGCTGGGGATGTTGGCCTGAGCGAGAACACTGACGTTGGTGCACCTATCCTGCCAATGGATTTGCAGGATCTTGCAGAGGCAGCGTTGGTGGTACCTCTCCAGTGCTTTGAGGTGCCTGCTGTACATGGTCCATGTCTCTGAGGCATACAGGAGGGCAGGTATCACTGCTGCTCTGTAGACCATGAGCTTGGTGCCGGGTTTGATGTCCTGGTCTTCAAACGCTTTCTTCCTCAGGCGACCGAAGGCTGCACTGGCACACTGAAGGCGGTGTTCGACTTCATCATCAATGCCTGCCCTTGTTGACAGTAGGCTCCCGAGGTATGGAAAGTGGTCCACGTTGTCCAAGGCCTTGCCATGGATTTTGATAATCGGGGCGGCAGGGGTAGGTTGGTAGAGGACCTTTGCCTTACGGATGTTTAGTGTAAGGCCCATGCTCTCATACGCTTTGGTGAAGGTGTTAATGATGGTTTGGAGTTCGACCTCTGAGTTTGCGCAGATGCAAGCGTCGTCTGCATACTGTAATTCGACGACAGAGGAAGGGACAACATTGGATCTGGACTGGAGGCGATGGAGGTTGAACAGTTTCCCGTTGGTTCTGTAAATTAGCTCCACTAATACACAGACACAGACATGCACACACACACCATGCACACACACATTCAGACACGCACATTCAGACACACATACACAGGCATGCATACACATACACACACGCACACACAACCACATACAGACGCAGGCACACACGCTCTGACTAGATGATTAACAAGCCACTTGACAAGAGGCTCATTAAAATGTGGTTAACAGATAAACTGCAACAAACAAAAAGCATAAAAACCAGCATTGGACAGATACAACAAAACATGGGGGCGATTTTGCCAGCCCTGGGGAGGCGGGTTTGGAGGCAGGACTGCCGGGAAAATGGCAGAATCTGGGGGCGGGAACCCATCCCGCCCCCAACCCACCTCCGTGCCATCTTCCCAGGAGGCGGAAACCCGACCCGCGCTGGGAGCCGCCTCCCCGAGGCGGGAAGGGGATTAGTGCCAATTAACTGCCTGTTAACAGGTAGTTTTTTGAGAGTCCCTATTTCCAGCCCTGAAGTGTGGGCTTCCCGACGGCTCCGAACCATGCCAGGGTCAGCGAGGCGGGCCGTCTGACTGCGGGGGGTCGGAGGGGCCGAGATGTCCAGTGTTCCGGGGGATGATGAGTGTGTGAAGTGTGTGTAAAGTGTTTTAATAAGTTTTACTTACCTTTACATCTTCCTGCAGGCTTCCTCCCTTCAGGTCTCGGGAGACCCTCAGCTCACCAGCACAGAAAGCAGAATGGCCGCTGAACTGTCAAAAGCTGCAGCCTTCAGCTTTCTGCTCAGGAAGGCCTTCTAGTTGAGTCAAACGATGACAATTTATCTGTCAAAAGCTCTTACATAGAAACATAGAAGATAGGAGCAGGAGTAGGCCATTCAGCCCGTCGAGCCTGCTCCGCCGTTCAATGAGATCATGGCTGATCATCCAAATTCAGTACCCTGTCCCTGCCTTCTCCCCATATCCCTTGATCCCTTTAGCCTTAAGAAATATATCCAACTCCTTCTTGAATATATTTAATGAATTGGCCTCCACTGCCTTCTGTGGTAGAGAATTCCACAGGTTCACCACTCTGGGTGAAGAAATTCCTCCTCATCTCTGTCCTAAATGGCTTACCCCTTATCCTTAGACTGTGACCCCTGGTTCTGGACTCCCCGGCCATCGGGAACATCCTTCCTGCATCCAGTCTGTCTAGTCCTGTTAGAATTTTATAAGTTTCAATGAGATCCCCTCTCATTCTTCTAAACTCCAGCAAGTATAAGCCCAATCGACCCAATCTCTCCTCATACGTCATTCCTGCCATCCCAGGTATCAGTCTGGTGAATCTTTGCTGCACTCCCGCCATGGCAAGAACATCCTTCCTCAGATAAGATGACCAAAACTGCACACAATACTCAAGGTGTGGTCTCACCAAGGCCCTGTACAATAGCAGCAAGACATCCTTGTTCTTGTACTCGAACCCTCTCGCTACGAAGGCCAACATACCATTTGCCTTCTTAACCGCCTGCTGCACCTGCATGCTTACCTTCAGCGACTGGTGCACAAGGACGCCCAGGTCTCGTTGCACTTCCCTTCTCCCAATCTATTGCCGTTCAGATAATAATCTGTCTTCCTGTTTTTGCCACCAAAGTGGATAACCTTGCATTTATCCACATTATACTGCATCTGCCATGCTCCTGCCCAATCACCCAACCTGTCCAAATCATACTGGAGTTTCTCGGCATCCTCCTCACAGCACATACGCCCACCCAGCTTTGTGTCGACTGCAAACTTGGAGATAGTACATCTAGTTCTCTCGTCTAGACCATTTATATATATATTGTGAATAGCTGGGGTCCTAGGACCGATCCCTGCGGTACCCCACTAGTCACTGTCTGCCACTCGGAAAAAGACCCGTTTATTCCAACTCTTTGCTTCCTATCTGCCAACCAGTTCTTTATCCAAGTCAGTACCTTGCCCCCAATCCCATGTGCCTTAACTTTACATGCTAATCTCTTATGCGGGACCTTATCGAAAGCCTTCTGAAAGTCCAAATACAATGGTTCTCCCTTATCTATTCTACCAGTTACATCCTCAAAAAAATTCCAGTAGATTAGTCAAGCACGATTTACCTTTTGTGAATTCATGTTGACTTTGTTCGATCCTGTCACTGTTTTCCAAGTGCTCTGCTATTACGTCTTTTATAATGGACTCTTGACAGATGAAACGGCACTCGCTGACGTCACCTGTAACTGGCTTTCCATTAATTGGCCTGCTAGTCCCGCTGGGCGGGCTTAACAAGGTCCATCAAGGGAAAATAGCGTGGGTTGGCCACAAGTCGATGGAGGCGGGACTAAAACCCGACAAGTGGGAGTCCCGCCTCCAAAAGCTCCCCATTGAGAAAATCCAGCCCATTCTAAAAGGGAGAAAAGAGAAAAATAGATAACCAAAGGATGAAAGTAAGTAAGTGATGAGAACTTTATTTCTTTTCTTTGTGACTATCCAGACCAGTGACTTTAATATCAAGACAAGAGTGTTTCAGTAAAGGTTGGTTGTGGGTGAGTAATCTAATAAAATAAAGCCAGGGCGAAGGAATCTGAGCCTGTGAGAGTAGAGAAATTATATGAGATTATTTCACTTCTTGATGTTCCTGTCAGTTGACCATAGACAGGGAGTTTCAGCTGAATGGTAGGTTATGTGAGGTAAAACTTGTTATGGGGTCAGAGTAGGTTGTTTTTATTTTTCGTACATGGACTGTGTGAAACCCAAAGTTACATCTCACGTTTCTGGGGTCCTTTAGATTTTATTTTAAAAAGTTTAATAGTTCCCCTCCAAGTCACACACCATCCTGACTTGAAAATGTTATATCCGTGTATCTTAATGTTGTGTCCTTCAATAATCAGACACAGACTGCAGGGAACGATCAACAGGTGTTTACTGAATGAGGGTTCAAACTGCAACTGACTATACAGATCACGACTCAGGGTTTATATACAGGTGTGGTCACTGCCGGTACTACAGGATACAGGAGCTGTAAAAAGTAGTTCTCCCCCTTAAAGGTACATACATTGCAATTCTTCCCCTTTTAGATTAACAGTACCATAACACTCATTTAACAATTAAATATCAAACTAATTACAATTAACACTTTTAACATGCAACATTAACTGAAAATAGTCTATTTATAAATTCAGTCTTTGGGGAGGCTTCCTGATTCTTTCTGGATAACGCCTTTCCCGAGTGTCTCGCTCTTGGTGCTGAGGCGATTCTAGCACCCTGTCGTCAGTTGATTCATCAGCTTCCAATGCTATTGTTTCTGAGGTAGATGCGACCTGTACGTCGGGTTCCTCACCAGGTACGTATGGCTGAGACATGGGGTTGACTCGTCCCTGTGACTCTAGGATCTGGTCAGCATGGCGTCTCACAATGTTCTCCCCAACATCCACTGTGTACATTAGTGGCCCCTGCCATGTGAATATCGTTCCTGGTTGCCATTTCTCTGTTCGGTAGTCGCGGGCCAAGACTGGTTGCCCTACATTGAAGCTCCTTGTCGGCTTCTCATTGATGTGCTGGAATTGCTTACTCTCAACATCTCTTCGTACATTTGGTCTGAGCAAATCCAGACGAGATCTCAACCTTCGATTAAAGAACATCATGGCTGGGGCCTGGTTGGTGACTGCATGTGTCGCTTTTCTGTAGGCTAACAGGAAATTGTCCACCTTATGCTGCAGTGGAATGTCATCATCGCACATGGCCTTTACTGCTTTTTTAAAGGTTTGTACGAATCTCTCAGCCAATCCATTTGTGGCTGGATGATACGGGGCGGATGTGTAATGCCTTACCCCATTCCTTTTCATAAATCTTCGAAACTCTTCGGACACAAACTGTGGTCCGTTATCAGAGCAAATCTGCTCTGGCGCTTAAGCCGTTCCTGGCAAAAATGGTCCGTAGGACTGCAATAGTTTTCTCCGTGGTGGTGGAGGACATTTTGATGATATCAGGCCATTTCGAGTGCGCATCCACGGCTATTAAAAACATTGAGTCCATGAATGGACCAGCAAAATCAATATGCACCCGTTGCCATGGAGATGAGGGCCACTCCCATGGGTGTAGAGGGGCATGTGGTGGTGCATTTTGGACCTTCTGGCATCCTGAGCAGCTCTTTGTCAGGTCCTCGATTTGCTGATCGATCCCCGGCCACCACACATAAGCCCTAGCAAGGCTTTTCATTTTCACCCCTCCCAGATGACCTTCATGAAGCTCATTGAGCACTCTCTCCCTTAACTTGGGTGGAATTACCACTCGGGATCCACACATCAAGGTCCCCTGGCATACTGACAGCTGTTCTCTTCTGGATGAGAATGCTGGCAACAGTGAGTCGCCATGTGCTGGCCATCCCTTCACCGTCAAATCATATACCCGAGACAGTGTCGGGTCATTTCGGGTCTCCTTCTCTATACCAGCGTTAGTCACTGGCAATCCTTCAATTATAGTCGAATTAAATATTTCGACAGGATCCACTGCTGGTGCTTCCTCCGCAGTAGGCAGTGGCAGGCGTGATAGTCCATCAGCGTTTCCATGCTGTTTCGTGCCCTTATACTCGATTTCATATTGGTGCGCCCCTAGAAAAAGGGACCATCTTTGTAGCCGTTGCGCAGTCATCACCGGAATGCCCTTCTTTGGATTAAAGATGGAGACAAGTGGTTGGTGGTCAGTCAGCAAGGTGAACTTCTGCCCGTGCAGATAGTGATTGAACTTTTTCACTCCCCACACTAGGCTGAGGGCCTCCCTGTCAATCTGGGCATAGTTACGCTCAGCTGAGGTTAGTGACCGAGACGCAAAGGCTACTGGCCTCTCCGAGCCATCCGGGAATTTGTGCGACAGCACCGCTCCAATGCCATAGGGTGATGCATCACACGCCAACCGAATTGGTAGTGCTGGGTTGAAATGAGCCAATGTTGTGTATGTAATATGTGTGCTACTTTAAACCTATGGACAGGACTGCACTACTTGTAGGGCGTAGTGATACGCAGTACCACTCCTGGCCATAGGGGTATAAATAGTACTGTGGGTACTGATCTCCCCTCAGTTCCCGCCTGTGGGCATGAAGTAAAGACCTACGTGTAGTCCCTACCTCCAACCAGTAAAGACCTGTTTGAGTTATACGTTTAAGTCTTTGTGTTAATTGTTCAATACAATACACATACTTAACACTGGCGACGAGTCAGGTTCTTACCCTGCGGCAGTTGAAGAGAGGTTTCAAACCTCACCACCCCACTAGAAGCGACAGGCTTTAGGACTCTGAAGCCTCCATGAGCGACTGAGCACTGGAGTGCAGCAGCCATCCTGACAGCTTCCAGCGACTGACAGAAGTCTTTCTGCAGTTTCCTTGTTCAACCTAGGTGGTGGGGTAAGCCGTGCAGCGTCGGCTGCAAAGACAGGGCTGGGGAAGTCGGAGGAGATAAGGGCCATCGATCGCGATCGGAGATAAGGCCGGGCCGCTTTCAAGTGCGAGGCGCAGCGCGGGCCAGCGATCGGGACCAAAGATAAGGGCCGCACTCGGACTGAAAGGCGCGGCGGCTGCAGAAGCTCAAGGTGCGAGAGCCGCGGTGCACAGCGCGGGCTATCGATCGCACAGAAGATAAGGGCCGAGAGCCGCTTCAGTCGGGAGCCACTTCGCGATCCAGCGATCGCATCCGCTGATAAGGGCCGCACTCGGGCGATCGCGGCGAAGGTAAGGGCCGCACTCGGGGGCTGAAGGGAGACGGCGTCGGGGGACGGGTGAAGACCGCCAAGCGCGGGAAAACCGCCATTTTGTGGGCGGAGGACGACGGCAAGAGCGGGAAGCCGCCATCTTTGATAACAAGTAAAGAAAATAAAATCTGAGAAATTGCAAATCTACAATGCCTAAACACGGGAATATTAGCACCTTTGATAGTGACCTCAAAGATTGGGCCATATATGTTGAAAGAGTAAAAAATTATTGTAAGGCCAATAAAATTCGTGACCAAGATAAAGCTCTAACATTATTAAATTTAATGGGTGCGAAGACATACGGACAATTGAAACACCTACTATCACCAGATGAACCGGCGGATAAGACGTTCGATGAGATTGTTACTGTCCTGAAAGATCATCTAAACCCCACGCCACTGATGCTAGCGGAACGATTTAAATTTTACGACAGAAGGCAGCTACAGCATGAAAGCAATGCTGAATATTTGCTGGAATTGCGTAAATTAGCGAAATATTGCCAGTTTGGAACGGGACTGACAGATGCACTATGAGACAAATTTGTGTGTGGTTTATTTAAACAGGATACACAAAAGCGACTGCTCGAGGAGAATGAGCTGACGCTTGAGAAGGCGGTCACTATGGCAGCAGCACACGAAGCCGCAGCGAGAGGCACGGCAGTAATGCAGCTACGGTCACCGGAGCTCAGTGCACACAAATTGGGTGTGAGTTCTGGCAAATGTTATCGTTGTGGAAAGACAACGCATGATCAGAACCAGTGTTGGTTTAAAAACCAAGAATGTAGAACTTGTGGTAGGCTTGGACACATAGCTAGAGTATGCAGGTCAGGGAAGAAGACCAGCAACAAGAAGTCACCGCAAGGAAAATACGCAAAAGTACACAAGGTGGCCGAACAGGAGTCCGATTCAGATGCTAGCAGTAATGAACTGGCTGGCTTAAGCAGTATTGAACTGGCTAGCTTAAGGGTACTCAACGTTGGTAAGGGTGCAGACCTCCAGACAATTTGGGTCACTCTTCAGATAGAAGGAGTCCAAGTAAAACTGGAATTGGACACTGGATCGGCATTGACGGTCATAAATAAGAAAGATTATGGAAGGTTATTCCAACATATTCCCCTACAGGATACGGAGCTCATATTGAAAACATACACGGGGCAAAGAGTGTACCCCATCGGGAAAATTGAGGTCACAGTGGTCCACAAGGGCGAAGAAAGTCAAATAATGGACTTATATGTGCTATCTGAAGGAGGTCCTCCACTACTAGGACGGGAGTGGATTAGGAAAATGAATATCGACTGGCATTTCCTACAAACAATAACGAGTGAGAACTCGGTGAACATAATCAACCCAGACTCTGGAACTGATGATGGTAAGACCAACCCGTGTGCAAAAGACAAAGTTTCAGCACAGAATTCCACTGAGATAGAGAATTCTGAGTCTGTCCAGTCTACTGACATGCACATTTCTGAGGGACACCGGGCTCGAACTCAACTCCATTTCAAACTGCAACAGCAATTAGAACAAATGATTCGCCGTTTTGAGCAAGAGATGAATGCGACGAAAGAGTTCTTTGATATAGAGTGGGAACATCTGGAAAGACAACAGAAGCAGCTGCTGGAGCAAATGGAGCAGGAGCACACAAAACGTCTGATGTCAGAGGAGTTAACGGTCAGCCAACTCCTGCATATGCTGAAGGACAGGACTCTGAAATGGGAAAAACTTGAACACGAACTTCAATATTCAAACGAAAGGGGTTCGGAGCTCTCAAAGGTTATTGGAAGAGCTGAGGTGGCAACACAGACTGAGATGACTGCAACAGAGCAGCCCTTGGATGCCAAAAGTACGCTGACTCACGTCAACGTAGAACAACAGACCGCTGAAACAGCTGCTCCGGTAGAGGGATTGAATAGTCCGATCAATCAATCTCCAAAAGAAGTTGAAGTAGTAAAATCTCAAATGAGGTCATTAGTAAACGATTTGCTGAAAGCCCAGAAAAAGCTGGATGAAGAGGTACGCATGAAGAAGTCTCTTCAGGAAAGATGTCTGGACTTGGAACAAAAGCTGGCTAACGCCCAGCTGGGTATGGAGGAAATAGAAGACCCTCTCGCTGGCCTAGATCAGGACGACACCGAATATTACCATGACCTATTGAGTGACACTGAATATTATAGTGACCTGGTCTGCCCAGCTTGTGATGAAAACTCCCAAAGTGCAGAAATCAGGATGAATCACTTAAAGTCTAAGGAACATAGGGAGATGGTGGCGCTACAGCTGGCAGCTGACAGGGGAGCCCAGAGAGTCTCTAAGAAGCAGAAAAGGAAAAGACGAAGCAGAAGATGATAACCATCTGAACCATTATCACCCCTACCAGATCACACACGTGGTCCCTCCGAACGGAGCCAAATCAGTTCGGAAGTTCAAGCTGTTAAATCCATGGAAGGACTATTGAATGAGTCACTCCAGCAACGTGAACCGACTACACCACAGAGACTGAATCTGTGAACTATTTTCCGCAGAGATTGAATCTGTGAACTGTTTTCCGTAGAGACTGAATCTGTGATCTGTTTTGACATGAAGTTATCTATGTTATTCTGTTATGTAAACCTGAAGTTATATATGTATATATGTTATTACGTTATGTTAAATGGGGAGATGACTGTAAAGCTAAGAAGGGAGGAATGTTGTGTATGTAATATGTGTGCTACTTTAAACCTATGGACAGGACTGCACTACTTGTAGGGCGTAGTGATACGCAGTACCACTCCTGGCCATAGGGGTATAAATAGTACTGTGGGTACTGATCTCCCCTCAGTTCCCGCCTGTGGGCATGAAGTAAAGACCTACGTGTAGCCCCTACCTCCAACCAGTAAAGACCTGTTTGAGTTATACGTTTAAGTCTTTGTGTTAATTGTTCAATACAATACACATACTTAACAGCCAACACCTCTTTTGATGTGATCAATGCTTTGCTCTTCTGGAAAGCTCGTTTACATTCGTCACTCCACTTCCATGGTACCCCCGTTTGCAGTAGGGTGTTCAGTGGGTGTAGTACGGTAGACAAATTCGGCAAGAACTTATGGTAGTAGTTCACCAGCCCGAGGAACGACCTCAGTTGTGACACATTTTCCGGTGCTGGAGCCTTGATTACTGCCTCAATCTTTTCAGGGGACTTATGTAACCCCTCTTCATCAATAACATGGCCACAATACGAGATCTGCTTCTGGAAAAACTCACATTTGTGGCGATTAGCTCGGAGCCCATATTCCTTCAATCTAGTGAGCACCTGCTCCAGGTTGGCGAGGTGATCACTGTCATTTTCGCCCGTGACCAGGATGTCGTCCAAATAACACTGGATCCCTGGAATCCCTTGCAGGACTTGTTCCATTGCCCTTTGCCAAATAGCCGGAGCTGATGCTACCCCGAACACCAGCCGGTTGTATTGGTAGACACCTTTTATGAGTGTTGATCGTGAGGTACTGCTTCGAGGTTTCTTCTACCTCCATTTGCAGGTACACCTGGGCCAGATCCATCTTAGTGAAGCGTTTCCCTCCAGATAGCAAGGCGAAAATATCTTCAATCCGCGGAAGCGGATATTGTACAGTGTGAAGGACTGGGTTCACTGTCACCTTAAAGTCCCCACAGATGCGAACCTTCTTTGGATCCCCAGACGTATTACTCAACGACCTCTTCATTACAGGAACGATGGGTGTAGCCCACTCGCTCCAGTCCACTTTGGACAGTACTCCTGATCGTTCCAAACCTTCCAGCTCTGCTTCAACGGCTGGGCGGATCGCATAAGGTACCGGTCTGGCCTTAAAAAAACTTTGGGCTTGCATTTTCCTCTATTTTGATCATCGCTGTTATGCCTTTTAGTGTCCCAAGTCCCTGCTGGAACACTTGTGCATCAGTTAGCATTTTTGACAGTTGTCCAGGTGTGACGTCGTCATCCTTTTTGGCATCTACAGTCAGTTCTTATATGGAATGCCAATCTAGCTGTATCTTCCGCATCCATTCACGTCCTAGTAGTGGTGGTCCTCCATCTGGCAATACATATAGGTCCATTTTTGGTGTTTCCTTGCCGTTATATATAACGTTCACCCTTATTTTTCCTTTGGGGTAGACTTTTTGCCCCGTGTACGTCTTCAAGACAATCTTTGTATCTCTCGAGGTTTTATTTGAGAATAGCCGCTTGTAGTCCTTTCGGTCTATGACTGTTAGGGCTGATCCTGTGTCCAATTCCATTTTCACTTGGATTCCTGCTATCTTGAGCGTGACCCAGATAGTTTGGTGATCCTCCGTTTTGATCACATTATGTAGTTTCAGACAACCCAGCTCCTTGCTTCCGGAGTCTGTATCACTCTTCTGTTCGTCTGAACTACTCTCCGTCACCTTATGTACCTTCTTGTACTTCTCCTGTGGAGATTTCTTGCTGCTGGTTTTCTTTCCCGACCTGCAGACTCTTGCTATGTGTCCTACTTTTCCACACTGTCTGCACACTTTGTCCTTGAACCAGCAATCATTATGGTTGTGTGTTGTTCTGCCGCAGCGATAGCACTTCACTGTTCCGTATGACATTTCATTTGTGCCATATTCTTGCGGTCTCCGTTGTATCTCTGCAGCGCCCCGTGCTGCTGCTTCGTGTGATACTGCAATGCTGAAAGCCTTGTCCAGCGTAAGATCCTTTTCTGATAGAAGCAGTTTCTGGGTTCCTTCACTTTGAAGCCCACACGCAAACTTGTCCCTTAAAGTATCTGCTAGTCCCATTCCAAACTGGCAGTGTTTCGATAGCTTGCGTAGTTCCGTTAAATACTCAGCATTACTTTCATCTTTATGCTGGTTCCTTTTGTGAAACTTAAATCTTTCTGCTATTAGCAGCGGTGTGGGGTTTAAGTGGTCCTGTAGGATTGACACTGTTTTCAAAATCCACTTCTACAGGCTTCTCTGGGGTTACTAGGTTTCATAGTAAGTCATACGTTTTTGCACCCATTGAATTCAACAATACCAGCGCTTTCTTGTCATCTGGCACTTCATTCGCCTTGCAGTATACTTCTATGCGTTCGACATATGTCGTCCAATCTTCGACTTCATTGTCGAACGCTGTGATACTGCCACTCTTCGGCATTTTTGGGTGTGGTTAGACTGGCTTAAAATGGTGTCTCCCGCGCTTTCCTTTCTTCCCCGCTGCGGCTTAAAATGGCGTCTCCCGCGCTTTCCTTTCTTCCCCGCTGCGGCTTAAAATGGCGTCTCCCGCGCTGCTGCCAACGCCACTCTCGGCAATCCTGATGGCAAATGGCGACGCCCTGTGGGTTTCGTGTGCTGCTGCCAATGCCGCTCTCTGCGGTTCCTCGGAGTCCACATCACGCAAGACCTCTCCTGGTCCCTCAATACCTCCTCTCTGGTGAAGAAGGCCCAGCAGCGCCTATATTTCCTAAGGAGGCTGAAGGGATGTAACCTGTCACCCCTGATCCTCTCTAACTTTTACCGCTGCACAATAGAGAGCATCCTGACGAACTGTATCACAGTATGGTATGGCAGCTGTAGCTACTATGACCGGAAAGCCCTGCAGCGGGTAGCCAAAACTGCCCAATGCATTACCGGCACCCGGCTACTGACCATAGAGCACATATACCAGAAACGCTGTTTACGGAGGTCACGGACCATCATCAAAGACCCTACCCACCCCAGCCACAGTCTGTTCGCCCTCCTGCCATGTGGGAGACGCTACAGATGCATTCGCACCCGTACGACCAGATTTAGGAACAGCTTCTTTCCCAGGGCTGTCATCCTACTGAACTCCACAAATAAACTCTAAAGCCTGCACATCTGCCAATGCACTTTATTATGGTTATGTTTATGTTAATGTATTACAAGCCAAATGAATGTTGAATGTTTAAATGTCTTAATCTAAACGTACACTCTCGGGAGCCGCAAGCCTACATTCCGTTGTACTGCACTTGTGCACTAACAATGACAATAAAATTGATTATGATTATGATTATGAATGGCAGCGCCTCACGTTTTCCTGCATGCCTCTCTCCCCCGTTGACGCTGCTCGGCCCTTGAACACCGGCTGCGCTCTGCTCTCTCTCGTCTCTCTCCCCGTTGACGCCGCTCGGTCCTGAACACCGGCTGCGCCCTGTGCGCTCTGCCCTCTCTCTCTCCCCCGTCGATGCTGCTCGGCCTTTTCCTGTGCCGCTCGGTTGGCTCTAGCCGATGCTGTCCGGGAAGGGTCTGCGCAGTACCTGTTGCCAGCCCGTTTCGCTGGACCACCGTGACTGGAAAGCCAAGCCTGGCTCTCGACAGCCTCCCCTCCGATGCTCAAATCTCCGCTGCATGACTGGGCGGTCACTCGTGGTCGACGCCCGTGCTTCTGGACTCGACCTCCTTCCACTGTTCTCCAGGAGCGAATCCCTGGGAGGTGATGCAGAGTTGCAGGTAGGTTCGAATCTGCGTCGTCGCCAATGTTATATCCGTGTATCTTAATGTTGTGTCCTTCAATAATCAGACACAGACTGCAGGGAACGATCAACAGGTGTTTACTGAATGAGGGTTCAAACTGCAACTGACTGTACAGATCACTACTCAGTGTTTATATACAGGTGTGGTCACTGCCGGTAGTACAGGATACAGGAGCTGTAAAAAGTAGTTCTCCCCCTTAAAGGTACATACATTACAGGAAATGTATCGCCATTCCTTCATCGTCACTGGCTCAAAATCCTGGAACACCCTCCCTAACAGCACTGCGGGAGTACCTTCACCACACGGACTGCAGCGATCCAAGAAGGCGGCTCACCACCACCTTCTCAAGGGCAATTAAGGATGGGCAATAAATGCTGGTCTTGCCAGCGACGCACACATCCCAGGAACGAATAAAAAAATGAATAAAGTAAAACGGGTGGACAAATTGATAGGAAGTCTTCCTTTCATTCTGACCTAGCTATATTATATTTAGAATTAAACATAGTATCAACTAATTAATTTTGCTCCAACAAACTACCGAATTAAATGGTAGGGCCTGTGGGAAACAAACTGCCCAGAGTAAATGAGGTACAAGCTAGCCACTACTTTGAGCATGCATCTGTGCTAATGAGGCCCTCCGCAGTGGATCCTAGGAACAGGAGTTGCCATTCAGCCCCTCAAGCCTGTTCCGCCATTCTATTAGATCATGGCTGCTCTGTACCTCAAGCCTGTTATCTGTAACAGAGGCACTGGTGCTAACTACGTGAGGAATGGGAAATGACAGTCAGAGGCTGTGGTTACCATGGAGTCACCACACATATAATTCAAAAACACTTCAAAAGTACTGTTGAAAACAACTCAAAGGTACTTCAAGCAGCAGTTTGTATTAATTGGTTCCTGTGGATCACTCACTCCCTTCTGAGCTATGAGGGCCAGACTGGGCTAATGTCTGATGCAAGACATGCCATGGGTCAACGCACCGATCAGCTTGGAGTACTAGAGTACAGACGCATAATCTGAAATTACTCTCTCCGCTATTTTCCCGGAAGATTTAACTGCTTTATTTTCAGTTGTTGCTGAAATCGTGGGATGAAGAATGTCAAGCAGCTACATTGAGTATTCATGAACCAGGAGCCCATAATGTCATTTCACGGCCTAAATATCACTTGTCAATCATGGAAAGGAATGGATTAATGCATTACATCATGTGCGCTGTGTAAAACATAGACTGGATTAATGCAAACCATCAAGTGCCAATTAGGTGTCTAATCATCTGACTTTTTTTTATTCGTTCCTGGGATGTGTGCGTCGCTGGCAAGGCCAGCATTTATTGCCCATCTCTAATTGCCCTTGAGAAGGTGGCGATGAGCCGCTTTCTTGAACCGCTGCAGACCGTGTGGTGAAGGTATTCCCACAGTGCTGTTAGGTAGGGAGTTCCAGGATTTTGACCCAGCGACGATGATGGATCGGCGATATACTTCTAAGTCAGGATGGTGTGTGACTTGGAGGGGAACTTGATGGTGGTGGTGTTCCCATGCGCCTGCTGCCCTTGTCCTTTTAGGTGGAAGAGGTCGCGGGTTTGGGAGGTGCTGCCGAAGAAGCCTTGGTGAGTTGCTGCAGTGCATCTTGTAGATGGTACACACTGCAGCCACGGTACACCGGCGGTGGAGGGAGTGAATGTTTAAGGTGGTGGATGGGGTGCCAATCAAGCAGGCTGCTTTGTCCTGGATGGTGTCGAGCTTCTTTAGTGTTGTTGGAGCTGCACTCATCCGGGCAGGTGGAGAGTATTCCATCACACTCCTTACTTGTGCCTTGTAGATGGTGGAAAGGCTTTGGGGAGTCAGGAGATGAGACACTCGTCGCAGAATACCTAGCCTCTGACCTGCTCTTGTTGCCACAGTATTTATGTGGCTGGTCCAGGTAAGTTTCTTGATAATGGTGACCCCCAGGATGTTGATAGTGGGGGATTTGGCGATGGTAATGCCGTTGATTGTCAAGTGGAGGTGGTTAGACTCTCGCTTGTTGGAGATAGTCATTGCCTGGCACTTCTGTGGTGCGAATGTTACCTGCCACTTATCAGCCCAAGCCTGAACGTCGTCCAGGTCTTATTGTATGCGGGCATGAACTGCTTCATTATCTGAGGAGTTGTGAATGGCGCTGAACGCTGTGCAGTCATCAGCGAACATCCCCATTTCTGACCTTATGTTGGAGGGAAGGCCATTGATGAAGCAGCTGAAGATGGTTGGGCCTAGGACACTGCCCTGACGAAATCCTGCAGCGATGCCCTGGGGCTGTGGTGCTTTTTGTGGACAGGACATACCTGGGCAGTTTTCCACATTGTCGGATAGATGCCAGTGTTGTAGCTATACTGGAACAGCTTGGCTAGAGGCATGGCTAGTTCTGGAGCACAAATCTTCAGCATGATAGCCGGGATGTTGTCGGGGCCCATAGCCTTTGCTGTATCCAGTATGCTCAACCGTTTCTTGATATCACGTGGAGTGAATCGAATTGGCTGAAGACTGGCTTCTGTGATGGTGGGGGCCTCAGGAGGAGGCTGATATGGATCATCCACTCGGCACTTCTGGCTGAAGATGGTTGCAAACATTTCAGCCTTGTCTTTTGCACTCACGTGCTGGGCTCCACCATCATTGAGGATGGGGATATTCATGGAGCCTCCTCTTCCCGTTAGTTGTTTAATGGTCCACCACCATTCACGACTGGATGTGGCAGGACTGAGCTTTGATCTGATCTGTTATTTGTGGGATCGCTTAGCCCTGCCTATAGCATGCTGCTTCCGCTTTTTAGCATGCATGCAGTCCTGTGTTGCAGCTTCCCCAGGTTGGCACCTCATTTTTAGCTACGCCTGGTGCTGCTCCTGGCATGCTCTTCTGCACTCCTTATTGAAGCAGGGTTGGTCCCCTGGCTTGATGGTAATGGTAGAGCGAGGGATATGCCGGGCCATGAGGTTACAGATTGTGGTGGAATTCAATTCTGCTGCTGCTGATGGCCCACAATGCCTCATGGATGCCCAGTTTTGAGCTGCTAGATCTGTTCTGAATCTATCACATTTAGCACGTTGGTCGTGCCACACAACACAATGGAGGGTGTCCTCAGTGTGAAGATGGGACTTTGTCTCCACAATGACTGTGCGGTGATCACTGCTACCAATGCTGTCATGGACAGATGCATCTGCGACAGGTAGATTGGTGAGGACGAGGTCAAATAGGATTTTCCCTCGTGTTGGTTTGCTCACCACCTGTCGCAGGCCTAGACTGGCAGCTATGTCTTTCAGGACTCGGTCAGTAATGGTGCTACTGACCCACTCTTGGTGATGGACATTGAAGTCCCCCACCCGGAGTACATTCTGTGCCCTTGCTACTCTCAGTGCTTCTTCCAAGTGGTGTTCAACATGGAGGAGTACTAATTCATCAGCTGAGGGAGGGCGGTAGATGGTAAACAGCAGGAGGTTTCCTTGCCCATGCTTGACCTGAATCCATGAGACTTCATGGGGTCCGGAGTCAATGTTGAGGATTCCCAGGGCCACTCCTTCCTGACTATATACCACTGTGCCGCCACCTCTGATGGATCTGTCCTCCCGGTGGGACAGGACATACTCAGGGATGGTGATGGGGAGTCTGGGACATTGGCTGAAAGGTATGATTCTGTGAGTAAGTCTATGTCAGGCTGTTGCTTGACTAGTCTGTGGGACAGCTCTCCCAATTTTGGCACAAGTCCCCAGAGGTTGGTGCGGAGGACTTTGCAGGGTTGACTGAGCCTGCTTTGCCTATGCCATGTCCGTAACCCGTGCCAAGGTCAATGCCGGGTGTTCTGTCCAGTTTTATTCTTATTGTTTTTTGTAATGGTTTTTTGCTTGCTAGGCCATTTCAGAGGGCAGTTAAGAGTCAACCACATTGCTGTGGGTCTGGAATCACATGTATGCCAGATGACAGATTTCTTTTCCATTCGTGAACCAGATGGGTTTTTACGACAATCCAATAGTTTCATGGTCACCATTACTGATACTAGCTTTTTATTCCAGATTTATGTAATCAACTGAATTCCCCAGCTGCTGTGGTGGGATTTGAACTCATATCTCCAGATCATTAGTCCAGGTCTCTGGATTACTAGTCCAGTAACATAACTACAATGCTACCATTCCCGCTATTTTGAAATAGTGCGATATTTTACAGCAACATTATTTGATTATCCAATTGCATTTGGATAGAATGAGCAATAAGAACATAAGATAAGAACATAAGAAATAGGAGCAGGAGTAGGCCAATCGGCCCCTCGAGCCTGCTCTGCCATTCAATAAGATCATGGCTGATCCAATCTTGGCCTCAACACCACTTTCCCGCTCTCTCCCCATACCCCTGGACTCCCTTGCAGTTCAAATGCCTGTCAATCTCCGCCTTGAATATATTCAATGACTCCGCCTCCACAGCTCTCCGGGGTAGAGAATTCCAAAGATTCACGACCCTCTGAGAGAAGAAATTCCTCCTCATCTCCGTCTTAAATGGGCGACCCCTTATTCTGAAACTATGCCCCCTAGTTCTAGATACCCCCACTAGGGGAAACATCCTCTCAGCATCCACCCTGTCAATGCCTCTCAGAATCCTATGGGGGAAAAATTCGGTTGCTTTGCGTCTCCCGTTTGGGACGCAAAGCAACTAGCGCCCGGGCGCGGCACTGCCAGCACCTCCCGCAAAATTCAGCGGGAGGTTAACGGCGGCGGTAACCGTTAGCTCGCTGCGCCACTGGCGATGACATCATCACCATGCTCAGCGCCCCGCTCGCGCCCCGGCCGTGATCTTCGGTAGCGCCTCTGATACCGCCGGACGCTATGACGGGGTCAGGGGGGCCTACCTGTGGCCAGGGCAGCGCTAAATAAAGGTGAGGTACCGGGCGGCCATTTTTTTGCTGGCTGCCTGCTAGCACCTGCCCCCGTTGCCGTCCCTGGCCTTCTGAGAAGCCCCCCCCCCCCCCCCCCCCCCTGCAGAGTGTCGGCTGCGCTCCGTGAGCCCAGCACTTCTCTTGAGTGCCGGGCTCTTTTGCCGGCACTCCGATCCCTGGTGGCCCAGCTGGGCCCCGGGTCGTGCTGCGCAAGGCCCCTCCCCTTTAAGAAGGGGAGGAAGGCCTGCTGTACCATGGCACATAGCGCCTCGATATTCCCTCGCAGCGCCCCAAGAGGGAGGCGGGACACTTCCAGTTGCGCCCCGCTTCCCTCTTGGGGCACTACCGATGAATTTCGACCGCGGGGGTGCTCATTTCTTCGGGGAAAGTAGCGCCCCAGCGAAGTTAGCGCCCCAAAGGGGCCACGACTCAATTTTTCCCCCTATATGTTTCAATAAGATCACCTCTCATTCCACTGAACTCCAATGAGTATAGGCCCAACCTGCTCAACCTTTCATCATACGTCAACCCCTTCACCCCAGGAATCAACCTAGTGAACCTTCTCTGCACTGCCTCCAATGCAAGTCAAGATTGATTTGAATGCTCCTCCTTAACAACTCAACCATGCCCCTTCCCTAACAGCACTGTGGGAGTACCTTCACCACACGGACTGCAGCGGTTCAAGAAGGCGGCTCACCACCACTTTCTCAAGGGCAACTAGGAATGGGTGATAAATGCTGGCTTTGCCAGCGGCGCCCACATCCCATGAACGAATAAAAAAAAATTAAAGCGCACCGTTTTACTGAAAGTCGTGAAAGATGAAGTAAAGCACCATGGGGTACAACCTAAATTACAGAGCAGAACTGTGAGGGGGTAAGCAACAAAAAAAATGGAAGACCAACTTTGAGAGGTTGAAATAAAAGTCACATAAAGGTGGATAGAAAATTAGGCCCCAAGTGGGAACTAAAAATTTTGTCGGGAAGGATTGCTTCAGCTTAGTTGAGGTCTTCCAGAGAATCATACCCAAATTACTGGGGTTATCTCAACTAACTACTTTGAAGATTGTAGATTTACCCATTAGACTCTTTCTCCAAAGTCTGCAAGTACAAAATGGCCTCAGGCTGTCAGTTTTAAATTGCTCCATGTGCCCCTGAAAATAAGCCTCTTTGCAGCTTCCGGAGAAATTGTGCTGTGTTTGCTGGAATTAAGGAAAAATCAAACATCAATAATGATATTAGAAATGGCATGAGGCAGGACTGTAATTGTTTGTGAGCTATTTCTGATAACGCACTTACTTTCATGGCCAGTGCTCTGGACATTAATAACCAGATTCGCATTGAGGGGATTTTTGACTTCTGCCTGTAGCAGGCCTGAAGCTGGCGATTGAAGGCCTGAACCATTTCATGCAGCGGACTGTCGAGATGCACGCTCCGTTTGTACCTGAAAATTGCACTCGGGGTGTGAGACCCCGATTTGCCTCTGAGCGGCCCCCAACTTGAAACAGGTGGGCGGACTGCTGGATCATTCAATGGCCCCTCCTGAACATTGCAGCCGGCAGGCCTTGGGCATCCATGGGTAGGCCGAAGTGCTTCACCCTACCGCACCCCCACCCCCGCCACCCCCAACACCATCACCCAGCTGATTATCCTCTGTTAGCCATCCACTTTTCAAGTGAGAAAAGGGCAGTTGGCAATTAAAAATAGGCCCCTAAGGGTCTTGGCCTATTTTTAATGTAAACTAGGGGCTTAATGAGCCTCATGCACAGGCGTTTGCTGCCCAACGCACTCGCAGCACTCACTCTGTAATGGGGCATGTAATAGGCTTTCTGTTAGAGAGGCAGTCATGTTATATTGTGGGTTGAGCTATAATGGAAGGCAGTATAATGAGGGAGGTACAGTAACATGCATGGATGTGATATGGTAGTGTAGTGGTTATGTTACTGGACTATTAATCCAGAGGCCTGGACTAATCATCCTGAGGCTGTGAGTTAAATATCCCCAGGGCAGTTTGAGAATTTGAATTCAGTGTAAACAGTCTGGAAATAAAAACCTGGCATCAGTAAAAGTGACCGTGAAGCTGTCGGATGTACATTAAAAATCCAACTGGTTCACTAAAATCCTTTAGGGAAGGAAACCCGCTGTCCTTACTCGGTCTGGCCATATATGTGACTCCAGTTCCACACCAATGTGGTTGACTCTTAACTGCTCTCTGACGTGGCCGTAGCCAAGCCACTCAGTTGGGTTTAAACTAGGTTGGCAGGGGGGTGGGCACCAGGATGTAGCATTAGAAAGGAGAAACAAAGGGCACAAAGGATTGGGAGAAATGGATAGCAATAAAGTAAGAAATAGTAAGGTATTAGGTGGGGTCAGACTAAGAGAGAACACAGGATGGTCTAAGATAGGTTTACAGTGTATGTATGTGAACGCACGAAGCATAGTAAACAAGGTTGGTGAGCTGCAGGCGCAAATAGTTATATGGGAATATGATGTCATTACAATAATGGAGACCTGGCTCAAAAAAGGGCAGGATTGGGTATTAAATATTCCTGGATATAAGGTGTTCAGGAAAGTTAGGGAAGGAAAGATAGGTGGTGGTGTGGCAGTATTGGTTAAGGAGAATGTTACAGTGCTGGAGAGAGAGGATGTCCTGGAGGGGTCAAGGACAGAATCTATATGGCTAGAGTTAAGAAACAATAGAGGTGACATTACACGACTGGGTGTATTCTATAGGCCACCAACAAGTGGGAAAGATATGGAGGAGCAAATTTGCAGAGAAATTACAGAGAGATGCAAGAACTATAAAGTAGCGATAATGGGTGACTTCAACTATCCTAATATAGACTGGGATTGTAATAGTGTAAAGGGCAGAGAGGGGGAAGAATTTCTGAAGTATGTTCAGGAGAACTTTATTGATCAGTATGTTTCCAGCCCAACAAGGAAGGAGGCATTGCTGGATCTGGTTCTGGGGAATGAGTTAGGTCAAATGGAGCAAGTGTCAGTAGGTGAACATTTAGGGAACAGTGATCATAGTATCATAAGGTTTAGATTAGCTATGGAAAAGGACAGGGAGCAATCTAGAGTAAAAATACTTAATTGGAGGAAGGCCAATTTCAGTGGGATGAGAACGGATCTGGCCCAGATAAATTGGAATCAAAGATTGGCAGGCAAAGCTGTAATGGAACAATGGGCTGCCTTTAAAGAGGAAATAGTTTGGGTACAGTCAAAGTACATTCCCACGAGGGGGAAAGGTAGGGCAACTAAAGTCAGAGCTCCCTGGATGATGAAAGAGATAGATAGTAAGATGAAGCAGAAAAAGAGCACGAATGACAGATGTCAGGTTGAAAATACATCTGCGAATCAGGCTAAATATGGAAAGTTCAGAGGAGAAGTGAAAAAGAAAATAAGAGGGACAATGAGAGGGTATCAGAATAGAATGGCAGCTAACATAAAGGTAATCCAAAAGTCTTCTATAGGCATATAAATAGTAAACGGGTCGTAAGAGGACAGATGGGGCCGATTAGGGACCAAAATGGAGACCTGCGCATGGAGGTAGAAGATATGGCTGAGGTGCTAAATGAGTATTTTGCATCTGTCTTCACCAAGGAAGAAGATGCTGTCATAGACATAGTGAAAGAGGAGGTAGAGGAGATACTGGATGGGATAAAAATTGATAAAGAGGAGGTACAAAAAGGCTGGCTATACTTTAAAGTAGATAAGTCACCAGGACCAGATGGGTTGCATCCTAGGATGCTGAGGGAAGTGAAGGAAGAAATCGCGGAGGTACTGGCCATAATCTTCCAATCCCCCTTAGAAATGGGGGTGGTGCCAGAGGAATGGAGAATTGCAAATGTTACACCCTTGTTCAAAAAGGGTGTAAAGATAAACCCAGCAACTACAGGCTAGTCAGCTTAACCTCAGTAGTGAGGAAGCTTTTAGAAACAATATTCAGGGACAAAATTAACAGTCACTTGGACAAGTGTGGATTAATTAAGGAAAGCCAGCATGGATTTGTTAAAGGCAAACCATGTTTAACCAACTTGATCGAGTTTTTTGATGAAGCAACAGAGAGGGTTGATGAGGGCAATGTGGTTGACGTGATGTACATGGACTTCCAAAAGGCGTTCGACAAAGTGCCACATAATAGGCTTGCCAGCAAAGTTGAAGCCCATGGAATAAAAGGGATAGTGGCAGCATGGATACGAAATTGGCTAAGTGACAGGAAATAGAGAGTAGTGGTGACTGGTTGTTTTTCAGACTGGAGGAAGGTGTTCCCCAGGGGTCAGTTCTAGGACCACTGCTTTTCTTGATATATATTAATGAATTGGATGTGGGTGCACAGGGCACAATTTCAAAATTTGCAGATGACACAAAACTTGGAAGTATAGTGAACAGTGAGGAGGATAGTGATAGACTTCAAGGGGACATAGACAGGCTGGTGGAATGGGCGGAAACGTGGCAGATGAAATTTATTGCAGAAAAGTGTGAATTAATACATCTTAAAGGGGGTGCATGAACAGAGAGACCTAGGGGTATATGTGCACAAATTGTTGAAGGTGGCAGGGCAGGTTGAGAAAGCAGTTAAAAAAGCTTACAGGATCCTGGGCTTCATGAATAGAGGTATAGAGTACAATAGTGGGGAAATTATGATGAACCTGTATAAAACACTGGTTTGGCCTCAACTGGAGTAGTGTCCAATTCTGGGCACTGCACTTTAGGAAGGATGTGAAGGCCTTAGAGATGGTGCAGAAAAGATTTACGAGAATGATTCCAAGGATGACAGATTTCAGTTACGTGGATAGACTGGAGAAGCTGGGGTTGTTCTCCTTAGAGCAGGGAAGATTAAGAGGAGATTTGATAGAGGTGTTCAAAATCATGAGGGATCTGGACAGAGTAGTTAGAGAGAAACTGTTCCCATTGGTGGATGGGTTGAGAACCAGAGGACAGAGATTTAAGGCGATTGGCAGAAGAACGAAAGGCGATATGAGGAAAAACCTTTTTACTCAGCGAGCGGTTAGGATCTGGAATGCACTGCCTGAAAGGTTGGTGGAGGCAGACTCAATGACGGCTTTCAAAAGGGAGATGAATAATACCTGAAGGAAAAAAAATTGCATGGCTACAGGGAAAGGGCGGGGGAGTGGGACTAGCTGATGGGCTCTTGCAGAGAGCTGGCACGGGCTCGACGGGCTGAATGGCTTTCTTCCATGCTGTAACCATTCTATGATTCTATGAAACCACTACAAAAAATCACCACATGGACTGCAGCGGTTCAAGAACAAGGCACACCACCACAACCTTCTCAGGGCAACTAGGGAGGGGCAATAAATGCTGGCCTTGCCAGTGACGCCCACATCGCGATGATGGATAAAAAAAAATGGCACACTGATAATGCCCTGGCAATACTTTGTCTTATAGACGAATAGCTTTACATGGAGAATTGTCATGGTTTGATTTTAGATTGAAGGATACTGGCATAAAAATGGCATTGCTCCAGCTTGTGTCTGTAGCTGGGTGAGAGGATCGAGCCACTTACTTTATGGCTGCAGGGGTCCCTACAGTGGAAGCACTAAAGACATTAAAGGAAACGTATGACTTTCAGAGCCTAGTCTCGAGGTCAAGCACTACGTTAATGATGTCACTGATTTATAAATCTGCTGTAAACTCATTAAGAACAAAAGAAAAGCTTCCTTGCCAGTACAAATAGCTCCTATGCTGATTATTCCACTGACATTACTTTCTCATTAAACAATCAATCAGTTAATTACAGCATAATGATAATAGCTGTGTCTAGATCTGCAATATTCTGATCGAAAAGGTCACATCAAATTACCCATTAATTCCAGTATTGTATTTGTTCTGTTACAACTCATAGTTACTGTCTAGCTGCATATAAATCAGCTTGACTTAAAGAAAGCAGAATATATCTGGAACAGAAGTAAAATATTACTTTTCTCCCTATGAAAGTGTCACAGTTCAAATGGCATGCTTAGTGACAGATGCCAAACAATCTCTAAAAAGAGCATAATAAAGGAAGAAATCCAGTCATTTCCTGTGACTTTTACTGTTCTTAATAATTTGACCTCTCACTAAGTCCAAGATTTGTGGATCTACAAGTAGCTGTCTATCTATAGAAACCTCCGTGAGCAATAAGCATCTATCTGAGCTCCAGATGTGCCTCTTTAGACCACTTCTCCACAGAGATTACCTCAGTGCTGGCCTTAAAGTGGCAGGCCAAGTTAAGCACAGCTCCACCTCAGCTGCTAAAGCTCACGACTGTGCTACAGATCCCAAACTATCTTTGTGCAACACCGGCAGAGATCAGCTGGTTTTATGTTCTCTTTGAAAGGCTTATCTCTTTTGAATGTTCTTCTTGCAATACGTGGTACAGTAAATCCTTACTTAATAGAACTGGATAGCTTGCAAATCCACCCTGGTATATCTGAGGGACCGTAAAAGAATGTGCAGTCGCCCCCAGCACTGAAATGAGAATTGAAATAACAGTCGCAGTTTATTCTTTGAATATAGAAATATTCTTTGTTTCTTTTAACATTTTTTGAATTCCATTTTATGGTTTAATTGTTTAGAAACTTCCAGCACATCATATTAATATATCTTATTTGAAAGAAAATAGGTGCTCATTTTCTAAGATGAAAAATCATTTCAATACTTAAGGGGTTTTCAAGTTAGTTTTATTCCCAGCTTTGCCATTCATCACTTGCATTCTCCTCAATCCAAAACATATCACTTTGTAAGAAGTTCATTATCTGACACAATCAGTCTTTGCTTTCTAAGCATATAAAAGTAATATCAGCTCACAATGTCGCATTGCTGGGAGGTTGCCTGATACAGTGCTAAACAAAAGAGGCTACCACAACTGAAGTGCATTGAGGTATGAAACTGACGGTTACTGAAGAAAACATTGGCCCAGAAATTAGGCTCGGGGGGCTTGCCGCGCGTGCAAGCCCCCGATGAGCACTTACCCGGCGTGCCTGCCGTTCGGCTCCCGGGACGCTTGCAATTCCTGTTTTCAGTTGATTACTCCCGGGCAGAGTCTGACGTCACGCCGCCCAGGAGTGCAGCCAGCGCGAAGCCTCGAGTGCGGAGTCTAAGTTAGACACGCCCCTTGAGATCTCCTTAACATAGGCCATGCCCCCAATTTTTAACACAAGCTGCAAAGCAATTTTACATGCAGAGCAGCATTTTAAAGAAATTTTTTGTATTTTTATTAATCTTTAGGTAACTTTTATAAAGTTTTAAAAACTTTTACATTATTTTGAAGAATGTAGTTTTAAACAGAATTAAAGCGTAGTTATTTTGATGAGCCGGCTGGGATCACGTGTGCACTGGGCAACCAATGGGAGGTTGCAAAAGTTCATTCATGAGTTTGATAGTAAGAACTGTCAAACTCATGAAAACTCAGGGCGCCCAAAACAGCACTTAAGCTACAAATAAAAGTTAAAAAAACATCCCGCTAAATAAATGAACTATGAATAACTGTAAAAAAACAATTTTAAACAATTAATCGAATTTAAAATTTTTTTTTTTTTAACAAATAGGGTCTAAAAATACACTTACCTTACTGTAAATTCTTTAAAAATAATAAACCTGTGGCAAAAAAAATCTAAATTGTATTAATAGACCACTTACTTGTAAAACGAAGTACTTATGTCTGGTATTTTCAAGCATAAAAACCGGAGGCCTTTACGCACGGGCAACTCTTTACAAAAAAAGGAAATTCAGCGCGCACGCGCTGCCTGATACGTTGTACACGTTCCGCCTCTTAACCCCTTGGTTCAGAGGACAGGAAATGCCGGTTTTCAGCACATGCACTGTGCATCCTGAAAACCGGCACTTCCATCGGGCCCACGCGTGAGTACCCCTTCCGTACTCACGCGTTGGGACCCAAATTACTGGGCCATTGTGAGCAATTAGCCAGCTACAGTATATTAAGTAAAACTGTAGTTCGTAGTGCTTCATTCAAAGATAATGGCCCAGCATGCAGATCCTGTAATCACTGTGTGTGTCTATGACTGATGCAACAATTATATATACAGGTGCTGTGCTTTAACAATCGGCTTGAGTGTGAAGTGTCACTGATGGCAAGTAGCGGTAACCATGGATAAGAATATAACTGGATGCACTCAAGCCACAGATACTGTTTTTGCAATTGGAGACAAGGAGAAAAGTTTCCAAAACACTCCAAAAATTAAATCTGCATATTTCAATCATTTCTTCTGTAAGCATCCTTTTGGTTTCTTATTAAATTCCTCAAGTCGTCTTTGCAATAATGGGATGGTTGTTCTGTCTTTTAAATGTGATGGAAGATTTGACTTTTTATTATTTCTGTTATCTACATAGAGGGTTGTGCACTATAGATGAGGTATGCTGGAAACACAGTATGGGATTAAAGATGGCACCACATGTTCGTTTTGGATTGCTTTTGTCCTTTGGCCACTAATCACAGAATCACAGAAACCCCACAGTGCAGATAGAGGCCATTTCGGCCCATCGAGCCTGCACCGACACATATCCCACCCGATCCCCGTAACCCCTGCACCAACACATATCCCACCCTATCCCCGTAACCCCACGTATTTAATCCCCCTAACACTAAGGGTCAATTTATCATAGCCAATCAACCTAACCTGCACATCTTTGGACTGTGGGAGGAAACCGGAGCACCCGGAGAAAACCCACGCAAACACGGGGAGAATGTGCAAACTCCACACAGACAGTCACCTGAGGCCGGATTCGAACCCGGGTCCCTGGCGCTGTGAGGCAACAGTGCTAACCACTATGCCACCGTGCCGCCACGAATCAGAAAAGAATCATAAAATCTTATTACAGCACAGAAGGAGGCCATTCGGCCCGTGCCTGTGCCGGCTCTTTGAAAGAACTATCCAATTAGTCCCACACCCCTGCTCTTTCCCCATCGCCCTGCAACTTGTTCCTTTTCAAGTATATATCTCTGTGCACTGTACTTTTTCTGTGAAATGTTCCACTACCGGCCCATTTTCCACCTTACATCAGTTTGAAATGAAAGGGGATTTGGGATAGCAGATGGTATTCAGATAGTATGCCAAGGCTGAATGAATCTGTAGCCATTGTGATTGAGAAATTATGTGCTGGCACAGGCAATTTCACATTGCTCCATAACCCAGTGCCAGCATCAAGCACTCCCTGATCAGGTGCAGATTCTGTGTCCCATTCTGTTCCATTGATGTACTTTAATTGCAGCCTTAGGACTCATCGCCATCCTTTACCACATCTGTGCACATTTTCCAGTTCACCCACCAATCATCCTATAGCTTCCTGAGCTGTGGGCCCACACATATCCAGAATGAAGTGAAGATCAGCCAAATACTTTGCCCTTGGTATCTTTACGACTGCAAAGAGAGACATTCAAGAATAGAAAAGAACTTGCATTTATATAGCACATGTCATGACCGCAGGACGTCCCAAAAGCACTTTACAGCCAAAGAAATACTTTGTTAGAAGTGCAATCAGAGTTGTAATGTAGGAAAACTTCGGAGCCAATTTGCGCACAGCAAGGTCCCAGGAACAGCAATGAGATAAATGACCAGATAATTTGTGCTTTTTTTTTTTTTAAGTGATACAGTTTGAGGGATAATTGTTGGCCAGGACACTGGGAGAACTCCCCTGCTCCTCTTCGAATAATGTCACAGGATCTTTTACAACCACCTGAGAGGTTGGAAAGGGCCTCTGTTTAACACCTCATCTGAAAAATGGCACCTCTTACAGTGCAGCACTCCCTCAGTACTGCAATGGAGTGTCAGCCTGGAGTGGGGCTTGAATCTATGACCTTATGACTTCGAGTCAAGAGTGGTACCAGTGACCAAGAGAAATTACTGTTGGCAATTCTCACAGGTAAATGCCCAACATATTCATATGTTATTCCACTATCCATTAACGGAGACAATAATGCATTTAAAATAAACAGTTTAACACCTGTATTAACGAACAAACAAGAGAACTTTTATGCTAATATTACACACTTTGGCCCCAAAAATCCTCGGGACACAATCTCGCCAGTTATACTGGGATCGTGCCTACTGGTAGCCTCCAGCGTGACCCTGTGGGGTCAGTGCTGAGGGGCACCTAATTTACATGGGACACATCGATGGTGCCTAGCTGACCAATGCATCCCAAGATCCGGCGCCTGCTCACCATTGGAGTAGACAGGTTGTGCAAATCTTCCGACCCCCCACCCCCACCCCCACCACCAAATTGGGCCAACTCCCACTCAGCTCCCTCTGTAAGGGACTGATCACAATGTAAAACAATTGCTCCTTTTTTGGGGTGGTCCAGGCCGCTTGCCAAGCCTGTAACCCTTCTCCTCAGGCCCCCATGCCACCCATCCAGGGTGGCGTACACCTCGTGCCACTTAGGGTAAAGGTCTCCAGTCCTAAGCGACACAGGAAAGCAGGAACTCTTGATGTAGGAGTCTCCGACCCTGGCTCCACCCCTCCCCTGATGAGATTAAAGCCTTGTAAGGGGTGGGAGTGGGTTGGAAGATCCCAGAAACGGGAAGGACCTGGAGTAACCTGTTGGATTCCAGGCACTAGGCTGGATCACAGCTTCAGTTCTGCGCGAACCTATCACTACTGATGAATTGTAACAGAGCCCATCTGTTAGAAACCCCACATTTGCTCCAAATCAATCTCAATCTTCCAAAGATTTTCTCTATCAATGACATAGCCCATTTAATTCATAATTTTCCTGCTCAGTACTGCAAATCTGAAGCTACAATTTCCCTTTTCCCTTTCCGGCAGGCTACCTGTCAATTTCAGGTCACTTTCACTAATCCCAAATCAATCAACCAGTGATCCTTGTCTACTCGCCCTAATTTAGATACACGACTGTCAAACAGTGGATAATTGTGTTATCAGCATGAAAGAATTGCTACATGAATATTAAATAGTTATTTACTTAAAAATTGGAGATGAGCAAAAAATAGGTCTCCCTAACAAGTGTGTATTCTTTTAGATGACAATCGAACTTACGGTAATTCCGCGCCCCCCCCCTCCACCCCGCATTTTAGCAGCTGTTAGAAAGAAGAAAGAGTTGAACTCCTATAGCACCTTTTGACACCTTGAGTATTGTGTGCAGTTTTGGTCGCCTTATCTGAGGAAGGATGTTCTTGCCATGGAGGGAGTGCAGCGAAGATTCACCAGACTGATACCTGGGATAGCAGGAATGACGTAGGAAGAGAGATTGGGTCGATTAGGCTTATATTCGCTAGAGTTTAGAAGGATGAGAGGGGATCTCATTGAAACTTATAAAATTCTAACAGGACTAGACACAGGAAGGATGTTCCCAATGGCGGGAGAGTCCAGAACCAGGGGTCACAGTCTAAGGATAAGGGGTAAGCCATTTAGGACAGAAATGAGGAGGAATTTCTTCACCCAGAGAGTGGTGAACCTGTGGAATTCTCTACCACTGAAGGCAGTTGAGGCTAATTCATTAAATATATTCAAGAAGGAGTTAGATATATTTCTTAAGGCTAAAGGGATCAAGGGATATGGGGAGAAGGCAGGGACAGGGTACTGAATTTGGATGATCAGCCATGATCTCATTGAATGGCGGAGCAGGCTCGAGGGGCCGAATGGCCTACTCCTGCTCCTATCTTCTATGTTTCTGTGTTTCAGTCCTCAGGACGTCCCAAAGTGCTTTTCAGCCAATTACAGACTTTTGAAGGGTAGTCACTGTTGTAATGTTGGAAATTCAGCAGCCAATTTGGACACAGCAAGATCAGCCATGATCTCATTGAATGGCGGAGCAGGCACGAAGGGCCGAATGGCCTACTCCTGCTCCTATCTTCTATGTATCTATGTATCTATGTATCTCACAAGCAGCAGTGAGATTAATGACCAGATAATCTGCTTTGTTTTAGTGATGCAGCACCCCCTCAGCACTACACTGGGGTTTCAGCCTGGATTAAGGGCTCAAATCTCTGAAGTGGGGCTTGAACCCACAACCTTCTAACTCATAGGAGAGAGAGTGCTACCAACTGAGCCAAGGCTGACACCTATCCTCTGATTTGTGTTCCTCATGTCAAGAGGTATATAGTGAGTGCACAGGCGAGCATTATAGCTGGTCCCTCAGAACTTCAGGATAAACAGTGCAGTGGGCGTGGTTTCCGTGACTACTCTTGTATTGCCGTTTTTTTTTAAAAACTTGCATTTTCTGGCATCTTTCATGACCTCAGGCTGTCCCAAAGCACTTTACAGCCAATGAAGTACTTTTTCGAAGTGTAATCACTGTTCTAATGTAGGCAACACGGCAGCCAATTTGCGTAGAGCAAGCTCCCACAAATAGCAATGAGATAATGACAAGGACATCTATTTTCGCGGTGTTAGTTGAAGGATAATTAATGACCAGGACACAGGGAAAAGCTCCCCTGATATGCTAATATTTCAGATTGGCATATCTTGTCTATTCTGGGAGATCTTCTGCCTTCACAGCCAGTTGTCTAATGGAGCCTTCACACAAAGTCAACAGCTGAGGCTGAATTAAAAGGGCCCAGCTGCTATTCTCATCTGGAGAATAGATAAAGACACTTGAAAATTCCTGGACAACGGAAGCTTCCCCTGGAAGCCAATGCCGCAGGTGGTGAGGGAATGGAGAGCTATCCTCTTTACCACTGAAGCGCTTCTGCCATAGAAACTGTGGTGTATGTAACCTGTTCCACCTTAAGAGAACTTAAGCCTGTTCCACCTTAAGAGATGTACTACTTTCTCTGGCTGCTGTATACGTAATACCGGTGGTGACCACCGGTATATAAGCACTGTGTAGTAATATTGTATTTTAGTATAGTCCTGACCTCCAACCAGTAAAGACCTGTTGAACTTTAATCTTGTAGTCTGTGTTAGTAATTACAACTAGAACACACAGACTTAACAGTGGCGACGAGTCCGATTCTTACCCTGCGGCAGTTTATATCCACGGTGGCTTCGTCCACAGAACGGACGTCGAAGAGAGGCTTCCACCCTCATCACCCTGCTGGAAGACACGTCGCGCGGCAGACATCGAGAAACCAGAGTGCAGAAGACATCCTGAACTCGAAGCCTCCATCAGCGGCTGTCAACTATCTTTTTTCTACCTCGGTGGTGGGTAAGCCAGGCAGCGACGCGACCAGAAAGTCGGCCGCGTTGGCTGTACAGACGGGGAGGGAAGACGGAGGAATAAGGGCGGTGAGATCGATCGCGACCGGAGATAAGGGCCGGGCCGCATTCGGGCCGAAAGGCGCAGCGCGGGGACATCGATCGCGGCTGGTGATAAGGGCCGGGCCGCATTCGGGCTAAAAAGGCGCAGCTTCTGGGGCAACTGAAGGTGCGAGAGCCGCGGTGAAGCGGAGACAGTGTCGGGGGACGGGTGAAGACCGCCAAGCGCGGGAAAACTGCCATTTTGTAGGCGGAGGACGAAGACAAGAGCGGGAAGCCGTCATCTTGGATAAAAATAAAAATAAATTAAATTGCAACGATGCCTAAACATGGGAACATTAATACCTTTGATAGCGACATCGAAGATTGGGCCATGTATGTAGAACGCATACAAAATTATTGTAAAGCAAATAAAATCCCAGATGCAGAGAAAGCACTAACTTTATTAAACTTAATGGGTGCGAAGACATACGGGCAATTGAAACACCTTTTATCACCAGATGAACCGGCGGATAAGACGTTCGAGGAGATTGTTACTGTCCTGAAAAATCATCTAAACCCCACGCCGCTGATGCTAGCGGAACGATTTAAATTTTACAGCAGAAGGCAGCTGAAGGATGAAAGCAATGCTGAATATTTAATGGAATTGCGTAAGCTAGCAAAGTACTGTCAGTTTGGAACGAGACTGACAGAGGCACTAAGGGATAAATTTGTGTGTGGTTTATTAAAAGAAGATACACAAAAGCGACTGCTCGAGGAGAATGAGCTGACGCTTGAGAACGCAGTCACTATGGCAGCAGCACACGAAGCCGCAGCGAGAGGCATGGCAGTAATGCAGCTACGGTCACCGGAACTCAGTACAAATAAATTGGATTTGAGTACTGTAAAATGTTATCGTTGTGGAAAGACAACGCACGATCAGAACCAGTGTTGGTTTAAAAACCAAGAATGCAGAACGTGTGGCAGGCTTGGCCACATAGCTAAAGTATGCCGGTCAGGAAAGAAGACCAGCAACAAAAAAGTCACTGCAAGGAAAATACATAAAGGTACACAAGGTGACAAAGAACAGTTCGACCGAACAGAAGTCAGATTCAGACACTAGCAGTAATGAACTGGATAGCTTAAGAGTACACAACGTTGGTAAGGATGCAGATCTCCAGACAATTTGGGTCACCCTTCAGATAGCAGGAGTCCAAGTAAAGATGGAATTGGACACTGGATCGGCATTGACGGTCATGAATAAGAAAGATTACAAAAGGTTATTCCAACATATTCCCCTACGGGATACGGAGATTATATTGAAAACATACACGGGGCAAAGAGTGTACCCCATCGGAAAGATAGAGGTAAAAGTGGTCCACAAGGGCGAAGAAAGACAAGTAATGGACTTATATGTGCTACCTGAAGGGGGTCCACCACTACTGGGACGGGAATGGATTAGGAAAATGAATATGGACTGGCACTCCTTGAAGGCACTCCTTGAAGGCACTAACGGTAGATTCCGGGGAAACAGATGTCAAACCTAAACGATTGTCCAAAATATTGGATGATGCTAAAGAGGTGTTCCAGCAGGGACTGGGAACACTGAGGAATTACGGCAAACATCAAGATTGATGAACATGCACACCCAAAATTTTTTAAAGCCAGACCGGTACCCTATGCAATACGACCTACTGTAGAAGCGGAACTGGAAGCGCTAGAACGTTCAGGTGTACTGTCTAAGGTAGATTGGAGTGAGTGGGCTACGCCCATTGTTCCAGTTATGAAACGTCCTTCGAGCAACAAGCCAGGAGAACCAGGGAAGGTTCGCATCTGTGGAGATTTCAAAATCACCGTTAATCCGGTGCTTCACACGGTGCAGTATCCGCTTCCGCGGATTGAGGATATTTTTGCTTCGTTGTCTGGCGGGAAACACTTCACCAAGATAGACCTGGCGCAGGCGTACTTGCAGATGGAGGTTGAAGAAGAGTCACGCCAATACCTCACGATCAACACGCATCGAGGTTTGTACCGGTACAATAGGCTGGTTTTTGGAGTGGCATCGGCTCCAGCAATTTGGCAGAGGGCCATGGAGCAGGTATTACAGGGAATTCCAGGCACACAATGTTACCTGGACGATATTCTGATTACAGGTGATGGTGATGAAGAACACCTCGCAAACTTGGAACTGGTGCTCAACAGACTGAAAGAGTATGGACTTAGAGTTAATCGGCAGAAATGTGAGTTCTTCCAGAAGCGGATCTCGTACTGTGGTCATGTCATTGACCGGGAGGGGCTTCATAAGTCTCCTGACAAGATAGAGGCAGTTGTAAAGGCTCCCGCTCCGGATAATGTCTCTCAGTTGAGGTCGTTTCTAGGATTGATTAACTATTACCATAAATTTCTCCCAAATCTATCCACGGTACTGCACCCGCTAAACGCTCTTTTACAGAAGGGGGTACCATGGGAATGGAGCGAAAACTGTAAGAAGGCATTTCGCAAAAGCAAAGAATTGATCACCTCAGAGGAAGTGTTGGCTCACTTCAACCCGACACTGCCTATTCGGTTGGCTTGTGATGCTTCTCCATATGGTATTGGGGCAGTATTCTCACACAAGTTGCCAAATGGCACGGAAAGGCCAGTCGCGTTTGCATCCAGATCATTGACCTCCGCTGAGCGCAACTATGCGCAGATCGATAGGGAGGCTCTCAGCCTTGTATGGGGAGTGAAGAAGTTTAATCATTACCTGCAGGGCCAAAAATTCACACTTCTGACAGACCATCAGCCGTTGGTATCCATTTTTAACCCTAAGAAGGGTGTTTCAGTGATGACAGCACAGCATCTCCAGAGATGGTCCCTTTTCCTAGGGGCACATCAATATCAAATAGAATTCAAAGGTACGAAGCAGCATGACAATGCTGATGGGCTGTCGCGCCTGCCACTACCTGAAGAAGAAGAAACGACGAAAGTTGACCCTGTTGAGTTATTTCATTCGACCATCATCGAGTGTTTACCAGTCACCAATGCAAGTATTGAAAGAGAAACCAGGAACGACCCGACACTGTCCAGAGTCTACGAGGTGACAGTGAAAGGATGGCCAACACGTGGTGATCCTCTGTTACCGGCATTCTCGGCAAGGCGAGACCAGCTGTCCGTCTGCCATGGTACTTTGATGTACGGGACAAGAGTGATTATTCCTCCCAAGTTAAGGGAAAGAGTTCTAAAAGAACTGCATGAAGGTTATCTGGGGGGGAGTTAAGATGAAAAGTCTTGCTAGGGCTTATGTATGGTGGCCGGGTATTGACCAACAGATAGAGGAGTTGACGAAAAGCTGCGCTGGGTGCCAAAAGTGCAAAATGCACCTCCGATCGCAGCACTACACCCACGGGAATGGCCTTCAGCCCCATGGCAACGCGTACATATTGACTTTGCTGGTCCATTCATGGACTCCATGTTCCTAATTGCGGTGGACGCACATTCCAAATGGCCAGAAGTGATCAAGATGAATACCACTACTTCAGAAAAGACAATTGCGGTGTTAAGAACAATATTCGCAAGGAACGGATTGCCAGAACAGATCTGTTCGGACAACGGACCACAGTTCGTGTCGGAAGAATTCCAAAAATTCTTAAAGAAGAATGGGGTGAAACATTATACCTCTGCCCCATATCATCCGGCGACAAACGGGTTGGCCGAGAGATTTGTCCAAACATTCAAAAAGGCAATAAAGGCCATGAACGATGGTCAGATTCCGCTACAGCACAAGGTGGACAATTTCCTAATGGCATATCGAAACGCCGCTCATGCAGCGACTAACCAAAGTCCTGCCATGATGTTTTATAACAGGAGGTTGCGGTCCAGGTTGGACTTGTTAAAACCAAATGTGCGGAGGGAAGTGGAAAACAAACCGTTCCGGCATATTAATAACAAGACCACTCGAAGTTTCGACGTAGGACAACCAGTGTTGGCAAGGGGCTATGGAAACGAAAAATGGCAGTCCGGAACAATTCGGGCCAGATAAGGACCTCTGATGTACACAGTAGATATTGGTAACAATGTGATAAGGCGTCATGCGGATCAACTGGTAGAATCGAGAGCAAGGGTCGAACCCATGGTTGCGACAGAGACAACTGTGGAAGACGTTAATGAACCTGAAGCATCTACCTCGGCAGGGAATGTACCTGATGATGATAACACCCAATGCATGGGAGACCAACTAGAGGAGTCACCTCAGCAACAGGAATCAGAGACCACTGAAAGGCGTTATCCAAACCGAATCAGAAGGCCTCCTGAGAGACTGAACCTTTGAACTGTTTATACCTGAAGTTATATATGTTATTATGTTATGTTAAATGGGGATATGACTATTAAGCTAAAAAGGGAGGATTG
Organism: Somniosus microcephalus; assembly: GCF_052327205.1. NCBI lineage: Eukaryota > Metazoa > Chordata > Chondrichthyes > Squaliformes > Somniosidae > Somniosus > Somniosus microcephalus. The sequence goes on from NC_140991.1 coordinate 287,557,215, forward strand.
TGGTGTATGTAACCTGTTCCACCTTAAGAGAACTTAAGCCTGTTCCACTTTAAGAGATGTACTACTTTCTCTGGCTGCTGTATACGTAATACCGGTGGTGACCACCAGTATATAAGCACTGTGTAGTAAGATTGTATTTTAGTATAGTCCTGACCTCCAACCAGTAAAGACCTGTTGAACTTTAATCTTGTAGTCTATGTTAGTAATTACAACTAGAACACACAGACTTAACAGAAACTATTGGTGCAGTAAGTCTGGCAGGAGAGAGCAGACAGGGACAATGCTGTCTACATCAACCAGAGGACCTGAATCCAAATGTTCAAGGGAAAGGCACACCTGAAAAAAGCTGTCAAGGTCATCGAATAATTTTCTATGCCAAATAGCTTTTCACACTACCAAGTGTTTTCTCCAATAATAAAAACAGAAAATGCTGGAGAAACTCAGCAGGTTCTGACAAAAGGTCATTGAACTGAAACGTTAACTCTGTTTCTCTCTTCACAGATGCTGCCTGACCTGCTGAGTTTCTCCAGCATTTTACATAGAAACATAGCAGATAGGAGCAGGAGTAGGCCATTCGGCCCCTCGAGCCTGTTCCGCTATTTAATGAGACCATGGCTGATCATCCAAATTCAGTACCCTGTCCCTGCCTTCTCCCCATATCCCTTGATCCCTTTAGCCTTAAGAAATATATCTAACTCCTTCTTGAATATATTTAATAAGTTGGCCTCAACTGCCTTCTGTGGTAGAGAATTCCACAGGTTCACCACTCTCTGGGTGAAGAAATTCCTCCTCATCTCAGTCCTAAATGGCTTACCCCTTATCCTAAGACTGTGACCCCTGGTTCTGGACTCCCCTGCCATCAGGAACATCCTTCCTGCATCTAGTCTGTCTAGTCCTGTTAGAATTTTATAAGTTTCAATGAGATCCCCTCTCATTCTTCTAAACTCTAGCGAATATAAGCCTAATTGACCCAATCTCTCCTCACACGTCATTCCTGCCATCCCAGGTATCAGTCTGGTGAATCTTCGCTGCACTCCCTCCATGGCAAGAACATCCTTCCTCAGATAAGGCAAACAAAACTGCACACAATACTCAAGGTGTGGTCTCACCAAGGCCATGTACAACTGCAGCAAGACATCTTTGCTCCTGTACTCGAATCCTCTCGCTATGAAGGCCAACATGCCATTTGCCTTCTTAACCGCCTGCTGCACCTGCATGCTTACCTTCAGCGACTAGTGCACAAGGACACCCAGGTCTCGTTGCACTTCCCCTTTTCCCAATCTATTGCCGTTCAGATAATAATCTGTCTTCCTACTTTTGCCACCAAAGTGGATAACCTCGCATTTATCCACATTATACTGCATCTGCCATGCATCTGCCCAATCTCCCAACCTGTCCAAGTCATACTGGAGTTTCTCTGCATCCTCCTCACAGCACACACTCCCACCCAGCTTTATGTCGTCTGCAAACTTGGAGATATTACATCTCGTTCCCTTGTCTAGATCATCATTAATATATATTGGCCCAGAAATTCGGGTCCCCACGCGTGAGTACGCACTGGGTACTCACGCGTAGGCCCAACGAAAGTGCCGGTTTCGTGCATGCACTGCGCATGCGCGGGAAACCGGAACTTCCGTTCCCTTGAAAGAAGGGGTTGACAGGTGGAACGCGTGCGCCGGAAAGGCAGCGCGTGCGCATCGAGCTTACGTTTTTTTTGCAGGGTTCTCCGGGAGGGTAAGTCTCCAGCAGTTACACTTTTAAAAAGCAGGCGCAAGGCCTGCTTTTAACAAGGTAAGTGGTGAATTAATTAAAATTAAAACTTTTTTTCCACAGGTTTATTATTTTTAAATACTTTAAAGAAAGGTAAGTTTATTTTTAGCCCCGTTAGAAAATGTAATTAATTTTTTCAAAAATTTAAATTATTGTTTTAAATAGTTATTTCATGTAAATTATAGTTATTTTAAAAATGTGATTTAAAAAAAATTTATTTGAAGTTTTAGTTATGTTTTGGGACTTACAGTATTTATAGGTTTGACAGCTCTTCCTGTCAAATTTATGAATGAAGCATTCCCTGCTACCATTGGCTCTCCATGACCCATGTGATCCCAGGGGACGCTTTGAACTAACTGCACCCCTGGGATACGCATGCACTGCGTGCCAGCAGTTGGAGGAGGCCCAGGATCGGAATACCACGCGGGCCCACAGCTCAACGGCCGGCGCGCTAGGTAAGTGCAGGTCGGAGGCTTGCACCCGTGGGAAGCCTCCGACCCGAATTTCTGGGCCAATGTGAATAGCTGGGGTCCTAGCACCGATCCCTGCGGTACCCCACTAGTCACTGCCTGCCACGCGGAAAAAGACCCATTTATTCCAACTCTTTGCTTCCTGTCTGCCAACCAGTTCTCTATCCAAGTCAGTACCTTACCCCCAATCCCATGTGCTTTAACTTTGCATGCCAATCTCTTATGCAGGACCTTATCGAAAGCCTTCTGAATTTTCTGTTTTTATTTCAGATTTCCAGCATCTGCAGTATTTTCTTTTTGTATTAGTGTTTTCTCCTAACTTGTTAGCCTTTTATTGTTGCCTCATCCAAAATATTAATACATTGCTACATCCCTTTGAATGTTTACCATGCATGGCCAGACTGCAGTATGGCACATATACAAGCTGCAACTTACATCTGAAGCTGATGTCACACTTAAATCTTAAAGGGGCTTCACACAGTAAATCCTCTTAGCGCAGCCCAACTGCACAATGTATGCTCCATTACTGACACACAGGATGGATTGCAGGTAGACCACATGTCTGTCACTGTGGAGGAATATTTTTGAGTGTGTGCGGGGATTCTTGACTGCAGGATACACATATAGAAAATTCGGGAGATATGTGCTGCTCACAGTTTTCTGTTCATTGAAAATTATGGGCAGCCCTCACCTGAACTCCTGCTCCGCTCTGATGGTCTGTGAGGCTCCCTGTCAGTTGAATGATCTCGGAAATTTACTCACTACATGAGCTTTTTAAACTTGTAACATCTCTATTTGTAGGACAAGATGGCACACAAATTCAGGATTTTTTTTCCACGTGGAATCTACAGCACAGAAACAGGCTATTTGGCCCAACTGGTCTATGCCGGTGTTAATACTCCACGCAAGTCTCCTCCCAGTCTAATTACTTCCTCCCACCCTGCCCCCATATCCCTCGATTCTCTTCCCCCTCATGCATGCTTCAAGCCTCCCCTTCAATGCCATTTGTTTGAACTACTCCATGTGGCAGTGAACTTTGCATTCTCACCACCCTCTGTGTAAAGAAATTCCTCCTAAATTCTTTATTTGTAACTTGCAAGGTTGCTGGCCGGCACACTTCCACCGGTGTAGCTGTTCCTACTGTCAGAAGCTTCCAAATTATTAAAAAGGAAATTTTCCCTCTCTTCCCACCCTTCTTGATGAGTGCTGTTCTCTGGTTTGGATGGCACAGTTAGTCATAGAATCATACAGAAGGAGGCCAGCGTGCCCATTGCGGCTCTTTGTAAGAGCTATCCAATTAGTTCCAATCCCCTGCTCTTTCCCCATAGCCCTGCAAATTTTTTCCCCATGTACATTTCTAATCCAGTACCACAAGATGGTTGACATAAGATACGAAGGCTAGGAATTTGGTTTTTAGATTTGAATTGGTAATTAGCTAACAGCTCTTAACTCATTCTAATTTTGTCTGGGAAAGCAAACATTTGCCTTTGCGGTTGGTTATAGCCATTTAATTAGTGTCTGTGACTTACATTGAATCAGCGTTGAAGCTTGTCGAGTTAGTTAATTTCTCTCATTAGCAGCCAGATCTGCTTTAGGTCAGGATTCTGGACAAAATGATGGTCTAGATTAACCTCTTCAGTTGTTATGCCACGATAAAATGAAAGACTTCATTTAGATAGTGCCTTTCACAACCTCAGGATGCCCCAAAATGCTTTACAGCCAATGAAGTATTTTTGAAGTGTTGTCACTATATTGTAATGTAGGAAACGTGGCAGCCAATTTGCACGTAGCAAGGTGATAAGTAGCCAGATAATCTGTTTTAGCAATGTTGGTTGAGGGATAAATATTGGCCCAGGACACCGGGGAGGACTCCCCTGCCCTTCTTCAAAATAGGGCAATGGGAATTTTTAGGTCCACCTTAGATGGCAGACGGGGTCCCGGTTTAACGTCTCAACCGAAAGACGGCACTTCTGACAGTGTAGCACTCACTCAGTACTGCATATTCAGCCTGGAATATGTGCTCAAATCGCTAAAGTGGAGCCCACAACCTTCTGACACAGAGGTGAGAGTGCCAGGGCAGACTCTAAGGCTGGAATTTTTACCTGCCGACTCACTGGCAGCGGGGGAGCCCTGGATCGCGATGGGAACCCAAAGGTTTCAGCAGCGCATTTTGTAGGGGCTTTTTAACAAAGCCATTGCATTTGCAACTGATTTCTGGGTTTCCCGACCAATTAACGCGAGAAGGCATGGTGATAGCATGCATGGGTCCAATTCAGCTCAGACACTTAAAGGAGCAATGCAAAGACGACAGTTGAAGGCTGGTGGAGGTTGGAGAGACATTGGTGGGAGAGATTGGTTTGGTTGGAGAGACATTGGATTGGTGGGAGAACAAAAAAATGCAGTCTCAGCATATGAAAGCTGCCCCTCGATTCAGTGATGCCTTCCTGGAACTCAGGAGGTGCAGGGAGGTGTTATTTCCTGCTGATGGGAGGAAGAAGCCAGCCACAGACACCAAGAAGGCATGGCTGGAGATTGCGGCAGAGATGACCAGCAGGAGTGTGGTGGCGAGATCCTGGGTTCAATGCAGGAAGAGATTTAATGACCTCATGAGGGCAGGAAAGGTGAGTACGATGCCACATTCAACTACATCCTGATGTGCGTGTCACCCCAACCCCCTCACTCTGCCTTCCCAAGCCTACTCCTGCACATCGCTCCTCACACCAATGTACCTTGCAGGTGCACCCATCCCTCACTGTCTATGCACCTACTCACATCCCCAGCTGACTAACCACCACTGACACTCACCCTCATCTTAATGCAATGTAATGCCTCTCCCTCATAGTCACCCTCTACTGACGTTGCCCATCCGTCCCTTCCACTCATTGATGACTCTCACTCAAAGGTCTCTTGTTTTCCTCCTTGCTGGAGAAGAGAGCACAGAACACCCGGGAGAGGCAGAAAACCAGAGGTGGCCTCCAGTCATAGCCACACTGACTGCTGCAGAGGGGGGAGGCACTTAAAACATTCTTATCATGACAGCTCTAATTCATGTCTTTACTCTCACTCAGGCCCATCCAGTGGAGCCAGAGGAGGAAGAAGACTCCTGAGAGGAGGTCGCTAACTCTGAGTGGTGGCCACCTGCATGGAGCATCAAACGCGGTATTCAAACGAGCCCATGCTTGCTCTCACCAACAGCTTGAACACTCTGAATGCCACCTTAACAAGGATGGATAAAAACATGCACTCCAAGCTCCAGTGCAGATACACACATATGGGTGGGACCATTAAGTCATGGTTGTCACCTGGTGTCTCACAGATCACATGTGAACAAGAGCAGACGGTGCAGACAGAGACAGCAGTGGAGAGTTCTCGTTGGAGGGCGCAGGACACTCCAAGCTCTGCTCAGCTGGAAAAAGATGCTGAACCTCAGGAGCTGTCGACAAAGAGGATGATTCTGGAGGAGCAGCAAAAAATGCATGAGGCTATGGCAGGATTTCCAGCCGCAATGTGATCGCTTGCAGGGAGAATGGAGGAGTCCATCTCAAGCATGACTGGCATGATGTTGCAGGCCATGGGCCATGGTTATGATGTGTTCATCCATGGAAAGGGTGGCCACCTGCATGGAGCATCGAACACGGCATTCAAACGGGTCCATGCTTGCTCTCACCATCAGCTTGCACACTCTAAATGCCACCTTAACAAGGATGGATAAAAACATAGATTTGGCCGTTCATCGCCCCACTGATGTGCAGCGAAATTCTATCCAGCTCCTTGCTAGCAGGGAAGTGTGGGTGGGCTATGAGAGGAATGAATGTGAAAGGGAACTTAGAAGTGGGGACTCTGCTCAAAGCACTTCCACTTCAACACGCGTTGCCCTCCCCTCCTCAGTCAGAGCTGCCTCATGCTGTCATGCTGCCTCATCTCACAATGGCTAAGTCTGCCCCTGCACAGGTGCAGGAGGAACAATCTTTGACGGGGCCCTCACGGGTTCCAAAACCCAGAGGATGGCAGCCAAAAGCATCTCATCAGTCAGGGCAGGGACCTGAGCAGCCTGCCTCTACCTTTGTTGAAGCCAACGTAGAAGAGGTAGGAAAAGGAAGATGAAAGAATTCTAGATGCATAAGGGTGTTAGGTAATATTGCACTGTGAAGGTTATGTAGATATTTGGAGATACATAAAATTATTTCTTGCTACCACTTTCCCACCTTGTCCATTTTTGCCTGCTGCCTAACACGTGGCCTTTTCACTTGTAATGAATGGTAAGACATGGCTTAACTTACCCTCTCTAGATCTTTTCATCGCTAACTGCCGCCGTGACATCGGCCGTCTTCATTTCTCTGCTCCCCTCACTCACTCCAACCTACCTCCCTCTGAACTTGCAGCACTCCATTCTCTTAGATCCAACCCTGACATTGTCATTAAACCCACTGACAAGGGTGGTGCTGTTGTTGTTTGGCCTCTACCTAGCGGAAGCTGAACGCCAACTCTCCGACACCACCTCCTACCTCCACCTGGACCATGACCCCACTACCGAACATCAAACCACCGTTTCCAAGATTGTCACTGACCTCATCTCCTCTGGAGATCTTCCCCCCGCTGCCACCAACCTCATATTTCCCCAACCCCGCACAGCCCGCTTCTACCTCCTTCCCAAGATCCACAAACAGGACTGCTCTGGTAGACCCATCGTTTCAGCCTGTTCTTGCCCCACGGAACTTATCTCTTCCTATCTTGACTCTATCTTTTCTCCCCTTGTCCAGTCTCTTCCCACCTACATCCGCGACTCTTCGGACGCCCTCCGCCACTTTAACAGTTTCCAGTTTCCTGGCCCCAACCGCTTCCTTTTCACCATGGACGTACAATCCCTCTACACCTCCATCCCCCACCCGGATGGCCTGAGGGCGCTCCGCTTCTTCCTTGAACAGAGGCCCGACCAGTCCCCATCCACCACCACCCTCCTCCGCCTGGCTGAACTTGTTCTCACATTGAACAACTTCTCCTTTAACTCCACTCATTTCCTCCAAATCATAGGCGTTGCCATGGGTACCCGCATGGGTCCTAGCTATGCCTGCCTTTTCGTGGGCTATGTGGAACAATCTTTGTTCCAGTCCTACTCGGGTCCCCTCCCTCACCTCTTTTTCTGATACATTGATGACTGTATCGGTGCCGTTTCCTGCTCTCGCCCCGAACTTGACAATTTCATTCACTTTGCCTCCAATTTCCACCCTTCCCTCACCTTCACATGGTCCATCTCCGACTCTTCCCTTCCCTTCCTCGACTTCTCCGTCTCCATCTCTGGGGATAGGTTATCGACCAATATTCACTACAAGCCCACTGACTCCCACAGCTACCTGGACTACACTTCCTCCCACCCCGCTTCCTGTAAGGACTCTGTTCCATTCTCCCAGTTTCTCCGTCTCCGCCGTATCTGCTCCGACGATGCCACCTTCCACACCAGTGCTTCAGACATGTCTTCCTTTTTCCGCAACCGAGGATTCCCCTCTACCGTGGTTGACACTGCCCTCGACCGTGTCAGTTCTATCTCCCGCACTTCTGCCCTCACCCCTGCCCCTCCCTCCCTGAACCACGATAGGGTTCCCCTTGTCCTCACCTTTCACCCCACCAGCCTCCACATTCAACGGATCATCCTCTGGCATTTCTGCTACCTCCAAAGTGATCCCACCACCAAACGTATCTTCCCCTCCCCTCCCCTTTCAGCATTCCATAGGGACTGCTCCCTCCGAGACACCCTAGTCCACTCCTCTATCACCCCAAACAGCCCTTCCCCTTCGCCTGGCACCTTCCCGTGCAAGCGGAGGAGATGTAACACCTGCCCCTATACCGCCCCCCTTCCCACTGTCCAGGGCCCCAAACACCCCTTCCAGGTGAAACAGCGATTTACTTGTACTTCTCGCAATCTAGTATACTGTATTCGCTGCTCACGATGCAGTCTCCTCTACATTGGGGAGACCAAACGCAGATTGGGTGACCGCTTTGCGGAACACCTCCGTTCAGTCCGTAAGGGTGACCTCGAGCTTCCGGTCGCCTGTCATTTTAATTCACCGCTCCATTCCCACTCGGACCTCACCATCCTTAGCCTCTTGTATTGATCCACGGAAGCTCAAGGTAAACTCGAGGAACAGCACCTCATCTTCCGATTAGGCACTCTGCAGCCTTCCGGACTCAATATCGAGTTCAACAATTTCAGATCATAACCCTATTACATTTTTTCTTGTAATTTTTCCACTCCTTTCCCCCCTCCCTTTCCTTTTGTTTCTCTCTCATACCTGGCAGCTATCGCTTGCCCTGCCAGTACACTTCACACCTAATGGGCCAGAAATTGGTGAACGGGGCTTGCCGCGCGTGCAAGCCCCATATATGCACTTACCCCGCGCTACTGCTGATCAGCTCCAGGGACGCCTGGACTTGGTGTTTGAAAAAGAAGAATCCCGGGCAGCGTATGACGTCACGCCGCCCAGGAGTGCAGCCAGCGCGAAGCCAGGAGCATGCAGTGCAAGTGAGACACGCCCCTTGAGGTCTCAGTTTCACTGGACACGCCCCCAATGCTTCTGTCAAGCTGCTAAGCATTTTTACATGCAAAGCAGCAGTTTAAATAGGTTTTTGGAAGTTTTTTGAAGATTTTGGTACCTTTTATAAACTTTTTAAAATGTTTACATTAAAACTACTTCAGATTACTCAAAATAAAGAGAATTAAAGCAATTTAAAGACTTTTAAAAGCCCTAAAAGAATTTTTTTAATTCCATTTATTTATTTAGCAATGTCGTCGTCATAGGTGTCTTCACACTGTTCCCTTTGGGGAACTGTATGAAGTGGTGGAAGGATTTATGGCCATGATTAACGCTCATTCCGTGACCGTAACCATCTTTGAACCAGCCATTAGGGCGGTTAGTCCTATGGCGGGAGGGTTTTACGGGCTCCCACAAGCTATACAAGGAGGGGGGCCACCCACACCCACGGACGCAAATATCCCACTGGATGTCAACCCAGAATTTAGAGCCGGAGCTCCGACTCCACTTGCCGGGACTGTCTGGAGCGGGGTTCGAAACCCTACCCTGATCTGGCCCAGCGGCGGGGATCCTACCGCTATGACAAAGGCCCAATCCGATTAGCAACGTGAAATGGCAGCATAGGGCTCCAGTCACGGGGAGGGAAAAGGCGCAGGAAACGTATGGGTGTCACCTTTTGTGCGGAGTGGGCCTTTTGCGTAGCAGTAAGCATCCCCGCCGCTGGGCCAGAAGGAGTAGGGTTTTGAACCCCACTCCAGACAGTCCCGGCAAGTGGAGTCGGAGCTCCAACTTTAAATTCTGGGTGGACATCCAGCGGGATACTTGCGTCCGTGGGTGTTGGTGGCCCCCCCCCATCAGATGGGTTGTGGGAGCCCGTAAAACCCTCCCGCCATAGGACTAACCACCCTAATGGCTGGTTCAAAGATGGTTACGGTCACGGAATGAGCGTTAATCACGGCCATAAATCCTTCCACCACTTCATACAGTTCCCCAAAGGGAACAGTGTGAGGATACGTACGATGATGACCTCTTGCGCAATGCACCTCCTTGGACCCTCAGTCGCAGAAGCGAGGGGGCAAGTCGTGCAATTGTTAAATTTTTCATTTTATTGACATGTAAAATGTTGGCCCAGTAATTCCCTTCCAAATGCGCGAGTACGGTCGGGGTACTTACGCATCTGGCCGGATGAAGTGCCGGTTTTCAGCATGCACAGTGCATGTGGGGAAAACCGGCATTTCCTGTCCTATGAACGAAGGGGTTCAGAGGCAGAACGCGTGCGACTGCACAGGCAGCGCGTGTGCAGTATAATTCACCGCTTTCATTAATGCTTTCAGTGAGGTCAAGTCATTACAACTTACACATGAAAAAAGCATGGGTACAGTTGCTCCAGAGGCTGCGGAGGAAGATATTTATTATCGTGGAGCTTCTGAAAGTATGTATGTCTGTATATATTCCTTTGCGTGTTATGTATATATTCCTTTACTTATGTGTATGAATGTATTATTTAATTATGACTTTCAGAGAAAGTAACTTATTGGAAAATCATAATTAAAAACATACATTCATACACATTAGTAAAGGAATATAAAACATACATACATATACGTAAAGGAATATATGTGGACATACATACATAACTCATTCTCACATTCCATTCACACAGCCACAATTGCTCCTTCTACCTACCGTTCTGAAAACACTTTTAATAAAAAAAAATTTAACTTTAAAACTTACTTAAAATTTCTTAAAATAACTTCCCTCCCTTTCCCAAACAAAAATATTGCATTTCAGAAGCTCCACGACAAAATATATCTTCCTCCGCAGCCAATGAACAACTTTACACTTGCTTTTTTCAAGTGTAACTTCTAAGGACTTACCCTCACTGAATCCATCATTGAAATCCACAAAGTTCACTGCGCAAGCGCTGCCTGTGCAGTCGCACGCGCTGTGAATAGACCTCGGGTCTGGAAATGCCGGCGTTCCCTGCATGCGCTGTTCCTGCTGAACGCTGGCATTTCCAACGGCCAAATGCGTGAGTACCCCAACCGTACTCACGCTTCTGGCCGCGAATTTCTGGCCCAATCTCAACCTATTACCATCTCGTCTAGCTTCGAATAGCTTTTATTGTCTCTTTTACTTCTTTTGCTCCTTTTAATTCTTTTGTCCGATCGCAGCCCTGCCTTCGATCTATTTTCTTTTCTTTCCAGTTTTGAAGAAGGGTTCGACCCGAAACGTCAGCTCAAATTTCTCTCCACGGATGTTGCCTGACCTGCTGAGTTTTTCCAGCATTTTCTGTTGTTATTTCGGATTTCCAACATCTGCCATATTTTGCTATCATACTTAACTGTGGGTAATGGATGTCTGTGAAAGGAATGGTTTGGTCATTGTAGGACTGCTTTGTGGTTCGGTGTGGCGGGGGGTCGGGGGGGTGGTGGTAAGTGGGTTCAGCATCTGGGTGCCAGATGGGTGCACTGGTGCAACCTAACTAAATCGTGCCATTATGAAGCCATCCCGGGCAGCAATATGCCCTGCTGCTGATGCCATGCCCATCAAGTTCCTCCTCCTCCTGCTCATGTTCCTCCTCCTCCGAAGCTCTGCGCCCTGCACCTTGCTCCTCCAGCAACTCCAATCCTTGCTGCTGCACTCTGTTGTGCACGATCATTCTGGAGACCCTGGCTGGTGCATATTGAAGGGCTCCTCCAGATCTGTCCAGGCATCTGAAGCGCATCTTCAGCATCCCGATTGCTTGCTCTATGACACATCTCGTCGTCATTTGGCTTTGATTGTAGCACTCTTCGGCCTCATTGCTTGGCCTCCTCAAGGATATCATCACCCACATCTTCATTAGATACCTCTTGTCTCCAATCAGCCAGCCGGTAAGTCTGGTCGGAGATGTGAAGAGCTGAGGGAGGGTGGACCGGCACAGGACGATTGAATCATGACCGCTCCCTGGGAGTCTGGCACACACCTGCATGAAATTCTTTTTGTGGTTGCACCGAGCTGCACATTGAAGGAGTGGAAGCCCTTATGGTTCACAAACACTGCTGGGTGATCTGGGGGTACCTTGATGGCCACATGAGTGCAGCCAATGATGCCCTGCACCTGTGGGAAGCCAGCCAGAGCCGTAAAGCTGAGCGACCATTCATTCTGACTGGTTTCATCGGTGGCAAAGTGTACATAACTGCCTGCCCTGGCATACATGGCATTGGTCACCTGGGTGGTGATTTGTGGGCAGACCACTGCAAAATCCTTCAAATATCTCCTGTGGATCCCTGGAAGGAGCCTGGTGCGAAGAAGTTGAGGATGGTGGTCACTTTGACAGTCACTGGTGCCGTGTGTCCACCAGGTCCACTTGGCAGCAGGTCTTCTTTCAGCAGGCTACAAATGTCTGCCACGACCTGACGCGATAGCCTGAGCCTCTTGAGGCACTGGTGCTCAGACATGTCCAGAAAGCTGATCCTCTGCCTATATAGGATAGCAAAATACTGCAGATGCTGGAAATCCAAAATAACAACAGAAAATGCTAGAAAAACTTAGCAGGCCAGGCAACATCCGTGGAGAGAGAAATAGAGTCAATGTTTCAGGTCGAAACCCTTCATCAGGACTGAAAAAGCACAGGACTAAAAGACTAATTAAGAAAGGGAAGATAGATTATGAAAGTAAACTAGCAAAAAATATAAAAACAGATAGCAAGAGTTTCTACAGTTATATAAAAAGAAAAAGGGTGGCTAAAGTGAATGTTGGTCCCTTAGAGGACGAGACCGGGAAATTAGTAGTGGGGAACATGGAGATGGCAAAAACGCTGAACAAATATTTTGTATCAGTCTTTACAGTAGAGGACACTAAAAATATCCCAACACTGGACAAACAGGGGGCTATAGGGGGGGAGGAGCTAAACACGATTAAAATCACTAAGGAGATGGTACTCGGTAAGATAATGGGACTTAAGGTGGATAAATCCCCTGGACCTGATGGCTTACTGTGGTAAACCACTGCTAACTCTGTACATGTCTGTGTGGTAAACCACTGTTAACTCTATACAGGTCCGGGCATGTCTCCGCCCCTGGCTCCACCCCTAAGCCCGGGTATAAAGGTGACTCACTACCCTTCCCCCGGGAGCTCTTAGGATGGATCCACTAGCAGAGGCATGCTCCAGTTCTTAGTCAATAAAAGCCTACTTCGTATAAGTTCAACTCGTAGTCTTTGGTGTTGTTGATAGTGCATCAATTTTATTGACTAAATTTTCGACATGGAGCAAATCTTGAAGCCGGAACGTTTAGACCTGGATCCTCAAGCAGCAGATGCAGCCAATAACTTTGAACACTGGCTGAGCTGTTTCGAAGCCTTCCTGGAGGCCTCCAGCACTACCGTCACTACAGATGATGCGAAACGGCTTGTCTTGAACTGACGGGTGAGCTACCGAGTCTACTCGATCATCCGAGACGCCACAACTTACGCGGCCGCCATCGCGACGCTAAAGGCACAATACGTGAGGCCTGTTAACGAGGTCTACGCCAGACACCTCCTGGCTACCCGAAAACAGCGCCCCGGGGAATCGGGCGCCGAATATTTACTGGCACTGAGAGCCCTCGGCCGGGCCTGTAATTGCAAAGCGGTGACGGCCAAGGAATGCACGGAAGACCTGATCCGAGACGCCTACGTAGCCGGCATCAGGTCCAACAATACACGACAGAGGCTGCTGGAACAGAGGGGGCTCGACCTGCAGAAGACGGTGGGCCTCGCTAACTCGTTAGACGTGGCCCTCCAGAACATGGACGCCTACCCCCCTGACCGGATGGCCATGTGGATGTCACGGGAGCAGCCATCTTGGGACCCGGTAAGGCCACAAGCCGCCAGCAGCCCAACTACAGCTGCAATGACCAGAGGCCAGAAATGCTACTTCTGCGGCCAGGCCAAGCACCCCAGACAGCAATGCCCAGCAAAGGACGCGACCTGCTCCAAATGCGGCAAGAAAGGCCACTACACGAGACTGTGCAGGGCGAAATCGACCCCCAATTCCAGCAGCGCCGCGTGTGAACCATGCAGGCCGCCATTTTGGACCCCACCAACCACGTGTGAGCTGTGCGGGCCGCCATTTTGGGCACCACCAGCCGCGGGGGAGCCGCCATCTTGGACACCATTTCGGGACCAGGCCCCCGGCGCGGGCGAATACTACAGCGACCCACCGACCTCGACGATGGCCTCCATCACCCTGGACCAATCTAGGCCCCATCAACTTTAATCTAGGCCCCATCAACTAGCCAGGTCCATGATGAACATAAAGGTAAATGGCCATGCCACAAATTGCCTTTTCGACTGCGGAAGCACGGAGAGCTTCATCCACCCCGACACGGTGCGACGCTACTCCCTATCGGTTATGCCCACACGCCACCAGGTCTTTATGGCCTCAAAGTCCCATACGGCGGATGTCGGCGGCTACTGTGTAGCGACTCTGACAGTGAACGGCGTGGAGTACAGAGATTTTAAATTCCTCGTCCTGCCACAGCTCTGCGCTCCCGTACTGCTAGGATTAGACTTCCAGTGCCATCTGGAGAGCGTCATGATGGCATATGGTGGGCCCCTGCCCCCGCTTACAGTCTGCAGCTGGCAGAATTTAAACACGGCGCCGCGCAAAGTATGCAGCCTGTCCACCCTGAAGGTCAACCCCCCCACCGTTGTTCGCTAACCTCGCCAAAGACTGCAAGCCAATTGCTACTAAAAGTAGGCGGTACAGTGCCGGGGATAGGAGCTTTATTAAATCAGAAGTAGAAAGATTCCTGAGGGAAGGGATTATCGAGGGCAGCACCAGCCCATGGCGAGCCCAAGTGGTGGTAGTGAAGACCGGCGAAAAACAGCGCCTGGTTATTGATTACAGCCAGACGATCAATCGATACACACAATTAGACGCATACCCACTTCCCCGCATATCTGACATGGTCAACCAGATAGCACAATACCGGGTATTCTCGACGATTGATCTGAAGTCGGCATACCACCAGCTCCCCATCAAGCCTGAGGACCGCCAGTACACGGCCTTCGAGGCTGACGGTCGCCTCTACCACTTCCTCCAAGTCCCCTTCGGCGTCACCAACGGGGTCTCGGTCTTCCAAAGGGAGATGGACCGGATGGTTGACCAGAACGCGCTGCAGGCCACCTTCCCCTATCTAGACAACGTCACCATCTGCGGCCATGACCGGCATGACCACGACGCCAACCTAGAAAAATTCCTCCGTACGGCCCAACGGCTGAATTTGACATACAACAGAGAAAAATGTATGTTCCGCACCACGCGCCTCGCTATTCTTGGCTGCGTGGTGGAAAACGGAGTCATCGGCCCCGACCGAATGCGCCCCCTCCTGGAACTACCCCTCCCCCACTGCCTAAAAGCCTGAAGAGATGCCTAGGGTTCTTCTCTTACTACGCCCAGTGGGTGCCCAACTATGCGGACAAAGCCCGGCCCCTCATCAAGTCTACCTCCTTCCCCCTGACGGCAGAGGACCGTGCGGCCTTCACCCTCATAAAAGAGGACATTGCGAAGGCCACAATGCACGCAGTGGATGAGTCCATCCCTTTCCAAGTGGAGAGCGATGCATCCGACTTCGCCCTAGCTGCAACCCTTAACCAGGCGGGGAGACCCGTGGCCTTCTTTTCACGGACCCTCCAGGGCCCCGAAATTCGACACTCCTCAGTCGAGAAGGAGGCCCAGGCGATAGTGGAGGCTGTACGGCACTGGAGGCATTACCTGGCCGGTAAACATTTCACCCTGCTCACTGACCAACGGTCAGTAGCATTTATGTTTAACAACAGACAAAGGGGGAAAATCAAAAATGATAAGATATTGCGGTGGAGGATCGAGTTATCCACCTACAACTACGATATCTTATACCGGCCCGGGAAACTTAATGAGCCCCCAGACACCCTATCCTGTGGGACATGTGCCAACGCACAAGTCGATAGGCTACGGACCCTCCACAATGATCTCTGCCACCCGGGGGTCACCAGGTTCTTCCATTTTATTAAAGCTCGCAACCTGCCTTACTCCATCGAGGAGGTCAGGACCATGACCAGGAACTGCCAGGTCTGCGCCGAATGCGAACCGCATTTTTATAGGCCAGACAGGGCACACCTGATTAAAGCCACCCGCCCCTTCAAACGTCTCCGCGTCGATTTCAAGGGCCCCTTCCCTCCTCTGACCGCAACACGTACTTCCTCAATATTATTGACGAGTACTCCCGTTTCCCCTTCACCATCCCCTGCCCGGACATGACCAGCGCCACAGTAATCAGGTGCCTCAACGACCTGTTCGCCATATTTGGCTTCCCCAGTTACATCCACAGCGACAGGGGCTCGTCGTTCATGAGCGACGAGCTGCGCCAGTACCTGCTCGAGAAGGGCATAGCCACGAGCAGGACTACCAGCTACAACCCCCGGGGTAACGGACAGGTAGAGAGGGAGAACGCAATGGTGTGGAAGACCGCCATGCTCGCCCTAAAGTCCAAGGGCCTCCCAATCTCCTGCTGGCAAGATGTCCTCCCCGATGCGCTCCACTCCATACGATCACTGCTCTGTACTGCCACAAATGCCACCCCTCACGAGAAGATGTTCGTCTTCCCCAGGAAATCCACCTCGGGGACATCACTACCGCCATGGCTGACGTCTCCGGGACCCGTCCTGCTCAGGAAACACGTGAGGAGCCATAAGACGGACCCCCTGGTTGAAAAGGTTCACCTCCTCCATGCCAACCCACAGTACGCCTACGTGGCGTATCCTGACGGGCGGGAGGACACAGTCTCAATTCGAGACCTCGCACCCTCAGGTACTACCCGAAACACCATCGATCACCATCCACTACCTCCACCCACCACCACTACCCACGACGCACCACCGGGGTGTCTACCACGAACTGACGACATGCCGGTGCCATCCCTACCCCAAGAGGACGACACGCCAGTGCTCCGTCCCACGCGAGAAGCGGCCGCGGGCAAAGAACCGCCGCAACCGGCACCACGAAGATCATTACGGCAGACAAGACCCCCGGAGAGACTTTCGTATACGAGCTTTTGAAACACTTCACCCCGCCAGACTCTTTTTTTTAAACGAGGGGTGAATGTGGGAAACCACTGCTAACTCTGTACATGTCTGTGTGGTAAACCACTGTTAACTCTGTACAGGTCCGGGCATGTCTCCGCCCCTGGCTCCACCCCTAAGACCGGGTATAAAGGTGACTCTCCACCCTTCCCCCGGGAGCTCTTAGGATGGATCCACTAGCAGAGGCATGCTCCAGTTCTTAGTCAATAAAAGCCTACTTCTTATAAGTTCAACTCGTAGTCTTTGGTGTTGTTGATAGTGCATCACTTACATCCTAGGGTCTTGAGAGAATTAGCGGTAGGGATCGCGGATGCATTGGTGGTAATTTTCCAAAACTCCCTGGATTCAGGAAAGGTCCCAGCAGATTGGAAAACTGCTAATGTAACGCCCTTATTTAAAAAGGGAGGTAGACAAAAGGCTGGAAACTATAGACCAGTTAGCCTAACATCTGTGGTTGGTAAAATGTTGGAGTCCATTATTAAGGAAGCAGTAACAGGACATTTGGATAAGCATAATTTAATCGGACAGAGTCAGCATGGTTTTACGAAGGGGAAGTCATGTTTGACAAATTTGCTCGAATTCTTTGAGGACGTAACAAACAGGGTGGATAAAGGGGAACCAGTGGATGTGGTGGATTTGGACTTCCAAAAGGCATTTGACAAGGTGCCACACAAAAGATTACTGCACAAGATAAAAAATCACGGGATTGGGGGTAATGTACTTGCATGGGTGGAAGATTGGCTATCTAACAGAAAACAGAGAGTTGGGATAAATGGTTCATTCTCGGGTTGGCAATCAGTAACTAGTGGTGTTCCGCAGAGGTCAGTGCTGGGACCCCAGCTCTTTACAATCTATATTAACAATTTGGAAGAGGGGACCAAGTGCAACGTATCCAAGTTTGCCGATGATACAAAGATGGGAGGGAAAGCAGTGAGTGAGGAGGACATAAAAAACCTGCAAAAGGACATAGACAGGCTAAGTGAGTGGGCAGAAATTTGGCAGATGGAATATAATGTTGGAAAGTGTGAGGTTATGCACTTTGGCAGAAAAAATCAAAGAGCAAGTTATTATCTAAATGGAGAGAAACTGCAAAGTGCTACAGTACAAAGGGATCTGGGGGTCCTGGTGCATGAAACACAGAAGGTTAGTATGCAGGTACAGCAGGTGATCAGGAAGGCCAATGGAATCTTGGTTTTTATTGCAAGGGGGATGGAGTATAAAAGCAGGGAAGTCTTGCTTCAGTTATACAGGGTACTGGTGAGGCCACACCTGGAATACTGCGTACAGTTTTGGTTTCCATATTTAAGAAAAGATATACTTGCTCTCAAGGCAGTTCAGAGAAGGTTCACTCAGTTGATTCCGGAGATGAGGGGGTTGACTTATGAGGAAAGGTTGAGTAGGTTGGGCCTCTACTCATTGGAATTCAGAAGAATGAGAGGCGATCTTATCGAAACATATAAGATTGTGAGGGGGCTTGATCGGGTGGATGCGGGAAGGATGTTTCCACTGATGGGTGAGACTAGAACTAGGGGGCATAATCTTAGAATAAGGGGCTGCCCTTTCAAAACTGAGATGAGGAGAAACTTCACTCAGAGGGTAGTGAATCTATGGAATATGCTACCTCAGAGAGCTGTGGAAGCTGCGACATTAAATAAATTTAAAATGGAGATAGACAGTTTCCTAGCTGATAAGGGAATTAGGGGTTACGGGGAGTGGGCAGGGAAGTTGACGTGAGTCTAGGTTCAGATCAGCCATGATCCTATTGAATGGCGGAGCAGGCCCGAGGGGCCGTATGGCCTACTCCTGCTCCTACTTCTTATGTTCTTATGTTCTAGGAAATGAAACAGATTAAAAGGCCAGTTTGGGGGCTGGGAAATGGGGATGAGAGAACAAAAGAGAAGTGAAGAGACATTAAGAGGTATTCAGAACGAGACAAGATGGTGATAGGACTAGTGGAGAGACAAAATACAGCTCTAGATTAGGTGTGAAATGCGCTGGCAGAATGAGAGACAGCTCCCATGTGGGAGAGAAAAAAAGGGGGGCGGGGCCAAAACAAAGGTGTGGATAAAAAATATATGTAAAAATATAATAGGGGCCGAGGTTATGATCTGACATTTTTGAACTCGATATTGAGTCCGGAAGGCTGTAAAGTGCCTAATCGGAAGATGACCTACATACTCTGTGTAGGGGGTATCGCCTCCTGCGAGCTGCACCCCTGTGCTCAACCCTTCTCTCCTGTGGAGCGGCAGGTCAGTGAGGAGAACACTGCTGCTGCTCCTGCTGGTGCTGCTGGTGTTGTTGCTGCTGGGGCTCATCTTGGTCATCATCTGAGGTCCAAGATGAAACAGCATAAGTAGCACCCATGCTGATCTGATATATGACAGATGTGAAGTGGTCATCAGATACACTATCCTCCAATGTGGTGAGAGTGACCTCAAGTGTACTGAGAGTGACCTCCAAAGTTGTAGAAATTAACTGCAAAGTACTGAAAGCAAACTGTCAGAACAAGTGGTGTGATCAAAAGCCTTTCCCTTAGGCAAGGAAACAGGTGTGCGGTCTCAGTACTTATCAGATTTCTTTGCCTGTCATTTGTTCAGCTTCCTCAATTGCCGCTGTGCTCTCGCATTGCTTTCACTGGCGAGGTCCAGGAAGCTCGGGAATCCCGTGCACACTCAGGGCTGAACTTTGCCAGTGCTCAGAGGGTGGGTTCGGAGGCAGGTCCGCTGTCAAAATCCAAAAGATTGACAGCGTGGCGGTATCCTGCTCTAAACCCGCCTCCTTGTGGGTTTCCCTAGTGCCGGTTCTGCCTGTGCTTTGCAGACATGGCATTAAGCGGTGGGTCATTCAATTGTGCTAGTTAAGAGGGTGTTTAAAGTAATTTAATCACCATTTTAGCAGGTACAAAGCATTTTCCCAAGTTTTCCACGAGGTTCCCATTGCTCGGGGATCACGCCAGGTAAGTATGTCGGGTTCTGAACAACTCTCCATTTGCTTCATTAGGTAACAGCTGTAAAAGTGGTATAAAAGCTACCATTTTACAGCTGGTCATTTTCCACTCTCAGAAGCTTCAGCCTTCAGTATATGGAACCCATTTTTGAGCTTTATGCACTTTTGAAGTGTTTGGAGTAATCTCTCTATCCACTGTCACCTCCTTGGAACAACCTCCCTCAACATTGACAGATTACTTCTGTCATCTCAACCTCACCTGCCATCTATTCCATCAGCATCAGTGCCCTTGAAAAAATCTCACCTTGGTCCTCAGAATCCCAACACGATCAGCCCCAACACCAGCATCACCGGGCACACCAGCAGCACCAACATCCACACCAAACTTCTCTGCAATCAACTGATGCTGCACTGGACACAGGGCATCATCACCAGTGCACATTGCTGCCTGGGAGGCCAGGGATGGCCTCACCATGGCCAGATTTACTTCACTTTACATTGAACACCCTGCCTGCCACATGATGCACCAGGTTGGCACCACCCCACACCAGCACCATAAAGCATCCATACAATACCCAAGGCATTCCTTTCACACTCATCACCATTTGGGGGGGGGGTGGTGGTTACATTATGTCTCACCATTCACTGGAACTCACTCAGACACTTTCAAAGGTGCTGTTAGATTTGAATTCGGAGAAATTCAAGACGGAGATGGAATTGAGAATAAAATAAAAGGTTTATTGATAAACAGCTAAAAAAAGCCCCATGCACAAGGGAGAGCGGGTGAAACCTCCTCAGATTTGCACCTTCCCTCTCAACGAAATACAATCTACAAGCCTTGATATACCTTTCGATAGGTACTGCCCATTAGGTTGCAAAAGTAGGCGTACACATACAAACAGCGTCACTACCGTCACTCCCTTATTGGTTGGTGTGATTAGTCACTCAATGCCGGGAGCCACCCTGAAGTGTTCTGACATACAGCATAACAGTTTCTAGCTTCTGTGAGCAAGGTCGTTTAATTCTTGAGATGATAAACAATGTCTGCTTTTGGTTACGAGCAGACATTACAAAGGAAGAAGGTGTTTGAGGCAGAGATAGAAATGGCCAACTCCCTATGAAGTTCAGTTCCCCTTATCTCTCAGAAGGCCAGCTGCATTAAACACTGCCATAAGCACATGGAGGGAGTCATGGGAGAGCCTGGGCGCAGCCATGCACCTCTGTGCAGTGCTTGTCAGTGTTTGCAGCACCTCAATGCTGTAGAACACTGACAGCAGAACTGACAAAATCAAATTGAACATGGCCCCTTTAAGGAAACCGGCTGATGACGAGCCATTAAATGACGTCATCAGACCCGCTTCCTGTTAATTGGCCGGGAATCCCACAGGGTGGGCTTAACGAGCCCCATCATCGTAAAATCTTGTTGGAGGCTGAGATCAAGACAGATGCAGTGTCCCTACACATCATGGACGTCACCCGCCCTGGACCCGCCGAAGTTGGAAAAATCCAGCCCTTCAAGTAAAACTTAAAACCGCAGGTAAAAAGGCTGTTACTATCCTCTTAATTAGCTTTAAATTGCTAACCCGCCTCTCCCTAGGGGGTTTCTTGCTCACAGCCGAACGCGCTCAAGTTAAATGAGGAAGCCAACGGGTTGAAGCCAGCTTCCCCGCGTGCTGTCAAT
Organism: Somniosus microcephalus; assembly: GCF_052327205.1. Classification (NCBI taxonomy): domain Eukaryota; kingdom Metazoa; phylum Chordata; class Chondrichthyes; order Squaliformes; family Somniosidae; genus Somniosus; species Somniosus microcephalus. The sequence continues at coordinate 287,578,697 of NC_140991.1, forward strand.
TTCAGCGCATTTAACCTTCTGCCCAGTCCTGAACCCACCGACTCTTTCCTATTAAAATTCCGGTCTAAGTGTGGCAGGGTGGAAATTTCGCTCGTCCGACTGTTGTGTCGGAAATCTCCCGGGGTCAGCCTAATCTGAATATTTTGCCAGTTTCCTGGTGGTGCACTGGGAAGCCCACTTCAAGGGAAGGTGGGGGGGGTGGTTGGGGAGGGGAATGGGAATTCCCAACTGTTGCAGGATTGGGGCCCAGAAGCATCTTAAAGGGCCCATGTGTCCTACCCCCACCCCCGCCCATTATGAAGGAGAAGTCTGTCCACATGAAAAATTCTGCCGATTGCAGTGAGATTTATTGCACTCACTGGCTGGGGGAATTTAACATTTAAACCTTGCTCCTCCAGCCTTAGCAATGCTGGACCCCAGTTACTGACATCCAACGTTGCAATGGCAGGAAATGTGGTGTACGATCTCACTCCATCATTACATGCTTGTCACCTTTTGGGCGGGTCCTTCTTTAAATTTGGGCTATGATCACATGGCCTGAGGGGGGAGACCGTTGTGGCCTTTCCGCCAGGTTAAGCAAGCGAGGAAAAAAAAGCCCAAGGTGGTAAGGGGGAAAAATTCAGTTGTTTGCGCCTCCCGTTAGCTCCTTAAGAGGGCACTAATGGGGGCAAAGCAACTAGCGCCCGGGCACGGCGATGTTTGCGCCGCTCGCGAAATTAACTAGACATTTTGCGGCGGCGCTAAACACTGCCGCCACGATCTCTTGCGCCGGCAGATCGTGATGTCAGTCGAATGCGCAACGCCCCGGACCAGATATTGAGTGGCGCCCCCTGCCTTACCGCCTGCCGCTAGCAACGACAGGTTGAGGGGAGCGTTTTGCAGTCAGAAAGGGACTGGGGAAGCGCTATTTAAAGGTGACCGCTTCCTGCCTTTTTTTGTTGGTGACATTTGTGCACCACGCATTCTGAGAGAGAGAGAGAGAGAGACTTCTGGAGAGATTCAACGCTGTGTGAAGGAGTTTTGGGTACTGAGCAGCACTTTGCAGGTTCATTTTGATATGCACTCCCTTGCTTCGCCAGCGCTCTGAGGTAGCGCCTCGCTCTTCGGCCTTTGCGCCTTAAGACAGGTGTGAAGCGCCTGATTTAGCGCTCCAATCACCTCCAGGGGCGATAAAAGCCAAGTTTGCCGTCGGAGGTGATAATTAGCGCCAGGCGCTAAACTTTGCGCACGGCCGATAATGGCGCCCCAAACAGGGCGATACTGAATTTTTCCCCCTAAGTTTTTAAACTTTTTTTTTTGCTTTCCTTGTGGGGCCTGGAGGAGCAGTAGTGTTCCTCTAGGACCCACAGGAAATTTAGGCCTCTCCTGCCCCGGGCTCCCCCTATCCCACACTTTCCGATCGCGAGGCCCTCCTAACACACTCTCCCCCGATATTAATCAGTAAGGAAAGTTGGGCTGGCAATATCTTGAGCTCCACCGGCTAAATTCATTTGGACCTGTCATCCTATGGTTCACATATAACACAGTGTAAATTGGTTAAGTGGTGTACTATAGGAGAGAGGGGTACGGAAATCAATATTTAAGTCTAATGTGCAAATGGCATACAGCTTCACAACAACAACTTGCATTTATATAGTGCCTTTAACGTAGTAAAACATTCC